>NC_092797.1:53120191-54563941 GCF_918797505.1 Bemisia tabaci
ACTGTTCGCAGCAACCATCCGCTTCCCACAAAAGGATGGCTCCGCTTTCAATTTGTCTTCTGTGTCTATCATCAATTTCAAGAATCAGTCATCTGGCACACCGTGGGTTTTATCATTGTTTCTTTAAAAGGCACTGGGTTTTCAGTTATTTTAAAGTCCAACGCGAAGTTTCACATTTTTAAGATCAGCGGATCCTTTCCACTAATGTCAAAGCAGACTTTTATTGCCGTGCTAAGGAAAAGGGGCGTGTGATCATTCGAATTTTGTCAAATTTCTCTCGAGACAGTACTTTTTTTGGGGAAAGTTAAGTATATTCTTCCTTGAAATTTCATGATTAAAATTGGAGCCTTGCCTTAAATTGAATTAAAACTATGATTGCAAAATGTGGTCCATTTACATTGTTGTAAATGGAAGAAAAATGGACTCCATTTTGCAAATAGGAACTACAAATTCTGGCTCAGTTCAAAAACAACGTGTATACCATTAATTTCTCCTGCACACGAGTTTTTTTTTTACAGAATGAGCAGGAATTGTAGTTCCCAATGAACCACTAGACAAGGAACGTAGTTAGGAATTTTGATACATGTTTTCGAACCAAAGTTTCATGTAAAACACGATTTGTGCAACGAAAATTATGGTCATTAACTCAAAACTAAGATCTTTAATGTTTCTTGACGCGTGAATTCAAACCTCCCGCCCATGAAAACACAATCGTCTACGTGAGTCAAATCGCACACTAAACTTTACCACGACAATCTCTGCGATATAAAAATCTGGTAACCTCAATCTTGACGCATTGGCTCAGCTATAGCAAATAATTTACACTTTGAACGATAAAGGGTGGAAAATGAACAATACTCGATTGAGACGCCTGCCAAAACTGTTGTGTGGTGCGATTTGATTCACGTAGAGAATTGCATTTCTTGTGACCGGGCAATTCAAAATTACCATAATCAATGTAAAGTAAAACGTTAATATCTTTGTAAGGAGTTGATCTCAGTAATTTTCGATGAGAGAACCCTATTTTACGTGAAATTCTGGTTAAGAAACATGTACTAGAATGCTTAAATTCGTACCTTGTCTGGTGGTCCAATCTGCAGTGCTAGGGAAGAACACATTCGAGTAGTATGAACATTCGAGAGTTGCCAAATTTTCTTAGATAAAATGTTTTATTTTGGAGAAAGTTGTGGATATTTGAACGGAGTTAAACTGAAAGGAACCAAGCCACATCGGGATCGAACCGAGAAAAAGAAGGTTTAAAGTTTGGCTCCTGCATAAGACTCAATGTAAAAGATAAGCTTCAAGTTCAAATTTTGCAAAATTTGCTCCAACAAAAACTTTAAATTTTTGGGGATAAATAGTAGAGCAGTGGTTGAGTTCAAAACCACTCATAACTCAATTTTTTCCAAAATGTGGGTTGGCTCCTTTCTGCTTAACTCAGTCCATTTTTCCTTGAAATTTTCAGGAACTTCAGGTGAAATTGCGAACAAAATTATCTGAAAAATTGGAGGGAAAATATCTACAGGTTTTCCCAAAAGTTCGTGATTTACCAAAGGAAATTTGGCAACGCCTGAAGGTTCTTACGGCGTTTTTCCTTAGCACGGCAGCATTCCGATTCATTCTTACGGCCCTCGACTAACGAGCACACCCCTTCTGACCCACCTGTCTCCAGTTCCGTTAAGCAGTAATACGTCCACATTTTAGTTCCTAATTGCCAAATGCGGTCCATTTACATTGTTCCTAATAGCGGAAATATAGTTTGCGGAACTCGCAAGAGTCACCATTCTGCCGTGCTAAGGAAGAACACCGTATGGGCATTCGAGAGTTGCCAAATTTCCTTAATTAAAATGTTTATTATTTAGGGAAGTTATGAATATTTTTCCTTGAAAATTTCAGGAACTTCAGGTGAAATCGCAAACAACATTCTCTGAAAAGTTGGAAAAAAAATATGTATAAGTGTGCCCGGAAATTCTCGTTTTAGAAATGGAAAATTGCCAAATTCGAGAGTTGCCAAATTTTCTTCGATGAAATGTTTAATTTTGTAGAAAGTTGTGGATATTTTCCCTTAAAATTTTCAGGAACTCCAGGTGCAATTGGGAACAAAATTATCTGAAAAATTGGAGGGAAAATATTTACAGATTTTCCCAAAAGTTCGTGCTTTACCAAAGGAAATTTGGCAACGCCTGAAGGTTCATACGATGTTTTTCCTCAGCGCGGCAGCATCGAGTGGAGCACTGGATCCTCGACGCGAGGGATGACCCAAGACGAGTGGTGAGGGGGCGGGAAAAATTAATGGGGGATGCGAAGCCTTGAGGGAGGCTGCGCCCGAGGGACGACCGGGGCCGGGGAGGTCGTTACTCGAAAGAAATATAAAGTCAATTAGGGAAGTCCGACTCCCAAGAAAACTGTCAACAAAGATACTCACATTAGAACCCGAGCCATCGGGATCCCCAATTCCCGAATGATTGAGCGAGGACTCAATCGATCTGATAAATTGATCCACCGCCGGGGCTAGGACCCCTCGAGATCCACCCTTCATTGTTGTCAGATAATGCTGAAAAAAGCAGCACATTTCCCCCATTTAAACCCGTGTAAAATATACGTTTTTATCGCAAAATCTGGCAACCCTGCTTTCATTGCGGAGACTATATATTCTACTGCTATGCTAGGGTAGAACCTTGTTTCGCAATTTACATGATGCCAAATACCTACAGGGTTATTCAAAAGTTACGCACCACTGGCCATAACTTTAGTTCTAATTATGATATCGATTTGCGGTTTGTGGCGTCCTTCCTCATATCGAGGGGGAAACTTTTTAAGGTACTTTTCAGTTCTTCACCCCCCCCCCCAGGGGAAGGGGGGGCGGGGGGCAACTCAAAAATTTCAAATGCAACCCCCATCATGTGATACATCGTTAGAAAGAGCATGAAAAAAGAAAGTTTTTGGCGCAAACCGGAAGTCGATCTGACCCCCCTGTCAAAAGTTAGGGGGGTCCAAAGGTTATTTAGGGGGTCCGTACCTTCATTTTTTAGAGTAGCTTCGGCGGCTCTTGGACATACCGTTTCTCTTTTCAAAGAATCCTCGAATACTCCAAGTCTGATACCGAAGTCTTCATATTGCCCCCGGGCCACCACAGCCCCACCCCTCGTAGGGGGGATGGGCCTGTTACAATGAAACATTGCATTAAAATGCGAAAAGTCACAGAAGAGCTTCAAACTTAGTATCAAATCCGAGTGGACCTTCTTGCCAATGTTAACGCAAACGCAGCCTGCGACTTTAAAGTGAGTTTTCAAAACTCTTAGCCCCCTGCCCCCCCCCTCATTTTTGGTTGCAGAGCGGGTAAAAACCGGGAAATTCACTACAAATAATGCCCGAAACTAATGTCCAACTTGAGGAGGACCCTTGAAACGTTGCGATCAGTCGGAGCATTGAAATACAAGGACTGCCACCCCCTTAAAGTACGGAAACATCCAAAACACACCCGCTGCCCCCCTCATTTTTCGTTGCGGAGCGGGTAAAAACCGGGAAAATCGCCAGAAATGATGCCCCGGTTCTTACCAGCTCTGCAACGAAAAAAGAGGGGAGCAGCGGGGGTTTTATGGATGTTTCCGTCCTTAAAGTGGGCGGCAGTTCCTGTGTTGCAGTTCTCCGACTGAGCGCAACGTTTCGAGGGTTCTCGTCAAGTTCTACAGTGGTTTCGGGCATCATTTCTGGCGATTTTCCTGGTTTTTACCCGCTCCGCAACGAAAAATGAGGGGGGCAGCGGGGGTGTTTTGGATGTTTCCGTACTTTAAGGGGGTGGCAGTCCTTGTATTTCAATGCTCCGACTGATCGCAACGTTTCAAGGGTCCTCCTCAAGTTGGACATTAGTTTCGGGCATTATTTGTAGTGAATTTCCCGGTTTTTACCAGCTCTGCAACCAAAAATGAGGGGGGGGGCAGGGGGCTAAGAGTTTTGAAAACTCACTTTAAAGTCGCAGGCTGCGTTTGCGTTAACATTGGCAAGAAGGTCCACTCGGATTTGATACTAAGTTTGAAGCTCTTCTGTGACTTTTCGCATTTTAATGCAATGTTTCATTGTAACAGGCCCATCCCCCCTACGAGGGGTGGGGCTGTGGTGGCCCGGGGGCAATATGAAGACTTCGGTATCAGACTTGGAGTATTCGAGGATTCTTTGAAAAGAGAAACGGTATGTCCAAGAGCCGCCGAAGCTACTCTAAAAAATGAAGGTACGGACCCCCTAAATAACCTTTGGACCCCCCTAACTTTTGACAGGGGGGTCAGATCGACTTCCGGTTTGCGCCAAAAACTTTCTTTTTTCATGCTCTTTCTAACGATGTATCACATGATGGGGGTTGCATTTGAAATTTTTGAGTTGCCCCCCGCCCCCCCTTCCCCTGGGGGGGGGGGGGTGAAGAACTGAAAAGTACCTTAAAAAGTTTCCCCCTCGATATGAGGAAGGACGCCACAAACCGCAAATCGATATCATAATTAGAACTAAAGTTATGGCCAGTGGTGCGTAACTTTTGAATAACCCTGTATCTTGAGGATTTTGTTTTTTACTTCATTAAAAAGATATAAGCCATTTGGTGTGTGTATGTTGGGTTGATTTGCTTCCTCATTGGTCGTTTGATTATCCAATCAACGTTAATGGAAACCCCCGAGAAATTGAAATTCCAAGAAATCGGAGAAAAAGACAAAAATCTGCATAAATCTTGATAAAACGGGATAAATTGGAATGAGTTGGGATGATCCGACGTGAATCGGGACTGGTAAGTATGAAACAGGATAGATAGAGATAAAACGGGATGTATCGATATTGAACTGTATAAAATGGAGGAATTTTAAAGAGAGGGGGATAATCAGTGTGAATCGGGATAGATAAAGATAAAACAGGATAGATAGGGACTGGTAAGTATAAAACATTATTTTTTTCATTAAGAAATATTAAAGCGACGGCACGGACACTACACTTTGTCGCCCCTCTGGCGTAAGGGCGTATTTTAAAAAATAACATGTTTACTATGGAAAGACCCTATATAGTTCCCTTTGAGCGGCAAACACTTGTGGTCCAAATTGAGTGCAAGTTAATCCAACTCGCTAAAAACGCCTTCAAATAGAGTCGATACTGCGGCGTACACCCGAGTTCGAATAGTTGCATCTCGCGCATTGACCAATGTTACTCAACACTCCGTTCAGAAGGTCGTACTTGTAGTCGTTCCTTGAACAGCTTTTTGCCGTAGGAAGGCTTCAAAAGGCTGATTATGAGATTAATTGATCGTACTCGATACATCAAACGGGTGAGATTGTATCGATATTGATTGGTTCAAAACATAAACAGAGCCTCAAAAGTCAATTGAGTATTCGAACGGAACGGGTTTTTAGTGATGGATTTTTGATTCGTATGAGTACTAATTGGCCAAGAGTAGTGAAATTGCTACGAAATCTCTCATTTTCAGCTTTACTGGCCAATATCTTAAAATGTTGGTTTGGGGTTATGTTCTACTGTTTTGAACCAAACGATACATCGAACCACTATCGAATACGAACCATAAGGTCCTGCAGTGTTGCCAACTTACGAGACTCCCTATTGAAGTTCTCGTCGATTTGGAACCACGACAGAGTCGCCAAGATCCCTGATTTAATTGAAAAAAAATCGAGGATGTCCGTTCCGCGCGGGGCGACTCCTTGGACCCAGAATCGGGATCGGGGGTCTTAGGAAAGGGCGCGCCCTGGGAACGGGATGGGGGGGGGGAGTCGAAGATTTATCGTCTAATTATGGCATAATTTCGGAATTAAGTGAGTGAGGGTTGCGGCTCTGGCCGTTAATTCCGAGCGGGTCAATAAATGACACCCTGATGAGGAACGCTCACCGCGGCCGAGGGTCCCCTCCGGCGTTGCCAGATCTATGAGGCTCCGTTGCCTAGCTTATCTATATAAACTACGATTAGAAGTACGGCAGAAAAGGGAATTCGGAGGAACATGATAAAAATGATCGGATGCAATTACCGCGAGGTGGCAGTATCTTTTCGCCTCCGTTTTCCCGTCTGTTCGAATCCTTATGAGTTACATCGATAACAAAACGCAAAACTTGTAGGATATGAACGTCGTAGGCGAATAGTATAATCAGGCATTTTGTCAAATGCCTGGGCAAAAAGTCGAACACTCGCAATTATAGATTGACAATCTGATTATTTTCCGAATATTAGACAAAATAACTAATTACCTCTGTGTAAACGAATTTTCTAAAAATATGTGCATCATACAATGATATTTTAAAACGGGTTTCAGCTCCTGGACAAACATTTATCTCGAAATTTTTAGCATGGATTAAAATACAGGATTTTTAAAATTTTAACATTTGAATTAATGAGAAGTATTTGAGCGGGAGGACCAAAGTCATGATATGATAAGTTGTTATTCCCATAAAATTGAAAACTTGGGAGATTTTCGTCATATTTGTACCAAATTTTGTACATTTTCAAGATTCACTGGAAAAAAAAAAAAACACATTGGTTCTAGAGTCCAGACTCTTAAAAACATCGACAAGAAAAAATACTCTTGCTCCAATCAGATTCAAGCTTAAATCAAGAACCAAGCATCTTAATTTGAGCGGATTTCCTTTTGATTTAAGCTTAAATCTGATTGAATCAAGAGTCCTTTTTCTTGTCAATGTTTTCAAGAGTCTGGACTCTAGATCCAATGTGTTTTTTTTCCAGTGTTTGCCTATCTGACTAGGGATTCCATAAGATGCCGGATTTGACTATTGGCCTGCCACATGGACAAAACAAATAAAAAGACACTAGACGGGAGGATGAGGGAAATCAATAAGAGGCAGACTCACAGTGAATAAATGCGTGGATATCTTGGAAACTCTCATATGACGGATCCGGTGGATAATGTATAATTTGGAAGCGTGCCGTTAGGCGGATAACACGATTTGATCTCGGATGCATGGGACCGGGCGCGCGACGCCTCGTAATTTCGTCGCATTATTCGCCTCTCGTTCTCTTTACGCACCCGGGCTCGCGCGGGCGCCGCGACGCCAGCCGACTCCGCTGCGCCGTCATCCGACGAATCAGCTTTTTCGACGCTGCATTTTAAAACAACTTTGATTGGATTTATTTACCGGCACCGACGCCGGCAAACAAACCGGAATAATTTTCCCCCGAGGCGTCGCGACGCCATTCCGCGAGCGGCGCGCCTTGTCGCCTGAAATTAAGACGGATTCCCGGCGAGGCGACGGAGAGCTGGTGCTTCCCTGCATTCAGATCAGGCTCACTTCAAGCCCGCCGCGATCGATGACGTCATTGCGCCGGATTCGTGAGCGATTAGGGTTTCAAGAGTCAGGCGCGTAGACCGATTGCACCGCGTTAAGCAGAAAGAAACCAAGAAATTCAGCCAATGCCCTTAATTTGGCAATTTAATTATTTACACTCTGGGGGAAAAAAACACATTGGATGTAGAGTCCTGACTTTTAAAAACATCGACAAGAAAGAGTACTCTTGATTCAATCAGAATCTAGCTTAAATTAAGAACCAAGCCTCTTAATTTATAAGCGGATTTCGTTTTGATTTAAGCAAAGATCCGATTGAATCAAGAGTATTTTTTCTTGTCAATGTTTTTAAGAGTCTGGACTCTAGATCCATGCGACTTTTTTTCCCAGTGTTTACGTGAAAATGGTTGTGCGGCTTTTTGTGCAAACAGTGAATTTTTTGCATAGTACGAAGGAAATTCCTCAACATTTTCAAAGGAACCCGCACAAATGTTCTCTTGTAAAAAATTAAATTGCTCAGTTCAATTTGGTAATAGTTGATGGGGCTTGGTTCCTTTCTGCTAAACGCGGTCCAATTGTGCGGAAAAAGGGTTGGGAGGTTTACACCCATCTATCTGCCTCATTTTGTTTGCCCAATTCTGAAAAATTCTCAGTTCTCGGCAAATGTAATGAGCTGGTAGAAATTTGCTGGGGCGGTGCAACATCCACCGAAAAAAAGAGCAATGGGTTTTTGGATGATATGGGCATTACCAATTAATTGTGGTAGTGTCCCAACAAATTAGGTAACCAACCTATATGTTGCGATGCTGCCACAATTAATTCTAAATGCCCATACGTTCCAACAGATTAGGGTAGAGTTATAATTGAAGGGGATAATCCTTAGCATTTTTCCTTCCTTGTCAAATACAGACACTCGGGATTATTCGACACAACGCCAAATGACTAGAAAACCATCAAAACACTAAAAAATGGCATTTCATATTCAATTTGTAATCGAAAGCGGTAGCTGTAAGCGGAAAGTCTGAAGAAAACCTCACAACACACAGCTGACATTCACTGAAAAATAGTCTCTCACTCAGTATAAATAGTGTTTCCCTTGATCCTTCGTCATGATTCAAAGATCGTTTTCAATTTTCGAGTCCGAACAACTTTACAGTGAAGAAAGTGATATTTCTGTCAGTCAGCAACTCATTCATTGATCCAACTGTATTTACTTCACCTGAAAGTAAAAGTTTTGCTGTCAATATTTTAAAACGACCAATTGATCCTATCAAAAGCGAGGTTCATCCTTAAATTGGTGTTGAGATAGTAGTCAGTGCTATGAGTATACAGTGCGGGATCCATACTGTCATGCTAAGGAAGAACGCCATATGAACCGTTAAGCGCTGCCAAATATCCTTCGACAAAATAAAAATTTCCAGGAAAATTGTGAATATAATTCTCTCCCGATTTTTTAAAGGTTTTCGTTTGTAATTTGATCTAAAAAGTCTGAAGATTTTAGAGGAAAAATATTCATAGTTCTCCCCTAAAATGAAGATTTTCTAGGAACAAATTTGGCAACTCTCGAAGGCTCATACGGCGTTTTTCCTGAACACGGCAGAGCAGCGCTTGCTACCCGTTAACACAATCACGTAAAGTGCTACCACCAAAAAGTGTTGTACATCATCACATTCAAAAATCATCCTTAAAGCTCCTGAAATGTAGATTTTGAGACACGAATTCGTCAAAATTTCCCCCATGCATAATTGAATATTCTCCCCCTCCAGCTTTTCGAATCCAAATCCTCGGGACGCTGCAGCATCGGATGGAGCTGTGCGTGCGAAAAGTATAACGCGAAGATTTGAGAGTTTTAATGAAACACTGCACGTTTGCGGCGAGAACTTTATTCCTTCTATTTAATTTGTCGGTGCTCGTCCCGACATGCGCTTCGTGACTGTCACGAATCAAGGGATAAGAGAGCATCTTTATAAACCACCGCACAGTGGAGCGAGTTGAGGGGGGACGTCGGACCCGCGGACCGGCGCAAAAAGCGGCCCTCTGCGGACAAAAATAAAAAATTCACAACTCGACATCTGAATATTTTTATTTGGAGTTAATCATCTGAAAGATATTTCTGACTGCAATGATGATTCTTTTTCAAATGTTTCGCGCAAAATTAGTTCTTTGGCTGGAAAGTGAGCGGAAAATGGGTCGAGAATCACTGGTCCATTAGAAATACATGGGAAAAAGAAGTGAACTTCAAGTCATATTTGAAGTTAAAGTTTGGGTATTTCACGTTGCTTTTACATTGTTTGCATGGGGCTGATTCGAGGTTGCCAACTTCAAATGAACTTTTCTTGAATAATAGGTACGCAAAAAATCCTGAGATATAACATTTTCTCATTCTTCGAGTGTTTTACTTTGATAGTGCCAAAGGGTGTTCCTATATCGGTGCCACTATCCTCATCATTTAAAGTTAAAGTGTCTTTTACCGAGTTTTGTCCGCATCGTTCATAAGGATGCCGCCCTGTTATGCGACAAGGCGTGATAATCGACTATCGATATTTTCCCGTTCAAAACTATGGTAAAGAATCGATTATTCAGGTGTTCTTTACAATAGCCCATTTTTCCATAGGTTTGGAAGGCAGATTTGTCGATTCATCGCGAAGAACCCTGTACGCCACTGGGTTGGGGATGATGTGGAAACAATGGGAAAAAAAAAGTTTCTTGAATCCATAGTCCTGTCTCCTAAAGAATTTGACGAAAAAAAATGCTCTTGATTCAATTTGCTTGAATCAAAAAGAAATCCGCTTAAATTAAGAGGCTTTTCTCTTTATTCAAGTAAATAACCGATTGAGTGAGGAGTATTTTTTATGTAAAATCTTGTAAGAGTCTGGACTCCGGATCCAAGAGACTTTTTTTTACTAGTAAACCAGGAAGGCTTATACTTTCGTTTAAACAATACGTATAGGTTCAAAGTTATTCCATTGATTTTGCGCTTTCATTTACATTTTCTTCAATCAATATCTCTTAAACGAAAAAAGATATGGAAAAGTAAATATGAAATTTGAAGTGCAGTAAAATACTAGGGGGCTAAGCCCCCTGGCCGCTACGCGGCCCAACCCCCTGAAGGCGCTTCGCGCCATCAATAGGCCGTTTCGCGGCCCTATTTTTACCCTTTTACCCCTTATCAATGTTGATTTTATTTTTCCCCTAAAAAATTACGATAAGAGGTATACTTTACTTTCAGAATGAAATAATATTTGGTTTTGATGAATGAAGAATTTTTTTTTTTTTTTTTTTTTTTTTTTGAAGTCAAAAGGACGCGTTTTGGAATGACTGCTTGATGAAATATTGCAGTAAAACAACGAACAATGATAATCAGGTAATACCTATAATAGGCAGGAGATGGGGATCGAACCCACACCGTGATGCAATCGGACGCATCCGACGTCTTAGACGATTCGGCCACCGCTCTTGTGAAGATAACAGGCGTGAATCTTGTGTAGATAAGTGTAGAGCTGATGCGCAGGCTACCCAGCTACTGCGCAACCTTCTCGACCACTGCGCATCCTCCCGCGCACAGCGGTAACAGTCCCGGAGCATTCCGTAAATTCACTCAATTTTATAACGTGATTTTAAAAAAAAACCTGGGTCCTATTTCCAAAATCTGATTAAAGTGGGCTCATCTAGGGCCTATTACCTGTCGATTTACGCAAAAATCATAGAAATCGGCCCGGTAGAACGCTCAAACGAACTATGACAAAAAGTATAAATTTACATTGTTTAAATGGGAGAATTTGCAACTTTACCACGTAATATAACAAAACCTGGGCCATATTTTGAAAATCTGAAAAAAGTTGGCTTATCTAGAGACAATTGCCCGTCGATAGCCGCAAAAATCATGAAAATCGGCCCGGTAGAACGCTGGAACTAAGCGTCACCAGTAACGCAAAATTAGGAGGTCTTGGAGCTTATATATATGATGTCTTGTCGGATGTCCAACCTCTCCCAATAGATTTCTCCACTGTGCGTTGATTTCTTCCCCTCTAATCTGGTATCACGTATTCTTCGAGCAACCTACAGTGTAATATTTGAATTTTAAGGTTTGTGGATGTGTTGAATCCAGAATGATAAACACTTTGATAAGAGACGCTACTAATCGAGCGTAGCAATCGTGATCTGGCCTGAACAACTTTTTGAGGGCGATTTTAGATTTAAATGCTTCTTACGCTCACGATAATTCGTTTAATCTGACGTCGATTCCCCATCATTCAGCGAGTTTTATTAGATAATTTGCTAGCATTTGGTGAAAATAACGTCAACCTTCGAAATCAATATTTGCTTCACCCGATTACATCGTAGATTGAAAGTGCGGGATCACTGAAATATATCGATGGCTGAAGTGCAACACCAAATGTCCCCATTGCGATGGTTCAGAATCTCCGCTCCTAGTTTATTTTTTCAAAGAAGAACAAGTCAACTTCATAGCTTGAACTTTACACACAGTATTCTGCTGAAAGTCAAGTGAAATTAAGGAAGTTTTCAATAAATTACATTGACTAGTTTTCCGAGAAAAAAATAAAGTATGATTGTACGCCAAAATGTTGCAAACGGAGATACGCAGCTCACTTTAGCTATCGATATCGTCTCTGCTCAAAGGCGCATCTAGCAATTTGGCTACGTCGAATTTCCTCCATTCAAGTCTATGTTGAATACTCGATTCTCGTCAGAACACCTGACTCCTACGAGAATCGATACATTTCCCTGGGTTTAGACGGTGGAAAAACAATGTTACCGATTCGCTGGATCCGCTAATGTCTCTTCTGTGAGCCATGCACGGGAGTCAGCAAGTTTGCAAACATCCATGAGATGGCAATGATCAAGGGATATAACTTCGCCCCTCTATCGGAAGGGCGTATCTCAATTTTCAACGTGAGCCCTGTTTTACATATAGTTCTATGATTTCTGGATCTCATGCAGAAATAGAGATACGCCCTTACGCCAGAAGAGCGACGATAAGTCAGAGGCACTTGCGACGAAGTGAACTACGTTCGGGTATGGAGATTTTGCCGTACCGTCTCTGGAAGACGCACCCCTACTTTGCGAACAATCCGTTGTCATAATGGTGACGTTCACGTCAATTCCAGCTCGCGGTGGCGTTTACGACTCAGGTCCGGAGTCACGTCAAAAACAGGAATTTTCACCGGTTCCGCTGCGATTACGCGAGAAAAAAATTCCGTATACGCACGGCTTCCGTGGCCCCTCTCGAAAAGAACAGCCGATTTTTATACATCTTTGGAATCGATGAATCATAAGTACCGGGGTTATGTAGAAATTTTCATTTCTGACGCCGTCGGACGTACTAAAATGCCCGAGGCTGACGTACGTCATTTGAATTTACGGATGGGTCAAATTCACCAGTCGCAGAATAATTTTTTGATAACTTGAGCTCATGGATTGACTGAAGAAATTAATTTACATAGTTAAAATGCCAAATTTTTACATCCAGTATCGACGGCGATGCTGTTCATCGGGAATCACCAGGTATACGGCGTCATCCAACGCGGTATAGTCCGTGCCTTCGTTTTCTCTTCCTTGCTTACGTCGAAGGAAACACTGACACACACGTGCAATTTATTGCACTGGCTACTCGGTATAAAATACGTATGTAGGATGGTTGTTCGGTTGGTTGATATGTTTACTTGGTGCTTTTAACATTTTAGGGAAAGAGGTAGAGACCATGGTATGCGCTACTGCGGTGGATGATGTCTCCATGGCAAGTCACGTTACTCCATGTTTTGGAGTGTGATATATGTGATATGATAATGTTTTTTGGTGGGTGATATCTCGCATAATACTGGACATACCAATGGAGAATTTGCAAGGGTCTGAAATTTGATGAATTTCCTGTTTAAGTGGAATCCTCTGAGTGAACTGAACACGAGGATACCCTTGATTCATAAATTGAGCAATTATTAGAGGAGATATGACAAAATAACCGATTCTGCTAAAATACATGCGTTTAAATGGGAAATGCCGCCAGATGACGTCACAAGGCGGCGCATTTTCTCACTTTTAAATCAATTTTTCTCCAATTTCCCATGTCAGAAAAAAATTATGAAAAATGTTGCGAACTCAGCTCATTAGGCACTTTCAGATGAAGCAATAAGAAATTGCGTGCAAATTCTCCATTGGGCGTTTGGACAGATCTCATTGATTCACTGTGAGTTTGAACCATTAGAGCATAATGGACCACTACACAGGGTACGGAGATACGCATTCTGTAACATGTTTCTTAACCGAAATTTCGAGTAAAAAACGATTTGCAGAACGACAATCACTGAAACTAACTCCTAACTAAGATATTTAATGTTTCTTGACGCGTGAATTCAAACCTCCCGCTCAAGAAAACGCATCAGTCTACGTGAAAAAAATCGCACACTTAACTTTAACATGACAATCTCTGAATTTTAATCTTGACGCATAAGCTCAGCTATAGCATATTATTCACCCTTTGAACGATAAAGGGTGAGAAAGGAACAAGGCTCGATTGAGAAACATGCCAAAAATGTTGTAAGACGCTATTTGACGCACGCAGAAAATTGTGTTTCATGTGACCGGCAATTAAACTTTCCCGTAACCAATGTAAAATAACGATTGAGCACAGGGGAGAACTTGATGAGTCGCCGCCTGCGGCGCGGCGCACTATGGTCCGAAACTCAAGAATAGGAAGAAATAAGTTGGAAAATGACTGGAAGATCACGAAAGTTTCGTAACGTATGTTTTTTAAGTCGCTAATTGCCAAAATTTTAACACCCTGACCTATTAATTGTGAGCAAGTTTATGACACGCTGCGGCACAGCGTGCTGCCACCTCGAACCGCACATTGGCGCCTACAAACCTAAGGGGATACTTCAAGTATTGCGCGATGCTTGAAGTATCCCGTTAGGTTTGTAGGCGTCAATGTGCGTTTTGCGCTGGTAGCACGCCGCGGCGTTTCCGACGGGCGGGTAGTGGACGATTTCTTGCAAGGCCCTGGCGAAGAAACTCGTAAATCGTTTAATTTTTTTTTTTTATTTTCGACTTTTAAAACTACACACTGTTCGTGTGAAGTAATTAGTGAACTCTCAACGCGAAATGAAGAGTGATAATGAAAGATTGGTCGTGCGCCATGCGCGCTGCGGACGGCGCAGGGCGGCTCGTAAATCTCTCCTGTGCTCTGTCGGTAAAATAAATAAAAACGTTAATATCTTAGTTCGAAGTTAAGTTCAGTAATTTCCGATGTAAAAATCGTGTTTTGCATGAAACTCTAAGTGAGACATGTATGAGAGTGCTTAAATTTGTACCAACCTTTTCTATTGAATATGGTACAGGGAAATATCCGCAAGGTGTAAACTCTCAATGCCCGAATCCTTGGCCGCGATTTATGACCCGTACTACCGTGCTAAGGAAGAACACCGAATGAACATTCGAGAGTTGCCTTCGATAAATTGATTATTTTTGAGGAAAATTATGAATATTTTTCCTTCACATTTTTAGGCGTTTTAGATCAAATTACGAACAAAATTGTCCGATAAATTGGCGGACAAATATTCACTGCTTTTCAGGAAAATTTAGGGGATTTGCCAGGGGAAATTTGACATCGCCTGAAGGCTCATACGGCGTTCTTCCTTAGCACGGCAGCGTACAATGCGTACAGTCCTCACTGGAAAAAAAAGCACATTGGATCTAGAGTCCAGACTCTTACAAAACATCGACAAGAAAAAATACTCTTGATTCAATCGGATTTCAGCTTAAATCAAGAACCAAGCCTCTTAATTTGAGCGGATTTCGTTTTGATTTAAGCAAAAATCTGATTGATTCAAAAGTATTTTTTTCTTGTCAATGTTTTCAAGAGTCTGGACTCCAGATCCAATGTTTTTTTTTTTCCAGTGCTGCATTGAAAACGGGCAAGACTCACGCGGCAACCGTGGGCGAGACCCGAATTTTCATCCGGAGGAGATGCCTCTGGCAAAAGCCCCGAGCGAGAGCCTAATTTTTATCCGGATTAAAATTGGTCGTGCTGCGCGGCTCCTTCGAGAGGCCGTAGCGCGCGGGAACGGCGGCGGGGGGGGGGGGGGGGGGGGGGAATGCGCGACAATGATCCAACGGCGAGAGTAACCAGATTATGCTTTGTGTGCCAAGATTGACCCTGTGCTAACATTGCCGGGAAAAATGCACGGTAATGTTCCCGGCTCCGAGGGCACAGCCAGCGGCCGCCCAACGACCCGGCTTACGCGTCGCCTAGCAACGCAAGAATGACCGCAGAGAGCGCGTCTCACCGCCGCCGCCCCGCCTTGCCAAGTCGAAAACTCCATTCCATTTTCCAATGAGGAAACACAATCTCTGGCTCTTCCATAAAAGAACATATCTCTTTGGGGAAACCAATCACATGTATGTTAGTTGTTTCTAAAATGGATTAGAAATAGTGGATTCTGGTTGCAAAATGTGATCCAACTGGCCGTATTTCCATCTAGACTCCCGATTTACTCGAGTACCTCTATATCCACGGTGAAACTACTCTACCGTGCAACGCAAACACTTTGTAAACGCCATTTTACATTTTCCGGAAACAACGTATCATAGCAGAAAAACTTTTGTACCTTGGAAGTTGGAACAATTTTTTTACAGAATTCCTTCGCAAATACTATCAAGAACTTAACCTGAACATTTGAGGTGCATGGGTAGAGCAGTTTTAATTTTATAAAATGTTAAGTTCCAAAAAACGAGGGAAAATCTCGTAGATTTACGGCGTTCTTGCTTAGCACGGCAGTACTAAACCACGTGTCTCAGTTCGTGACGTTGAAGACTTTCTGTCATACTTCATTTTGTCAATGGAGAACTACTCAACGTCCATCTTTAAAAACTCTCGTTCTTCTAAAAACTTTTCTTCTCCGTGCCAGGAAAATTTTGGAAAAACTTCAAAGAATGATGCTGCTTTGTTCTCTTTTAAAAAAAATAAAATGGGAGCGGAAATTTCTAAGCCTCGTAAACGAGATTCGTGGTTTGGTAGTTTTGCCGTCGATATATTGTCATCCCTCTGACGTAAGGGCGTACATCAATTCCAACGTGAGCCCTGTGTTCCGTATAACTCTATTCTGTTCGGGGCTCATGTGAAAATAGAGATACGCTCTTACGTCATTAGAGCGACGATAAATGGGGAGAGAACGGACATGTCGAAATATGGAGCCCTTAGGACCCAAAAGAGCAATCAGCCTTTAAACACGAAAACAAGAGAAAAATGCCGTCGCCAATTTTCAGATTCAAATATCAAATTAGACTGGCCAATAATGTTTGTAAATGAGCGTTCCTCCACGAAAATAAGTAAGTTTATGCAAAAGCTAAGTCAAATACGTACTTCACAAACGTTGAGTCGTAACGGTTGTGATAATAAATCATTCTAGACGATTCAAGTTCATAGGTTGGCGGCCTTTTTGAGCCCTAAGAGCTTCATGACCTGTCCTCCAAAATTACCGACTCGTCCTCCTCTTCCGATTTACCAGTGGTGAGAGGTGAATGATCGAGTATCGATACTTCCCCATCTGAAGCTAGTAGCCCAAGTATCGATAGGACGTATTTCTGTCGAACGGAACTATGTGCATTTAGACATGAGCCCTGAGACCCATAAGAATATATGTATAACAGGGATCACGTCATAATGCACATAGTTCCGTTTGATAGAAATACGTCCGATTATTGAGGTGTCCGTTGCGAGCACCCCGTTTATCGATCCTTTACCATAGGTTTAAATGGCAGATGAATCGATATATCGCGTGACACGCCAAGCTACTGCGATTTACGTGCTGCACGTTTTATCCAGATTAAAAGAGAAAATAAAGAGGTCGCATTTAATAGGGAAAGTGCATGACCGTCAGATCTTCCTGCGCTTTTTTTCAGACTAACAAACACTCGACGACCATTGTTTCATCTCTGATGGAAAACTACATGAGAAATCGAAAGCATGTATTTTTTTCGGATTCACTCAATTTTTCGGCAAAATTATATTCACTACTGACTTCTAGAGGATTTGGCGCATCTATTGACGTATAATACTTTCCACTCTCTCCAAAAAAAACCCGAAGATCTTGATTTCTGAAATTTAAATTTTTCCGCTCAAGTCGATGTTTTTGACTGTACCGTCAGGTCAGGGTAAAAAATAAATAAGTGGGAAAAATTGGAATTTCAAAAATCAATATCGTCGGTGTTTCTTTTTTTTTGGGGGGGGGGGGGGGGGAGAATGCGGAAAGCATTTCGCGTACCAATAAAAACGTCAAATCCTCGAGAGATCAGTCGTGAGTATAATTTTGCCGAAAAGCTTACTTCATTCGAAAAAAATACATGGTTTCGATTTTCAATGTTATTTTTCATAAGAAATGAAACAAGCAGTTCCAACGCCCAAGCGTTGGAGGGCGCTTCTTTGACGAAGCATATTACTACCAACTTATGTATCCGAAAAGACTGACGAAGATGGAGTTTAAAGTGGGATTCTTTCACCGCAAAACCCTTCAAAACTTCAGATCGATGGCGAAGATCTGAAACTTTCCTCGAGAACTTTGTGATGAACTAAAACTGGTGGTGAATGGAAACATAAAGGATGCACTGTAAATCAGACGACGGGAAAGAGCGGCGGAACCTCTAAAGCTGGTGCGTCAACGCGATCTAGCGGACAGCGGCGTCGCGACGCCGCGAGGTAGGGCGCGCAGGTCGCGGGGGAGCGGGGCCCGGCCGCGTGAAGAGGAGTTCAGCAGCGGGGCGGGGAAGCGCGGGTCGCGGGGAAGAGAGGGACCGGCCGGCCGGCGGTGACATCGGCCATGGATGAAAATATAGGCAGCGCTAATGTCTCCGCTAACTGGAGTTGGGGGTCCTTATTCATTCTCTTGGTCCATGACATAACCTTAAACCTTCCGCTCAATGCCGCAAACAGCTGACGTGTCGATGCTGCGCCAAGAAAATGAACCAATCACAAAGTAGCACAGTAATACGTCACTAAAATGAAGAGATCACGTGACTGTTCGTAATATTTTCAAATCGATCTGAAAGTACTGCCTCGGATATAAGTATTTAAAGCATAAGGAGGCCCTAAAATACTTTAACCAGGTAATACGTCCGTGCGAGATTGTTATGCTTAA
Organism: Bemisia tabaci; assembly: GCF_918797505.1. Classification (NCBI taxonomy): domain Eukaryota; kingdom Metazoa; phylum Arthropoda; class Insecta; order Hemiptera; family Aleyrodidae; genus Bemisia; species Bemisia tabaci. Next base: position 53,138,617 of record NC_092797.1, read on the forward strand.
AAGCAAAACATTTCACGAAAACTTTTACGAATACCAGATGCAGAAAAAAATCAAATTTTCCCGGGTGTACCAGAATGGCGTCATTACCCATAAGGCAAAAGGGCATGTAGTATAGTACATGTTACATCGGGGGAGTCGAACGGTTGGAAAGGGCGCATCTGGTACCCAGAAGCGCCCAAAAGAGGTCTTCGGGTGTCTGATTGGCTGAACAGATAAGCGCGAGAAGATCTGGTAGCTACGCATTTTCCCCAATTCAATGCGGACTCTTACTTTCTCTTTCGTTTTACCAAAAGGAGCATCAAGTTCAAAAATAAAGTAAAGAGAAAATGAACTTTGTAGCGTCTTACAATGGGTATTGGTAAGCGCATTTCTGCCAAACGGATGTAAGTGCATTTAGACATGAGCCCTGAGACCCATGAGAATATATGCATGACTGGGCTCACGTCATAATGCACATAGTTCCGTTTGACAGAAATGCATCTAATTAGCGGAAATTGTCATTCCCTTTGCTTCATGTTTTGCTCGATGTGTTCTGTAATCCGCGAGTATTTCGTAAAATTGGCAAGAGTGGGACCCCACGAGAACATGACAGGGGGAAGGAAGGGGCAAATGATACGTGAATGCGGCATTCAGTATTTGGCGTGTTTTAGGGATGAGTATGCGAGGGTGCTAAATCTCCAATTCAAGGGGAGAAAAATCATATTTTCAGGGATTCTGTTTTCCCTTGTGTCCGAAAAAAATAATTTTCGACAAAAAGAGCGGAAAGTAACTTTTTTACTTGGCAATTTAGTACCATAAATAATACAGCTCAGAGTAATCACTAGTCTTGTATCCAAAGTTCGTGGTTAGAACTCTAAACTGGTTGACACTTAAAACGTTTTTTGATCTAAAAATGATGGTAGAACGTACTTCGCGCTCTGGTATTCATAAATCGATTTGAAATTTGTGTGTGGTAAGGTGTTTCTACCGAGGATGGTCACTTGAATCATTCTGCCCATTTTTTTGCGCCCTTTTTCAAAGTTTCTCTGCCAAAAAATCTGTTCAACCGAGAAGCAGTTTTCAGGAGACGCGATTCTTATACAGGGTGATTCAGAACTGCAATACTATCCCTTGTCAACTCCTAAGTTTCTTGATTCTTAAGTTTCTTTCTTTCTAAGGGTGGTCCCTTCAAAATTTTCAGGGTTCCCAACAGTCGGTTCTCTTTATCTAGAAGCAATCACAATCACAGGATCAAAAGTCTCCCCAGATATGTCACGAGCATTAGACACAAAAACGTCGATTTCTTTCTTACGAGAGGAATTTGGAATTTTCTAGGCAGCAAATGTATTGTACATAAGATTTTGATGAAAAGTCACCAATGACACTTAAGATTATGAAAAACAAGAAGTACAAGCCTCATTGAATGTGGGCTCACGAAGTGGGCTGAAGTATTTAGATTTCTCTAGATTGAGCCCAAAAAGTGGGGAATGATGAGGATCCTTACCTGCAACAAAGAAAATAAGGTAAACATTAGTTTCTTGAGAATTGAATATTTCAAAAATAGGTGTAAGAAATATGAACGAAACTGGACAACAACAGCTTGTGTAGTGGAACTCACTAAGCTGTGGAAGGGCTGGAAGGAACGACTCCCCTTAGAATATGTTCACCTGTGTTGTAGCATCGTTTTTAAAGTGGGAATCTTAAAAAAAAACGCATAATTCTTACAAAGATAGTGAAGTTAGGAGTGTATTTCAGACTTTCCTGATAAGCTCGTCGTGACTTTTGCGCCATTTTCTGCAAGAGAAAATTCCTTTTGTTGCTCTAGCGGAATTCTTCAGCAGCTTATTGTAAAATGAGGTCCATATTTCGTCACTTTCCGGTCAAAGTATCACAAGCGCCATGCGACGTTTCAAAATTTCCGCCGCTATTTTATTTTTGTACTGACAAGGGGAGCTTCCCAAGTGTAACCGGAATTTCGAGTTGAAATTTCGCATGAAGATACTAGAGATGATTTTAGGGATGCCGTATTTTTTCGTTTTTTCGAATGGGGTCGGGAAAGCCCTCAAAAAAAGGGCTAAAGATGCGGAAAAAACGCGTACGCTAGCGGCACAAGGTAAACGTAGGTGATAGAGGCTCTATATCCTTATCAGTACCGCATGGCCAAACGGTAGCGAGCTCGCCTCGCAGGCGGGAGGTCCGAGGATCGGTTCCTGATTACCGCTCGTAATTTTATTTTACTTTATGCTTGTTTATTTTTCACTTACTTTATTTTGCACCATTCGCTCCGCAAACCGACTTACGAGGTAGAACACGTAGTGACTGAAGATTTTTTACATATGCTGATAAAAACTCGAAGTTTCTCTTGGATTGAAACGTTATATATAATTGAATGAACAAAACACTCTAAAACTCACCAAATTTCGTTGCCAAGCTGACTTTCCGGAGTATCAGTCGAATCTGTATCTGTATCTGACTGATACTCCGGAAACTTGCAACGAAATTTGGTGAGTTTTAGAGTGTTTTGTTCATTCAATTATATATAACGTTTCAATCCAAGAGAAACTTCGAGTTTTTATCAGCATATGTAAAAAATCTTCAGTCACTACGTGTTCTACCTCGTAAGTCGGTTTGCGGAGCGAATGGTGCAAAATAAAGTAAGTGAAAAATAAACAAGCATAAAGTAAAATAAAATTACGAGCGGTAATCAGGAACCGATCCTCGGACCTCCCGCCTGCGAGGCGAGCGCGCTACCGTTTGGCCATGCGGTACTGATAAGGATACAGAGCCTCTATCACCTACGTTTACCTTGTGCCGCTAGCGCACGCGTTTTTTCCGCATCTTTAGCCCTTTTTTTGAGGGCTTTCCCGACCCCATTCGAAAAAACGAAAAAATACGGCATCCCTAAAATCATCTCTAGTATCTTCATGCGAAATTTCAACTCGAAATTCCGGTTACACTTGGGAAGCTCCCCTTGTGAGTCATTGTTCAACGGAGCTATCCGAAAATTTCACCGAATATTTTTTGTGCTGCCGATAAAATTCAGTGGAATTTTCGAACAGATTCAACCAACAATTTCTCTGTAAAAAAATCAAATAGCGGCAGAAATTTTGGAACGTCGCATGGCGTTTGTGATACTTTGGCCGGAAGGTGACGAGCTGGTGAGGGAACGAATACGAATGAGACCTCAAGAAGCGTTATGTCAAGGCGCGAGATGCGACTATTCGAACTCAGGTGTATGCCGCAGTATCACTTCCAATTGAAGGCGTTTTTTGCGTGGAGCATTAACTTGCTGACATAGAGAAAACAGCATTGCAGAGTCTATGTAGTTCTTTTCTCTTAATCCATTTCAAAATGATTTAGTCTTGCTGTTACATTATCGTCGATTTAATATTCGGACAAAGTGAACAAGGTGAAGAATTAAGAAGATCCCAAATAGCCTCTCTTTATAGAGTTCCTTTGAAATGGAGATGTTGCATGTGTGAGGAATTTGTAATTTGACTTTTGATTCTTATGTAAAAGTTCGCGAGAAACACGATGATGTCACTGGTTTTCTCTGAAATCAACTCCCAAGCTCAAAAAAAAAACTCAGAAGTTGAGGCCAAAATGGAGGGGATATCCCACGCTATCCTGAGAGTCAACCTATACATCAAGACAAACTCTCCATACAAAGATAGGGAGCAAATACATTGACAGGGCTGTCACTTTACTTGGGGACTCTAAAACTAAAAACACGGAAACCCTGCTAATGTATTTGCTTCCTATCTTTGCATGGAGAGTTTATCTTGATGTAGATGTGGACTCTCAGGATAGCGTGGGATATCCCCTCCGTTTTGGCCTCAACTTGAGAGCTTTTTTTGAGCTTGGGAGTTGATTTCAGAGAAAACCAGTGGCACCATCGTGTTTCTCGCTAACTTTTACATAAGAATCAACAGTCAAATCGCAAATTCCTCACACATGCAACATCTCTATTTCCCGAAGGTTCCTCTGGGTGCGTGGGTGCGGCATGGCGGCAACCTCGGAATCCGAGCGGAAGCGGCCGAGTTGAACGTGGTGCGGTGTCGCTGTGGCAGGCTGTTGCGACAGCACCTTGTCAAAACTTGACGCAGACGCTACAAGCGACCACAGCACACGTAGAGGATCCTCCATCCGCCTGGGTTCAACCAAGAGAAGGGAGCCTGGAAGGAAGGAAAGGGGGGGGGGTCGCTGACTTGGCGGCTCAAATGCCTCCCTTGAATTAACCCCTTATTCACGCACGCCATTCCTTCCACGACGAGTGTTTCGTTTCGTCGACACCTCGTTCGGGAAATTTATCTTAATTTTTACTTTCTCGTGTCCCTACGGGGTAAAAATGAAGTATTGCCATTAAAAGAAGTTCGAAAAGAGCTCTTGAATGTGTCAGTAATTTGCGATTAAAGTACTTTTGATTACTTCAAATTTTGTGAGAAACACGATGGTGCCACTGATTTTCTCTTCACGGAAAAAACGAGTTTAGGGCTGGTACCTGCGCGGAAGGTCCCAGCCCTAACCGGGTAGGTAAAATTGCTTTACCTCATACCCCATGGGGGTAGGCCCGGCGCGGGTAGAGCCCAATCCTACATGATTCAGGGTTCAGCCCTATTTGCACGGAGAAAAAAACTTCGTGCGTGGGACCCGAAGTTTAGGTCATATGGATCTCTGAAGTTTTCGGATTGAGCATCTGAACACTTTAGGTCTAGCTGTCGAGGTTCGGGTCACATATCTGAAACTTCAGTTCTTACATCTTAAGTACTTCAGATGTGAGAACCAAAATTTTTCGGATGTGAGCAACGAAGTTTTTCGGATGTGAAACCCGAAGTACTTCAGATGTGTGATCCAAACCTCAGCAGTTGAACCTAAAGTGTTCAGATGCTCAATCCGAAAACTTCAGAGATCCATATGACCTAAACTTCGGGTCCCACGCACGAAGTTTTATTCTCCGTGTGGTAAAGGCTGGACCCTATCTAGGTAGGGCTGGGCCGGGCCCTACCCGCGCAGGCCTGCCCCTGTGGGGTATGAGGTGAAGCAAGTCTAGGGACCAGCCCTAATCTCATTTTTTCCGTGTTCCCCAAAGCTCTAAAAAAGCTCTTAAAGTTCAGACCGTGATGGAGGCAATATCCAAAACTATCCTGCGAGTCCACCTCTACGTCTAATCAAACTCTACATGGGAAGATAAGGAGAAAATACATTAGCAGAGTTGCTGTATTTTCAGTTTTGAAGTCCCCGGACAAAAAGGCAGCCCTGATAATGTATTTGCTCCCTATCTTTGCAGGGAGAGTTGGACTAGACCAAGAGGTGGACTCTCGATAGAGTGGGATATATTTTCTATTTCGGTCTCAACTTTGAGAGCTTTTTTTGAGCTTCAAAGTTTGTTTTAGAGAAGACCAGTGACACCATCGTGTTTCTCGGAAAATGTTACATAAAATTAGAGCTTAAATTGCAAATTCTTGACACATGCGAGAGCTCGTGACCTCTCATTTTTCGGCCTTAAAAATGCGTGTATAGACATGAATATCTAAGGCTAGGAAGACTATCTTCAAGGACTCTCATTGTTCTTTGGATATCTTTCAGGTGCGCCTAGCATAGTAAAAACAGCAAATTGACAATTTCTCTTTCCCCTTGATTTTTAAGGCATTATGCTCTGTTTCCAAACTTTTATTGGTTTACACTGATCTTTCTCTGGATGATATTTCCTTGGCTTTCCAAAAATCAGACAAATTTCAGCGGAATGTTGATGATGAAAAATGATGCATCCTTGTAAAAAACTGAATTATGTGAGTCAATTTTGGAAGCTTGGACTGGAGTCACCTCCCTTCCTCCGAGAAACGAGGATATTCAAAGCAATTTTGAAAGTGGGCTTTCATACATTTTACATCACATACAGTCGAAACTCCGGTACATTAAGCAGTAGGCCGTGCTTTCTGACGTTTATTTGGGGCGGCCCGGCTCCTGGATATCAGACTCAGAGACCCGGAAATTAACGCGCGATGCCTCTTAATTAATGCGGGGGCGCGACGCACGGTGGTTCGAGTCAATTAAAGAGGTCGGACATGATATTTTTGACTAAAACTGGAAATATTTAAGTTTTTTTCGACACATTTTAAAATTTAAGAGATGTTTCTGAAAGAATATTTGAATCAGCGAGAACGAAAACACACCAACTCGGTACCTCGAAAATGCTCTCTTTTCACTAAGGACAGACAATTTTCATAAAGGTCATTGAAGTTACCGTATCTGTGCCCAACTTGGACATTTAAAGTTTCCTTAAATACTTGTTTTTAGGCAACGAAACTCTTTTACTTAGACTAAATTCTTCACCTAATATGCAGCTCTGTGTGTGTCTTGATTATTTTCATTTGTTCGAGTTGGTGTGTTTTTGTTCTCACTGATTCATTTCACTAGAAAACCATTGGAACCACTTTTAGAGCCTCAAAGTTTCGTATAAACGGAGTTACAAGCGTTCAAAGTTTCCAAATTTTGTCCAACCTTCCTCGTTGACTCGAACCACTGTGCGACGCGGCGCGAAATCCACTATTTCACCTTAAAACCCACCGTTTCATCTTGAACTTTGGCAACTCGGCTCCCGGCTGTAAATCTCGCGGAGTGCACTGCGGCTCAAACAGCCAGGTACATCGTCGCTCGTTTGACGTAACCACGTATCTCAACATCCACGTGTACTTACAAACCCGTGCTTTCTGCGGCTCATGTGAATACGGAGATACGTTCTTACGTCGGAGGAGCGGCGATATATTTCATTGGAAGGCGTCTCTTAAGGGACGACAAGAAACCATCGTGAGCCCATAAATTTCATTTACCCGGCGCCAGCCGCGAGGTAGCATCACCGTCTGACAAAAATGAATAATTTGTGGAAAAATGAAATAGTTGACGCCTGGGAAGTCGTGTCATTCGCTTTCTATGGTTATAAAAAACGAGGGGCATGGATGAAGCAAGTAGATGAACCGCAATTACGAGCAAGTGATAAGTTTTATTTTATTTAATTTTTCTTTTTTTGGGGGGGGGGGGCTTACTGGCTAGTTGAGAACCCCCGTCCTCCATCCAGTTGGAAATTTAGGATCTGTCGGTTAACACCGATGGACATAGTTCCTTTTGATTCAAATACGTCCTAATAGATCCTCCAGAGACTATACTGCCGTGCTAAGGAGGATCGCTGTATAAGCCTTCAGATGTAGCCAAATTTCCGTAAATAAGCACAGAAAAAAATAGATGGTGCTGATGACAGAGCCTGCTGTTCACAGGGCTCCTGCAGTTTTTTTTTTTACACGTACAGAATTTTTCTATTATGAGAACAGATCTTCGGTCGTGGGAACAGAGTACTCTGTCCTCATAACGGAAGCTTCTGTGGCTGTTACAAAAGAAGTGCAGGAGCTCTGTGAACAGAAGTATTTTTTTCAGTGAAATAAATACGCATTTTCAGGGGAATATTTGAATATTTATTTGATCCAATCTTTCGGATAATTTTATTTGCAGTCAGATCTGAACTATCTGAGGATTTCCAGAGAAACTATTCATAGCTCTCCTTAAGAAAAAAAAAAGGAAAAAAACATGGAAAGAAAGTTGGCAACACTCGAATGTTCATACGGCGTTTTCCCTAGCACGACAGAATATTCTCCTCATTATGTAGTCTAGATTAGAGGCTTGAGCCGCGTGGAGGCAGAGAAAATATACCATCGTTATCAATAATAATCAGTGCGGATCGACAACATTGGCAGTGTAAATATGGCTCCAGGCTCCAACTGCGGGAAGACCGCATCCTTTTTGCAACGATGCCACACCGTCCAATCCTTCGGCACATTTCCATGCAATAAAAACACGTACCCGCGGCACGGAGTGGCAGCACCGCAAAGCTGACACAGGAAACGTCCCGATCATTTCCTCCGAAACCCAATTGAAACGCCATCCCATAAAATTAACGATTAACGACCCGAATCTAGTTTTTCGATCCGAAGGACGGAAAACCTCCGGCTTCTCGCCCCCACCCTCCACCCCCCCCCACCATTTCTCTCCATCTTCCTTTCGTCACCCGTAGAGACGTCTGTGGGGGATGATGTCAATGCCTCACATTTAGGGTCAGGGTTGCCGCTTTGAGCATTTTTAACGTTCGTCCGGAGCATCATGTCTTGCAATCTTCAGTTTTTTCATCCCCTGCTATTTCTCGGATTTTTAGGATGTATCGTCTTTCCCGAACGAGGAAACGTGACGTATCTCCGATGTAGAAAAACTGACTCTAACAATTGGACGTATTTCTATCACATGGGAACTATGTGCATTATGACGTGAGCCCTGTTATGCACACATGCTTATGGGTCTCAGGGCTCATGTCTTAATGCACATAGTTCCGCTGGATGGAAATACGTCCAATTGAACTTTTTACAAGAGTATACCAACACAATTTTGGTCGAAAATAGATGTGATTTTTGCGGGGAAGCGAAAAAAAAAATCATTGAATGTTTCAGATAGGAATGTCTAAGGTTCTCCTGGTAAAAATACAATTTGCGACGAAAAATTTGGAACATTGGAGTGTAGCTGAAAACGACGAAATCTCTCTGATAAAAACTCGGAGGCTGACATTCACATTTTCCCCGACGGAAGAAAAATTCATCATACCCTCTTGCTGGTGTTAAGTTACCTGTTATGAAAGTAGTGAAAAGCATCTGCATAGGCTCACAATCAGCGTATCGCGCCTTCAAAATCGTCGGATGCTCTACGCGATACCGCACGGTTGGTTTAGTTGCTTAACCTAACCGAAACTTGGCTCTCCGTGTTATGAAAGTAGTGAAAAGCATCTGCATGGGCTCAGCGTATCGCGCCTTCAAAAGCGTCAGATGCTCTACGCGATACCGCAAGGTTGGTTTAGTTGCTTAACCTAACCAAAACATAGCTCCCATGTATGTTCCTCGAGCTTCTTTTGGTGAAACAGGCCTTGTTACGGGAACGAGTGGCGCCATTATTGCCGACCTCTACTCTTCAGATCAATCGTTGAACAGTGAGCTAGTTTGTTTCCGCGTAAAAATATTCCATGAAAATTTCAATCAATGGTGACGGTGGGTTATCCTTTCATAAAATGAGATGGGAGCGGAGATGAAAAACCGATCACAAGAGTTTCAATTTACATGTTTCACTGTAAAAATGTTATCCGTCGCAAATTACTCTGCCATGCTGAGGAAGAACGTCGTATGAGCCGTGAGACTTTGCCAGATTTTCTTCAATAGAAAACGAATTTACTGGGAAAATTCTGGATATTGCTCTGCAAATTTTCCGGAAAATTTTGTTCGCAATATAGTCTAACTATCTGAAAATTTCAAGGAAAAACATGCATAGCTTTCGCCAAAAATGAATGCTTAGTTCGGGAAAATGTAGAGACACTCGAATGATCATACAGCGTTCTTACTTAACACGACGGAATTAAAACTGAGAATTTTTTAAGTAATCTTTCAGCAGATAGACGCCGTTTGCAAAAATGCGTCAAGCACCGGACTGTTGACGTCATGACTATACTATTTTGCCGGTAAAGAGCGAGGTATACGAAAAAGTAAGAAATAAATGGAGCGTAATAATATCAGAAATTGTAAAGCTCTCGAAATATGCCGAGAATCGTTTGACGGGTGGGTAGAATGCTGTTGGTGTGGGAGAGCAAAAGTTACGTAACTTTTATTTCCCTTAGATTTATACTGAGCTTCCAGGGAAATGAGGAGAGAAAAACGGGATCCGGATTATGTCACGTCCAGGGACCTACAATGAAGCTGGATTTCCATTGTTTTGCTTTCCTTCGTTTCTTGCTCTGTGAGAATAACGTTAAAAAAGACGATTAACCTCTGAACATAAAGTGGGCAAAAATGGATACCGTTGAGGAAAAAGGAACCAAACCACATCGTCAACATTAAAACTCGATTTTTCGTGTAAAAATACGTAGGAGCCGGTGTGTATAACATAAGTAAACATCGATAACAACCCCGTAGACACATCAATTCAACAAGAAAATAGCGAAAAATAAGGCCGAAAATTGACCTCTTTTGCCCCTCCGTAACTCGAAAACTTCTTATACTCATCTTGAAATTTTTTCCTGAGTTTTCTGTTATTATAAGCTTCCACTTTGGGAGGCTCTTTCTCAGTTTTTGGCAATAGCTGATGTGGTTCGGTTCTTTCCTCCTAAACACGGTTCAGATAGGATCCCGTGAGGTAAAATTAGCGTTAAACACTCTTTTTGCATCAAAAATTACTGAAATAAGCTCCTAACTAAGATAATAACGTTTTAACTTTACATTGGTTCCGGGAAATTTGAATTGCCCGGTCACAAGAAACAGAATACTCTAAGTCAAATCGCGCCCTACAGCGGTTTTGGAAGGCTTTTCAATCAAACATAGTTCATTTTGAAGTAAATTTTAGTAATTTTGGTTGCACGGATCGTACGGATCGTGTTCTACGTTTAATATTGGTTAAGAATCGTGTAACAGAATGCTTAACTTCGTACCTTGTCTGTTGGTCCATTATGAAATGAGAAAGTCCGCGAAAACTTAACATAGAGTATTGCATAGCTGACAAGAGTGCTATACAAAGAATTCGAGACAGAAAATGCTGTAAAATGTGGAGCCAAACTGAGATTTTGGCGGTTCGTTTGCTGGTATTCTCTGAAGTTTTCGTTCAAAAATGTCAAGTCCAGTAATAACCTTTTTAAAAAATGGTCTCTCCGGACTTCTATCGGTTTCCCAGCTTATCTGGCCTCCCAGGCGCAAGTGACCACGATTGGACCCAATCAAAAACAGAAAACGCACGCAAATATAAATATTAATTTACTCTTGGGTCGGGTAGAGGTCGGCGAAGTTTAATAACGTTGGAAGGGAAAAAAACCCTCGTTTGACCTGCGATGCGCTGAGGCAAAATATGGTTTTAAAGCTCCTTTGATTACATTTGTATGCCAAGGTTTCCACGAGATTTTTCGATATGGTTCGATAAATATTGCCCTGCTTGGGAGAAAGCGCAATGGGTGTGGACATTTGAACGTTGCCGATTTCTTTTTAAAATAAGAGTTGACTTCGCTAGAAAGCTTGAGAAATTTTTCCTTTGAACTCTTCTGAGAACTTCTCTTGCACTGGGTGTTGCCTGAAAATTTCAAGGAAATATATTCAAATCTTCAATCTATGAATATGACCGTTTACAGGATAAGGAACCTCAGTCGACGCAGGAGCCCTTCAGAGGAGCAAATTTTGTCTAATTGGGTCGAAATATTGGATTTTGAGATTCAGGCGGAGAACGCTCAATATTGTCCTTAAAAAATAAGTTATTAGCGGTTCACTTCATTTTTGAGCTGTTAAAGACGGAGGGTTAGGTTTTATTAAGGGTTAGTTCGGTAACTTTGGAAATGGGTCCTTGAAAGGGATTAAAATGATTTGACGCTCCAAAAGAAAAATGAGAAAATAACATACGAAGATATGCTGCGAGTTCTGTAAATATTAGAGTAGGTGCGTATTTACCTCAAAGCTTGTCAAAATTATGGATTTCTTTTGAATTTGTACTTTTTGCGGTGCAAATTATTGTAATCCCACTTGAGGATCCATTTTCAGAGTTTTACCACTGCTCAAAATTTCCAAAAATTGTCCTTTGAATGGTACAATTTTGACCTTTTTTGGGGCCCAAATTGACCCTTTTTCATTGCAACGTATACGAAATGAGGCCCCTGAGGAAAATAGCTGTTCCAGGAACGACTATGAATTGGACTGCATTTTGCTATTGGAAACTACAATTTTAGGTACCAAATGGAAACAACAAATGGACTTCATCTTGCACTTGTGAGTTACAATTTCTAGCCTATCCGCAAAAACACTCATCTACATACAGAAACTAATGGTACATACGTTGTTCCTAAATTGAGCCGGATATTGCAGTTTCAAATTGCAAAATTGCGTCCGTAGGCGCCATCAGTTTCCCTCTGTAGATAGGTGCTTTTACGTATGAGCCAGAAATTGGAATTTTTATTGCAAAATGCAGTCCAATTCGGCTCTAAGTTCATTCTCCCGCGGTCGGTCACAAGTTGATTTTTTTATAAGAGAAATGTGGCAACATAAGAAATTTCATGGGACTCTTTTCCTGGGCTAAGTGCCTCATGCGATAAAATCCCAATACAAACGGACGACGAACCGTAGTTTATTTACCTGTCCGGGTACACCGTCACAGGGACCGCCAGGCTATTCGAGTGGGCCTGTGAACGTTTCAACTCAGGCGTAGATTCGAAACTAGATAGAGTTTAATTAAAGCAAGTTCCACGAACTCGTTCAGAGAAAAAAAGGAAACGAAAAAAAAAAACAAGAAGAAATATCCAACATGAATATGTTGGAAAGGCGTGCCGAACAACTAAAATGTCGGAGACATACTATTTTCATGTCTTGGCTACTTGTATAAATTGGTACTTTTTGCTAAATTCAGGAGAACATATTCATTCATGAACGTTGAATGTAAATTAACTGTTTCGAAAAAGAAAATAACATCATTAATTTGGTTGAACGTGTGGCTGCATGATTGTATGAAGGAATTATATTTTTGTTTGACATATTAACTCACAAGAATATGTTCATACATGTTTTATCTAGTATTAATTATTTTCAATTGTATTTTCGATGATTTGTCTAAAACATTCAATACAATCACTAAACAAAAATTCTGCATGGCGGGATTCAAACCCCTGCCTCAGTATCAAGCTCGCGCGTTGTCCAAGGAGCGGTGGTGCAGACAACTGATCAAGATTCCGGAACAATGTCATGAGAATTCAAAGTCATCGCCTGAAATTTGTTGGTATGTTTGTGTCAGACATGTTAAGCGAGCTCAGAACATGAAAGAAATGCGTGAACTACGTGAAAATGAATGAAATCCAAAAAAAAAACTAGATGGAGAAGAAAAGCTCGTATAATGGAGTATAATGGTTGAGTCACAAGCATAGAGCAAGTTAATCCAACGCGCTAAAAACGCCTTCAAATAGGGTTGATACTGCGGCATACACCTGAGTTTGAATAGTTGCATCCCACGCATTGACTGATGCTACGCAGTGCTCCGTACAGAAACTCGTACTCATGGTCGGTTTTTAAAAAGCTACTTGCCTCACAAAACCTCCAAAAGGCCTATTATGATATTCATGGAGCTTTGAGGAGGGCGCAAAATAGAACATCTTGAAATGATGGACAATTTATTTAGATGGACAACTGAACGAATACTGAACTAGAAAAAAAACATGGAGAGGAAAATGGAGCGATCCTGTTGGTTTAAACGGCTGGTTGTCATAGACTAAAGGGAAGAATGATGTATTAACAGAACTGCATTTTGCAAAGAGGAGCTACAAAATCTGACTCGTGGACAAAAATATCTATTTACGTAGAAAAAATAATGGCACATACGTTGTTTCTAAAATGAGCCGGAAATAGTAGTTCCTCGTTGCAAAATGTGCGGTCCAACTAAAAAGTCTCTTGTTGGTTGTTGGCAACCGTTAGTTGGACCACGTTAACTAGAAAGGAACCAAGCAACATCAGCTACATCAGAATTTTAATTATTTACATGAAAAGGGTTGTGCGGATTTTTGTGCCAATTTCAGTGAATTTTCGAAAGAATCCGCATGAACCTTCTCTTGTGAAAAATTTAATCGCTCGGTCAAATTTGGCAATAACTGACGCGGCTTAGTTCCCTTCTGATACACGCGGTCCAGTTAGTCTGTTCCTCACCACTTTTGTTTGCTGCGATCACCCGCTTCCACCGACAAGATCACTCCGTTCTCTCTGTTTCTCCTTTGTCTAAAGCTTCATCTATCAATTTCAATAATGCGCTCGCAGGAGCGGAAGCCAGAGGCGGTTCTATTTTCCTCAGAGAGGACCCTCGAGTAACTTGCACATTAGAGGCAACCGCCGCACTGTGGATCGAGGCAATTAGAGGAGTCGGACGTAAAACTTTTGACTAAAACTGAGAATGTCGGTGTTTTTTTCGTCACGTTTCACAATATAAGGGGTGTGGCTGAAAGAGAATGTCACAAGAAAACGAACGGAGCCACTTTTAAGACCTCAAAATTTTGTATAAGCGGAGTAATAAGCGTTTAAAGTTACCAAACTTTGTTCGAGCTCTCCCACGGACTCGATCCATTGTGCGCCGCACCATGCGTCCCGGCGGCCGGAACTTCCGGGCTGACGTCGAGTTTGAAGGACCCGTCGCGGCGCGGTCCCGTGGGCAAAGCAACTTCCAGCCTCCGCTCCGCCGCGCGCCGCCACCGGCAGGATCTCAATCTCGAGATGGGCTATTAATATGGACGCCGGAGGGGGGAGTGGGTTGGGGAGCTTAATCCAAGACGACCCCGGCGTGCAAGTTCTATTCTGAGCTCGGCCGATACAGGAAAAGCCTCTTCGAGAGGGCCGTGACGTCATGACGACGCCGATCGATTTGGGCTATGACGTCGGACGGAACTGACCTGCCTCGATCGGGCCGCGGTGGACAAAGGCGGCGGCGCTTCGTCTGATCAACCGGATATGATAGGCTCGAGGATTTGCCGCCGGCTACCCGCCGAATCCGCTTGCCATGTCGCCTAGAAATCCATTGCATTTTCCAATTAGGAACCACTATCCCTGGCTCTCCCATTAAAGCACATATCTTTACTAGGGGGCTACGCCCCCTGGCCGCTACGCGGCCCAACCCCCTGACGGCGCTCCGCGCCATCAATGGGCCGCTTCGCGGCCCTATTTCTACCCTCCTATCAGTGTTAGGTTTATTTTCCCCCTAAAAAATTACGATATGATGTATACTTTACTTGTAGAATGAAATAATTTTTGGTTTTGATGAATAAAGAAAAAAATAATTTTTTGAAGTCAAAAGAAAGCGTTTTAGAATGACTGCTTGATGAAGTATTGCAGTAAAACAACGAACAATGATAATCAGGTAATAATTAAGTGATTCAGAAGTCGGGAATCGAACCCACATCGTAGTCAAAGTGGACGCATTCGACGTCTTAGACGACTCGGCCACCGCTCGTCTTGAGGGAGGAGGTGCGAATCTTGTGTAGATAAGTATAGAGCTGATGCGTAGGCTACACATCCACTGCGCAACCTCTTCGACCACTGCGCATCCTCCCGCGCATAGCGGTAGCAGTCCCGGAGCATTCTGTATATTCACTCACTTTTATAACGTGATTTTAAAAAAAACCTGGGTCCTATTTCCAAAATCTAATTAGAGCGGACTCATCTAGGGCCAATTACCTGTCGATCTACGCAAAAATCATGGAAATCGGCCCGGTAGAACGCTCAAACGAACTATGACAAAAAGTATAAATTTACATTGTTTAAATGGGAGAATTCGCAACTTTACCACGTAATATAAAAAAACCTGGTTCCTATTTTGAAAATCTGAAAAGAGTTGGCTAATCTAGAGACAATTGTCCGTCGATAGCCGCAAAAATCATGAATATCGGCCCGGTAAAACGCTGGAACTAAGCGTTACCAGTTACGCAAAATTAGGAGGTCTCGGAGCTTATAGTATAGATAGGGAAACCAATAGCATGTATGTTGTTCTAAAGTGGGCCAGTTTGTATTCTGCAATAAGGAACCACTATCCCTGGCTCTCCCATAAAAGCACATATCTGCATAGAGAAACCAAGTGGCATGTATGTTGTTTCTAAAATGGGCCAGAAATTTATATTATGCAATAAGGAACCACTATCCCTGGTTTTCCCATAAAAGCACATATCTGCATAGGGAAACCAATAGCATGTATGTTGTTTCTAAAATGGGCCAGTTTTCATTCTACAATAAGGAATCACTGGATCCCTGGCTCTCCCATATAAGCGCATATCTGCATAGGGAAACCAGTGGCATGTATTTTGTTTCTAAAATGGGCTAGAAATAGTGGTTCCTTGTTGCAAAACGTAAATTTCTGGCACATTTTGGAAACAACATACATGCCATTGGTTTTCCTATCGTATATATGCTTTTATGGGGAGCTAGAGATAGTGGTTCCTTATTGCAAAATGTAGTCCAAATGTCACCGTCCGCGGAGAAAGGTGCCTCCGTTCATGATTGAAACGATTGAATGGATCAGTTGGACGGATTACTTGAAGACGGGCGTAACTACCAAATATTAAGCTTCGAGAAAATACGAAAAATGTGATGTTTTGGACAATGGAAAATTTGGAGGCGTTTGAAACGTTGTGAATTTCATTTTTCAGAGGGGAAACTATTGCGTCATCTGTCCATGGGAATTGGGAATGTCCTCGGTTTCTAAAATAAGCAATTGGATTACAATTCACAATTAGGAACTGCAATTTCTAGTCCATCCGTAAAAAACCTAAGAATGACGAAATTAATGGAACAGTCGTTTCTAAACTGAGCCAGATTTTGCAGTTCTTAATTGTAAAATGCAGTCCAATTATCCAAGGAGATTGACCTAATCTGCTAAAATACATGTGTTTAAATGAGACATGCCGTATGATAACGTCTCCACAAGTACATTTCTTCTCTTTGAAATGTATTATTTAACCATTTTCCATAATGGAAAAAACTCATGAAAATTACATTAAACGCAGTTTAATCAGTACTCTTAGGGAAATCAATTATTATAGATTTTTTCTTGCATATTCGTTAACAAATGTATGAAAAAATGTTCGGTGTAGTCGGAATTTAATAAACTATAGTAAACTACTAGCATTGTAAACTACGTTTTAAAAGAGCTTTGTTCAAATTTTGATTTCTCTGCAACAGGAACGTTCATAAATTTATTCAGCCAGCCAACAACGCAAACACCGCACATCATTGCGAAGCACCGAACTACGGAGCGAATGAGAAAAATTGAAACTTTAATGCAATCCCTGACACTTGCAAACGATGTTGTCGCTTCTCGTCGTAAAAAAACACAATTCTACACTCACGAGAGTGGAGAATTCTCGTTCGTTCTGGAATACTGGCAACATTACATGCAATGCATGTCATACCATACGACGCGCGACGCCTGGACGCAACTGACCGACCAATCGAGATTCTGGGAAACCTCAGCATTATTGTCACATCGACGAGAAAACGCCTCGCCCAGTGGGAGATCAAGAACAAGTTCCTTGCTAAAAAGTTTCTTTATACTCTTCAAGAAATGAAGTTCTGCGAATTAAGTTTTTTCAGAAATTCTGGTACACAACTTGAGCATTTTTTGTGAAGAAGAAGTGCAGCGTACCCGTATCTGCGAACAAGCACAAGGTACTGATCATATGATACTGGCCGAGGTGCCTTCATTACACTCATTCCCTCAATAATGCGGATGTACTGCGTAATGCAGTGAATGATGTCACCTTGGCTAGGGTCATATAAATTTTAGTTCTGGCGAAAATTTTTCTTGATGTTGAAAAAAAAAATTCTAATGTCGGGCTTTAAAAATATTGAGAAAAATTTTTTTAAAAAGTTTAAAATGATTAAAACAAAACTTTTTCTTTAGCTCCCCAGCGGAAAAAGGGCTTTGGCCTCCATTACAATGCCTCGCCACCGAACCCTATCCTGTATCTTGGTTTTCCATCCTCTGACTCGTATTACACTTGGGTATTTCTCAACATGTTCCAACTTTGAATATAAAAATGTAACTTAGAAAAGGTTTATATCTTTTAAAGATTTTAAGATATTTGTTTAATTTTTATTTTCAATTGATGAGATGATTTTGAAATACGTATTAAAATTCATAAATGGACCGCGTTAAACAGAAAGGAACCAAGCCACATCAGCTATTGCTAAATTTAATCGGGCGATTTAATTTTTTACATGAAAACGGTTGTGCGGATTTCTGTGCAAATCTCAGTGAATTTTTTCCATAATACAAAGCAAATTCCTTAAAATTTGCAAAGGAATCTGCACAGGCGTTTTTTCGTAAAAAATGTAATTTCCCTGTTAAATTTGGCAATAGCTGATGTGGCTTGGTTCCTTTCTGTTTAACGCGGTCCAAATGTCGCCATAACTCATCTCCTTCGACATTTCAAAGTCGTTTCAGGGAGATTTCAGTTTTTCTTAGTTTGAAGGATCATCTGTGAAACATTTAATAGCGTTTCGCGATTTATGAAAAACATATTTTAATCGTCATTGCGCTATTACGGCTCGTAGTACTCCCATTTCCCGGAACTAGTACCAAATTTCAAAACTTTTGAAATTTTCCTGAATTGTTCCCAGAATTTTTGGAATTCCCGAAATGTTCCGGAACTTTCACGGAATTTTTAAAAACATTTAAAAAGGACCTCGGAACTTTTGACGATCACGAAGTGAGAAAAATTGGAACAAGAAAGTTCCGAATCCTTATTTTTGACGGACCTTTGACGGACATGAGATGGGAGCTATTCTGTCGTGCTAAGGAAAAACGCCGTATGAACCCTCAGGCGTTGCCAAATTTCCTTTGATAAATCACAAATTTTCGGGAAAATTTGCAAATATTTTTATTCCAATTTTCAGATACTCATGTTTGCAATTTCACCTAAAGTTCCTGAAAATTTCAAAGAAAAATATACATAGCTTTCCCCGAAAATAAACGTTTCTTCGGAGGAAATTCGGCATCTCTCGAAAGTTGATACGGCGTTTATCCTTAGCACGGCTGTATTAGGCTGGATCCCTATTCGGAACGGGCATCCTCGTGAGAGTTGACACCGACGCGCTGCGTTGCGAGAAGACGAGAGTAGGTCACTGCGTTTCGAGACGCTTGCACATGCACTTGCACATGCACATGCGTTGGGAAATGACAAAAGCTAAGCCCTTCGATAGCGGCTGGATGGAGCGTTGGAACATTTACGAGCGGCCTCACGCTGTCGCGGATAAAGTTGGGATGGAGCCGGATTAGCGTCACGTCCCAGCTCTCCGATTCTAACCTCACTTTTGACAGTTTCGCGAGGACTTGAGCCCAAAGACATAAAGACGGAGCGCTCGTATCTAAAAGCACGGGGAAAAAGTGAAGCTAGGTTCGGCGCTGCGCGCTTGTGTGAGTGTGTAAATGAGCGCGGGAATCCATGGCGGCAAACGGAAATTTGATTTGAACTTGTCCTCTTGATTTTTCCTTATTTCTTCTTCGAAACGTGTTTTAAATGCTTAAAACGATTATATTAAGAAAGTTCGGTCTGCGTCCTAATATATTACACCTACTTTTGCTCGGTAACAGGCAGTAATCTCAGATAAAGTTAGTTTTTCTTCTGCTCATGGTGGTTCTGCAGGTTCAAACAGGCCGTTACAGTTCTAGATCAACGTTACTCCCAAATGAAATTAATCGGTCGACGACGGACTGAAACTAACCTAAAGTTAAAAAAATATGAGTGTGTACCTGAATTTGGGCAAAAATCAACCTAAAATACTTTGTTTCCGCAATTTTATTTATTAGTTCCCGCCCTACATTTGAATTCAAACTTGTCCCGATTTCGCCGCCAATCCTCTAGCCAATAGTAGAGGTGATTGAAAAGAAGCTCTAAAAGCTTCATTTTTTGCTTTTAGCCCTCCGTCTTTATGTCTTTGCTTGAGCCGCCTAAAGACGGGATATCCTCCCTTCTTCGCGCTACCTCCACCTATATCCCGACAATGCAGAGCAGAGATATGTTTCGCCGGTTTAGCTCTCCATCCATTTCCCATTTCACTCAACTCAACTTTTTCCACGGCCCTTTGATTATTTACTGATTTTCCACAAGATTTGCTGCCTGATTATTCTCACTGATGGACAAAGCGATCGACAAACGAGACAATTTCTTAACTCGATTTTTTTCGGGGCGAATGATTATTTTCTGATTTCCTACGAGACTTGCTGACTGATTATTGAAATTGATAAAAAAAGCGATCGACAAAGGGGACACAAGGCAAATGGAGAGATACTATTGGTTGAAACTGGTGGGTGTTGTAGACTTCGGGGGAGGGGGGGGGGGGTAGTGGGCTAACTAAAGGGTCTCTCTTTGGTCGCCGTTAGTTAGCTACCTCCTTTGTCCGTTGCAACCACCCGCTTCCACCAATGGGATCGCTTTATTTTCCTTTTTTTTTTTTTTTTTTTTTTTTTTTTTTGCGTATAGCTTTGTTATCGATTTTTATAATCAGTCGCTGACTTTTGAGAGAACGAGTAAATTTAGCACTAAACTGGAAAAAGTGTCTCTTGAATCTAGAGCCAAGATTGCTGGCCTCCAGCTCCTTTCGGCTATTTGGCAATAAAAAATACTCTTGAATTGGATTTTTGCTTAAATCGAGAGGTAAGCCTTTTAATCTAAACGGATTTCCTTTTCATTCGAGCGAAAATCCGATTGAATCAAAACTATTTTATCCTTGTCAAATGTTTTAAAAGCCACTTTAAAAGAAGATTGGTAGAATTTACCATTCCTTCTCGCTATTTTTCACACAGCATCAATTCAGAGTCAATTCTGCCAAACGAAGGGTAAACGTAACTACATACTGGTGCGGGTAATTCCTCTGGCAAAATCGGCTTGAAAATTGGTAGAATTTACCATTCCTTCACGCTGTGTGAAATACAGCGTAAAGAAATAGTAAATTCTACCAATCTTTTTATCCAGTGTAGCCCGGATTCTGGATCCAAGAGACTTTTTTTCCCCAAGGTACAAGGCAGATAGTAGTGTGGGATCTCTAAAATATATACCTTCCGATGTGGATACTGGCCTCTTGATGACACTTACTTACTGTATGGGCAAGAAATGGAACTGTCACAAATTTGAAAAATTCTCAGTCGAAAAATCCCTTTTGGAGACCAAAAATTGAATCCGATGGTAACTTTTCAATGCCCGAAGTGGCGAAGCAACGCTGGAAGCATTAATTTTTTTTAATTCCGACGTCGTTTGCTGATTCATAGCGCTGTTTTCAGTCACCCGCCCCGGGAGAAAAGTTTAGTCGGACAACGTCCTAAGCTGAAATCACTTGAGCTGAGCTTTAATACCCGTGTTCTAGTCATTCATCACGGCCGGAAGTTGAAAACGCGGGGTATACGTTCCGCATTGTTTTTGTTGAAGCACGATTATCGTCGCTCCTGAGACTAAAACGACGTATCAGCTTCTCGGCATTGAGCTTCGTTGTCAGTATAATGCCATGCTTTCAGAGACTCGAGTGAGGAGCGGAGTTAGGTTTTTTGGTCGGAGGAGCGAGGTTGACTCGGAGTGGAGTGGGACAATGTCGTTGGGATCTCCGCTCGCGGAGTGAAATTAATGACGAGGCTCCTGGAGTGAGCGGACCTTTATGCGCATAACTTTCGATAACAAACTTTCGTTGCATTGACGTGCGCCAGGAGCACGGGTTTGTTTAAGCCATGTTAGAGCCAAGGTTTGTGTGTCACTTGGTTTTTCCGCCACGCCGCGTTCCCACAATCCACACTCTTCCTTGTATTTTTTGGCAGCGATTTAAATATCTCAACGTATCTGCTGAAAGGAACTATGTCTCACGCGCAAAACCTATGCATATAGTTTGTTTAAGCCAAGTTTCACCCAAGGTTTGTGTGTCACTTGGTTTTTCTGCCACGGCGCATTTACGCCTCCGCCGTGCTAAGCAAGAACGCCGTAAATCCATCAAGATTTTCCCTCGTTTTTTGAAACTTAAATTTTTATAAAATAAAAACTGTTTTACCCATGCACCTTAAATTTTCAGTTTCAGTTCTTGATAGTATTTGCGAAAGAGTTCTGTAAAAACATTTTCCTAAGATAAACAAGTTTTTCTGCTATGATACATTGTTTCCAAAAAATGTAAAATGGCGTTTACGGCGTTTTTGCGTTGCACGTAAGGCAGACCTTGCCCGTGTATTTTTATATTATTACGCAGCGATTTAGTGGAATCGTGTAAATATTTGAACTATTTGTGCTAAAAGGACCTATGTCACACGCAAAGCTTATGCAATTATGCATGCATATAGTATACTAAAGGCATGTTCCAACCATACGGCGGTGAGTGTGTCACTCAGTTTTGCCACCGCGGCGCGTTTTCACGGCTGTCCCTTGTATTTTTTGCATCGATTTAGTGGAACCGTGTAGATATTTGAACGTATTTGTGCAAAAAGGAACTATGTCACATACGCAAAGACTATGCATATAGTTCCTTTTGACATAAATACGTCCAATTGAGCGGCGGTTTGGAAAAACGATAGCGAGATCCATTTATGGTGACTTGACTGTCTTTTATACTTTTTTGCAGCGCTTTAGTAGAACCGTGTAGATATTTGAACGTATTTGTGCTGAAAGGAACTATGTCACACGCAAAGCCTATGCATATAGTTCCTTTTGGCATAAATACGTCTAATTGAGCGGCGCGGCGGTTTGAAAAAACGATAGCGTAATCAATTTTGGATGATTTTGGGGCACTAAAATGACGAATCTTATAAAGACGTTTTCTGCATGTAAGTCGCAGGCAAATAGTCAAAACAGCGCCACGGAAAAAGAGAGATAGGGGTTGTTGGATGATACGGGAATTTCCAATTACCTGTGGTGATATCCCAATAAATTAGGTTGGCAACCCAAATGTTGCGGCACTACCACGATTAATTGGATATATCCACATCATCCAACAAATTAAGGTAGCGCCATAAGTTTAGGGAAGAACCCCTTACACTTTTTTTCCGTGGGACTGATTACTGGAATCGGTAGACAAAGCGATAGACAAGAAAGACACAGGGAAAATAGAGCGCTTCTATCGATTGAAACGGGTAGTTATTTGGTCGATAGAAGCTCACCAGGACTCAAGTACTGTCGAGATTATCACCGATAAATGATCACAGTCGTTTTTACAGGCCGTCATTCATCTCATATCGATGGTGAAACTACACTGAAAACAAACATTGGTAGAATTTACGATTCCTTCACGCTGTATTTCACACAGCGTGGATGTGTGAAATACAGCGTGAAGGAATGGTGAATTCTACCGATCTTTTTTTTCAGCGTACCGCACCACGGGTCTCGATAGCGGTTTTGGACAGTGGCGTGGCGTGCTTTGCGATTTATCGATAGATCTGTCATTCAAACCTATGTAAAAGGATCGATGGACAGGGTGTTCGCAGCAAACACCTTAATCGATTTCATACCATAGCTTTAAATGGACAAATATTGATAGTCGATCATTCACGCCACGCCACTGGTTTTGGAATAGCATCATTTCAAATAAGCGCTACGAGAAAATTACCGGAGAACATTCTTCCAAGAATGAAAATAAAGTCAAATGCAGTTTTGTGCCGGGCCTCACTTTAGGACTGTTTTAACATCACAAACCAAAATACGTGCTTCGGTACTTTTACCATGGACACGAAGCCGCGACAGCGGGAAAAAGGACCTTACAGCACGTAGGCATTTTTCGGAAGAGCGATTTTTGTTCGCCTCTATCGAAATATGGGAATTCGAGTCTTTGATGTAAAACTCTCTCTAATATCCCGGAGAATAAGTTCAAACGGTTTGGTTTTTTTTCGTAATAATAGATGCCGTAAAACTGCACTTTCATCCGGCAATTTTGAGCCCTGAACATGAAAGGTAAAAGTATTGAATTGCTTTCTGTCGAAACTACGTCTTTTGAGCTAACAACTTCAGCCCGTCGCACAGTGAGATGAACAAGTGAACAGAGCGAAGCGGCATCATTATGCACTGAAAATTGAATCGATTCCTTTGCAAATCACGTAAGCGCCTAAATTGCGAATGCAAGAAAAACAAGAAAAACAGTTTTATTCGCTTTGTTAACAATCTTCAAATTCCGAAAATGTGTGTTCTTTTAGAGGGCTATTTTGGCATCCGACATAATTGATTATACCAGTGAAACCGAAGAAAAAACAACCCCTCTACCATTAAAATAGAGATTGGCACTTACGCGATTTGGAAAATAATCGGTTCAATTGTTCATAGTTGTTCTATGTTCAACAAAGTTCAATTGTTCATGTTAGTTCTCTAAAGCGTGCTTATGCCCAAAGAATGAGAGCTCTGTATTGCTAAATGATTGTATTTTGCAATTTGGAACTACAATATCTGGCCTAGCCTGGATAGAGCGTAGGTGTCATTATCCCTACGCATGTGAGGGTTTTTACAGATGGACTAGAAATTGTAGTTTCCAATTGCAAAATGTAGTCCAAATTACGTTCAACTGGACACATGCGACCACTATCAGCATAACTGTATTCCATGTTGTCAGATTTTCTCATTTTTACAAGAAAATTTAGTGACAAACGCCACGAAATTCCCGGTGCATTTTCCTCTAGGCATGAAATATATACTTATTGAAGTTAAGAGCAGAATCTTGCTGGGTTCACTTATAAAAAAGTAAAAATTGAAGGAAATCAGACACAGTCTTATGATGATATGCAGATTTTGTTTCATACATTTATCGACAGACGCGGTTTTGGAGAAGATAGATATTAACTTTCAGAGCGTATCGACAACATCGCGGGAATGCTCTCTCTTCCATTTTCCACGACTCAGCGTCGCGTCGCGACGTGGCGAGGCGTCTGGATATCGATCTGGAGTCAGTGGAGATTCTCGCAAGTTGGCAAAGCTGTTTTTCTCCCATTCAAAGGCATTATAAATATCGATTCTTGATGGCTTCACCTAGAATCAATTGTTTTACACACATTTAAATGAACGAAACCCAGTTTTGAATGCTCGGGAGGATTTCCAATATCTGCAATTGCCATAAATGGGTAAAATTGGAAATTGTGGGAACCGAACGGAGGAAAACCGTAACCTAAAACCGGCAATGATCCATTTCGTTCATTCAGGACATTCAGGTCACTTTATAGGTGGAAACGTTTCAAAAATTTTGAAGGGGCACGGGAACTCGCGTGCCACGATATCGCATAAAAATGACCATTGATAATACAGAAAAGATGTGAAAATTGGAGAAAAAGTTCACCATAAAAAGTCATTAAACGTATGAGCACACCTGCGATGTAAATTCAAGCATGTTGGCAAGATGGTAAAACTGCAAAAACGCGTATCTCGTGATGGAGCTTCAAAATAAAAATGTAGTTAGTGCCTTCCGTCGAAAACGCCTTCAATTACCAATGATACTGCGGGATACACCTGAGTTCGAATAGTTGCATCTCATTGTGGGAGCAAAATCTAGTTACATTAATAATTGCGCTTATGTGAAACCCTGTTTTGAGACCTCCGGGTGCTTGCGATTTACTGTTCTTTACTTATTTAGAAAATTTTTAATTCAAAAATAGCCGATATGCGTTTTTTACAGAATTAAAAAATATAAGTTTTGACTGCCGTATTGTTACTTTTAAGCCAGAAAAGTCCCAAACCCACAGAAGTCATACCATATTCTAATTTGTCAACGATGGTGCTTGTGATACTTTGGGCAGAGGGTGACGATATCGCAATCACAATATCGTGCGGTCATTTATATTTTTATTTTAACTAGACAAAATCAGCCTGGATGCATGGGATTAAAATTGTTTTATTCATTCAATTCAACATACCAATGCATTTCGGCAAATGCCATCATCAGGGTGAAACTTACAAAAACACAGACAATTAACAAAGCACACGAAACGCACGAAATGCCTTGGTACGTTACATTAAATTGATAAAAATTTCGTAATTTCATGGATCTAGGCTAATCTTGTCAACAGATGCAATAATTGGATGGTATTCAGTAAAAATAAACCAGCGCGACTACAGTGTTTTCAAAATTGTGCAACTTCTTACTTTCTATTAAAAATACTCAATCTAAATATACAGCATTAAAATTTACACAATTATTTTCCTCCAAAACCATAAATTTCTTGGTGGGAAGCAAAAACTATATGCTATTCTGGGAGATTTATTTGAGAATTCTGAAGAGGCAGCATTTGTACATCAATGCAATCGTGCTGGTTCCTTTTAGCTAAATGCGATCCCATTCAGAATCACAAGAAGTTTTTTTTTTCTTCTTTTTTACTTTTTCCGCAAAGCACAATCACGAGGAGATGGACGAAGAAGATCGTTCAATCGGTGACGCGTCGGCTACATCGATGGCATCTGTCGTGGAGAGAGCATCGCTCGCCGGAGACGGCGAGGAAGAAGGAGATGAAATTAGGACCCGGGGGAGGATCCCTACAAGTGTTAGGTTAAGCCCTTTCCAAAGATCCGCGCAGCGACGCGACGCGACGCGGCGAGCCGGGAGTCATCTCCACCGAACATTCGAGAGGGAGACTTCTTTTTTGATTTCGCGCTCAAAATCCCAAACGTGATATTTCCGACGGCATTGACTTAATGGAAGACCCTCGCACCCGCTCTCCAGCCGTTCCCGGTCGAAACCGCTTATCCCGACTTGGGAACGGCTCCTGTTATCCGTAAGATCTGAACGCTTACAGGGCTCACGCGACACTCGAGTCACGCGCTTCCGACGCGGGGGCGGTAAAGTGTCACCATACACTCCGCGGCCCGATATTTATGCAGCATTACGTAAAATAAAGACCCGTTAGAACTAGTTTCATCTTATTTTATCGCGCGCTGAAATAGTTCGAAGCGACTCGCTGCTACCCCTTTTGTCCCGTCGTTCTCGACCCCCGAACTGCCGTCCTAAGGGAGAACGCCGTATGAGCCATCAAACATTGCCAAGTTTCCTTCGATAAATTACGAATTTATTGGAAAAGCTATGAATATTTGTATTCCAATTTTTCGGAAAATATTGTTCGCAGCTCAATCCAAATTATCTGAAAATTTCGATCAGATATACGCGTAACTTCCTCTCAAAATAAACATTTAATCGGAGGGAATTTGGCAACTCTCAAATGTTCATACGGCGTTTTTTTCTTACTACGGCAGCGTAGAATGAGGTGCCCCGCTCCCCCACCCGTTCCAGCTCGGGCACTCTGCGAGGGACATTCTTGGTGGTTACTCCCAAAAATGTGGGTCGGGAACCTCCCTATGGGCGTCCCTTTTGCGGTTGAGAGCGGGTCGTCTTTCTTATCCAGACGACCCTCAGATGTCGATGCTTTAATCCAACAGATCGGAGACACAGAGCGGCCCATGATCTGGACCTTGTTAATCAGGAAGGAACCAAGCCATATCAGCTGTTGTCAAATTTAATCAAGCAATTACATTTTTTACACGAAAACGGTTGTGCGGTTTCTTGTGCAAATTTCAGTGAATTTTTTGCGTAACACGAAGCAAATTCCTTAAAATTTTCAAAACAATCCACACACACGTTTTCTGGTAAAAAATAAAATTCCCTGAGTTAAATTTGGCAATAGCTGATGTGGCTTGGTTCTTTTCTGCTAAACGCGGCCCATTTAACCTAGTTCCGAAACTACAAGACAGAAATGCCCGCCCACAGTTATGAGTAACTAGGTGTAACAAATCCAAGCGCCTTCAACTCCAGATGCATACAAGTATTCATACTCCGGATACAACTATTCGTACTCGATGGACGTCCGTGTTGTATACGCCTAAATTGAAGGAGTTCGAATGATCCTGGCCGCCGCGGTTCCTTTCTGCTAAACGCGGCCCAAATATTTTTACGTCTTTTCGCCTGGGAAATGAGGCATTTGCGTCTGAAAACTTGTCTTGGTCATGGCTTGGTTCCTCTCTGTTTAAAGCGGTCCAACTAAAAGTTCTCGCCTGGACTAATGTGAAAATTAAGGAATTTAATCAGAACTATACGTAGAAGAAAATTTGGACAACGCGCGAAAATTTACATATTAGACATCGCGCTTCTTTGATTTAGGTAACCGAACTTTTTTGTCACAGAAGTCGAACTTTAGTTCCGGCGACTACAGGTAAAGTAAAAACTGAACCGTATATGATTTGCTCACCGAAATTCGATTGACCGAAAACTTCAGTTACCTGCATCAAAATTTCTGTATAGTGCAAAGCAAATTCTTTAACATTTTCAAAAGAATCTACACAACTTTCTCTTGTGAAAAATGAAATTTCCCATTTAAATCTGGCAAAAGCTGATGTGGCTCGCTCCTTCTTTCTAAACGCGGTCCATTTCGAAACAACGTTAAGAGATCGATTACTCCGATCCAAATGTTTACCTCTGATAATCAATATTGGTTTTCTCTTCTTTCTCAAAAACCGATTTTTTTCTAAGTAGGCCTTTCCGCAACGACACGTTTCGGAGAAGTAGTGATAAAGAAAAATCGAGCTGATGTATCAGATGGTTTAAAAATAAATCAATAAAAAACTGAATTCATAAAAGTACAAACACATACAGAAAGTAGAAGTGAATAGAAGTTATTATGTTGAAAAAACGAAAAGCAATTAAACATATGCGTTTTTTTCGAGTTTAGACTTGGTAGAGTAGTCCATTACATACCTTTGCCCCCTATTTTGAGACGTTATGTTTTGCGACTTCTTTAGAGGTTCTTTAATATCATAGTAAGCTTTTGAGGCCTTTCTGAGGCAAGGAGATGCTTCAGGAACGACTATTTCTTCACGGAACGTTGTGCATCATCAATAAATGCGTGAGATGCAACTATTCGAACTCAGGTGTAGGCCGCAGTATCAACTCTTTATGAAAGCGTTTTTAACGTGTTGCATTAACTTGCTCTATGCTTGAGATGCAGCTAATATATTCGAACGCAAATGTTTGCCGCTCAAAGGAATTCATATGGAGTCTCCATATGGTAAACGTATGCTTTTTTCTAGTTCATTGGACTGATTATTGAAAGTGATAGACAAAGATAGACGAAGAGAAAATGAAGCGATCATATTGGTGGAGGTAAGCAGTTGCGATGAACAAAGGAGGTCAGTATTAGACAAATTAACAGCTGTTTCCGAGAGGTAGGGCCCTATTTTTAGTCCAGAATTTTCTATTTTAGACTGTAGGAACCACCTGTTTTAACTAATAAGGTCACTCCATTTTCGTTTCTTTATCTATTTTGTCCCTCACGTTGTCCCTGCGACTGCCGATCATACTGAACTTAAGTTCAAATTGAACACCGGACTATTTTGATGCAGGTAACTGAAGTTTTCGGTCATAGACATCGAAATTCGGTGAGCTAAATCGTACATCGACGGTGTAAGGCGGCAATCACATAACTCGTTTGCGGTGTCTGAAAATCTCCACCTCTACGTCATCTTTTTAAAGGAGAACAAATTGACATTATTTCTTGAAGTTTTTGCAAAATTTTCTTCGCACAGAGAAGAAAAATCATGACGCAGATTTAAAGAATTGCCGTTGAGTAGTTTTCCGTTTACAAAATTAAGTATGACAGGAAGTCTGCGACGTCGCAAACCGAGTTACACTGTTAAAAAAAACGGAGTGAGACTCAGCACAAGCGCGAGTAAGAACGGGCCCTCACTTCGCCGGACCGAGGAGTCACTCCGACGGAGAATCGGCTGGACGGATTTTGGGTGCCGTACGCATAGAAATCACTCCGACGCCGGACGGATTCGCGGGAGCCGCAAATTTAGGGGTTCGCAGCTAGGGGATGGTGGAAAGGGGTTAATTGTGGAAATAATTTTTGAAACCATGAAAAATAAAAATAATGAAACCATTGGTACGTGATTTAACCGATTTTGAAGATTGGAAATTTTCTACCTACCTTGGGAATTGAACCCGGGACCTACCTAACACTAACCGACGACCCTACCGATTGAGCTATAGCGAACGATACATGATGGTGACGCAAAAACGGTATTTAACGTCGATTTGAACGGGCCGCTAAGATATTTTCAATCTACCTGGATTTATCCGTGTATTTAGTTTACTTTACTATATTTTTTAACTATATTTTATCGTTTTACTTTGTTTTATTTCCTTGTTGTCTCTATTTTTTCTTCACTCTATTTTATTTATTCAAGCACTTCATTTTTTTTTCTTTAATTATTTACTTCTCATTCCTTTACTTTGTTTTATATTTACTGTGATTTCTTTTAATACTTCATCATAATTTTTGGACTTCACTTTAATCTTAAAATTCATTCTATTCTTTAACATCATTTAGTTGTTTCCCTTATTTTATTTTTTTCTTCATCTCCTTGCTCCCTCTAATTATTTACTTCAATTTAGTCTTTGACTTCATTTTATCATATATTTGATTTACTTTTTTTATTTCTTTTCTATTGTCTCTGTTATACCATAATTTCGACTATTCTATTATTTCCACTATTCTATTATTTTTTATATTTTTTTCTCTTTAAATTTTTCATTTTCATTCTGAGAGTGGTAGGCTTACAGGGGAGAAGAGACAGTATATAGCGCTAGTGCGAGGGAGAGAAGGTGCGCGTGACTCCGGGCCGTACTGCAGCTCCGATGCGGAGTGCTTTGACTACACATGCAGCCCGTCTCAGCACCTACGCGCTGAACCGCACTCCCGTGTTCATTCTCACTCCGGATTTTCCGTCGGACGGAATCAACGATTTTTAACAGTGTATATGGGATTGCCGACTTTCACCGTCGATATGGTTCAGCTTACTTAAACTGTAGTCGCCGAAACTAAAGTTCGACTTCTGTGACAAAAAAGTTCGGTCACCAAAATCGAAGAAGCGCGTTGTCCAATGTCTAGCAAAAGTTTCTTCTACGAATGGTTCTGTTTATATTCCTCAATTTTCACATAAGTCGAGGCGAGAACCCTTAGTTGGACCGCGTTAAACAGAAAGGAAACAAGCCACATCAGATATTGTCACTTAACCTAGGAATTTCAATTTTTTACCAGAGAACTGTTGTTCGGATTGTATTGGAAATGTTAAGGAATTTACTTCGTGTTACGCAAAAAATTCAATAAAATTTGCACAAGAAACCGTACAACCGTTTTCGTGTAAAAAGTTGAATTGCTCAGTTAAACTTGACAATAGCTGATGTAGCTTGGCTCCTTTCTGCTTGACGCGGTCCAGTTAGTCCATCATTAGTCGTTAGTCGTTAGTTTTAGTCGTTAGTCGTTAGTTTTAGTCGTTAGTCGTTAGTTCGCCTTAGTCGTTAGTCTTCGACAACCACCCGTTTCAACCAATTAGATGGCTCCATTTTCCGATTTCCTTTTTGTCAGTCGTTTGGCCCACCAATGTCTATAATGATCCCCTAGACTTCTATAGTGCGATATTACATGATTTTGATGTGGTGGACTCTTACCTGGGACAATCCTGGGGCCGTTGGCAGTGTTGGAGAGAGAGCCGCTTCCATACTTGAGCTGCTGCGGCGTGGCGTTGGAGGAAACGACGGCTATCTCGTCGAGCTCGTGGTGGCCGTAGACGAGCTTGGTGCTCGAGCCGGGCACATCCGATTGACGCCGCCCGGTCAGCGATTGCACGAACCGCCTGGCCGACGTGGACATAGATCACCCGGGTCCCCGCATCCCTCACAGCGGCATCCCCGCAGCGGCACCGGCACCCGGACCCGGGATCCTACCGATTGCGGCAACCACGAGCACCGCCACCCACCCCCGCCCCACCGCGCACGACCACACCCGCCTCACAGCGCCCCGCCGACACATCCCCGGCACCGCGAACCCACCATTCCCACCAGTTGCCGCAGGCCGACGCGAGAGCGCGCTCGCAACCGATTTCAACGCGAGTCGCGCCAAGGCCGCATAACCGGCTTCGCCCGCCGCTCCCTCACCTCGAGTTACCGAACAATCTGCCGACTCGCACAGTAGCCTTTCGCTCGACTTCTTCAGTTAGTGAATCGACCGTGTGCCACACTCAAATCGCGCGATATTCCAGACAGCTAACTCCTCCCCTGAAACAGGAAAAAAACAATGATCCATGAGAATTTGCGTCAGGTCAACAGGAATTACAATTGAACTGCGTTTCACAGTAAGGATTTACTTTTTCCGGCTAATCTGTAAAAACAGTCATGTTCATAGGGAAACGAATGGTACATTCGTTGTTTCTAAAATGAACCAGAAATAGTAGTTCCGATTGGCAAAATGTGGTCCAATTGAACTGGATTTTGCAAAAAGTTGCGATAAGGGTTCTTCCCGGAAGGCGACGGCGTGGACGTCCTGTAGAAGGTTGGCGACAAAGGGTGGAGGAGGAGATCAGAAGGTGCCAATTGCCTGACGGTCTCTGGGTCTAGGAGGATAGGGGGCAATGGCGATCGGGCGTCGCAGAGCGCGAGGCTGCGCTATAAAAGCGGTTTAATGGATGTAAGTATAAAAACTGATCTATGACGTGCAACACCAATAATACAGAGTAAAATGATCAGCGGATTTCCAAAGATAACAAGAGGAGGATATACAACGCTGTAGTCAAAAGTATATTAACATACGGATGTGAAGTTTGGCAGCTGAAGAAACGGACACAGGATATGCTAAGAGCAACGGAGATGGATTTCTGGAGAAGTTCGGCAGGAATTTCTAGGAGAGATCGGGTCCGTAATGATAGAGTGCGTCAGATAATGGAAGTCGAAAATGACATCGTGTTCGACGTCATGACCAAACAACTTGTTTGGTATGGTCATGTCAATAGGATGACGGAAGAGAGGCTGCCAAAAAAGATGCTTGATTGGGTTCCTCCTGGGAGGAGGCGTAGGGGACGCCCAGTGAGAGGTTGGCGACAGGGGGTGTTAAGTGAGATGAGGGAGTGTCAACTCCCTGATAACCTGTGGGAAGACCGAGCTTTGTGGCGATTAGGTGTCGCAAAGCGCCAAAGAGCGCTATAACAGCGACTCGCTGAATAGATGATCAGTTCATATTTGCAAGGCGAAAAAATTTGCACAATCTTAGGGACATTGGAATACTAATGGTTCTTTTTTGCAAAATGCGGTCCAGTGGTTCCCTTTGATTTATTGCAAGGTTCCTTTTAGCATTAATACGCCCAATTTACTGATGAGGTTCAACGTGTGATTTACAAGTAAGAGGCTTTCGAAACCAAAGATGCATGCGCGTAAAAAAGAGAAGCAGAAAAGTCATCAAGTACCGCTTAGCACTTGGCATTTCAAAATTTGATCGATTACTCATATCCTGACCTTCTACTGGTCTCTCTTCTGATAGAGGAAGGAGGCATTAGAGACAGTACATTTTAAAGGCTCCGCACTGCGGTATCTTCCTGCTTCTTCTATCTTTTTACTGGTATCTTGGATGTCAACGCTTCGATTTGCCTAATGATGACTGTTGATCAAAGAGTTGAAAGCGATTGATTTATGAGTCCTATGATCAAATATGCGAAAACTCGCTTAGCAAAGTGCTAACCGCAACATTCTTCAAACATAATAAGCATTTTATTTAATTTTTTTGTAGGAACAAGTTACTTACTAAACATCATTAGGCAAAAAACGCGTTAAATTTCAATCTCAATGTGATTCAAAGTGATCCAGAGACTGTATTAACCTTTACGTTGCGCTATGCTATTCAGTCTGTATCTTTAGGCAGCTATAATTATCGTATAATTTACAAATTAAAGTAGAAACTCGCGCAAGATAATGGGTGTGGAGAAGGACATCGTGCACGATATCAGGTCCAAGCAGTTGGTCTGGTATGGACATGTGCGAAGGATGGCAGACGATCGGTTGCCTCAGCAGGTTTTCGATTGGGGGGTTCGCAGGTTCCTCCCGGAAGGCGACGGCGTGGACGTCCTGTGAAAGGTTGGCGACAAGGGGTGGAGGAGGAGATCAGAAGGTGCCAATTGCCTGATGATCTCTGGGAGGATAGGGGGCAATGGCGATTGAGCGTCGCAGAGTGCGAGGCTGCGTTATAAAAGAGGCTTAATGTATGTTAGTAGAAACTGATCTATGACAGGCAACACCGATAATACAGAGTAAAATGACGTCAAAAAGAAGATTCATTGAAAATTCATTTTGGGAACTACCACAAGACGGACACCGCTTATTTACTCAATGCGTAAGAGAAAGATAGCATCATGATATCTCTCTTTCACACATCGATGCAATGAGCAACGTCTGATAGTCTCCAATATAAATTTCCACGAAGGGACTGCGTTTTGAAATTTGGAACATCAATATCTGGTTTAGTTTAGAAACGACGTATGTGCCATTAGTTTCACTATGCTCATGAGTGTTTTTACAGATGGGCTAGAAATTATCGTTCCTAATTGCAAAATGTAGTCTAAATGTGATGTCTTACCACTCACTTTTCATGCTGCTATACGTTATGGATCAGCCTCTTGCATTGGGTACTTTTTTACGATAATTATTGTTTCTCGAAGGCACAGACTGTGTAACAGCGAAACCTAGTGGCGCGTTTCGTCCCTAGATCACTTGGAATCACCGTGATTTTTGCCTTCCTCGGTTACATTGGTTAGAGTGCGAGGTCTCTTAAATATATTGTCTTCGTGTTTTACAGGCATTTGAATGGACAAAAAAACACTGTTGCCAAAGTGCCGACAAGAATTGCAAGTAAAGAATCATAATGCAGAGTCTTTCTAAAATTCTTTTCGTGCGACGAGAATAGTACGTAAAATAAAACTTGGCACTCCAAGAGTTGGTTCTTCAAAACAGTCGAGCGGTTGAGCACCCCCCCCCCCCCCCACACCCTCTCACCCCGTGACGTGTGCAATTGACCCAGCGAGAGAAACAAGAGGCGAGAAGGCGCGCCGCACCGCAGCACGGCGCGGCGCGGCGCGGTGTAAGAGAAAAGCCAAGGGAGGTCCGAGCGTCGCTGCAAAGCTACTTTTTGACGTTAATTTATTTGGACGGGAGGTGAGCCAACTTGCGCCACTAAAAATATTCTCGCGGAAAAATAAAACAGTTTTGAAAGGGGTGATTTATAGAATAGAGCAATGAAAGCGAGAGTTGCCGAATTTCGGAAAAAAATCATCGTCACACGCCTCTGTACGTTGTATCGCGAGAGTATTTTTCTTGGCAAGTGGAGTTGCTACGGCAGTTCGGTTTTCGTGGACGGTGAAACTACAAAATTACCGTGGGAACATTATCTCAAAATTTACTTGTAAAAATGAACAAATTCAATTCGATTCAGGCTAACTATATGAGATGTTGCCTATTTCAATTTGAACATTGTTGCAGATAGCAAGGTATGAATCATGAGAATAAGTAAGATTGGCATAGCCTTACCTTGCATATTAAATATATTAATTTTAATAACTCTTGACTTTTAATGAACTTTTTTCAATATAGGGGGCTTTCAATTAAGGCTATGCCATTCTTATTCATTTACTCGTAGTTCACAAGCACTTTACATTTAATCATTCGTAACAAGGCATTGAGAAATTTTCCGTGAACATTTTTCGAGTGCCATACAAGACCGGAGTTTGGGTGCATGGCTAGAAATTTCCAGTTCAAAAACACAATTTTGAGAGAACACAATT
This sequence comes from Bemisia tabaci, assembly GCF_918797505.1. Taxonomy (NCBI): domain Eukaryota; kingdom Metazoa; phylum Arthropoda; class Insecta; order Hemiptera; family Aleyrodidae; genus Bemisia; species Bemisia tabaci. Next base: position 53,173,748 of record NC_092797.1, read on the forward strand.
TCAATTTCCATCCACCATGCTCAAGGCAAAAATTCTAAAACTTAAAGCCATAAGAAAATCAAGAGTCATAGAAAATGACTGGAAAAATGACACCGGAATAGACGCGACTGTACTTCACATTGCCTGGTTTTTCTGCATGTTTACTTCCTCTGACAGAGAAGTAAACTGTTTGTTTTTGACACCTTTGAACCATCCGTGGATTTGCTGTAGATAATGAAGCATACGCCAACTCTAAACATTTCAAATTTCAGAGTGGCTTCGTCCTCTGTTTAAAAAATAAACATCAGAGACAATGAGACAACGTTTGATTTTAAATCCAAATCGACTAATCAATTAAACTAGCCTACTAGTTTGCCTAATAGATGGTACAACAGTAGCATAAACAGCCTATTGTCACAGTTTCGATATATTTATGAAGGGCTTCATATCAGTATCTTTGCCATTAATGTCCTCTCCTTCGAAATGCACTAAATCAAACTGCACGTCATAATAGACAAAATCGAGTCGGGGTTCAAGGTGAGAGTAATATGCGCAAAAACCTATGTGCGACTAAAATAAATATTCGAAAATACTCAATATTAGCTAACTTCAGGCAACACTGACGGGCTGGACAAAAAATGAGACTGCATGCTTCAGTGAACTCGAGAAAAGTTGCCGCGTATTTTCGATAGATTCAGATTAAACTTCAGTCATAGCGAACTTCATTTTTATTGAACTTGAAATCGTCCTGCAAAGATAGAACACGGAAGTGCCTTTACGATGAATGCTTTCCTGATAAACTAAGTTCGATGATTAATAACTTCATCGCAAAATTTCTGAAAAGTATAATCGCAAGGTAAGATTTATCTGGGAAAAACTGATGTATTGAGAAAAAAGTTTAAGTGCTTTCGTTGAAAACTTTCAGAAAATGATGAACTGACGATAAGGATTTTAAATAGCAATTTTGAAATTTGAAGATCGAGTAATTAAATAGGGAGAGAAGTTCAGACATTTTTGACACGTTTTACGTCTAAAAAGGAAAACTAAATGATTACTTTTTTGATAATTATTGCATGATTTTTAGTTATCTTGATGGAGAAACTTAAAAAGGACTGCTGTTTAAAGAAAATTACGAATTCGGGTAGAGTAGGCCCTCGGAACAGTTTCAGAGTTTTGCATCACATTTTAAATGAGTTGCATAAAGAATAGTGTTATTAAAAGCTGATGGCCCTTTCACTTGAGATTTTCTTCTCAAACGTTGCGAGACAAACACTAAATTGGTACTTCGTACGTGTCAAATTTTCGACCAGTTATTTCGTGACACACGAGCCAAACAAAAAATGTTCCATTTACCAATTTCTTCATATTCCATTCCTCATATTGCTTCTTGTGCAGTTTTGTCAATCAGCAAAATCTTATCTTCAGATGTGCGCAATCCCTTAACAATTTCCAAAACACATTGTGCGCCAGGATTTGAAAATAAAATAGTTTGAGAGAGGTCTAAAAGGGTAGTTCGTGTGACTCTTGCTTATACTTTTTCTGTATATTCGCCAGGGCGATAGCAGTGATGATTCTTGAAAGTTCGCAGCACCGAACTTGACAACTTAACCCTTTCAGACCGAATAATGGATCTAACGATTAGAATAGATCATTCACGATGGAATTAAATAGTAGAAAAATATTGTTGCCATATTTTGAGAAACACCACTGAAGAACAAAGACCATAGATACAAATTTGTATGAAGCAGCCCAAGATGATGGTAACAGGAGAAAACAAGGTGGAAAAGAGGGAAAACAAGGCTAAAATACAACGTTTTGACTCAAAACTGAGTTATTTTCAGTCGGAAAATTATGTAAAAATTAAAAAATATCGAAGGAAAAACCTGAAACCTACATGTTAGTGGCCGAAATCCGAGAAAAACAAACTTCTCGGACTTTTCTCGGATCTCGGCCACCACCATGTAGGTCTGGAGTTTTTTCTTCGATATTTTTTAATTTTTACTTAATTTTCCGACTGAAAATGACTCAGTTTTAAGTTGAAGCGTCTCGGGTTTTTAGTGTTATATTTTAGCCTTGTTTCCCTTGTTCCCCCCTTGTAATCTCCTGTAACAGAGACCTACAACGTAATCTGGAGCTCACCTTAAAATAAAGGAAAACCTCATTGCGTAAATAAGATGAACTTCGGCATTTCCAATGAATTCCCAAAAAAGGTACATAATAAGAGGGTAAGAGGGTTGGATTTCCCACTCTCTTCTAGAAATGAAGTTCTATTTGAATTGGTGGATGTTAAAACCGCAAAATTTCGTTTTTGGATGAGTCTTAAGCTCCATAAGAACGCTTAAACTCTAGGGTTCATCAGGAGAAGGACATGTCCGGTTTTTACGAATTTAAGAGGAAGGTATTGCGACGTGGAAAGTCGGGTCTCCGTTTCAATCCCAATCCAATATTCAGGGTTGAATTCATCGAGACATCATCTTACCTCCATCTTCAGCATGGTCGAAAACATTAGTTGATGTAATGACAAATGGCCTATTTTTTCCACCGAGAAGGGAAAAAACCAATATGCTTGAATAGGCTCATTGATCGACTAAAACATATTGCCTCTTCAAAAGGTACTAAACTGAGTTGAAAAGCGAGCCTCTTGAGCCATTTTTTAAACCTTCTTCCACGTAGTTGTCTGTGGCTCTCATTGTAGCCTCCAGGTGAGCCTTTTTTCACATATAAATCCGTGATTTCTGGGGCTCACACAAGGATCGAGATACGCCCTTACATCAAGCGAGTGACGTCATAAAAAACGATTCCTTTCCTGCGATTTCAAGCAAAATACATATTTTCAGGAACGGACCAAGGGGTACGTCTATCGGCTATACTATTCAAAAAATGATATGCTAATAAAAATGAGTTCATCGAGCGTCGATGTATGGATTAAATTAATTGACGGAGGTATCGCTTCTTCAAGATCACAACGTGGGATTTCGTCCAGGTGCACTAGAAAAAAAAACCACATTGGATCTTAAGTCCAGCCTCTTGAAAACATTGACAAGAAAATATACTCTTGATTCAATCTGATTTTTGCTTGAATCAAAACGAAATCCGCTTAAATTAAGAGGCTTGGTTCTTTATTTAAGCTAGATTCTGATTGAATCAAGAGTACTTTTTCTTGCCGATGTTTTTAAGAGTCTGGACTCTAGATCCAATGTGTTTTGTTTTTGTTTCCAGTGTGCAAATCATGGTTTCTTTTATGTTAGTTCCAGCCGTGTTCATTCAAGTTGAGTACCTCAATTTCTGCGTGAGCTCCGTTTTACACATAGATCCATGCTTCCTATGGCTCATACGGAAAAGTGCATATCGACGGTGCAAGTCGGCAATCACATAACTCGTTTGCGGTGTCTGAAAATCTCCGCAACTATGTTATTTTTTTAAAGGAGAACAAATGGACATGATTCCTTGAAGTTTTTGCAGAATTTTCCTCGCACATAGAAGAAAAATCACGGAAGTTTTAAAGAATTACCGTTGAGTAGTTTTCCGTTTAAAAAATAAAGTATGACAGGAAGTCTGCGACGTCGCAAACCGAGTTATGTGATTGCCGACTTTCACCGTCGATATGCCTTTACGTCGATGGAATGACGTCATGTGTAAATGTGTGTAAGTGCGTATCACTCACTGATTAATCAAAGGTGGAAGAAACCAAGGTATGCACTCCCACGGCGAATGTCACCATACACCATGATTTTCAAAACGGCAATAACTCCGGTAATATTGCACGTAGAAACTTGGTAATTGGATGAATCTTATAATTTTTTTGCAAATCTGTGCGCTTAAGCCATGAAAGCTCAATTGAGGGGCTTGAAAGACAACTGAAATAAGCGCAGTTTTTGGGGAAATGAACATAATAAAGATTCCAACTAAAACTAAGCTTTCGAAACATTAAGTAGTTCTTTCTTGAAACTGCAAAAATTGCACTTATCCTACTTGCCCTCCAGGCCCCTCTATTTTGCGACTAATATAGACCGCCCATTACAGGAATTCCAGACAACGGGCTGATTATTGAAATTAATAAACAAAGCTACATACAAAGAAGAGTGAGGGAAAATGGAGCGATTCTATTGGTGGAAGCGGGTAGTTGCAATGGAAAAAGGAGGTAAATAACGGCAACCGACATGAGACTCTACGTCCATCGTTTTCTCCCTTAGTCTATGACCACATTCAACCAATAGGATCGCTCCACTTTCCCTCAGTTTCATTTGTCTACAGCTTTGTCTATCAATTTCAATGATCAGTCCGGGAATTCTGAAACAGTCAGGGTTGCCACCTAATCTAGAAAATGATATTCCCTGACATTTCCCTAATTTTCCTGGCACATTTTGGTGAAATTCCCTGACGATTGAAGATATGCCAGATGGTCAAGAAGACATAATTAGAAATAGTTTTCGGGCAAAATTTGTTGTTTGGAACGTCAACCCCATTTTAGAAATCGAATAAAGGTGCTTATCCATTTTTCCCTAATATGTTCGTCATATTCCCTGACTTTTCAAAATTCCCTGACATTTTTCCGGTTTTCCCAGACTGCGGTAACCCTGTGAAACCGCGCATCATTGCAGTCACAAAATCGAACCTACTTTATGCTTCCTCGTTTGTTGTGGGATAAAAGGTGAAAAATGATAATTTAAATATGGGAACTTGAAAATAAAAGGCCGGGAACGGAGGAACTCCCTCCCGAGCCGGGATGGGAGCGCGCGTTCCGGGATAAACGGAGAAATTACGTCGGACTTTGTTTTCCCTCTTATTATGATTGAGATGCTATTCCCGCGGGTAAAGGTCTCGAGAAAATACCCCCAGTTCCTCCTCTTCCCCCATGTTATTCTTCCACCTTTTATCCCCAGGAAAAACATGTACGTCACCGTCATCGGGAGCGAGTAAGCTGAGTCACTTAAAACTTTTTTATCACATCCCGGTTGGGGTGACTCCAACTCCGTCGGGTCGACTCTCGACTCACCTCGCTCGGTAGATAACATTGCTCGGATAGGAAAGTCTCGACCGGGGTCATTCGATAAATCGAATCGCAGAGCCGGTCCTCGCGGAATTTTGACAGATCGTCGTCGTTGAAACTTGGCGGCCCATCAGTTCTGTCCTACTTTGATTCTCCAAATCAGCCCTCTTTCCGCTCTCAAGTAGGGGTTGCTTTATCTTGAATTGTCAAGTTCGGAATAAATCGACAACCAGACAGGCTTAAAAAAATATTTCTTCGTTACGAGTTTTCACAATTTTTATTTCTTTGCTTCTTCTTTTTCTTATTTTTCTTCTTGTTCTACTTCTTCTTCTTGCCGAGTCCCCTTCCACGGGGTCTCTCGGGTTTAACCAACGGAATTTCAGAGGGTGACTCCTTGGCATGGAATGAAACTTTTTTCCGGCGAACATGGGTCTTACAGTTGAACACCTTGAAGCTACGACCTTTAAGATTTTGCAGAATATGACTCTTTAAAATAAATTAAAAAAACTGCGGATAGTATTAGGTCGATTTTCATGAATATGTAATTTGATTTTTGGAGAGTTTTTCAGCGTTCCTCAGAGAATATACCTGAACCGGGGTGGAAAATTGCATTCCATATTTTTACAACTCACAGAACCAACGAGTGACCTCTCCTTCTTTTAGAGCGATAAGGATTCGATGGATTGAATAGCGTTGCCCAGATAGGACTCCACACAGAGAAAAAAACTTCGTGCGTGGGACCCAAAGTTTAGGTCATATGGATCTCTGAAGTTTTAGGATTGAGCATCCGAACACCTAAGGTCCATCTACAGAGGTTTGGATCACACATCTGAAACTTCAGTTTTTACGTCTGAAGTACTTCAGTTTTCACATCCGAAGAACTTCGGTTCTCACATCCGAAAAACGTCGGTGCTCACATCTGAAGTACTTCAGATGGAAGAACTGAAGTTTCAGATATGTGATCCGAACCTCGACAGCTAGACCTAAAGTGTTCAGATGCTCAATCTGAAAACTTCAGAGATCCATATGACCTAAACTTCGGGTCCCACGCACGAGGTTTTTTCTCCATGCATCTATCAAGATGGATAGCGACTTAAAAATCGAGTTTTTTCAAGTGTGCACCTGTAATTCCACGAAGGGTACCGAGTGGGGAGCGGCCGTGTGGGCCCCTCGAGAGAGAGCGAAATTACTATGGCTGGCTCGTCAATCCATCTTTCACGCCCGTCATCGAAGTTGGGCGCAAATCAAATAAAAAAATAATAGGAAGATGGTCGGGAAACTTGGGTCGCAGCCGTTGTCGACTAATTCGTCGGCGGATAGTCAGATCGGGCCGCGGAACTCGCCTGTTTTCCTTTGTCCCTTGCGGGGGCAACCGAGTTTTGGTGCGGGGCGGCGCCGGCCAACGCGCCTCCGTCAATGGTGAGCTTCGTTAAGGGATTCCACAACTTTCCCCCACCGGCACGAGTTTAGTCACTTTTTGAAACGCCACCCAACCGCAGCCATGTTGCCGCCAACGGAGCGAATTAAGTTTTATTTAAATATGCTTGAGAAAGCGGCAAAGATATGAAAAAAAAAAAATAAAAATAATCTTTTTTAAAACCATTATGCCGTCATTTTTTGTTGTTGTAAATCGAAAGACAATTTATATAGAGCAACAAAAAATGGCAGCATAATGGTAGTAGGAAATCTTATTTTTATTATTCTTAATTTTATGAATAACACTTTGGTAGACGGAAAAAAATGTGAAGAGTTATCTCCTAAAATTATGATACTATCCAAGCTTGTTAGACGGTATGGATATTTTCAGTTAATTGTAGTCGTAGGTAATGCAACTCAAATTAGGGTAGTAACCTAATTTATTTGGGTACCACCACAATTATTTGAGTGCTTCCACAATTAATTGGAATCGTCCATATCATCCAACAACATCGTGCTCTTTTTTCGTGTAAAACCAGAGAAAGTATCGAATTTGTCGTAATTTCTGTATTTTTCGACTTCTTGGCTTTTCTTGACATTCCCCTGGCCATTTTTGCTTTTCCCTGGCTCCGAAATTTCCAAATTCCCTGACTCGAATGAAACGTCCACTTAGATCTTCTTCCATTGAATTACTTCTGCTGATCGCTGCTCGAGAAAGTCCCTATAACTTTTTCTATGAAAAAGAAATGCACAACTTAACACCTTCAAATGATGAGAATCGACATTCGACAAGAGCCGCTACTGAGCCTGGCCTGCCTTAATTTGTCAGTTTGACGATTTTTTGCTATTTGAGGGTCTATTTTTTACTGAGTTCATCGTGGTTCAGTCACTTCCTGTCCTTTTTTGGGTATAATGCTGGTTTTAAACATGGGTCTGACAGCCAATTTTTGCGGGAAATGCAGATTTTTTGGGACGTGACCAAAAGCCCGCAAAATCTGCATTTTCCGCCAAAATCGCCTTACAGGCATATGTTTAGGCCACCAACAGACCCAAAAAAAGACCAAAAATGACCAAATCACTCTGCATTCTATAAAATGTAAACCTTTAATCGGCAAAACAATTAAGAAAACTCCGCTATGGCGGAGCCAACGACGGTCCATATCGATACTTCTCCTTTCTGTGCGAACCGTACAGATTATTAAATACATACTCACAAAATTTCAAATTTCAGTGTTGCTCAGTTTCAGTTTAACAAATAAAACAGCAGAGAAACTTGGGCAAAGTCTGTCACAATTGAACTGATTCCAGTTGAATCCGTCCACATAGACGAGACAAACTTGGAATGTCTCTACAATATAGAGTTCACTTCTGTGCAGCAACTATTTCAACTCGTGTGTAAGCAGTGGAAGTATCGTTTCATATTGAAGGCGTTATGCTCGAGACGTCACACAAACACGAAACATAGTACTACTCGCACATCAAAATTCTGAATTCAACAGGTCGGATACTCACACAAACCGGGGCTTCTTTTGGAGTATTTTTGATACATGACCTCACAATATTTTTACGTACGTAACTGTCTTCGGAAAAAAGATCCAACTGTCCATTCAAAAATTGAGATGCGCAACTTGAAAACTCCTCAAATTTTCATGAAGATTTTCTGACATTTTCATATTATTGAATATTAAGTCCGGATATGTCCGGGAATACACCCATTATTATTATTATTATTTTTCATCTTCACTGCTGTCACCAGCTTTGCTGGGTTGCTTTAAGCCCTCACACAGGGGCAAACAATGCTCCTAGGTATGAGGGCTGTTTGTGGTTTGGGTGGCCGGGTGGTGGTTTTTTCACTTCCCCTTGGGGGGTGGCTCGTCACGGACTAGGATACCTGTTTTAGGAACCGAGGCAGGGTAGGTGTCTGGAGGACGCCTGCCTAAAGGTTTCTTTCCTGAGGTGGTAGGCGGTAGGGGTGTTTTTGGTGTGTGGGAACGTTCTAGGTGTATTCGCGCTGCTCCACCTAGCTTAAGACCTTCCGGAGGATTCTGGCAGTGCCTAACACAGCAGACTTCTGGGCCAATACTAGCGAATGTTTCCCAGGGATTTCGTTCTTCAGTTTAGTCCAGTCTTTAGAGACTGCTCCGGTAGCTCCTATCACAAAGGGTATGACTCGGGTTTTGGTCTTCCACATCCTGCTGATTTCGATCTCTAGGTCTTTATACTTTAGTTTCTTCTCAGCTTCCTTTTTTGTGATGTTCCTGTCTGCTGGGATAGAGACGTCAATCAGCAGACACGTTTGGCCTTTCCTACGTAGGATGATGTCCGGTCTGTTTGCCTCAACAGTTCTATCGGTTCTGATAGGGAAGTTCCACAGTATCGTTGTCTCTCCATCTCTGGTTGTTGCAGTGTTTTTCGGTTTGTGTTCATACCATTTATCTGCGTCGACTTCGATTCCATATTCTTTGCAGAGGCTGTAGTGAAGTTGGGTGCATACTCTGTCGTGTCTCTCGATATAGTCCTTTTGGGCTAGAATTGGGCAACCTGATGTTATGTGCTCAATGGTTTCTTCGAACTGATGGCAGATTCTGCATTTGCTATTCATATGTTTCTTGTGGATTTTCCTCTCTCGGTACCTTGTGTTTAAGGCTTGATCCTGTGCCGCTACAATTAGGCTCTCTGTTTCTGCTTTTAGTACACCTTTACTGAGCCAGATGGTAGAGAGATTACTCTCGATAGAGTCATTTTCTAGCATCAGTGGATACTGCCCGTGCATGATCTTTCCTTTCCATTTGGTTCTGATGCTTTCTGAGATTTTCTTTTTGATTTTTTGCTTCCTGCTGTTTATGGGGGCCACTTCAAAGTTTTCTCCGAGCTCGGCTTCAAACTTGTTTGCTTCTTTCGCAATGTGGTCTTTGTCTAGAGCAAGGTTGACGGCATATACGGCTTTGAGAAAAGGGTCTTCGTTTTTTTTTTCCTGGAGGTAGTACTTCGCATTGATGATGGAAGATTTGTATGTTGATTCTATTTGCCTAAGTCCTCGTCCTCCTAGTTTTCTGCTCACGTATAGCCTGTCAACGTCTGCGGATGGGTGGTGCATTTTATGCATTGTCAGACATTTTCTTGTTTTTATGTCTAGCGCTTTTATTTCTTTTATTTTCCAATTCAGAATTGCAAATCCGTACTGTAGAACGGGTACGGCTAGCGCTCCGATTGCAGTTATCTTGTTTTTTGCCGTTAGCTCTGTCTTTAGTACTGCTCTTACTCGTCGTATGTATTCTCTCTTTACCTTTTCTTTTATTGTCTTATGTTGAATACCTATACTTTCTTCCATTCCGAGGTATTTGTATGTTTCACCTGGGTCTAACTGTCGGATGCTGGTGTCGACGTCTATATCCATGTTTTCTCCGTGGATGTATTTACCTTTCTTGAAGGTTACCTTGGCACACTTATCTAGGCCAAATTTCATACCTATGTCGTCACTGAATTCTTTCACCGTCTCGAGTTGATTTTGCAGTTTCTCGTCGCTGCTGCTGAACAGTTTCAGATCATCCATATACAGGAGGTGCGTCAGTTGTTTGTGGCCTGCCTTGATGTTATATCCATTGTTCATGTTGTTTAGTCGTGTAGAGAGGGGTATTAATCCAACGCAGAACAGAAGGGGGGAGAACGCGTCCCCTTGGTAGATTCCTCGTCTTATTTTAATTTCAGAGGTGATAATTGTATCTGTTTTTCCTCTTAGTTGGATGCATGTTGACCAGTGCTCCATCATGTTCTTACAGGCGTTTACTATATTCGGGTGCACTCCCATGAGTTCCAGTGCACGGATGATCCAGCTGTGAGGCATGCTGTCGAAGGCTTTTTGGTAGTCCAGCCATGCGATCGATAGGTTCTTCTTGTTCTTCCTGCAGTCCTCAATGATGGTTTTGGATATTAAGAGTTGGTCAAGGCACCCTTTAGCTCCTTTGCGGCACCCTTTCTGCTCTATAGGGAGTAGTTTGGCACTTTCTAGGTATTTGTACGTTTTTCCGGCCATAAGTGCCGTGAAGATCTTATACGCTATGTTGAGGCAGGTTATGGGCCTATAGTTTTTGGGATTTGCCGTTTCTCTATTCTTCGCTATCAGATATGTAGTCCCTTTGGCCAGCCATGGTGGGAATTCTTTCCCGTTCAGTAATTTATTGTACTCGGCTGTTAGGTACTTATGGATGCTAGGGATTTTTTTGAACCAGAAGCTTTGTATCTTATCTGGGCCGGGTGCTTTCCAGTTTGCAAGGTTTTTTATGGTAGTTATCAGTTCATCATCACCGAGATCTGTCCATTCCATTTTGTTGTTCGTGACCTCTGAGTCTTTGATCCACCCAGCCTCCGAGTTGTGCTGAGTAGGGACTTCGTAGATTCCTTTCCAGAACTCTTCCACCTTTTTTTTCTCTGGGATTTCACCTATGTCGGAGGAGTCACCTTTGATGTTCCTGTAGAAGCTTTTGCAGTTGGTTTCGAAGCTTCTGTTGTGAGAGAATTGATTTGATCTTTTCTGGTATCTTCTTATTCTTTGGCTAAAGACAGCAATACGTTGCCTCAGTTGCTCCATTACATTGTCTATACTGCTTTCTTCTCCTTCCGCGGTGTATTTATCCAGGATTGACTGGACTTTGTGGGTTGTCTGTTGTCCTTTTTCCTTGCTCGTTATTTTGAAGTTAGCTAGTACTGAAAGGTTCCTCCTCAGATCTTGGATTCTGAACTCAATTCTTTTTTGCCATAGGGGCTTACTTTCTTTCTTGTTCATTTTAGTTCCTTTTGGGCCGTTCGACTCGTCACTGATTGTGAGGGCTGCAGCGTAGAGCAAGCAGTTGATTTTCCACAGGTCGAGATTTTCTTCGCTCTCAAGCATATTTTGTACTTCATTGTTAGTTCGCATGATGATTTCTTTGTCTTTTTTCGCCCCCTTTATTTTCCTTATCGGCTCTCTTTCTTCCAGATTCATCTCGAGAACTTCTTGATACACGCTTCTTAGCTTTGATAAAGAGGTCGTTGTTTCTAGTGTACTTGCCATGTTCTGCTCTTGGGGAGTTGTTTCGTGTTCTGGTTCTGGAGATGGTATTCTTAGCTGCTTACTTCTTCTGGGAGTTTCGTTGGTTTGAGGTATGTCTGGCGTTGACTCTGATTCCCTGGGGTCAGTTGGATCATTCCGTCTCGGCGGGCGGTTCTCGTCGTTTGTGGCATCACCTGGTGAGCTTTCAGTTGTGTGTTGGTCAGTGGATGCTTCTATGGTGGAGTGAACATCGTCTTTAATTTCTTGAAGCTGTTGTTCGGTTAGTTTTTTCTTGTTCTCGATGTATCTTCGTTGCGTGGCTAGCTTATTAGCGTTGAGATGCAGGCGGGCATTAGGGTTTCGTTGCCTCCATAGCTCGTAGGTGGCCTTTATGTTGTGGATGCCCGTGTTTTCCTTAACAAACCAATGGCACCATATGACTTCTTTGTATTCCTCTTCGCTCCATTGTACTCTCTGGGTGTGGTTGGCTGCATTATTCATTGTGGTAGGGGAGTTTTGGTTGTTATTGGTATTTTGGGTTTTTCTGGTGACACCCCGTTCACATTGTGTTGCTAGGTTTGCGGCTACATCAGCTTTGATTTCTTCAATTTGTGCCTCACTTAGTTTTTGGTTTTTCGCAATGAATCGTCTTTGTGTGGCGAGCTTGTTTGCATCGATATGCGGGCGGGTGTTCGGATTCCTTTTTCTCCAGAGGTCATAGTTGGCGTTTATATTGCAGCTTTGAGTGCTCTCTTTGATGTACCAGTAGCACCATATTATTTCTTCATACTCTTCTGTGGTCCACTTCATTCGCTCTGTTGCTTGCCTACGCTGTGCGTTTGTGTTCTTACCGGCAGGGCTAGTTGGTGGTGGGCTTTGGGCCTGTGGTGTTTGATTCAGCTGATTCTGCTGTTTCTGCGTTCTTTTCCGTGTTGTCCCAGAGACCTGAGTCAATTCTTCTGCATTATCATCGGTTCGGTCGGTTTTTCCTTTGTAGTTTTGGGTTTTTCTTGCTTTAGAGTTGCGCGTTTCCATATTTGTTCCCACGAGTAAGATGAGGATTTAAGAGGGTCCACCCGTAACCTCTTTCCGGGTAAGGCTATATTAACTCTGGGAGGGCGCCTGGTATCCCAGGGCTCCGTAGGTCGACACCAACATAAGCGCCCTGGTGCCAAGGGACCCGATGGGCACGGTTCGCATAACACCCCGGGTTGGGCTTTTCATTAAGTACTCCTTGGCACATAGAGTGTGCGTCCAGAGTAACTCGGGAAAGGAGGTGCGTCAATACCCCAGACCATAGGCAGTCCTCCCTGCAGATTTATTATTATTATTATTATTATTAACTAGGGGACTGAGCGCTTCGTCCTTAAAGCGTTATGCGTTCTATGTTACTCTCATGAATTTATATTGTAAGAGAGAGTATAATTTGGCAAAGTTCGATCAAGTTAGGCTCTATTCGGTTGATTCTTTAATTTTATACTCGCAAAGACATCACTGACTAGACATTTTTTTAAAATTTTGGCTGATTTTCCTACATCTTATTGAACATTTTATTACGTGTCGTTCATTTTCTTTGTTTTGTTTTTTTTTTTGTACAAATATCGCAACTGCCGAGATTTCGAAGTACCGCAGTTAAAAGGAGTGCTTCTTGACTTTCACCGTCATAAAGAAAGGCATGTCGAGTACCTGTTGAAGGGGAGCTCCAACTTTTCGAGGATGGTTGGCGTGATCGACTTGGCAGCGATGTTTGACGAGGAGAAATAACGGGAGCTTCGCCTCTGGAATGTTCAACATCCAAGTAATTAAATAAAGTGTTACGGAAGGGCTTAATGCATCGGGTCTTCGCTCTCATTATCGCTGAGCGGCCTTTTCGAGGACACCAGAAGTGAAGACATGAAAGCACCTCTAGTCGAGAATCTTTCTAAATTACTTTCATATTGCCCCGAGAACTTTTCGACTTTCCGGAGAAAAAACGGAGCCCCATCCTGAACTGCTAACGGATCAGACAGGGATGCTCCCTTCAAGTAGGGGGCCGTTCATGTTCAAGTATTACTCAACAAACTTTGACGTATTTGTGCTAAAAGGAACTATGTTCAGATGGAAAGATGAGGTGTGCTCGTTTGGGCTGCATACGAAACAATATAAAAGTGGATATAGTTCCTTTGGAGAAAACGGAAAAGCGGGATTTGACATTAAATCAAAAGGAACTGAGCGCCAAAATATGCTAACTTATGAGCCGTGGACATGTGACAGGAGTGTTGTCGACAGGGCTCATGAGTTATGGAGTCCCGCCACCGATTCCCCGTCGCACTGTGGATCGAGTCAATAGGCGTGGTCGGACAAAATTTGGAAACTTTAAAAGCTTATAACTCCGTTCTTACACAATTTTGAAGTTCTAAAAGTGGCTTCATTGGTTTCCTCGTAAAGTTTTCCTTTATAGACACCCCTTGAATTTAAAATGTGACGGAATAAACATTAAAATTTGCAATATTAGTCAAATATTTCATGTCCGGCCTCTCCAATTGACTCTATCCACTGTGCGTCGTGCCCGGCCTCGATCGTTGCCGCTGACGTCACTGGCGCTTTTAAAGTCCCATTCATTCTTATGGCCCTCAACTAACGAGTACATACCACCGTCTTTCCACTTGCACATAGTTCCATATAGTATGAATACATCCACTTAGGGGGGGGGGGGGTGTCAAGCCCAGCGTTACATAACAAATCACTGAAAATGGAAATAATGGAAAAATATTGAGTTAAATGATACTAGTCGCAGTGCCAAGGAGAGGTCCTGGCGGAGTCTTCGGAACGACTCAGAGAGAAAAAGATGACTTTTTTTTATAACGAGAAAAAAGCCAGGAAGCTTCATTCCTATGATTCAAACTTGGGACATGAACCGTTCTGTGGAGACAAGGCTTCATAAAATTTTGCATATTTTGCTGGGCCCCAGGAAAGCGCGAAGCATCTACTGAGAGCAGGGTTGCCACCAAATCTAGAAAATGTAATTCCTTGACATTTCCCTGATTTCCTTGATGCGCTTTTTGGTGAAAGTCCCTGACAATTGAAGATAAGCCAGATGGACGAAAAAACGTATTTATACGTAGTTTATTCGGGCAAAATTTGTTGTTTGAAAGTCAAACCCATTCAAGAAAGCAAATAAAGGTGTTAATCAATTTTTCCCCGACATTTCCGTCATTTTCCCTGAAATTTCAAGGTTTTCTCTGATTTTTTAGTAATCCCTGACATTTTTCGGTTTTACCTGACAGTTTTTGGTGAAATTCCCTGACAATTGAAAATTACCAGATGGTTAGGGTTGATTGAAACGTCAAACCTACTATAGAAAGCAAATGAAGGTGACTTGACAATTTTTCCGTGATGTTTTCGCAGTATTCCCTGACATTTCCATTCTCCCTGACTCATTAAAATTCCTGACATTTCCCAGTTTTCTCTGACAATTGAAGATATGCCAAATGGTCAAAAAGACAAAATTAGAGATAGTTTTCGGGCAAAATTTATTGTTGGAAACGTAACATCTATTCTAGAAAGAAAATAAAGGTGACTTGACAATTTTTCCTTGAGATTTTCCTCATCTTCCTTGAAATTTCAAGCTTCTCCCTGACTTCTTAAAATTCCCTGACATTTCCCGGTATTCCCGAACTGTGGCAACCCTGGGAGGCTCCTAGTTTCTCACATGGGCGAAAAATTGGCCCGCTGGGCTTGGTAGGATGACAAAGGGATGTTTTCCTGGATGCGTCGCAGGTCATTCCACCTCGGTCTCGGGCGTCCGTGGCGCTGACCGTGGCCCGGCGCGGGAACAAAAATAAAATCAGGGATCCGAAGCGGAGGCGCCGATCGCGATCTTTCCGTATTCATAGATTTCGCCGGCCCGGAAACATTCCTCTGACGTTTCCGAGGAATCTCCAACGGAAATACTAACAAGCGAAAAACGCCCCCTCCCACCCCCTCGCCGCCCCCCCCCCCCCCCCCACCTCCAGCCCCGTCTGCGAAACGACCGCGGTTCCGAGCCAAAATAACACCGTCTGAATTATGCAGGAGTCCCCGTCCCGGACGCGTCGAAACTCCGCCGACATCAATATCAATTGAAAATCTGTTTAAGAGCCGAGCGAGCAGAAATAAAATTGCCGACAATACACGGTATTATACGACTCGCGCCGTTGCCGACAATACACGGTATAATACGAGTCCCTTTACACTGAGAGTTAAGAAAATGTGAATCCATTTCTGATTGGTTTCCGTATTTTAGGCCTCCACAGTGTCACAAACGGGAGTAAAGATAACATTTTCACCGATTGCAAAGATTATAAATCTAAAATGGCCTGGAAATAACGGGTTTGGCAAGGAACAAACGCAACAGCGGTTACGAGCTCAGTTGCCGAAAATACACGGTATTATTAGAGTCACTTTATACTGAGAGTTAAGACAATGTGAATCCCTTTTCTGATTGGTTTCCGTATTTCAGGCTTCCACAGTGTCACAAACGGGAATTAAGATTACATTTTCGCCGGTTGCAAAGATTATTTATCTAGAATGGACCGGGGAATAACGGGTTCGGCAAGGAACAAACGGAACACTGGGAAAAAAACCGCATTGGATCTAGAGTCCAGACTCTTGAAAACATTGACAAGAAAAAATAATCTTGATTCAATTGGATTTTGCTTGAATCAAAACGAAATCCGCTCAAATTAAGAGGCTTGGTTCTTGATTTAAGCTAGATTCTGATTGACTCAAGAGTACTTTTTCTTGTCGATGTTTTTAAGAGGCTCGACTCTAGATCCAATGTGTTTTTTTTTTTCTCCAGTGAATGAGAGAAGGAACGGAGAAAGGAATTTGAGAATGAGCCGATCGAAGATTACGAAAAACTATCAATTTGTGTAATCTTTATTCCCGTTGGTGACTCCATGAGGAGGGTTGTCTTGACTCTCAATATAAAGGGACTCTAGGTATTATAGCACGAGCGCCGATCGATGCTGGGATTCTGGAAAATACTGACTCTTAGTGACAATCTCTCGTTTTCTTTCATCGTGTGCATCGCACGAGACGGTGGTTTCAAAATTTCTGAGGAAATTCCTGGTTGTTCATCGACCCAACAAAACTGCAAAAGGAATCATTAGGAAATATGAATGATGACACAGTGCTTTGCTGTTTTGCTGATCTGCCACGAGACAAATGAGTGCGAGGCTAATATAGCGTTTTTTCATAGCACGATATAGAATAGGGCAAAGGCCTGTAAATTCGTGGTCTGCTGGTTTAATTTTCTTAAATTTTGATCGACCATTTAAACCTATGGAAAAGTTAATAGAAGTTGTGTTCATGTGTGTGTGTTAGTTGTGTTCTTATTGTTGTGTTCTTGATTAATATTTTTGTTCGTTCGAATACCGTCCCCTTTTCTGTTGTTTTTAATATGACGATCCTTAGGGTTATAAACGTTATCTTACTTGCTAGGTTTAAATTTTTTACGAATCGCATATATCTTAGTATTTGTTTAATGCTTGTGTTAGGTTTATTGATTTTAAATTTTCTATCGGTTTCTACTAACCGGGTGTTTGCAGCGAACACCTTAATAATCGATTTTTTGCCTCAGCTGAAAATGGGGTAATATCGATAGATCGAAAAGCACGCCTTGGGGAGCTTTCTCAAGTTTGACAACGTTGGAGCCGGAGACTGAATGCGTTACGTTCGGAATAATGGGGAAACTTTGAGGGCCCGAGTTTTTGTTTTTATTTCCGAGTGCCCCCACGACAGCCCCCCCCCCCCACGACGGGGGTTGTCTTGATTCTCTATCGCGCTGGAGTTCTGCGTTGCTTTCACTTCGTCGATTCGATTTGTATCCGAGTGTCTGGGCTCTACACTTGCCAGGTTTTGCTCAGAAATCAACAATCGTCCTCTTCCTCAGGGTAAAATATAGGCATTCTTTGGCACGATGTGACAAAAATGGGTTCTTTACGCGCGAAATACCTGCTGCAGTCTGCGTTTTCGCTCCAGTTCTTATTTACACCTTCAACTAGAGTTTTCAATGCGGCGCAATACTTCCACAAAGCGCGGCACGCCGCGTCTTAGGCGAAGAAAAAATTGCGCACTGGAGCGAGATTGTTGGCTTATATTTGTTTTCCACTGGGGTTGCGTGTTTCCAATGAGGTGGAACAATACAATTTGCCAACGATTCCTGGAACATGAAATCGTACGCACCCGAAAATTGGAAATGTGAGTCGTGGGGAAAAGGACCTCTGTGCACAGACGGAGATTCAGTGGAAATGCTCTTGACAAGTTGGGTAGGAAAATCAGAATTAGAGTTTCCACTCAAGGATTGATATCAGCGGTGCTCCACTGTATAGCGAGAGTAACTCTAATGCACTCTATGGAGCAAGTTAGTGGCATTTTTGAGCCCTTAAGCCACCATAAAACGATCTGACCATACTGTTCCTGTAAATGATATAACAAAGCTTCCTTCATTGAAAAAAATGAAACTGCCGCTCCATTTTCCCTTTATCTTCTTAGTTTATAGATATGTCTATCGATTTCAGTAATCAGCCCGCTGAACTGGAGAAAAAATTGTATGTTAACCATAAGAAGTGCGCGTGTTATTTCTTTTTCCAGCAGCTAATACTTGTTGTAAAACAGCTGCATCAGGGGCATTGAGCAAATTCCGCGTTCAAAACGCCTTCAATTAGCGGTGATACTGCGGCATACACCTGAGTTCGAATAGTTGCATCATCTCACGCATTGACCGATGCAATGAAGCGCTCCTTTGAGTCGTATTCTTCAGGCCTCGATAGCTGATCGAATTCGAACCAATTTCGATTTGATGACTGATTGTCACTATGTAGGAATAATGCTGAATTTGATCAAAATTGATGGAATCCAATCGTCATATTTTTTCTAACGGAACAGTTCTGCCAAGCTTTCATTTGAAAATGATGCAAAGTTATTATTTGAGGACTGGTGACTCCCGACATTTGGAGGGGAACTGTTTCCGGAATTGTCGCCTGTCGAGGCCTTTGAGATAGTATGGATAAAATCGTTCCTTTAAACGCCTTTTAGACAGTAAGAAATACATTTGAATCGACTCCTGAGAAATCATTCGGTGTCCAAAACAGGGTTTCATAATTGCAGTGGTTTCTTTTGCCTCACGACACCGATGAATAAAATAGCTCTCTTAAAAACTACAATCCAATCCAATCCAATCCAATCCAATTATACTTTATAAAATTGCCCACATTCCTAAGGTCTTTACCCATCTTGTGTCTTTAAATAACAACGAAATCGTCCACTCAAATTCTGAAATACTGTATTGGACATCGGACGTTTTCGCACGCGCCGATTCATAAAAGTGATTCTATGTGATCTAGGGAAGAGATTCACCACTACATAACATAGCGCTGCTATGCGATTTGTGTTATTGAGAAGTAATAGTTATCGTTGCATACAAGTTAAAAAATACCCCCTGACACCATGACGGTAACAGTTAAGTTTCATACGTTAGTGCGCCTTCAATTACATTTGATACCGTGCAACGCTTTCGTGGTGGAATAGTTGCATTGGCGCCTACAAACCTAACAGGGATACTGCATGCATTGCGCAATGAGTGAAGTATCCCTGTTAGGTTTGTAGGTGCCAATGCAACTATTCCATCACGAAAGTATTGCACAGTATCCAATGCAATTGAAGCCGCATTAACGTATGAAAATTGACTATTACCGTCAACCACTGTTTCCCAGGTGGTAACTTCACGCCGACTAAACCATTTTACAGGGTCCAAATTTTCAAAGAAGATACTCATGGTATAATCACCGTGTTTTAGCGCACTTTTTCGATGGCTCCTGAGTTTTTTTTTAGGTCTAGAGAGATGATATTGAAATAAGTTGAAATTCACGATTTTGCTCAGAAAAATGGCAACATCGCAGCGTGTCAAAATTATCAGAAGGGGAGCATTGGGAGCATCTAAGCTACTAATTTCACACTCTGATTACAATTTAGGCATCTGTAACGTTAATTTATCGAGAGGGAAAAATCATCAAAAACAGTCAAAAATTCGCTATTTTCATGCGTGAAAATGGCAACCGCGCGTCGGGTCAAAAGTATGGAGGGGGTCCAAAACTTCACTAGGGTGTAGTTTATGAACTAATTTTGCCCTCTGTTTAATTTGCAGACCCCTCCGACTTTATTTTTCGGGAGCGAAAAATTACTGAAAAACAGTAAAAATTCGCTATTTTTGCTTGGATAAATGGCAACTGCGCGTCGGGTTGATTTTGTCCGATTGACCCCAAATTTCATTTTCCGTGTTTTTGAACATGCTGTAACCGATTTAGGGGGTTACGGCTATAAATTTTCGAAGTTCATTTTTTTGTGGGCCACCCTACTCGTACCTAGATCGCATGGAATCACCTTAAGGAGACCTTGAAGTTTTAGGAACCATCCGTTTCAACTAACAAGACCGCTCCATTTTCCCTTTGTTTTCTTCGTCTACTGCTTTGTCTATCAATTCAAATAATCAACCCGGAATTAGCTGTACCTCTAACGCATGAAAGAGACCCAGTGAAACGGCACGCGACCCAGACCGCACCGCAAGCGCGCGCGCTGGCTCCTTGGGCGGTTAGCGTTGCCGACATCAATCTCCGGCGAAATCGAATGAGACCCGACGAAACGACCCGGTGATTCAACGTCGAATCGGAGAGATTCCCGAGTCCCCAGTCGGAGGAAATCAACTACCGTTAACCTGAAGGTGGGTCGGGGGACCGCGGGGGGTTGGGGGGGGTTGTTTGGAGCCAGCGTTTGTCCAATATGACACCGCGTGAGATGTTGACGGAGTCAAATTGAATACAGTTGCCGGGACTCAAACCCGATCCAATTTTCGCGCTGTTAGGTCGCCCCCCCTCCCCCCGCCCCTCGACGACCGACCGCGCTCTGCTCGCGGTGGCCCCGAACAAGTCGAGACGAAGACATTACTCTCGGATTCGCATTCAAAGGCGTTCCTCAAACAGCTTCCTTTACTTTATTAGGAGGCCCCATATGGTTAACATTCTGATTGGGGGGAGGGGATGGTTTGAAGAGATCCTTGACGTACTATCATGATAAGGACACTCGGATTGCATTTTGCAAAAGGGAACCAAGAGCATTACAATGTTGCTGAAATTGAGCAACTTCTTTTGTCTTGAAAGAAAAACCTGATCGTGTTCAATTTTAAACGCTAAAAACTCTAAATTAAAGATAAAAATTAATATGTACAGTCCATACATTTGCATGATAAGTTATTTGCATGATGATAGTTTTATTGCTAAGGCTGGAGTTGCACAATCTTAGAAACACGGCTATTCCTGGCGTTCCTTTTTGGAAAACGCAATCCAATTATTGAAAACTTGGAGTAAAATTCAGTAATGAAACTCTGAATATGGATCCTTGCAAGGGATTACAAAGATTTGCGGACGCAAAAAATTTAAAATACAGAAATCAAAATTCTATGATTTTGACAGAATTTAAGGTAGATACGAATCTTCCTTACGATTTAGTCGTCGATTCTCGAGTAATAAACGGTCGCATAAAAGATGTAAGTTTTCGAGCGTAAGGGTCGCGGTGTTGCCTAGACAACTTTTTGAGGGCGATCATGGATGCACACGGAGAAAATTAATTTGCTAGTTTAGCAATTCAATTGCTAAAAAAAAGTGACTCCAATGTTTCAGTGTAGATTTTACAACAAAAAAATGCTACTTTAACCACCCCCGTGGTTAAAGTAGCTCACAATAGTGATTAAAGTAGTATTTTTTGTTGTAAAATCTACGTTGGATGTTGCAGTCACTTTTTACAGCAATTGAATTGTTAAATTGGAAATGTATTTCTTTCCGTGCAGATGTCGATGTTCATTTGGACGTATTTCTGCCAAACGGAACTATGAGCATTATGACAGGAGCCCGGAGACCCATAAGGGTATATGCATAACAGGGCTCACGTCATAATGCAAATACCTAGTTCCGTTTGGCAGAAGTGCGTTCATTTGTGATGCGTCTCCGGCGTTAGCGAAGCAATTGTAAGTGATAGGAACAAGTAACTCCGATGGTTTAATAGCAGGCGATTTAACCTGCCAACTGCCTCTGACTTTAAGTGGAGCATTGGGTGCCAAAGTAAAGGGCGAGAGTATTGCTCTCAAAATCATTTGAAACTGCTCTGACAAGTATGTTTTCATGCACCGAAAAAAATTAAGTCAATTTAACATTCTGGATGTAAAGAAAGTGTGCGAGAACTTAAATAATGAATTACCCGCCACAGTAGTTAGTTTTACATCTTGACATTGCTAAAATAACTGCTGTGGCAGGTAATTTGGTATTTTATAAGTTCTCGCACATTTTTTTTTTTTACATCCAGAATGT
Organism: Bemisia tabaci; assembly: GCF_918797505.1. NCBI lineage: Eukaryota > Metazoa > Arthropoda > Insecta > Hemiptera > Aleyrodidae > Bemisia > Bemisia tabaci. The sequence continues at coordinate 53,195,541 of NC_092797.1, forward strand.
TAATGGACCGCGTTTAGCAGAAAAGAGCCAAGCCACATCAGCTATTGTCAAATTTAATTGGGCAATTTAATTGGGCACTTTAATTTTGAGAACGGTTGTGCGGATTTGAAAGCTTTGATTGAATTTTCTGCATAATACGAAGCAAATTCCATAACATTTTTAAAGGAATTCGCCAAACCGTCTTCATGTGAAAACTCGAGATGCCCAAAAAAATTTGGCAATAGCTGATGCAGCTTGGTTCCTTTCAGCTTAACGCGGTCCATGATCAAAACATGTTTTCCATATTATGTGACATTCACCATTAAAACTTCGGTAATAGATTCTGATAAGTTACTACAATGTTTTCGAAAGCAACTTTTTGAGCTGACTAATGAACAAATTGGACGTATTTCTACCGAACGGAACTATGTGAATAAAGACATGAGCCTTGAGACCCATAGGAATATATGCTTAACAGGGCTCACGTCATAATGCACATAGTTCCATTCGGCAGAAATAAGTCCAATTAGGACAAAATATTTTCAAAATTTGGGCTTGGTCGGGAGCCCACTGTGTTGGGCGCGAATGGCGAATCGGGGCTGGCGCCGTTCTCACGGCAAACAGGTGCGCGTCGGAGCATCATATCTGGCTCGGATATCAGGGATGAAACAATGCTGACAGCTGCTCGATCGCACCCCGTAAGCTTCCAAGTCCTCCACCTCCATCCCCACACCTCCGGGGGTGAGAGCTCTCGACTTACCCTTATTGACGCGTCGGGCTCGGAAGGGGGGATCTGGGGGCGGGAAAAACTTCGCCGATTGCCCTTCCCTACTCAGATCATTGAGAGCCATAGTCGAGGACGTTTCGTCGCTCCGCTGACGTGAGGGCGTGTCTCTGTTTCCACATGAGCTCCCGAAAGCTTGTGGTTAGCCGGAGAACAGGGCTCAAGATGGAATTGAGGCAGGCTCTTATGTCAGAGGAGCGACAGTTTGAGTCGGGTCGGGCTGGAGCAACAGGAGTCTAACTGTCCGCTTGTGCTCCGCACCCCGAGAGTGAAAATTCAAAAAACGGTTTCAAGGTGTCTTGATTTTTTCACTATGCTCGAAAAAAAAACTATGCTGATACATTTTTGGATAAGGTAAGTAAGTGCGCAAACAGATTTGGCTTACCAAAACAGGCATTTAAGCGTACATCCTATAAATGTTTGATTCTAGTACATGGCACATCATATGCATACCTGCAACAAAAACAAAGCATACTTTATCAATAACTTTATCCGTGGGATATTCGTTTAACCCTAAATTATCTGGAAACATGATACCTAGGAACAAGAAATATTGAAATATTTGTATGATCACTATTTCTGGCTACTATCCGGCTTGCTTTTGGTTGTTTCGGCGATAAGCGCAGGTCTCCTTTCTGCACCATAACATACACTTAAATACATCAAATACATTCATGCATGCAATATTTGGTAGAAAAAAACAAACGCACATGTCCAATTCGTCTCGCGGTTCAAACAAGAGCTGATCCTGTTTTTTTTAATGATTCCTGGCCAACAAAAATTTCAGGATAGATTAAAAGCTCGAAGAGTGTTGAGAGTGCAGCTAAATCAGCCAGCCCATCTATTTTTTAAATATTCGAGTCAGTGAGGTAAATCCTGACAACAAGGGTGTTCAACCGGAGGGGGGGGGGGATTAAATCAGATTTTAGAACCTGCATGTCGTCACCTTCCGGCCAAATTATCACAAGCGCCATGCGAAGTTTAAACATTTCCGCCGCTATTTCATTTTTTTACAGAGAAATTGTTCAACGAACCTGTCCGAAAATTTCACGGAATTTTCTTTGCGTTGCCGATAAAATTCGGTGAAATTTTCAAACAGAGTCAACCAACAATTGCTCTGTAAAATAAAGTGGTGGCGGAAATTTTCGAATATCCCATGGCGCTTATGATACTTTCACCGGAAAGTGACGATGTCAGATTGTCAGAGGCTTTCAGATTTATTGGATCTAATAATAAAATAATAGCTGTACACACCATCGCATCTACGTTAAACATCAGGAATTGTAACTTATCGAAAATACTCGATCATGAACCCATGAATTAACTTAGCTTCGAGATGGACGGATTGATAGGCTGATAATTGATTTATTTACTGCTGAGAGCTTTCAGTGACAGAGACTAATTGTTGACTTAAACAACGCATCTCATGAAACACTGCACTCCTGACTGCAGAGGATTAAAAATTACTGCAGATTGGCGAAAACTGCGCCAAAGAGTACCTGTCCACTACCATTCGGATTTCACCCCCGCGTGAGTGAAAAAGGAGAGCTTTCATCCATCCTGCTTTCGGTGGTCTAAGAGATAGTCTGGCATGCTTTGCAGCATTCTCTCCCCCACCCTCACACTGCAAAATGGATGTTACGACCCGTGTTAAAAAAATGCCCTCATTTATCTAGAATTAACAGCAGTGCTGGCTACATTTCCGCATGAACCTTGAACGATGAAGAGCTACACAAAAAGAGAGCACAAAATGTATCACAGCCCAAAATTCTGCCATGTTACGGGAAAGAGCAGATACTTTATTCTAGTTTGAGCCTCGGATCGTATAAGAGCACGTGCCGACCGCGGCTCAGGTCTGAATGGATTTACTTCTCTCCTCCATGGAGCTACTCATTCTGCAATGAAGCGGAAAAGAGCAGTACTTCATACTGGAATGAGCCTTGAATCGTATAAAAACACGTGAATATCGCGGCTCAAGTCCGGGTGAAGTTACTCCCCTCTTCCGAGGAGCTTTCTATTCTACCGTGTTATGGAAAAACACGGTAACTTTATTTCGGAATGAGCCTTGAATCGCGTACAGGCAGGTGCGATGCAGATCCGGGTGGAGTTACTGGCCTCTTCCGTAGGGCTGTTCAACCGTAATGCGAAAAAGAGCAATAACTTTGTCTTGGAATAAGCCTTGAATCGTTCGACAACATGCGCCAATTTCGGCTCAATTCCAAACGGAGTTACTCTTCTTTTCACTGAATAGTATTCAGTGGGGCTTTCTTCTCTGCCATGTTGCGGAGAAGAGCAGTGGCTTTATTCCGGAATGAGCCTCGACTCGCACAGGAGCAGGTGCCAATCGCGGATGGAGTTACTGCATTCTTCCGTAAGGCTGTCGATCCATAATCCGGAAAAGAGTAGTAACTTCATTCCGGAATGAGCCTCGAGTCGCATAAGAGCACGTGCCAATCGTGGATGGAGTTACGGCATTCTCCCGTAGAACTGCCTATCCGTAATCCGGAAAAGAGCAGTAACTTTATTCCGGAATGAGCCTCGATCGCATAAGAGCACGTTCCAATCGCGGATGGAGTTACTGCATTCTTCCGCACTGCCGTGATAAGGAAGAACGCCGTATGAGCCTTCAGACGTTACCAAGTTGACTCCGATAAAAATGAAATTTACTGAGAAAATTACGAATATTATTTTCCAAAATTTTCAAGACATTTTGTACGCACTTTAATCTAAAATATCTGAAAATTTCGAGGAAAAATATGCTTGAATGTTGTCAACAATACATTTTTCATCAAGAGAAATTTGGCAACTCTTGAATGTTCATACGGCGTTCTTCCTTGCCACGGCAGCGTAGGGCTGTCCATCCGTAATCCGGAAAAGAGCAGTACCTTTATTCCGGAATGAGCCTCAACTCACATAAGAGCACGTGCCAATCGCGGCTGAAGTTTTAACTCTCCTCCGTAACACGGCAGAGTTATACCTGACGTAAGGTCGTAACTCGATTACCACATGAGCCCCAGAAAGCACGGATTCACACATCACACAGGGCTCACGTAGAAAATGAGATAGGGTGTTACGTCAGAGGGTCGAAACTACACGTGTCGTGTCGAGGGGGGGGGGGGGGGAGGGGGGCCCGCACGGTAGCTGTCGAACGGAGCCGGTCCGCAGTACGGCGCGGTAATTAACTAAAAGATCACGTCTCCGAAACAGAAAATCGGATCAAGCTCCGGGGGCAGGGGGGGGGGGGAGGGGGCGATCTCCGCTAATGCGAGGGGGCGTTAAACATGGTTTATTCAAGGCGGGCCTTTGTTTCCCCGGAAATTGGGCGACGAATTCAATTTATATTTTTTCTCGCGGCGAGTGTGAGTGTGCGCCGGGCCGGGGCGCTTCGGGTGGATGATGATTGATACGTAACAGCGATACACTTCCCTCCGCGGAGGCATCATCCCTCGGGCGTTTTTATTGCTTCCTTCCTGCATCTCCGGGCCCTTTCCGATGAGCCTTTAGCGTTAGTTCGGCCGCGGGTTCGAGCTGATTAACGGGCCTCTCGCTTTCCGAATCCACAGCCCTTTCTTTTTAACTTGGACGTATTTCTATCAAACAGAACTATGTGGAGGTGGGAGAGATGGGGTGTGCTCGTTAGTGCTCGGGCCATAAGAATGAATTGGAAATATAAAGCGCCAGTGACGAAGCCGTCGTTGCGGCTCCTCGTAGTGCACTGAGAAAAAAACGTGGGACCCGAAGTTTAGGTCATATGGATCTCTGAAGTTTTCGGATCGAGCATCCGAACACTTAAGGTCCAGCTGCTGAGGTTTGGATCACACATCTGAAACTTCAGTTCTTACGTCGGAAGTACTTCGGTTTTCACATCCGAAGAACTTCGGTTCTCACATCTGAAGTACTTCGGATGTAAGAACTGAAGTTTCAGATGTGTGATCCGAACCTCGACAGCTAGACGTTAAGTGTTCAGATGCTCAAACTGAAAACTTCAGAGATCCAGATGACCTAAACTTCGGGTCCCACGCACGAGGTTTTTTTCTCCGTAAGGGCATTAACTCATGAGCCCTGTTCACAACGCTCTACGCAAATGCCCATGGCTCGTGGGTGCCGCATTCAGTTGGCTCACAATTCCGTTTGCTGAATTGTAAAAGTGGGATTTTACATTCTGTCAAAGAGAACTATGTGCAAAGTATATGAGACATGGGCATGTGTCTAGTACATGGTGAACAAGGCTCATGAGTGAGTTAATGCCAACTACGAGGAGCCGCAACGACGACTTCGTCACTGGCGCACAATATTTCATAAAGTAGAACACTGGAAAAAAAAAAACACATTGGATCTAGAGTCCAGACTCTTAAAAACATCAACAAGAAAAGGGGTTAAATTGCGAGGCTTCCTAACAAAACCTGCTCCGCAGATTGGATGGGGCCGGTTCACACGAGCTTTAGATGTTGGTCTGCAAATCATTCCAAAAAAGAATCGAGTATCAAATCAACACAGTCGAAGAAAGGAGGGACCTATTCTGGCCTCTTTTTTATCTTTTCTCCCGAATCTGAGCGACACCTCATTGGCAGCACATAGCGAAGCATTGCGAGTTCATGATGCCCCGGGCCATTGCGCCTTCAATTTTGCAGATGCAACACGGACATCCATCAAGCACGAATAGTCGTATCTCTGCGCCGTGATCAACGCGAGCCCTTTCCCTTGCTCCATTTCCTTATTGTGTTGGTTTCGTTTGTCTCACTTGCGTAGTGGTGCTTCAAAGGCTACGTGAGCAACACAGCCGAAGGTAGGAAAAACGTAATCCGGCCTCGCTTTTTAACTTTTCTCGCGGATCTGACTAACAGCCTAGAGAAGAGCATATTGCGAAATCACGCCTTACGACTCACGTCATCGCGCTTTTAATTTTTCGCGATAGAGGATCACTTTCCAAGTCCAAAACACCGACGATTTTTAAAATCCAACAAGTACGGATAGAGAGAAAAGGGTTCAAAGATAAATATTTCAACTCGCATTTATCGTGAACGGTTTGTCGAAAAACGACGATCTTAATCTCCAAATATAGAGAAAACCACCACCTTTCAGACAATGATGACAAAATTGGTCCATTTTGAAAATGTCATCCATTGCTTTCACGTTGCCGTAGTTCAAATTTTCAAATTTTAGCTGGGGCGACCTTTATAGGTCACTCCTAGATAAACTCATTCGTCAAAAATGACAAAATCAGGATAAATGATTAATATGCAATGGATACAGAGAAATCAAAGTTTTCGATCATAAAAAAATGTATGTTTACCTTCAACGGTTCGCTGGGTAGAAATAAGAGGAAAAAATAGGAATTGCTAACAAAATCGTACCATTTGAGCTTTTTAAATTTAAATCCATCCTACAGAAACGATTTGAAAAAAAGGCATGAATTTTTGTTGATGCAGCGAGAGTCAGCTCAGGCTAGTCTTGTAACATTCATATGTCTTGATATTTTGTTCTTTTTTAATAATTTTCTTCGGGAATTAGCTATAGTAGGGTATAAAAATGCACAACCTTGCAATTCGTGATTGGTTTGGGGGCATTTGGTGATCTTGGGACTCGGAACAAACCAGGTCCAAGTGTACCACATCCACTTTGAAAAATCATATCTCTCCTCCAACTTGTTCCTCCAGGATGAACTTGTGCTTGTTTTAAAGCTCAAACAGTCTACTTTCATCAAAAAATAGTTAGATTACTTTTTGTGCGATTCCTTCAACGTCACAGCTAAAAAGGTGAAAAACTGAACATTTTAACTTCGGCAACGTGGCAACAATGGATGAAATTTCCAAAATGGACCAATTTTGTAATTATCGCCTGAAAGCTGGTGGTTTTCTCTACATTTGCAGACCAATATCATCTTTCTACGACAAAGCGTTAGCGAGATATGCGAGTTTAATTTTTTTACTTTGACTCTCCTCCCCCTCCCTCCGTGATCGTCCGATTTATAAAAGCGTCAGTGTTTTAGACTCGGGAGGAGGTCCTCTATCAACTTTGAAAATATTTCGAAGATCAGGCCAAGGTTGAAACGGACAATTTGGAATGAGGTCCTTTCTTCCTTGCTCTAGTCACAAGAACAAGAGGCCAGTGAGAATTGGAATCGATGCGCGATACGTCATTACGAATCTTTGTTTTCATTCCAAAGAGCCAAAAACGTGAATTCTCACGGTCATTGAGCGAAAATATCTGTGTGTGTTTCATGTGCGTCTGTGTTAGTGACTACGCGCTCACAGAGGAACAAGTGCGTCTTCATGAGAGCGTTATCAGGCAACGCGCCGCGCCGAGCCGTCGCTAAATAGTCACCAGAGACTCTGCGTGAAACTAAATTCGGCGATAGTACCTTTCATAGCGAGAATGTTTTAATGACCTAGGAGGGGGTTAAGGAAGAAAATATGTGGCAACAAAGCTCTAATTAGGATAGTTTCGGCGAGGAGAGGACAGAGGCGCCACGCGACATGGAACACCAGTGACCGGAGGGAGGCAGGAGTAGGAACGGCGAACGGCGCGTCAATTAAACGATATCCAACTCCGGGAGTTCGGGATCCGATTGTTTCGCGAGGAATCGAGGATCCACGGCGTTAACGGGCGTTAACGGGGATGGACCCGGACCCCGGAGTTGGCGGCATTTACGGAACATTTACGCTCCGAAAGAGCTCCATCCCCCGGCACTAATCCGCCTCATCCACCGCTCTGCTGCCAGGCCTAACCCCACGCCGAGTATTCTACACAGCAAGGATTTCAGAAAGTCACAATCGGACTGCATTAAGCAGCTATTGCAAAATTTCATTGGGCAATGGAGATGTTGCATGTGTGAGGAATTTGCGATTTGACTGTTAATTCTTATGTAAAAGTTCGCAAGAAACACCATGGTGCCACTGGTTTTCTCTGAAATCAACTCCCAAGCTCAAAAAAAGCTCTCAATTTGAGGCTAAAATGGAGGGGATATCCCTTATCCCACCCTACTCTGAGAGTCCACCTCTACATCAAGACAAACTCTCCATGCAAAGATAGGGAGCAAATAATTAGCAATGATGCCGTGTTTTCAGTTTTAGAGTCCCCAAATGAAGTGGAAGTCCTGTCAATTTATTTGCTCCCTATCTTTGCATGGAGAGTTTGTCTTGATGTAGAGGTGGACTCTCAGGGTAGGGTGGGATATCCCCTCCATTTTGGCCTCAACTTGAGAGCTTTTTCTGAGCTTGGGAGTTGATTTCAGAGAAAACCAGTGGCACCATTGTGTTTCTTGCGAACTTTTACATAAGAATCGACAGTCAAATCGCAAATTCCTCACACATGCAACATCTCCATTCAATTTTTCACTTGAAAATTGTTGTGTGGGTATATATGCAAATTTCAGTGATTTTCTGCATAGCACGAAGCAATTTCCTTAAAATTTTCAAAGAAATCCGCACAAACGTCCTGTTGTAATCAAAGTGCCGATTCAAATTTGGCAGTGGCTGGTGTGGTTTGGTGTCATTCTGCTAAACGCAGTCCAATTGACAACACTGCCGATTTACCGAGAGACAAAACGTTTGCAGCCGTAAACTTCAGCTGTAGCAAAAAGGAGAGTTTATTTATTATAAGCCCTTTGCACACGTTGCAAGTGTTTTACTGAAATTGGGGGTCATTGGTGCAGCACTCATCGATGATCGTGAAATAAGATGCAAAAACCCTCATCGATGATCGTGAACTTTGCGCGGGGCCCGCAAAGTTCTCGATCATCGATGAGTGATGCACTGCAGATGACCAAAACTTTCAACTTAAAACTTGCAACGAGTGCAAAGGGCAATAGAATATGACTCAAATCACGATCGGCGCGTGGGGGAAGTCTGAAATACACTACAAACTTCACGCTCTGCTCACTGCTCAGTCATCTCGGACTACGCCTAACCGTCTAAATCAAGAAAATTAATCCTGAAAAGATTCGCTCTTAACTGTGGGGCCCCCTGTGTTGATCCGAGACCGAGCACAATTGGACTGTGTTAAGCAGAAAGGAACCAAGCCTCGTCAGCTATCGCCATTGTAACTGGGCAATTTCATTTTTCATAAGAGAACATTTGTGCGGATTCCTCTGAAAATTTGAAGGAATTTCCTTCGTACTATGCAGAAAATTCACTAAATTTCGCAAGAAAAAATCCGCACAACCGTTTTCATACAACAACTTAAATTGTTCGATTGAATTTGGCTATAGCTGATGTGGCGGCTTAGTTCCTGTCTGCTTAACGCATTCCAATTATACAGCAAAAATGCGACACAGTAGCAAAATTTACAATTTTCGCACGTTGGCGACACTGCATTTCCTCCATTCAAAATCAATTAAAAATATTCGATCTTCGGCGAAGCAGCTGGCTTCACTTAGAATCGACGAATATCGATCATCTTGCATAAATGGACGTATTTCTATCAAACGGAACGAAGCACCATAGGGGGAGGAAAGGAGAGGGGGGGCTTGGATTGGCGGGTGTCGCGGAACGCGATGCTCGCTCCTTCTATACTCGCAATGCTATTCCGTGGCGCTTAGGTCCGTTTGACAGAACGAGCTATCCCGGATTCTAAAATCTTCAAAAGGAACTCAATTTGGCGCTTAGTTCCGTTTGACAGAAATACGTCCAAATTAAAACGGGTGAGGGCCAGTAGTGGCAATTATCAAGAATCACTAGTCTAAGAGAGCCCACTCGGAGACTCCGAACCAGTCGGAGAAATTGAGTTATGCACTTACTTTGAGCCGAGTCAGTCGGGCGGGAGATGTGCCGATGTGTGATGCGCTTTCCGACGAAACGGGGGTGCTCCGTAGTTGGGGATGAATTTAAATTCTGCTTTGACGTCGCCCCCGCCGTCGGGAGGGGGTGTAAAAATGGATAGGGAGCGGACAGCTTCGCGGAATCCGAAATTGATTTCCGCGCCCCGGCGAGTGGAGACCCGGAAATTTCCGGGAAAGGGCCCTCCAGGAGTTGCGCTTTACCCGGGACGCGGGACTCCTGCCGCGTTGCTTCCATTAGTTTTGTTGCCTTGATTTTTGCATCCGAAGAAGAGACTCCGCGGAACGCTCCTCATTTTTACGGCTCCCGGAGGACCTCTCTTGTCCTCCTTGTTGCGTCTCCGAAATCGCTTTTATTATCTTGGTGCGAAAACTTATTTGGCGAACGCTTTTTCTTCGAGCCGAATTCCCTCCATATAAACCTACGTTAAACTATCGATTTTTGTCAGAGCACCTATCTCCTCCAAGGTTCGATACGTTTTCATCGGTTTAAATGGAGAAAAACAATGTTGCCAATTTGCTGAATTCGCCACTCGCGAGTCGCGGGCTCTGAAAACGGGAAGAAAACAAAAGTATACACCGAAAAAAAAGTGAAGTTGATTTAACATTCCGGATGTGAAAAAAATGTGCGAGAACTTACAAAACACTGAATTAACTGCTACAGCAGTTACTTTAGCAATGTCAAGATGTAAAACTAACTGCCGGGACGGTTAATTTAGCATTTTGTGAGTTCTTACACACTTTTTTTACATTCGGAATGTTAAATCAACTTCACTTTTTTTTCGGTGTAGATAAGATCGACAGGAAACTTGCTTCGTGATCCGATGTCTCAGAGTAACTTACGAGGTTTAGGTCAATATAACACAAAATTGTGTTTAGCAACCATGTCAGTGAATTGATCTGACACTAAGGAAAGTATAACACAAAGTAACAGAGTAACACCAAACACGGAATTTTCTAACAGTGCACGTACACTCCACGCATTCACAGTCTCGTTGCACGGGAAACTCTTGTGTTCGAATACCTGGATCACGAGCATTGATCAAGTTAATGCTCCGCGCTAAAAACGCCTTCAATTAGCGGTGATACTGCGGCATACACATGAGTTCGAATAGTTGCATCTCGCGCATTGACACAACGCTCCTTGGAGTCGTATTCATGGTTGTTCCTTAAACAGCTCCTTCCATAGCATGCTACATCGTCACCTTTCGGCCAAAGTATTGCAAGCGTCATGCGACGTTCCCAAATTTCCGCGGCCATTTTATTTCCTTACAGAGAAATTGTTCAACGAAGTTGCCCGAAAATATTACTGAGTATTCTTTGTGCTGCCGATAAAATTCAGCGAAATTTTCAAACAGATTCAAAGAACCATAACCATAACCATTTCTCTGTACAAAAATAAAATGGCGGCGGAAATTTTGAAACGTCGCATGGCGTGTTTGTTGTACTTTGGCCGGAAGGTGATGACACTGTGATCGAGGGACGTAAAAGGAGATCCTTGACATACCATCATGAAAAGGGCATCATTTGCCAGCCATGAGTCAAATTGAGCAGTATAACTTTGGAAGTAGATTCTTGCGAGGAATTACAATGATTCGCCGTTAAATTGAGTGCAACAAATGGAATAAAGAAATAAATTGCGAGTTTTGACGAGCTTTAAGGTATAAATCCGCGCTTACCTAAAAAAATCAGCGGAACTTTAGGACACACGTTGCGCTGATATTTTTTTATGAAAAGAGAATCGTGTAAGTAGGTTTTGCAACCCTGGGATGAATATACTTTCCTTCCTTCGGGAAACGCCGAAATGATGGAACTGCGAGTTAGCCTGATGACCAAGAGGTGAACGGGGTCCCGAAGAGATTTCTCGGAAATCGGGTTAATGAGCCGGCACCTTAAAATGCGAGGTAAGGGGACGGCGGGAAAAAAACGAAGAAAAAAGAGAAGAAAAAAACCGGGAAAAAATGGTAAACTAAACGTAGGCAATTTCGGGGACGGCCCGGAAGTCGGTGGGTGCAGCCGGCGGGGTCGGTGTCAAGAGAGGGTAATTGATTGGACGCGACGATCGGGAGCCTGCCCCCCCTCCCTCCCCCTCCCCCGCGAGCGCCGAAGACTCGGACCGGGGGGCTTTTACCCTAATAGGGGCGGCCGCCTTCGTTTCGGGGGCTAATGAAACTCATAATTCCGCGCCCCAATTTCGCCGGCCAAATTCCAAATTCGGGATCCCGCTCCGCGCCGCCCCGCCAGCTCTTGCGAATATACCGTTGCCCTCGGAGAGAACAGCGTATGTGCATCCGGATGTTGCCGAAATTCTGCCGATTAAATCCGTATTTCCAGGCGGATTTGTTGCTATTCTTCTCTGAGTTTTATAAAAATTTTAATTCACCACTGAATATTCTATAAAAAAAGTTTACAACTGAATCCAGAAAACAACCTCGGTGGAAGGAAGATACTGCCGTGATAGCGAAGAGAGCCGTTAGTGCAAAATTTTCGAAATCGAGTTTTCTTCAAAATTCGTCTAAACTCTTTTAGATGAAATTACTGAGACAGCTAAAACAGCAAAATTCATCCGAATTGAAAACGAGACGTATGAGAAAGCCGCAAGTGCACAAAAAATGACATAATTTTCTTCAAGACAGCCGCAAGTGCATGAGAGCCAATGAAAACAGTGCTTTCCAGTAAGGTGCCGCCCTCTTCTGCCAATTTCTAACCTGAAAATGTGTTTGCTGTGCGTCCAAAACGCAACCACGAAAGCATGCAAAAGAAAACACTTACGGCTGTCTTGCCTAACAATAACCTAGCATGAAAATGAAAAATACCCTTTTTATGTAATGGAAACAAAATCAGTGGATTTTTAATCATCCATACGATTTCTAGGAGTCTTCCGGACGATTAGTGGCAATTTGACAAAGAGCGGATGCTTCTTTCAATAAAATGTTCCGGTCAGAAGCTTCTGAGCCCGTTTTCTAAGAACTTCTTTTCTGCACTTACGGCTCTCTTCGCTATCACGGCAGGATATATGGATTACATTTTGCAAGAAGGAACCAAAAGCATTCCGATGTTGCTGAAATTGTGTAACTTATTGTTAGATTCTTTGCAATAAAATTACTGAAATCATGCAATAACATAAATTTACCTCGGTAATTCCCGTCGTGAATTCATAGTTTACTGAGATTAAGGATACAATTTGTTTAGAAGATCAGTTTATATTTGCAAGGTAAAAATGGTCACACAATCTTAGCGACATTAGAATGCTCTCGGTTCCTTTTTGCAAAATGCAATCCATATCATTAGCACCCTTCAAATTTTCATACTGCGTACTTCCTTATCACGGCGATGCAGCGCAGCCTGATTTTATGTACCTCGTCGGCAGTGGCGGAGCGCAAATTATCAATTATCTATATTTCCTCATTTGAAGCTACGGTAAAGAGTCGATTGGTGTTCCTTGCGAACACCCTGTTTTTCCATCCAATCCCATAGGTTCAAATGACGGATCTATATATCGCAAAACACGCCACGCCACTGTTCGTTGGTCGAAAAGAATTCGTTTCTTGAATATGCAACGGGCCAATGCGTGAGATGCAACTATTCGAACTTAAGTGTATGCCGCAGTATCACCTCTAATTGAAGGCATTTTAAGCGCGAAGCATTAATTTACTCAGTGCCTGTGATGCAGCTGTTAGACCACAAGTATTTGGTTCTCAAAAATACAGAAGGAGCTGCTTCTAGAACGAATTTTACTATGACCTTGACAGCCTTATGAAAGGCTTAAAAACAATAAGACAATTGGAGAGCGGCACAAATCTACCTTTATCGGTAACTCTACAGATCTCCCCATTACGGATCGTCATCATAATCATTCCTATGTCCTTTCCGTATGAAGCTCCATATGGTTATAGCTTGTAATTAAAAAGATTCAAGGAAATTCTGAAAGGAAAATGTTTCCAAACCTCAAGTAAATTTCAACAATATTACTTTGAAAATAGGTCCTTAGGCGGGATTACAATGATTGAACACTACAAAAGTACAATATGCGAGAGAAAATACATTGCGAGTTTTTTAAATTTTGAGGTAGTGCCTACCTTAAAGCTTGTCAAAATCATGCCATTTTTTCTTCCGTATTTTGTACTTTTTGTGACGGTAAATCATTGTAATTTGTTTCAAGGACCCATTTCCAAATTTATACTGCTGAATTTTATTGGAGGTTTGCAAACATTGTCCTTTTTATGCTGCTGTGTAAAGAATCTCCCTGAACCTTCCTTGATCACAATGCATAACCATATGGAGTTTCCGACGGAAGAGAGTTCTATAAAGAACAACTATGAATACGACTCTTGTGACAGAATATTTGTGGACAAATATTTATGGAAGAAAAATTTGTGGACACGAATTTAAGGGGGCATTTGTTGGTGGACGTAAAAAAATAGACAAAAAGTCCTGGTATCCTGCTATGTTAAGAATCTCATTGAACCTCCGTTCATCACAATATAAACTACTGGGGGCTTCTTTGGGAAAAGAGTTGTTTTAAGGAATGACCACAAAAATAACTTAAGTGGTGCAAATATTTGGATCGCATTTAGCGAAAAGGAACCAGCGCGATTACAGTGTTGTAAAAATGTTGCTTCTTCATAATTACCGAGATAATCTTCCAAAAAAGCAAATCGCTTTTGCTTCCCAACAAGGAATGATTAATATGAAAGGAAAATAATTGCACTGAAAAAATAATATGCTGTTTTAGCACCTAGGGTGCCAAAAATGTGTTTAGTGATCCCAAGATGCTTCTTGTACTGCCCTCGCAATTAACTTTACATGCTGTGAATTCTAATTCAACTACATGGGTAATTAAGGTAGCATCTTAGATTTCCCACACACATTTTTTACATCGTAGGTGCTAAAATAGCATACCGTTTTTTTCAGTAGGTGTAAATGTTAACGCTGTACTTATATCAAGTATTTGAAAGAAGAAAGAAGAAGTTGTACGATTTTAAAAACACTGTAATGCGCTGGTTCCTTTTTGGTGAATGCGATCCATTTGATGGAAGTGAGGGAGGGGGTCGGTACAGGTAACTGACACTCCGTCGCTCCTCTGACGTGAGGTCGTACCTCTAAGTCTGCACAAGATGCGTAAAACATAGAGTTATACGGAGCACAAGGCTCGAGTCGAAATTTACGTAGGGTCTTTTGTCAAAGGAGCAAAGACTCGGGAGCTGAGTTTTGTAGTCACCTTGTCGACGAGTCGGACGACGGTGGAAGCTGCTCTTAGCGCCAGTTTCCGGAGTGAAGATGCGTGCCGGGCAATTTCAGCGCGAAAGGGCGAGGGGAGGGGGAGGGGGGGAGGTGGAAATCGCTGAAGTCCGCGGAAGTTTCCGTGACGGGAGTGGGACTCGACTGGGCTCGCGGGAGGCTCGCCATTAGCCGGCCCTAATTGGCCGGGCCTAATTCGTCCCGCGACGCGACGAGGACGAGGGCCAAAGCGAGTGCCAAGCCGAGTGCGAGCCCGAATTTCCTCGCGACAACAAGTTGTCGTTGTCGTCCGCTCGTGCTGACACGGGCCCGAGCCTCCTCCCTTGTTCTTCTTCCCGGAAACTTGCGAGTCCGGACTCGCCCCCCGAAAAGCCACTCCTGCCGGCTCGGGCTCCCCAACCCTTTACAGGCGTGTGGACAACTAGATAACGTATGAGTTTAAGCATTCTGATACATGCTCCTGAAGCAGAATTTCACGCACAGCATTGAAATGCATTGGATTTTACTGAAAAATACTGCATTGCAAATTACTTGCATTGAAAATTACTGAAATCCACTCCTGCACGGAGAAAAAAAAACTCGTGCGTGGGACCCGAAGTTTAAGTCATATGGATCTCTGAAGTTTTCAGAATGAGCATCTGAACACTTTAGGTCTAGCTGTTAAGGTTCGGATCACACATGTGAAACTTCAGTCCTTACATCTGAAGTACTTCAGATGTGAGAACCGAAGTTTTTCGGATGTGAAAACCGAAGTACTTCAGATGTAAGAACTGAAGTTTCAGATGTATGATCCGAACTTCGGCAGCTAGACCTAAAGTGTTCAGATGCTCAATCTGAAAACTTCAGAGATCCATATGACCTAAACTTCGGGTCTCACGCACGAGTTTTTTTTCTCCGTGTGCATAAGATGAATCACTAAATACAAAAAGGGCACAGGTCCAGAAAACCAAATTGTTCAGGAGACACAAAAAACTGTTTATTTCGTGGTAGACATTTTTTGGAAAGTCGTTATGTCTAAAAAAAATATCTACCACGAAATAAACAGTTTTTTGTGTCTCCTGAACAATTTGGTTTTCTGGACATGTGCCCTTTTTGTATTTAGTGGTTCAGATATTAATTTTTTATTTTACATTGGTCAAGGGAAAGAATTGCCCGGACACAATAAACACAATACTCTACGTGAGTTAGATTGCACACTACAACGATTTCGGCAGGCTTCTCAATCGAGCACTGTTCATTTCCAACCCTGTGTTGCTCAAACTGTGAACAACTTTCTAAAGCTAAGCCAAAGCGTCAAAATTGACGTTGCCAGATTTTCATATCGCAGAGACTGTCAAGGTGACGTTTAGTGCGCGATTTGACTCACATACACCATTGCGTTTTTATAAGTGGGAGGTTTGAAATCAAGAGACAAAAAATATCTTGGTTAGGAGTAAATTTTAGTAATTTTCGTTGAACGAATCGTATTCTACGTTAAACTTTGGTCAAGAAGCATGTATAAGAATGCTTGATTTTGTACCTTGTTTAGTCGTTCATTTCGTCACACGCAAGGAACAACAATTAGCTTAGGACGAGGATAGTCGGTTTCCATGGTTTCTTCCAGTATTATTGCTGAATGAAGACTTACATCAAATTCAGGACCAATTGTTTGAAAATCTGTGTCTCCTTCAACAGTGTAAGTCCTACGGTTAAAGAGGCATTAAAAAACGACTGTAAAAACGACTCAAAGGAGCGTCGCGTAGTATCGATCAATACATGAGATACAACTATTCGAACTCGGGTGTATGCCGCAGTATCACCTCTGATTGAAGGCGTTTTTAGAGCGGAGCGTTAAATTGCTCAGTGCTTATAATGCAGCTATTCGCTCACAAGTTTGCTTAAACAAAAAAAATTATGCAGCCCCTTCTATGAAAAACATACGATTTTTATTTTTTATTTCAGCGAGCTGATAATCGAAATTAATAGATACCCAAAGCAAAATACAACAATATAAGGGATGAAATAGAGCGGGAAGGGTCTGTTGATACGAATGGATATTATAGACTTAGGGGTAAAATAATTGACTAAAAATTGGGTCATTCGTTGATTGCAGTTAGTCTGTTTTCTCAATTACACCTCCTCGACTCAGCCGATAGGATTGCTCCATTATATCCTTACCTACAGATTTCCACTAAACGCGTCGAGGATCTAAAAAATTTCAAAATTTCTGAGGATTTGGATGACAAACAGAACCACGCAAGTAAATATCGGAATGTGCAGGAGAAAGGGCCACTGGGGTGATGAATAAGATTTCTCTGGACCAGAAAACATCCAATGTTATCAAAAAGCAAATTGAATCGACTGTTGCATCGGCGTGTCTATGTGATTTTTTGCTCGACAGGTCGCTCATCAACCACCATTGGGCGAAAAAGGATTACACACAGTGAGAAAACAAGTTGTGTTAACAGAATCTTCGGAAGAGACAAGGGTAGGGATACATTGGTTCGGCAGGAAACTTTCTTCATCCGCAGATATCTCATAATAACCTATGGTTTTCGTATATTTATTCAAGAATCTGAGCGATCAACCCAGTCTTTTTAGTTGATCTGACCGAGAAAACATTAACTCAAAGTAACCCAAAGCAACAATACACCAGAAATTTTTAATTGTGCACTGCTTGGATTGTCAGTGCGAGGTCTCTTAAATACATGGTCTCCTGTTTGAATGTATGTACCTAACTTACGGGTGGAAGAGCGTGAACGTGCAACGGCGCCCTTCAACGGGTGGAAGGGGGGAGGGTTCAAGGGAATCAACAGCCGGCAAGTGGGCCAAGACGAGGGAGCAAAGACGGGGGGTGGGATGGGGGTGGGATGAGGAGAGGGCTGAAGTTAAGTCACATTCTGAGCCTCGAGTAGTCTGGTATGCTTCGAGCTTGATCAAGTAACATTGAGGAATTTTAAAGCATCATCCGTCCCAAGAGGACAACCGCACCGTTGTCGGATCTCAACGAAAATCCATGGATTCCAACGGGAAAGTCGTGCTAAAGAAAAACGCCGTACGAACATTCGATAGTTCCAAAGTTCCCCCCGATGATGTTTTTTTTATTATTATTATTATTTACTTTTTTTTTAACGAGAAAAGTTTTTAATATTTTCCCTTTGAATTTTTAGACAGTTTAAGCTAAATTAAGAATGAAAGTCTCGAGACAATTAAACGTATTTCTGCTAAATGGAACCAGAGACAGGTGGAGAAGAAGCGGTGTGCTTGTGCTCTTTAGTCGAGGGCCGTACAAATGAATGGGAATTATAAAGCGCCAGTGACGTCAGCGACGACGACGCACACGCTCGAGGATCTTTAACTCATGAGCCCTGTCCACAACGTTATTTTGTCATGCCCACGGCTCATGAGTGCCGCATTCAGTTGGCGCATAATTCCGTTTGATAGAGTGTAAAATCCCGTATATAACTAGTTAAACTTCGTGGTTTGGCTAGTGTAGTGTAGGGTAGTTTAACTAGTAGTTAACGCTCTCTTTTTGTGTCGTAGTTTCTTGATTTATTTTGCAAGGGAAGCTCCCTGCTCCATACTCTTAAAGGATGCCTGTCATTCTTAATATGTTCAAGCGCCCTCGATTTCGTATGATACTAAGCAACACCTCTGAAGGCGCTTGAGGCGACGGGCGGCCGGCCAGCGCGTAACGCGCATTGGCGCCTACAAACCTAAGGGGATACTTCTCGCATTGCGCGATGCGTGAAGTATCCCCTTCGATTTGTAGGGGCGAATGCACGTTTGGCGCTAGCAGCATGCCGCTACGCTCAGTGTTAGGCTATAATATTTAAACTCAAGGAGTAAGCGTTTTCGACTCATGATTTTGAAATGTTTGCACATCCTGCGTGGATCATTCTCATTTAAAATACGGAAAAACGGAAACTAATAACTAGTTTAACTTCAGGTTCCTTCCTTGAAAAATGCCCAGAAATGTAAAATCAACACACGCGAGAATCCTTGACGTATTTCTTGACACGGAGCAACTTTACCACCTCCTGGTAGCCCATACGGATCCAAGTGTTTTTCACAGTGTATCGATAGCTCATTACCATGAAGAACTTGTATTATAACTCACAACTGCTTAAAAGCTTCGGATATTTCCGACCTCTCTGAGCTTCTAACATCAAGATGTATTTTACCGAAGCTTCTTCAGGTTTTCCCCTATTTCAGTGAAACAACATTGGAGACTACGATCAAAAGTATCTTTACAGACCAAGAAAGTTGCTCGGCTTTTTTATTATTACGTGAATTTCAGGATTTCTTGGTCTTCTTATTGCTAAAATTAAGTGAGTCAGCAAACATTATTATTGGCCGATACGTCTTATAAAACGTATGCAAATCTTCTCACGACAAAATACTCTGTTACTCCAAGTTATGAACCGTTATCAACATGTTCTTACTGGACCGTTAAAAACAACAAATTTCGTCACATCAGATAACTTAGGGGCTTAGAAGAAAAAGCGCGTGAGAGCAGTTTTCCTTATTTCAAGAAATACTTAAAATTACTCAAAAATACTCAAAATTACAAAACCTGCGGAAACCAGTTCAAAAACCAGAACAAGGTTCAAACTCAATTTTTGATGCTTTAAAATTTGATTTTAGTGGTGATTTTGTCAACGAACATATTTTAAGACTAGTTTTAGTTGAAATCATTAATATCTCATTTTTTTCAAAACCTGCACTTATGCGCCATGTCCTGAAAGCTCCTCAATAAGTTTCACTCGAGCATAACTTTAAAATATATTTCAAAACATACCGTCTGCGACCATAAGGACCTTTTCCGCTTGACCAATCAAAACATTCCGTTATATCTACCGGGAGTCAAGACACGAGGAATCCGTATCTGATTGGCTCCCTTACGTTACTGCCGTGCTAAGGAAAAACGCCGTATGAACATTCGAGAGTTGCCAAATTTCCCCGAGTAAAACATGTATTTTTAAAGAAAGTTATGCATATTTTTCCTTGAAATTTTCCGATATTTTAGATTACATTGCGAACAAAATTACAGGAAAAAAATTCAGAATTTTCCCAGTAAATGTGTTTCTTATTAAAGGAAATATGACATTGCCTGAGGCTCCATACGGCGTTGTTCCTTGGCACGGCAGTTTAGGCCTCCACAGTGTCACAGCCGGGAAAAAATTCAATTCTCACCGATTGAGATTTTAAACTGGAATGGACCGAGAAATGGAGACTTTGCGGGTATCTGAAATTTGATGATTTTTACGTTTAGGTGAAAACTACAGAGGGAACTGAGAGCGAAAAATGCTTGGTTCCTGAGTCAAACGATAATTATCGAAAGAGATTTAAAAAAAGGACATAATATGCTGGAATACACGTGTTTAAATGGGGACTGCCGTCTGATGACGTCACAAAGTGGTATAATTTCTTACTTTTTAATCTATCTTTCTATAATCTCCGAAATTTGAAGAAAATTATGAAAAATACTGCAAAGTCGGCCCACTAAGCACTCTAGGATGAAGCGATACAATTTTTCGTGCATCTTATCCATTAGGGGTGCGTCACTGCGTCAGGGACCAAACAGAATGAGAAAAGTAACGGAGGAAAGAAACTCGGGGATGAGTTGGACGTGTTTCTATCAAACGGAACTATGTGCATTAAGCCATGAGCCCTGAGACCCATAATAATACATGCGTAACAGGGCTCACGCCATAATGCACATAGTTCCGTTTGATAGAAATACGTTCAGTTGATCCGACTGTGTGATCTTTTTTCCCGATGTATGACATCCATGAACCAACATCTAGTACCTCTCCCACTAAAAGGACTTCAATAAGACTGTTTACAGAATGTGTAATTTCTGACTTTAAAGTGCACGATCGGGCACCTCCCAATGACGCAACTCAACTTCTCAAGCCGAGGGATGATGAACTTAACTTTATTGTTTTGAAAACATGACTCAGTTGGGGAGGAACTTTGCCCGCACCGCCGCTGCCGGATCCTTGAAAAAACCCACCCCTTCCCGCAGAAAACACCCCCCGTCCACTTAGATCCGACTCCGCTGCCCTCGAGTTTCCACGTGAGAGGAGGAGGTGGGAAGGGGTGAAGTGTCGTCGTGTAAAAATCCTCTCGCGCAGCCGTGCCGGACAAAAACCGCGGATCTCCTCGAGCGCAGTTGCCAAATCGGGCGTCAAACCGCGGGGAAGTGGTGATATTCGAGCACCATCTGGCAAGGATGGCGGTGGATTTACGGGGTTCCCGCTCAGCGGGGCGGAGAGGGAGTCGTTTGCCGCACATAAGAAATAACAAGTCAACTTTCTTCCTTTCCTCCGGAAGCGGTTCCGGCTAATTAAAACTTGAAATTAATTGTGATTTTAACGGTCTCGCGGCTAGTTCTCCTGTCGGACTAATCCAGCTGCTTAAACAACTTTCGGCCTCAGCCGCTTAACCGATTCAAGGCGCCTCACCGACCACTTCCCCGAGTTTCGTCGGCTCCATCTTCGGACGCTTCGCGTCTCGTCCGGCACCGAGGGCAAACTTCCATAATAAAATAACTCAACTTCCATTCACACGGATCACTAAACTTCTCGGATCAGCCGGCTTATTATTGCGAAATTTGCACCGCGTTTCGCAGAAATGAACCAAGCCACATCAGCTGTTGCCAAATTTAAAGTGGCCGCCTATATCGACGCGCATCCTCTTTGGGGTGATTTCTAACTAGCGAGACATAACAACTGTATGGTGCGTACTTCTCAAGACTACCACGAAAATTCGAGCTCCTTCAATTTAAGCGCATGCAACACGGACGTCCATTGAGTACGAATAGTTGTATTCGAAGTATGAATAGTTGTATGCATCAGTAGTTGAAGGCGCTTGTGTTTGTTACACCTACCGGCTTAACTGTGCGCGAGAGTTTCTTGCTTGTAGTTTCAGAACTGGGTTAAATGGACCACGTTAAGCAGAAAAGAATCAAGCCACATCAGCTACTGCCAAATTTAACTGGCAAATTTAATTTTTAGATGATTTACATTTATTTTAACATGAAAACGGCTGTGCGGATTTTTCTGCATATTTCAGTGGATTTTCTGCAGAGTGCGAAGCGAATTCCTCAAGCATTTCAAAGGAATTTGCACAACCGTTTTCATGAAAAAAAAAAAAAATAAAATAAAGTTCCCGATTAAATTTGGGAGTAGCTGATGTGGCTTGGTTCCTTTCTGCTTAACACGGTCCATTTATGAACAAACGGATAGATAAAGAGATAATGGAGCGATACTATTGGTGCAATGGTGATTGCAATGGAGACAGATAAGGAAAATAGACCGACTAACGGCAAACCACGAGAGATCCAAAAGTCCTTCCAAGATTTTCCCTCTTAGCATGTAACAACCACTCGTTTCAACCAGTAGGATCGCTCTATTTTCTCTTCATCTTCTTTGTCTATAGCTTTGTCTATCGATTGCAATAATCAGCCCGTTGGATTAGAAAAAGTCATACGTTCTCCATATGCAGGGCGAAATTAATTTATTTTTTTCCTTTTTAGCACCAAATACTTCGGGTCGGATAACTTAATCACAAGCATTGAGCAAGTTAATGATCTGCGCTAAAAACGCCTTCAATTAGCGGCGATACCACGGCATACACCTGAGTTCGAATAATTGTATCCCACGCGTTGATCGATGCAACGAGACGCCCCATTGATTCGTATTCTTAGGGGGTTATTTATTGAATTTTAAAGCCTTTGTCTGTCAAATTCAACAATCAGCTTATAGGTAAGTAAACTTTCTGCCAACAGAACTACTACTCAGGAGAATAAAATTGTAGTCACCAAATTGGAACTGCCTTGGTAGTATTAGCTGTTTTAAGAAAAAAACAAGGAGAAACATCCAACATGAATATGTTGGAAAAGCGTGCCGAACAACTGAAATTTCGGAGACATGAGCTTGAATGAATCGCTGAACCAAGAGCTAATAATATCAGCTGTTTTGATATGGCATTCTATCATGGAGTAATGCATAGGGCTCATGTTGTATAGTCAATGGGTACGAAGCACCCATTAAAGTGCGGCGGGAAAAAATATTCTAGATTCAAATCGCTCTGGCGTAAAAAAGGGTTTTTGAAGGATCTGTCAAATGAAATAATACGGTTTTGACCGGAAAATGTTCTCAAGGGTTTCCAATCAGCAGTTCATTCAGTTTTTTGGTAAAAGACCATCAGGGCTTGGCAGTATAACGGTTCAAAGACAAAAAAACGGGTCCGAGGAAAAAATATTTGGACGGCCCGTTGAATAGCATTGGTTTATCGGTGTGCTGTACTATGGTACATCCAAGTGATTTCAAAAAGCGAGCCCTACTGGCACGCTTAAAAGAACTCGGGAATTTCTCAAAAAAAAAACCTTAAATAACAGTGAAGGTGTCCGAGTTAGGCCATTACTATCGTAATTTTTGACGTAAAAATGCCATCGTGCGTTTTATCAAGTGTTATCATCACCTTGTTGGAAAAAATTTCCGACACTTGACATAAACTTCAGTTTTAAATGCTGCATGTTCTGCAGTTCATTTAGTTTTTGGTATCAGCATGAATCGTTTTCAGAATTTTACGAAATTTTGGTACCATTTTTTCTTAACTTTTTTTTGACGTGAAGTTTACCTATTTCTCAATAAAAATAACGAAAATGATCCTCAGTGGCTTGCAAGAATATCCGTTGATGTAGAGATTGACCCCAACAAACTACACCATTCCGCCTCTAAAAAATAAAAGTGACTAAAAATATTGTATATTAAAATTTTCAAAAACTCAGGGTTAAAATGAAGGAATTTGAAGTGTCAGAGGAAGATTAATCCAGCTTGAATAAATTGATCAAGCGTATTAAAAAGTTGAAATCGCACTTTTTGCAGGAATAAAAACGCACTCATTGCAGGCTGTAAAGGTCAAGTGTGCGTACCTCATACAATACAACTTCTACGAAACTGTGATTTCCTGCAGCAAAAAAGCATACAAGCAAAGAAAAAAAAGTAAGCGAGATAAACCAAATTGCATCCTATTTCTCTAATTATTCGAGCGAATAATTAACGACCGTGTTTTTCACTTGGCGAGTTTAGCTCCTGACTGCAAATCTGTCATTCTAATTTCCAGCTATGACCTGCACAAAAGCTAAAACGACACGACATAAAGAAACCACGAAGGGATGCGGGTAAAAAATTTCCCACCTATTATACGGAAAAAATTACAGTTATAATTCAAAGGAAAGATTACGAGCTGTGAGGGGAGACCTTGGAAGACAGAATGACCATCAACATTAAAAGGCGAGAAAAGAAGACTTTGATGATGTGACGAATGTTAATTTACGATTGTCACAAGCAAAATATATATCTGAAACCAGTCGATTGTCGTACACGGGAACTACGTATCTAGGTAGATTTACGACAATACAAATTTTCTACCACATTTGTATTATTCAACACTGGGGAAAAAACTACATTGGATCTAGAGTCCAAACTCTTAAAAACATCGACAAGAAAAAGTACTCTTGATTCAATCAGAATCTAGCTTAAATCAAGAACTAAACCTCTTAATTTAAGCGGATTTCGTTTTGATTCAAGCAAAAATCCGATTGAATCAAGAGTATTTATTCTTGTCAGTGTTTTCAAGAGTCTGGACTCTAGATCCAATGTGTTTTTTTTTTCCAGTGAAAGCCAACTGACCCAGGGTTACCATAATTTCTTCATCTTCAAATTCCCTGACTTTTCCTCGGCCATTTTTGCTTTTCTCTGATTACAAAATTTTCGGATTTCCTGATTTTCCCTAGCATTTTAATAAAACTTCCGTTTTGATTTTTTCCTCTTTATATTGCACACATTTCTGCTAAACGCACCGCGGTGAACTCTCCAAATTTTCCCGATCGCCACAAATTTCCTGACTCTCAGTTTTCCAGACCGCCAGCAACCTTGCTGATCATCGTTCTTGCAAAAAATTGTGTGGAATGTCTCTACATCTATACAAACATTTTCTTAGAGGAGATCACACGAGACCTTCGATTAGACCTTTTTGAAAAATGAACGAAAATGCTAAATGCCCCGCATTGACAATCAAAGACATTCTAGCGAGTAAAACAAAGGCTGAATTCGGAGGTCAACGCTACTTTTCGCTTAATGATGCACGCTGAGCAACTATTTGAGCACAAAATTATTGAGTACTATTCGCATTATGGGGGCTGATGAGTGTCGGGTGTCGGGGTGAGTACTTTGCTAAGCATGGTTTTACAAATTAAGTTAGGATTTCCAAAAAGTCAGCTACCAAAAGCTCAGCATGGAGGATAAATCATCATTCGGCGAATCTGAGCGCTGACCTCAGAAAGTATCTTTTACACTGCGGGGAGGGAAAAAATTAGGGGATGGGTTGTCTCTAAAATATATTGTCTCCATGGGCATTTGCCTGTTAAAATATAACTCAATCTGTTACTGTCCTCACTAAAAATTACTTAAAACGATTACTGTCTCCGAGAAAGACGAATCTTTCTCTTGAGTATTCCGACATCTCCGAGAAAATGGACGTATTTATGATAAATGGAACTATGTGAAATTTGAAAGATGGGGTGTGCTCGTTAGTGCTCGGGCCATAAGAATGAATGGGGATCTTAAAGTTCCAGTGACGTTATAGCGGCAACGAAGCCGTCTCCATTCTCGTTCTCGCTCGGCTTTAACTCATGAGCTCTGTCCACAACGCTTTTGTCACATGCCCATGGCTCACGAGTTAGCGCTCAGTTCCTTTTAATTTAATGTCAAATCCCGCGTTTCCATTTTCTCAAAAGGAACTATATCCATTGTTACATTGTTTCTTATCCAGCTCACCACGAGCACACCCCATCTTTCTACTTGCGCATAGTTTCTTTTAGCACACATTGTCCGAATGTTGTATGAACCTTCAGATGTTGTCAAATTTCCTTTAAAACAGACATTTTCAATTATATTTAAGAATTTTTCAAATAAATTTATCAGAAATATGACACAGGGTATGTAAAAATTTCAAAGATGAAAAATTTAAAATTGTCGAAAAAACTAGAGTTCTTACCAGGGGCAATTTGGCAACGTTCAAAAACCCTTGGGGCGTTCTTCTTCAGCATGCCAGCATATTGAAGATCCACCTCAATTTGAAACACATGTCACCGGACCGAGGTCTAGCAAGATCCTCGGAGAAGACAGAAAATCTCGCTTACCAGGGGTTGGAGGGATGGTGGTGGGGTGATGTTGGGGGGGGGGGGAGATAAAACGGAATAAAATGACCGCGGCCAGGTATGTAAACACATATTTATCACCGGGAGGCGGAGAAGGCGGTAATTACTCAACGAGACGTTTATAAGATAAAGAGAAAAATATAGGTGCACTTAGACGGGACATTAATGCTGTTCCGCCGCTGTCAAAAGTGTTCCCCGACGTCCCGACCTACGTAAGAGGAGTCGTAAAATGCGCTCTGTTTTTCAAGTAGAAACCGGGGCGCGGCCCTCGCACGCTCAAAACCACCTAACTCCCACGGGGGCCTTGTGAGGGGCCCGCGGTTTTACCCTCGCGCGGCGGAGTCGTGGAAGATTAATGTTGCCGCGGACGGACACCAGAGATTAGAAATAAGTGCAAAATTGAACGGTTCGTAGGAAGAAGCGCGTAAGTGATAACGGGGTTTGGGGGGTGCTTGCGCGGGTTTAGCGGGAAGCCGTTCAATTGAGCGTCTCAACATATCCCGTTGCCGGGGCGGCGAGACCGCGGCGTCCGCCGCAAAGTTTTTAGCGCTCGGCTGAGAAACTAGGACCCGCGTCGACATTAGCGCAACTTTCCGCCGCTTGGAAAATGTATGAAAAATTGCCGGCTTAATTCCTTCCTTTAACCTTTACCCGCTCGACGCGTTGTCACTTTTGGCCACGTTGGCTTCAAACACCGGCATCAAAAACGGTCGCCTGCAGGCTGATTGTTGAAATTTGTAGACGAAGCTATAGACAAAGAAGACAAAAGGGATGTGGAGAGATCCTATTGGTGGAAACGGGTGGTTGCAATGGACAAAGGACGTAGGTGATAGACCAACTAACGGCAACCCACGAGAGACCCGATAATTAGTCCATCACTTTCTCCCTTAGTCTATAAGAGCCACCCGTTTCTACCAATAGGATCGCTTCTTACTCTCTATGTCTTCTTTGTCTATCGCTTTGTCTATCAATTTCAATAATCAGTCCGCTAGACAGCGTTTTCGTTCTGCGAGGAGGAACCAGCGGGCTGATGGTTGAAATTGTTGAGTTAACAAGTTAATCAACAGATGAAGACGCCTTCAAATAGGGTTGATACTACGCAATACACCTGAGTTCGAATAGTTGCATCTCACGCAGTGACCGATGCTCCGTATACTAAGTCGGATTCAAAGTTTCCTACCTTTGGATCACCTACCGAAAGGATTGCTAAAATGTTTCTTTTTCTACTCTGTCTACAGCTTTGTCTATAAATTTCTATAATCGGCCTACTAACCGCGATGAACTTTAAAAATCAAACTTTCAACGTGCCAATTGCGAGGAATGAAAGGCGAAAAAGTGAATTTTTCAACGTTTTTAAAGTGAGTTATCCAGTAGTGATCTTCAAGGTGATTGTTGAATCTGATCGTCAAAGCGATAGACAATGGAGACATAAGGAGTATGGAGCGAACCTATTGGTTGAGAGAGTGGTCTCTTATAAACTAAGGGAAAAAATGATAAAGAAACTAAAAGGTCTCTCGTGAGTTGCCGTTCTATTGCCAGTCTTTTACATACCTCCTTTGCCCATTGCAACCACCCGTTTTCACCAAGAGGATCCTTCCATATTCTTTATGTCTTTTTTGTCTATAGCTTTTTCTATGAATTTCAACAATCAGCCCGCAGATGGAACCAACGATCTAGAAATTGTAGATAGGGTGATCCTACGCTACGCCAACGATGAATTTCGCAACACACCAGGAGCAAAAATTAGGTTAGGACGAGGATAGTCGGTTTCCATGGTTTCTCATGGGACTGTTGCTGGATAAGGACTTTCGTCAAATTCAGAACCAGGTGTTTGAAAATCTGTGTCTAGCACGGAAACAACAACTTAGCGCTGAGCCATGCTGTAGGTTGTAGGTAAAATAGCACCACCTACAGGCGGTAGGGCTGCAGCTGGACCTCAAAGCTGTGAAGTTGGTCATCACCGCTGCATGTAGTTGGCGCTAGTATACCTACATAGTGTTAGCAGAGCTCAGCGCTGAGTTGTTTTTTTCGTGAGACATAAAATCTAGCCATCCTCCAAGTGAGTTTGCGATAAATGCAACGCTAAATCATGTAATAAAAAAACTCCCATAAGATCCCATGTTATTAAGGTTATGACGAGAATAGTAATTTGAGAGGTCTACTCCTCACCAACCTATCCAACGACCGCTCCACGAGCTCGGAAGAAACGATACAGTGCTGAGCACTAACAGTTTAGATCAAATGGAGCCCGCTGATTTGGCAGTACTGCTGAGATTGATCTAAACAGTTAGTGCTCACTGCTCAGCACTACATCGTTTTTTCCGTGAGGGGTACCTTCTTTCGTAAGCCACCACCATGCTACACTTTATATATCGTTGGATGGAACTATCCAGAGAAGAAACCACTAGATAATACGAAAAGTTAAGCATTCCTGATATCAAAAATTTACTCTCGATTTCTTCTTCGAAGTTTTACGTATACTATGATTTGGACGACGAAAATTATTGAAATTAACTCCCAACTCAGCAAGTATTGAAGCTTTTATGTAGTAATGATTACGAGAAATTCGGTTGGCCCGTTCACATGAAAAACCAGAGTCTCCTTCAATCAAATTGCTCTTTATAACGGTTTTGGCGGGTCTCAATAAGCAGTGTTCCTTTTCTACACAGTCCTGTTCAAATTGTAAACAACTTACAAGAGCTAAGTCGAGGCTCTGGGACTGAGGTTGTTATATTTCCAAACTGCAAACACTGTCACGGTTACTTACGTAGAATGTGCGATTTAACACAAGAAGATGATTTTTTTTTTTTATTCGCGTAAAGTTTGAATTTACGCATCATCAAACACTTACGTTTGATGAAAGTAACTCTTGTGTTACTTTCAGTAATTATTATCGTTTTACAAATCGTGTTCTAATTCGTGCTGATCGGAAAACATAAATCAAAATTCTTTTCGTACCTAATCTAGTGGTCCATTATGCTGAATCGGATACACTGGAAAAAAAACACATTGGATCTAGAGTCCAGACTCTTGAAAACATTGACAAGAAACAGGACTCTTGATTCAATCAGATTTAAGCTTAAATCAAAAAGAAATCCGCTCAAATTAAGAGGCTTGGTTCTTGATTTAAGCTTAAATCTGATTGAATCAAGAATATTTTTTCTTGACGATGTTTTGAAGAGTCTGGACTCTAGATCCAATGTGTTTTTTTTCCTGTATGGTAAGTGCAAGTATAAATTCGGCTTACCAAAACAAGCGATCAACATTACTTCCCACGTATGATTCTAGTGCATGGAGTGAGGCTCATCATATGCATACCTGCAACAAAAACAAACACACTACATCAAAAACTTTAACCGTGGCTGATTTGTACATCCGTAGATTATCTGGAAACATGATATCTCGAAACAAGAAATACAGAAACAAGTAAAACATTCGCGCACCGTCAAGTGATCCACAGGGTTAAAGATGGTTCTGAGTTCGCCTCGATAAGCAATTATAGCAGTGTTCCTTTTCTACACAGCGTTGTTCAAAGTGTAAACAACTTACAACAGCTGAGTCGAGGCTCTGAGATCGAGTCTGTTACATTCTCATACTGCAAACACTGTCAAGGTATATTTCAGATATAAATCGTCTGCCAAAAGTTTTGCTTATAAATCTTGGGATTTTGCAATGCCAAGTAAAAAGGGGTCATTAAGTCTTCAAATCCAAAAATGGTCTTGCAGTAGAAAAGCAAGAACTCGATTTTTAAAACCGATTCTCTGCTGGATTTTCTGCTTTTTTTCGGATTTTTCTCCGCCTCAAGAATTCCACTCCTCGGTCTCTCTCGATCCTTAACATCATGAATGCAATTAGAAACCCTTGTAGTTTAGCTCAGTTCAGGTATGAATTTACTCGTTAGGAGGATATTTAATCGATGAAGAGTTACGCAAATTCTAATTATACCGGCGTGTTTCATAAAATTTTTCCCGCTTTTTCCGGAGCCGCATGTTTTCCCAGCAAACACTTAGACACGCGTTTTTTAAACCGTGAAAACCGAGGATAGATTGAGTTGAATATGATTATTCTGAAATTTACAAGGTTGAAGTTCATTCTGTCACCCTGATAATACAATACTTGACCAAAAATCTGTTCAGAAAGTCGTCTCTCCCAAGTTCTCGTCGGCTGTTTTCCAGCTTCACTAATTTTTAAGACGGAATGAGAATGAAGCAAAAGAACACCGAGAACGTAATTGGGAAAATTACTTAATTTACGACCCTGAATAAAGAGGTGTAAAATGAGAGAAATAATGTTGAACAAGGTATAATGTTTTCCAGCACGTTCAACTCTCCTGAAATGTTATTCTCAAATTATTATTTCATAAATATTACACGGCCCCAAGTACACAATGTTGCTGAAAAATGGAAATGCATTTCCCTTCGCCCCCTTCTCTGCCTCATTACAGTCGTGTACAGAGTAATCCCGTGACAAAAAGTAAAGGTAGGAGCCTTGACAAGAACCTTAATTGAACGTATTTATGCTGAAAAGAACTATATCTCACGCAAAGCCTATGTGCATAGTTTCTTTTAGCCTAAATGCGTCCAATTGAGGCGTTTCGCAAACATATTTTCTCTTTCTCGACGGCACATCGACGCACGCTCACATTGACACATCATAGCTTGTACACTCGTTAATCCAGCCAAGAGTGAGCTCTATGCAAATCGCAAGAACTCCACTTGAGGAGTTATGCAAATTCTAATTGTGCCAACGTGTTTCATATAATTTTTCCCGCTTTTTCCGGAGCCGCGTGTTTTCCCAGCAAACACTTAGACGCCCGTTTTTTTAAACCGTGAAAACCGAGGAAGGATTGAGTTAAATATTGTGCTCCGAGTGCGGAGGGTTAGAATTAGTGAGACGCTGAGGAAGGGAGCGTTTTAAAAAGGTGGAAATAAGTGTATTCTCGTTGCCACATCTTCGAGGGTCTTGTACAGGTGGCGCACGAAGAAAAAAACTTCGTGCGTGGGACCCGAAGTTTAGGTCATATGGATCTCTGAACTTTTCGGATTGAGCATCTGAACACTTTAGGTCCAGCTGCTGAGGTTTCGATCACACATCTGAAACTTCAGTTCTTACATCTGAAGTACTTCGGTTTTCACATCCGAAAAACTTCGGTTCTCACACCCAAAAAACCTCGGTTCTCACATCTGAAGTTTCAGATGTGTGATCTGAACCTCGACAGCTAGACCCAAAGAGTTCAGATGCTCAATCCGAAAACTTCAGAGATCCATATGACCTAAACGTCGGTTGACCTAAACGCACGAGGTTTTTTTCTCCGTGTGAAAGTCGCAAAACGCGTAACATAATTTTCAATCGCATTATCGTGTTTTATTTTTTCAAAAGCAAACAACGAAAATCGGACGAATTTGTTTGAGAGGAATCGGCCGAGGTATATAACTAAATCAAACCTTCTCTAGTTACCTATCGTGTTTTACTCTCTTTTTAACAAAATTCTGGCTGGAAATTTTGTGAGCATATTCTTCACAAATAAGAACAAATCACGAAAATTCCAAGACGGTACGCTGTTTGAATACTCGTTAAAAAATAATAATAATAATTAGGTGGAAATTAGGCAACGATGACGTGATATGCAGTTTGCCTGATTTCAAAGACAGAATCCATTGCCGGAACCAGCAAATTGGCAAAATTGTTTTTTTCTGCATTTAAACCTATGGAAATATATCGATTCTTGAAGGGGCAGGTTCTCCAACAAGAATCGATTATCTATCATAGGTTTAAATGGAGGAAATCCGGTTCTGCGAAATTGCTGGATCCGCCTATGCCGTAATCCCAGCAGTTTAGTAAAGTGCTCTCTGGATGTATTCTCGAAATGCATTCAGGTACGTAATAAATTATACCATAAACATTGCGTGTTTTGGTATATTTTCTCATTTCTTTCATGACAACACGCAAAATGCGTTGCTCTAGTTATCGTACTATTTCAAGATTTTTTTCGCAGAACTTAAAGGTATCCGAAACCGTTTTTCTTTTCATAAAGCCTCTGTCCAACTCCAAGATACGAGAGATTTGCTTCTTTAAAGCGGGGCAGTCTTTGTTTGGAGGAACTTGAGGTAATATTCGCCCCTCTACGCTAACGGTTTTGTCAATTACTCCCAAGACACATTTAAAAATTCAGTGAGACATTACTCAGGGGCAACCCTCGTTGAAATGCTCTGAATCGGCGGCACTCGCCCGCTTATTTTCAAGTGGCCTGGCTGCTCAAGCGGGCTGTTAAACGCACACACGGGATTACTCAAAACGGCCTAATTTGAAGCCGTGGATCCGGCCGAGGAAACTTTCAACAAAGAAAACACTCGAGAAGATTACGCTTCAAACCTACGGGCCCATCAGAGTTTATTTTTATGCATTCCATTAATACATCAAAATATATACAGCTATGTGAATATAGATTAAATAACGAGATGAACCAGGATACACCACAACTATCCCTCTACCATCCATAAAAGATAAATGAATTTGGATTATCATATGCTTTAATTTATGACGACTGCTCCTTTGGGTAAAGAAACATATGTATCGATTTTTATCTTGAATTTTATTGATTTGAATCATTTCATCGATATGGTACGTGCCTAACACGATAATGGGACGTAGTTATGCTAAAAAGAACCAGAAAATAGTGGTACGTTTTTTATACTTCCAATTTCGGATTTTTCTGAAATAGCAACGCCATATTGTATACCTACATACATCATGGGGAAAACAATCCTTGACATCCAGCCACCTCCTTTTTTCTCGATGGCAGTGGCGACTCTTGCAAACTGGCAAAACTGTCAGTACTCCATTTAAATCAGTTGAATATATCGTTTCTAGGCGAGACGGAATTAATTGTTTAACATGCATTTAAACGGAGAAAAACGGTATTGTCAATTTGCCAGAATCGCCACTCTTGCGCGGTCTTTAAAATATGAACCGATTATTTTGCAAAAAACGTAAGCGCCAAAATTGCGAATGCGAGATAAACAAGAAACCCCGTTTTGTTCGTCGCTTTGTTGACAATCTTCGAATCCCAAAAAAACGTATGATATTTCAGAAGGCTATTGCGAAATCAGACATATTATTTAATTCATCTTTTGCTCTTTTTGGCACATCGACTTCACAAAAACGTCAAATGATAATAGGCGACAATAGGTAAATAAAATGATAACGTTAAATGAAATACAATAAACAATTTTAACATACAGTTAGTCTTATCGTTAGAATTCATTTATTGGATGAGGGCACTCTGCTTTTAAGTATTGTGTGGCCAGCCTCAGGCATGTTGGATCGGCTATTTTTCCTTTAATTATGTTTGGCAATTTGTTCAGACATTTCCATGCCTTAGTGAGGTATGCGTCGCTTTTTGATTTTTGATTGATTAAACCAGATTGATTATACCAGATTGATTATGCCAGATTGATTATACCAGATAAAACAAAAACAAAGAATCCCCTAACACCAAAATAGAGATTGGTGCTTAGGTGATTTGGAAAATAATTGGTTGAATACTGTCTCTGTAGACACCCTTGCATGACATTTGGATCGGATATTTTTCCTTTAGTTACGTTCGGCAATTTGTTCAGACATTTCCATGCCTTAGTGAAGGTATGCGTCGCTTTTTGATTCTTGATTGATTATACCAGATTGATTTAACAGATTGATTAAACCAGATAAAACAAAAACAAACAATCCCCCACCACCAAAATAGAGATTGGCGCTTACGTGATTTGGAAAATAATCGGTTGAATACTGTCTCTGTAGACACCCTTGCGTGACATTTTCAGTTTCAAAATCCAGCTGGCTTCCCCGGACATTCGGGCGATCACGTTCGACTCGGATTTTGGGCGGTGACCCCGTCACAAAATGATTCGCAGGTGATTTCGGCGGACCGCGATCGGCGTCGATGCTTGATTAACATACCGCACGGCACCTGAGCCGTGCGCGAGGTTTGATTAGGGGATGATCGCATTACCTCCCTCGACCCCCTTCATCATCCCCCGAGCCGGGCGACTAATTAACGGGGCCCGCCAAACCTCGGTCCGCCGAGTGCGGTCCGACCCGTCACCGGCTTCCATTCATATCTCGTCTATTTTTCCGCCCTCGACGCCGCTCCTGTCACGAGGGGTGGCTCTCGATATAGAAAGCGCCCCTGCTTCCTACCGCGGATAAATCCATATTTTCAGGAGCTCTGCCGGCTGATTATTAAACCGCGATAGACAAAGAAGACATAGGGAATACGGAGCGATCGCACTGGTTGAAATGATTGGTTCCTGTAGACTAAGGGAGAAAATGGACGTATTTCTATCAAACGGAACTATGTGCATTGTGACGTGAGCCCTGTAATGCATAAATACTTATGGGTCTCAGGGCTCATGTCTTGATGCACGTAGTTCCGTTTGATAGAAATACGTCGAAATGACGGATTGACTGACTCGAATTTAGCAAAAAGGAACCATAGTGTGATTACGGTGTTTTCAGAATCATGCAAATTCTTTCTTCCTTTGAAAAATACTAAAAATATGTGCAGTTTTACGATTTACACAATAATTTCCCTTTAAAGTTAACAATTTTTTGGTGGGATGCAAAAACTATTCGCTATTTTGGAGATTTTTTTAGATAATTATGAAGAAGCAACTTTTTAACGACACTGTCATTGCGCTGGTTCCTCCTTGTTAAATGCGGTCCAACTATAGGGTCTCTCGTGGCTTACCGTTAGTTGGACCGCGTTTGCCAGAAAGGAACCCAGCCACATCAACCATTGCAAAATTTAACTGGACAATTTAAATTTTTTAAAAAGAACGTTTGAGCGGATTGATTTGAAAATTTGGAGGAATTTGCTCCGTACTATGCAGAAAATTCACTAAAATTTCCACGACCGTTTGCATGTAAAAATTGAGTTACCCGATCAAATTTGGCAATAGCTGATGTGGCTTGGTTCTTTTCTGCTTACCGCGGTCCATTTAGTCTATTTTATACATTCTTTGTCTATTGCCACCACCCGCTTCCCCCAACAGGATCGTCTGATACTCCCAATGCCTTTTTTTTCTATTGCTTTTTCTTTCAATTTCCATAATCAGTCCCTAGATCACCACTGGGTGGATACCGTGTTTTAAACATGATGAAAAGTTCACTTTTCACCCCCGCATTCCTCGAAATTGGCACATGGAAATTTTGATTTTTAAAGTTCATCTAAGAGGGCCGATTATAGAGATTTATACGCAGACAGAGGAGGCAAATTGAGCAATCCTATTGGTAAGGGATCCATAGATGGAAGACTATGAATTCAACTCTCTATACGGAGCATCGGTCGATGCGTGAGATGCAACTATTCGAACTCGGGTGTATGGCGCAGTATCAACTCTATTTGAAGGCGTTTTCACGCGTTGGATTAACTTGATATATGCTTGGAAAGCAGCGATTATGTTCGACCGCAAAAGTTTGCAGCTCAAGGGAAACTATATGAGGTCTTCTCATGGTAGACACATCGTTTTTTTTTTTTAGTTTAGTGAACTGGTGATTTACTTTAATAGACAAAACTATATACAAATAGGACGAAGGGAAAATTGAGCGATCCTATTAGTAAAAGCGGGTGGTTGCGATGGACTGAGGAGTTAATAAGTGCAGCATAACAATTGGCAGCCCTCGAGTAACCCTAATGTTGGTCCACCATTTTACCCCTTAGTCTATAAAAACCACCCGTTTCAACCATTAGGATTGCTTCCTTTCCCCTTGGCCTTCTATGATTGTCAGACGGAGTTAAATTGAATTTTGCGATTTTGTACGCCATAAATTGGTTGAAAAAAGACGCAAAAGAGGAAATAGGTAACGAATTTTGTAGGACATTTCGTCAACGATTTATTGTGTGCGCACCTGTTTTTCCAGTAAATACAAACGACAATTGCTCATGACGTCTTTGGATGCAAATGTATATTGCCTTGGAAAAATGAGCGTGTGCACATTTCTTTGTTTGTTTGGTCCAACAGAGAATAATATATAATTGAGATTTGTGGTAAAAATCGGGAAGCGTTAATTCCATGAGAAAAAATTCACTAAAACTCTTTAAACCTCCGAGTAAATTTTCTCATGAATCAATAAAGAAAATAGAGCTTGTGTAAAGAAGAAAAGATGCTTAGACAGAAAGAAAAGTCACTTTACATCAAGCAGAAACCCGCTTTCATTCAGCGATTTTATTATTGATTCAAAATAAAATCTTCTTGATGGCATCCTCGAGAATGTTTCTGCCTAAATCGAGTCACTTTTTTCCGTAACGAAATTAAGAAATTATGCCATACGTTATTAAATAAGGATGCTAGGACTTCAGGAGTTTTTGGACTACTGCTCTCTTTTTGTGCCGTAGTATCTTGATTTATATTGCGAGGAAACCCCCGTACTCTTAAAGGATGCCTGTCATTCTTTATATGTTGGAGAGCCGTCAATTTCGTATGATACTGTGCACCTCTGTTATGAAATAACCGCTTGAGGAACCGCGCCGCGGCGGGCGGCCGGCAGCGCGCACTGGCGCCTACAAACCTAAGGGGATACTTCATGCATTGCGCAATGCGTGAAGTATCCCCTTAGGTTTGTAGGCGCTGGTAGGCGTATCCTGCTGGCGCACGCCGCTCCGCTCTGAGTTAGGCTCTACTATTTAAACTCGCGGAGTCAGCGATTTCAACTCATGATTTTGAAATTTTCGCACACTCTGCATTGATTATCCTCATGTAGATGGATGAAAAAGAAAATTTGTATTAAGGAATAAATAATGTGTTGTTTGTAAATATTAATGTGGTTTGTGTCAAATTTCATTATTTTCAAAGCATTTTGATTTTTTTAATGCATATTTTGTGCTTTTACTGTGCTGTAGCATGGTGCACGCGCAAACAAACGCTCAAAATCGGACGTATTTGACTCCAAAAAATGGATATACAAATGGGTTAAAACCAAAGATTGCGAGCTTCTTGGTTTTTTCCCTCTTTTATTCATTTTTGTATAGTTTCTTTCAACATAACTACGGCTTATTGAGATTAATATCGACGGCATAGCTTGAAAAAGGTTTCACAAATATTTGCCACATTTTAAAAATGTAAACGTTCTCGAAATGAGTTTTAGTCACAAATTTTCTACCTTTCAATGTCCCATTTACAACCAGAGGACTCGACACATTGAGTCAGAAAGGGGTCGAAACGATCGGAAAGACAATACACCACATAATATACACGGCAGTGGCGTGGCGTACTTTGCGATGTATCGATTGATCCTCCATTGAAATCTATAAAAAAGGATCGATAAACAAGGTAATCGCAACGAACACCTTAATTATCGATTTCTTACCACCCACAGAAAAACAAGTTGTTTTAACATTTTGGATGTAAAGAAAGTGTGCGAGAACTTATAAAAAACTGAAATACTAGCCACAAAAATTATTTTAGCAAAGCCAATATGTAAAACTAACTGCTGTGACAGGTAATTTAGCATTTTATAAGTTCTCGCACACTTATTTTACATCCAGAATGTTAAATCAACTTCACTATTTTTCGGAGCAGCTTCAAATTGGGGAAATATCGATGAATTCACGCCTCGCCATTGATTCGCAGCAAAACGTAAAACCCTTGAAAAAGGCGCGAAATCAAGCAACGCGGCGGGGACGCATGAGGGGGCATCACATTGCCGCAAAATCAATATTAATTCAAAGCCGCTCTCACAAACAAGGATTGACACGGGTGCAGAAAACCGGACACACGGAGCGCGTGGAGCCCGGAAGCCGAGCAACAAATAGTCGACCCTTTGTTCTGTCCGGCTAATAATAAAGATAAAAAACGAGCGGGTCCTCCGATGATGAAATTTATTGGATCGGGGTCCGTCCGCGATTTTTATCCCGCCCGAGTCGAGTGGGACGTGATTTTTATTTTTTAATCCGAGGCGCCCGCCGCCCGGCCCGACCCGACGCGGCGCGGCGCGGCCAAGGATGCGGCAGTTCGCTGCAGTTGTGACGTTGGACCGCCGCCGCCGCGTTGCAACCTCATCCTCGTGCCAGGAGCCGAGTTTCCTCCGCTTTTCATATTTCCTCCGTCGTCTTTGACTTTCCAGGGTTTCTCAAAACCAATGTCCTCATTTGAATATTTTCATGATGAGGAAACAAACCGTCGCTCTCTCAGACTTCTCCTGCGGGCCGATTATTGAAATTGATGGATAAAGCGGTAGACAAAGATGACAAAAGGGATATGAAGGGATCCTATTCGTGGAAGCGGGTGGTTGCAATGGACGAAGGCAGTTGGTAATGGACTAACTAACGGCAACCTACGAGAATCCCATTTCTTAGTCCATCGTTTTCTCCCTCAGTCTATATAAGAACCACACATTTCAACCCATAGGATCGCTTCATACCCTCTCCGTCTTCTTAATCAATAGCTTTGTCTATCCATTTCAATAATCAGCCTGCAGGGTTGCCGCAAAATTTAAAACATGAAATTTCCTGACATATCCCTAATTATCCTGACACATTATGATGAAATTCCTTGACAACTAAAGATATGCCAGATGATTAATGAGACATTATTAAAAATGGTTTTCAGGCAAAATGTGTTTTTTGAAACCTCGAACCCATTGTCGACAGAAAATAAAGGTGACTCAAGAATTCTTCCCTGCCATTTTCGTCATTTCCCATAAAAGAACTACCCATCGTCGTTCCTCTTGCGTAGTGGCGTATCTGGATTCCTGCATGAGCCCTAAAAAGCGTGGATTCATACGTAAGATAGGGCTCACGTGGAAATTGAGATACGTCGCCTTGCGTCAGAGAGGTGACTTCATGACATTTATACAGTCAAAGTAAATTGACCGAAATGTTGACCCTCTATGTGTGTTTTTTGCTGAAGAAATTGCAGCAATGCAAAGCAAAAATTAATATTCATAGGCTGATGTAGCTTTGTCTTGTATAACCTATCTACTCTGCCTCTCTCGTTCTCTGAGAATAAATTGTTTATGCCCCAAAGTTTCAGCTCTTATTCCTTTTTTTTTACATAAAACGAAAGAGAATGAGTACGGAAAGCCTGGAGTAGGCTGAAAATGGTTAACAACACCCTAAGGCAGAGCGTATCACACTTTCAGCCGCTAAAGACAAGAAAAACAGAACAAGTCAATATTGAGTGACAACCTGATCCCTGTTATTATCATGCAACTAAACGTGGCACTAATAAAGCCAATGTGTAACTGCATGATAACAGGTAGGCCCACCGGGAATGGTAACTCAAGACCTGCGTGCATTGACGCAAGACTGCCGATTTTTAGATCTGATTTTCAGCCAGATTTTGACAACAGTCGGTTTTATTTATTGGACATTTTTATAGTTGGACATTTTAGACTGAACATTTTCACTGATGACCAGTGGAAACCCCAGAACCGGGCAACTCCGGCCAAAGCTCGCGATGTTACTAGAGGAAAATGGAGGTCATATCTGCGGTTGGATGGGCGAATTGGATCCGATGGCGGATTTGGCGGAGAGTTTTATTTTGTGGAGCGGAACCCGCAACCCAATCCACGGGACCGGGAGAACGAGGACGGTCGCGGTCGGGGCCCGAGTTTGTTTTAATTATACTTATCAAACAAAAGCCGCCAACGTATTTACAATGTCCGCGGTCTCGCGCATTCCCGAAACTGTGGATCCGGATACAACCCATTCGGTAGAGGGAACATTGATTTACATTGTTGAAACATTTAACTTTTCACAAAATCGGAATGGAGATGTTGCATGTGTGAGGAATTTGCGATTTGACTATTGATTCTTATGTAATTTCGGAACATGTGAGATTTTCCGGAATTTTTCCCGGATCTTTTGAAATTGCCGAAATTTTGCATTTTCCGGAACTGCCTGGGAACTTTTGAAAAAATCTAAAAAGCATTCCGGAACTTTTGACGGACGTGGAAAGGGAGCACTGGAGTGATCTTACGGAACGTCGCACTCGATAATATACACTAGAAAAAAAACACATTGGATCTAGAGTCCAGACTATTGAAAACATTGAAAAGAAAAAATACTCTTGATTCAATCGGATTTTTGCTAGAATCAAAACAAAATCCGCTTAAATTAAGAGGCTCGGTTCTTGATTTAAGCTAGATTCTGATTGAATCAAGAGTACTTTTTCTTGTCGATGTTTTTAAGAGTCTGGACTCTAGATCCAATGTGTTTTTTTTTCCAGTGTACAATTTCATTCTGCGTTGAGCGATACAATATCTTTCAGAGACCTGAAATTTTCAAAAATAAAATATGACTGCCTCCGAGGGCATCTGACAGAATGTCCATTAGGCCTTTTTGCCCACAACAGATACTTAACG
The DNA here is from genome assembly GCF_918797505.1 of Bemisia tabaci. Lineage (NCBI taxonomy): Eukaryota > Metazoa > Arthropoda > Insecta > Hemiptera > Aleyrodidae > Bemisia > Bemisia tabaci. Next base: position 53,235,894 of record NC_092797.1, read on the forward strand.
CAGTGTGCGACGATGAATAAAAAAAGGATGGCGGTACGGTACCCTGACCAGCAAATCTTCTAAGTATCGCAATGGTGTCTTTACCGGGTAACTTTTTAACCGCTACCGCTACCGAATAACGCTTTAATCGACGGTATACTGTGCCGCCAAATAACGATTTATTCGATGGTACCGTATCGCCGAATAACCACTTCGATGCAAAAAACTCGCAGCGAAACACAACAACTGAATACCTACCAACGACTTGAAACAACCAAGATATAGACTACTGAAACAATAAAAATGTAGACTGAGACTACCCCGACTTGATGGTTTTTATTACAAGTTTTTAGGGTGGTTACGCCTATGTTGGTACCGCACTCACCAGCCGCCGACATAACGCGTGCGCTACGCTCTCACTGCACTCCTCCCTGCGCAAATTGAATACCGAGCTTTGATCTGAACATCTGGCCTTATTCGCCGAGCCCAGGGTTAAAACGCGCCCGTCGGAAAACTGATGAGCCTCCAGTAACGCATCCTGTAAATCACCCCAGGGCTCACGAGTACACGCCGCTGCGCCCTTACGTATCCCGCTATATCCGCGTCTGGAGTCGGATCCACCGAGGGAAAAGAAATAAAGAACGGAGAAATGATAAGGGATCCAGGGCGAAGCGGGGTGGGGGGCGGGAGAATTAATTAGTCCGACCTTCGCTCTCAAAGTTGTGTGTTTCCCTGCTTCATGGCGGAGGATGGATTCATTTAAAAAGTGGAGCAGTGTTTATTTTCATACATGAAACGGCCACGGCTCACAGTTCACGCGCCGGTGCCGCGCCGCCTTAAAATCACCGCATTTTTCGGGCTTCGTCCCGGGTTGAACGTGATACAACCGGCAACGCTGGAGGGCTCTCGCGCATGGAGGGTTTTAGCGATGACGTATGACGTCACGCTTGGGTGTACCGCAAAATGAACTTCGTTTTGCTGTTCGGAACTGCAATTTCTGGCTCATCCGTAAAGATATCTATGTACACAGGCAGACGGATGGAACATACGTTGTTTCTAAACTGAGCCGGAAATTGTTGTTCCGAATTGGAAAATGTAGTCCTAATCAGTCGGAGCCTAGTCTCGCGGCTTGTTTTTTTCAGCATTCTTTATCACTGACGATGTGCTCTGTTATCATTGCTATCTCACGAGGGCAGTATGGGCTGATCATTGAAACTGATAGAAAAATCGATAGACATAATAGACATAGGGAAAATGGAGCGATCTCCTGGGTTGAAACGGGTATAGACTCAGGGGGAAAATGATGGACTTACTGTAGGGTCTCTAGTGAGTTGCCCCTGAGTTACTCTATTACCTACCTAATCTGTCCTTTGCAACCATCCGCTTACACCTGCGCTGCGGGATCGCTTCATTTTCCCTTTTTCTTGTTAGCATATAGCTTTGTCTATTAATTTCAATAATCAGCCCATTGTATCGGAATAAATATAATATTTTTACTCTGGGAAGACCTTACAGTTTCCTTTGAGTTGCAAACTTAGGCGGTCGAATATGATAGGTGCTGCGTCAAAAGCATAGAGCAAGTTGAATTGCATATTGCAAAAAGGAGCCACTAGCATTGCAATATTGCTAAGATTGTGCAACTGCTTTTATCTTGGAGGAAAAACCCGATTATCCAGTAATAGTTTCTATTTTACTCGCTAAAAACTGTAAATTTAAGACAAAAATTACCATCTAAATTTCATAGTTTTTCACGATTTCCGCAATTCTATTGCAAAAGATGAAGTTGCACAATCTTAGCATCATTGCAATGCTAGTGTTTCCTTTTGGCAAAATGCAATCCAGTTAATCCAACGCGCTAAAAACGCCTTCAAACAGGGTTGATACTGTGGCATACACCCGTGTTCGATAAGTTGTATCTCACGTTTTGACCGATAATCCGTGCAGAAAGTCGTACTCATAAGTCTAACACATATGAATCGCTCCATTTCCTGTTTGTCTCGTTTGTCGATAGCATATTAATGAAAAATCAGGTGAAAAATTCTAGAGGAGTTTGTTTTTACACGGCTCGGCACATTTTAAAGATTGCGTGAACGAATAATGAAAATTTTAGGAGTCACACACGCTTATAGATAGATGAGGCTTTACATGCTATGAATGGTAAAAGAAGTTTCAATTTCTAATTAATTTCACCCGTGAGCTGCACTTCAAAAACAAAAGTAAAAACTTCTTGACGATGGATTTTTACGTAGACAGGCTCCAAATTCCTGTGAGAATCTCACTTGTGGTTTCTCTGCTGATGAAAGATCGTAAGTGTATTCCGAGAGAGCCTTGTCATTCATGTCACTCAATGCCATCCGGGACTCTTGTAAAGTTTGGTTACAAGATGTTTGGTCGTCGAAAGTTGAGAGCCTCTTAAGACGTTATGCACGATAAAGAAGAAAAGTATGTTGATAGAGCATAGAGTAACTTTATACGGTGAGAGAGTGGACACCAAACCCTCCTTCATATTTTTTCCTAATGGATGCTTTCGGACCCAAATACGGAGGCGACTTTAAATAAAAGGGGGGCTGTTGCCAACCTTTGATAGTTTTCACTTGCTGCACATTTTGTCAGCCTCTCCTACGAAAAAGGTGTTCGATAGATTTAGTCCGCTTGAAATAACACCGGGCGGGAAAAATAGACGTGCATCATGGCTATATGAAACTGAAGAAAAATTCAAGGCAATTAGCACAAACTGAACAATTTTTCAGCTTCTCCAGTCCTCATCTTTTTCCCTCGTCCACTGTTTGCGAGTCCCAAAACAGTCCACATGAACCAAAAATAGCCAAAAGCAAATAATAAAAGTACTCCTTTAAGTCGTATTCATAGTCGTTCTTTAAACACCTCCTTTCCCTAGGAGTCCTCACTTCGTTCACCTTCATTATGATCAAACTCACTTTGAGGAGTCTCCTATAATAGCATCATAAAAGTAACATTTTTGGCAGTCTTGAGTAAAATTGAGCAGTATAACTTTAGACATAAATCCTTGCGAGAGATAACAATGATTTGCCACTGCCAAAAGTAAAAATGCGGAAAAGAAAATCTATGATTTTTCAAATTTTAAGGTAGTTGCAAACCTATACTTTAAATTTTGTGAAAAATCGCACTTTATCTCCTTCCATATGGTGTACTCATTGCAATGGAAAATCATCGCAACTCCTTGCAAGGATCCATTCCTAAAGCTATACTACTAAATTTTACTCGAGACTGCCAAAAATGTCCCCTTTATAAAGCTATTTAAGAGACTCTTTTAACCACCCTTAATCATAATGTAAATCAAATAGAGCCTCCTAAGGACAGGGGCTGTTCAAGGAACAACTCTGAACAGGACTCAACGGAGCATTGTGTCAATGCGCAAGATGCAACTATTCGAACTCGGGTGTATGCCGTGGTATCACCGCTAATTGAAGGCGTTTTAAGCGCGGAGCATGTTCTCTCACAATGCTTTTATTGCAGCTATTCTGCCGTGCTAAGGAAGAACGCCGTATGAACATTCGAGAGTTGCAGAATTTCCCTTAATAAAACAGGTATTTTTGACAACATTCAACCATATTTTTCCTTAAAATTTCAGATATTTAAGATTCAATCACGCAAAAGAAATGTCTGAAAATTTTGGAAAAATAAGATTCTCAGTTTTTCCAGTAATTTCGGTTTTTATCGGTAGAAACTTAACAACGTCTGAAGGCTCATACGGCGTTCTTTCTTAGCATGGCAGTATTCGACTAGAAGTGTTTCCCGCGCAACGACCGTGAAAAGGAATAAAACTCTGAATGTCAGCCGATCCGACGAGGGATTTTTTCGCACGATCTGGCAGTCTGGAAAGGGCGCCTGGAAAGTGGGCGCGGGGTAAAAGGGGTGCGGGGGCTCCGACTTGTAAACAAATTCGCCTGATACTTTTAAGATGCTCGGGTATCATTTTTCATTGCCGCTCCCGCCCGGCTCCAAGACCGGGTCGCATCTAAAAGAATCAAGATGGCGCACTCCTCCACTCGCAGACTCTTCTGTTCTTGCCGCCCGGTCGACTCATCGTAATTTCATTTCCGCGCCACCCCCCTCCCCCCGCCACCACCCCCACCGGAGCTTAACGGGAAAAACGAACGATCCCGGCGAGTGTCAAAAATCATCTTATTTCGGCTCCCTTTCCTTTGCCCCCTCCCCTTCCGCGACACGGTTTTTAAGTGCGAATCGTGTGTTGTCAAACCGTCTCTATTTGAAGGGCTTTGGAGGACAAGGCGCGTACGTGCAGTTCTTGCTGTTTCGAGAAATACGTGTTCGAAGTTTTTAAATCGCATGGAGCCTTGCGTTAGAAAAAAAGATCAAACTCACTTTTTAATGCGTAAAAATTGGAATTTCGAAGTGAATTTTTCACAGAGTGTACCTTAGAACTACGCTGAACACACAGTCGTTTTCACAGGTCATCTCATTTCGATGGTGAAACTACACTGAAAAAAAAGATTGGTAGAATTTACCATTCCTTCACGCTATATTTGACACAGCGTTGATTCAGAGTCAATTCCGCCAGAAGAATGGTAAACGTTACTATATACTGGTACAGGTAACCATTTCTCCGGCAGAATCGACTTGAAGATTGGTATTATGTACCATTCCTTCAAGTTGTGTGAAATACAGCGTGAAGGAATGGTAAATTCTGCCGATCTTTTTTTTTTTCAGTGTACTTTTGGGTGAAATCATTAATACCTCAATTTTTTCGGAAATTGCACTTGTGCACTTTGTCCTCCACCTTATTCAAGTCCCCAAATTTTAACCGTTAAAATGTGCCCGTCCAAAAATAACGAGACCACGGAGCAATGCGAACCCACGTATCTCTATTGCGGCGTTTCCAAATCTCTACTCTTATTTTATTATTTCAAAGAGAAACGAATCAGCTGTATATTTGAAATTTCTACGGAATATTCTGCTGAGAAAGTAGAAACCTCAAGGAAGTCTTCGAGAAATTAAGTTGACTAGTTCTTCAATGAAAAAAAGAAAGTATGAAAGTACGTCTGCACACTTAAAAATGAAGATGCGTGATACTAGAGATATGATTGTAGAGAAAAGAGTTGCCAAGGTGTTAAATGAGGACGTATATGTAACAATGGCGGATGTGAAAAATTACCTTTTCGAAACACATTCAAACTGTTTTGGCATCGAGAAAATTTTGAGAAAATACTTGAGGTGTGATCATCGAGATCTGTACATTATGCCAGAGCCAAACATATTAAATTTTTGTGTGAACAAAACATTTTTTAAGCGTGTTTCGAAAAGGTAATTTTTCACATCCGCCATTGTTACATATAAGACCTCATACGTGTGTTCACTCATTCATTTATTTAATTAAATATGCGGTAAGATGCGTGGTTTCGCGCTTCGGCCATCGATTTGAGATGCAGCTGAAATGTCAAATGACGAAGGATGTGTGGGTTCATTAAAAGTCTCCATCTCAATTTTTTCAAAAGTTGCAAGAATGGTGCAGGTGTTGATGGTTGAGGGACTTCTGGATCTCATGAAATATCGCATCGCTGATGACGACAACAGAGCTGAAAAGTATAATTCCCTGCACGAGCCGACAACGGAGCGACAATGCCACGGCAGGCCCTGGCTCCCGCCTCCGGATAATGCAATGAGGAGAAATTGATGGAGCAAAGTTGGTCGTTGACCGTTAATGATTTTCGATTAGATTTCGGAACCGCGAAACGAATAGTCTCGCCGTGCCTGGACCGACGCTGAGTCGACACTGGAGAGTATAAAAGGGTTGAAAGGGGGTGGGGGGGAGGTAGGGGGGTCATTGCGCCCTGCCCTGACGTGGCCATTCTATTCAAAGCCAGCAACACCATCGCCCCTGGCGCTCAAAAGCCTTGCAAAGTCATCGGGCTATTCAATAGATGCTATTAGTTCTGTCGCGGGGAAGGGACGTGTATTTGCCGCAAGCCAATAGTCAAATTAAGCATTTTGTCCAATGCCCGGGCAAAAAGTCAATTACTTTCTTTTACACGCGGAAAAAATGATCGTTGCTCTTGCGAAGCCCATAGTGCTTGCAGTGGCGTGGCGTGCTTTGCGATGTATCGATTGATCTACCATTTAAACCTATGGGAAAGGATCGATAAACAGGGCGTTCGCCAGAAACACCTTGACAATGGACCACTAGACAAGGTACGAATTTAAGCGATCTGATACATGTTTCTTAACCAGAATTTCACGTAGAAAACGATTCACACAACGAATATTACAGAAACCAACTCCTAACGAAGATATTAGCGTTTTTATTTTACAGTGGTTACGAGGAATTTGAACTGCCCGCTCACAAGAAACTCAAAACTCTACGTGAGTCAAATCGCCCACTACAACGGTTTCAGCAAGCTTCTCAATCGAGCAATGTTCATTTCCCATCATGTGTTGTTCAAACTATTAACAATTTGCTATAACTGAGCCAAAGCGTCAAGATTGAGGTTGCCAGATTTTTATATCGCAGAGACTGTCATAATAACGTTTAGCGCGCGATGTGAATCACGTAGAGCATTGAGTTTTCATGAGCGGGTGGTTTCAATTCACGCATCAAGAATCATTAAATATCTTCGTAAGTAGTTAATTTCGGTAATTTTAGTTGTGTGCATCGTGTTTTACGTAAAATTTTGGTTAAGAAACATGTATCAGAATGCTGAAATTCGTACCTTATCTAGTGGTCCATTGATTCTTTACCGCAGCCTCTAATGGGGTAAAATCGACAATCGATTATTAACACCTCGCCCCTGCTTATCAGGTATCGCCTACTTTTCCAGCACTGGAAAAAAGAAAAAACACATTGGATCTAGAGTCCAGACTCTTGAAAACATCGAAAAGAAAAAGTACTCTTGATTCAATCAGATTTAAGCTTAAATCAAGAACCAAGCCTCTTAATTTAAGCGGATTTCCTTTTGATTTAAGCTTAAATCTGATTGAATTAAGAGTCCTTTTTCTTGTCAATGTTTTCAAGAGTCTGGACTCTAGATCAAATGTGTTTTTTGTTCCAGTGAGTTGTAGTTAAAATGTTTCTCTTATTGACAATGCTTCGATCCAAATAATAATTCAGCATTCTTATCGGCACCGAGAGGATTTTTACAATAGTGATATCATTTTATCTTCAACAAAAAAAGTGGGTAGAACCTGCGCGTACGAAATTCCACAACGTCATCACCATCATCGACCAATTCGATCGATTCGCAGGTTACAGATTATTTTTCCAAAACTTTCGAGACTTGTTCAACATCAATTTGAAGGGCATAGGGTGGTAGTGATAAAAATTCGAGCACACAATAGTTTAAAATACCGCGATGGAACAATAGGACATGCCGCGAAATGAAATACCACTATTTTAACGTCCGTGTAGGCGTATGGTGTCCGCGCAAATTGAAGGCGATTTTTACCGAACGTTCGTCCAGACGGACCTGATGCCCCTGATGGTGCGCTCAAGTATCATCGCAAAAATCTGAGATACTCGAGCTCTTTTCTTTTCTTTTCTTTCCTTTTTTCTCTCTACTTCTTCGTAATCGTGTTCAATTTCCAAGCGTTCATCTTCATTTGGACCTCGTTTAGCAGGAAGGAACCAAGCCACACCAGCTACTCTGAAATTTAACTGAGCAGTTCAATTTTTAGAGGAGAACGTTTGTGCGGATTCCTTTGAGAATTATGAGGAATTAGCTTCGTGCTCTGCAGAAAATTCACTGCACTTTGCACAAAAAATCTGCTTAACCGTTTGTATGTTAAAAATTAAATTGCCTGATTAATTTTAACAACAGTTGATGAGGGCTTGATTCCTTGGCGGTCAACGTGGTCCAATTTTATCCCTTCTTTTAAAAAAAATAAACTGAATTCGAAAATTCTGAATGGCTGTTGATATGACGAGCGCTAATAAAAATCTCATCACGTCCAGAACCCTGCAATCGTATCATTCGTTTACGTGGGGCCCTGAGGGTGGCGCGAAAGTTTACAACTCGTAAACCAATCGTAACGCGGGACGGTTTTCCCTTGCCGAGAGGGTCGAGGCGGCAATACTCCCGGTACGCTGTCGTTCTAAGGAAGAACGTCGTATGAACATTCGAGAGTTGCCAAATTTCCTCCGATAAAATTGATAATTTTGGAGGAAAGTTATACATATTTTTCCTTTAAATTTTCAGAATCTTCAGGTGAAATTGTCTGAAAAATTGTGAGAAAAAGATTCATAAGTTTACCAGGAAATTCGTGTTTTATCAAAGGAAATTTGGCAGCGTCTGAAGGTTCATACGGCGTTTTCCCTTAGCACGGCGGAATACTCTCGGTGCTTGGGCGCTCGATGTGTGATGGAGCGAATCGGGCGACAACGAGATAAATAATTCGTCGCGAGATCGGAGCGCGGACAAAGGTTCCAGCTGTCAGATTCACCGAGGTCAAACTGATGGAAAGCGATTTCCTCGCCGGAGTTTTCCCGTCACTTTTTGTGTCACTCGACGAAACTCACTCCCGGGCACCGGTCACAGGAGAGCAGGGCGCGGACATGAGAGCAATTGAATTACCCGCAGTATCGCTGCTTGTTACGGTTAACCAATATTCGTTCCAGCCCCCCCCCCCCCCCCTCTCACTCTCTCATTCCGGGTGTCCACGCGGGCTCCTCCCGTGGACGGCTCGGGTGGCCGCGGAAATTTAGAAATGTCCAGGGTACACTAGAGTACCTTTATAGAGGGAGTATGGACAACTCGATTTATGTAGCTCTTACACGGAGAAAATAATCTCGTGCGTGGGATCCGAAGTTTAAGTCATATGGATCTCTGAAGTTTTCAGATTGAGCATCTGAACACAGTAGGTCTAGCTGTTGAGTGTTGAGGTTCTGATCATACATCTGAAACTTCAGTTCTTACATCTGAAGTACTTCGGTTTTCACATCCGAAAAACTTCGGTTCTCACATCTGAAGTACTTCAGATGTAAGGACTGAAGTTTCAGATGTGTGATCCGAACCTTAACAGCTAGACCTAAAGGTGTTCAGATGCTCATTCTGAAAACTTCAGAGATCCATATGACCTAAACTTCGGCTCCCACGCACGAGGTTTTTTTCTCCGTGTAGGGCAAAAAAGGGCGACAACGTGAAAAACGAAAATCACTAGAAAAGTGCCGCTGCCAACCTTTGCATTTTGCAAAAAGGAACCAAGAGCGATCCAACGTTGCTAAGATTGTGCTACTTACATTTTCTGCAATAAAATTACTGAAATTACGCAAACAATTAAATTTACAAAGGCAATTATTGCCTTAAAATTATAGTTTATTGAGAGGAAAGATGAAACTTGTTTAGATGATCAGCTTATTTTTACAAGATAGAACAAATTGCACAATCTTAGCGACATTGGAATACTCGTAGTTCCTTTTTACAAAATGCAATCCAATGGGCCACTAGCCAAAGTACGAATTTCAGCATTCTGATACATGTTTCTAAACCAAAATTTCACGTAAAACACGATACGCGCAACGAAAATTACCGAAATTAACTACTTACGAAGATATTTAATGATTCTTGATGCGTGAATTGAAACCACCCGCTCATGAAAACTCAATGCTCTACGTCATTCACATCGCGCGCTAAACGTTACCATGAACGTCTCGACGATATAAGAATCTGGCAACCTCAATCTTGATGCTTTGGCTCAGCTATCGCAAATTGCTTATAGTTTGAACAACACATGGTGGGAAATGAACATTGCTCGATTGAGAAGGTTGCTGAAACCATTGTAGTGCGCGACTTGACTCACGTAGAGCTTTGAGTTTCTTGTGAGCGGGCAGTTCAAATTCCTCGTAAACAATGTGAAATAAAAAGGTTATTATCTTCGTTAAGAGTTGGTGTAAGTAACTTTTGTTGCGCGAATCGTGTTCTGCGTGAAATTTTGGTTAAGAAACATGTATTAGAATGCTTGAATTCGTGCCCTGTCTAGTGGTCCATTGTTCCATGAGATTTTCGTGATTTTCACTGACGTTTACAGGTTTTTCCTCACCTTTTACAATTCCCCGGCATTCCCTGACCGAGGCATCCCTTCGATTGAAGAATTGAACCGTTAGACGACTGTTTTGTCATAGACGGGAGACGGGAGACGGGAGAATAGGCTTGAAAGAGTGGAATTTTCGAATGGATTTGAGGGAGTCGTTGGAGTGCTTTCGTCTCGATTGAGTTTTTAATTGGCGCGGACGACGAGGAGTAATTGTCCATTAGCTTCTGCTCGGCTTCGGATTCGGTGGTGCGGCTTTAAGCCGGGGCCGGGAAAGAGGGGGGGGGGGGGCTGAGGGACCCCCCGGCGCGCGGCGCCCTCGTCTCAACTTTAGAGACCCTCCATTAAAGTGGGTTCAACGAGGTTACTTCAAGGCGCATCCAGTAATCTCGCCAGAAATTTAAGATCCTCCGCTTGATCAGCTTCAACGGCCGACACCCTCCCACCGACGCCATCCCTTGTCCTCTCTTCCCTCCCGTCGCCGTCTTGGAGAAACAGATACAACGACGGCCAAAGTACGAAACCACCTATCTCTAGAGTCCCTTTATACTGAGAGTAAAGACAATGTGAATCCATTTCTGATTGGTTACCGTATTTTCGGCCTTCACAGTGTCACAAACGGGAAGAAAGATTACAGTTTCACCGATTGCAAAGATTATAATCTGGAATGGGCCGGGACATTGGGAGTACGCCAAGGAACAAATGGAATGAGAGAGGGAACAAAGATAGAGATTCGGGAATGGGTTCATCAAAGATTACAAAAAACGTCCAATTTGTGTAATCTTTATTCCCGTTTGTGACATCCATGAGCTGCGTTGTCTAAACTATCTCTATAAAGAGACTCTACGTATCTCCATCGCGATGTTTTAAAGTCTCCGATCCTACATCATTTTTCCACGAGAAATAAATCAACTTCATAGTTTAAAATTTGTAAAGAATACTCTGCCGACAGAGGAGAAAACCCAGGAAGTTTTTCTACATATGAACTTATTTGCGCTAAAAGGAACTATGTGCATAAGGTTTGCGTTTACGTGTAACGTAGTTCCTTTGGGCATAAACACGTCTATATTGCGTACATTGACTGCTTTTCCGATGAGAAAATAAAGTATGACGGGAAATCTGCAACGTCGAAAATGGAGAAACGTGATTTTGCTTATTGGTCAACGCGCGAGACGCAACTATTCGAACACAGGTGTATGCCACAGTATCACTTCTAATTGAAGGCGTTTTTAACACGAAGAAATTACTTGTTCGATGCTGGTGATGTAGCTTTTTGCGTACCTTAATTGAGATGCTTCAAGATTCTCGCTGTCTCGCTATTACTGTTTTTTTCGAGAGGAAACAAGCCAACTTTACAACTTTTTAAATACAAATAGAACATTCTGCTGACGAAATCGAAATGGTTTTCAAGAAATTGCGCTGACCAGATTTCCAAAGAAACGATAAAGTAGGAAAATAAGTCTACTAAGTCGCGAACGGAGATAGGTAGTTCCGCACGTTGGCCATCGATATGTAGTTCCCACCTCCCCTTCAAAACTCCAAATGCAGATGGATATCTTTCATTGAGATGCGCACAAATTATGATACGCTCGAGACAACTTAATGCGAACAACGGAATGCAGCTCACACTTACCGCGACGCACTTGTCTAAGAGTTTAAATGGCACCAATCGGCGTCAAACTTGCATGAAAGTTGCGTTTTCTTACCTGAAACATAAAACAAAGAAACACTTAAGTTCGACTGTTGTGATATGTGTAAACACTGAAAAAATACTTCTTCAGGAACCGTTCAAGTATTACGTAACGCACTTAGAGGGGGAGGGGATGGGTTCGAGCCAGCGTTACGGTGCGTTAAAAAGGGGGAGGAAAGCCAAGCCCAGCGTTACGTAACAATCCGAACCGGGGGGGGGGGGGGGGGGGACTTCGGGAAAAAATTGGTGCAAAAAATTGAAAATCCTACCCTTCCCAAATAAACCCCGAATGTTTTTCAAGCTGCTTTCTCAGCGTTTTCTTGATTTTTTGAAAATGGGAGAGGGTGATCCCAGCGTTACGTAATTCAAAATAGGGGTGTAGGGCTGCGCTACGCTACGGGTGCATTATAAGGGAAAGGGGGGGGGTCAAAAAATCGGGAAAAAAGCGTTACGTAATACTTGAACGACCCTTATTTAGAATAAAACATGATAATTATTAATGTTTTCCATATAAATTAAGAATGATTTTTTTCCTGTTTTCATTAGATCCATGCATTTGCAAAAAATTTAGGGAAATTTTCTGCTGGAAGATAACGTCTCTTTCCTCAGATCCGACCATAACTGCTTTTAACGATGCTTTTCAGTTTAAAACAGACGGAAGAGGGGGGTCAAAAAATCGGGGAAAAAGCGTTAAGTAATACTTGAACGACCCTGAATCAGAATGAAACATGATGATTACTATTAATGTTTTCCATATAAATTAAATAATGATTTTTTCCTGTTTTCATTAGATCCATGCATTTGAAAAGAATTTAGGGAAATTTTCTGCTGGAAGATAACGTCTCTTTCCGCAGATCCGATCACAACTGCTTTAAACCATGCTTTTCAGTTTAAAACAGACGCATTGAAACTTTCATTCCATGAGAAAATAATTTGAAACATTGAGCCCTCTATTTCGATCAAGCTGGCGAGCCGGCCCGTGACCACAATCACGTAACGATATAATCCGCTGCTGTGGCTCAAACAAAATTGATCTCACTCCTAATTGCGTCACGCAATAATTAGAGGCGTCTTTGGTAACCGTCTCGGAGGGAGTTATAACTTTTCGAAGAATTTTGACGGCATGCTAATGATACCGAGAAAACCGTCTCGGCTCCCTGTTTCAACATAATAGACACCTTGTAATAACTTGTCATCCAATCCGCAGATTTACTTTTTCGAGAGACTCCTCACTTCTCGGAAACGTTTTGATTCCCTTCGATTCATTTTACAATCGGAAAGGATCACCATAAATACAGCTAGAGATCTACGTATAAAGTGAACTCAAAACCTGTTAAAACAGGACGGATTTTGGAATCAGTCCAAATGCATTTCACGTTACCTAATTTTCTCTCAAGTTTTGTTGTTAAACAGAGACCTTATCTACTTGACGCCCGTAACTTCACCTTTAATTAAGCTCAAAAATTTCAATTTTCAGTGTTTCTGTACGAAAAGTAAAACTTCACAGAGACTAAGACAACGTCTGTCGTCTGATGATATTACACCAACGTTTAGTTAGCGTTTAGCAAGGCGTTTTAGTTATCTAATTTTCTGCCTAAAAACCAGTGATCAGAAAAATTAGACGATGTTTGATTTAGTTGGGCTGCTTTCGGTTCAATTCGCTCAGCTAAGTTTTGAAAAACCCTCATCGGATAGGTTTCAAGTAAAATATGTAGAATTGATGCAAATAATTAAGATTTCACAAATTGTTACAAGATTCTCTGTAGTTTTTTGAACCCTTGAATCTTTCAACATTTTTAAAAATTTCCGATGCAATTATAATATTTAAAGGTTTTCTTTAAGATTTTCTTAGAGGTGTAATTTGTGTATTTTTAACGCAAAGGTGAAAAGCCAAGAAGAGCTACTTTTCCAATTAAAAGATGAATATTTCTAATAGTACAGTAACAGCTTACTTAAAAAGAAAAAAAAAAATAAAGAAAGGTTACCGGGTAATCGAGTATACGTCTTTGATGTAAAATGGGTCTAATCGTACCTATTCCAATCGGCTTGAAGAAAATTAACAAGATTTGTCAGGAAAATGCCGGAATAAATTGTTATTTGCCAAACAACCGTTTTAATATACCATGACAATGCGTCGCAATAAAAAAAAAATCGGTGAATTTCATACATTGCGATGAAAATACGCATTCTTCAAAACTAAACCCATCGATGGCGTGTTCCAAAGACGAGTAGAAAAAGTCAGTCCTTCCGGTAAGCGGTCCATTTGAACAGCATTTCGCAATTAGGAACTACAATTTCCGGCACAGTTTAGAAACAACGTATGTGACATGAGTTTCCCTATGAACATAGGGGTTCTTACGGATGAGTCAGGAATAGTAGTTCCTAATTGCAAAATGCGGTCCGTTTACCGGACGTGGACGTTGTGCCGACGCGACACGACCGGAAACTCGGATGGGAAACTCGCGGAACAAGTTGGCTGATTGAAACGTCGGGTGCAAACTATTTCTATCTCCCGACGCAGGCGGGTGAAAGAGACAAGAGACCGGTTGCCCTGGCGCATAGTTGCTAGATAATGCTGAAACTCAGCACTTTTCTTCATCCAAACCCATGTAAAATGGATCGCGTTCATTCGAAAGGAACCAAGCCACATCAGCTACTGCCGATTTAAGTCAGGGTTACCACAGAATTTAGAAAATAAAATTCCCTGATTTTCCTGACACATTTTGGTGAAATTCCCTTACAGTTGAAGATGTGCCAGATAGTAAAAATACATAATTAGAAATACTTTCCAGGCAAAATTTGTTGTCCGAGACGTCAAACCCGTTCTAAAAAGCAAATAAAGGTGACTTGATAATTTTTCCCTGACACTTTCGTCATTTTCCCTGATATTTCCCGGTTTTTCCTGACTTCTTAAAATTCCCTGACATTTCCCGGTTTTCCCGATATTCCCTGACAGTGACAACCCTGTTAAGTACACAATTTAATCTTTAAAAAGAGAACGTTCAAGCGGATTCCTTTGAAACTTTAACGGAATTTGCGTTGCACTATGCACAAATTCACTTAAATTCGTACAAAAATCCGCACAACCGTTTTCATGATAAAAATCAAGTTTCCCGATTAGATTTGGCAATAGCTGATGTGGCTCACTGGAAAAAAAACACATTGGATCTAGAGTCCAGACTCCTGAAAACATTGACGAGAAAAAATACTCTCGATTCAATCGGATTTTTGCATGAATCAAAACGAAATCCGCTTAAATTAAGAGGCTTGGTTCTTGATTTAAGCTAGTTTCTGATTGAATCAAGAGTACTTTTTCTTGTCGATGTTTTTAAGAGTCTGGACTCTAGATCCAATGTGTTTTTTTTTCCAGTGCTTGGTCTCTTCCGGCTTAACACGGTCCATATATCCACATTTCATCGCACAACCTGGCAACGTTGCCGCAGCGAGTTCCGAGTTCCGCTGCGGGCGAGAACTGCGGCAGAGCGATGCGCAAAAGCCCGGCGCGAACAAAGGCGAAAAGCGAAAAGCTGGATTGATTATTTCGGGGCCCGCGGCCGGGGAGCGGGGGGGGGGGGGGGCGAGGCGAGATAACGATAAAAATTTAAAGACGGCGACGGGATATTAAGACACCGATAAAACGGAAGCGAAAATTCGCGTTATAAATGCCGGGCGACAATGACCGGCATCGAGCGCGACTTAACAACGCCGGCCGTAAACTTGCGACTCGCCGGGTTACGGCCCCTTGTTACGGCTCGCGATTGGCCGCCGCAGCCGCACAGAGGATCGAGCCAATGAGACAGGTCAGACAAAATTTGGAAATTTTAGAAGCTTTTTACTCCGTTCATACGAAACTTTGAGATCTTAAAAGTGGTTCAAATGGTTTCCTCGTAAAATTTACTTTCACACTGGACAAAAAAAAAACACATTGGGTCCAGAGTCCAGACTCTTAAAAACATCGACAAGAAAAAATACTCTAAATTCAAGCGGATTTTTGCTTAAATCAAGAACCAAGCCTCTTAATTTGAGCGGATTTTCTTTTGATTTCAGCAAAATCTGATTGAATCAAGAGTATTTTTTCTTATCAATGTTTTCAAGAGTCTGGAATCTAGATACAATATGTTTTTTTTTCCAGTGCAGATACAGCCCTTAAAATTTTAAATGTGACGAAATAAACGTCAAAATTTGCATTTTTAGTCAAAAGTTTCATGTTCGACCTCTCTGACTGACTCGATTCACTGTGCGCCGCCGCCGTCGACGAGAGATCGCGGCCGTCGAGGCCAGGCGTCGCGACGCCAGATTTCCCGCCAAATCTTCGTCCTCGTTATCTCCGGGCGCGGAAACTCATTGCTACCACCACGAGCCAAAAACAGAGGAGAAGGAAGAGGAGAAAGGGTAAAAGAAAGGTTATACTGCCGTGCTGAGGAAAAACGCCTTGTGAACATTCGAGAGTTGCCGAATTTCCTCCAATAAAATGTTTATTTTGACGAGAGTTGTGAATATTTTCTCTCGAGATTTTCAGATAATTTAAATCTGGCTGCTAACGAAATTCTCTGACAAATTGGAGGGAAAATCTTCAAAAATTCCCTATAAATTCGTATTTTATCCATGGAAATTGGCAACGCCTGAAGGCTCATACGGCGTTCTTCCTCAGCGCGGCAGTATAGAAATGGTAGACCTGAAAATGTATTGACAAGGATTTGGACTACATTTTACAACTCGGAACTACAATGGACCACTAGACAAGGTAAGAATTTAAGCATTCTGATACATGTGTCTTAATCAGAATTTGGGGTAGAACACGATTCTTGCATTGAAAATTACTGAAATGAACTCTTAACTAAGATATTAACGTTTTTATTTTACACTGGTTACGGAAACTTTGAAGTGCCCGATCGCGAGAAACGAAATACCCTACGTGAGTCAGATCGCGCCTTACAACTGTTTTGGCAGGCCAGGCATCTCCCCTCCTTGTGTTGTTAAGTGTTAACAATGCACAATAGCAGAGTCTAAGCACCGAAAATAAGGTTGAAATTTGTCTATACCGCAGCGACTGCTGCGGTGAAGTTTAAAGCGCGATTTGACTCACGTAGACCATTGAATTTTCACGAGCGAAAGGTTTGAATTCAAGCGTAAAGAACCATTAAATACCTTGGTTAGGAGTGAATTTCAATAATTGCCGTTGCGAACCGTGTTCTACTCGAAATTCTGGTTGAAAAACATGTATTAGAATGCTTAACTTTGTGCCTTGTCTAATGGTCCATTTCTGGCTCATCTGTGGAAACACGCATGTACATAGGGAACCTGATGGTACATGCGTTGTTCCTAAATAGAGCCAGAAATTATACTCTCAAATCTCAAAACGAAGTTCAGTTGTGAAAATTTATATTGGAAACTATCATAATGGACGTCGTCCACAAGATGGTGGCCAAAAATGCAAGTGAGTCTCGTATTTTTCCAATCTCGCTGCTCAGATCCGACAGTAAGATCAAAGGTTGCGCAGCATTAGTTGAATTAAGAAATTTCGAGCTTGAGTTAAAGCTGAGAGTATTTCCAGTTCAATTTTAAAGTTGATTGGATATGTTCTATCACTAAAAATTTCTCGAGAAAATTTGTAGGGATTCTTACTTTCTGGATGACCTTTGTATACACTGAAAAAAAGATCGGTAGAATTTACCATTCCTTCACGCTGTATTTCACACAGCGTCAATTCAGAGCCAATTCTGCCAGAAAAAAGGTAAATGTTAGTATATAATGGTACAGGTAACGATTCCTCTGGCAGGATCGACTTTGAATTCAGGCTGTGTAAAATACAGCGTGAAGGAATGGTAAATTCTACCAATATTTTTTTTCAGTATAATTAGTTTTCCTGGTCACATAGAAGATGTATTCATGGATGAAGCAGGAACCTGAGTTCCAATTTGCAAAATACGGTCCGATTATTCCTCGAAAAATTATTTTTCACCCGAATTCCGAGTTTTATACGCGCTCTCGGACTCAAAAATTGACCTAATTTTCGCACAGTCCCGTCAGCGCAATGAATGGAGCACCTCACAGCAGGAATCTGAATCACGGCTACGAAATGTTCCGAATTCCGGCTCTAATTGAATTCGACGCCATCACGTCGACAAGTCGTCCTCCTGTTTATGCAACCACGTAACCGCACATTAAGATGAGCCCTATCGCCCGAATAACTCAATGGTTTCCGTGGCTCAAATGATAACGGAATTACGTCCTTGTATCGAGGCGAGATCGGAAGGAACAGGACCAGGTCCTATAAGATGGAAACAAAGGGAAAGTGAGTCCTCCTCGACACGTCACTTTCTGACATAAGAACGTATCTCGATTTCCGTGTTCTTCTTACGACTTTATGCTTTCAGGGGCTCATTTGGGAATAGAGATACGTCGTTACATCAAGGAGTGACGAACAGTCGGAATAGTTCCATTCTGGTAATTTTTTAAGCCTGGAATATTTAGAATAATTTACTCGGCGAGTTCAAACTTGTTCAAGTAATTACAAGTTTCCCGGCTCCTTTCAGCGCGACGTCTATCTTTGGGCCCCGGCGAGGACTCATTTCCTTAAAGTTTTAAAGCTTAATGAAGTCCTTTTACTGTTCTTTCAAAGCAAACCTTTTCCCTGTCTTATTTATGCAACGTTTTATTGACTTACCTAGAGGGATGGAAGCGGAGCGTGGGGGTGGGGGGGGGGGGAGCACGGTCGAAAACATAATGAAGTGTCACAACTATTTTTCCGACATCGGCGTAATCAGTCGTGAACGAAATTGTACGATTAGAGAAGTTTTCAAAGCAGGTCCTTTGATGAGGTAAAAAGAAAATTCTTCAAGCCGTTAAGCTTAGCCAAATAAACTAAAATAACAAAACAAAAGAAAAACTCCTGTAATTCTTAAAGGGTCGATTAAAGTATCCGATGATCTAAAGGAGGTTGAAAGGATATGCCGCGGTTATGCATTATGCGGGATTTATGCAGGAGGCCAAGCAACGCGTGGAAATGGTGATTCTAGATTTTAACAGCTTTAACCCCAAACCTAAAACATTCACGCGTTCCAAATTTTTTAATTTTTGGTTTAGAGATTGGGGGCAAAATTCCTCTCTAAACTGCCGTGGTTCGAAAAACGCCGTATAAGACTTTAGACGTTGCTATAAGTTTCCTCTGTTAAAATAAGGCGCATTTTCAGAGAAATCTGAATATTTTTCCTCCAATTTTCCAGAGATTTTAAATAGCAATGTGGTCCAAATTTTCAGAAATTTTCAAGATAAAAGGATCATAACTCTCCTTAAAAATAAACATTTTATCGAAGGATATTTGGCGACTCTCGAATGTCATACGGCGTTCTTCCTTAGCACGAAAATAAACTCTTCTTTGCACCCCCTTTCGAATATTCGTGTCTAATAATTCCGGAAAAAATTAACCAATTTCAAATTTGGTAAACTTTATTCGAGCCTTTTGAAATGTGACTCTCCATCTCTACCGGGAAGCGTGAGGGAAACGACTTAGATTGCGGATACTTGTTCCTGTGGTAGCGGTGGGCCGCAGGTGAATAAATGTCAGTAGCGAGGCGTGAATGATCGATTTATCGACATTTCCCCATTTGAAGCTATGGTAAAGAATCGAATATTACGGTGTTGGTTGCGAACACGCTGTTTATCGATCCTTTTCCATGGGTTTAAATGACAGATCAATCGATATATCGCAAAGCACGCCACGCCGCTGATAAATATCGGGATCGGGCGGTGGGATGGCATGTCGGGCATGTCGAGAGGCGTGAGGCGCCCACCGCCCGGGCCCGGGCCTCAGCGGCTCAGCGGGCGCAACAAAGGCCCATCGAAGGCGCGAGCTCGCGGAAACGAAGATTGATTGACTCCCGAACCATCGAGCAGCATCATTATCAAACTCCCACCGACAATCCTAATGTTTACTCCCTCAAATATACCCGACCGCAAACAGCCGCAATACACATTAACATCTAGAATCAAAAGGCCTCCTGATTTCATTTACCTCCGGACCCGAGTTTCCGACCGCCGCCAAAAATTTACGATGCCTATTCTGCCATGCTAAGGAAGAACGCCGTAAGAGTCTTCAGGCGTTGCCATATTTCCTTCGAGAAAAACCGAATTTACTGACAAAATTGCGGATATTTTCTCTCAATTGTTTCCACGATTTGATCTAAAATATCTTAAAATTTCAAAGAATGCAATATGCAGAACTTTCCTCAAAAAGGCATGTTTTATTGGGGAAAAGTTGGCAACTCTCGAATGTTCTTGTGGCGTTCTTCCTTAGCACGGCAGATTACAGGGACGAATATTCCCGTTTCTGTTCTTTCCTAAAGCGGCAGATATACCTGTGAGTTTCAAGCGCTTCTTGGGAGTGAAACACCAAAAGGCAAGGAGGATTTCCTGGTTTCCTATTGGTGTTTCACTTTCAACAAGCGCTTGTAAATCGTAGAGGTAACTACCATGTATGCAACTCCAATGAGCGTTGCGTTGGCATCGGTCAATACGTGAGATTCAACCTCTCGAACTGGGGTGTATGCCGCAGTATCGGCGCAAATTGAAGGCGTTTTTAGCGCGCAACATTTACTTGCTCAATGATTGTGATCTAGACAAAATTCGACCGCAAGTAATTAGTTGCTCAAGAAAACCGTAAGCGACCTTCTCAGGGGAAAAATATGCTTCTTGTTTTCCTAGTTCTGCACGATGATAATTGAAATTGATAGATAACTATATAAAAAAAGAACGTAAAAAGAAAATGGATCAATCCAACTCGTTGAAACGGGTGGTTCTTATAGACTAACGGCCTAAAAATGATGGATTAATTATAGGCTCTCTCATGTGTTGCCGAGAGGTAATCTATTACTTATCTCCTTCATCTATTCCATGACCCACCCAGTTCCACCAATAAGATTGCTCCATTATTTTTTGGTCTTCTTTATCAATCGATTTCAATGATCAGCCTCCTGAGCGCAGCAAAGTTTTGAATTTAGGAACATTTCAAGTTTGGTGCGAGATGCAACTATTGCCACCCTGCTCCGATGATACGTCATTTCAAACTGCCCCCAAATCTCCCGATACTTCCCGCCGAACTCGACGCGAACGGCAACGTCCCACAGTGGATCAAGTCAATCAGAGAGGTCGGACATAATTTTATTTACCAAGACTGTAAATTTTGATGTTTATTTCGTTACAGTTCAGATTTCAAGTGGTGCTAATAGAAGGATATTTCACGAGGAAACCAATGGAACCACCTTCAGAACCTCAAAGTTGTGTATGGACGGAGTTAAAAGCGTTTAAAGTTTCCAAATTTCGTCCGACATCTCCTATTGACTGGATCCACTGTGCGTCCGGGGGCGCGGTGATCGATTGATTCGGCCGCGGCCGTATTATAAATTCGAGCGGCCGAAACTCGAAGCTCAGAGAGGAGGCTCAGGATCAACCCCCCTTCCTCCCCGCTCGCCTCTCCCCCACTCGAGAGGCCGGGGGGTCGGAGAGCTCTCGCGTGACGTCTGCACTCGGCGCGTCTAAATTAAACTGTCAAAATAACCTAATTGACAGTTTATATCTTTCGAGTGTTGATATTGTTGCGGGCGCGACGAGGGCGGGGGAGGAACGGCCGGAGGGGGAGGGGGGTCGGAGTGCGTCTCCTCGCCGTAATCGAATCAACTGGATCAAAGAACTCGGGGGAGAGATTGATCGGGTCGCGCTCTCGGGTTTCCTCCCCCCCTCCCCTCGGGGGGAGACACGGGGGGTGGGGGGTTGAGCGGGAGCGCGATCCATTCGATACGTTCTTCGGATGCTCGAAACGTTTTGCAGTTAGCGGCGTTTCACGAAAATGAATAGAACTAATGGGATCGTTCTGCCGCGAGGGGAAAAACGACTTAAACGACGTTTGGACGTTGTCGAATTTCCGCCTCCCTCTCCGCCGAAAAATATTTATTTTGGGAGCGATTACGACTGGACCATATTTGGACGTATTTCTGCCAAACGGAACTATGTGCATTATGACGTGAGCCCTGTTACGCATATATTCCTACGGGTCTTGGGTCTCATGTTTTAATGCACATAATTCCGTTTGGAAGAAATACGTCAATTTGGCGCTGAGTAGCAAAATCCTTTCTTGCTCGTTTCAAGAATAACGTATGTGCAGTTAGTTCCCCGATGCAGATAGATGCTTATGTGAATAAACCAGGAATGGTAGTTCCTTATGGTAAAATATACCTGGCCAATTTTCCTTCTAAAATTTTGGATACTTTATATTTAATTAGGAATTGACCTCTCAGAAGTTCTATAGAAATAGAGAACTTTTTCATGCTCAGTTACTTTATTTCTTTGATATGGGCTTACATATGGATAAGTCAGCTAAGTCCTTCATTTGTAAATTGGACCGCGTTAATCAGAAAGGAACCAAGCCACATAAGCTATAATGACAAATTTGATAGGGCGATTTAATGTTTCACATGAAAACAGTTGTGCGGATTACTATGCAAATTTTAGTGAATTTTCTGCGTAGTACGAAGCAAATTCCTCAACAATTTTAAAGGGATCTGCACAAACTTTCTCCTATAAAAAAGTGAAATACCTCCTAGTAGCATGATTCACTTTCCCTTCCTAACAAACGTATAAGGAATTAATACCGGTTATATAAGCACCATTTTAACTAAAGTTTATGTATCGTGTATATAAGTTTTATATAAAATGCCCATGAAAATAATTATTCATATTTTCAGAAGATAACGTTTATATAAAATTCATATAATTGAGGAAGGTTTTTATAAATTTTCTTTATACGCATAGTATCCTTTTGCTTAATTTGCTTATATAACTGTTATATAAATGACCTGAATGACTTTAACGTAAACCTATCTCATTTTCATGAATGATGATCTCATTTCAATGAACACCCTCGACTCTCAGACTGCGTGGGATAGGTATTATTAGAGGTATTAGTGGCTCCGAGACGAGTTAAAAGGGGATATTTCGGCACAAATTCGAGGAGCCCTGTTACCTCAGTTGGTAGCGTGTCTCTGGCTCATAACCCTGCCCATTAGACAGCAATATTTTAAAAATATTTTAAAAATATTGAAATTTAATATATTTTTAAAATGTTTTTCATGTATTTTTAAAATATTTTCAAAAATACTCTTGAAATACAATCAATGAATATTTTTAAAACATTTTAAAAATATATTAAAAATATAAAAATTAAAATTTTTAAAATAATATTTTATAATATTTTTAAAGTATATAATAATTATTTTTGTTAATATTTTAAACATATTATTAAATATTATTTTAAAAATTTAATTTTTTTAAAATGTTTAAATTAATATTATAAAAATTTAAAAGAAAAAAGGAAATGAAAATAATAATAAATAAATAACATAAATACATCGACATAAATTCAAACTAGAAAAAGGCCCAAATAATTAAAACCGGAAAAAGACGCAATTATAAAGTTAAAAAAAATAGAGAGAGAGAGAGTTAAAAAAATTAGAGTTAAAAAAAAATAGAGAGAGTTAGGAAAAATGATAGTTAAAAAAAAGAGAGAGCTAAAAAAATGACAGAGAGTTAAAAAAATGAAAATGAAAAAATTACATCATTAAATAAAAAACAATAGATAAATAAATAATAAATAATAAAGTCTGGTAAAATATCATAAGAATCCGTCAATAAACAAACATATTACGGACTCAGAGGCCTGCGATAGTTAAGAGATTGAATTTAGGGGCCCATCCATATCAAGCCTGGCTGGTCTGGTGGTAAAGTACTGGACTTCGGATTGCAACTCCATCCCGAGGTGTGGGTTCTAATCCCGACTAGGATGCCGCGGATTTAAGGTAAGTCACAACTCTACGATGATCCACCACCTGGTAGTATCACATATGAAAACTTGCACACTTCATAACTAAGTGCGCTACCAGCCAGGAAGAATAATGAAAATTCATTTTATACACTGTTTGAATTTGGTTATATAACTTTTATACTAAGGGTCACATAAGAAGCGTATTGATAATGTAAACTTTTAACTAAAAAACTTTACATCCATTACATAAACAATGAATATTCTTTAGCTTAAGGTTATTTACGGTTTATACTTTTAAAAACAAATTTTTTATATAACTCTGCTACTAGGGGTTAAATTTTTCAATAGCTCATATGGTTTGGTTTCTTTCTGCTGAGCGCGGTCCAAATGGTGTACATCAGCCTGTGGTGTCCAAAGGAACGCTTTTGCTTAGCCGCGCAACTCGTCATGTACTGAGCTAAATACATGGAAATGATTAACTATTTTCTTCCGGATCTTTGGTGTGAATTTGACCCCTTCATAAATTTTGACATTGTTCGTTTGACGGTTGCTGAACAGTCAGTGTCACATTCTGCCCTCAGGCTCTTAAATAATTTTAAGAAAACTTTTGAAAGACTGGGAGGTTCACGCTTTTTCAAGGGGTTAAAAACTATATTAGTTAGTAAGGCATTTTATTCTCGAAGTGATTTTTATGATGATGTTTAAAAAGTAAATGGGAGTTTCCACTGACAAGTATGCTTGGACACTATGTTTGTGTCATATACTCATATATAAACACTAACGTAAATAAATAAATTTCCGGACTTTTTCTTACGCGTGATCCTCCTGAATACACGTAACTTTTCCCGGATTTCTTGGACCTGCACGTATCGTGAGCCCGCATCATCGACGCCGTTGAGGAAAACTTGAAAGCTGAGCTCAGAGTTGGTTCCCTCTACGAATCAAAATACGACACCTCGATCGGGAGGGTGAGTTTGAGTGACAGGAAATTGCATAACTCGAAAAGCAGAGGGGGCTGACGTTAACGACACAAGATTGTGTTGCCGAAAAAAAATGATGCATAAACGTGATTGACACCCCTCGAGTGGCGCACTTGAAAACAAATCGACTCGCTCGAGCTAGCGTTGAGTGAGCCAATTCTCCCGTGAGGAAATAACAGCGTACGTCCATCCGAACGCGAACCGGTTTCCCTTGATGAGTGTTTATTATTGACCGAATTTCTGAGTATTTTTCGTTGATATTTCTAGATACTTTAGGTTGAATTTTGGATAACATGTCCCTGCAAAATTGGAAGAGAAAGACTCCTAGAAAATTCAACCGTAATGTGCTGGTTACACGCTCAAATTTCCATCAATTTCCGATCAAATGGTGACTGGTGCGCACCATCTACCATCAAAATTCTGCGGCCTGCAAAAATTTGATGGTAGATGATGGAGCTGTGGGGCTTATCATTCATCTGATTTCCACACAACCGTGCTCATTTCAATCAACAAGCTGTTTTAATTAATTTTACTCATCAATCTAGAAAACTCTCGACCGCCATCTTGGTCATCATTTTGATCGGAATTTGACGGAAATTTGAGCGT
The DNA here is from genome assembly GCF_918797505.1 of Bemisia tabaci. Taxonomy (NCBI): domain Eukaryota; kingdom Metazoa; phylum Arthropoda; class Insecta; order Hemiptera; family Aleyrodidae; genus Bemisia; species Bemisia tabaci. The sequence continues at coordinate 53,260,984 of NC_092797.1, forward strand.
GTAACCAGGCCATAAGGGAGTCGGAAAGTTTCGATAGCTCATAAGGCGTTGTTCCCTTCAAACAGCGGAACTTTACTGTTAAGAAGAAAACAGCGTATGTACATCCGGGTGTAGATTAAGTTGTGAACTGAGTTTCCCGGAATTTTATCGGGATTTTCTAAATCCTTACAGGTAAAAATAAGAGTCAGTTTTGAAAATTCCAAATAGGCCTGGTTTGGAACAATATTTGGCGGGCATTGATGACGTAGCTAGACGGAAGAAACGGCGTTTGTTAATTGTGTGGTGACTTCAGCTGACTGTGAGCTTTTGATTGGTTCGATTTTGAGTGGATTTTTCTCCCCTCTGAAGTGCTTTTTACAGCTTTTGAATGAACTTTTTGGTCTTTCACAATATTTTACGTTACGGAAAGTACAACAACCCTGTAAAAAATCCTTGCCACTGCTTCATACCACCGAGTATATTTTCTTTATTTTCATCACAAAAATCTCGTTTCTCTATATATCTTTTTCCGAAGAGTTCGTTCTGTGCTGCCCGCTTGAATTCTGTGCTTTATCCGTGCGGAAAACAACTTGAGCTTCGGTTAGGCGGTTGTTGCACGGAAGGACAAACTTTTATAGAGACTTGGTCAATTGGCAACCGCAAGGTGCAACAGGCCTGTCGCTGTCACCTCACGCCTCGGCGAGGCGTCGCACAGTCGAGGGAGTTAGTAGAAGAGATCGGACAAGAGACTTTTGCCTAAAATTGCGTTGGGTGTTCACTACGTCGTATTAAAAATGGGCCTCTTGCAAACATCAGCAAGAGCAAAACGATGAATTATTTCTCATAAAAAATGGTTCACAAGTCACGATGAGCGCATCAAAAAATGCTAAAACACGATCCTAACTCCACAATCTGCATAAGAAACGTGCAGTTTTTTAGGCTTCCCGCTTCAACCATGATACTGCAGAGCAGATTAACATTTCGTAGGAGGGGTCATCCCATCCACCTCTTGCACAATGGGATGCTACACAATATTCAACATGGCTTACACTAACCTGCCGAAAAACACGCGACGAGACGGGATTTTATCAACCGGCGTGTTCTTCACTAGGAAAAAAAAAACACATTGGATCTAGAGTCCAGACTTTTGAAAACATTGACAAGAAAATGGACTCTTGATTCAATTACATTTTTACTTAAATTAAAAAGGAATCCGCTCAAATCAAGGGGCTTGGTTCTTGATTTAAGCAAAAATCCGATTGAATCAAGAGTATTTTTTCTTGTCGATGTTTTTAAGAGTCTGGACTCTAGATCCAATGTGTTTTTTTTCCCAGTGTTTTACATTTCCCTTGTATTGATGAAGACCATGGACCATGGTGCTTCCGCACGATTTGTGCGCCGAAACGTCAGCAATGTTGAATATAAGTATGCATATTATTATTATGATGTGAATATTTATGTGAATATTATTATTGTGTAGCATCCTAGTGCGCAAGGGTCGGATGGGACGAATCCTCTTACGAAATGTTCAACTTTTCCAGTAGTATTGTTTTTGAAGCAGGAAGCTTAAAAAACGCATATTTCTTACGCAGATTATGGAGTTAGGGGTGTATTTCAGACCACCCCGCAGCGCTCATCGTGATTTTTGAGCCATTTTCGGTAAGAAAAAGAAAGAAAGAAAAGAAAAATTCTATTCCTTATGTTGTAACGGAAGTTCGCAACTCGCTCATTGTCAATAAGGAATTTTTAAATCCTCGTAAGAAGTAAAAGAGTCCACCTGTCGCCAAAAAGCCCAGCGGGTAGATTATTGAAATCAATAGACTAAGCAATAGAGAAATAAGACAAAAGGAGTATGGAGAGATCCTATTGGTGGAAGCGGGTGGTTGGAATGGACAAACGAGGTAGGTAATATACTAACTAACGACAACCGACGAGAAACCCTAAAGTTAGTCCGTAATTCTCTCTCTTGCTTTCAAGGAAGCAACTCCCTATGTCCAAGGCACACAGAATTTGAAAAATTAAATTCCCTAACATTTCCCGGACATATTTAAGTAGAATTCCTCGACAATTGAACGAATGCCAGATTTTTAAGAAGACGTAGTTAGAAATAGTCTTCAGGCAACATTTGCTGTTCAAAACATCAAACCCACTCGAGAGAGTATTTTTGTGTGTGTCATATTAGGGGTACAAGGATTCGTTTTCTCATAATGAAAGAAAAGTGAAAGAATACAACTCAGAAAGAGAAAAAGGATACAATATAGCTTGATCAATTGGATTACATTTTGCAATAAGGAACCACTATCTCTGGCTCCCCTATGAAAGCTCAAATCTGCATAGGAAAACCTCCTGGCATGTATGTTGTTTCTAATATTGGCCAGAAGTAGTGGTTCCTTATTGCAAAATGTTATGCAATTCTAGAGAGCAAATGAAGATGATTCGACGATTTTTTTGTGAGATTTTTGTCATTTTCCCTAACATTTCCAGGTTTTCCCTGATTTTTTAAAATTCTGACATTTTTCGGTTTGCTCTGACATTTCCACGTTTCCCCTGATTTTTTTAAAATTCACTGACATTCTTCGATTTTCCCTGACATTAGCTGGTTTCCCCTGATTTTTTAAAATCCCCTGAATTTTATGGTTTACTCTGACATTTTCAGGTTTATCCCCGATTTTTCAAATTTCCCCGACATCTTTCGGTTCTCCCTAATCTTTTAAAATTCCCTAAAATGTTTCGGTTTCCTCTGACAGCGGCAACCCTGTTTGCCTTTTTAGTCTATAGTTTCGTCAATGAATTTAAATAATGAAGCCAGAGTGGATGATCTCTGTTTGGCTCTGCGCCCGCCTTGCCCACTGTGCGAGGGGGCGACCGCAGAACTCTTGGGCTCCTGCTCGGAAACAGTAGGAGAACTTTGTTTCCTCGTTGTTCTCACGTCGGGATCGTCTCTGAGTGACGTCACGAGCACGCTGAAATCCTCCGCTCCGAGGGACGCGCCGCCCCGGCCCCGGCCACTGGTGACATGACACAACCCGAGAAAACCAGGTCTCAACTTTTAATCCCCTCGGCCTCCCCTTCCAAATCCTTCCCCCCTCCAACCCCCCCCCTCCGACTCTTCCACGCAACTTTTTTTTCGCTTCAGTTTCGAGTCGAGATAAACGAGAGGAAGGAAACAAGCGGGAGCCTCTGATACGTGGGAAATGGAAAAGCGCTCTGCAGTCGACGGGGTTCTAAAGTGAAAATTTTAAATTTTTGTAACCAGTTGGCTTAAAATAGGGGGAGATCCAAGTAATCGACTGGGGGAATTTTTCAAATGAGAGGGCGCATTTTTGATAATAAACGTAGCCAAGGTTGCGTGATATTCAAGGTGCCTAGTTTTTTTTATACGTGATTAATGATTTCTTGTACCTGGATATGTACCAGCTTCGACGACTTAAATCGTTCACAGACGACCATGGAGCTTTTTTTCATCAAATTTCCTTGAAAAAAAAAACGTGACATTTTCGACCGTTTTGACTATTTTAAATAGTGCTGACCATTAAAGTGGTCCTCACTTTCAAATTTTTCAATTTGATATCGTCTGACTTCTTAAAAAGTTTAGACGTAGCCAAAAGGGAGGGGAAGAAGGAGATATTCTTGAACAAAATTAATTATTAATGGACGCGGCGATGCCGCGGAAAATCATGCTTTTAGGCCGATCCCCGTACATGGTTGAACGAAGATTTTCTTATGAGCCACTGGAGAAAGTAATGCCTGTTTCAGAGGAAAAGATGCTTATTTAAAAAGGAAAGTACTTACATCGAGCAGAGACCCGCTTTCAATCAGTTATTTTATTTTTGATTCAAAATAAAAACTTCTTGAAGGCATACTCAAGAATGTTTCTGCCTGAATCGAGTCACTTTTTTCTCTAATGAAATTCAAAAATTATGCTAAACGTTATTAAATACGGATGCTGAGACTAAGTGAGTTTTTGGACTACCGCTCTCTTTACGTGCCGCAGTATCTTGATTTATTTTGCGAGGAAAGCTCCGTGCTCTTAAGCGATGCCTATCATTCTTAATATGTTGGAGCGCCTTCAATTTCGTATGATACTGTGCAACACCCCTGTGGTGAAATAATTGCTGGAAGCGCCGTAGCACGCTGTGGCGGGCGGCCGGCAAGCGCATTGGCGCCTACAAACCTAACAGGGATACTTCACGCGTTGCGCAATGCGTGAAGTATCCACTTAGGTTTGTAGGCGCCAGTGCGTGTCCCGCGCAGGCAGCGGTCTCAGGCGTAAATTAACACTCTTGGAAGTGGATACCCATTATTGTGGGCATAATTATTATTTACAGCTGTTTTTATGATGAACGTAAATTTTAGTGGACAGACAGTTCTGGAAGCTTCAGGATAGTTCGAATGAAAAAGTAGGCTCTTTAAATTTGAGATAACTAAACCATATTCAATGAGGTAAATTCTTGATAGCATCTACTCATCATCTTTGGAGCTCATCATGAAGAGGATTGAGAATGAAATTATAGGCAAATTTTCTCTCAAAATGTGAAAGAGGTTTCCGTCATCCTTTTTTCTTGAAACTGGTCGATTATTGAATCAGTGTATTTTAGTGGCGGCGTGGACGTCCAGTAAAAGATTGGCGAGAGGGAGTGGAGGGGGAGATCAGACGGTGTAATCTGCCCGATGATTTGTGGGAGGATCGATTCCGATGGCGATTTGGAGTCGCAGTGCGCTCTAGTGCACTGAGGTAGCGGCTTGATATGTATGTATGTATTTTAGTACACCATTATTTCAGGCTCATTTAAGAAACAACATACATTCCATTGGTTTCCGTATGCACATATGTGCTTTTATGGGAGAGCCAGATACATAGTGGTTTCTTATCGTCGGAATGTAACCCACTTCATCCTGCAAAAAAATTTAACGACTGCCAAATTACTTAATATGCACGAAGTTGACTCGAAGTTCATCTTCCGCATTGCTAAGTTTTTTCCCCTGAATCTCCTGTTTACGGTTTTTGTCCCGCGGTTTGAGGTGCGCGCCTCGAATATTTTCAATATTTCACCCGCCCGATGCGCACTCGTTGAGAATCGAGAAATATAATTGTTTGCACGTAAATTCGTGTCTTCGCTCGGAAACCCTCCTACTTCCTGGGGGGGGGGGGGGGGAGAGAGGGCTACGGATGTACGCGGCAGCTCCCGAAAGTTTACCCTCGACGAGGCCCGCACAATTGAACCGCATTTAGCAGAAACGGACCAAGTCACATCAACTATTGCCAAATTTACTTGGCCAATTTAATTTTTTACATGAAAACGGTCGTGCGGATTTTTGTGCAAATTCAGCGAATTTTCTGCATAGTACGAGGCAAATTCACTGAAATTCGCACCGAAATCCGCACAACCGTTATCATGTATAACATTAAATGGCCAAGTTAAATTTGGCAACAGCCGATGTGGCTTGGTTCCTTCCTGCTTAGCGCGGTCCAATTAAAATTCGACGAGTGCTCTTTAAACTGACGCGTACGCCGACTGCGACTGCGAGAGTCGGTCACTGGAGCCCGAGTCGATGAAATGCACTTAAACGCAGATAAAAGTGAAGAGGGAAGCGGTTCAGTATTCCAGACGCCTCCGCCCCCGCCCCCGCGGCCCGCAACCCGCCGAGCAACAACAACCCAGTGACAACAGAACCTCACTTCAGCTCCCCTTCTCCACTCTAACTTCCCCCAACTTAAATACCCCCCCCCTCCCCCACGATGCTGCCGGATGGGGAAGAGCGAAGACAACGTAACAAGAGGCCGTTTTTTTCATAGTTGTTCCTCAAACAACTCATTTTCTTAGTAGGCCCTATACGAGGACTTATCTGTAACAATAGCGAATGTGAAAAATTACCTTTTCGAATCACATTCAAAAAACTGTTTTGGCATCGAGAAAATTTTGAGAAAATACTCAAGATGTGATCTTCGAGATCTGTACATTATGCCAGAGCCAAACATATTAAATTTTTGTGTGAACAAAACAGTTTTTTAAGCGTGTTTTGAAAAGGTAATTTTTCACATCCGCTATTGTGACAGATATGTCCTCATATAATTTATATGGTGATTGGGGCCTTGTCTCCACGAGATGTTTGATGGGATTTGTCCCGGGGAAAAATCTCACTTGCGAAGTGTGGAAAAAAATTGAGTTAGTCAATACTAACCACAGAGCCAATGCCTCAGAGTCATTGTGGAGTCCCGGGAACGACTTGAAAAGCAGAAGAAATTTTGTTGTGTTGTTTTGCGGGGAAAAAGCCCAGAAGTTTCATTCCTGCGATTCGAACTTAGGAAAAATCCCAGGAAACGTCCCGTGGCAGCAAGGCGTAAGGGAGGATTAAGGAGATCTTTCATACATGTATCACTATAAAATGAGAATATCTAACAATTTCACATGAAAATAATAAAATGTATAGAGTTGACGATGGGCCCTTGAAAGGAATAATAATAATTTGCCTTAACAAAAAATCATAAGAACAAGCAGTGGAAATTTCAAGGTGAGTTCGCATCAGCGTTTAAGTTCATCAAAATCGTAGGATTTTTTCTTTCGTATTATGTATTTTTGCAGGAGTAAATCATCGTAATGACTTGCAAGAATTTGTTTCCAAAGTTATACCGTTGAATGTTAATGTGAAATCGTTAAATTGTCCTTTTCATGATGATATGTTAAGAATCTCTTTTAATCTCTCTTAAGCACCATGTAAACCATATGGGTCTCCTGAAAAGGAGCTGTTGCAGACGAAACTATGAATACGTCTTAGAGGCCAGCACTGCGGTATCCTCTATGCTTTCTGGTATGTCTATTTCTAAAATGCTTGCGTAAAATTTTACATGAAATTCGTGAAAATTGTTTTTTTCATCCTGTTACGTTTATATCCAATAGGGAAAGTGCTCAAAGACAAGGAGCTATTGCAAGGATGACCATGAATCCAAAGATCGTTGCATTCATCGGTCAATGCGGGAGAAGCAACTATTCGAACTTGAGTGTATGCCACAGTATCACCCCTAATTGAAGGCGTTTTAAGTGCGGATCATTAACTTGTGTGTTACAGAACAGAGCAAATTTTTGTAGTGAGCTTCGCAATCCTGACTCACTTCCTAAAAGTACGCCTAGCAAAACGCTCCTCTCGAAATTCGATCTCACTCATCAGTCATTTGATTTCATTTTTGGCGCAAAAAATTGATCATTAACTATCATCAGGGGAAAATAGCGTTGCCCGTCGAATTCAACTTCAGCAAATATGGTGTGAATGGCGTATATAGCGTCAAGAATTCTTGAAGATGCTCATTTCGTGATGAAAAAATCGAAGTTTTCTTCCACTTTGCTAGAATATTCTTGGGAAGGAACGATGTAACTCTCCAGTTCCAAGTACAAATATAGACGATTCCGTTTTCCAGCCGATTCTTTAGCGCACGTTTAAATTTTTAATCCTAAAAGCGTTTCGGATGTTTACGTTATCTGCAAGGCAAAAATAGCGTTGACCCCGGAATTCAACTTTGGGGTCAGCCGTTTACACTGCTTAGTTGGCTAAAAGCTATCATGAAAATTATATCAATTAGAAAAAAAGCCCTGTTTGCAATAACCCAAACTAACTTAAAAACCGTAATATTAACTGTAACTATTTTAATAACTGTGTTTATTTAATTTAATGTTTTAAACTAATAAAAGCATAATACTGAGGTTATTAGGATGATTTAAAAATTATAAAACAGCCAACCCTTAATTAAAAGATATTTAGTTTAAAATAAAACACTATATTTTCAGTATAGAAATAAATAAAGTTGTATAATTGGAAAGTAAACATTTTATAAAATATAGCTCCTAACTGTAACTGGAAAAACGCATCTCGCGTGCTGTTATGATAAAAATGAGGAAAAAGTATACCGAAACACGCAAAGTATGGTTGTTGAAGAATAATTTATTACCTTGGATGCATTTCGAGCTTAGCCCATCTTCAGCAAGCAGTTACAAACACAAAACACAGCTAAACAAGTTAATCCCTAGTGTCTTAGTTCGCTGTCCCTCTTGTTCTATTTCTCTTCATCATGCACTGTGACAATTCGTTACTCTAATCAACTTGTCTAGCTGTGTTTTGTGTTTGTAACTGCTTGCTGAAGATGGGCTAAGCCTGAAATGCATCCAAGCTAATAAATCAGTCTTCAACAACCATATTTTGCGTGTTTCAGTACACTTTTTCCTCGTCTTCTAACTGTATAAAAATAACCCAGTTTACTGAGGTTTTAGACTAAACAGAATAAAATTTGGTGCCTTATACACTGGAAAAAAAAACACATTGGATCTAGAGTCGAGACTCTTGGAAACATTGACAAGAAAAAATACTATTGATTCAATCGGATTTTTGCATGAATCAAAAGGAAATCCGCTTAAATTAAGAGGCTTGGTTCTTGATTGAAGCTAGATTCTGATTGAATCAAGAGTACTTTTTCTTTTGGATGTTTTTAAGAGTCTGGACTCTAGATCCAATGCGTTTTTTTCCAGTTTATTAATTATGAGGGTGTCTGTGGGAGCGTGTTAGCCGTGTGTATCCGTGACGGCCGTCGGTGTGATGAAGTTGGCAGCCCTGTTCGGGACCTACTCAGCTTTTTACTGGGGAGCCGGAGCCCCCGGGCGGGCTGAGCCGCGCTTCTCGACTCGGGTCGGATCGGATCCTGTGTATCAACTTTCGGTGAACATCTTGTCGCGCCTCCCCCTCGCCCCTCCCTCCCCTCGCTCTTCGTGTCCGACAAGAGCCACCCTTAGACTCTCAATGACGTCTCACGTCTCGTGTGTGTATAATTGTTCTCCGGTCAAGGCTTGTCTGATATTTTATTCGAGGAAAAAGAAGAGGAAGAGCTATAAGAGGAGCAGATCCTCTCGCCCAGATCCAGGCTTAATGAGCGCCACATCATGCAGCTCATGCGCCGACTTCTTTCAGATAGAATACCTATATAAATCGTATTCGATACATCAAACGGGTGGCACTTTATCGATATAGATTCACAGGAAAAAAAAACACATTTGATCTAGAGTCCAGACTCTTGAAAACATTGACAAGAAAAAATACTCTTGATTCAATCGGATTTTTGCTTGAATCAAAACGAAATCCGCTTAAATTAAGAGGCTTGGTTCTTGATTTAAGCTAGATTCTGATTGAATCAAGAGGACTTCTTCTTGTCGATGTGTTCAAGAGTCTGGACTCTAGATCCAAAATGTTTTTGTTTTTTTTTTTCCCCAGTGTTGGTTGAAAACATAAACATAGCCTCAAAGGTCAATTGAGTAATCTGACGAAACGGGTTTTTTGTGATAGATTTTTGATTCGTATGAGTACTAATTGGCCAAAAGGAGTGAAATAGCTACGGAATTTCTCAATCTCAGCTTTTCTGCACTGAGAAAAAAAGTTCGGTCGTATGAACCGAATGTTCGGTGTTCAATATCGGCCGTAATGTTTGGTTCTTGCGACCGCTCTCTCGGTTCTGGGAACCGTATCCTAAGTTCATTCAGCCGAGCTTTTTCGTTAGTTCTGTTCGGTTTAAATACTCGGTTGCATGAGCCGAAGATAAAGGTCCCTAGAACCGAGAGAGTGGTTACATAACCCGAATAATACGGCCGATATTGAACACCGTACATTCGGTTCATGTGATCGAAGTTTCTTAAACCACTATCGAATACGATTCCTAGCATTAGACTATGTTTTGCGCTCCAGCAAAATTTCGCAACGGTCTTACGGTGCAGAGAGATTTTGTGAAGAGAGAACCTGAAAAAGATTCAACCAAAATTGGCTAATCGTTCCCGTCTTCACAGGACTTTTGCTTGGAGTAGTATTGTCTCCGGCATTCATCGAACCGTTTTGAACCCTAACTGGACTTCATTTTGCAATTAGGAAGTACAATTTCTGGCTCATCCGTGAAAACACTTACGTGCATAAGAAAACTAATGGTACATACGCTGTTTCTAAACTGAGCCAGAAATTGTAGTTCCTAATTGCATGATGCATTCCAATTTTCGAGGTTCCACCGACGCAGGCCAAAACCAAGTTTTAAAAACTGAACGGTTAGAGAACGAAAAATTATTGGTTTCAGCCTGCGTTGACAGAACCTCGATGATTGGAATACATCATAGTATTAGGGAATACAATATCTGGCTCATCCGTAAAAACACTTGTGTGCATAGGAAAGCTAACGGTACATACGCTGTTTCTAAACTGAGCCAGAAAATGTAGTTCCTAATTGCATGATGTATTCCAATTTTCGAGGTTCTACCGACGCAGGCCAAGACCAATAAATTTAAAAACTGAACGGTCACGGAACGAAAAATTAGTTAAAAAATCGAGCGCCGAGACTTTTATAGCCACCCCACGGTAGGAAAGACCGTGAATTTATGAACCGCATCGGGAAGACGAGGGAGTTCCGGCAGTAATGCCGAATGGACCACTAGACAAGGTACGAATTTCAGCATTCTGATACATGTTTCTCAACCAAAATTTCACGTAGAACACGATACGCACAACGAAAATTACCAAAATCAACTCCTGACGAAGATATTTAATGATTCTTGATCCGTGAATTCAAACCACCCGCTCATGAAAACTCAATGCTCTACGTGATTCACATCGCGCACTAAATGTTTATCATGACAGTCTCTGCGATGTAAAAATCTTCAACTTCAATCTTGACACTTTGGCTCAGCTATAGCAAATTACCAATAGTTTGAACAACGCATGGTGGGAAATGAACATTGCTCGATTGAGAAGCTTGCTGAAACCGTTGTAGTGCGCGATTTGACTCACGTAGAGCTTTGAGTTTCTTGTGAGCGGGCAGTTCAAATTCCTCGTAATCAGTGCGAAATAAAAACGTTAATATCTTCGTTAGAAGTTGATTTCGGTAATTTTCGTAGTGTGAATCGTGTTTTACGTGAAATTCTGGTTGAGAAACATGTATCAGATTGCTTAAATTCGTACCTTGTCTAGTGGTCCATTATCCGATGGAAATCGCCCGTTTTGACTGGGAAACCGGCAACACTGTCGAGGACAGAACTCGAGGGGGCGCGGGAGGGAGAGAAGGGCGCGGGTCGAAACGGGAAAAATATTAAGTGGAGTCCTGGAGGCGGGACAAAACATGCGGCATTACGTTTGGATCGGGTCCAACCGAGCGGCCATTATACTGCCGCGCTAAGCAGCAACCGCGTATCCGTGTCCGCACGTTGATGGTTCCCTTCCGATAAAATACCAATTTTATGGAGGGATCCCCGGTTCTTTTCCTTCAAATTATCCGCAATGATTCTCTCTTATATCCCGAAAAATTCAAGGAATAGTTCAATCTCCTCCTAAAAATTTCCGAAAAAGATCCCAACTCTCTCAAATCTACCCAACTGATCTGATGACTTCAGAAACTTCTTGTTAAAACCTCTGGAATTTTTCAAAAATGGTATTGATTCTTCCGACGTGTTCTGGGTATGGTTCATTGGTTCAAGTCCCGCGACAAAAATATTTAGGGAGTAATCGATAAATATTTGCGCAAAACCATAAAATGCATCCACTGTAATATTGGACACTGCACAGATATTGAATCGGCGGCGATAGAATACCATTAATCCGTTTTATAGTTTTTAAGCTATAGTTATTGACAATTTCGTCTTTATTTTTCCAACATTTAGTTCATATTACCATGAAAATTATGTTGTTGTTTTTCCAATAGTAAGTACTACCATGAAAATTCTTGCCGCGGTATTGATTCGGTATACTTTGTAGGTTTAAATGTGCGTATTTGACGAGTATTCATGAATTTTTCGAGGGAAACATACACTAATATTTTATGTTTTTGCATTTAATGTTTCATCGAGATAGGAAAAAAAAATTCTTTTGAATATTGTTTTATCGAATATCACTTCCAAAATATTCTGAATACAATCAGAAAGTACTATATCCGCTAAAAGCTCAACTTTTGTTGGCATTACAAGGAGCCGAAAACCAAAAAAATCTTTTTATCCTTAGACTGTCAAAAACTTCACAAACGATTCACAAAAAGTTTAACCGTCGCCGAATCGTTCAAATGACCAAATCGTCCGAAAAACATGAAAATATTCAAAATCTTTAGACGTCGATCAGAACGCTGTCAAGAATTATTCTTTTTTCAAATCGAGTTTGCCTGAACATTTAGAGGACACACTCGAGCGACTTCTCCGAAATAAAAAAATGATGATTATTAACTTGATGACAATACAGATGAAGAATATGATAATGAGTATAACTGCTCCGTATTGAATAATAATGAAATGATACACGGAAAAAAAATTGCTGAAGTAACACCCCGGATGTTAAAAATCTGCGCGACAAATCTTGGACATTCTGGCTGTCAAAGTAATATCCTAGCTACGTTGAATTAACAACCGTAACGTTCATATCAACATTCGAGAGTTGTAGCGCAAATTTTTAACATCCGGGATGTTACTTCAGCGATTTGTTTTCCAAGTATACGTGAAACAAGGAAATTACGTGAGGAATTTGACAACATTGGGGCGATCGTAGGGCGTTTCTGCTTAGCGCGCCATTATCGATATAAAACGTACGGCGGATTGGCGAGTGCAGCCCGATGCAAGTAATTTTTGATCGGGGGGCCCCGGTGATCAATCAGTGCCGCCTTTAATCCCCCCGAAAAGCACCTCCCCCACCCCCACCCTCTGATCGCGTGGCCCGGTAAGAGCCGCTGTTTCATATTCTGTGGCCGGGCTCCAACAGGAAGGGAGGAATTTCGTCGCTGCGCTGACGTAAAGCCGCAACGCCGTTACAGCGTGAGCCCTGGGAAGAATGGAGGTGAACGGACGAGAGAGCTCAATCGAGAGAGCGATTGCGCCGTTGAGTCAGGGGAGCGACGATTTATGGCCGTGCTTTGTATCGCAGTTAAGATCCAGTATTATCCTTTGTCTTTAATTTCTTAGAGCTGGTCCCGAGAATCCCGGGCAACGAGCGACCGGTTGAGTGGACCGGAGAAAACGGGCAACGCGACCGGATCACGAGAATCTACAAAAATCCTCATCTCCGTTGAATCAATCTTTTTCTCAAAAAGAAAGAAAAATGGAGAATTTGCATGAACAATCCTTATTGCTTCATCTAAAAGTGCTGAAAGAGCTGATTTCACAGTATATTTTCTTATTTTTTTCTGATATGGGAAATAGTATAAAAATAAATTTAAAGATGAGGAAATGCACCGCCTAATGACGTCATTTGCCGGCATTTCCCATTTCAACACATGTATTTTAGCAGATTAGATTTTTGTCGTATCTTCTCCAATAATGGTTCAATTCATGAACCAAGGGTATCCTCGTGTTCAGTTCACTCAGTATTTTTCGCTTAAACACGAAATTCATCAAATTTCAGACACCTGCAAATTCTCTATACTTCAATCCTTGTCAAGTTCGTAGCATTTTATGCCGTAATGTTCACGGGCTCTTTTATTCACACATTTGCGCGACTTTAACTATCAATGCACCGCGCTCGTTTAACAGGAAGGAACCGAGCCACATCAGCTATAGCATATTAACTGAGCCATTTCATTTTTTACGGAAGAACGTATGCGCGGATTCCTTTGAAAATAATCAGGAATTTGCTTCGTACGACGGAGAAAGTTCACTGAAATTTGCACGAAAATCCGCACAACCGATTTCATGTAAAAATTTAATTGCCCACTTAAAGAGCCTCCCAAAATTAATCGAAATCAGAGCTATCACCGAATTCAGAGCATAATAATCCCTACTTCCACTATCGTTTTTTCACTTTAAACCGATTTAATTTGTTGTTTGAACACGAATAAATTGCAATTTGCCGGCGATTGCTGATTGCCTGCAACATATATACCTGAGAATGTTTGTGAAGAAATTAATGAGAAAAAAATTACTGACTGAACAATCACGATCACTGCCTGTGCAAATGTTCATTAAACAATACTAAGCACTTTATCGATGCTGAAAGTGCAGAAGTGCGAATCTCGGAAAACACGATTTTCAAGGAGAGTAAAAAAGCCGTCTGCATTCCACTTTATTGTCCGTAGAAGGGTAATAAATAATTCTTAAGGATAGCAAGAATAAGATGTTTTTTCAAACTCTATCAGCAGTTTCAATAATTTTTCGAACTGTCAGAAAATACGGCAGAAATGCTGAGATTCGCGTTTTTGGCAATAAGAATCGACACTTCATCAGGACATACGCATTTTTGCAATTTGTGTTTTGTACTTGTTGGTGGATTTGCATCATTTAAAGACTGAAAAAAGGGTTTCACACTTAAAATTCCTTATCAGATAAGATTTAGTTGCTCATCGATGCTCCATCTATCCATGCTTTACGCTTTCCTATAATGGGCCAGTGGACAAAGTACCTTTTCTTCAATTTTGATTTTACAGTTAATCAACGAAAGCTCCTTTTATCACTGCGAAACTTTTTAAATTCACAACAACTTTTGACTAAGTTGCGATCTTGTGAACGGCGACTCTTTCAGTTTCGCATCAGAACACGATAACTGAACCAAGATTATATAATTAATTAATATATTTAATATAATTAATAAAATAATTTGATATAATGTATTAATATAATTAATTAAGGTTAATTAATCAATATACATAATCTTATCCAGCCGCATGCGCTCTCTTCATACAGATAAGCCGTAGAGACCAAACACAATCTTCTTATTATTTCATAATAATATTCCTCGGCATTTTTCAAATATGCAGCTCTATTTAAGACCCAAAAATATGAACTTTATGGTCGATATCATTGTACAAGGCACAATGCGCAATGGATAAAAAAGAGCGCCTTCGAATATATCCGTAAACATAATGCAAAATTCTGATACCACCATTCGTGCGTCACGGCAGTCATTTTGCATACCCGGCCATTTGAAGGCGAATCATTGACTTCAGGCGGCGAGGTAAGAATTGCAGCAATGACATTTGATATTCTTAAGGAGACAAAACTCCGGAGGAGCCAAACCCCGGGGTCAGCCCCCTGGCCCCTGGGAGCCAAACCCGGGGGTCAGCCCCCTGAACCCTAAAGAGCCAAACCCGGGGGTCCGCCCCCTGACCCCTAAGGAGCCGAACCCGGGGGTCAGCCCCCTGAACCCTAAAGAGCCAAACCCGGGGGTCAGCCCCCTGAACCCTAAAGAGCCAAACCCGGGGGTCAGCCCCCTGAACCCTAAAGAGACAAACCAGGGGGTCAGCCCCCTGGCCCCTAAGAAGCCGAACCCGGGGGTCAGCCCCCTGAACCCTAAAGAGCCAAACCCGGGGGTCAGCCCCCTGAACCCTAAAGAGCCAAACCCGGGGGTCAGCCCCCTGGCCCCTAAGGAGCCGAACCCGGGGGTCAGCCCCCTGAACCCTAAAGAGCCAAACCCGGGGGTCAGCCCCCTGGCCCCTATAAGGCCAAACCCGGGGGTCAGCCCCCTGGCCCCTAAGGAGCCAAACCCGGGGGTCAGCCCCCGGAACCCTAAAGCGCCAGACCCGGGGTCAGCCCCCTGAACCTTAATGCGGCAAACCCGGGGGTCAGCCTCCTGAACCCTACAGAGCCAAACCCGGGGGTCAGCCCCCGTGGCCCCTAAGGAGCCAAACCCGGGGGTCAGCCCCCTGAACCCGAAAGAGCCAAACCCGGGGTCCGCCCCCTGAACCCTAAAGCGCCAAACCCGGGGGTCAGCCACCTGAACCCTAAAGAGCCAAACCCGGGGGTCAGCCCCCGGAACCCTAAAGCGCCAGACCCGGGGGTCAGTCCCCTGAACCCTAAAGAGCCAAACCCGGGGGTCAGCCCCCTGAACCCTAATGCGGCAAACCCGGGGGTCAGCCCCCTGAACCCTAGAGAGCCATACCGGGGGGTCAGCCCCGTGGCCCCTAAGGAGCCAAACCCGGGGGTCAGCCCCCTGAACCCTAAAGAGCCAAACCCGGGGGTCAGCCCCCTGAACCCTAAAGAGACAAACCAGGGGGTCAGCCCCCTGGCCCCTAAGAAGCCGAACCGGGGGTCAGCCCCCTGAACCCTAAAGAGCCAAACCCGGGGGTCAGCCCCCTGAACCCTAAAGAGCCAAACCCGGGGTCAGCCCCTGGCCCCTAAGAAGCCGAACCCGGGGGTCAGCCCCCTGAACCCTAAAGAGCCAAACCCGGGGGTCAGCCCCCTGGCCCCTATAAGGCCAAACCCGGGGGTCAGCCCCCTGGCCCCTAAGGAGCCAAACCCGGGGGTCAGCCCCCGGAACCCTAAAGCGCCAGACCCGGGGGTCAGCCCCCTGAACCTTAATGCGGCAAACCCGGGGGTCAGCCTCCTGAACCCTACAGAGCCAAACCCGGGGGTCAGCCCCGTGGCCCCTAAGGAGCCAAACCCGGGGGTCAGCCCCCTGAACCCGAAAGAGCCAAACCCGGGGGTCCGCCCCCTGAACCCTAAAGCGCCAAACCCGGGGGTCAGCCACCTGAACCCTAAAGAGCCAAACCCGGGGGTCAGCCCCCGGAACCCTAAAGCGCCAGACCCGGGGGTCAGTCCCCTGAACCCTAAAGAGCCAAACCCGGGGGTCAGCCCCCTGAACCCTAAGCGGCCAAACCCGGGGGTCAGCCCCCTGAACCCTAAGAGCCATACCGGGGGTCAGCCCCCTGGCCCCTAAGGAGCCAAACCCGGGGGTCAGCCCCCTGAACCCTAAAGAGCCAAACCCGGGGGTCAGCCCCCTGAACCCTAAGGAGCCAAACCCGGGGGTCAGCCCCCTGGCCCCTAAGAAGCCAAACCCGGGGGTCAGCCCCCTGAACCCTAAAGAGCCAAACCCGGGGGTCAGCCCCCTGAACCCTAAAGAGCCAAACCCGGGGGTCAGCCCCCTGGCCCCTAAGAAGCCAAACCCGGGGGTCAGCCCCTGAACCCTAAAGAGCCAAACCCGGGGGTCAGCCCCCTGAACCCTATAGAGCCAAACCCGGGGGTCAGCCCCCTGGCCCCTAAGGAGCCAAACCCGGGGGTCAGCCCCCTGGAACCCTAAAGCGCCAGACCCGGGGGTCAGCCCCCTGAACCCTAATGCGGCCAAACCCGGGGGTCAGCCCCCTGAACCCTACAGAGCCAAACCCGGGGTCAGCCCCGTGACCCTAAGGAGCCAAACCCGGGGGTCAGCCCCCTGAACCCTAAAGAGCCAAACCCGGGGGTCCGCCCCCTGAACCCTAAAGAGCCAAACCCGGGGGTCAGCCACCTGAACCCTAAAGAGCCAAACCCGGGGGTCAGCCCCCTGGAACCCTAAGAGCCAGACCCGGGGGTCAGCCCCTGAACCCTAAAGAGCCAAACCCGGGGGTCAGCCCCCTGAACCCTAATGCGGCAAACCCGGGGGTCAGCCCCCTGAACCCTAGAGAGCCATACCGGGGGGTCAGCCCCGTGGCCCCTAAGGAGCCAAACCCGGGGGTCAGCCCCCTGAACCCTAAAGAGCCAAACCCGGGGGTCAGCCCCCTGGCCCCTAAGAGGCCAAACCAGGGGGTCAGCCCCCTGAACCCTAAAGAGCCAAACCCGGGGGTCAGCCCCCTGGCCCTAAGGAGCCAAACCCGGGGGCCGCCCCCCTGAACTCTAAGGAGCCATATTATATTCCAGGTACTTTCAAGGATGTAGAAAAAAAATGCCAATGCCGTGGAAAGCGTCACCAACGTCCACGTCGTTATGCATTAAGGAAAGGACGGCGTACTTACGAAATGGATCCTAAAAATCTTGGTTAAAAACTTGCTTTTGGAGTCCTTACCTGGAAAAAAAAAAAAAAAAAAACACACAAACTATGAGTTTTTTGAAATCGATGAACACTGAACAAGTAATCAGGGTGTCTAGCAATTTTCAAAATTGAAATTGCTTGACATTTTCCTGATTTCCCTGACAAAAAAGGTACAAAAACTGGCAACAAATTCAAAATTCCCTGACAGGCGGAAGAAATAATTCCCTGACGTTTTTCTGACAAAAAGGGAAAATTCTCCCAAGTTTTCGACACGGTTATTGAACCGATTAGATGTAAAAAAGAATTTTTTTTAAAAAAATATTGTGATATATTTAGCAAAATATAGGATGCCAAACTTATGTGAGATAGCAAAAGTCTTATTTTTAAAATTTTAAAGATATCAGCAAAAATTCGGGTAGAAATCTCCACGAGAGTAAAATTCGCGAAAAATTTTCCGAAAAATTCGTGTTTTTCGGTTTCCCTGACGTTCTTTCGACACGAAAATTGCTTGCAAAATAGAAGTCCCTGACATGCCAAATTTTTGCGGATTCCCTGACGTTCTCCGTGGAAAGGCAGTTCCTTTAATTTGGCGACACCGGATTTCCTCCATTTAAACCTATGCTAAATAATAGATTCCTGTCGGAGCACCTGGCGCCTCCAAGAATCGATACATTTCCATATGTTTAAATGGAGAAAAGACAATGTTGTCAATTTACTGGATCCGCCAATGATTCCGCGATTTCTCTGACGGTTCCCGGTTTTCCCGGTCGCCAGACACCCCTTAAACACACTATTGTTACCAGCCCTGTTTGGTATGCAAAACGAGAAATAATAAAAAAAGGGAAATGGAGCGATCTTATTAGTTGGTATTGACTAAAAAGGAAACAGGTAGACAAACTATGAGCCCCTTCGAGAGCTACCGTTACTTTATCCATTTCTCCTCCCTTTGTCCAAAGCAACGACCCGCTCCCGGCAAAAGAATTGCTTCACTTTCAATTTGTCTTCAATCAGCCCACCGAACTTAAAAAAAAAGAAAAGAAAAGAAAAAAAAATTCTAGTTTGAGCGAATCCTATATGGTTTCCTTTGAGTGGCGAACATTTGCGGTCGAATTTAATAGCTGCAGCACAAGCATAGAGCGTGTTAATCCACCGGCATACATCCGACTTCGGATGGTTGTATCTCAATCATTGACTACTGCCACACATACCAGCATCTGTTCAAATCAACCTCTCACTTACAGCAAAAGGATAAAAGCAAGTTTATGCACCGCGCTAAAAACGCCTTCTAATGAGGCTGATACTGCGGCATACATCAGAGTTCGAATAATTGTATCTCAATCATTGACCGATGACACACATACCAGCAGCATCTGTTCAAATCAACCACTCACTTACAGCGAAAGGATAAAAGCAAGTTTATGCACCGCGCTAAAAACGCCTTCAAATGAGGCTGATACTGCGGCATACATCTGGGTTCGAATAGTTGTATCTCTATTAACCGATGCCGCACATTACTGTTCAAAGCAACCACTCGCTTACACCAAAAAGATAGCGCTACTTTCCACTTGTCTCCTTCGTCAACAGCCTTTGCAATAAATTTCAAGAATCAGCCATCTGGCACTTCGCGCCACGCCGTGGCGGGTAGAGAGTTGCATCATTTTTTCCTTCATGAGCATTGAGTTTTCAGATAAATTTAAATGGGCCTGTTGCAAACTTTTGCTATATCAAAACTAAGATTTGTTTCTTATAGAATAATGCCTCAAAAATCACGATGAGCGCATTGGCAAAGTCTGAAATGCACTCATAACTTCACAATCTGCGTAAGAAATTTGCGGTTTTTTGAGCTTCCCGCTTCAAAAACGATACTACGGCGCAGGTGAACATTTTGTAAGAGGAGTCGTTCCATCGTCGGCAATAATCATCATGGCCGACGCCAATCCGTCAAAACACGTTTGATGGGACGAGATAACACCTGAACTGGATTAGACCAGATAACAATCGGTGTGTTAACGTTCATATTTTCCACGCCCGAATTGATTGACCTTGAACTCTCCTCGAATTACGCGCGGAACTGCGCGCAAGCGTCGGCCATGATGAATATCGCCGACGATGGAGCGACTCCTCTAACAGAATGTTCACCTGTGCCGTAGTATCGTTTTTGAAGCGGGAAGCTTAAAAAACCGCAAATTTCTTACGCAGATTGTGAAGTTATGAGTGCATTTCAGACTTTGCCGATGCGCTCATCGTGATTTTTGAGGCATTATCTACAAGAAACAACTCTTATTTTTGCTCTAGCAAAAGTTTGCAACAGGCCCATTCAACGCAAAGTTTTACGTTTGCATGATCAGCAGCTCCTCTCCAACGATGCTGAAGCAGACCTACACTGCCGTGCTGAAGCAAAACGGCGCACATTAGATCGAGTCAATAGGAGAGGACGGACAAAATTTGAAAATTTTAAAAACTTAAAACTCGGTTTATACAAAATTTTGAGGTTCTAAAAGTGTATCCACTGGTTTTTTCGTGAATTTTTCTTCAAGAGGCACCCCTTAAAATTTGAAATGTGACGAAAGAAACATCAAAATTTGCTGTTTTGGTCAAAAATTTTATGTCCGACCTCTCCGACTGACTCAATCTACTGTGCGGCGTATTATCTTTCGAATGTCGCCAGACTCTTCCCGAGGATGTACGCTGGTGCGACGGAAAATCCGTTATCTATACTATAAGCTCCAAGACCTCCTAATTTTGCGAAACTGGTGACGCTTAGTTCCAGCGTTCTACCGGGCCGATTTTCATGATTTTTGCGGCTATTGACGGGCAATTGTCTCTAGATAAGCCAACTCTTTTCAGATTTTGAAAATATGGCCCAGGTTTTTTTATATTACGTGGTAAAGTTGCGAATTCTCCCATATAAACAATGTAAATTTATGTGTTTTGTCATAGTTCGTTTGAGCATTCTACTGGGCCGATTTCCATGATTTTTGCGTAAATCGACAGGTAATAGGCTCTAGATGAGCCCGCTCTAATCAGATTTTGGAAAAAGGACCCAGGTTTTTTTAAAATCACGTTATTAAAGTGAGTGAATTTACAGAGTGCTCCGGGACTGCTACCGCTATGCGCGGGAGGATGCGCAGTGGTCGAGGAGGTTGCGCAGTAGGTGTGTAGCCTGCGCATCAGCTCTACACTTATCTACACAAGATTTCCGCCGATTACCTCAAGACGAGCGGTGGCCGAGTCGTCTACGACGTCGGAAGTGTCCACATTGATCAAGGTGTGGGTTCGATCCCCGCCTCCAGAGATACTTAATAATTATCCGATTTAAACAGATCGTTGTTTTACTGTAATATTTCATCAAGCAGTCATTCCAAAACGCGTCCTTTTGACTTCAAAAATTTTTTTTTTCTTTATTCATCAAAACCAAAAATTATTTCATTCTATTAAGTATACCTCATATCGAATTTTTTTAGGGGAAAAATAAAACTAATACTAATAGGAGGGTAAAAATAGGGCCGCGAAGCGGCCCATTGATGGCGCGGAGCGCCTTCGGGGGGTTGGGCCGCGTAGCGGCCAGGGGGCGTAGCCCCCTAGTGTCATACTGTCGCTTGACTCTGATTGCTTTGCGATTAGAATCGTGGTCTCCCTGATTGTCATCAATCTGTTCAGATACGGCATGTCTCGTCAGTTTCCATCCCCTCTCAGGGGCCCGAACTTCAATCGCTGGCTCGGAAATTTATTTTGCGAAACCACCATCTCGCGTTGATTCGCCCATCTCAATTCATGGTCCAATGCGGGAGTTAATCACGGAGACGAACCTATATCCTATATCCGGTCTCTGGTGCGCCATACTGCTGCTGCTCAGGAAAAACACCGTATGATCCACCCGACATTCCCAAATTTCCTTCGAAAAAATACGAGAACGCATATAGAAACTTGCGGATAGTTTTCTCAAATTTTTCGGAATAGGTCATTCTTAATAAGACTCAAGCGCTTAAAAAAGGAAAATTGAGTTTGTGATTATCTAATATTGCTTCAGACAGTTTTCACTGTTTTCACTCGAATTCTCATTTCTGACGCATGAGTCTCTTCGAGAGGGGCCAATGCAATTCACAATGGAAAAAAAAAAACATATTGGATCTAGAGTCCAGACTCTTAGAAACATCGACAAGAAAAAATACTCTTGATTCAATCAGATTTAAGCTTAAATCAAGAACCAAGCCTCTTAATTTAAGCGGATTTCCTTTTGATTTAAGCTTAAATCTGATTGAATCAAGAGTCCTTTTTCTTGTCAATGTTTTCAAGAGTCTGGACTCTAGATCCAATGTGTTCTTTTTTTTTCAAGTGAAATTTACAGTGCCTAAAATTTCAAGGAAAAAAATATTTAAATTGTCTTAAAAACAAACGTTTCACACAGGGAAATTTGGCAAAATCCGCATGTTCATACGATATTTTGCCATAGTGCGGGCGCGTAACACTTGGGCTTGTGTGAGGCCGGAGTGTTTGGGCGATTTCGCTCGAGTGCGGACGCATGGACGCGCCCGCTCATTTCGGTGCGACACGGACAACGGGCGCGGCCCCTTTGTGACGCCCGCACAAAAGCCGCCCGGCGCGGACAACCGCCCGACCGTGCGGGTAAACATGTACACGACTCCAAGGGACAAGGGCCATAGCGTTCCGCTCAACAACCCCTCAACAAGCGATAGGGACCTTAAGGAGATGTGCGGCTTTTTCATGGGCAAGCACTCAATCAAAGGCTTCCGCCGCGGTTTCGACGTGGTATCGGACCCGGGTCCCGGGACTCCCGGGGCACGTTCGCGCTACCACGTCACGCAATGACGTCGCCTACGGGTCCTCGTCCGCTCATCTTTACAAATAAATACTATTCTTTACAATTCTAATCTTATTTGGACGTGTTTCTGCCATACAGAACTAAGTGCAGTTATAAATGAGCCCCAAGACCCATCAGAATATGTGCATAACAGAGCTCACAATTGAAAAAAAAAAAAAAAAAACACATTGGATCTAGAGTCCAGACTCTTGAAAACATTGACAAGAAAAAGGACTCTTGATTCAATCAGATTTAAGCTTAAATCAAAAGGAAATCCGCTCAAATTAAGAGGTTTAGTTCTTGATTTAAGCTTAAATCTGATTGAATCATGAGCATTTTTTCTTGTCGATGTTTTTAAGAATCTGAACTCTAGATCCAATGAGTTTTTTTCCAGTGCACGTCATAATTCCTATAGTTCCGTTTGGCATGAATACGTCCATTTTAATTCATCACTACTGCCGTGTTACAGAAAAAACATTCGGAAGTTACCAAATCTCCTCAAATTAAATGTCTATTCTCAAGGATAATTATGAATATACTAGGGGGCTACGCCCCCTGGCCGCTACGCGGCCCAACCCCCTGAAGGCGCTCCGCGCCATCAATGGGCCGCTTCGCGGCCCTATTTTTACCCTCCTATCGGTGTTAGTTTTATTTTTCCCCTAAAAAATTACGATATAAGGTATACTTTACTTTTAGAATGAAATAATTTTTGGTTTTGATGAATAAAGAAACAAAATTATTTTTTTGAAGTCTAAAGGACGCGTTTTGGAATGACTACTTGATGAAATATTGCAGTAAAACAACGAACATTGATAATCAGGTAATAATTAAGAGTTTCGGGAGACGGGGATCGAACCCACACCATGTTTTAAGTGGACGCTTCCGACGTCTTTGACGACTCGGCCACCGCTCTACCTGAGGCAGACGGGGCGAATCTTGTGTAGATAAGTGTAGAGCTGATGCGCAGGCTACACAGCTACTGCGCAACCTCCTCGACCACTGCGCATCCTCCCGCGCATAGCGGTAGCAGTCTCGGAGCATTCTGAAAATTCACTCACTTTTATAACGTGATTGTAAAAAAACCTGGGTCCTATTTCCAAAATCTGAATAGAGCGGGCTCATCTAGGGCCAATTACCCGTCGATTACCGCAAAAAACTTAGAAATCGGCCCGGTAGAACGCTCAAACGAACTATGACAAAAAATATAAATTTACATTGTTTAAATGGGAGAATTCGCAACTTTACCACTTAATATAAAAAAACCTAGGCCATATTTTGAAAATCTGAAAAGAGTTGGCTTATCTAGAGACAATTGCCCGTCGATAGCCGCAAAAATCATAAAAATCGGCCCGGTAGAACGCTGGAACTAAGCGTTACCAGTTTCGCAAAATTAGGAGGCTTGAGAGCTTATAGTATAGATTCTCTTGAAATTTTTAAATAATTTTCATCTGATGGCGAATGAAATTCTTTGAAAAATTGAAGAAAAAGTATTCGCAGATATTTCTAAAAATTCGTGTTTTATCAAAGGAAATTCGGCAGCGTCTAAAGGCTCATATGGCGTTCTTCCTTAGCCCGGCAGACTAGGCAAAGTGCGTGTAAGTACTATAACGACGGCGAAAGTCTGCAATCACATATCTCGTTTGCGGTGTCTGAAAATCTCCGCCTCTATGTTATTTTTTAAAGGAGAACAAATCGACATCATTCCTTGAAGTTTAAGCAAAATTTTCTTCGCACCGAGAAGAAAAATCCCGGCACTTTTAAAGAATCGCCGTTGGGTAGTTATCGTTAAAAAAATAAAGTATGACAGGAAGTCTGCGAGGTCGCAAACCGAGTTGTGTGATTGCCAACCTCCGAAACTACAAGAAAGAAACGCCCGCCCACAGTTGAGCCGATAGGTGTAACAAACACAAGCGCCTTCAACTACAGATGCATACAACTATTCATACTCCGAATACAACTATTCGTACTCGATGGACGTCCGTATTGCATACGCCTAAATTGAAGGCACTCTGATTTTCCTGATCGTCGCGGGAGTCGTGAGAAGTACGCACTTCGCAGTTGTTATGTTTCACTAGTAAGAAATCACTCCAGAGAGGATGCGCGTCGATAAAGGCGGCCCATTTAAATTTGGCAATAGCTGATGTGGCTTGGTTCCTTTCTGCTAAACGCGGTGCTTTTACATATTGAACCAATGGATATGGATACAATCTCGCCAGTTTGATGTATCGAATAGGATCCATGGTTTAGATGAAGAAAAAGCAGTGGTGCCAACTTTCGAGTGGGCGGGGTGGCGACCGAGCGTCGCGTCGGCAGGGAAAACTGTTTTCGGTCCATAAAAGCGGGAAAGGATCCAGCTCGAGTTGCCGTAACAGTGTTTGCTCTTGTAATTAAAGCCGAGTTTCATAGGAGGCTAAGCCTGGCATAAAATTTCGCCATCTCCTCCTAGGCGCGCCGTAATCTCCTCGTTAAATAAGTTTATTATTATTAGTTCCTCTCAAAGAGCTCCCGTCCTCTCCCCGGAGCCTCGGACGATCCAATATTTTCCGCCCAAAAAACCCAACTTTCCAATCCGCTTTCCACTTCCTCGAAACTCCCTTTTACATTATTTTTCGACTCTATAACGTTTCCGCACATGCTTTCGCGCCGGTAAAACTTGCGCACATAGTCACCCCGAATATTGCCTGGGTACGAAATGAACCAATAACTTGCGGACGAGCACTGGAAAAAAGTCGCTTGATCTAGAGTCCAGACTCTCATAAGATTTGACAAGAAAAATACTTGATTCAATCGAATTTTTGCTTGCATCGAGTACCATTCCTCTGAATTTAAGCGGATGTCCTTTTAATTCGATCCGATTGAATCAAAAGTCTTTTTTGTCGTCAAATCTTTTGAGAGTCTTAACTCTGTATCCAACTGACTCTCTTTATTCAGTGAGGCATTGTTTGGCAACATTGAACCGTATACACTGAAGACGAAATGAAGGGTAAGTTGAAGAACTAAATAAATATGTGAGTAAATTAGCATTTAAGTGGAGAAGTGCGAAGAAACGACAAAAAAAAAAAAAAAGAAAGAAAATATCTTCGATAAATTCGGCTATACGCATAAATGAGAATAAAAATACAATTTTAAAAATAAAATTAAAATATTTTCGGCATATTTTCTGTTTGATTTAAGAAACATGTTTGGACGCTCTTTCCTCAAGAAAGCTATTAGAGAAACGGCTGCGAATACGTCCTCGAGGATGCTTGGGTTTGTTTGTGTCCTGGCAATGCGTGTAATGCAACTATTCGAACTTTGATGTATGTCGTGGTATCATCGCTAATTGAAGGCATTTTTCGCGCGAAGCCATTATATGCTCAATGCTTTTGACCTGCGGTGACAATGTAACCCATAGAGGCGTTGTGTTCTTATAAGTCATGTCAATACGCGAGATGCAACTATTCGAACTTGAGCGTATGCCACAGTATCACCGCTCATTGAAGGTGTTTTTTAGCGCGGAACCATTATATCGATGGTGAAAGTGCAGAAGTGCGTTTCTCGGAAAATGCGATTTTCTAGGAGAGCAAAAAAAAAGTGTCTACATTCCTAGCTCTTAATTCTTAATGGTTAGTAGAAGGGTAATAATTCTTGAAGATAGCAATAATAAAATGCTTTTTCAGACTCCATCAGCATTTTGAATAATTTCTCGATCTGTTAAAAAATACGGCAGAAATGCCGAGTTTCGCGATTCCGACACTACCAATTGACACTTAATCACGAGATGCACGTTTTTGCAATTAGTGTTTTAAACCTGTTGCTGGCGGATTTGGATAATCTAAAGACTGAAAAAAAGAGTTTGACGCCTAAAATTTCTTATCAGAAGCATTAGTTCGATCTCATATGGCCAGATCAAGCATTGTATATATATATCGAATTTATTGTCAAGAAAGAAATCAGTACAAAGAAAGAACATGACTTTTCAGAATACACTTAGGAATTATTACAACAACTACCTCTGTTTAAAAGGTATCCATTTGAATTTGTAGATTAAGATTTTCTACAGAAAGTTTTAGATAGGGAGGAATTTTAGGCTGTACAATTTAATAAATTGCACATGAAAATAACTAGGGAAAAAATCCTTTAAGGGGGGAAAAGCTTTAGTTGATCCAATACGATGAGTCACTAATAAGTGGATCCGAGAATTGGCTTCCTTGAGTAACTTTTACACCATAGGTAAGAAGACAGTGCAGAGTCTTTACAATATATCGTCTCTGCGTGGACCCTCAAGAAATTATTTAGGTATAATTTATTTATTTATTTTTTTTTTTTATTTTTATTTTTATTTTTTTTTTTTTCCGATTTTCCCCCACACTCTGGCATCCATACTGTTAGAAACCTACAGCCCTCTAGTGCCCGCGAAAACTCGGAGGGCATCCATGCTCCATCCATCCACGCTCAACGCCTTTCTAATGGACCACTGGACAAAGTGTCTTTTCTTCAATTATGATTATTCACAGTTCATCGTCGAAAGCTTCTTTTATCCGTGCGATACTTATTGAATTCGCAACCGCTTTTCAGTGAGTTGCGATCTTTAAAACGGCAACTCTTACAGTCTTGCATGAGAATACAATGACCAAAGCCAGAGGGCTTAAAACCACGATCAGAACCGAGCGCTTAGACTCTTTTTTTAAATAAGACCTACAGAGAGAAAAAAAATCGTGGAACGTGCAATAATGTTCTTCCGGCATTTTTCAAAAAAACGGCTCGATTGAAGACTCGAAAATTCTGAACTTTTATGTTCAACATCGTTGTACGGGGCCACTCAGATACGATACAAAACAGCGCCTTCAACCCACTATGTATTCTTAACGGGAAATTCTGATACCACCATTCGTACTTGACGACAGTCATTTTGCATAGCCGGCCAATTGAAGGCAAATCATTGACCCAGGCAACAGGGTACAAATTTCAGCAATGTGATACGTGTTTTTTAGGCCCCACATGGCATCCAAGGTGCCCAACCGCGAACCCTCGGGCGCTGCCCCACCTGAAGTCCAAGGGGCCCAAGGAGTATGCTTTCGTGGTTGCGCTCCGGACACACAACAAACACAAATCAGATTTGAAATTGGCAGAAGAGGGCGGCAGTTTACTTGGAAACTGTTTTCATTGGCTCTCTGGAGGAATAATATCACTAACTGCTGTGTTTTCTGAAACTACGTAATTTTTTGCGCACTTCATGCTTTCTCATATCGACAGTGTAAGTCGGCAATCACATAACTCGTTTGCGGTGTCTGAAATTCTCCGCCTCTATGTCATTTTTTTAAAGGAGAACAAAATGACATTATTTTTTGAAGTTTTTGCAGAATTTTCTTCACATAGAGAAGAAAAATCATGACAGTTTTAAAAAATTGCCGTTGAGTAGTTTTCCGTTTAAAAAATAATGTATGACAAGAAGTCTGCGACCTCGCAAACCGAGTTATCTGATTGCCGACTTACACCGTCAATATGTCTCATTTTGGTACAATTAAAATGAATTTTGCCGTTTCAGCTATTTCAGTGATTTCATCTAAAAGAGGTAAGATAAATTTAGAGTGAAACTCGATTTGGAAAATTTGACTCTTACTGCTCTCTTGGCTATGACGGCAGAGCCAAGCAGGCCTAGGACTAAGCTGGAGAGGTTAGCGGCGCAGTGGGCGACATCTCGGCGGAAGATAATCTAATTGCCGGAATTCCCGCGTTCTCCGGGTCGACCACGATTAATGTGCGAGTACATCATTTTCATTTTTAATTGCGTGCCCCTAATTCCGGGCGCGGGAGCTTTGTTTGAGAATTTAGGGGGTAGCCCGAGCACCTAATTGCGCCCGAGTAAAGGTTCTGTTTAATTTTTTCCCCCGAGTTAATGGCCTCGTTTTGAAACGGGCTAATGCTGGGTACCCTCGGTCCCTCACTCCACTCCCAGGCAAACCAGGACCGAGGGCCCGGGCAGAGCTTTCCTCTTTATCGTACCTCCATTCGAGATTTTTCCGATTTTTCTCTGACAAAATACTTCAGGAGCGGACTGGTAGTCGAAAAGTTAGGAGGCGACCTAGATGTGGGGGCCCCTCCTGTCGTTCGGGGGCCCCTCTAAGAAGGTCAGGGGGCCCTCCCCCGGAAAATTTCGAAAATTTCACACTTTTTAATCGCAATTTTAAGCATTATCTTAGTTGAATTCTACAGTACTTGAACTTTAAAATAACCCATTCTCAGGATTCTTCATGGGCCTCTTCATCACATAAGCTTTAGGTGACCTTTCATATTTCTTAGAAACAAATCAAGGATCTCGGGGCCTTTTAGTGACTGAAAAGGATAGAAAAATTACAACATTACGGGGAAAAAAACGATGACTTGAAAAACATTCGCCGCGGGGGCCCCTTTGGGACTTCCGCGGCAAATTGTTAGGAGGGGATCGCCTCCCCGCCCCCATGGCCAATCCGCCCCTGATATTACGAGAAAACTAGCGGATATTCATCTTTCATTTTTTGGAGTCAATTTTGGCGTACGGTTAGGAACTCAAAATTTAAAAACTGAGGCCTAGTCGCACTTGGATTTTCTTGTATTAGATCAGTATGTGAGGAGGAAAAATATAAAATTTGTAATAGATTTACGGCCTTTTTTGCTGTGGACGACAGTCCTCTTCCAAGATGCCAACCACCAGGGTTCCCGCGCAACTGAAGCTTAAAATTCCCCCAATTTTTTCTCACATACTTAAACAATTTTAGAATCGTCTTCACAGCCACAATTGCATAACATTTTTCCAAAAGGAACCACTATCTGACTCATTTTAGAAACACTATAAGTCCCATTGGCAGAGAAACGCAGAGGAAAGAATAAAGATAATTTTGCAAATATTAGGAATAGGACCTACCTTGCAATATACGAGGCTTGTGTAATTTTTTCCTTTTTATTCTTTTTTTCCTTCTTCATTCGTGTGCAGGTTATTTAAATCCCTTGCAAAGATCTACATATTTTCGAATTTATGCTCTTGAATTATTTAACTCCAGGTTCGAAAAAATTGTGCTTTTTATGATGAGATGTCACCGAAGTTGACA
Organism: Bemisia tabaci; assembly: GCF_918797505.1. NCBI lineage: Eukaryota > Metazoa > Arthropoda > Insecta > Hemiptera > Aleyrodidae > Bemisia > Bemisia tabaci. The sequence continues at coordinate 53,290,552 of NC_092797.1, forward strand.
AATAAAAAAGGTCTCATTTCTAGAGATATGCCGATGGCGGAAAGGTGGGCTCTCAGGTTGAATAAGCTCGGATCCCAGAGAGAAAAGTTGAGAGGTCATGGTTGCGATATACAGGGTGTTTCAAGGTTAAACCACCAGAACACAGGAGCGCGTTATATGACTACAACTTAGACATATTAGCTGTATAGATTTGTTTCTTTTTTTTCACAAAAAATCCTCGGTTGTGGCTACCATTGCTTTACTTCCCTCTCTCATGTTGTGAATTTATCTTTTCTCCTCAATTTTAGCGACGTTTATGCGCCAAAATTCACTAGAAATATGCAATTCCTTCAATTTTTAGCAACAACTGATCAGAGGCCTCACAAATGTTTGAATCGTAAGTTAAATGAGAACTTTGTGGAATCCAAGAGGTCAAAAACAAAGTTTTTGATCCTGAAAGGCCTAAGATCCCCTAGACCCCCCCCCCCCCCTAACGGGTAGTTTCAATACTATTCAGACCATAGATAAATTAAGCGCTAAAACTTATGGGAAGTAAGTGACCGTTAATCATAAGTTTTGCCAGAAACTGTCACCAAAATTCAGAAAAAACGATGCTTTCTCAAAAAATGTAGAAAATTTGGAAGCGGGCTGAAGCACTTTCGTAGAATAAAACATATATATAATAAAAATTAAACAAAAGTATGGCGGAAAAAGTCTTCTCTCGACTCATGAAAGTTTTCTGCGGCCAAATGGTTTCACCGCGGAACACCCTGTGATTCGCCGTGTCGGAGGATATAAAAAAAAATTAGCTTGTTGCGAGATGGGAGGAAAACTTTCACCTTAATCCGTTGCAAAATCATCCATTAAGATTCGAAATTAGACTCGGAACGGCGGAGAAACGGAGCGACCCGTCAAAAGGAACGATTCGTTATCCTTTGCAGCCCCGCTCAGTCTGCCGTGCTGAGGTAGAACGCCGTATGAACATTCTAGAGTTGCCAAATTTCCCTTGATAAAACATGCATTTTTGACGACATTCCTGTACATTTTTCCTTACAATTTTCAGATTTTTTAGATTAAATTGCGTACGAAATTGTCCGAAAATTGGGAGAGGGAAATATTCACAATTTCCCGAGTAAAATCGGTTTTTATCGAAGGAAACTTGGCAACGTCTGAAGGCTCATACGGCGTTCTTCCTTAGCACGACAGCAGTGTTCCGTGGATTTTTCCGCGTCTGAGTGATGCAGGGACACCCGGCACATCTTTCTTCGAACGGGATTAGTGGATGTCGCTCCGATGAGATCATTTAATTTTTTTTATCTAAATGCAAATCCCTCGGCTTATCTCGCCGGTTTCCCGGGGGTTTTGGCTTCGGTTCTCGCAATCTCGATCCTTTCGTCTCTTCATTTGTTCTCGGCGCTCTCTGTAATTCCTTGTTCCTTGTGCCGCTCCTCCGGGAAGAGATGCCGGCAGCCTCACTACGCCAAGATTTAAAAACAATGCAGACCTAGTCCGACGCATTTACAACACTTGGAAACGGGACAAAACTAACGAAATTAACCGCACGATGATGAACGGACCACCACTTAAATGTTTCAATATGGATGCACCGCCCCACAAAAGAATCGAGTCAATTGGAGAGGTCGGACAAAATTTGGAAACTTTAAAAGCTTTTAAATCTGTTTACACAAAACTTTGAGGTTGGTTTCCTTGAGAAATTTCCTTCTTGAATCACCCCTCAAAATATAAAATGTGACGAAATAAACATCAAAAATTGCAATTTGCCCTTGTCTTTCGTTCCTCAGAAAATTGAGACGCGTCCATATTTGGACTGCATTTTGAAATTTGGACCTATAAATTCTGGCTCATCTGAAAAAATACTTACGTGCATAGGGAAACTAATGGCACATACGTTGTTTTTAAACCGGGCCGGAATTTATAGTTCCTAATTGCAAAATGTAGTCTATTTTTCAGTGGCAAAACCCACCGATGCACAATGGATCGAGTCAATAAAGAAGGTCGTACAAAATTTGGAAACATTAAAAGCTTACGACTCCGTTTATACAAAACTTGGAGATTTTGAAAGTGGTTCCAATGATTTTCTCGTGAAATCCTTTTCTAGAGGCACCGCTTATAATTTAGAATGTGACGAATTAAACATTAAAATTTGTAGTTTTAGTCAAAAATTGCATGTCCGACCTTTCTGATGGACTCGGTCGATAGTGCGGTGGTTTCCATCGCTTGTAGTTTATTGAAGTTCTCATGATGGAAAATTGCCAATTTTTCACCTCGGTCAACGCTGTTAGAAAAATCGGAGCTGAATCTGGAGTATTCGTCCGTTTTTAGATTATTTCTTCAACAACTGTCAATTTTTTTCATTTCCGTCTACTCTGTTGGACACACAAGGAAGTTTTGCCCCCTGGGCGAATCGCAGCCCAGCCCCTCCAGGAACACTTTGTGAGCCCTCGTGATTTAATCTAAATGGACCGAGTTTAGCTGAATGGAACCAAGCCACATCAGCTATTGCCAAATTTAACTGGGAAATTTAAATGTTTACAAGAGAAAATTTGTCTGGATTCCTTAGAAAATTGCACGGAATTTGCTTCGTCCTGTGCAGAAAATTCCATGGAATTGGCACAAAAATCTTCACGACCGTTTTCATGTAAAAAATTAAATTGCTCCAGTAAATTTGACAATAGCTGGTGTGGCTTGGTTCCTTCCTGCTTAAAATAAGGTCCAAATAAGGCTCCATTCCTCGTAACCTTGAAAAAGGTCCCGATTTGAGGGAAATCCGATCCCGATAATTTAAAGGTAGGTACCCCAACATACGAAAAATATTAAAGGAGGCTTATCACAGGAAACTAAGTCAAGAGGTGAGACAAAGCTTGCAGAAGCATAACTTCCGTGCTGAGGAAAAACGCCGTGTGAACATTCAAGAGTTGCCAAATTTATCTAGATAAGACACATAATTGTGAGGAAAATTATTCATATTTCTTCGTGAAATTTTCAGATATTTTAGACCAAATTGCGAACAAAATTATCTGAAAAATTAAGAGAAAAATATTCGCAATGTTCCAAGCAAATTCGGTTCTTATTATAGTAAATCCGGCAACGCCTGAAGGCTCATACGACGTTTTTACTTAGCACGGAAGATCAGAAATGCATGGTTCCTGGATTTTGTTGTGCGCCGAGAGCTTAAAGCTCATGAATTTCGGCGCTTGCGTCGCATTATTTCCTTCCCTCCATCGCTTGAGAAATGAGAGCTCCTACGCGAGAAAGTCATAAAGGCAGGCATCGAGAGCAACGCTGCCAATTCTTATGGAAACATTCCAGTTTTCGCGATGCTATCGTGTGAAACGGACATTTTCACGCGCAATCCGGCAGCCTTGCCCGGAAACGTGGTTTGAATAAATTAAACGAGGGGGTTGACGGACGAATTACAACTCGAATTTGGCCAGGGTCTGTAATACACTGCGCGGGAGGCTCACCACTCTCCCATGTTGCCGACTCTTGGACGTATTTATGCTCAAACGAACTAAGGCTCACGCAAAACCCTATGCACATAGTTCTTTTTAGCATAGACACAGCTTATTGTTAACCTCAACGTGTATTTCGTCGCTCCTCCGACGTAAGAGCGTATCTCGATTACGGGATGAGACCCAGAAAGCATTGATTTATACGTATAACACGGCTCACGCGGAAATTGACATACGCGCTTACGTCGAGGGGATTCTCGGGGATTCTTCGGCAATTTTATCGTATATTTACGAATCGGCAACTTGCTTCGATTTAGTCTTCAACTTTGCAGGAGCCGATCAAAAACGGTTTTAGAGGAATTGCTTCTTGCAAGAGTGAGGGATTTGCGATTCGACCAAATGTAATCGTCCGAGGGTGAAGGTACACCAATCCACGTAGAAGTTTTCAGGAAAGCAGTTTTTGTCGAGTCGGGTTCAAAAAATCGGATCTTGAAATTTCCACGGAAATCCGTCCGGCGTTCGGAAGAAAAAGGAATGAGCGGTTTGGTTCGGTTTTGCACCGAAAGAGGTCGTAAATTTTGTGCGTGCAGGAGGGGCGTTTTATGCTCTAAAAACTGAATTTCGAGTTTCTGTGACCTGCAGTTCCATTCCCAGTGAAGCGTCAAAAATCGACGGCGTAAATCGGCAATCATATATCTCGTTTGCGGTGTCTGAAAATCTCCGCCTCTATGTTGTTTTTTTAGAGGAGAACAAATTGACATCGTTCCTTGAAGCGTTTGCAGGATTTTCTTCGCACAGAGAAGAAAAATCACGGCAAGTTTAAAGAACTGCCGTCGAGTAGTGGTCCGTTAAAAAAATAAAGTATGACAGGAAGTCTGCGACGTCGCAAGCGGAGTTATGTGATTGCCGACTTACACCGTCAAAATATCCCCTTACACACGGAGAAAAAAAACTCGTGCGTGGGATCCGAAGTTTAGGTCATATGGATCTCTGAAGTTTTCAGATTGAGCATCTGAACACTTTAGGTCTAGCTGCCGAAGTTCGGATCATACATCTGAAACTTCAGTTCTCACATCTGAAGTACTTCAGATGTGAGAACCGAAGTACTTCGGATGTGAGAACCGAAGTACTTCGGATGTGAGAACCGAAGTACTTCGGATGTAAGAACTGAAGTTTCAGATGTATGATCCGAACTTCGGCAGCTCGACCTAAAGTGTTCAGATGCTCAATCTGAAAACTTCAGAGATCCATATGACCTAAACTTCGGGTCCCACGCACGAGTTTTTTTTCTCCGTGCAACAAAATTATATGTAAAGACGTTTACAGCCTGAGATGCTGAATGTCTTAAAATTATACCAACTAACCTACTAACTAACTAAAGTAACGTAGCAGCAGCGGCTAGTCGATAAAGAAATCAAAAGTCTTCGCTATCTGCAATACTCCTTCGTTGCTCAAGGTGGGCAACCTTCCTCCTGCCCTTTTCGCCAACTGAGTGCTAGGCGTAGGCCGCGATGGGTGTGAAGCTATTACCACGCAGCAGATGGGGTCAGGCCTAAAATAATGGCCTATTTTACTCCCGGCCTAAAATAATGGCCTATTTTACTCCCGGCCTGCCTGTGCCTGTGAAGCGTAGCGATGGATATATGAGGTGTGTTAAATGGGTGGTGAATTTCACTGCTTGCAACTCTCATCTACGGCGGAGAATTAAAAGTGCCCGCTTGAGGCCCATGCTGCCGAATTAAGGAAGAATACCGTATGAACATTCGAGAGTTGCCAAATTTCCCTAGATAAAATGTTTATTTTTCAGAAAAGTTATGAATATTTTTCTTTGAGATTTTCAGGAGTTTTCGATGAATTTTCAAACGAAATCATCTTAAAATTGGAAGAAAAATATTTTCAAGTTTACCAAGAAATTCGTGATTTATCGAAGGAAATTTGGCAACGCCTGAAGGTTCATACGGCGTTTTTTCTTAGCACGGTAGCATGCTGAGGCCCAAGCTTCTTCAGGCGACGAGCGGTGCCTCAAGCCTTGTCAGCAATTAAATTTTATGACTCTCATTAGTACTCAAAGCAACTAATGGTGTAATTAATCCACCCTCAGACCCTCCTCTGCTGTAAAAGAATAAGCCCCGTTTGATTTTGATACGGGGGCTGTTGGGTGTTATCAATACTCGTTCTTTTCCGACCCTCTTAAACTCCCAAAAGCGAGAGGAAGGAGTTGGAAGTTTAGAACGCAAGTATCCGTCGGGAAAGGAAAAAGAAGAGCCGATCAAGACGAGGCGTGGACCCGACCAATGAGTTCTCAGTAATTTTTGATTATTGCAGCACGGAAAAAATTAAATTGCTAATTTAACAATTTTGTGGTTGAAAAACGTGTCCGAAATGTTTCAATGTAGATTTTACAAGAAAGAAATGCTAATTTAACCACCGCCGTGGTTGAATTAGCTTTCCACTATGGTAAAATGTACATTTGAAACACGTTTGACATATTTTTCAACAATTTAATTGTTAAATTAGCAATCCATTTTTTTCCGTGAGTTTTGAAAAGGAGACAATACACTTTTTTCTTGAAAATCTTTGCGTCGCGTACGTTGTCTGGTGGTGCATTATAGCCAGCTGTGCAAGTGCTGCAAGGCGTGTGTTCGGAGCGGAGAGCAAAAACTTGTGCAGTATAAAGCGCCTTCAATCCCGACCGATACTCCGCACTACGCAGAGGTTAAAATAGTCGCATCCGAAAGATAGGCAAGGAATTGTATAGAAACTTTCACACTCTGGTTGGATGTTGATTTCAATAATTGTCATTGTGCAAATCGTGTTCTAAGTGGATTGCATTTTGCAAAAAGGAACCAAAAGCATTCCAATGTTGCTAAGATTGTGCAACTTGAATTCTTTGCAAGAAATTACATACATCATGAAGAAAATTAAATTTACGAATGTAATTTTCGTCTAAAATTCATAGTTTATTGGGAGTAAAGATAAAACTTGCTTGGATGATCAGCCTCTACTTGCAAGGGGAAAAATGTTGCACAATCTTAGCTACATTGGAATGCTTGTGGTTCCTTTTTGCAAAATGCAATCCAAGTAAAATTTAGAGAGGATGCGTGCGTATAATGCTTAAATTTGTACTTTGCGTAGTAGTCTCTTCAAAATAAAATGATAATATAATACAAAAAAAAACAAAAAAAAAAAAACAGAAAAAAACAACAACAGCTTCCTCGTATTCTGCCGTGCTAAGGAAGAACGCCATATGAACATTCGAGAGTTGCCTAATTTCCCTCGATAAAATGTGTATTGTTGACGACATTCATGAGCATTTTTCCTTGAAATTTTCAGATATTTTAGATCAAATTGCGTGCGAAATTGTCCGAAAATTTTGGGAGGAAAATATTCACAATTTCCGGAGTAAAGTCGGTTTTTATCGAAGGAACTCGGCAACTCTCGAATGTTCATACGGCGTTCTTTCTTCCTTATCACCTCAGTATTAGACGAAAATTAAATTGAATGAGCGGGATTGAACGAGACGAAGTCATCATTTGTCGATCGAAGCAGCGTAACTTTATTTCAAGGATGTGAGATTAATGCAAACAGTGCTATTTTTCTTACAAAAATGAATCTGTAAAATGTTCGTTCCGAAACTTTTCCTGATTTTTACATGATGACGGAAAAATATCAGAGGAATTATCAGTCAACAATTTCCAAGATTCTCCTAGTAAAAATTCAATTTGCGGGAGGAAACTAGGCAACATTGTAACGCAGCTACGTTCTTTCGTGAAGAGAACAAGGAATCGTGGATTCGGCAACCGTCTTGTAAACAAAGTTGCCAGATTGTGGAATTAAATTTACATATTTTACATGTGTTTGAATAAGCACTAAAAAAAAGAAAAAAAAACACATTGGATCTAGAGTCCAGACTCTTGAAAACATTGACAAGAAAAAATACTCTTAATTCAATCGGATTTTTGCTTGAATCAAAACGAAATCCGCTTATATTAAGAGGCTTGGTTCTTGATTTAAGCTGGATTTTGATTAAATCAACAGTACTTTTTCTTGTCGCTGTTTTTAAGAGTCTGAACTCTAGATCCAAAGTGTTTTTTATATCAGTGAGGGAAAGTTCTGAAAAATCAGCACTATTTGGCAACTATGCTTGTAAAACTGACGAGCCTCCCGGATATCCGACGGAGATTTTCAGAGGGCGGCCGAGGCGGAGCGAGGCGCCGGAATCGATGAATCTCAACGACGACAACTCAGAAAGGCACTGTTGCCAGATTAAACCAGGAGATAAGCACTTTCCTCCACAGAAAATCCACATTTCATTGCACGATCCGGCACTGCAGCCGTGCGGCGAGGGCCAAGAAAATGAGCGGGGACCTTCCGTCGCTCCTCTGGCGTAAGGGCGCATCTCGATTTCCTCATGAGCCCCGGATACAGAGGCGTGGTGTGAAATGCGATAAATCGATTGTTACGCCATTTAAACCTATGGAAAAGGATCGATACACAGGGTGATCGCAGCGAACGCCTTAATAATCGATTCTTTACCATAGGTTTAAATGGCAGAACAATCGATACATCGCAAAGCACTGCCCAGATATCGTGGATTTCTATGTCGAACAGGGCTCAAGAGGGAGACTGAGCTACGCCCTTGTATCGGAGAGGCGACACTTTTCGGCAGGATTTTTAAAGCTCGCGACTTTCCCCCACAAACCTAGTTTCACACTTGCAGTCCGGTATGCCGTGGTCGATGGGGGGAGGGTGGAAGAGGGGGGAGGGGGGCACGTATTGAGCGTGATCTATTAATCTTGCGTCTAATCTGCTGTCGGTGACACGCGCTCGACACTCGCTCAGATAACACGCCGCGTTGTCCGATTGTTTCTCGGGATCCGTCGAAAAGATCCGAGACAATGTATTGTAGAGACCCTCTGCCGTCATAGCGAGGAGTGCCGTAACTGATTCAGTCACCGTCAAAATTCGTCTAATCTTCACTGAAAAAAAGAAAGAATCTTAAATTTTCCGCCAAGAAGTATTTTTTATTAAATCAAGAATTTTGCTGCTTAGTATAAACTACTTTTTTGATTAACCCAAGCCTTATTCTCCTTGCACCAAGAAAAATGCAGTTTAAATCAAGATAAAACAAATTCTTGGCGGCAAATTCAAGAATCATCATGCTTGAACCAAGAACATTTTTTTTTCAGTGTAATTTAAAAATGGCGTGGTTATTGCCAAATTTAATTGAACAATTTAATTTTTTACATGAAAAAAGGGTGTGCGTATTCTTGTGGAAATTTCAGTGAATTTTCTGCATAATGCGAAGCAAATTACTCGAAATTTTCAATGAAATCCGCAGAAACTTTCTCCTGTAAAAAATCGAATTGCCCGGTTTTTGGCGATAGCTGATGTGGCTTGGTTCCTTCCTACTGAACAGGGTTCACATATAGTATGTTACGTAGAAATCTTGAACTTGCGAGAGGGCTATCTCAGCCTTGTATTATTCGGTAGAGAGGAAAAGGGTGATTCTGACCGAAAATTTGTTCCTGCGTAAATGTTCGAAGGGACATTTTTCATCAGAAAGCCATGTTTAGGCACGTGATCTGGATATCATTTCAAAACCACCCCCCTCGACACATTTCCCGCTCTGCATCCATAAAATGTGTTTCCTGTCTTCTTCCGTTTCCTTGTTCCTGAATAGCGTGGCCCTTGGCCCTATCTTTGATACGATATGTTTGAAAATTCAACTGGCTAAAAATCTGAATCATAAATCAAGATGAAACCAGCTGGAAGCTCTAATAGCTACATGTCGAAGGCAATCATTTAAATCAAGTATAATGTCAAAATGCCGAGCTAGATAATACAATTTGGACGGTTCACGTTTTGTGAATTCAAGGCGAAGAGCTCACGAGTTTTCAATGTTTTGAGAAAAACAACTCATCAAATCTACGAAGACTTGCTCCTTTGTTCATGTATGTAAAAGTTAAAATCGTAGAAATCTGTGTTCTATGACATGCTGATCACATGCCCCTTCATGCAGGAGCATCGTTTAAAATACTATTATACGATGCACATTTTTACGGAGACATTTTTTTCACAGGAGCAATGAATTATTTTGTACAGAATTAGGTAGAGAATCAGAATTTCAGTACAAGTATAAATATTTAACCATTTGCCTAGGCATTTGACAAAATGCCTTATTGACTATTTGGCTGCAACATACACTGAGTAATAAGAAAAAAAACACATTGAATCTAGAGTCCAGACTCTTAAACGCATCGACAAGAAAAAAAAAACTCTTGATTTAATCAGATTTAAGCTTAAATCAAGAACCGAGCCTCTTAATTTAAGCGGATTTCCTTTTGATTTACGCTTAAATCTGATTGAATCAAGAGTCCTTTTTCTTGTCAATGTTTTCAAGAGTCTGGACTCTAGATCCAATGTGTTTTTTTTCCAGTGTATATATCAGGAAAATGATCAGTGGTCAGCGAAGTTTAAATTTGTAAACGGTAATTATTTTTATTATTTTTATCAGAAGGCTTAAAAGCTGGAAAAGCCTGAAGTAATCAAATTATGGACATGCCGAGTGCACATTTTTGAGCGGTAGCGCGTGTGTGAAACGAGCGCCCATGTCTAACAATAAGCAGCGATCATAAACACGATTCCAAAGAGCGTACAGCGTTCCATCGGTCAATGCGTGAGATACAACTATTCGAACTCGGGTGTATGTCGCAGTATCAACTCTATTTGAAGGCGTTTTTAGCGCGTCAAATTGACTTGCTCGATACTTGCGATGCGATGTAGCTATTATATTGTAATTGCCTAGTTGCTAGTTTACCGCTCAAAGGAAACCATGTAGGGTCTTCGAATGGTAAACATGTGATTGTTTTTAACTAGTTTAGAATGGTGATTATTGAAATTGATAGATAAAGCTATAGACAAATCGATTGATCAGGAAAATCTCTAGGAGAGATGACAGGGTTACATCGGCCAATTCGTGAAATACAACTATTCGAACTCCGAAGTATGCCGCAGTATCACCCCGGATTGAAGGCGTTTTAGCTTGGAGAATTAACCTGCTCACAGTCAGTTCAATATTTGATACAGCTGTTGGGCCTGCAGTTTTTACGGCGGTGGGAAAACTATATCGACGTTGGAGCTAACAGACCATGTCCCTCTGTTTGCGACATTTCGGAATTTCTGCATACTTTATTTTGTAAATGGAAAACTGCTCAACGTCAATTATTGAAAACTTCCGTTATTTTTGTCTCGAGTTCTGTGAAAACTTCTCGGAATGATACTGATATGTTCCCCTTTCCTTCAAAAATTCTATACTATAAGCTCCGAGACCTCCTAATTTTGCGTAACTGGTAACGATTAGTTCCAGCAGTCTACCGGGCCGATTTTCATGATTTTTGCGGATATCGACGGGCATTTTGGGCAATTGTCTCTAGATAAACCAACTCTATTCCGATTTTGAAAATATGACCCAGGTTTTTTTTATATTACGTGGTAAAGTTGCGAATTTTCCCATTTAAACAATGTAAATTTATGTTCTTTGTCATAGTTCGTTTGAGCGTTCTACCGGGCCGATTTCCATGGTTTTTGCGGTTATCGATGGGTGAAAGGCTCTACATCAAGACAAACTCTCCATGCAAAGATAGGGAGCAAATACATTAACAGGGCTGCCACTTTATTTGGGGACTCCAAAACTGAAAACACGGCAACCCTGGTAATGTATTTGCTCCCTATCTTTGCACGGAGAGTTTGTCTTGATGTAGAGGTGGACTCTCAGGATAGCGTGGAATATACCCGCCATTTTGGCCTCAACTTGAGAGCTTTTTTGAGTTCGGGAGTTGATTTCAGAGAAAACCGGTGGCACCATCGTATGTCTCTTGCGAACTTTTACATAAGAAGCAACAGTCAAATCGCAAATTCCTCACGCATGCAACATCTCCATTGCACTCCATGACTCTCCCATTACGATACCCTACCAGATCCCGGCGACATTTGACAGCGGTGGGCTCTTCTCCGGCGAGGCGAGGCATCGAATCAATCGATTAAGGACAAGTCGCGTTTTCGCTAATTGACGGGTTCGCCGGACGCCGGCTTCGGCATCCCCCCATTCGGCCCCCATCCCCCCGGCCCACCCCCCAATTACGGTCGCGTCACCCGCACGGACCGCGGGGCGGCCGCAAAAAACGGTGGCGGCGGGGACGGGCGCGGCCCCGGGCTGCTTGTAATTAGCGTGGCCGCTGGATTCCACATCCGGATCGTGGCTTATGTAAATCGAATGATCCGACTTAGCCCAGTTCATCGGATCCCCATTCGCCACCCTCTCCCCGCCCCCGCTAAGCTAGCTGCACCGAGCCCAATAATCGTAGCCCCCGCCGCCAGCCCCCGGGGGGTTTTTTCCCCCGCCCGCGTTGCCGCGACTCGACACCAAATACACTGGGAAAAAATTTCTTGTGGTATTAATTTCAGGGTTGCCAACAGAATTTAAAAAATGAAATTCCCTGATATTTCCCTGATTTCCCTGACGCATTTTGGTGAATTTCCCGGACACTTGGAAATGTGACGGATAGTTGAGAAAACATAATTTAAAATATAGTTTCCCGGCAAAATTTCTAGTTCAAAATCTCAAACCCATTCTAGAAAACAAATGAAGGTGACTTAAAACCCTGAAGATTTTGTCATTTTCGTAATTTTCCCTGACATTTCCCGGTTTTCCCTGACTATTTCCGGTTTTCCCTGACATTGACAACCCTGTAATTTCACTAAAAGCGTTGTTTCTTGTCGGAAAAAAATTTATTTTTTTACAGGGTCGCCAACGAATTTAGGAAATAAAATTGCTTGACATTCCCCTGATTTCCATGGCACATTTCGGTGAAATTCCCTGACAACTGAAGATATAACAAGTGGTTAAGAAGACATGATTCGAAATAGTTCTTATATCTCTCTCGAAATAGGAGAAGGATCGATCAACGGGGTGTTGGCAACAAACACTTTAATAATCGATTATTTGCCATAGCTTCACGCGGGGAATAATCGATAATCGCTCATTTACGCTTCGCCACTGAGGAGACTCGTTTCCGACGCAGCGTTTCCTGTCCGGCAAAATTTCTCCAAGTTTAAAAATTCCACCGCCATCACCCGTTCCGTCCGCTCGGCCAAGAATTAGAGCCGGAAGTAAAGTCGCTCATTATCTCCGCTTTTTGCGCTACCGCACGAGATATATATCGTGCCATTTAGAACCTCACCGCACCCCCGCACTGGACAGCTAATTCCTCCTCGCTGGAAAATTTTCACCCCTGGAGAAATCACAGGTAGTTAGGTTCTGGCGAGCGTTTTGCGGATCATTTAATGACAGCGCTCGTTACGATACACAAGATGCGTTGCTCAACCCAGAGACACGACAGCTTGTCCCGAACTTAAATTCGAATCGATTTTAGGAATCAAAATAAGGCTGCTTGGTTCTATAACATTTACCGCACTGGAAAAAAAACACATTGGATCTAGAGTCCAGACTCTTAAAAACATCGATAAGAAAAAGTACTCTTGATTCTATCAGAATCTAGCTTAAATCAAGAACCAAGCCTCTTAATTTAAGATTGAAGCCGATTGAATCAAGAGTATTTTTTCTTGTCAATGTCTTCCAGAGTCTGGGCTCTAGATCCAAATGTGTTACTTTTTCCAGTGCGGAATGAGCCTCCTTTCTTCAGAGTTACAGCCAACAAAGTTTGGTCCAAAATACCCTTTGTTCTTGATTGTGACGATGGCCATTTATACGTGAGATTACATAAAAATTGGCACTTTGGTATCCCTCTCAACGCTAAGCAATTTCCTGACATTTGTACATCGCATTCGTCTGATATTAATCTCAAAAATCGACTGTGAGAAAATTCGCGTTTGACTTCTGGACATCCTATATTTTTGGAAGTCAGCACGGCTAGCTTTCTCCTATAGTATAAAAGTTACTTTCGAAAGTTGGTGCTCAGATTCGCCAGAGAACGGCTCCTGAGTCCTGACCAAACAGTTCCTGAGCACTTAGTTTAACAATCCTATCCTTATTTTCAAAAAGTTCACGTAGCTGAGTGCCTAACCCGACATTCGGACGTATTAATGCTAACAGGAACTATGTCACACGTAATCCCTATGCACATAGTTCCTTTTAGCATAAAAACGAGCATTCATGAGTCATCATCAGGCGAATTTCCTTTGACTTTTTCTCAACAAGTTGCTGATCAACTGGAATACGCTTAGCAACAAGGAACCACTATTTCTGGCTCATTTTAGAACCAACGTATAAGCCAATAGTTTCCCTGTGCAGGAAGGTGCTTTTATGGAAGAGCCAGAGACAGTAATTTCTTACTGCAAAATGTAATCCAATTAGCAATCGGCGAAAAATGGCACCGGCATCCGAAGTTGACGAATGGAAAAAATGTACTTACGAGAAATCGTGATTACCAAAAAACATCAGCGAGAAAGGACTAACCTGGAACAAAAAGGCAAACGGAAGTCTGAGAAATGTGAAATGTCTTTTGCATTTGTTATTAGGAATAGGAAATTAACTTTTCAAAACGCAAATATCAAATCTGAAGGACAAGTTTGCTGCCCGAGTTTGAGAATAATAGATCTTTTTGAAAAAAAATCCAAATGGTTTATCACACGGAGTGATAAATTTAGAAAATTTTCTATAATGAATTAAAGTGCAATTGTTGAAGTCATTAGGGGTAACTATCTACAATTAGTATTTGGTGCTGACAGGTCAGCAATTGCCACGCCATAACCACACTATTGCAACGGCGTTTCCGAGGCAAGCCTCCTTAATTGCGGTCAACGTCAAAAGTCAAAATAAAAGATGAAAATCAATTAACGTACCTAATTTCTGGTTGTAAATTATATATTTCAATTTTTTTTTCTTTACTGTATCGTTTGAACGATTCTGTTTTTAAAGCAAATAGCCTCTACTGCTTGGGGGTACGCGTAAAAGCCTCCTTCCCCAGATTTATATCACGATTTCAATTACCTATGCAAACTTTCGGAACTTTTTTATGAAACAGAATATTTAAAGGGCAATGGTAAAAAATGGCACTTAAAAAAGCAAGCAGAGGGTCTGTTAAATTAGAATTATAGACAAAGAAATTGCTCGAGACACAAAGGAAAACAAAACAACGCGGGAGGTCCAAGGAAGTTACAACAAAATGACAAAACCTTATTTCGTCAAAAATTCGAGAAAAATATCTATTCTCTCTAAAGCGACCATGGGACCCCTATCTGATATCTTCCAGACGCGGTATCAATCATCTGTTTTTGTCCGATGGAGAAATACGCTTTATCCCGGGCAATGCTAACTGCTCAATATTTTAAGTGCGCCCATATGGTTGCTGGAATACATGCATTACATATTCATCCGCCAGATCGCATTTGCGTTTCAAATATTCTGTCAGCAATAATACGCACTCGTGGCTCAAACCAACACGCCCGTTCCCGCCTCCGTATTTCATTTTCTCTCCGTCTCGCCGCGATAAAAATTCCTCGCCATTCTTGTCAGATAGTGCTGAAAAATCAGCATGTTTCCTCACTTAAATCCAAGTAAAGTATCCACATTATATCGCATAACCCGGCAACCCTGTTCCTCGCAGCCAAATTGACAGCGGCTCTTTCTCACATCCTTGGAATATGAACGAGGATTTCCGACTTCCAGGGTCCATCGGATTTCAAATGCGTCTGATCGAGTTGCATTTTGAAATAATAAAAAATGAAAAGAGGAAAAATCTTTATGGTGCTTTTAAATCTGTGGAAATTACTTAACCGCATTGGAAACCTTTAAAAAAACAGTTTCTGCCCATACTTAGTCTGCCTGAAATTGAGGCGTTGAGAGCAGGATGCGCGTTTCTTGGGTGCGGTGTAATTCTTACTGCTAATTTATATTTTAGAGAGGAAACTATTGGGTGGATTTTCTGAATTTTTCATTTTTCAGCATTGTAAAATTATAGAGAAAATCTATTAAAAGTCTTAACGAATTCCATGCATTTGCTTTAATTATAGTGAATGCGACGTTGACGGAGATCCTGAAACGCCGCACAGTGAATCGAGTTAATTACTGAGGTCGGACACGAAATTTTTTAGAAAAACTGCGAATTTTGTCGTTTATTGAGTCACGTTTTAAAGTTCAAGGGGTGCTACAAAAGGGAAATTTCACGAGGAAACTAATGGAACCACTTTAAAAACCTCAAAGTTTTATATGGACGGAGTTGTAAGCGTTTAAAGTTTCCAAATTTCATCCGACCTCTCCTATTGACTCGATCCACTGTGCAGCGCTTCAGTTTCGCTGAAGCAACATATCGACGGTGTAAATCGGCAATCACATAACTAGTTTGCGGTGTCTGAAAATCTCCGCCTCTATGTTATTTTTTTAAGAGAGAAAAAATTGATATCATTCCTTGAAGTTTACGCAGAATTTTCTTCGCACAGAGATGAAAAATCACGGAAGTTTTAAAGAATTGCCGTTGAGTAGTTTTCCGTTTAAAAAATAACGTATGACAGGAAGTCTACGACGTCGCAAACTGAGTTGTGTGATTGCCAACCACCGAAACTACACGAAAGAAACGCCTGCTCACAGTTGAGCCGGTAGGTGTAATAAACACAAGCGCTTTCAACTACAGATGCATACAACTATTCATACTCCGAACACAACTATTCGTACTCAACGGATGTCCATATTGCATACGCCTACATTGAAGGCGCTCGGAATTTCATGGTCGTCGCGGTAGTCGTGAGAAGTACGCACTGTGCAGTTGTTATGTGGATTGCATTTTACAAAAAATTGTGCGACTCTTTAACCTTGCAACTATAGACTGATCATCTAATTAAATTGTATCCTTATTTCCGATAAACTATAAATTCAAGACGAAAATTACCCGAGAAAATTTAACTTTTTGCATAATGTCAGTGATTTTTTTACAAAGATTGTAAGTTGCACGATCTTAGCAACATTTAAAAAAAAAAACCGTTTAAAAAATAACGTATGACAGGAAGTCTGCGACGTCGCAAACCGAGTTATGTGATTGCCGACTTACACCGTCGATATCTGACGATGCTTTGATTCCGACTCTCTCCGAAGCGATGGTCCATTGGAGAAGTAGTATGAACTCCTCGGGTTCGGCTGATATCTTATCCTCTATCTCGGCGGGGGCGGGGGAAGGGACTTGGTTCCTCCGGTGGCGAAGGGATGCTACTTAGTCACGATCTCGGCGGAGCCGCAGTTGGATTCCTCGGCTGATCCCTCTTTGGTATGCATCGGTCGTATGCGCCATCAAGTCGGGAGATTTATTCGTATGAATTCTAAATTATCCCCTGTCTCCCCCCCCCCCCCGCCCTTCTCCGCCGCGGGGAGCTCCGTCCGTCGACGCTCTGGCCACCTATAGAGTCCCTTCATACAGTTAAGACATAAGGAATCCATTTCTGATTGGCTCCCGTATTTCAGGGCTCGATAATCTGCAATGCCTTCCAGCGGGCTGGTTCTCGAAATTGATAGACAAAACTGTGGACAAAGAAGACAAAGGGAGCATGGAGGGATCCTATTGGTTGAATTGAAATGGGTGGTTGTTACAGGCCAAGGGAGAAAATGATAGGCTATAACTAATTGGATTGCATTTTGCAAAAAGGAACCGAGAGCGTTCCGATGTTGCCAAGATTGTGCAACTTACACTCTTTGCAATAAAATCACTGAAATAATGCACAAAATTGAATTTGCAATGGTAATTTTTGTCTTGAATTATTTATAGTTTATTGAAAGTGACGAAAACACTCATTTGGGTAATCAGTTCATATTTGCAAGGTGAAAGAAGTTGCACAATCTTAGCGACATTGGAATGCTCGTGGCTCCTTTTTGCAAAATGCAATCCAATCGGTCTCTGGTGGGTTGCCATTGATTTGACTATTACCTGCCTCATTTTTCCATTTCAACCACCCGCTTCCACCAATAGGATCCCTTCGTATCACTTTTGTCCTCTTTGTCTGTGGCTTTGTCTATCAATTTCAAGAATAACTCGCAGTAAAAAGGAACTCGGATAGAGTGTGCCCTTTATCGACTTCGGGATGAAATATACTTCAAATTTCATTCCGAGATTTTTATCAGTGAAAGTGCGCACTGACAATGCGTGCGTTTTCCCTTCAGTATTCAAGCGCAATGTTCATAAATTTTCTTCTTGCGTGAAAATATATCACACGGGGTTTAGGTAAAATTTGAGTCGTCGTGCTGAATTTCTTTCTCGAACAATTCATCAGTTTGGCTGAGAAAAACAGTGAAACGCAAGCATCCATAGCCCCTTTTCAATCAAGGGTTAGTTTGGCCACGGCTTTTCGGCTCAAACAGATTTGTGAACGCATCAGTTGGATCCAGCCAGGAAAAAATCAGACTGTGATATCGCGAGAGAGTTACGATCACAGTTTTTCAATAAATTCACGTAGACTCCATAAAAATCCCACCAGGCTTTATGATGTACGGCGATTCTATTCCTGGGGCTTAAAATACTGCACGGCATATCGCGTGACAACGGAGGACTACCGACGGGTGTAACAGGTGATTTCCAGGGCGTAAGGCTTAGACACTCATCCACAGGGATCGTTTGTATAAAAATGTCCGCTCAACTCACGAGACACGCAATTGACGCGAAACAGCACTATGTCTTCTTCGTTTTCGAGGTTAGACAAATCTGGACTGCATTTTGCAATTCGGAACAACTATTTCTGGCTCATGTTACAAACATCATATGCGAGGCTTGGAGGACGAGGCGCATAAATGGAATTTCTAAAAAGAATTGAGATGCTAGGGATTTCAAGTAAAATTCGCTCCAAAATTTAAATCTTTAAGCATCGGAAAGTCAGTTTTTTTGTTTTATTTTTGTATTTGCCACCAAAATGTTTAAATACAGAATAAAATTACATCAAATCGAATGAGAGATAGCACAAAAGAAAACAATAAAACTACAAGAGGTAATTATGACTAGATAAGTAAAGACTGTCTATACACTTTTAGATGGCTGCCGGCATTTGGCATGTCATCAGCAGAAAAAGGCAGTTTAAACTTTCTTCCTGCCATTAGGGTCCATGTAATTTCGATAATTCAAACACGTTTTTCTCAAAACAGCAAAAAACTACACTTATGAGCCTTGTCCACCAGTCCCCTCATATGGACTGCATTTGGCAAATAGGAGCTACAATATCTGGCTCAGTGTAGAAACGACGTATCTATCGTTCGTTTCCCTGTGCACATGAGTGTTTTTACGGATGGACTGGAAATTGTAGTCCCTACTTGCAAAATTTATTCCATATGTATCATTAGTTTCCCTAGGTCGGTAGTTGATTTCATGAATGGAACAGAATAGTAGTTCCTTATTGCAAAATGCATCCATGAAATGCAGAGCTGCTGTTAGTTTGAGCTGAATCGGTTGCGAGGCGTGGATCATCGGCCATCGAAATTTTCTCTTTTAAGACTACGTTGAATAATGGATCATTAAAATTCTCGTCGCTAACACTCTGATAATCGATCCGCCGCGAGTGAAACAGTGAGTGTTCGGAGAATCAAAACGCCTTCAATTCCGTGCGTATGCAACACGGACATCCATAGAGCTCGAATAGTTGCGTCCAGACGTTACAGTTGGACCAGAGACAAGAGACCTTCCACTGGCATCCTAGCGACAGGTGGAGGCTTTTACTTTCGGGATTTCAACAATTCCTTACGGACAATTACTGGGGAGCAACAGTCATCACCCTAGTTTCGGCTGTTGACTTACCTATGTACATGGTCGATGATGAGCTTCGGATGACGTCATGAGCCAAACAAGTTTCCCAAACGTCGGCCATTTTCGGCTTGTTTGCAAAACGAAACTGCCAACACGTTGTTGAACATCAATCATGTATGAGTATCAAGTCAACGGTAGAATGCTGAAGTCCCGAAAGTAAAAGCTTCCACAATGGCCAATATACTAGTGGAGGGTCTCTTGTCTCTGAGTTGGACCCTAACTGAGGGCGCTTTGCTTGTTCATCCCACGCCTTAACTTGATTCCAGCGATGCCTATTGTCCCGATCAAGAGGATCAAGTAAACTATGACTAATTTCTATTGCGGCATTTTTAATTTTTCGAGAAGTGCTTTGAATTTACAGGAGTATTACAACGTTGCCGGTCCTCGAAATTGCATAGATTTTAGGCATCTGATCATGAGGGTAGGTATGGTATCATGATTTGCATGCTGTTTTTAACTCTTTCCCAAATTTTCGCGCTTGATAACAGAAAATTCACACAAAAACATAAACATGGAGCTTCTCATTCTTTAAATATTAAAATTATAATGACCGCACGATTTTTAGGCTGGGCGATGTAGATTACCGGTTCTGGTTCTAGACGCCTCCCTTGCAAGGAAGATAGTTTTCTCGTTCGTTGACACACGGAGAAAAAAACTTCGTGCGTCGGACCCGAAGTTTAGGTCATATGGATCTCTGAAGTTTTCGGATTGAGCATCTGAACACTTTAGGTCCAGCTGCTGAGGTTTGCATCACACATCTGAAACTTCAGTTCTTACATCTGAAGTATATTCCGATTTCGCATCCGAACAACTTCGGTCTCACATCAAAAAAACTTCGGTTCTCACATCTGAAGTACTTCAGATGTAAGAACTGAAGTTTCAGATGTGTGATCCGAACCTCGACAGCTAGACCTAAAGTGTTCAGATGCTCAATCCGAAAACTTTAGAGATCCATATGACCTAAACTTCGGGTCCCACGCACGAGGTTTTTTTCTCCGTGCACCGTACTCAGAGCCCATTTTTACTATTGACCGGTTAAAGGAGCACTGAAACCTAAAATAAAACCTAAATAAATGACAATTCTCAATAAAAATTCACACCAACACTTCCATAATATTGGAGGGTCGTTGTTAGGGATGTAAGCCACAGCCGATACAAACACAGTGGAGCAAGATACGATGGCTTACTACGACATCGACTCGATCGGAGGCCACGGAAGTTAACAAGTTTGGATGCTGAAGCAATTGAAGTATTAGCGTGACGGATCGAATAGAAAATCCCAGTTTGATTTCCGCTCCTCTCGCTCCTTGCGCCCCCCTCCCATCTTCCGCCACCATGCCCCCCCCCCCCCAGCTCCGGAGCCCCCTCTGCGCCACGGCCAAGTCGGGTTGTCGACGCTTCTCTCCGGGAAACCTTGGCTTTGCAGATCCCCGGGGGGTGGGGGGTGGGGGTGGCGGGAGGATCTCCATCCTCCGGAGTTGCCAAATGATTGGGATTCGTTGCTCTTTTATATAGCGGGCTGCTCCAGTGGCGTGGCGTGCTTTGCGATCCATCGATATTTCCCCATTTGAAGCTGTGGTAAACAATCGATTATTCATGTGTTCGCTGCGAACACCCTGTCTATCGATACTTTTACATGGGTTTAAATGGCAGATCAATCGATAAATCGCAAAGCCCGCCACGCTACTAGGCTGCTCCCTGGAGTGCCCCAATGAGGTTCGTGGAGGGGAAACCTACTGATTAGAACCTCGTCCCTGGAGACGTTATACAGAGTGAGCCAGGAGTCCTGCCCGACGCACAGTGCGGAATCTCATCGATAAAAATCGGAAATTGACTTTCAAATTTTTAGAATATTTTTATGATATTCGTGATCAGAGCAATTTTTCTGACAAGGAGGTATACTATTCTGTAATTTCCTTGGAAAACCCCGTTTTGAATATGGGTTTGAATTGGAAGTTAATTCAATTGAAAAGAAACTGACTCGTATGAAATACACAGTTTTTAAGTTGTCAACTTTCGGTAAACTTTTCTCAATAACTAGGGATGTCCCTCTGAATGATAACATTTTCTCACTCTTTGGACATCCAACTTCAATATGCGAAATAACTTTTGCGACATTTTGCAACTATCGCAGATATTTGCCATTGGAAATTGATTACAATCAGGTTAAACTGAGCATTTTCAGTCGCACTAGTGAGTCTCATAACTCCTAATTATGTGTATTTCGCGGATAGCCACTCTTGACATTTTGTGTCAGCTCTCGGATGCTGGAGAAGTCAAAGGTCCAGTGGGGCTCAATCGAATATCTCATGCCCTTTGTGGTTCCGTATTTCTATTTTTAAGGTGCCTTTGATTTATGTCCACACCACTTATGGAAGTTCCGCACTGTGCAAAGGCTCGAGGCATCACTCGTGTCACTCTTACAAAAATTGAGAAAATCCAAGCGTAGGGTAAAATCGCCGATTTTGAATAACCCTCTTTCTCATTAAAGATATTTCACTGATTTATCTCCTGATCATGCAATAATCAGAGCAATTTTTGACAAAAAATGCATGGGCTCATTCTTGTTTGCGACAATTTTTCAACCTTGAAACGGATTACGTTCTTGCGTCCGGAAAACGAAGAGTTATATTTTTCCGAGTGAATCTTGGGAATTTGTAAACGAGAATTTCACTGATTTTTCTTCTGATCGTGCAAAAATCAGAGTATTTTCGACAAGAATACAAAAATTACATGGGCTCATTCTTGTGAGGATTTTATTGTTTACGAAAATAAATTTGTCAACCTTAAAACGGATTTACGTTCTTTCGTACGGAAAACGACGAACTATAGACACGAAAACGGGTGCAGCTGAGGAGTAACGTTGGTTGATTTGTCTATGACAACAGCGCGAGACCAGGGCCGTAGTGGTGGGAGCGAGAGGGCGAAAAAGTTTACTTATTTTGTTCTTTTAATGATCGTATTGTTCTTCCACATCCACACACACACAGCCACACCGACACGGACACAGAGGCTGGCTGCGACTCCTCGAGAACAGATGAAAAGGGTGGCGGGAGAGGGTTATAAAACTCGCTCGCCATGTTTACTGCTCTCTATTCACTCGCCACATATTTTTTCCCTTGTTTCGCGAGGCGGCCGCGACCAGGCCTCCGGTGTTTCAGACCACCACCGCCATTTCAGCTCAATTTCGGAGGCAGTTTCCGCCCGAGAGGGGCACAATGCCAGAAAATCTTCAAATAGTGTATTTCCTTCGGAAAATACACTAAAACCCCGAGCAATAAACCCTCCGACCGGGCCAGGATTCCAGTTCAACAAAACTTGTTTTCTCTTTAAAATTGCACGCAGGACGTGGAGATGGAGAACGAATGAACAGTCTTTTGGCGAGGGGAACTATAGTGATATGGACTTCAAACGGAGATGAATGGATCGCATTGCACAGAGGGGAACCGAGCCAGTGTTCTGCCTTCCCCCTAAAATTTTAGGAGCCACCTCGGCCGGCCAATAAAGGCGGTCAAATTTGAAAATGAAATGGTATCTAGACAGTAAAAGGAGAGATTTCCGCGCGATTTCTGCATCGAAAACTCCCTGATGTTTTTCTAATTTTCCCTGAAATTTTTCATTCCATCATTGATCCCGACTTATAGCGGTCGAATTTGAAAAAAATAAATGGTATACGGACAGTAAAAGAAGAGATTCCCGATTTCTGCGGCAAGTTCCCTGAATTTTTCCTGATTTTTCCAGACGCATTTTCTATTCCTTGATTAATCCCGGCTCTAAGCGCTCACATTCAGGGTTATTTGCACTAGAAAAAAACACATTGGATCTAGAGTCCAGACTCTTAAAAACATCGACAAGAAAAAATACTCTTGATTCAATCAGATTTAAGCTTAGACCAAGAACCAAGCCTCCTAATTTGAGCGGATTTCCTTTTGATTCAAACTTAAATCTGATTGAATGAAGAGTCCTTTTTCTTGTCAATGTTTTCAAATTCAAGAGTCAGGACTCTAGATCCAATATGTTTTTTTTTTTTTTTTTTTTTCCAGTGTGTCGTGATTGACAAGTGTCATTGTATTTCAAGGTGAGTAGGGTGTCAAGCTTCCATGGATTTCAGAATTTTCTGACTTTTCAGGACTTTTAAACATGGACTTCTTTGGCTTTGACCGGAATTTTCAAGAGCTCCTGTTCCGGCCACCTGCTCGGGGGAACGAGAGGGGGCCGTCGGGGGTGGAAAAATGGGATTTGCATCGTGTTCTGGGGGTGGCGGGTTGCGCGAGGCCCCGGCCGTGCGGATTAGAGGCGGGTGATTGCACCCTCCGTGATTCCGGGGACAAAGCGTTTTAATCAGAGAAGAGGTGGAAGCCTCACCGACGACCGCCGGGTTTCATATCGAGAAATTTCCATACCATACATTACCCCTGCCAATTTCCAAAGCAAACACGCTTTCGAATTTCACAGTTGACTTCATCACCAGAGATGAAAGGTTATTTTCATATCGTTTCGCCTTTGCCTCCCCCGCTTCGGGCCCCCTCCCCTCCGCCCTCCGCTGTTTGTTTACTTCCCTGTCCTCTGATATCCACACGGTTGAGGTTACACTGTCGCCCCAAGGAAAAACACCGTATGAACCATTGAGCGTTCCCTAATGTCCTTTAAAAAAACTTTAATTTTTCATGAACCTCGTCAGTATTATTCTTCTAATTTTTCACAGGATTTCATCCCCGATTTTATCTTACATACCTGAAGATTTCAAGAGACAACATGCACACCTTCCCTGAAAAAATATTATTTTTTCAGGGAAAATGTGGTGACACTGGAATGTTTGAACGACGTTCTTTAGAACGGCTGTTCAGGGTTGAGTGTTAGAGCGACCTCTTTTTTTGATTAACTAGCGTGTTGGAAACCGAAAGAATTCGTACGAATCCAGCAAATTAAAAAAGTCCAACTCATCGCTGTAAGGGTCAGAGCAAATAACTTTTCAATTCCGTCCCAGATCTTCAACGTTTGATTATCGCGGGCCTTCCAAAAAAAGCTACCTCCTCTGGCAAAAGTAGCTTTGAACAACTTGCCTCGATGAAACGTATTGGAATGAAAAGAAACTATATCCATTTTGACAAGAGCCCTGAGATTCATAAAAATACATACGCAACAGGGCTCATGTCACAATGGATATAGTTCCTTTTGATTTCAACGAGTCCAAATTACATGCTTTATCCTCATCAATTTCGACAGCAATAATGAAATATGGAGGGAGACATCTCTTTGAAAGTGTTTCCAGTGATACTAACGGCAGTGGCGTGTCACAGCTAGCTTTTGATACAAAATAGAATGATGTTAACAATGAGAATGAGAATGTTTTTGAATGGTTAAAAGAGGGGTATCGATATGGACTGCTTCGAGCCCACCCCAGCTGAACTTCCTCACCTCTGCTATTTTTGGCTCATTGAAGATCTATAATTTACGGAATGCATCATGATTTGGCCATTTTTGGTCTATTTTTGGGTCAAATGCTAGCCTAAACGATTTTGGCGAAAAACGCAGGTTTTGCAAGTTTGCAGTCGAACGTAATAATATCGGCATTTTCCGGAAAAATCGGCCTTCAGAGCCGACTTTTACGGAGAAGTTAAATGAACTTGACTGCTGAAAACGGATAAATCTGGATGATTTTTTTACTCAACTTGACAAGAGTGTGTCTACTGAAAATTAAGTCTGCGAGTGCTGAGGTCCTCTTTTATCCGTGGACAATTACATTTAGGCAGCCACCTGGAGGACCGCATTTTGCAGCAATTAGGAACTGCAAAATCAGGCTCATCTGTAAAAGTACTTATGCGCATGGGGAAACTAAGGCTATACATAAAGGGTTGCCACACAATTTAGAAAATGAAATTCCCTGACATATCCGAAATTTCCCTGACACATATAAGTAAAATTCCCTGACAGTTGATTTATCCAATATGGCAAGAGATACATAATTTGAAATAGTTTTCAGGCAAAATTTGCTGCTCTAAACGTCAGATCCATTCTCGAAAGCTAATAAAGGTATATAAAGAATTTTTCCTTGACACTTTTGTCATCTTACACATGACACTTACGTCATTTTCCCTGACTTTTTAAAATTTCCTGACATTCCTCGGTTTTTCCTGACCGTGGTGACATTGCAGGTACGTTCTTATTAATATGAGCCGAGAACAGTTTCTAACTGCAAAATATAGTCCAATTAGCAAACGCTGAGATCCTGCGGGTCGCTGATGTCGCGCACGGTTCGAATTTTCCTGTCTATTATTAGAGCGTGCAGATCACATCAAAGGAATTATATAAATAGACACTAAACCCCTCCCCCTCCGCCCTGCTTCCTTTCTAGAAACAATCTCTACTTCAATTATCACAAAGACACCGCGCACGCAGGTAGGAGTTCAAGAGTTATTAATAGCTCAGCGTTGGGTCATCAGAGGATGAAAAGGAAGGGGACAATCGCCCCCATCGATCCACTAAGTATTCCACCTTTGAGAAGACAATTTATAGTGCTCAAGAGATCAATACTCGTAATATTGTCGCACCGAAATATGGTTTAACCCATTATTTTAATGAAAAAGAAATTATCATCATTTTTTTTTTTTAAATTATTTATTTATTGACTGAAAGAACATTGTACATTGTGTGTCACGGCGCGGACAGTCTTTGGCGCTATGTTTACACGTGTGAAGTACAGAAAACAGGATACGAATGAACGTGCGCCTAGGTTAAAATGTTGCCTACCTATGCATAGCGAAGGCAGACATGTGAACGTGCTAAGAAACGTACCGACCCAGCGCTCTTTTTTCTTTTCAATTTTGGTCGTTTTAGGTTTCAGCAATATTTAGCGTATCTTCTAAAGAAACCTCATTCCCGAAAAAGAGCGACAAAACAGCAACTGATCCGAATTTAAGGGAACAACATGTGTATCTACATGCAAAATACTACGCGCAAAATACAAATCTACGTGCTCCAAAGTCGAGAAATTGCCTACCTTTGCACAGTGAAGGCGAGCATGTGAACGTACCCAGAACGTCAAGCTACGCCGCGCCAAAGAAGCATGTTTCTTTAATTTTTAGGATATAATAGATTTCAACATTGACCGATACATATATTTCACGGATCTCCTGAAGAAACTTCCCTTAACACGAGCGATGAAAGGCCACTGATCCGAATTCGGGGGAACCACATGTGTAAATACATGTAAAGTACCGCCGGCAAAATACAAATCCATTTGCTCCTAAGTCGAGAAATTGCCTACCCATGCACAGTGAAGGCGATCATGTGAACGTGCTGAGGACGTCAAGCTGCAACAGCACCGGCGCAGCGCTCCTTTCTTTCTTTCTTTCACATTTTGGACGTTTTAGGTCTCAACAAGGTCCGATCCGTGTGTGTTTTACGGATCTCTCGAAGGAACCTGCCCTAACGCGAGCGATAAAAGGTCACTGATCCGAATTCGGGAGAACCAAATATGTACATACGCGCAAAGGTCCGCAAGCAAGATAGGAATCTACGTGCTCTTAAGTCGAGAAATTGCCTACCCTCGAACAGTGCAGGCGAACATGTGAACCTGCTAAGAGACGTACCGGTCCAGCGCTCTTCCTTTCACATTTTGGACGTTTCAGGTTTTAACAAGGCCGGATCCATGTATTTCACGGATCTCCCGAAGAAACCTCCTCTGACGCGAGCGATAAAAGGCCACTGATCCGAATTCGGGGGAACCAAGTGGTGGTGGTGGGGGGGGGGGGGGGGGGGGCGCTTTGACCCAGACGTCTATCGGCGGTCGCGTCTCGGGATAAGTGAAAAGACGTATCGATTCGGCGTAACCCTGTTCTACCGCGCTAAGGAAAAACGCCGTATCAACATTCGAGAGTTGCCAAATTTCCGTCGAAAAAATGCTTATTTTCGCGGAACGTTACGAATATTTTTCCTTGAAATTTTCAGGAACTTGCGTGAAATTGCGCACGGAATTATCTGAAAAATTGGAAGAAAAATGTTCACAAGTTTACCAGGAAATTCGTGTTTGATCCAAGGCAATCTGGCAAGGGATGAAGGCTCATACGGCGTTGTTGCTTAGCGCGGGAGTGTTGAGGCTTGATGTTTGTCAAGGGTCGGACGGGGAACTTGGAGCGTCCACCCGTCGGGCGTCTTGGGCGGCTAAGGACCCGCCACTCCCGTCTTTTTATCATTCAGAATGAAAGTGATCAATCATTTTTATCGGAGGCAAAGCTTCTCGCTTCGGAATTCCCTTCTCCGTCCTCGCCGCGCCGGCCGGGGCCGAGTTTCTTGAACCGGGTCTCGCCGCCCGCAGCCCGCGACCACGGCAACGCTCCCCGAATATATTTTTATCGCGGTTTCGTGCTTCCGCCCCCAACTAACGCCCCCGACTCCCTTCTCATCGGCTTCTTATGAAACAATTCATAACTAAGTGCGAAAAATGCGGATATAAATGCTATTCTGCCGTGCTAGGGAAAAAACGCCTTATGAGCCTTCAGAAGTTGCCAAGTTTCCCTCGATAAAGACCGAAATTACTGGGGAAATTGTGAATATTATTTTCTCAAATTTTCAGACAATTTTGTGCAAAAATTAATCTAAAATATCTGAAAATTTCAAGGAAAAATATGCATGAATTTTGTAAAAATTACAGGTTATATCAAGGAAAATTTGGCAACTCCCGGATGTTCAAATGACGTTCTTCCTTAGCACGGCAATATTCTCATTACTTGTATTCTGCCGTGCTAGGAAGAACGCCGGATGAACATTCGAGAGTGAAAAAATTCCCTTCGATAAAACGTTCAATTTTGAGGAAAGTTACGAATATTTTTCCTTGAACTTTTCAGGTTCTGTATTAAAAATTACGAACAAAATTATCTGAAAAATTGGAATAAAAATATTCAGAAGTTTACCAGCAAATTCTGAAGGTTCATGCGGCGTTTATTCTTGGCACGGCAGTATTCTCATTGAGTTATTCTGACAGAAAATTTCGCAATTTTTTTTTTTTTTTTTTAATTATGATTGCACGCAAAAATCAGTTCAATCAGTCAAACCCCATTGAAGCTTTAGAAAAAAAAATAAAAAATTTATTTCGGTTTAAAGTTTTCTAAACTTAGAGTACTTAGTTTGAGACTTAAAATCATAACTTGGCGTGTAAAATTTTTATCAAGTAAGCATAGGTTCAATTTTTCCTGGAGAAAACATTGATCTGTAGGTGCTAAGTCCTGCACATTTGCCTGCTAGCGATTACTTTATTTCGAATAATGAATAACTAATCCTGTAGTCCGTATTTTATCGCACAAAAGTAATCGCACGTAAGTGCATCCCTACGTTGTAAATTTCTCACTCGTCGATCACATTTCAGATAGAAACCTAATGAGCGTTTCAAACTGAAATTTTCGCTAATGTTTCTACTGACAACACCCAAAAATCATTCAGTCTCGGATCGGAATCGCACCGGTAGCGTGCGGTGCTTTGCGATTTATCGACTGATCTGCCATTTAAATGTATAGCAAAGGATCGATAAACAGGGTGTCCGCAACTAACATCTTAATAATAGATTCTTTATCATATCTTTCAATGGGAAAATATCGATGATCCATCATTCACGCTCCGCCAATGAATCGCAGAATTATATTCTTAAAAAAAATTGTGTTCGAGTTAAGTTTGCTATCTCGGAATGGGGTTACATTCTGGGAGCCTACATAATCCCCGATTAATTTCCCGAAAGCTCTTCCCTCGCTGATGAATCCTGGTGATTCCCGAGGTTTCGAGGCTCTAAACCTGACGGCTTTTCTCAGTTTTCCCGACTTTTCCGGTTGCAAAAAACCTTGAGACGCCCCGACGGAGATTTCCCGGAAAACGCTGAAAGCGGACGTAGCGGGGGGATCGCTGAAGAACTGAACAAGAGGGCGCCATCGCTGCCAGATAGTGCTCATTTTCCAGCACTTATCCTATTTAAACCCATGTGAAATATCCCCATTTTAATGAACACCCTCGCAACCTTTGAGGCGCCCGGCACAGCCACTTCGGCGCACAGTGGAACGGGCCGTCGCAAGAGATCGGACATATGTATAATTTTTAATTTATAATAATTATATAATAAATATATCATTATTTATAATGTATAATTTTTACCTAATACTGCCATGCTTAAGAGGAAAGCCGTATGAGCCTCCGAATGGTTACCCCTTTCAGAAAATATTCGATTTTGAGAAAAATATGAATATTTTTCCTCGACATTTTTAGGCTTTGTAGATCAAACTACGAACAAAGTAAAACATTGACAAATTCTTCCGTAAATTCGTGATTTATCAAGGAAATTTGCAACGGCTAACAGCTCATATTGCGTTCTTCCTCAGCACGGCAGAATAATGAAAATTTCAATGTTCGTTCCGTTACATTGTAAATTTGTAAGAGTGTTTCTCGAAGGAAAGGTCTGCACACTGAATACCAAAAAATTCTTTGAAGGCTGAATGGAACTCTAGCTAGCATACGTCAAGGATTTGCAATTCAAGTGCCTCCACGTATGCAAAATTCCGCGAGAATCACTTTTGGACTGCGACGAAAGATCATCTGACGTCAGTTTAGCTTTTGTGAAAGGCAGAAAAGGAACCGAGATGACGGATCTCCTGTCCTGTCTACAATCTCCTGAGTCTAAAAGTAGGTAAACTTCTTTGGAGTGGCCTCTACCTCTTGCTTAGGACGAAAGTACTCATGCGGCAGTCCAATGGTTAGGGATTTGGATTCAACAGGTATAGTAAGGAGGTTAAGTTACTCACGTTGTGACAGTTTCATCATGGCATTGAATAGACCACTAGACAAGGTACGAATTTAAGTAACCTGATATAAGTTTCTTAACCAGAATTTTACGTAAAACGCGATTCGCACAACGAAAATTACTGAAACCAACTCCTAACGAAGATATTAACGTTTTTATTTCACATTGGTTACAAGAATTTGAATTGCCCGCCCACAAGTAACTCAAAGCTCTACGTGAGTCAAATCGCGCAGTACAATGGTTTCACCAAGCTTCTCAATCGAACACTGTTCATCCCTCACCATTGTTTGTTCAAAATATAAGCAATTTGCTATACCTGAGCCAAACCGTCAAGACTGAGTTTGCCAGATTTTTATATCGTATAAAGACTGTCATGATAATGTTTAGCTGCAATGTGAATCACGTAGAGCATTGAGTTTTAATCAGCGGGTGGTTTGAATTCACGCATCAGGAATCATTAAATATCTTTGTAAGAAGTTGATTTCGGTAATTTTTGTTTTGCGCATCGTGTTTTACGTGAAATTTTGGATAATAAACGTGTATCAGAATGCTGAAATTCGTACCTAGTCTAGTGGTCCATTATAGAAATTCTTACATGTTCTTAGTGGTGCTTACCTGAAACATAACAAAATTTTTTGTTTAAAATAAGAGGTAAAACAAAGGTAAGAGGAAGGGCGAAAAAAAAAAATCTAATATCACGTTACGCACACGCATTTATATCTTAGATGCTCAAAGTTTATGTTTCTAATGTTGAGTTATTGGAGAAAAGTCAACAGATTCGACAATACTTTTAATACTTAATTTGTTATGGAGCCACAGACATGCTTTTGATTGATTCTACATAAAACCACGGTGCCAAAGTTTATCTGTTTTGTATTTCTTGTTTCCATACATGTTTATCTACAATATAACTACGAAATTGATTGATTTTTGAAACACTTTGAAAATTAACTGTCTGTCAAATTAATTTTTATAATCATTATGAATATAATTTTCAATGAGGTCAATATGCATTAGACTAATTTACCGATTATTTGCGATTATTTTACATTTGTTTTTTACAGTGAAGAATATTGATGATGGAGGAGAAAAGAAGAATCAAGTGTCTCGAAAAGATCGTTAACATGACGAGACACAAGACCTTACATGAAATCAACAGATTCAACGAGCATTGCATTGGATTCGGTTTATCAATCCGTGAGATGCAGCTATTCGACCATGGGTGCATGCTTCGGTATCATCCCTATTTGAAGGCGCTTTTAGTGCGTGGGATTTCAGTCAGTTCATCTCAGTTCTTTACGGTTTGTCAAGAGCTATTGAAGATGACGGCTGGGAGTTACAGAATAAAACTCATGTAGGGTGTCTCTGAAGATAAACACTGATCAAGAGACAACGTTAAACATGACACAAATATTGAGTGCGTGTACTTATATTTCAGGTATAGGTTTAGTCGATGTACATACGATCCTTGTGTCAATAAAATCTTAACTCTAAGTATATAATTTCTATTTTGAGGGTTATCATGATATGTACTGATAATTGTTTCATAATGTGAAACTGCATGGACGTTAGTTTGAGTATGCGGTGCTAAGGAAAAGCGCCGTATACACACTCAAGATTTTCCAAATTTCATCCAATAAATCGTTTATTTTAGAAGAGCGTTACGAGTATTTTATCTTGATATTTTAAGCTAATTTATAACCGATCATGAATAAAATTCGGTATAAAATGTCGAAGAGTACAATATTCACAAATTTCCGAGAAAACTGGAGGAAATTAGGCAATGTCTGAAGGAGTTTTCCCCTTAGCACGGGATTTTTGGACTTCATACATTTACTTATTTCAGAGAAATGTTGCGGATATTTTCTCTTATATTTTACAGATAATTGAGATCTGATTATGAATAAAATTCTGTAAAACGTTCGAAGAGCAATATTCATAAAATTCCGTGAAAATTGGAGAAAAACTTTGGCGAAGTCTGAGGGCGTTTTTACTTGGCGCGGGATTTTTTGAACTTGATATATTTACTTATTTTAGAGAGTGATTCGGAACAATATCTCTTGAAATTTTACGGGTAATTTAGGCTTCCGTTTTTGCGTTTGAGGGGGCGATGCTTAAAAAAATTCCTGAAAATTGAGGATAATCCTAAGCAACGTCGGCAGTGCGAATTTCCTCAGGTACGAGAGTTAATAAGGGAACTCGAGTCCCACTGTGCGGCGGGATAATCGTCTCCGAGTTGGGTTATCCTGGCTGGGAGTCCTGTGAGCTCTGGCTGGTGGAAAAAATTCCACCGCTCCGGGAGCTAATGAAGCGTGAGGACTCGTAACTAAAATTTGATGGAGCGGGTGGCACGGTGGGGCTGGGGCACGGCACGGCGAAGCGAGGGCCGAAATCACCATTTTTATAATCGAAAGAGAACAACAGAACCTGCTTCGCCTCTCGCCTATCGCGTTGCCCGCTTTCCCTGAAAGAAATACATTCCGACAACTCCCCAGAATGTCTAGTATTTTTTAATTTTGAAAAATCCTAATATTTCTCTGATTTTTACTGATATTATATAAAAAATTCCTGATTTTGTCATTTTGAAAATTCCTGATATTTTCCTGATTTTTGATGAGGCCCTCACTATACGACACAAGCGCTACGGGTGAGAAATTATCGGAAACAAAGACGGCGCAACGACTCCTGGCAAGGTAGGCAAAAAGCAGTAAGACTTCTCCGCTGAGGAGATTCGCGTAAGAAAACGAATTCCTGATAAAACATCCGATTTTTCCTATTCTTCCTGATTTTTTCCTAATCGGCCAAAATTCCTGAAATTTTCCGGTTCTTCCGGTTTTTTCTGATGCTAGACCCCCTGCTCTCTCCCCCTCCCACGCCCACGCCCACCGGAAAAAGGACCTAAACCTCCACCCGTCGCTAGGTGTAATGTACTTCACTTTTACTGGGCTCATGCACGGTATCTTATTTCCAAAGGGCCGTCCGTACATCGGGGAGGATGTGGAATCGGGATTCAGTCTCTACTGCAATTTCACGTTGCGTTTTCCAACTCAACGATCCAACTCGTATTCTATTCTTTTTTGGGGAGAGGGACACAATCGTGAACTGCGTTTATCAGAAGAAGTTTCCAGGCCTCAATCAGCGATTGCCAATTTGTACGAGGCAACATTATTTTTTTATAACGGAAAAACGGTTTCTGCGGATTATTGCGCCTAGTTCAGTGTTTTTTCTGCATAGTGTGATGCAAATGCCCTTAAAAATTTTCAAAAGGGTCCGCCTACCAATCGGGTTGTCTTCTAAAAAAGTTTAAATTGGCCCGATTCAATTTGGCAAATTGCTTCTGTGGCTTGGTGGCCATTTCTTCTGAACGCGGTTCCTCTTTAGGCGAGTTCCATACAATAATTGTCGGTTAGCGACCTCAATATTAATGTTAGGTGACCGAATCCCTATGTGTTCCGGTGCTACCCCAACGGTTACGCTACTACCACAATTCATTGGAAAGGTTCAGATCATCCAAACAAATTGAAGTAAAATGGTAATATTAGGGAATAACACCTGAAATTTTTTTTCCGTGAGAAATATCTGGATTTCGATCTTTCGATATGTTTCTTTCTCACCGTTCGGGTACAGATTTTTTAAACATCAAACTTCCTGGGGGGGTGGTGGAAGTGCCAATCTCAAGAGATATCCGGTCCCGATAAGTGCATTTTTCTGTCATCGCTCCCGAGCTCACACCATCGTGCCATAGCGCCTTCAATTTTGCAAAATGCAACACGGACATCCATCAAGCACGAATAGTTTTATCTGTGCGCCGTAATCAATGCGCGAACTTTCCATGCTCTGTGCTTGTTTTTTTTCTTTTCTCTCTCTGTTTCCATGTTTGTGTTGGTTCCGTCTGTGTTATTTGTAGTGGTGCTTTCAAGGGCTACGTTAGCAAAACAGCCAAAGATAAGAGATGTAATCGGACCTCTTTTTCACCTTTTCTCTCGAATCTAAGCGATACCTCATTGGACGGCCATAAAGCGGAGCATTGCGAGTTCACGCATCGCGCGTCGCGCCTTCAATTTTGCAAATACAACACGGACATCCATCCAGCACGAAAAGTTGTATCTCTGCGTCTTCATCAAAGCGAGTCCCTTCTCTTACTCCAATTCCATGTTGTGTCGGTTCCATTTGTCTTATTTTATCAGCGGGGCTTGTAGGGCGACTGTGAGCAAACACAGCCAAAGAAGAATGAATGGGATTAAAATTAGTTGTGAGCAAATACTTAAGGTTTCGTGTGTGAAAAAAATTGGGTCCAGTGTCTAGCTACCTTTCATACTTCCATTTTTTCTTCGGAACACTAGTCGATGTAATTTCTTGAAAACTTCCTTGCTTTTGCGTCTTTACAAGCAGAATATTCCGTATATATTTTCAAGCTATAACGTTGGCTTCTTTCTCTCCAAAAAAAAATCAAAAGGGAGCGAAAATTTTGAAACGTTACTATGGAAATACGTGGTTTCGCACTGCGGTCATCGACATGCGCCTCTTCGACTTGAGCGACCCTTTTTTGAAGCTGGTGTGATTGCACTTCTTATAAATATGGCATATTTCAGTTCCGGGATATGGGACTTAAACAATAATAAAAAATAATTAAAAAACACCCCTAAAAAATAAAACACAAAAAAAAAAAATACGACAAAAAATGTACCCAAAAATCGCTTTGGGCAGGGGGTGTGTCGTATGCGTTTGGGTGGGCGTGATCGTTGTATCGCGAACTAATCTAAATCTTGGATGATCCGTGATTTCGCTGACCATTGGAATCTTTGAAATTTTCAAATTGTACGATAGTTCACGGATCCTATTTCGTTCGAAATTCATTCCTACACGCCATCGTCGCGATACACGCAGTCTTCCATTTCTTCTACTCTTTTTTTTAAACTTAACAATTCGCCTTCTGCTGCGTCGGATGTTCCAGCAATTTGTGGTTACGAATTTGTTGGGCGTGCGCTGTTTTCAGCCCATTACCATACTCGGACTCTTTGAAGGCGAATTTACTGATGCGGAAGTAGCGTGATCTCTCGGGGAAATCGAACTTTTGTAGGGATTGTGCGATTGCTCATTCAATCCCTTACTTTTGTTCGTTTTTTCCGAGTAGATATAGACGCTACTTCCGCATCATAAAGCCGTCAAAGAAGTCGAGGATGTAATGGGGCTTGAAATTCAGTCACGCACAATTCATATTTCGTTCATCCTACAATTGCTGCAGAACGCTGCAGAGCAGAAGGGTCGACGAATTGTTTGTTTTAAAAATTTTGGGTATGACTGGAAGTCTGCGTGCAACGAGAGGAAATGTATCCGATCGACATGAATCGAACGGAAAATAAAAACGTGAACCGATCAACACCGATTTAATGGGCAAATTAATAAAAAAGCTGATTAAAATAGGTAGAAAACTTGCATTTACAAATTCAAATTGCGATACCTCGAAAAAATGAACACAGAAGATTTTGATTTTTTGCGAATTTAAGTAGTCACACGTAACAAAGACTCACCCCCCTGCAAACCGTTTATGAGTACATTTTTGCCGTATTTTTTCTTGCTTCAAGACCACTTTGTTCCCATTCCCAGCTTACAATTGAGGCGTTAAGTACAAAAATGGCACTACTCAGCTGTGGTGTTTTAGAATCTCAAAGGCTAATTCATCCTTTAGAGACGTAACTATTTATTGAATTTTCCGCAATTTCACGTTTTCACCATTGTAAAATTATGAAGAATATTCAGTAAAAGTCACAACTATTTACATACATTTGCTTTCATTATAACGGACGAAATGTTAGCGTAGATTTGGAGATACCACAACCAAGAAATGCCTTTCCTGCGCCCAGCGCACAGTGGGTTGAGTCAATCAGGGAGGTCGGAATGAAATTTTTAACTAAATTGTAAATTTTTTACTAAAAATGCAAATTTTTTACTAAAAATGCAAATTTTTAAGTTTACTTTGTCAGATTTTAAATTTCAAGGGGTGTGGTGTTAGAAGAAAATTTCACGAGGAAACCAACGGGGCCACTTTTAGAACCTCAAAATTTTGTATAAACGGAGTTACAAGCGTTTAAAGTTTCCAAATTTTATCCGACTTCTCCTATCGACTCGATCCACTGTGCGGCGCTTCAGTTTTGGCACAACTCGAGGCCTCGATTATCCGTCACATTGCATTGTTGCCAAAGTGTGCGGTCAAGTCACCCCCTCCCTCCCCTCCCGTTAAGAGTTCAGAAAAGGGCTTCACTTTTACGAGTTTTCCGCCACGATATGGCGATATAGGCGTGGATTGGCTCGTGAGTGTGGGCGGCGAAAGGGTAATACACCGCACACACACTCACAGAAACGCACACGTTTCCCGAAAAAATGCGCGGATAAAGGGGGAGGGGGAGGGGGAGGGCGCGGGGAAGAATAGACTGCTCAACTCGATGCCATCAGGGCCGGAGTCCCGCGCTCCATCACTCATCCGCGTTGTCAAGTCTTGCTCGGCCTTTGTTGCCCGCCGCTGGAGAAAAACCGCCCATGCGCCCCAGGCGTGCCCTATCAAGTCGAGCGGTTTTGTGAGATGAGACCCCCTTCGACGTTGATGTCTCGCGGGGAGTAAATTTCAGGGCGGGAAGTTGATGTTACAGCACTCGTCGGTATGTGGTACTACATCTCCGCCTTTGTGGAGAGAGTACGGACACCTGGCCTCGTCGAGTTTCTGTATCATCTAATATGGTGGTGGGTTCGGATCGAAGAGGGTTATTTTTATATTTCGATGGTTAACGTAAGCTGCTTGGGTTGCCGATTTTCCCATTTGAAACGATGTCTTCGTTCTATATCGACGGGCTGATTATTGAAGCTTAGAGGCGAAACGATTGAAAAAGGAGACGAAGGTAAAACGGAGCATGTTTTGGTTGAAACGAGCGGTTTATATAGAATAAGTGGTATTCATTGACTAAATTTCAGTGCGGTGATGATTGAAATTGACAGACGATGTGATGGACAAAGAAGAAGGTGAGAAAATAGAGTAATTTTATTGGTGGAATCAGGTGGTTGCGATGGATAAAGGAGGGTGAGTAAGAGATTAACTGACGGTGACTCACCAGAGACCCATTGTTAGTCCATCATTTTTCCCCTTAATCTATATTAAACCATCTGTTTGAACCAGGGAGAACGCAACATTTTACTCTTGTCTCCTTTGTCTATAGCTTTGTCTATCAATTTCAATAATAGGCCGGCATGGTCTCTCGTAGGTTGAAGTTCGTTGGTCTATTACTCACCTCTTTTGTACATGGCAACCACTTGCTCCTAACAAGAAGATAACTCTATCTCTCCCAGGTTTCCTTGTCAATCGATTTGTCTATCGCTATGTCTATCAATTTCAATAATCACCAGTCTGAACCAGTTAAAAACAATCAAATGCTGACCATGGGAAAACCCTACATGGTTTCCTTTGGACGGCAAACTAGCAACTAGAATACAATAGCTACATCGCAAGCATAAAGCACGTTAATCCGACGCGCTAAAAACGCCTTCAAATAGAGCTGATACTGCGGCATACACCGAGTTCGAATAGTTGTATCTCACGCATTGACCGATGCGACACAACGCTCTGCTAAGCAGCTTCTTGCCTCAGGGAGGCCCGAAAAGGCTTATTATAAGATAAAGGGAGCTTTAAGGATTTTTTTTATTTATTGTTTCTTTTCTTGTCCCTGTAGAATTTCATTGTGACCCAGGAAAAAAAATCCTAACGGAAAATTTAAGTATCGTCATGCTTGAGCCAAACACTTTTATGTGTGTTGATATGAGCTGCATGGACCAGTGAAGATTTTTAAAACTTGTCAACACTGTCTTTCTCCATGTTAAAATGTGTGTAAAACGATCGATTCTTGGTGAGGCAGCTTGCCTCTTTGAAAATCGATCTATTTAATGGATTTAAATGCAGGGAAAACAGTGTTGCCAGCTTACAAAATCGCCCCAAGCACAAACCACGGATTGTGGTGGAAACGACACGCAATGGGATTCGCGGCTGCAGAAAGAGGAATATATTCGAGCGCCATCTTGGTTTCATGACGATGCAAGTTTCCCTAAATAAAGAGTTAATATAAGCAACGATGAATTCATTTTCCATCATTGATACCGATTAAAGAAACTCCGAAAAATTCCTGTGAACCAAGTGCATTCTATACGGTTTCAAAAATTCACGAATTGAAAATTACTGAACAAGAAGGATGGAAACCTAATTCATTAACTGAGACGAAAATCAACTTAATGGGTTTTCTTAGGCCTTGTCTCCACGGGGCCGTTTCACGAAATTTGTCCCAGGGAAAAATCCCACTTACGAAGTTGGGAAAAATATTGAGTCAATCAATATTTTTCCCAGTACCAAGTATGGACCTTTTACCTTTAGGACCCACTGAGAGAAGAAGAAGAAGTGTAAATGAATTGTGCGATATTTTGTTCATTACTCCATTGTTCATGTTTGTTTAGTTAAAATAATGTGTCTAACAGTGCCGTGGCGTGAATTGCGATATATCGATTGTTATGCCATTTAAACCCATGGAAAAGGATCGATAAACAGGGTGTTCGCAGCGAACACCTTCATAATCGATTATTTACCATAGGTTCAAATGGCAAATCAATCGATATATCGCAAAGCACGCCACGCCACTGGTGTCTAATTGTCAAATGAGTGCAATTATTATTTTAATCCTGGTTAAATACTCGACATTAACTAAGTTATCTTCCCGCGCAAACTAGTCGCAGAACCGTATAAGCCTTGTCCCGTGGAGACGGTAATTGGGAAAAATCCCAGAAGTTTCATTCCTGCGGTTCGAACTTGGGAAAAATCCCATGAAAACGTCCCGTGGAGACAAGGCCTTACGAAAAAACTGCAAACAGAGCTACGAATCGACTTTTTTTTCCAACGAGTGGGTCTCTGTTTCAAAACACTATTCAATTTTAACCGCGCCTAGCTGTCCAATCACAGGTGGCTGTCTTGGAATAAAAAATAATTATACTTACTCTACCCCCCCCCCCCCCCGACCCCACCTCGGGTGCGCCGTTCTTTTCGTCGTGGGACCCCTCCGAGTGGAAGCCGCACAGTAGATCGAGTCAGTGGGAGAGGTCGGACATGAAATTCTTGACTAGAACTGCAAATTTTGATGTTTATTCTGTCACATTAAAATTTTGAGGGGTGGTTCTAGAAGGAAATTTCACGAGGAAACCAATGGAGCCAACTTTAAAACCTCAAATATGTATGAACGGAGTTATAACCTTTTAAAGTTTCCGAATTTTGTCCGACCTCTCCCATTGACTCGATCCACTGTGAGTCGGTGATTAATTGAAGCGATAACTCAGAAGGTATTAAAGACTTACATTGATTAATTTTAATTAGGACGGGACAAAAAGCAATCAAAAGAAAGAGGAGGTACTTTCCATCGAAGTCCAAAGTCCATTACCTTTTTTCCCCCCGTTCTTTTCCAATTTGATTTTTTCGCCTTTGTCTAAACCTGGAAAGTCGTTTCAAGTCATTTTATTAATCAGAGACTTTACTCGAACTTCACTACAGGTTATCTTTCCCGATTCAACGCTGCGAAGTATTCAAAACCAGTTTAGAATCACGGCACCGAAAGTTGCCGCGCTCTCGATCGAATCCAAGCGTCTCGGATCTAACCGCAAAAATCATTATTGCCGTTTATTGCACGGTCGTGGATTTGTTTCTTATTCGACAAGCGGTAGAAGTTGTAAAAATCGACGCACACCTCGGCAACACTGATGTACGAGAGAAGTGTAATCCTGCAAGTTTCGAATTGAAATGCGAAAGTTCTCTTTGAAACCGGCTGAACAACAGGTTCTAAGAAATGGATGTTATCAGAATTGTTAGGATGAAAAATTCGAAACTGCAATAAAATTATAAAATGGCTGAGTTTCCACATTCAATTGGATCGGAAATACAGCGTCGGTTCGTTTTAATAACATAGCATGCGTCTTTCCAATAATAAGGCATGTTCGCTTGCAGACGGGATGTTTTTTTTTTTTCTTTCTTTCTTTCTTTTTTTCTTTTTTTCAATTTTATTCAGGATTTTTGGGATGCTGGCTTTCGATTCGAGTACATTATTGGTTTTTGTCGAGTCGGCGGACTCTTTGAATGTGCGGATGCGGAAACCGTTACGATCGAATTACTTAGACCTTCTCGATAGGGTGGTTTTTCAGCTCTTTTCAGCAGTGGCCGGGCGAGCTTTGCGAGATATCGATTCATCTGTCCAATAATCCTATGAAACCGAATCGATAAATGGAGTGTTCGCAACGAGCACCTTAATGTTCGATTTTTTATCACAACTTCAAATGTAAAAGTTCGCTAGAAATACGATGGTGCCACTGGTTTTCTCTGAAAACAACTACCAAGCTCAAAAAAAGCTCCCAAGTTGAGGCCAAAATGGAGGGGATATCCTACGCTATCCTGAGAGTCCACCTCTACATCAAGACAAACTCTCCATGCAAAAGATAGGGAGCAAA
This sequence comes from Bemisia tabaci, assembly GCF_918797505.1. Classification (NCBI taxonomy): domain Eukaryota; kingdom Metazoa; phylum Arthropoda; class Insecta; order Hemiptera; family Aleyrodidae; genus Bemisia; species Bemisia tabaci. The sequence goes on from NC_092797.1 coordinate 53,331,093, forward strand.
TACATTAGCAGGGTTGCCGTGTTTTCAATTTTGGAGTCTCCAATTAAAGTGGCAGTCCTGTCGATGTATTTGCTCCCTATCTTCGCATGGAGAGTTTGTCTTGATGTGGAGGTGGACTCTCAGGACAGCGTGGGATATCCCCTCCATTTTGGTCTTATCTTGAGAGCTTTTTTTGAGCTTGGGAGTTGATTTCAGAGAAAACCAGTGGCACCATCGTGTTTCTCGCGAACTTTTACATAAGAATCGATGGTCAAATCGCAAATCCCTCACACATGCAACATCTCCATTATCTGACATTTTTGAAAAATAATATTCAGTTTTCCCAATAATTTCGGTTTTTATCGGAGGAAACTCGGCAACGTCAGAAGGCTCATACGGCGTTGTTCCTTAGCACGGCAGAGCACAGGTTCTTATGAGCAATGTCTCTGTCTAGATGCACTACGCTGCACACGACAGAGCTTTCCTCCTCGGTGCGCGTCGCGTCGCGTCGTTGCAGCTCGGGCACCGCGCGGCGGACGGGCAAGTAACACTAATGCGTCTTCGGGCTGAATGATCGGCGTCAGTCGGATGCAATGGCCCAGAATCCATTCATCACCCGATCCCAGGCGGGGCCGCAGCGTCCAACGCCCCGACCCGCCCGACGCCGCCGAGATTCGGCCGCCCCCCCCCCCTTCGCCCCCGCGCCGTAATTTATGGTCCACCCCCTCCCCCCGCCCCCAACCGCCATGAATGGAGCCGCGCAAAAATTAACCCGGACCCAGATTCGTCGCGTCGTTAAAAATCGTTTTGATTTCCACCCCCTCCCGTTCGCTACCCCCTCTCTCCCCGACTGGAACCGTTTCCACAGCACGAGTCCGGTTTGCTTAATGCGACGCGCTTTGCGCTCGGGAAAAAAGCTCCGGCAAATGGACCGTGCACTATTGTAATGGGGGTAGTGGCGAGGAATTTCTGTAGTACCAGTATATAGATTACCTATATACGGGAGAGTGTTGCTGTGTTGAGTGGCCGCTCTCTGATTGGTTCATTAGTCTTAGGCTTCCCGTGAGGATGTTGTGGCTAGAGCTTCCTATGTAGGGAAGTGAGGGGCATGGACAGGTCGAACACTTTTGAGGTTAGGTGCATGGAAGCTCTCTAGACCCAAAAGGGGTGGGCAATCTATGAATTTCAAATTATCCCACTGTGATTTATTAATCACAATTGTTGGGATCTGTCGTTGGCTTAACGCACGTATTTGACTTGGTTTTTGCATTAATTTACTAATTTTTCCGGAAGAAAAGGCAAAGGAAAAAAAAAAAAAAAAAAAAAAAAAATGCCTTACTTATGAAATTTTCTTGTCTATTTTCGTTGTTGATATAAAAGTCCTAAAGATTGGACAGGAGACATTTTTTCGTTTTACAAAAGGTTTACCTACACTTTTGGGCCCTAAGAGGCTACATATTTCGCGTTTGCTCCATACTCTACCATACATAGGTACTCTAGAGTTGTGGCCCCAGCGTGTATAAATTGAATCGGTTTTCTATTTAGACAACGCGTTATTCCAAATACTCAGATAAAGAAGGGGTGCCACTAACATATTCACCGAGTGAAATTTAGAATGAATTTCACTTCGGAGCCACCTGAGAATCCTGAGTGAAATTAATCAAACCCTCATATGGCCTGTGTCCCTCCCGCGGGACGTTTTCACTGGGATGGGATTCCAAGTTCGAATCGCAGGACATGAAACATTCTGGGATTTTTTCCCAGCTACACGTCTCCACGGGACGGGGCTCATTACAGTCCTGCGACTGGTTTGCGGGGAAGATAAATTAGTTAAAGTCGGTATTTAACCGGGATTAAATAATAATTGCACTCAATTGAAAAATTAGACACATTATTTTAACTGAAAAAACATGAACAATGTAGTAATGAATAAAATATCGCACAATTCGTTTTCACTTCTTCTTCTTCTCATCAGTGGGTCCTAGGGGTACAAGTACCATACTTGGTCCTGGGAAAAATATTGATTAACTCAATATTTCTATTCCTCCCAACTTCGTAAGTGGGATTTTTTCCTGGGACACATCTCGTGAATTGGCTCGTGGAGACAAGGCCGAATATAAACGTATAAGAGTAACGTGTGAGGTGGTTGGACCGTGAGGCGGTCAGGAGGCGTACCCCCTTGGTAAGGAGAGAAATTGACTCCGTACGGTGACCTAGGCGCCGCAAAAATATTTCAGATAGAATCACAGACACGGTATCTCATCGGCAAATTATCGAGACTTTAAAAATCATTCAAAATTCCTACCCCTTGGACGGCTGGGGTCCCCGGTCCCCCTCATACACACACCTGCGGGCTGATTATTGAAGTTGATGGACAAAGATTTAGCCAAGGAAGAATAAGGGAAAATGGAGCGATTCCATTGGTGGTAGCGGTTGGTTGCAATGGACAAAAGAGGTAAGTAATAGACTAACTAACGGCAACCGACATGAGAACTTACGATTAGTCCATCATTTTCCCCCTTGATCCATAAAAACCACCCGTTTCAACCAATAAGATCACTCCATCCTCCCTAAGTCTTCTTTGTCTATCGCTTTGTCCACCAATTTCAATAATCAACCTTTGTGAATGAGGGTCTCTCTTCCCGAAGACAGCGGACTTAATACCCGTGTCTGCCAAATCTTAATTGCTCGCATTACTTATTTGAGTCTCTACAACTTTGGGGTAATCAATGTTAGAAAGTGTTTTCGTTCGTTTAATGCGGCTGAAAAGATTGAGGAAATAAACTTTCAGTATTTCTCTGGAGGTAGAAGACGAGGATAAAGAGATTCTTTTCCAAGTGCGTGTTCCAACTATGAATTCGCGGGAAAGAAGAAACCAATTATCTTCCGATACCGCGGGATTATCGGATGCACTATCACGAACTCATACCTGGAAGCCAGGATAATTGGACGGAGTTAAACAGAAAGGAACCAAGCCACATCGGGATCGAACCGAGAAAAAGAGGTTTAAAGTTTGGCTCCTGCATAAGACTCAATGTAAAAGATAAACTTCAAGTTCAATTTCTGCAAAATTTGCTCCAACAAAAACTTTCAATTTTTGGAGACAGATAGTAGAGCAGTGGTTGAGTTCAAAACCACTCATAACTCGATTTTTTCCAAAATGTGGGTTGGTTCCTTTCTGCTTAACTCAGTCCAATTGACGATTTATAAAAATATCTCCTTGAGTCTCGAGCAATACCAACTTGTGCGAATATAAACGATGATAAGCTGGTTTTTTGGATCATTACGAAACTGCACTGCTCATGATTCTTAAAACAGAAATATTGAGACTACGAAATACGATCATGACGTGGGTCATTGTTTCAGCCATGCAGGCAAAAGGATATGCGTCAATAGAACGCAAATGGCTTATTTCAGTTAAAATTCTTGGTTTTTTAGACCTTGAAAAAGCATAACTGCATTCCAAGCTTGCAAAATTGACTCAAACGATTTCATTCACGGAAAAAACAAGACTAGTGTTAGGCACTACTGGCCGTTTAGTGGGGAGTAGTTGGGGGCTGGCGTCTAAGCGCTGTACAGCTCAACACCGGAAGGCAGTACAGGTGAGCACTGAACATGAGTAGTGCTAATCAGATGCCGCGAGACGTAGTTGCGCTTAACAGGTGTAAATTCACCCCAGAGACGTCGGAGTCTCCATAGCCTGGTGGTTACGCGCTGGTCTTCCACCGGCGCATCCCGAGTTCGATCCCAGGCGGAGGCGTTTCATATTTTACGCTCGCTCCAAAGTCACTTTAGGGCTTGACACTACTTCTTCCTTAGTGACCCAGCCTCGAGCTGTTTAGTGCCCAGCACTCCTCTGACTTGGTGGCTCCATTTGACCTAACCCTCGTTAGTGTCCAGCACTAACATGTAGGTCCCAACCCTAAGCTCGTTTTTTCCGTGTTTTTTATAAAAAAATCACTATGCAATTTGTGTCCAAAATTGTACTGATTTCTGGATGTAGTCAAAATGAAAACTAGAGAAAACCTCATAGAGAACCATATATTAGTTTTCTACTAAACCCACAAGATGCCCGATTCGGCCGAGTCTCACGGGTACACGGAAAAAACTAGACTAGTGTTGAGCACTACTGGCCGTTTAGTGGGGAGTAGTTGAGGGCTGGCGTCTAAGCGCTGTACAGCTCAACACCGGAAGGCAGTACAGGTGAGCACTGAACATGAGTAGTGCTAATCAGATGCCGCGAGACGTAGTTGCGCTTAACAGGTGTAAATTCACCCCAGAGACGTCGGAGTCACGATAGCCTGGTGGTAACGCGCTGGTCTTCCACCGGCGCAACCCGAGTTCGATCCCAGGCGGAGGCGTTTCATATTTTACGCTCGCTTCAAAGTCACTTTAGGGCTTGACACTACTTCTTCCTTAGTGACCCAGCCTCGAGCTGTTTAGTGCCCAGCACTACTCTGACTTGCTGGCTCCATTTGACCTAACCCTCGTTAGTGCCCAGCACTAACATGTAGGTCCCAACCCTAAGCTCGTTTTTTCCGTGTAGCATACAGCTGAGCATTGAGAGTTCACACCTTGCGCCATCGCGCCTTCAATTTTGAAGACGCAACACGGACATCCATCAAGCACGAATAGTTGTATCTCTGCGCCGTCATCGACGCGCGTGTGTTAATGACGGCGCAAAGATACAACTATTCGTACTTGATGGATGTCCGTGTTGTGTCTGCAAAATTGAAGGCGCGATGACGTGAACCGCAAACTCTCAATGCTCAGCTGTATGCTGATCGGGCATCTTGGGGTTAGGTAGAAAACTAATACATGGTTCTAAATGAAGAACGCAAAGGGCTTGTTTCAGTTAAAATTCTTAGTTTTTTAGACCTTGAAAAAGCATAACTCCATTCCAAGCTTGCAAAATTGACTCAAACGATTTCATTTTTTATAAGAAAATCACTATGCAATTTGTGTCCAAAATTGTACTGATTTCTGGATGTAGTCAAAATGAAAACCAGAGAAAAGTTCATTTAGAACCATGTATTAGTTTTCTCCTAAACCCCCAAGATGCCCGATTCGGCCGAGTCTCACGGGTAGCATACAGCTGAGCATTGAGAGTTCACACCTTGGGCAATCGCGCAAAATTGAAGGCGCGATGACGTGAACCACAAACTCTCAACGCTCAGCTGTATGCTGATCGGGCATCTTGCGGTTACGTAGAAAACTAATACATGGTTCTAAATGAAGAAAGCAAAGGGCTTATTTCAGTTCAAATTCTTAGTTTTTCAGACCTTGAAAAAGCATAACTCCATTCCAAGGTTGCAAAATTGACTCAAACGATTTCATTTTTTATAAGAAAATCACTATGGGATTATTGTATAAAATTGTACTGATTTTTGGATGCAGTCGAAATGAAAACTAGAGAAAAGCTCATATAGAACCATGTATTAGTTTTCTACTAAACCCACAAGATGCCCGATTCGGCCGAGTCTCACGGGTAGCATACAGCTGAGCATTGAGAGTTCACACCTTGCGCCATCGCGCCTTCAATTTTGAAGACGCAACACGGACATCCATCAAGCACGAATAGTTGTATCTCTGCGCCGTCATCGACGCGCGTGTGTTAATGACGGCGCAAAGATACAACTATTCGTACTTGATGGATGTCCGTGTTGTGTCTGCAAAATTGAAGGCGCGATGACGTGAACCGCAAACTCTCAATGCTCAGCTGTATGCTGATCGGGCATCTTGGGGTTACGTAGAAAACTAATACATGGTTCTAAATGAAGTTTTCTCTAGTTTTCATTCCGACTGCATCCAAAAATCAGTACAATTTTATACAATAATCCCATAGTGATTTTCTTATAAAAAATGAAATCGTTTGAGTCAATTTTGCAACCTTGGAATGGAGTTATGCTTTTTCAAGGTCTGAAAAACTAAGAATTTGAACTGAAATAAGCCCTTTGCTTTCTTCATTTAGAACCATGTATTAGTTTTCTACGTAACCGCAAGATGCCCGATCAGCATACAGCTGAGCGTTGAGAGTTTGTGGTTCACGTCATCGCGCCTTCAATTTTGCGCGATTGCCCAAGGTGTGAACTCTCAATGCTCAGCTGTATGCTACCCGTGAGACTCGGCCGAATCGGGCATCTTGGGGGTTTAGGAGAAAACTAATACATGGTTCTAAATGAACTTTTCTCTGGTTTTGATTTTGACCACATCCAGAAATCAGTACAATTTTGGACACAAATTGCATAGTGATTTTCGTATAAAAAATTAAATCGTTTGAGTCAATTTTTCTACTATGCAATTTTTGTATAAAATTGTACCGATTTTTGAATGCAGTCGGAATGAAAACTAGAGAAAACTTCATTTAGAACCAAGTATTAGTTTTCTACCTTACCCCAAGATGCCCGATCAGCATACAGCTGAGCATTGAGAGTTTGCGGTTCACGTCAACGCGCCTTCAATTTTGCAGACGCAACACGGACATCCATCAAGTACGAATATTTGTATCTTCGCGCCGTCATTAACACACGCGCGTCGATGACGGCGCAGAGATACAACTATTCGTGCTTGGTGGATGTCCGTGTTGCGTCTTCAAAATTGAAGGCGCGATGGCGCCAGGAGTGAACTCTCAATGCTCAGGTGTATGCTACCCGTGAGACTCGACCGAATCGGGCATCTTGTGGATTAAGTAGAATATAGAATAAATCAGTATAATTTTTGACACAAATTGCATAGTGATTTTCTTGTAAAAAATAAAATTTTTTGAGTCGATTTGCAACCTTGGCTAGGAGTTATGCTTCTTTGTCTAAAAAACCAAGAATTTTAACTGAAATAAGCCATTTGCGTTCTATTGACGCATGTCCTATTGCCTGCATGGCTGAAACAATGACCCACGTCATGATCGTGTTTCGTAGTCTCAATATTTCTGTTTTAACGATCATGATCAGTGCTGTTCCGTAACAATCCAAAAAACCAGTGCAGTTCTACGACATTCCAATGGGTAACGCTTCAGCATTTATAGTAAGAGTTAGTTACTCACATTGACAGGCTCATATTGACAGTGAATTCATAGTTAATCTTGAATGTCCTGAGTGGTGCTTACCTGTAACACAAAAAAAAAGTCTAAAGTAAAGTAAAGTAAGAGAGTGGTAAAAGGAGATTAATAGGCATTCCTAGCATGAAATTTCTCCAATATCTCCTCAGATTTCACAAGAATTTATCATTCAGAAAAATTAGGGGAAAAATTACCTATGTAAATTCTTGTAAAAAATTTAAGTATTTTGCCGTGGTAAGAAAAAACGCCGTATGAACCTTCGTCAGTTGTCAAATTTTCTGTGATAAAACTCGAATTTCTAAGCGAATTTATGAATTTTTTCCTTCCGATTTTTCAGATAATTTTTTTTCGCAATATTACCTAAGGTTAGTGCAAAATTTCATGGAAAGGCAGTCATAACTTTCCCAAAAATAATTATTTCACCGGGGAAAATTTGGCAACTCTCGAGTGTTCATGCGGCGTTTTTCCTCAGCACGGCAGTATTCGAGTCAATTGTGCAACTGTTGAATGCTTCCACGTTCCTTCATCCGTGAAAAGACGAATCTTAGCAGCACATCATGGCGCTTACCAGATTTTGAATTTCCGCTTTCCAGATATTGGGGCGCTTTCCGGAAACCTCCGGTACGTGACCCATCGTCATCTCAAGTTCGTTAAAGTTGAAATTCGGCAGCCTCGCGCCCGAGTGACGGAGCAGGAGCGTCTTTCAAACTTTGTTTTTCATTAGCATTTCTTCTCCTAATTTTCTCTTTCGTCGACTGCTTTCAATTTACTTTGTCGAGTCAAAGAACGGGGATGAATCGTCCTCAGGAACCTAACGAAATTATTTATCAGAGACCACGCCTTGAAAAACAAAGGCGGGAGTTTGTGCCGTTGACAGCTGCACAAGCATAACGAAGGCTCGGCCCCCTGGACGCTTTGCAGCCCGACACCGTCAATTTCACCGATTAAGATACGTGAAGTTCACGTTGGAGCTAAGGATCCACATTCTAAAATAAAACCTGCGTTTTTCACCTTTTAGGCATAGTGTAAACGATCCTTGCTCAACCTCATTCTCTGATTTTTCCCTGTTTTCAGGAGCGCATTCCGTGATGAAAAACCGAAGTTTCTACCCACTTCCCCTGCATTTTTGAGAAAAACTATTTTACTCTGCAGAGACCCAGATACGAACCTCGATGGTTTTTCCAGCCGCTTCCTTGGCGTACACTAGAATTTTCAATTCTAAAAGCGATTTTGATGTTTACATAATCTGGTCAATAAAAGCTTCTCTATTGTGTTGACGATTTGAAGATTCAATAAGCCGAAAATGTCGGCTCAGGCGCAATAAGAAAAAGCTTTATATCATCTCCAAGCGGTAGAGGAAGAGAGGAGTAGATTCCCGGTTTCAAGAACTGACTCCCTGATTTTTCACAAAAATGTTTCATTTCATGACGAGTCCCGATTTTTCCCGATCCTAGACATTATGCTTTAGGAGGAGCTATAGAAGCTTGCTCACTTGAATTTGTTTAATTTCCTTCTTTCCTTTAATTTTAGATACTGACAAAAAATACTTTAATAAAAATTTTAAAAAGAATATTTTCGAAAAATATTTAGCAATATTCTTTAAAAAAATCCAAACGGCACGCGGCGATGGAATCTAATGAAGTCTTCGGTACTTTATGCCTGTGCTCTTCTGTCATACTAAGAAAGAACACCGTATGAGCTTTCACATGTCTCGAAAGTTCTTCCGATAAAATACTAATATCTTACGGAAACTTTTAGATATTTTTCTTCCAATTTTTACAAACCAATGTATTCGAAATTTGATTTGAAATGTGTGAACATTTTTAAAGAACACTATTCCTAGGTAACTGTCCTTGTTTTATTGGGGGGGGGGGGGGGGGGAATTGGTAACTCCTGAGAGCTCATGGCTCATGCGACGTTTTTCCATGGCGCGAGAGTCTTCTGCCGTGCAAAGGAAGAACGCCGTATGAACATTCGAGAGTCGTCAAATTTCCTTAGATAGAATCTTAATTTTCGTGGAACGTTATGATTATTTTTCCTTGAAACTTTCAGGCGCTTCATATAAATCGCGAATAAAATTATCTGAAAAATTGGATGGAAAATATTTCGACGGTGTAAGTCGGCAATCACACAACTCGTTTGCGGTGTCTAAAAATCTCCGACTCTATATTATTTTTTTAAAGGAGAACAAATTGACATCTTTCGTTGAAGTTTTTGCAGAATTTTCTTCGGAGAGAGAAGAAAAATCACGGCAGTTTTAAAGAATTTCCGTTGAGTAGTTTTCCGTTTAAAAAATAAAGTATGATAGGAAATCTGCGACGTCGCAAACCGAGTTATATGATTCCCGACTTACACCGTCGATTTATAAGTTTACCAGGAAATTCGTGTTTTATCAAATGAAATTAGGCAACGCCTGAAGGCTCAGGCGGCGTTTTTCCTTAGCACGGCAGTCTTGTTAAAATGCAAAAATCGTCGCTCATCTGACGTACGGGCGTACCTCTATTCCAAGTGAGCCTTGGAAAGCATAGATCTATACAGGAAACAGGGCTTAAGTGGAAATTGGGCGTATTTATGCTAAAACGAACTATGTGCATAGGGTTTGCGTGGAACATAGTTCCTTTTAGCATAAATAATTCCAATTGAGATACGCCTTTAGGTCAAAAGAGCGACGAAACGTCAGCCGAGCGGCGAAAATTAGGTTAGGTCCGACGTCACAACCGAGCTTTCCGCGCCTAACGAGAGTCTGCCAGCCGGCACGCTGCGCTGCGAACGGGAGGCTTAATTTAAGCAACAGGTCCTCGCGAGGGAGGCAATAATTTCCCGAAACCGGGGGATTTGAGCTCGGCTCGGTATTTGCAGCCGCTGTTTGCGCGCCATTTTTGCGCAGTCATGTCCTTGTAATGGGGGCTTGTGCAAACACCGACAGCGCCCAAATCCGAGATATCCTTCCGCCAGGTGGAATCCGAGTGTGTTTGTTAGTCGGCGTAAGCCTTGCCGACTCTCGTAAGAATTCCAACTTTTCTGGATGGAAAAAACACGATTTTTTCGGTCCATGTGGCGACGGTGACCCAGAGCGAATATTGAAGACAAGCGCGGCGTACAAATACAAGCTCAACGGTAGCCAAATTTTACCTTCGAGCCACGCCGCACCACACATCATGCCGAATAACCGGAGAGAGAGGCCAAAAATGAAGTTTTCGGAAAAAAGACAAGGTATATTCGAGCGGAAATCACAGGTTTAACACAGCGAATCGTCCGTTGAGCACCTAGTGCCTATCTTGGGAGAGTGCCATCTCTTTAGGGCCCAAATGGGCAGCCAAAAGGGAAGTTCACTTTATCCAGAGTGTTACATTAATACAATTAGAGAACATTTTAGAGAGGAAATAAATTCGTGTTCGCGCAAAATCCTGCCTGAATAAATTGATTGTGTGCACATTTTAGTTTATTCTAAAGTACCTATATGGGAAGAGTACGACATGTCGATAGTTATGAGGTTGGATCATGGTCAGCCTTTAAGGCGCAAAAGGACAGCCAACCTGTGAATTTATTAAATTATCCAGATTGATTTATAATTACAACTGTTAAGACTCGCTGTTTGTTAAGTACGTATTTAACTCAGGTTTTGCATAAATTTGCGGAAGAACGCTCATTTCTGTACATGCATGGTCATCTTTGTTTGATATTGGAATCTGAAGATTGACAGAGGCATTTTTCCAATGTTTCTTGGGGTAGAAAGTTGGTTGCCCTACTGCGGGTCGATTATTAAAAGTTCAAAGCAGCCTGATAAGAATTCGAATCGTGACCTATTGCATGGTTAGGGTAGGGCTATGTAGTGTGTATTGTCGTGCCGGGTCGACATAGTTTCAATAATCGGGCCGTTGGGCCCTAAGACTGCCTAAGAGTACTCCGTACTCTCTCCATATTTCGACAAGTCCGTACTCTTTCAATATTTCGACATGTCCGTACTCTCTCCATATTTCGACAAGTCCGTACTCTCTCCATATTTCGACATGTCCGTACTCTCTCCATATTTCGACAAGTCCGTACTCTCTCCATATTTTGACAAGTCCGTACTCTCTCCATATTTCGACATGCCCGTACTCTCTCCATATTCGATATGTCCGTGCTCTCTCTATTCAGATACACTCTGACAGTAAAGCACAAAATTTTGAGACATAGTTTCCTTCGAGATCAGACTGATTGAATTCAAACGAGGCAACAATTACGATCAATGAGTAGTTTAACACGGTGGAAAGGCGATAATTTGCGACGCCATCTTCCAGCAGCGCCGCCGAGTGAGGAGTGGAGCCGAAGTCGGCGAAGATTCCAGCCTGGGTTAATTCAATTTATAATTAACAGGAGTATGAATATTTATGCCCGGCAACATGATAAAGATGAGGGGGCACAATGAAGTCACTTGTGGAAACAAAGCGTCGCCACCGCCGCCTCCAGTCTTCAGACCGGCATCCTTATAAACAAACAATAACTGGTTCGCTGCCCCCTGCGCCCCCCCACAACGCCCCCCGCCCCCCTTCCGCCCCCCGGCTGGGTTCGCGACGATGGGGGAATGCGTTGCGGTATGCTGCTTGTCGGGGGCTCCAGTTCCACCCCACTCGCATCCACGTACTATGCTCCCGTGCTAAGGAAGAACGCCGTATGAGCCTTCAGGCGTTGCCAACTTTCCTTTGTTAAAAACCGAATTAACTGAGAAAATTGTGAATATTTTTTTCCAAAATTGTTCGGCAACTTTTGTACGCAAATTAATCTAAAATAGCTGAAAATTTAAAAAAAAAAGTGTGCATGATTGTCGTCAAAAACACATGTTTTATCAAGGGAAATTTTCCAACTCTCGGATGTTCATACGGCGTTCTTCTTTAGCACGGCAGGCTGCCGTGTTGAGGAAAAACGTCGTACACACCTTCATGCGTTGCCAAATTTCCTTTGATAAATGATAAAACATGAAGTTCCTATTAAACTTAAGGGTTTTTTTCTTCTAATTTTTCAGATACTTTTGCTCGCAGTTTCGACTGAAGTTCCTGAAAATTTAAAGGAAAAATATTCATATATTTTCTTAAAAGTAAACGTATGATCGAAGGAAATTTGGCAACGCTCAAATGTTTTTACGGCGTTCTTCCTTATCACGGCTGTATGAGTCTGTTGCATTGCATGCGAGAGATACAGCCGAGTAAAGTACGATATATACACTACTTGACATTCGAGAATTGCCACATTTTCTCTGAAAAAATGTTAATACTTGAGGAGAGTGATGGATATGTTCTCTTGAAATTTTCAGATAATTTAGATCTGATCGCAAGTAATCTTCTCTTGAATTCGATTAAAAATGTTTACAATTTAACAGAGGGAATTGGGCAACGTCCGAAGGCTCATACGAGGTTCTTCCTTAGCACGGCAGTACAGGGTGTCCAAAACTGGGCTAGTAGACGAGGCTCATAGAAAAAACAGGTTTCGGGGTTTTCACTGAAATTGTACTGCTACCGCAATTTGTTGGATGATATGGGCATTTCTAATTAATTGAGGTAGTACCGCAGAATTTGGGTTGGTGACCTACTCTATCGGGGTGATACCACAATTAATTGGATATGCTCATATCATCCAACAACCCCTACCTCTTTTTTTCCGTGCATGAATTAAACCATTCTGACACATATTTCCTACTTAACATTTCACGCAAAACAAGATTCGGGCAACAAAAACTGCTGAAATTATCTCATAACTGAGATATTTAACTTAAATGAATGCTTGAATTTAAACCTCACGCTCATAGAAAGAAGAAAACGCAGCGCCAGTTAAATCGCGTAATAAACGTAGCCGTAACAGTCTCTGCGGCATGGAAAAATAACAACCTCAATCTTGGTGCATTGGTAAACTTATTCTGTGAAAATATCATAGCAATAATGTTGATTCGTTCTCTTCAAATAAAATTAAATGCGAGAGGAGATTTCGAAACACCGCGAACAAGATGTGCATTTTTGCACTTTCGCAGTCCCGCCGTCGCGATCGCGTATGCGAACGCTAGAGTTCTCCCTCCCTCCGTTCTCGCGTTATTTCGCTGAGAGTATTTGGCCGTGGAGCTCGTTTGGAAATTGGGGTTTCAGCTTTCGTTGCATGTTCAAAATATTACAGGATCCAAGACCAGGATGCTTCAGTCCAAAATGGATGATTTGGAATTGGATGAGGCTGAGTAACATCCACCAGTCCCACCACTGAGCCGCCTTTCGGGGTGCGGTAATACCAATATTAGCCGGGGACTCGTCCCACTCCGCCGCTCAGACTAAAATTGCACATATCTTGATTACGGTGTAAACCAAATGGATTAGTTCAGGCACTGAAGTCTAAAACCACGTATCTTGACATTATGCTTTCGGAGGAGCTAAAAAAGCTTGCTCACTTGAATTTGTTTAATTTTCTTTTTTGTCTTTAATTCTGGACGCTGCCAAAAAATACTTTTATAAAAATTTTAAAAAGAATATTTTCGAAAAAATATTCAAAAAATATTCTTAAAAAAATCCTAACGGCGCGCGGGGATGGAATCTAATGAAGTTTTCAGTACTTAATGCCAGTGCTCTTCTGCCATACTAAGGGGAACACCGCATGAGCTTTCACATGTTTTGGAAGTTCTTCCGATAAAATACGAATATCTTACGGAAACTTTTAGATATTTTTCTTCCAATTTTTCCCAAAAAAATGTATTCGCAATTTGATTTGAAATGTGTAAAAATTTTGTTGTGAAAGTTGAGGCCATGACAGAGAAAATCCCCGCTGTCATGGTCATCCACTTCTATATCCATGCAAACTCCTCATGCAGAGATAGGAAGCGAATACATTGGCAGAAGCTCGTCACTATGAGTGAGAACTCATGGCAAAGCTTACGATGGCTAGCTTGCCTAGTCAAAAGCATGGCTAGCTTTCTTGAGCTTAAGAGTTTGCTTTAGAAAAACCCAGTGCCACCATTGCGCTCTTCGCAAACTGTCACAAACAAAAAAATCAGACTGCAGAAGCTAGATTAGATTACTAATCATTTTACATGATACGAAGGAGAAAAATTGCATTGGCAACTAACGAGAATAACTGGTAAGAAGTACTAGGATAGCATATCGACGGTATAAGTCGGCAATCACATAACTCGTTTGCGGTGTCTGAAAATCTCCGCCTCTATGTTATTTTTTTAAAGGATAACAAACTGACATCACTCCTTGAAATTTTTGCAGAATTTTCTTCGCACAGTGAGGAAAAATCAAGACAGTTTCAAAGAATTTCCGTTGGCTAGTTTTCCGGTTAAAAAATAAAGTATGACAGGAAGTCTTGCAACGTCGCAAACAGAGTTATGTGATTGCCGACTTACACCGTCGATTTGTAATTCCCATACGGATCTTCACCTCGAATAAACATTAAAATGTTTCTCGGAGTAACTTCTTTCTGAACACGCTCAAACGATAAATCTGGGAGAAAATTTGCAACAGTGCGGTGTGAGATTCCATATTTTTGCTTTTGAGCTATTGCCATCCCACGAGAAGCTAATAACATCTTGATTAATTTAGTTTCCCTGGGATGGGATCGAAAAGACACATACTACTGACACCCCATTAATAAATCATGTAGACCAATTTATTGTCTTGGCTCCGGCGAGGTTTTTCTCGAACTATTTTCTCCATTTATCTCACAACGCGCAGTGTTGCCAAAATTCTGTTCTTTCCTTATGAGTTTCCACGATAGTACTTCAAAAATCTGACTCGGTATGCAACGTGTGACGCTGCGTTACCCTCGGAGAGTATACAATGTCACTATTAACTGCAAAATTTGAAGACAAGCAATCGAATTCAATAGTTAGATGTCCAAGGGACCTTGCGTTGTTTTAAATGGCGAAGTGCACGTTAGTGCTTTGCTGTGTGGGAAAAGGAAAAAGACAAAAACAGCTTCTTTACTCAGTATTGCTGTTTCCACTCCTAACACCGAGCGAACAGTGTCGTGGTGTGCTTTGCGATGTATCGATTAATCTGTCATTTAAACCTATGAAAAAGGGTCGATAAACAGGGTGTTCGCAGCGAACACCTTCATAATCGATTCTATACCATGGGTTGAAAAGGCAGATCAATCGGTACATCGCAAAGCACATCACGCCACTGCGAGTGAAATAATATCGAAGACGAGGAAAAAAGACCAACCTTCACGTTCTCGAAACACTGGCTTTCCAGAGTGAAATCGACTGCTGCGATAACTATTTAAACGCGGACGGCATGGGGCTGCCTACTCACTGGTTTGAAGGCGATCCCTAAACGCGTGTTTGCTCCTTTGTATCTTTGTTTATAATCACAGCCTCTGGGGGTAAATACATACTTGGTTAAAATTCACCCCTTCGTGCCGATACTTGCATGAAAGCACGTGATGCTTGATCTTGACATATCTAGTGCGTGACAAGATTTGAATAACTGAGTTCCATAACCGTAAACTGTTTTCATGAGGAACACGTCAATTTTTGGGGAGTATTTTCATTAAAAAACCTCCGAGGGGGTAATTTTCAAAATCATGATGATTAACTTAAATTTGCATGGTACAGATTCTTGGAAATCAGAGTACCTACCAAAATTTTATTTCGGATTTTCCTGACATTTTCCTGATTTTTCCCGATATTTTCAATGATATTTCCTGATTTTTCACGAGAATAATTTGACACTTTTTTGATTTAACAAATCAAAGTATTCGATGAAATGAATAGAATGCATGAAAAATGATTGACGCCCACAGAATGTCATAATCCTTGACAATTAATCCTCATATTTCCCTGATTTATCTGAATTTCCTGATATTTTCCGATTTTTTTGAGAGTAGAAACCACGGAAATCTTTTGGCTCGGACCGCGCGAGGCAAGGAAACATTGGCGAATTCAGTAAATTGGCAACAACTTTGTTTTTTCTCCCTTTAAACCCATGGAAATGTATGGATTCTTGGAGGGGCAAGGTGCTCCGACATGAATCGATTGTTTAGCGTAGGTTTAAATGGAGGAAAGCTGGTGTTGCCAAATTGCTAGATCAAGTCTGCAGGGAAAACCGGAATCGACCACGAGTCGTCGAGGAGTGGCGGAAATAAGTTCAGGCAGAGTTAACGAGGTTCATAAACACTGTTTACATTCGGCGATCATTCGGTATTAAAGAATTTAAAAACATTCCGAAAACTTGGACGACAAGAAGCGTTTTAATTTAAAAACGGAATGGAGAAAGTTTCCTTCCCGGAGTCGAGGCGACAAAGGGATGAATGCCGGAATCCTCGACAGAGTCTTATAACACCTGGGATATGAATTTTAATATGCGAGTGTAATATCTTGAAAAATACCATTGCATGGGACCTCGAGGGAAGGAGGAGGGGTGAGAGGGGGGGTCCCCGAACTTGTGCACCTGATGTTTCCCACCAGAATAAAAACTTTCGACTCACTCCTGCATTCATTCTTATCTAGCAGCGTGAAAATTTGCAAGCGCAGTCTCATATCCGTGCTCAGTACTTGCTTTAAAAATAAAAACCGGGTGGCATCTCAGCTCAGCGCTAGGACTGATCTTGTTATCAATTTTGCAATGAGGAATTACTGTTGATTACTCATTTTGAAAACACCGCATGTGCCGTTAGTTTCCCTATGAGGATTAGTGCTTACATGGATGAGCCAAAAATTAGTTCAGGATAGAGAACTTGCAGGTGTCTGAAATTTGATGAATTTCATGTTTAAGTGGGAACTACTGAGTGAACTGAACACGACGATACCCTTGGTTCGTGAACTGAACACAATTATTGGAGAAGATATGACAAAATGATCAAATCTGCTACAATGCATGTGTTTAAATGGGAAATGCCGCCAGATGACGTCACTAGGCGGTGCATTTTCTCACTTTTGAATCTATTATATACAATTTCCCACATCAGAAAAAAAGTAGTAAAAAAATGTGAAATCAGCTCTTTAAGCACTTTCAGATGAAGCAATGAAAAATGTGCATGCTAATTCTCCATTGCAAAATGTAGTCCATTTGGATTACATTTCGCGATGAGGAACCACTATTTCTGGCCCATTTTAGAAACATCATACATGCCATTGGTCCCTCTACGCAGATTTGTGCTTTTATGGGAGAGCTAGAGACAATGTTTCGTGTAAAAGAGAGCAGGCAAGGAGAATATTAAAAGGAAGTTACTTGCAAATGCTCAGGAAAATATCTCTCCTGGCAGCGGTACCATAGGCACTGTATTTTTTCAATCGGACTTTATTTTACACCGTTGGGAGCTACGGTTTAAAATATCTTTTGCCGAGACGTTTAATCGATATTTGAAATGAAATATCTTGAAGTACTTTAATTTAGGTTTCACTCTCAGAACTCGCGACTGCGAAATCTGTGCGCGACCTGTTCGTTGGGAGAGTGAACTGGCTGGATGTGACGTGGGATGCAAATTTAAAGGCTACTAAAAACCCATCGGGCGAGCAAAAACTCCAAGCCGCGGCCGGCTACACTTAAAAGCGAATCTATCAAAAATGAGTTGTTCAACCGTTGGAGTACTGGAGAACCAACACGTAACCCCCCCCCCCCCCCTCACCTCTAATCGATCATTGCCGATTCCGACGGGGGAAAGAGTCCTCCCGGTGACGTTTGCAAACTTAGCGTGCAGTCAATTTCACCCGGCCGAGGGTTGCCGGGGATGCGAAGTCAAACTCGACGTTTCGAAATTTTGTCAAAATCCCAGTTTTGAAACGTGAAATTCCAACTTCAACAATTTCGTGAAATTCCAACGTTATCAATTTCATGAAATCTCAACTCGAGCAATTTCGTGAAATTCCACATTTTGCAAAGTCGTCAAACTTAACATTTTGTTTCGTGACTTTACAAGTGTTGAAATTTTTTAAGTAATTGAATGTTATAAAATTTTGTACACGAGTACCTACCGATTGAATTTAACAGAAATGTACATTTTTCTCATTTCGATCGACACTATTTGTCATCCTTCATTTACAGAATATACTCCCAGAAATTAGCTATTTCTGAGTAAAACAGGATGGGACTAATTTACTAAAAACACCGAATACTACGCTAAGAAATTATGGTAACATGAATTCAATAAGAATGAATAACTGAGGTTTACGCCCCCGAAGCGTTTCGCGCCTAGGGCATGATACCTTACTCTTGTGGTATAATATTACAGAGTAAGATACGATTAATTATTCAATTAGTAAAATAAACTAATTTTCAAACTAATTTTTGATTTTCGATCCCGCCTCCCCCTTTCAACCGCTTCTAAACGCAACATAAACATGCCCCCCCCCCCCTCCGGGGAGGGAGGAGGAATCCTCAAAATGGTTACGTGACGCTTAGCAGCTTAGCTCAATATCCACTTGGCGGCTATCTGGAATGCTGCGTCACGCTGCTACAGAAACTCCGGTATTACATGATTAGGACCGCGTTTCGCAGAAAGGAGCCAAGTCACATCAGCTATTGCCAAATTAAATTGGGGAATTTAATTTTTTACATGAAAACGGCAGTGCGGATTTTTGTGCAAATTTCAGTTAATTTTCTGCATAGTGCGATGCAAATTCCTTTACAGTTTCAAAAGAATCCGCAGAAACGTTTTCTTCGAAAACATCGCTCAGTTAAATTTGGCAGTGGCTGATGTGACTTAGTTCCTTTCTTCTAAACGCGGTCAATTTAGGGGTGCTCTCTGAGCTGAAGTCGGGAGGGGTCATTCCAGGTGGCATCAGGGCAGCGCAGGTTGCAGGTTGCAGGCATTGCAGGCGCTGGACAAGCGTGAACGAGGAGAGGTGTTCCCTCTGCGGTTTGGCTTTTCGACGGCTGCAGATTATCGAGCATATGGCGCTGCCGGCCCCTCATGCCCGCCGCGCTGGACATAAAACCGCACATCTACTCCCCGTTTCAATTGCAGATACGCGGTTCTCCTCTGGTGGGACAGCAATTGCCTCGGGGTCCACCACCTGTACACGCTGATGGTCGTGCATCGCGATGATATCAGTCTCGCTGTTTTCCGGCTGTCGCGAGAAAAAATAAACTGGACGCAGTTCATCTTTCCTCATCGGAGACAATATGTTTTGGAGACTCCGTACTGAAGCTCTAAGCAGTGTTTTAGAGTGGGGCAAACTTAAAGTTCGGGGGTCAACGCTTTTGTTGGTTTTTTCGTTTGCAGTTCGTTTGGCAAAAATGAACCATTCTTCGGTGCTGCTCTTTTAATTTGACTCTCAGCACTGTCAACAAATTAAGAGCATCGGTTAAATTCCCTTCAAAACGAAGGTTATGCAATCGATAATATTTTATTCAAGTGCTGATCGCATACACACTGAAAAGAATGTTTACGCAGTGAGAGTTTATACTAATTGGAAAATCCAGGGTAATAACTGCTCGTACGTACGGTCGGGCTTTCACGACTAGAGAAGAGATGTGCCATAAACATGTCGTGTATGGAAAAGCATATGCTTTTCCAACCGACGTATATGCCATTAGTTTCCCTATGCACAAGAGTGTTTTTCCAGAAGAGCCAGAATGGGCCTGTTGCAAACTTTTGCTAGAGCAAAAATAAGAGTTGTTTCTTATAGATAATGCCTCAAAAATCACGATGAGCGCATCGGCAAAGTTTGAAATGCACTCATAACTTCACAGTCTGCGTAAGAAATTTGCGGTTTTTTGAGCTTCCCGCTTCAAAAACGATACTACGGCACAGGTGAACATTTTGTAAGAGGAGTCGTTCCGTCGTCGGCAATAATCATCATGGCCGACGCCAATCCGCCAAAACACGTTTGAAGGGACGAGATAACACCTGAACTGGATTAGACCAGATAACAATCGGTGTGTTAACGTTCATATTTTCCACGCCCGAATTGGTTGACCTTGAACTCTCCTCGAATTACGCGCGGAATTGCGCGCAAGCGTCGGCCATGATGAATATCGCCGACGATGGAGCGACTCCTCTAACAAAATGTTCACCTGTGCCGTAGTATCGTTTTTGAAGCGGGAAGCTTAAAAAAACGCAAATTTCTTACGCAGATTGTGAAGTTATGAGTGCATTTCAGATTTTGCCGATGCGCTCATCGTGATTTTTGAGGCATCATCTACAAGAAACAACTCTTATTTTTGCTCTAGCAAAAGTTTGCAACAGGCCCATTGATAGTTCCAAATTGCAAAATGCAGTCCATTTGATCCTTAAGAGGTCCTCCAGTCTAAGAGACGGATTTAAAGAAATCCTAGGCCTGCAATTTTTGGTGTAATGACCTGTAATCAATGTTTCAGGATTTCGGGCCCCTATTAACCAGCATCCCGGGCCCATGAGTACTGATTTGGCCCTGAAGTAGATACTTTTGGCCGAAATTTGATATTAGGACGTACTTCTATCAAACAGAACTATGTGCATTATGATGTGAGCCCTGTTATGTACATATTCTTATGGGTCTCAGAGTTCATGTTCTAATGCACGTAGTTCCGTTTGGCAGAAATACGTCCATTTAATTGAAGGAAGGCATTAAGAAATTATGTTCGAGATGACAGGTAGGCCCCGGCCCTCATGAGTGAAAGGTGTTACCAACGTAACGAATTGAATCGGCGTATGGGAGAAGTCCGATGTCCAATACAGTATTTCAGAATTTGAGTGGACGATTTCGTTGTAACTGAGACGGTGGTGGTTCTCGTGCGGTGGTTTAAGACGTTAGGAATGTAGAATGTAGAACAATTGTATAAATAATCCCCTAAGTATAATTAAACGTTCACAAAAGAGATGGATATTATTCATCAGTGTCGTGAGGAAAAAGAAACTGCTGCAATTATAAAACCCTGTATTGGACAACGGACGTTTTCGCATGAGTCCATTCAATTTGAATGAGAGGCATTTCTAACATAACCGAATTAAACAGATGGGGTTGCGGGTGCGTTAAGGGGCACCTTGTTGGAAAAAATACGGATATTGTAACAAATTTGAGAAGTTGCTCATCAAGGTGCGGTACGAGAGGGACGAGATGTATTCATAACTTTCCAGACGTTCTGGAATCGTCCGGAGAACAAGGGGAAATAAAAAGAGGTAGAGGGGGAGAGACTGGATTGGAAAAAATGAAATTCTTGATTAGCTTTCGAGGAGTGGTAAGTCGAGAGGAGCAGCGAGAATGAATATTTAAGTAGGCTCCACGAAACTTTATTCGAAAATCATGTTTTTCGCCCCTCCCACGCATACATTGCGCGTAAAGTTTACACTCTTGACGAGGAAACCGGCTAAATTTTTGAGGACTCGAGGGTTCTTAATAGACACTGCTTTGACTCACTTTCCCGCGCGGCTGGGTCAATTTCAATATATGCGCAAGCGTAGTGTTATTTGAGCCGTGTTAAGCAGATAGGAAACCAATCACATCAGCAATTGCCAAATTTAATGGAGCAGTTAAATTTTTTACACGAAAATGGTTGTGCAGATTCTTTAGGTGCAAATTTCAGTGAATTTCCTACAAAGTACGAAGCGAATTCCTTGAAATTTTAAAAAACATGGACACGAACGTTCTCTTCTAAAAAATTAAATTGCTCGGTTTTTGGCAATAGCAGAAAAAGGATCGTTGTTCTTGCACAGTTTGAAGTAACTTTCTGTATTATTATATTATAATTAATTAAATATTATTAATTTGATTTAGTTATAATTGTTTAGTAAAATTTATTTTGGTGGGTTATGGATGAGATGAGGGAATACCAACTCCCTGATGACCTGTGGGAGGACCGAGTTTTGTGGCGGTTAGGCGTCGAAAAGCGCCGGAGAGCGCTGTGAGAGCGACTTTAGTGTATGTATTTATTTAGGTTTTAGTACGTATCTTCTGAAAAATAAGTTGTTTAGTATAATTAACATATAGGGTACATAAATTAATAAAGCAATTTTCATTAAATTTATGTATGAAAGAGCTTACTGAGTATGAGTAATCTCGGGGAGAAAAATTCTTCCATTTTTTGAGTTTTTATTTAGAAATTTTAATCGTCAACTTGTGCGGCACTATTTGTGCTAAGACAAACCATTCTGTCATAGCTTCCAAAAAACTTTTTCAAATTAAAAAGAGAGAATATTCTCGTGTACAGTTCGATCGAAAGCTTATATTCAAAAATGAAATTCATCAAATTCAAGACACCTGAAGATTCTCTTAAATTCATCTTACCTACAGTCTGATTTTTTTTTGTTTTTTGTGTGTCGCGCTAGGAGGTTTTCAAATTTCCAAGGAAACATCCAAATCGCGCCATTGAAAATTTCGAACAGGTTAAGGAGATGAATGGTTGCATTCCCCGGATTTTCACAGGCAAATCAAATTGAGTGACCGTTTAAAGATTTCCCTGCATTTTCAAAACCTTGCCATCCGCAAAGGACTAAGAGCATTGCAACACGCTATGAGAACATCAATATTTAACGAGGCAGAAATATATTTGCACTATGAATAGATTAATTTATCACAGAAAATCCAATGATAAAATGTCCATCCATCAACACCGCGGTTTTCCGTTTTGAGCGGGTTCCGTTACACACAGTTGTAAGTTTCCATGTTTTTGATTGATTTTCCTTCGGTTAAATTAACTGACATGATAAAAGAAAAATTCGGTTGAATCAATTAAGACCTCAGGTTACTCAGACACACCTTAGGATTCACAAAAAAACCTGCTGACCTTACATATGTGACCTGTTTCCCTCTCTCCTGCTTGAAACTTGCGACTTGCAACTGGTCATGCGGCGCATTTGATTACCTCCAACTAGAATAAAGAGTTGTAAATACCAGTGCTTTGTTCTTACGGGTTTAAAATCTTTAACCAAAAGATTTCGTCAGCACAACCGAGAGAAAACCAACCAAAGTAAGTCCAAATCGATAGCGAACTATGCGATAACTTATTATGCGTTCTAAGCACTTCCCGTATTGACATAAAATCTTGAACTTGATGCCCACGTTTTCTTTAAGAGAATGACATACATTTTTAGAATTCATCAATTAATGGCTTTCCAGGATTCTTAGACGAAAAATTTCCTGACAACTCCTCGCCTTTTTGAGAATTTCGGGAAACTATTAGCATTTCATGGATGGAAGCAACGGCAAAATTCGAATTCGACCGACAAAGCAAGGCGCATAAGTGCGATCGGCGCTATGAACAAATTTCAACACTGAGAAAATAACATACTCCGATGGCATTCTGAATGTATAAAAATAATGTGTTCGTTGGTCCCTGAATAGCTTAACTACACCACGATAGAATTTCACTGATAGGTGCATCCAAGAAATGCTGATTCGCCGGCACCTAAACATCACTGGAGCCATTTTTGTCATCCTGAATGCTTTGGCAGCATATTATTTTCTTCGGATTGTACAACTCCCCCACTTCTAACAGTTGAGTCGTTTTTATTAAATTTGTCTGGATTCCCTGATTTTCAAAACTTTGCCACCCTTAAGGTGAAAAGGTGTTCAATGAGAATAAATCTTCCATTCAAAAATAACACTAAAGTTTCCGATTCAGGTTACCAAAGTTTTCCGTCATAAGAACTGAAATTCGGTGCAGGTAACCTCCGATTCAGTTAGCCCTGCCAGGGCTCGCCTTCTTTACCGAAGACTTCGGTATTTTAGACCAAATCAGGGTCGCATTGATGGTCGATCCTTAAACAGCCCCTTTCATTAACAGATCCCATTTGGTTTACACAGTAGTAAAGGGAGATTCAAGAAGGCCTTCAAAATAGAGGCAAACGCCTGACAATTTCTGCCCATCTCGAGTTAAATTAGGCGGTATAATTTTAGAAATGGACCATTGAAAGAGATCGCAATGATTCACCCTTACAAAAAGTATAAAACACGGGGGAAAACATACGAAAGTTTTTGTAAAGTTTTTAAGTAGGTTCGCATCTACCTAAAAGCTTGTCAAAAACATAGACTTTTTTTCTCCTTAATTTGTACTTTTTGCCAAATTATTTTAAACCCTTACAAGAATCAATTTCCAACATTATACTGCTGACTTCTCCTCGAGTTTTGCAAAAATTGTCCGACTTATGGTGATATTTAGAGAGCTTCCTTGAACCTACCTTAGTCGCAATGTAAATCGAAATAAGAGCTCTAAAGCGGAGAAGCTGTTTAAGGAACAACCATCAACATGAGCCTTAGCCGAAATTGAGTTCCACCGACCGAAAACTTTGTCGTTCACGACCAATACGACCTGAAGTCGTATCCGTAGAACCGAGGATTCTTTCTCCGACTGTGAACATCTCAAAGTTCTCAGGAGCTTTATTGCTCGCGGAAAACTTTATCGCTCACGACCAATATGACCTGAAGTCGTATCCGTAGAACCAAAGATTCTTTAAGGAACGACCATCATCAATATGACCCTGAGCCGAAATTGAATTCCACCGACCGAAAACTTTGTCGTTCACGACCAATATGACCTGAAGTCGTATCCGTAGAACCGAAGATTCTTTAAGGAACGACCATCAATGTGACCCTGAGCCGAAATTGAGTTCCACCGACCGAAAACTTTGTCGTTGCTTACGACCAATACGACCTGAAGTCGTATCCGTAGAACCGAAGATTCTTTAAGGAACGAGTCTTTCTCCGACTGTGAACATCTCAAAGCTCTTAAAGCTCTCACGGCTTACCAGCAATTTCAGGTTATCTCAAAGCTCTCGGGGCTTACCTGGAATTTCAAGTTATCACAAAACGGGAACAGCACTGGACACGAGAAGGAAGGTCCGGAAGTCGGAAAGGAGGCGACACGATCACACACGAACGCGCACACACGGCGAAAGACCGCGGACTGGGACTAGCGCATGGAATAACGATTAGAGGAGTAGTCACTGCAGTGGTTGCACATTGCGAGAGCTCGAGAGCGAGAGCGCGTCAGGGGTGGAGCCACCGCGAGAGGATCCTGCCGACTGACTGCGAGCCCTCCGGCTCGGCGCGGCGCCGTCTTAGCTCCGAGATGTGGATGCTGCGCCTTCCGTTGCCCGCCTGCGCCACCCGCACGCCACCGCCGCCGCCACGGCCTCCATTGCGGAAAACGACCCGACGCCGCCGCCCCCCCCCCCCCCCCCGCTCGGGTCCACCGGCCCCGGCACGCGCACTCCGGAGCCCGGCCAATCGATGATCTGCCGGTATGTGTCGCGCTCTCTCACACGTCCTCCCCCCCTGCCCCCGCCCCGAAGCCGCTAGCGATGAGCCCGCAGTGCAACAGCGCCCGGTCACCGAGAGATAGGCAAACGTGCCTACGCTCGTCCCGGAATAACTCTACGGGCAGGCTGGCGAAACATGAAAAATTAAATCTGGGAATTTCACGTGGAATTTCATGAAATTTCAGAAATTTACCAAAGGTATCGACGGTTTAAGCCGGTAATCAAATAACTCGGTTCGCGACGTCGCAGACTTCCTGTCGTACTTTATTTTTTCAACGGAAAACTACTCAACGGCAAACTACTTCCTTTTATTTCAAGAAATTTCAGAAATTTATCAAAGATATCGGCGGTGTAAGTCGGCAATGACATAACTCGGTTTGCAACGTCGCAAACTTACTGTCATACTTTAATTCTTAAACGTGAAACTACTCAACGGGTATTCTTTTAAACTGCCGAGATTTTTCTTCTCCGTGCGAAGAATATTCTGCAAAAACTTCAAGGAATGATTTCAGTTTGTTCTCCTTTAAAAAAATTAACATGGAGGCGGAGATTTTCAGACACCGGAAACGAGTTAGGCGATTGCCGACTTACACCGCCGATATTGAAAGATACACGTACCGGTTCTTTTTCATGTTTCGCAAAATGTTAAAATTACGAATGTCTTCTATTTTTCTGTGTTTGAGTGCGGGGGTTGCATACTCTGGGTCCTGGAAAATATGAAATTTTTTACAGCCTTGTGAAATTTACGATCATTCCACCCTAGTCGAGGTATCTACAGATTCTCAAAATTAACTTCCCTGACTTTTCCAGGTTGTCGAAAAAGGAAAAAATTCCATGGCTTTCCTGGTTTCAGCCGTGCGATGAGAGAAATAGAAAAAAATAATGAAAAAAAAACTGTCCGCACAGATGGACTACATTTGCCAATTAGGAACTAACAGTTCTGGCTCAGTTTAGAAACGACAAATGGACCATTAGTTTCCTGAAGCACATAAGTGTTTGTACAGTTGAGCCAGAAATTATGATTCCGAATTGCAAAATGTAGTCCAAATGCGGGGGAATCGTTAGAAAGTCATTGCCTCAAATACCATGGTGTTAGAAGGTGCGACATGAAGTCAAGAGAAACTTTTGAAAGAAACAAGATCCTAGTTACTGCATAACAGCCAGTAACAACCGCGAAATATTCAAAATTCCAAAATTCTAGGACTTTCCGCGGTTTACGATCGAATTACCGGTCTTTTCCTGGTTTTCTAGACAATGATCAAATGCCCTATTTTTCCCGGTTTTCCCTGTTTTTCCAGTCGTGTAGACATCTTGCTGTTGTACCGCAGTCAGGGTGGCATGAAACGATAGGAACTTGTGAAAACTCGGTAAGGAGGGGTATGAAATAGGGCCAGTTGTGGGCCCACCCTGACTTTCCTTAACTCTGCAATTTTTTGCACATTGAAGGTCTATACAAGGTGATCCAAAAACACTGCTTGAAAATTTTCGGGGAGCCAAAAAGTAGCTCCTTTCGACCTAAAACCATCCCCCAAGTTTCAAAACTTTACCTCAATTAGGTAGGCAGTTAGAAGGGGTGGAAGAGACTTCTGGATCACCCTGTATAATCCGTAGCGTGATTTAGTCACTTTAGATCTCTTTTAGGGTCTGATACATACATAAAGTCGCTTTTACAGCGCCGCCTCGCGCTCTGCGACGCCCAATCGCCATTGCCCCCTATCCTCCCAGAGATCATCAGGCAATTGGCACCTTCTGATCTCCTCCTCCACCCCTTGTCGCCAACCTTTCACAGGACGTCCACGCCGTCGCCTTCCGGGAGGAACCCAATCGAAGACCTGCTTGGGCAACCGGTCGTCTGCCATCCTTCGCACATGTCCATACCAGACCAACTGCTTGGACCTGATATCGTGCACGATGTCCTTCTCTACACCCATGATCTCGCGTACTTTTACATTGCGGATACGCTCTCTTCTTGAGATGCCAGCAGGCCTCCGCCAAAAGTCCATCTCAGTTGCCCTAAGCATGTCTGTGTTTAGGGTCTGATACTGGCCTAAAAATGGGTCTGAAAGCAGATTTTAGCGAAAAATGCGGATTAGGCAGATTACCAATCGATTGCCGCAAATCCACAATTTACGCGTAGGATATTACTGAAAGTTCATGAAATATTCCATCTCAACGTTCATTACGTTATCCTTCAAATCCTGCTATCTACGTATCCTATTTTAATTATTTGGGCGGAAACCAACCAACATTTTTGCTTGAAAGTTTGTGGAAATGACCTTCCATATGGTCAAGAAAAAGTACAATAATTTTCGAGCAAAGATGTTGACTTGATTCCTTCCAAAAAATTACAACAAGAGATGAGCTTTTGAAACATCGCAATAAAGATCTCATGCTTTCGCTTCACTCCGATAGAACTATGTACATGTGTGCGCACAGAGAAAATATAACAAATGCATATGCAACTCAAATAGAGAATTTGCAGGTGTCTAAATTTTGTGAATTTCATATTTAAAATGGCACTGCTCCGAACACTGAGTGCAAGGATATCCTTGGTTTCTAAATTGAACAATTATTAGAGGAAAGAAGACAAATCAACCTAGTCTGCTAAAATATATGAATTTAAATGAAAAATGCCGCCAGATGACGTCATAAGGCGGCACATGTTCTCACTTTTAAGTGTATTTTTCTCCAATTTCCCATGTCAGAAAAAAAAACATGAAAAATATTAGGAACTCAGCTCATTAGGCACTCTCAGATGATGCAATAAAATTTTTGTGTGCAAATTCTCCATTGCCTCGTCCACTCGTTTCAGAGTTGTGTAAAGGCGAAGACGATTCTCGCAAGTTGGCAACACTGTGATTCTTTCACTTAAATGTATGTAAAACTCGAGGCCGGCTGCGGCTGTCTCGTCTAAAATTAATTTATAATATTGATAAGGAGGATTAAAAATTTTGCCACCTTACGAATAGATCGGATTCTTTCATTCTCGTTATCAGCACCTCTGTAGTGAGAACGATTTGGGATCAGACACGGGTAAAAATGTTTCGAGTCGAACCTGCTTCACTGGCCGACTATAATTTTCGAGAAAAAATTCAATTAAACATTCGAACTCCGGACCACCAAATTGCAAAACCTACTGCATTGCTGTAACTACTAACGGGGGCATTCCGTCTGACGGTAGGTTCGAGGGAATAAGAGAGTGCCTTCAATTTCGA
Organism: Bemisia tabaci; assembly: GCF_918797505.1. Taxonomy (NCBI): domain Eukaryota; kingdom Metazoa; phylum Arthropoda; class Insecta; order Hemiptera; family Aleyrodidae; genus Bemisia; species Bemisia tabaci. The sequence goes on from NC_092797.1 coordinate 53,359,479, forward strand.
GCGATACCACAGCAGACGCAAGAGCTCGATAAGTTGCATGCTTCATTCCGCAAGGTTTGAATAGATGTCGATGAAGGGGCAAGAGATGAACATAAGAGTATTAATCCTCAGAGGAAGATTTCTTCAAGGATTACCACGAATCAGTGATTCCTGGTAACACTCGGAAGTTAAAGGGGGAATGTTCTGTGTACATTTTAATTTCTTAATAATGAAAAAGGCAAAATTTTTAAAACGTATGTTCTGAATACATTTTAAATGCTTAAGAATGAAAAAGGCAAAATTTTTAAAACATATGAATGAATAAGTGAAAAATAAGTTTAAATAAAATAAAAAAATGGGTAAAATATGGAAGCGAATTTTAAAAAAATAAAGATTAAATAAACAACTGATAAATACAAGTGAAGGAGCGATTTTTGGATTTCTCGGGTGGTAGATTTATGAAATTGTTCATACGAAAATCCATATGATTTTTAAATGTTTTATACAGGATTCTACAGAATAAAATTTTAAAAACGATGCCCCGTTTAACTTCATTTATAAATAACAATTTGTAATAGAACCATAAATACGGACCAATGCACGTGGGAAGATGATAGTTGAATACATGGAACATTGGAATGTAGACAAAAGAGGAAAAATTAAATGATGTAAAGAAAAATGATGGTGTCAAAAAATACGACTAGGTGCAATGGTACATACCTGTCAGAAGGAGTTTGGAACATGAACGCTGGGAAGCCGGAAAATCTGGAAAAACCAAAGAAAGCATTATAGTAATTTATGAAAGGGATAAAACTCCAGCAGTTTTTTAAGAGCGTTAGAAATCAATACTCGATTATCACATAAATATCGCGGCGAATACGCAACTTCCACCGCGATATGAGGAAAATATAAAGAATAACGATTTCCGCGTCGACATCATGAATAATACGCAATTTGATTACGATGAGAAAATTGTATTCATATCCATGGCACCGCACGTCCGTATTTTGGGACAAGCAAGAAGTTTGGAAGTTCCTTCAATTCCGCGTGATACCACACCACGTACCTACTCCAGAGATCGAAAAGAAGCGCTCTTGGTTTCCGCATAAAACTATTGTGATTACTTTTATAGAAGTTAGTAATTTGAGACGGGCGAAACGCTAAGGTTTTCCTTAATTTTTGTGTGGTACCACACCACACACCTACTCCTGAGTTGGAATAGTTGCGCGATTGGTGTCCACTTTGACCTGAGCAATTTCATAAATCAATTTTATATATGAAAATTGCCGTGAGCAAGAAAAAAAACTTGCGATTCATTCAGCGGTTCATATAAAATATAAGAAATACCTCAATTCTCTTACCGAGGACGCAGAAGATGCGCGGTTTTTCCACCGGTTGTACAGAAATTACGCGTTTTCATCTCCGAATTGTGGGAATTAGTGACATTTCCAACCGTTTTTTAAAAAGTTAGAAGTTACGACGAAATTTTCACGTATACCTAAATCGAAGAAAATGCGCAACTTTTTTTTCAATACTGAAAACACGTGCACATTTTATTCTCCTCCCCCCGAAATCACCGAACATACGCGGTTTTGATAACGATACGAGCATAATAGAATTCATAGAAGTAAGTATTTTGAGGCACGCGAAAAACCAAAATTATCCTTCAATGCCGCGTGATACCACACCACGTACCTACATAGGGTGTTCAAAAAGCAATGTACGTTTTCGTTTTTTGAGCGAACGGAAACAGCTGTCGATCTGCGGTTTACGTGTACTTAAAGTAGACGCAATTACCAATAAAACAAGACCAAGAACAGCTCTCTAGCTTAAAAATTGACTGAGTGACGGGGGTTTGCAAATGATATGTCGAGGGACACACTCCAGGATTTTAAGCTACAAATATGTTTGTCAAGGAAAAAGAAGTTAAATGAGAATCGAGTGTTCTTATTGAAAAAACTTACAAAATCTTACGGAAATGGACGTACTTTAAGTTTCTTCATCGGATGACACGGCTGACTCAACATTCGGCTGTTTTTCGAAGTATTTTCCACCACTTTGAACACAAAGCTTCAGCCGTACTGCCCACTTCAAGGATCGTCTTTCCGAAGTCTTCTTGACGGAGAGTTTTGAAGAATTTTTGAACAGCGGTTTTGATCTCGGCTATGAAATGGCTCTTTCCTGAGTTAAAGAAATTTCCGAGAGGCACACTGTTTGATTCCATAGCCGAGATCAAAACCGCTGTTCAAAAATGTTTCAGAACCCTCCGTCAAGAAGACTTCGAAAAGACGATCCTTGAAGTGGGTAATACGGCTGAAGTTTTGTGTTCAAAGTGGTGGAAAATACTTCGAAAAACAGCCGAATGTTGAGTCAGCCGTGTCATCCGATGAAGAAACTTAAAAGTACGTCCATTTCCGTAAGATGTTGTAAGTTTTTTCAATAAGAACACTCGATTCTCATTTAACTTTTTTTTTTCTTGACAGACAAATTTGTAGCTTAAAATCCTGGAGGGTGTCCAAGTGTCCCTCGACATATCATTTTCAAACCCCCGTCTCTCAGTCAATTTTTAAGCTGGAGAGCTGTTCTTGGTCTTGTTTTATTGGTAATTAAGTCTACTTTAAGTACACGTAAGCAGCAAATCAACAGCTGTTTCCGTTCGCTCAAAAAACGGAAACGGGCATTACTTTTTGAACACCCTAGGTACTCCGGCCGGAGTTCGAATAGACGTAGGTACGCTCGGTGTCCACTTTGGCCTCTGCAATTACATCAAGCATTATTTTCATAAAAAGTCCTGCGAATAATCAAAGAGATTCGCGATTTTTCCAGCGGTTCCGTAACACGAGATTTTTCTGCCAGTTTCAAACGAGTTGCCCGCTTTCATCTCATTATCGCGTTGAAATGCGCGATCATTCCCGCGGATTTGTAAAAAGTAAGCGATCACATGAGAATTTCACGCAAATATCGAGGAAAATACCCGACGTAATTGAAAAGACGTACAAATTATACGACTGTCATCACAATATCGTGAAATATACGCTGTTATGATAAAGATGCGAGCAAAATTTTTCTACACATCAATATTTGGAGACAGGCGAAAAGCTAAGAGTATCCTTCATTTTCGCATGATACCACACCACATACACACCACGAAGTTCAAAACGTGCGCGCTTGGTTGCCGCAGAGAGCGATGCGAGCGCATCCTACCTACATTCGTGAAGTTTAGAAATTTGGAACAGGTAAAATGCTAAAATTTTCCTTCATTCCCGGGTGATACCACACCAGATACCTACTCGGGAATCCAAATAGGTGCGCCCTCGCGCTCGGTGTCCGCTTCACCTTTGTCAATCATTTTCGAGTAAAATTCCGTGATCGTTGAAAAAATTCGTGCTTTTATCAACGGTTATTTGGACCGCGTTAAACAGATAGGAACCAAGCCACATCAGCTATTGCCAAATTCAATTGGGCAATTTCAATTTTCTACATGAAAACGGTTGTACAGATTTTCGTGCTAATTTCAGTGAATTTTCTCCATTTTACGAGGAAAATTTCTTAAAATTTTCAAAGGTATCCGCAAAAACGCTCTCTCATAAAAATGTAAATTGATCAGTTAAAATGGCTGATGTGGCTTGGTTCCTTTCTGTTAAACGCGGTCAATTTAAACATAAAATATGCAGACATTTTAATCTCAGTATCACGGAAAATACGCGGTTTTACCAACTTCGCGTTTCCAGTTCGGTTCGCGGGGAATCCGTAAAAATTCTACTAATTCTGTTAAAAATTTAGAGTCACGACGCGCTTTTCACGTGAATCACTAAATACAAAAAGGGCACATGTCCAGAAAACCAAATTGTTCAGGAGACACAAAAAACTGTTTATTTCGTGGTAGATATTTTTAAACGTAACGCCTTTCCAAAAAAATATCTACCACGAAATAAACAGTTTTTTGTGTCTCCTGAACAATTCGGTTTTCTGGACATGTGCCCTTTTTGTATTTAGTGATTCACGTAAGTATTGCGGAAAATACGCGACTTTTTCCGCGCTATTGAATGAAACATACAATTTGTATGATTTTCGCCTCGATGTCGCGGAAAATGATCGGTTTTGATAACGACGCAAGCACAATATTCATTCACATCAGTATTTTGAAACAAGCGAAAAGCTAAGATTTTTGGTTATTTTCACCTATTACCGCATGACATACCTTCTCCGGCATTCGAATGGTTGCGGAATTGGTTTCCGCAAACAACGATGCGCTACACTCATATTCAATTTGTGACAGACGAAAAGGTAATACTTCCCTTCAATTTCGAGCGATACCACTTCTCTAACCTACTCTGAAGTTCGAATAGTTGTGCGATTGGTTTCCGCATACAGAGATGCGAGCATTATTCCAACATTCATAAAGGTCCTCAATTGGAGACAAGGCGAAAAGCTAAGATTTTCCTTCATTTCCGCATGATACCACACCACATACTCATTCCAGTGTTTGGATAGTTTCATGCTTGGTTTCCTCTTTGACGTGTGCTGAATGCTGATACATCGACTACTCTTGTAAAAATTACCATGCTAAGGAAGAACGCCGTATGAACCTTCAGGCGTTGCCACATTTCCTTTGATAAATCGCGAATTTTTAGGAAATTTTTTTAAATATTTTTCTTCCAATTATCCAGATAATTTTGTTCGCAATTTCATCTAAAGATTCTGAAAATTTGCAGGAAAAATATTCATAACTTTTCTCAAAAATGAGCATTTTATTGGAGTAAATTTGGCACCTCTCGAATAATGTTAATACAGCGTTCTTTCTTAGCACGGCAGAATTCCCGTGAGAGGTCCAAAACTCGCGATCTTTCCAGCGCGCGGTTTGTAAATACGTAAGAAATACCGCGATTTTTATCCGATTATCGCATTAAGTTGATCGCGGCAATACGCGATTTTTCCACAGGTTTCGCAGAAATTATGTACTAGTTTTCATCTCAATATCGTGAGAAATGTGCACGGAGAAAAAAACCTCGTGCGTGGGACCCGAAGTTTAGGTCATTTGGACTGAATTTTGCAATTTGGAGCTATACATTCTGACTCATCTAAAAAAACACTTATGTGCATAGGGAAACTAATGGCACATATGTTGTTTTTAAACCGGGTCAGAATTTATAGTTCCAAATTGCAAAATTCATCCATTTGGATCTCTGAAGTTTTCAGATTGAGCATCTGAACACTTTAGATCTAGCTGTCGAGGTTCGGATCACACATCTGACACTTCAGTTCTTACAACTGAAGTACTTCAGATGTGAGAACCGAAGTATTTCAGATGTAAGAACTGAAGTACTTCAGATGTAAGAACTGAAGTACTTCAGATGTAAGAACTGAAGTTTCAGATGTGTGATCCGAACCTCAGCAGCTGGACCTTAAGTGTTCGGATGCTCAATCCGAAAACTTCAGAGATCCATAAGACCTAAACTTTGGGTCCCACGCACGAAGTTTTTTTCTCCGTGTGCGACGTCTCCAGTTGGTTTGTAAAAAAATGGCATGGTGCCACGCAGTGGCGAGGCGTGAATGATCGATTATCATCGATATTCCCCCATTTGAAGCTATGGTAAAGAATCGATTATTGAGGCGTTTGTTGCGAACACCAGCTGTTTATTGATATTTTCCATAAGTTTAAATGGCAGTTTAATCGATGTATCGCAAAGTACGCCACGCCACTTGACTACGCCAGAGTTCGAATCGTTGCGCGCTTGATGTCCGCTTTGACCACAGATATTTCATAAATCTGATCTGATATCCGAGATGTGATATCTACAAATAGATATAATGAATGCTGATACATCAACCATTTTTATGAGAATTACCGTGACAATTCAATAAACTCCCGATTTTTCTAGCGATTTGTAAGAGGATCAGAAATATTACGATAGGATCGTGGGGAGTAAGCGATTTTCCCGGCGATTTTATGGAATGCCGAGATTTTCTGTGATTTTCATATCGATATCGCGGGAAATCAGAGATTTTCAGCAATGTGGTAAAACATGGATTCTGCTTTATCATCTTAATAACGCGGGGAATTTGCGCTGTCTTTGGGGAGTAAGCGATTTTCCCGGCGATTTTATGGAATGCCGAGATTTTCTGTGATTTTCATATCGATATCGCGGGAAATCAGAGATTTTCAGCAATGTGGTAAAACATGGATTCTGCTTTATCATCTTAATAACGCGGGGAATTTGCGCTGTCTTCAGTGGTATTGCCAGCCGTTTCGTAATTAAGGTGACGCTTTATGCGGCGATTTTCATATTAATATCGCGGGAAATTCACGATTTTGATTTCGACGACTTATACGGCGGTTTTCATATCAATATCGTATTCGTTAGAAAAATATACGAAATTGCGCGTTTGAATCTCTGTATCGCGGTAAATACGCGATGTTTCCAGCTATTTCGGGGGGGGGGGGGGGGAGGGTATGCAAAATCACGCATTTTTTACCTCAATATCGCACGCGCACGCATTTTTCATCTCAATATCGCACGCACACATGGGCGCAATTATACCAGTGGCTTCGTAAAAATATAATTTGTCGCATTAAAATTAACGAAATAAAAAATTAAATACTTACGAATACGTGGTTATCCATCTGCCCGACTCAAAGCTGAAACTAGTCACCAAGCGAACACTGACAATGCGCACTGTAAAACGAATTATTTAGCTCCGATCATAATTAATCATTTATGTAGGCAACGAACATCTTGTGCGTTTCCTCAGGGCATTTTTCAATTCTGTCCAAATTATTTGAAGAGTAATGATAAAAAAAAAGGGGGCATGAAGACATGAAAAGAATCAGAGAGGGGATAAATTTGGTGAAAACTCAGCAACAGCTAAAACATTCATATGATTACGTAAAGTTGTTGAATTATCAAAATAGATAGATATAATTCGGACACACAGTGGTACAAGCATTTTGTTTACTATAACCTTTCTTGGAAATCGACGGATTTAGATGAGCGATAACATTTAAAAGCCTTGGATGACAAGGCGCATGCTTACAGTTTTTTAAAAAATTGAGATATTAACGATTTCAAGTAAAACTAGTCTTAATACATAAGTTGTGAAAAATTCGCTCCCAAATTACAATTTTTAAGCATCAAAAAGTCAGTTTGATTTTTCTTTCCATCATAAGGATCCGTGTAATTTCGAAACTTCAAACGCGTATTTCTAAATAGCAAAAGCTGCTTTTATACTCCTTCTCCTCCATTTTTCTTTCCACCATAAGGATCCATGTAATTTCGAAACTTCAAACACGTATTTCTAAATAGCAAAAGCTGCTTTTATACGCCTTCTCCTCCAAGCCCCTTCTTCATGCTAGTTGCGCCACATTTCTCGTCAGAGGTATTCAAATGTCAGGTGCTTCTTGATTTTTCTTGACTTTCTTCTCCTTTGTTATTTGTGCGGCGAAAAATAACTGGAAGTAATAGCTTCTTGTGATGTCCATCTAAAAGCGGAGACAAATCGGTTCAAGTATGTTTCTTGAATTTCAGTATTCATTGAAAAACAAGGAAAGAACAAAAGATGTGTAATCTACGGCGACCACAATATTTAGATACGCTCCGGCTGAAAAAAGCTATATACTTAACACTATAATGTGAGTTCACAAGAGCACACAAAACTGCACAAAAACTGGACACAAAAATAGCACTGCGGAAGCTGCATATTTATGTATCTGAACAAATACGGCCACGCAAGAAATATATATTTCACAGAATTCTTTCGCAAACACTATTACGAACTAGCCTGAAAATTTGAGGTGCACGGGTAAAACAGTTTTTATTTTATAAAGTGTTAAGTTCTAAAAAACGAGGGAAAATCTTGATGGATTTATGGCGTTTTTGCTTCGCACGGCAGAGTGGCTGTCCAACTTACAGAGTACGATCCTCGCAGTATTGTGAAGGACAAGAAAAAAACACTAGGACACTTCAAAACTGTGTGTGCACTACACTTCACTACACTACACTACACTACACTACACTACACTACACTACCTACACTACACTACACTACACTACTACACGCTACACTACACTACGCTACACTACACTACATTATTCTGAGCAAGTTGGCTTCTTCGTTTCGAACGTGTCAACTCCGGGAGCAGAACTTTCCCACAACTCATTTTCTTGGTTTTACTTACAGCAGAAATGGCTTGTCCTATGTTCAGGGTAGAGTCCTCGAAGAGTCTACACATTTTGACTCGGTCGTTTTAAGGAGATGAGGCCCAAGGTTAAAGATTGCTCCTTTTTGCTTGGGAAGGCGGAGTGGTTGTTCAACTTACAGAGTACGATCCTCACAGTACTGAGAAGAACAAGAAAAAAACACTAGGATACTTCAAAACTATGTGTACACTACACTTCACTACACTACACCACTACATTATTTTGAGCAAGTTGGCTCCTTCGTTTCGAACGTGTAAACTCCGGTGCAGATCTTTCCCAGAACTCATTTTCTTGATTTTACGTACAGCACAAATAGCTTGTTCTATGTTCAGGGTATAGTCCTCGGAGAGTCAACACATTTTGACTTATTCGCTTTAAGGAGGGGAGGCCCAAGGTTAAAGATTGCTCCTTTTGATTCAATGTTTGAAGGTGCTCACGTTGCTAGAAAGTTGTAGTCCGAAAATTGGAGAAGGATCTCCAGGAAGGTTGAATCCGTCATGTTGACCTGAAGTTATCAAGGCATCTTGCTATCTTAAATCTAGTTTGTAAGTCTAATTTGTAATCCAATTAGTGTTTGTAGTGTTTTTAGCTAATGAAAAATTTATAATGAAAAATACTCATATAAACAAAGTTGACAATAAAGAAAAATGGAACATGTAAGAATATCAAATGGTTGAGAGAGAGATGAATCGATAGTGGCATATTTTGAGTAGAAACCATTAACCAGTTCCTCTGAATTCAATCAGTACATTCAATAGTAAAAGAAGTGCGGGAATGAACAGAGGATAAGAGAGGAGGAAAAAGCAAAGGTGAAGAAAAATAAAGGGATGAAGAAATTATAGGGGTTGGAGATATCAGCAACTTACTTTACAAAGCACAAAAGAAGTTTTCGTAATTTACTTACTCTTAATAATTAAAAACTAATCTTGCCCATCATCGTGAGTGCGTGGATGCGAGGGCCACACAGTAACTGCTCGAAGAAAAAAACTTCGTGCGTGGGACCCGAAGTCGAGGTCAGATGGATCTCTGAAGTTTTCAAATCGTGTATCCGAAAACTTGAGGTCTAGTTGCCGAAGTTCGTGTTAAACATCTGAAGTACTCCGGCATATACACATGTACGGAAGTACTTCAGATGTTTGACCCGAACTTCGTCAGCTGGACCTCAAGTTTTTCCGAAAACTTCAAAGATCCTTATGACCTCAACTTTGGGTCCTACGCAAGAAGTTTTTCTCTCCGTGTGAACCCACATTTTTTTATAAGAAAACAAGTCCATTTTCTAATATATGAGCGTAACTATGCCGAACGGAGTTAAGTGAAAATGAATCGAATCTAAAGGAAACATGTGCATGGGATTGTAGAATTTGAACATGGTTCCTTTCAGCATTAATACATCCATGCCAAGGAGAGAAGAACTTCGTGCGTGACACCCAAAGTTGGATGTCATTGAGATCTCCGAAGTTTCCGGATCGTGCATCCGAAAATCTCAGAGATCCACAGAACCTCAACTTCGGGTCCCACGTACGAAGTTCCTCTCTCCGTGGCATGGATGTATTCATGCTGAAAGGAACCATGTACAAATTCTATAATCCCATGCACATGTTTCCTTTAGACTCAATTCGTATGCATGTAGATCCGTTCAGAATAATTATGCTCCCATACCGGAAAATGGACATGTATGCTTTTGAAGTCTACGGCTCAATGATTCCTTCAGTAAAAAATATGGGTTCAATTTCATACACTCAAAAAAAAAAAAAAAAAAAAAAAAAAAGACGGAAAAAACAATAAAAAAAACTCATTCATAGTCCAGTCCAGACGCGCTCCCCCCCTCCCCCCTCATTCATCCGCTCTTTCAAACCCCTCTACCTCCACTCCCATTCATTCTTTTAAAATCAACCTAGGAACATATGGACTACACTTTGCAATATAGAACTTCAATTTTTGGCTCATCCGTAAGAACACTAAAGAGCATATGGAAACTAATGGTACATACGCTGTTCTGAGAGCCAGAAATTGTAGTTCCAAATTGCATAATGCAGTCCATTTAGACCCAAACCAACCTATCACTACAAAGTTCGAGAATTCCCACCTCCCCCCACCCCCTAGGTTCCTATCCCGTCCCAGCTAAACCCAACCCAACCCAACCTAACCTAGCTTATCAGCCCTGAACCTCAACATCAAAGCGAAAATAAGAGCCTGCATTCAATGCGGGCTCTTATTTTCTCTTTGCACAACACACACATACCCGACTCACACCCTAGCCTACAAAAAACTGAGCTCACTCAGATCCCACCCCCGCGTAATCGATCCCACCTAACCCTCCCCCCTCCTCCCAAAAAACCCCAGATCCCGTCCTAACCTGCCCAAATCTAACTCAATAAAACCTAATCCTCGCCCTCCCCCCGCTCCATGCCCTCCCCAGAATAACCTGCGACCAGGATGCTTCGTATCTGCCGACCCAAGGTCGGACTCCTCGGGAGGTGCGTACACCTCCGGGGGGTAGGCCCGCGGGTGTTAGCAATGGCGGCGGCGGCGGATCTGCAGACCCCCTTCCGACCGGAACCAGCGGCGGCCAATCGCGTCGCGCGCTGCGCAACCGTCAGATGCGAATCGCGTCGAGCATCGGGAGACTTCCTCCAGGGGGATCGCCCGACTCTAGTCGCGCTAGTCGCAGAATCGTGTTCTACCACCAGAACACGATTCTGTGACTAGCGCGACTGAACCATTGAGAATCGGCTGCGCGAGCCACCTTCCGCCAAGTCCCAGTCCAACTGCCTCGTCTGGAGCGTGGCGGAAGGTGGCTCGTGCAGAATGGATCCCTGTTCGGCGGGACTTCCGTTTCGGGGAGTGGTTTCCACCCCCCCTTGTTCGCCGCATTTCCTCTAGAGCGCAGCACATGCCGCGCTCGAAATGCGACTCTGCTTAAAATAATTAGTACCCACTTTGGCCCCCTTTTAGGCACTTTTTAAAAAGTTCTGGTGGTGTAAGGGTGGAACTAGGGATTTTTTTTTTTTTTTTTTCATAACAGGAGGGGGATCACGGGGAGACAACAATCATAGCTCTTTCAATGTTTGGTCTCCAAGTACACCCCCTCCACGATCCCCTAGTTCCACCCAGGGCAGGATTAGCAGAGACGCCACCTCCCCCCCCCAAGGACGATTTTTTTTTTTTTTTTTTTTTTTTTTTTTTTTTTTTTTTTTTTTTTTTTTTTTTAAATACTAAATCATCCAGGGGTCTTTGGTGTCTGAGAGAAGGGTATTGAGAGGATTTAAGATTGGGATTTTAATTGTCATGGGGCCCTTAAGATCCAGGATTTTGGGGCTTCTAATAATCAGCATCCCGGATCTCTGAGCGCTAATCCTGCCCTGATTCCACCAGTATGGTCAAGGTAGTAAAGTCCGTCGTCTTACGTCAGGGATCAATCGTATGGACACATTAAGCGGAGGAAATAGTCTTCGCAAAATGGTGGAACTTGCCAAAAAAAATTTTAAAAAATAAATAAAAAAAAATAAATAAAAGAAAAACGGAAAAATTGCAGTTACGAATGTTCAGTGATCTTACAACGACGTTAATTACATTTTACCTGTAGACTTACACCGAAGGGATTTGAAACTACCAATTATGTTTCTTGGAAATTTGCTTTTTTCAAAGAAGCTGTGTTTGTGTGCGTGCGATTGCGTAATTATTATGGTTGCATCGGATAGCTTCTGAAGTATTTTAGGATTAATTGTTCATTTCTACAATAAGCAATTGAGGAAACCAAAGAAAATACCTTCCTTAAATTATGACTCAAAGAAACACTCGTGGTTCTGATTGCTTTTGTTAACAATTTTGAAGACCTTTCAAGAAATTCTGTCTCGCATTTCTTATTAGATACACTTGCCAACTATGAGAAATTTGCAAATATTGAAATGCATCTACGTTCTTACGATGGAATACAAAATCGATTTAGATAGAGGACTTGGCGAGAAGAACAGAAAATCGGCTTGCTCCAAAGAAACGCTAAACGAGTTAAGATTCCAGTGATCGTCAGGAGCACGGTGGCGTCTTTAACCACGTAACGCATCTTACTCAAAATTCAAATTAGAAAATTCGGGAAGGTCCCTATCCCAGATGATATCCCCACAAGTTTGTCTGGACATCCTTGTCCGAAAGTCGATTAATAATCTGCAGGTATAGCCTTTGATGCATACGTCGACATCGGGATGCTACTAAGAATCCGAATATCATTTAAACTCGTGACTGGTTGATTATTAATACTCAGATGGGCCTGCTAAAACGCATTTTTAAAATTTTGAGGAAAAAAGAGGTGAAACAAAGGATAAGGATTAATCGTAAATCAAGGACTAACGGATGAATTTCTAATGAGTAACAATGAAATTAATTTTTCCTTCTACTTGTTTTCATTTGATTTCAATTTCGACATCGTGCGTAGAACTGTCATTTTTCATCATTTTCCCTCCGAATTTCTTTCTCCACGTTTTTCAATTTTTTTTAACGTTTTTAATCCATTTGTTTTCCTTTGCAAGTTTTTCACTTTATTTCTTTCTTGTCTGTTTTTTTTTCTTTATTGCTATGTTTCTTTTATTTCTTCTTCTCTCTACATTCTTTATTCTGAGTTTGTGTTTTTCCATTTTAATGATCACTCTCAAGGCATTGATATTCAACAGATCCCTCCCCACGGTATGATTTTAAGGCACATACCCAAGTACCCCAAGAATTCAGTTAATTCGATTTTTCATTACAGGGGAGCGGGGGGGGGGGGTGGTTAAATAGTAAAAGGAATAAAGAGGAAAAACAGGAATCAGAAGGGGGGGGGGGGTTAATAGAGTTTTCGCCGAAGTGATAAAAACGGAAAAAAACTGCTTTAACAACTGGCACTTGTTGGCAGTGATGTTTATGCAGTGACCGGTATGCTGAGTAGTGATTACCCAGTAGTGACCGTGCTAGCTCATCAATAGATAGCTCAGCAGTGACCCGGTTTGCTTCGCGAAAAAGGACAAATCCCTGCAGAGGCGTCCGCATTTCCATGATTAAGGCCGAGTGGAATCTGTTTCAGCAAACCCTCTCGTCAGTCCTATAAAAATGCGTTGCAACTACCTGGATCAGGACCACGGACCTAGCTTCAGTACAAATCCATGCGAAGGCATCCACATTTCCATGATTAAGGCCGAGTGGAATCTGTTTCAGCAGAACCACTCGTCAGTCCTATGAAAATGTGTTGCCATCGCCTGGATCAGGACCACGGACCTATTGACCTAAATGCAGAATAGCTGACCACTAGGCCAACCTAGCAGTGACCGTGCTAACTGAGAGTAATTACGGAACAGTAATCAGTTTAAATAGTAAACTACCCTCCGTCGACCTCAGTGTAATCCTCGGCCTTCGAAGGAGAGCATTGCTGTCTTTTAGGTACTTGGAGGCTTCCAAGTGTTGAGAAAGAGAGAACATTTAAAAATGAACAAACCCAGTTTTTACCACTTGCAACGGAACTTGAACACAGGAGGGCATGTCGATGAATTGATCAGAAATTCTAGGGGCACTTAGGTATGAAGTGTAAATGGTAGCCAGAACTTTGACGGCGATTTTTTTTTCAATCACCTAAGAAAAGTAGGGTTACTTAGGCATAAAAAACAGCGAGGAGAAACCGGTTGAACAGAAGCCTATTAATTCTACGATAGGACTGAAAGTCAAAGCAAAATAGCCGACTACAGATGATGAAGAAGAAGAATTCGGGAGTACTATGGGTTCTATCTACCATTTAGACGCAAGAAAAGATAATTCCACGTCCGATTTGGACAAAATAGAAGAGAGCGAGAGAGAGAGAGCGAGAGAGAAAAAGAAACAACTTCACTTCTAACGTAAAAAAGTAGATAAAAAAAGTAGATTCGGTTTGTAGATTTGCAATGAAGAAAAAAACTCGGGGGGAATCTGAATGAAAAACAGCTAAGAATTGTGCCGGTTAAAATTACTACGGTTGTTTTTTTTTTAAATTTGGAATTTTTGAAACATTTTGAAAAAATAAAAACAATTTTCTTAGTTTCTTTATAAATGTATTTTTGAGGGTAGGCACTGATTAGAAATTCATCGATGATAGACCAAATAACATTTTTGACTCAACAGAATGCGTTGCGCTGTTCTATTACTTCGATTTTGATTTTTTTTTCATTTGTTTATTTATTTATAATTCAAATCCATCTTTTTCCCTCAATATTTTAAGAACTGTGTTTAAAGGCATCTTCACGAGTGAAATAAGTTTCTAGGATTAACATTAAAAATGAATCAAGATTGGCACGGCAATTAATATGTGGTCTAAGAAACTAAACGATAAAGTCGAATGCAGACTCATTGCTTTCCTTAACGTCAACAAAATGGACAGAGTTTAACAGACATCAACCAGACGAACGGGGAAAAGGCGATTGCAAAAAAATATTTCGTAATAGCAATCGTAGTTTACCGGGGAAGAGGAATCCCTATTGCTAGCGAGGTGAGATAAGAGAGGCGCATTGCGACTGATAAATCATTGGTGTAAAGTCATAAACGAGGTAAAATTTTGTCAGGGATTCTCACAAATACAGAGGCTACAAAACGACAAATGTAAAAAATTTCCTGAAAAAGCATAGAATCGGACCACGTGTTAGCATTTCCTTGGAGAATAAGCAGTCAATTTGATAATTCGTAGTTGGAAAAAGCAAATTTAGGATGGAGATAGAAAATTTAGAGATAGTAATCGATAGACATTTAATTTATTTTCTACTATTAATCGGGTGCACAGTACGCACGCACACACACCCTCAGGGGTCGGTTTAAATTTTCCGATTGTATTCTGTCCTCTGGATAAAGCGGGTTATTCAACTGTAATTTTGATTAATTATTGTGGGGAATCTTACTTTTTCACGAGTATTTTTTCATGAAAATGGTTATAAAAATTCCAAGACAGAGAATATTACCTTTCTACTTGAAAAGTTCTTTCATTCAAGCACGGGTAAAAATGTAAGGGAAAAAAGTTATGACTACCAAAACTAAGTATAGAAGTGTAAGCCAACAATGACCTAAAAACCCTACTGTACTACTTGCGATCTTCCAGGAGTAGAAGCCATGCTTTCAATTTTTCAGGGAAATAAAAAAATAAATAAATAAATGAACAAATAAAAAAAAACTAAGGCAAAACACTTGCCGCTGAGAAAAATGGCTATAGAGGATTGAATTTTTTGGGTCCCGTGGTACCGCGGAACTTTCGGATAGTTTGTCTCATAGGCTTTTATCCTGTCGATTTTCTTAATTCATTAATTTAGTTTCTCTGAAAATTTAGAAGCAAAAAAAAGGACTAATAACTTTTTTTTGTGTGTTTCCCTCATTAGGTAATTTAATTTATTTATTTTTTTTTTTTTTTTTTTTTTTTTTTTTTTTTTTTTTTTTTTTTTTTTAGAAATGTATAGGTATTTTTTTGTTTTAGTCGTGTAGTCGTCAGGTAGAGGAGGGTGGGGCACATGTAGACAAAGCCATTTTAGGCTGCAAGAAATTTCATTTCCATGGCTGGTGACAACTTGTTTGGTTCACTACATCGTGAAAGAGAGTGCGTGCCAACACGCTGTAAAGCTGCATGCTTCCAAACAGTTAAAAAGTGAAAACCGCCAACGATGAACCAAAATTTAACATTTCTACATCGGCTCTATCTTGGTCAGTAAAGAACACTTATCTTCGCTTAACTTTTTCCAGGTTTATTTAACAGTGAGAGCAAACCTCCTTGGTTGCGGGATTATGTCATCTGTGCGCTTCCAGCAATATGTTTTTCTATGTTTTTTCAACCTGAGGCAGTTTCCCACGAAATAGTGGGAACACAAAAGCAGCCTCAACCTAGGGCACTTAGGAAAGCTTTATTTGTGGACAGAAAGGTTTGCATCGATTCATTCAATTTCTACGATGATCGAAAAAAGTATATCCGTCGACAGAAGAATTATCGACTTAAAGGGAAAACATTGTCTAGGTGCGCCCACCCTCCTCTGGTCGTAGTAAATTTGAACGTATTTATGCCAAAAGGAACTATGTCTCTCGCGATTCCTACGCACATAGTTCCTTTTAGCATAAAGACATCCATTTGTCGTGTGGTCATCGTGCCGTTTTAGGGGCTGCAAAGTGGGCCTTCACCCCGGAAGCTGGTAAATTACGCCGATTCCCAAAGAAGCTGATTGTAAATTGCGCCAGTCTGGGAAAAGGCAGATTGTAAACTGCGCCTATTTCGAAAAGAGCACGAACGGAAAATTGCGCCGGTTCTGCCGTATTTTGCAGTTTTTCAGAAGGACCTGACAACGCTGTTGATCAATGCAGCAGTAGCGAAACAGATGAGATTGAGCGTGTTATCTCACAATCAGTGTGAATGAGATAGAATCTTACATCTTGGCAATAGAATTCTCCTTATGCCCAAATATCAAAATAATATTATGTAGGTTTCACATACATAACACAGGCTTGCTACCGACAAATAAAAAAGCCTGGTCTTGCATCTGAGAATATGAAAAAAAAAATCAAGCGTCCGAAATTAGTAAGTGGCTTCATCACATTTTTGGACTGGTATTTCTTGACCCCGACGAAGTTGAAAGCTGCTTTGTAGAAATATTTATGACTGACTGTCCAAACGATGACAGAGTAGGTAAAGTTATTTCTGGATTACTTTGTAGACAATTATCTGGACGTTGATGCCACCTATCCTCCCTATGTATGGGCATGTGCATCTGCGGACACGTTCAGAACAACTAATTGTTGCGAATCTTTCCACAGCAAATTCGTTGACTACTTTTATTCGGCACATTCAAATTTACCTGCTTTTCTAGATGCTTTACTAAATTATCAACTCGAGGTCTGTATTAAAATTCAAAGTATATTGACACTCCTGCAAGAGTCAGACCCCCAGTGAGCCAAAAGCAAGCCAGAATTGATCAACTCCTCAGGCAATATGAACGACGTGAACTCACTCGGTATCAATTCGCGAAACGGGCGTCATTTTACTTCAATTCAGAGAAGAAATAAAGAGCAGGTAAGCTTGCATTTTAAGGCTCTTTTCAAGAAACTACCACCAGTGTTGTCAACATGGGCGTAGCGAGGGAGGTCCTGGGGGGCCTGGCCCCCCCAGAAATCTCGTGCCCCCCCCCCCAGAAAAAAGGGATTCTCCATTCCTCACCCCCCCGCTCTTTTCACCACGAGAGGTGGTCCTATGCCCCCCCCCCCCCCAGAGAAATTTCCTAGCTACGCCCCTGGTTGTCAAATCAGCAATATTTTTACAATCCACTAGGAACTGTCTTAGACGTAACCGGCGTAATTTTCTTTTTCCAATTTTTCGGGATCGGCGCAATTTACAATCATCGTTGTAGGGAATCGGCGCAATTTACCGGCTCCCTTCACCCCCCCCCCCCTTAATTAACGGAAGTCCCGCCGAACAACCCGAGCCGAAACCCGGATTCTCGGGGGATCGCCCGACTCCGTTCCCAGAGTCGGGCGATCCCCCTGGAGGAAGTCACCCGATTCTCGACGCGATTCGCATCTGGCGGTTGCGCGGCGCGCCACGCGACCGGCCCCCGCTGGAACCGACCGGAAGGTCGTCTGCAGACCTCGCCTTGCCGACCGCCATGCCAACAGCCGCGGTGCCCAACCTCCCCGGGGTACGCAGCCCCCCGCAGGAGCCGACCCCTGGGGGAGACCGATACGTGCCCCCTGGCCAGGGACAGTCGTCCTCAAGGACGAACAGCCCGCAGGTCTTAAAATTAAACCTCCCCCCTCCCGTCCAAACCCAGCTTCCCAACCCGATTCCCCATGGAATACCCCCCCACCCCCCCCCCCACACACACACACGCACATGTCGTTTTTAGCTAAAGGGACAAAAGCTTTGTCTATACCTTTTATTATTTATCATATTTAAATATTTTATTCCTTCCGGGAATCCCCTAACAAGATTGATTCATACATTTTCTAAACGGGGAAAACCTCGTAGAGTTCAATGCTGATACGAGCAGGGAGCTATTCTAAAATTTAACATTGATTTCAGAGGGATTTTAGTACGAAAATGTGGGTTTTCCGTCATTTCAGAGACAAACTTCCAACTTGATTTCATGCATTAAAATTATTTTCTCTTCAAAAGCACTGCTGAATCATAATTCATGACTGCGCAGTGCCTTGAAGCAAAAATTATTTTAATGCATGAAATCGAGTAGAAAGTGATGAAGCAAAAAGTAAAGTTTGTCGCCGAAAGGACGAAAAGCCCACATTTTTGCACCAACATCCTTCTGAATCCAACGTGAATTTTGAGAATAGCTCGCTTCTCGTATCAGCATTGAACTCTACGGAGCTTTCCCTTTTCGAAAATGTTTGAGCCAATCTTGTTAGCGCATCCTCGGAAGAAGAAAAATAAATAAATAACCATGATAAACAAAAAAAAGGTGTCGACAAAGCTTTCGTCCCTTTAACTGAAAACGATCCATACTTGCAAACACATACAGGAGGAACATCCACTCACTCACGGTTGGACAGATTCAACAAAATGGCACAATGAGCTTAAGTTTAGCAATGGATAGTTCTTGGATAGTTCTTGAATAGTTCTTCAATTTGAATTGCGGGCCGAGTGGCGCCCCCTCCTTTTACGAGTCGTCTCTGATTGGCTGATCCGCCTGCTGCCCACTTTCTGGGGCCCTTAAGGAAAATAACACAGGGCTCATGTTTCATTGAAAGCATCTCAAAAGTAAGGACGAATTTATACGTCAGTGATTTCAAAAATCAACTCTCCAGATTTTTCTGAAGAGATGGATGGGTAATACATGAAACTTTTTCCTCGAACACACTGACCAGTTCGACCTGGAATTTTGACCTTTAAACTTGAGATATGTCACCAAGTTCATGTAAAACAAAATTCCAGGTCGTACTGATCAGTGTGTTTGAGGGAAAAGTGTCATTTATTACCCATCCAGTTCTTCAGAAAAATCTGTTCTTAGGAGTTGATTTTTTAAATCTCCGGCGCATAAATTTGTCCTTGTTTTCGAGATATTTTCAATGAAAATTGAACCCCGTATTATTTCCCGTAAGGGCCCTAGAAAGTAGGCACCGGGCGGATCAGCCAATCATAGACGACTCTTAAAAGTAGAGGGTGCCACTCGGCGTGCAATTCAAATTGCTGCTCTTGTTTTCTCTTTGCCTCAGCGATAATAACAAAAAATGAACTAAAAAAGTGGTGCTCTGAAAAGAAGGTTGTAGGTGATTCGATGGACGCCATATTTTGTGTAAAACGACGTACGATATATCGCATCGATTAGTTCCGTTTTTTCAGCTACTTGTCATTTTTCTCGAAGTTTGAGATCGAAATTCTGTTGTTATGAGACTACAGAATTCATGTACCAAATTTGACAAAGAAATTCAACGTAATATAGACAGGGTTTGTTTAGAGGAAAAATATCGCATTCGATACTAATATCGAAACGACGCTCGAATGATATATTTTTCCTTTGAAAAAACCCTGCCTTTAATACGTTTAATTTCTTTGTCAAATTTGGCACATGAATTTTTTAGTCGCTCATGACAACAGAAGTGTGGTCTCAAAATTCGAAAAAAATGATAAGTATGTAGCTGAAATTATGAAACGAATTGATGCGATATATAGCACTTCGCTCTGATACAAAAAATGGCAACCGTCAAATCACCTTAAGGTAATGTGATGGACAGAATATCTTGTGTCGAAACGATATGCGATATATCGCATCGGTTAGTTCCATTTTTTCAGCTACTTTCCATTTTGCTCGAAGTTTGAGATCGTAATTCTGTTGTCAGGAGACTAAAGAATTCACATGCCAATTTTGACAAACAAATTCAATGTCACAAAGGCGTGGTTTTTATAGAGGAAAAATACCGCATTCGATACTCGTAACGAAACTGCACTAGAATGCGATATTTTTCCTGTAAAAAAACCCTGTCTTTACTATGTTAAATTTATTGGTCAAAATCGGTCGATGAAATCTTTAATCTCCTGACGACAGAATTTGGGTTTCAAAATTCGAGCAAAATGACGAGTGGCTGAAAAAACGGGAACGGTCGATGCGGTATATCGCATGTTGTTCTGACATAAAATACGGCGTCCATCGAATCACCTTCAGGGAGCATTCATAAACTGCGCAACGCACTTTATCGGAATTCTTATTACCCAGAGCGTTGCGTAATTTCTGAATGATTCCTGAAATGGAACGCACTCAGTAAAAAAGAACCAGCGGAATTAAAGTGTTTTCAATTTCATACAACTTCTCAATTTCTTTTAAAAAAAACATGTGCAGTATTACTATTTACACAGCTAATTCTTTTTTAATGAATAATTTCTCGGTGGAAAGCCAAAACTACTTGCGATTCTAGGAGACTTTTTAGGTAATTGTGAGGGAGCAACAATTTTACAACACTGTAATGATCGCGCGGGTTCTTTTTTGCTAAATGCGATCCATATGACACATCAGCGACAAAAAGTAAAATCTAGGAGGACGGAGTAGATAAGTTCGGAAGACAATTAATAAGGTGGAGGGAGACAATGTTAGGAAAAATACGAGAAAATGAGGGAGAAGAACTGGCGGCAACTGATTGACTTGCTTCGAAAACTGCCGAACTCGTCGCAATCGTTACCTTCTCCGAATTCTGGCGAGACAATTTCCGGTACGGCCGATAAGAAAGACCGAAGCGAGCGAGCGGTCTCACTCTTTGGTCTTCACTTTTCATCCCTCTCTCAACTTGACGGACAAGTCACAACACGTACTGAGGGGGGTCTTCTTTCCGTCGCAGATATCGTCGCTCCTCTGACGTGAGGGCGTATCTCAATTTCAGTGGGAGCCCTGAAACGCATGGAGTTATACGGAGAGCAGGGTTCACAGAGAAATTGAGATAAGCCCCTCCATCAGAGGAGAAACGATTTGCTTCTAGACACTTCGAGCGAGGTGGACAGCGCTGAAACCAGCTGAATGAACATTCGAAGGTTGCCAAGTTTCTTGCTGATTAAATAAATTTTTTTTAAAATACGAATGTTTCATCGAAATTTCGAATGCGCTCATTCAACTGTGGATAAATAAAGGAAAAATTCTTCAGAAAATAAATTACTTAATGGAAAAACATTCACTATTAATCCAGGAAATTTGTATTATTTCAAGAGAAATTTGACTACATTCGAATGCTCATGGCAGCGCAGTCCAAGGAACCAAATGGAGGAGGATGTCAAACATTTCGATGGCCGAAGTGCGAAACCACCTATTTCCATCTGCGACGATGCTGACTTACTGCCATATACTTCATGATTACATTAAAAAACTAGTCAACGTAATTCATCCAACACTGCATTGATTTATCTTCTCAATTACTTAGGGGAGTATTCTGTAAAAATTTCATCGTTGGCTTGTTTCTCCTCGAAAAAATTAAATAGAGGCGAACATTTTGAAACATCGCAATTGAGATGTGCAATTGCCCACTTTAGCCATCGATTTTCAACAGAAGTGGCAAATCAAATAGCTCACAGAATGGCACTGTTTTTTGCCCAGTGAGTTATTAGATGTAGAATAAAGATTAATTATTCAACTAGGTAACATAAAAATTATCTGACTTACTATTTTAAGAACATACTATAAATGCAAAAAAAGAGAAGGGGGGGGGGGTTGAGAAGGTAGTGACTAGGTAGGTAAATGGCAGATACTTTTTCCATGGGATTTTCAACTTCACAAGAGAAAGAACTAAGTAGGTTTTAAGGCAGACCTAAAATAGCAAAATCATGAACATCAATACTTTCTGACTCAACAATAGGCTATAAAGAGGCATAATGGGTGCGTAGATGAGTAAATGGTAAAATTTCTTGAAATCATACTGCTGAGGGAAATATTCACTCGGACAATTTAAGTACTTACATGAGCGTACTTGACTGCATGAGGTACCTACGTACCTACTCTTTATTGCTGGATCAATTTGAAGAATAAATTTTACTCTAAGTAAGTCTAAGTGCTGGGGGGTCTGGCATGCTATTTAAAGAAGCTTTCATGAGTTTACATAACACTTGAAACAGGACTTGAAGACACAACCAAAAAAATCAGCGATGGGTCTCTCCGTTAAATTCAAAATTATTACCTAGTAAGTAATAAAGACAAGAACTTGGAGTTGAGATAAGTAAGAAAATGAGGAAAATATCAATTTCTCCTTGAATATCTAAGATGATGGTGAAACAAGGAAAACCTATGTACCTTTGTGAAATAGTAAAAGGATCTTCTCACTCGAGAAACATGGCAGAGGGCCCCGCATCACAGCTTCATCATGAGCGAGGGTTCTCTCCCTCCCACAGAATTATTTACTTTGCTTATTATTTTAGGTTCCATTTACATTGGGTACCTACTCATCAGACTTTCATTGATTATTCCTTCCGTTAAAGATGGGATTGGCTACTTTAAGACTGCAGTGATACGTAAAAATACCTGCAGGAGACAGAATTTCTTCTCACTTTGATTCTAGGGGAACTTCGTTGAAATAAGGATTGTTTCATCGTTAATTGGTTGTCAAGTCTATTCAAGTTCAAACTGAAGTCAGTATATCGAATTGAGTACCTTTCAGAAAAAAGTGAACAAGCATAGATTAGGTAACGGTATTTCCTGGTTTCATCATAAATTGGAGACAGCTTCTAAGCTTCCTAAAATGCCATGCAACTGGAGAAAAATTTAGGCAGATGGACAGAATTGAAAACTACCGATGAAGAAACGATACTTGAAAAATTCAAACCTCTCCTCCCGTCACGCAGATTTCAAGAAGGAAGAACCTGATTGCTCTGAAACGACATTCGCGGGCTGCAAAATATTTCACAAAATCGAGTGGCGTTGTACGGGCAGCGCATGTTCAACGAAAATACCACGGAACCGAATCTGCTGAGTCACATGAAATTCACGATGGCAAAAGTCCACGAAAGTGTCAAAAAGTCCACGAAGTCCTCCAAAAGTCCACGAAAGTACGTAAATAAGCACTTCGGAAACACACGCCGAAGCCTAACGAATCGAACGAAATCGTACGTTTGACACCGAGATGATTCTTTCACACCACGAGTTATCTAAGAGCAAGGCTTGGCTCACGATACCATAATTAATCCGCGAGAACAGTTTACAGGCACTATACGAATACATCACAGCCCTAATTCAAAAGTTTAAACGATGAGAGGTCAGATTTTAGAAGGTAATAAGCCAGATTGCTGGCTACCGGACGCGAGGCACGCACAGAACGAGGGTGGTCGCCGAACTCTTCTGAAGCCGAAATGAAACAACAGGCGACTTCGCGCCGGATTGAATCAAGCAAATCCGCCAGCGGAGGGGCGGGAGGGGGTCCCACGAGTGCTCGCAGGACCTCAACCGAAGATAACACACGACTCGCACTCTAGTAGGAGCCGTGTGTGTTTGTGTGGGGGGGCCCTCCCCTACCCTCAACATTTCGATGACTGAAATGCAAAGCCACGCAGCTCCGTTTCCAACGTTGCAAGATTTCTTTTCCCCCTTTGTCTTTAGTTTAACTTATTGTTAGCAAATAAATTCGACGTAATTTTTTTGGACACCTTGGTTTTTCTGCTCTGTTAACAGAATTTATTGTGTATGAATTTCGAGCTATGGAGTCATAGGCAGATCCAAAGGGCGTCGTTGGGAGAATAACTCCCCCCCCCCCCCCCCCCCTTTGCTCGTCCGGAAAAAGGGAAGAAAGAGGAAGGAAGGAACGGAGGATGGAAGACAGAGAGAATCTTACATTTGGTAATTATTCACTGAAAAAAAAAATCTCCGTGTATTTACCAAGAGAAGGGTAAAATTACCAAGTATTCAGGGTTCTATTTGATCCCAGTTTTCTCTTGGTAAAATTACCATTTATGGCATTGGTAATTTTACCGAGAAATCTCGGTAATATTATTGAACTTTCTCGGTAATTTTACTGGACCTTGGTAAAAACGCCAATATTTTTTATCGACTGTGGTAGAATTACCGAGATAAAATGGCAAAGTTACCGGGAATTGATTACCAATAAAAGTGGTATTCTTTCCTGAAAAAAACAGTAAAAATACCGGTGTTTAGGTAAGCTTACCAGTCTGTGTTGGTAAAATTACCAATAATTGGTAAAAAAGTGAGATGGTAAAGGCACCAACAGGCCTTGGTAAAAACGCCGAGAATTTATTTTCAGTGTTCATGACGAAATAGACTCAAAATGCATATCGGATGCTTCAGAATTTTGAAAATTTTCAGCGGGGAGCCTCCCTTACCCCACTTCCGCCTTCCGCTTCCCTCCTCGTTCGAAGAGTCTGGATCCGACGTTGGGCTTCTCCTCGCAAAAATCGAATAAGCCCGGAAATTTTTAAACACCGCAGTGGAGATACGTGGTTTTGCGCTTCGGCTATCAATTTCATTGACTTTTACCAGTGTCGCTTTCACTTCTTGAGTGATCGTTTCTCAGCCCCGAGAAACGAATTGAGCCACCTTAAGGGGAAGTTATCATGCAGGGTCTTCAAAAGTTGCAGCCCCCCAATTTTTGAACGGTTCCAGCCCGCAAAATAAAATCTTTACAATTCTGCCGTCCTAAGGAAGAACGCCGTATGAACATTTAAGAGTTGCCAAATTTCCTTCGATAAAATGTTTATTTCGGGGGAAAATTATGAATATTTTTCCTTGAAATTTTAAGAAGTTTTAGATCAAGTTACAAACCAAATTACCTGATAAACTGGTAGACAAATTATCAACAATTGTCCTGAAAATTAGTGATTTGCCAGAGGAAATGTGGCAACGCCTGAGGGCTCATACGGCGTTTTTCCTTGGCACGGCAGAATTTACCTAGGTCGTTTTTTTTCGGGCACACTTAAACTTCGAGGCGGCGCCCTCGAGCTGCTGGGCGGGTCCTGACTCAATATTTTCAAACAGCAGCCCTCCGCTCCCCCCCCCTTCCATTTTTATTGCTTTGTTCGAAAGAGGATGAAAAGATAATATTAGGGCTGAAGAGGGAGGTAACTCTACGATTTTTTCCCCAATATATCTCTGATCGAGGTTTAAAATAATAAAAGGTATCCTTTTTTCAAGAAGAAATCCTTTTCCGGAAGAGAGGCTGCCAAAAAAGATGCTTGATTGGGTTCCTCCTGGGAGGAGACGTAGGGGACGCCCTGTGAGAGGTTGGCGACAGGGGGTGTTAAATGAGATAAGAGATTGTCAACTCCCTGATGACCTGTGGGAAGACCGAGCTTTGTGGCGATTAGGCGTCGCACAGCGCCAAAGAGCGCTATAAAAGCGACTCATATATATATATGAGTCGCTTTTATCCTTTTTTCAAAAGAATCATGTGCGCCGATTGAAAAATTACAGGGAAATAAACTTGTGCTTCGGAAGTTCTGGATTACAAGCGTTTTCGAGAAGAGTGCAATTTCGCCCTGGAAGATTGCAGCCCCCCCCCCCCCCCACCGGCTACTCCACGGACCATCATGCATTTGTCCGGTAATGCGCAAGTGAATAAGCATGGGGAGAGATGGTGGGAGGGAGGAGACTGCGAAAGGGGGGGGGAGCAGGCTCGGACTGGCCATAAGGCCAATCTGCCATTGGCAGATACGTCCCCTTGGCGCGCCAAAAACGCGCCCCCCTGAAAGATAGCAAAATAAGTTGAGAAAAAAAATTACGACCGAGAATATATGCGAAAAATGTCTTAAATGAGCGGAAAAAGAGAGAGTTAGAAGTGAAGAGAGGTGCTTTTACGCATAGTGGTGAACAGAGGTCCAAGAACTACTTTCTGAAGCGTAAACACTTTTCTGTGAAATTGTCACCTTTTTTGTTGACATACAGGCGCATTATCATCCCCCTCCTTCATTCTCTATTTGTAACTCCTGCAGAAACGAAAGCCGATTCAATTTTTAGACATACGCACACTTTATAGACCTTATGAGAGACTTTTAAACATATTTCTTCCTTTTCAAAATGGTACTTGATTTGGACATACCATACCATAGCATATCTCGGACAAAATTAACCTTAATTAATCTCGAAATTCAAAAATAGGAGGCATCTAAAGTTAAAAGCGATATAACTATTCGCGCAAGATGGATGTCCAATTGTCCACTTTGCATGTGAAAAATGTAAGACGCGATGGCGTGAGTCGTGAATTCGCAATGCTCTGCTCTACACTGCTAGTTTGTAGAACCATTACGAATAAGACAAACGGAAACAAACACAATATGGAAATAGAGCGAGGGAAAGGATGCGCTTTAACGACGGCGCAGAGATACAATTATTCGTACTTGATGGACGTCCGTGCTGCATCTGAAAAATTGAAGGCGCGATGACGCGAAGCGTGAGTTTTCAATGCTCTGCTACATGCTGCCAATGAGGTGTCGCTCAGATTCGGGAGAAAAGGTAAAAAAGAGGCCCGAACACATCTCTCCTACCTTCGGCTGTGTTATTCACGTAGTGCATGATGCATGAAGCATCATTACGAATAAGACAAACGCGAACAAACACAATCTGAAAATAAAGCGAGGGAGAGGATACGCGTTAACGACGGCGCAGAGATACAACTATTTGTACTTGATGGACGTCCGTGCTGCATCTGAAAAATTGAAGGCGCGATGACGCGAAGCGTGAGCTCTCAATGTTTTGCTATATGCTGTCAATGAGATGTCGCTCAAATTCGGGAAAAAAGTTAAAAAGAGGCCCAAATACGTCTTTCCTGTGTTCGGCTGTGCTGATACTCGACCTTTCTTATTTTTTCAGGTTCTTGTCTGATTCTTTTTTAGGATGGATTTGCAGACCTACGTCTTAAGCTCGTGTAAACCGCAGCACTGACTCGGTTCTTTTGGAAATAATGGTGCTTGGATGCGTCTAGTGGCTTTATTTTTTTACGTTTTCTTTCATTTCAGAAGTCTGTTGGTTACTTCGATACGTTCAATTTTGCAATTTTACTTTGTACGATAAAGTAACTTTGAACCTGAAACTTGTGCTGCTCTGCCAAAATTTTCTGAACCCCTCTCCACGAAGGGGATGCCCCATCAGTAAATATCACATTACGCCCCTTTAACCAGCCAAGGGTCTGCGCCCTCAGATGCGAGCCAGTCCGACCCTGGAGGGGAGAATTTCAAGGGTACAAAGCAATTTTAGAGGAGACTGAAATCTGTTAGCATATCGACGGCGTAAGTCAGCACTACATATCTCGTTTGCGGTGTCTGAAAATCTCCGCCTCTATGTTAATTTTTTTTAAAGGAGAACAAAATGAAATCATTCCTTGAGGTTCTTGCAGAATTTCCTTCGCACGGAGAAGAAAAATCACGGCAGTTTTAAAGAATTGCTGTTGAATAGTTTTCCATTTAAAAAATAAAGTATCGCAAACCGAGTTATGTGATTGCCGACTTACACCGTCGATATGGTCACCCTCTGCAGAGAGCCGCAAAAAGTGTGCTTTTAATGAGTTTCCAATACGGCAGCGAATGCAGCCGGCCGGCTGCCCCCCCCCCCTCCCCGGGGTTGTGTTTTGGGGGAGGGTTACGTTCCTTTCTCCTGCTTAAATATTTCTTAAAAAGGATCATTCGAAAACTTTGAAACTTCTTGACTAAGGGAAGGAAATAATGAAGAATCAAAACCAAATCACGGATTTCCCTTGTGAGCTTATGCCCCTTAAAATCGCGTGTTCACCTGAGTGTGCTCCTAAGTTAGAATCATGGCGACTTAGTTTTAATCAGATGAGGTCGATTGAAGCATTTTAACTGAAGAATCACCAATAAAATGTCTTTTATAAGTTAATATACAGCTTGAAAAGAAAAATCTAAAAATTAGCCCATTTTTGAAAGAAAAGGGGGGGGGCTTTGGATCCACGTTGAAATGTGCGAGTCCACAATTTGACCCAAATACATTTTACTGAGGTCCAGTGGCACCGGGAATTTAGAATGGAGCAAAGGGTTTCAAAAAAGAGTTGTTTTTGAAAATCCCTAGTGCAGGACTGAGTGAGGAGAAATTTGAGCTCCTCAGACAGATGCATTTTCACCAGGGATCATTAGGATCTACTTAGTTTTTGTTAAGGATCATAAGTATATTGTTTAAATGAAAAAAGAGGCAGTTATTAGATTCGTATTTTACAATCATTTATTTATTTGATACACTTTATGGCACTTTTATAAACAAAATATTCACAGAGATAGAGCTAATTACAATGCAAAAAAAAATTAAAGTAAGGTTACGAGCATCCTCAGAGTACATCTCAGACATTTCGTGAGAAAAATCTCGAAATCCTACTCATTTTTTAGTTGTATTCCACCAAGAGTTCGATCAAGTTTTGAGGCTCTTACTTCCATACTACCGTCAAAGATATCGATCTTGCATTTTTTTTTCAACACAGAATTGTAGGAGTAACATCAAAAAGTGTTTTCAACCTCAGAATCTCGGCATTCGAGTTCTTTAGGGGCAGTTCATAAAATACGTGACACTTTTCGGATTTTTCCACCCACCTCTCCCCATCATAACGCTTTTGTGACGTAATTTCGTATCCTTCGGCGCATGAAAGAAACCGTGACGTTCTTTTCGATCTCCCTTCGACTGGCGATATATACCCATTTGAAGCTATGTAAAAGAATCGATTTTTAAAGTGTTCGGTTCGACCACACTGTTGATCGATACTTTTTCATAGGTTTGAATGGCAGATCAATCGATATATCGCAAAACACGCCACGCCACTTATCATTACGTATTTTATAAAAGGCCCTCCATCAACTTATTTTCAATTAAAATAGCTAACTAGATCTTTGAATGAAATAACTAAGAGTCTAGTTGAAAAGGATCAGTCAGTTTTCTTCGGCACCCGAAAAACGTTTGTCCTGTGGTTTGGATCCTAGGGAAGGAATTCGAACCTCAAAGCTAATAAGTAAAATGCCTTACTATATGCTGACTGAATTGTATTATTGACTGAATTTTTGGTTTCTATATGACTTATGCACCGTGTGATATCCAAGCAAGCTGGACCTAGTTGGAGAACCTGTGTTTTTTTTATAATCTTCGATGGTACATGAATTCTTATGGACTCAAACGGAAATGTCTATGAAAAACTAACCTAAACTAACAAATAATGAGAGCATTGAGTGAATCAATAAGAATTCATGTACCATCAAGACGGACAAATCTTCATACCAATGAAATTAAGATTTAGATTTTTTACCCACTGGAGTACATCATTTGTCCAAGAAGCCTCATCAGCTAGTGACAAAACAAGGAAGTTAGCAGTTACCTCTGTTAAAATCCAATTTAAACAATCGTTTTTAAGTATAAGGCAGCCTGTCTTGGCGGATATCGAGTCTTTTACATACATGTGAATTGACCGAATCCAGTTTTGTCAATTTGCGAGAACCCTCGCGGTCGCTGCTAACAAGAGGAAACGCATGGTGCTCATTCTGCCACGCTAAGGAAAAACGCCGTATGAACATTCGAGAGTTGCCAAATTTTTCCGGATAAAACACTTATTTTTGAGGAAGGTTATGCATATCTTTCCGTGAAATTTTCAGATTTGCTAGATCAAATTTTGGACAAAATTATCTGAAAAATTTGAATAACAAGTAGTTAATATTTTTCCAGTAAATTCGGTTTTTAGTAAAGGAAATGTGGCAACGTCTAAAGGCTCATACGGCGTTTTTCCTCAGCACGGCAGCATTGGCGGATGCAGTAAGTTGGCAACAATGCCATGACCTTCAATTTAAACCTATGGAAATGTATCGATTCTTGGGGAGGTCAGACGGTCAGGTGCTTCGACAAGAATCGATTCTTAAGCACAGTTTTAAATGGAGGAATGGCAGTGTTGCCAACCTGCTGGGTCCACTTCTGAGGGTGCCAACTGTCCGACGCACGACGCGACGACGCAAAATTATTTTCTATATTACATTGATTTATTTACATGGGAGGAATTATCCTTTCCTCGGTGATGTGACGATCGATGTTTTTCGATCAATCGAAGGGCTCACCTAATTTCGATAACATATTTACAAAAACGATTTGGTCACCGCATCGAAGCCATTTTCGCATTGGATTCATCTAGACTGCATTTTGCAATTGGGACCTATAAATTCTGGCTCATCTGGAAAAACACTTATGTGCATGGGGAAACTAATGGTACATACGTTGTTTTTAAACCGGGCCGGAATTTATAGGTCCAAATTGCAAAATGCAGTCCATCTATACTTTGATCGGCAACTTCATCGAATAAAAAGAGTAATAATTTATCTACCGCGCTCGTGGTCAGTGCTCAAGACTCGGCAGAACAACTCTCGTAAAATGCGATGTTTTTTTCTCACGCAACGACGCATCTTACGGTAGAGATACCGCATGCCTGTTTGAGCACTTGATACTGATCACGCCCTGCCAGTGGCAATTTTACAAGTTGACAGCATTATTTTTCCTCCATTGAAATCCATTAAAAATATCGATTTTCAGCGAGGTAAGCTGCCATAGCAAGAATCGATTGTTTTACAAACATTTGATTGGAGGAAAATCAGTGTTGCCAACTTTTAAAAATCGCCACTGCGCCCTGCCCTGCTAAATAAGAGAGTATAGTAAGTGCACATTTGCGACTGGATTTTATCTTGATCAATATCTAATGATAAATACGTATGATGATTTATCATACCTCCCAAAGAAATGTCAAGGTTGTATTGCCCTTGAAGGAGGGGAAAGGGATCGGACGCCCGGTGTAAGAGAAGTGGCATGAATTCGAGCAAGAATTGGACGTATTTCTATCAAACGGAACTATGTGCATTAAGACATGAGCCCTGAGACCCATAGGAATGCACGCATAACAGGGCTCACGTCATAATGCACATAGTTCCGTTTGATAGAAATACGTCCAATTGCGAGGGTGTCGCGTCGGGTCCATAATGAGTTTTAGAGGGACAAAGGCAACTTTTTACAACCTATCGATGGCCACAGTGTGAAACCACGTATCTCCATTATGGTGTTTCAAAACTTCCACTCCTATTTTATTTTGTCGAGGAGAGACAAGCCAACATTATATCTTAAAACTTGTACAGAATATTCTGCTAACGAGGAGGAAAAATCCAGGAAGTTTTCAAGAAATTACGATGACTAGTTTTCCTAAGGGACAGTGGATCGAGTCAATGGGAGACTTTGAAAGCGTATAACTCCGTCCTTCCAAAACTTTGAGGATTTAAAAGTTGTTCCATTTGTTTCCTCGTGAAATTTTCCTTTGCAGGCACCTCTTATAATTCAAAATTTGTCAAATTAGACATCAACATTTGCAGTTTTAGTTAAAAATTTATTGTCCGACCTCTCTGATTGACTTTATCCACTGTGCACCGTCGCACATGGAAATACATGGTTTCGCATTTTTGCCGTCACTTCGCTCAATGGAGATCTAAGGGAGTACTAAGAAAAATTTTTCACAATTTTCGACCACAGTCATTTGGCGCGTACTTTTCTCTTCTTAGCAAGGCAGTGTACTGAAACTACATCATTTCTTTCTCTCCTTTAGCATTTTCAAAGACTCAGAGTTGAGTCCCTAGAAAGATGGTCTCAGGAAGGAAGGCTCTGCTCTTTGTTATTGCTATTGTTGTAGGAGGAGAAGAAAGCGAGGGCCTTCATGAGCTGGTAACTCTTGGAGACGGGGATGTTGCTGTCGTAGAGCTTTTTGGACGCCTTGCAATCGACGTAAAACCACCAGTTACACTTCAAGATCGTCTGGTCGAAAAGGGTCGACTCCGGACACAGGAAGCTCTTCATGACCAGCCCATCGTCCGTGAAGGCGCACACATGAAATACCTGAAAAAATTAAACATGTCTTTTTAAGTATAAATTCATAAGAATAAAAAATATTAACCAAGTTTTTTTTTTTTTATGTTTGGCAATCTACTCTTGGTATTCAGCCTGAATTTTGATGGGGCTGGCAGTATCTAAAAGGCTAAAATCTTTTTTCCTTTCCAGAAAATCGACTTCATAATACATAATATAGAGTTAAAATTTAGACATTTTCAGATTCGATCACACTAGTTCTAATCTATGATTTAAACTTTAATTTAAAAAGAATCCTCATGCCAATAGAAAGATACAGATTTTAGCAAGTTTTTGGCAGTCGGAGAAAATAAATTTGTACCCTCTTGATCCTACTCGCTTTAATTTTAGGGTAAGTTTGTAATAAAAAAATTGAATGTTTGAACATTTTTTTTTTCATATTTTGTTTCTAATTTTACACATTCTCCTAAGTATCTTGGTACATCATAGCTCGAGGTTTCTAGAAATATTTATGGAGGTATCAGCATTTGTAAGTAAAAAAGTATGAATGCAAAAATGTCGCTTTTATCCTTCATTCCAACGGGTTACAAACAGACGGCATCGCTGATTTTTTCGCCGTCATACCGCGAATGAGCAATCTATGAATGAATAGGACCAAACGGACCGCGTTGAACAGATTGATGCAAGGAGCATCAGATGCGTCAGTAGACACCAAGATCGTTGGAATCCGTGCCGTCGTTTGGGCTGCAGTCGTTCTAGAGTCGAATCAATTTTCAGAATAAGGGAGTTACGTGTGTCTATGGTTGGCTGCCACCTTTTTCGTTTGGAGGCTTTCCAGTGTTGTCGAGTTTAGACTTTGTCCGGAGGTGGCTACCGCCACCCATGATATTGCAAAAAATCTGGCAATTTAATTTTTACACGGCAACGGTTGTGCGAATTTTTGTGCAAATTCCAGCGAATTTTCTGCACAGTACGAAGCGAATTCATTAAAATTTTCAAAGGAATCTGCACAAACGTTCTCTTGTAAAATATTAAAGTGCCCAGTTAAATTTGGCAACATCTGATGTGGCTTGGTTCCTTTCTGCTAAACGCGGTCCAAACAACCTTCCAACTCCACCCTCTACAACACTAAATGACTTTCTCTCACAACACGATCAGTCAACTAATTTTACAAGCTAGTAAAATTCGGTTCCACTGTGTCGTTCCGATTATACAGAACAGCGAATACCGCCGCGAGTACAATTTAACGTTGCAACATTAAGTACATCTGCGAGGCAGCCCGGGCACTCCTGGATGAAGGCGCGAGCGGCGAACGGGCCGTTTTGAAAGGGGGTTCCGCCTCATTTATTCGCGCGTTTTTACAACTTATGAAATGCGGCGTCTTCAATTTCACCCGGCTCCATTGGACGCTTGCGATATATCGATGGATCTGCGACTTAAAACTATGGAAAAAGATCGATAGACGGGGTGTTCCCGACGAAGACCTTAATAATCGATTCTTTAGGATAGTTTCAAATGGGGAAGTATCGATAATGGATCATTCACGCCTCGCCGCTGACTCCATTAGAGGCTGCGCGCTTGCGATATGATTTTACGGCCGCAGCACGAAGCCGAGTAATCTGCTGTTATTACAAATGGAGGATCCAGGCCCGCTCCCCGTTTTCGGCCTGTCATCCTTTATTCGTCGGGAAACGGATCTGCATTCGAACTGATAGTAGCATATGTTCGAGCCAATGGGATGGATCGATACATTGGGGGAGAAGGGAACAAACTTTTGCTGATACGAAAAGAACAGCTGGACTAAATTTTGAGATTAAGAACTACAATTGGACGGCGTTAAACAGAAAGGAACCAAGCCACATCAGCTATTGTCAAATTTAACAGGGAAATGTTATTTTTTACGTGAGAACGTTCGTGCGGATTCCTTAGAAAATTTTAAGGAATTGCTTTGTATTATGGAAAAAATTCACTGAAATTTGCACAAAATTCCGCACAACCGTTTTCATGTGAAAAATTAAATTGCCCGATCAAATTTGGCAATCGCTCATGTGCCCTGGTTCCTTTCTGTTTAACGCGGTCCAATTGGACGTACTTCTGTCAAACGGAACTATGTGCATTATGACGTGAGCCTGAGCCCTGTTATGCATGTGTCGCAGGCAATTAGCAATCGCCGGCAATTTGCAAGCCAGTGGTGAATGAATGTAGAAAATCATATAATTCAAAAATAAAAGAACAAGATTAGAGTGCAGAATATGTTGCCTATAATGTGAATAGACACTTTTCCATCCTTAAAAACATGGCAGAAATAAGCACACTGAGGAGAGCGTGCAGTGAACTCCGTGACATTAATCGGGTTGAGATTGGACAGGCAACTAAACTAACTTCGTGACAAAGCGTAGAGTATCAAGAAAAATGAAGGCGCTTCAAGCCGAGCTCATACTTTTGAAGATCATAACCTTAAAAAATTGCATTATGCCGATGCGCATCATCGCGATATATTGAAACAACATGTGAACCGCTTGCAAATAGCCGGCGATTGCTAATTTCCTGCAACACATGTATTCTTATGGGTCTCAGGGCTCATGTCTTAATGCACATAGTTCTATTTGGCAGTAATACGTCCAATTGCTAGCTTTGTTTAGGAACAACCAATGTACCATTATGTTCCTCATGCACATAAGTGTCTTTACGGACGAGCCAGAAATTGTGGTTTCTATTGCAAAATGTAGTCCGGTTACTTCTTAACAAAAAGAAACCTTAAGCATCGTCGCTCATCTGCCGTAAAGGCGTATCTCAATTTCCACGTGAGCCTTGTTTTACATATGAGTCCATGCTTTCTGGGGCTCATGCGATAATCGAAATACACTTTGACGTCAGATGAGTGATAAAATCATCTCGATGAGCGCATCGGAAAGATCTGAGATTCAGCTCTTTGCTACTTTCAGCTACAATTTGCAAGAGAAAATTGCGCATTTGTAATGTAGTGAATTTTCTCTACAGTACAGAACAAATTCCTTAAAATTTTTAAGGGAATCCGCACAAACGTTCTCTAGTAAAATATGAAATTGCCCAGTTAAATTTGGCAATAGCTGATGTGGCTTGGTTTTTTTTCTGTTAAACGCGGTCCAAACACCCTTGATTCAATCGGATTTTTGATTGAATCAAAAGGAAATCCGCTTAAATTAAGAGGCTGGTTCTCGATTAAAGCAAAAATCCGATTGAGTCGAGAGTATTTTTTCTTGTCAATGTTTTTAAGAGTTTGGACTCAAGATCCAAGCGACTTTTTTTCCAGTGCACTCCATACATAGAGTATATAGAGTCGTGTAAATGGGAGAGCTGGCGCCATGTTCTGCTCGACGAGTTCCGAGCCCGGTGTGCGCCGAGTTCGGGTCACTTTTTCGATACATGTTCGATCCAAAATGGCCGTGTGGAATACGTAGTGATTCCTATCTTCTTTGTTTACATCGTATGACCGTGTACCCGTGTATCGCAAACAATCCATCATGTATCGAAAAAGTGACCCAGCGTCACACAAGAGTCTCGGAATTCCGGACCTGGAAAATGCTTAAAAGCGGCGCCAGCTCTCCCACTTACATTACGACTTTATGTACTCTATGACTCAATAGCGTTTACTTGATTCCCTCAAGTTGAGATGTTCCTGAGAGCCGGATGGACAACTCACCATGCAGCCGAGGTCCTCGTCGGCGTAGAGGCCCGGGAAGTGCTTCTGGTCGCCGCAGCTGAAGGAGGTCTCCGGGAGCTCGACTCGGGCGGTGAAGTTGTCGTCGAAGTTCTTGTCGTAGCTCACCGGGTAGTACTCCTTCGGGGCGTTCATCACCTTGTGCGCCCCCGAGAGGGCGTACTTGGCCCTAATCGGCGCCGCTGTTTTCGCTGCCATCGTCGTCGTCATCTGCGTCGTTGTCGTCGTCGTCGTCGTTGGGGCTGGCGTCACCGACGTCATCTGGATCTGTTCCGATACAAGTCAAAACAGGCTCTTAAAATGGAGTTTGTACAAGCCACGAGGATTGTGGAAACATTTTGCAAAGTCTAGTGCGCTGGTCACAGAATCGTGTTTCGATGTTGATTCCTGTAGATCAGCTTAAAATAAGTAGACACCCTTGGTTTCTTCCATCTTGCTTCATCCGATTTAAGTGTGTCTTTCAGATTGATAAAAGCAAGGTAGAAGAAACCAAGGGTGTCACTACCGCGGTGGATGACGTCAAAAACCCGACTTTTCAAAGGGCGATAACTCGGTCAATTATTGAACGTAGAAAGTTGCTGTTTTGGACGGATCCATTATTTTTTGCTTGATCCACAAGAAATTAAGTATCAAAACAGATTCTATGACCAGCACAACTGACCATTGGAGCTACAATTTTTGACTCAGTTTAAAAACAACGTATGAACTATTAATTTCCCCATGCACATACGTGTTTTTACGTGAGAGCCAGAAATTGTATTTGCTAATGGACCACTAGACGAGGTATGACTTTATACATTCTGATACATGTTCCTTAGCCAGAATTTCGTGTAGAACACGATTATTGCATGAACAATTTATTATTGATATCAATTCCTAACTAAGCTTGGACAGCGTTGATTTACGATCAATTGGACCACATTTTGCAATAAAGAACCGCTATTTCTGGCTCATTTTAGATACAACATATGAGCCATTGGTTTCCCTATGCAGGAAGATGCTTTTATGGAAGAGCTTTAGATAGTGGTTCCTTTTTGCAAAATAATCCAATTCATGATGGATATCATACAAGGGACTACCCCTGTGCGGTCCAACCTCCTGAGGCGCCTCGTGCCTCAGGCGTTATGCGTTAAGTCCAAATCTTCTGAATTTACATCAGAGGAAATGATCCGATCGAGAAACTCCACTTGCAGTCATCTCAACGATATTGTTTCAAAGAGTAAACATCGGGCATGATGATATCTGGGACGAACCTGCTGTTGTAGGAGCTGTTGCTGCTGCTGTCGAGCCCGGATGGCCATGATGAGAGAATCGACGCTGATGTTGGAGGCCTTGGCCAGGCTCTGGATGGTGTGGCCCATGATGAGGGTTTGCGGGTCGATGGCCCCCAGTTTGACCAGGTTCAGCGACGGCGAAACCACCCCTACGCCCACGCCACTCACCGGGGTGGCCAGGTCGTTGCTCACCGGACTCCCCGAGCCCACGATCTGTCCGGCAATAAATAGAGAAATACTTGAACCATACATAAAAGTCACGAGGAAAACATCAGGACAGATTTACTGTGTCATGTTTTAGAGGTAATTGGACTACATTTTTGTACATTACATTGGCAAATGATTTTTTTATCCAACTGAGGAAGGCTGACTTTTCAGCCGAAACGTTTCAGTGATATTTACGCGAAAATTAGCCTTTGTTGTCCGCTGTGTAATTTGTTTCATTATTGTATAAAATGTCACGGGCTGCGGAGCATCAATCATATCTCATGTTTTAGGTAATGTTGACAATTTTTTCCAGAATCCCCTATAAAATAATCATATAATACAACTTTCTATTGGTAAAAATATTAATTAAAGAGATCAACGTGAGATCATGGTTTTCAACGTGTTTTATACGGTTGTTTTCAATTCGCCTTCAGCTGCGCCCTCAGCAATTGTTGTTACGAATACGTTGTGCGTGCTGATCTCAGCTCATTACATACTTGACTTCTTCGAAGGCGTTTATTATGCGAAAGTAGAGCACTCTGTTGGAGAACAACAGAGGTGAGATTGAACGAATCGAGTAATGCCTACTCTGTTCGTTCTCCGACAGATTGCGCTACTTGTATACAAAAAACGCCTTCAGAAAGTCGAGTATGTAATGAGTTATAATCAGCACGCACAACATATTCGTAACAACAATTGCTGCAGACCTGGCAGTAGGCGAATTGTTCAGTTAAAAAAAGAGTAAGATAGGAAGTCTGCATGTAATGGAAGGGCATGTATTCGATCTAAATGAATCGAACGAAGAATAAAATCGTAAACCGATCAACACAGATTCTGAGGACGAATAAATAAAAAAGCTAATCAAAATCAGTAGAGGACTTGGTTCACTACGAAAATTTCGAATTGCGAGTTCTCAAAATTAGGATCAGCCAAGATTTAGACTTTCCGCGATTTTAAGTCCACACGTACCATAGACTCACCCCCTGCAAACCGTTTTGGGGTACATTTTTGTCTTTTTTTTTTTTTTGCTTCAAGACCGCTTTGCCCTAGAATCCTGGCGCCATTAATGAACGGCTTCTAAAGGGATTTTAGAATCATCACGCAGCCGCACAGTGGATCGAGTCAGCTAGAGAGGTCGGACATAAAATTTTTGAATAAAAATGCAAATTTTGATGTTTATTTCGTCACATTTTAGATTACCAGGAGATGTTCGTGTAGAAAATGTCACAAGGAAACCAATGGACCATTTTTAGAACCTCAAGCTTTTGTATAGACGGAGTTATAAGCGTTTAAAGTTTCCAAATTGTGTCCAACCCCGCCTATTGACTCGATCCACTGTGCGCCGAAATGGTCTTCAAGTACGGAAACGGGATACTCACAGCGTATCTGCGGTTGGCGGACTGAACGGCAGGGATGGCGAGAGCCGGGACGGCGGCGACGGCCGCGGCCGGGATGGTGGGCATCTGGGCGATGGACGGCGGGAGCTTGTGGAAGGACGGGACCGGGACGGCGGCGGCGGCGGCGGCGGCGGGGGCGGTGCCGGGCCCGGTGGCGCCGGCCCCGCTGAGCCGGGCCGGGCGCGAGAGGTTCCCGGGGCCGCCGGCCCCCGCGATCGGCTTGAACGGCGGCACCGTCGCCACCCCCGTAGCGGCCACCGCACTCCGGAACCCTTGCTTCGAGCCCTGGACCCTAGGGCTGAACGACCGGCTCGATACCGCCGCGTCGTCTTTACCTTCTTTCTTGCTCTGGAACAAAATCATTCACGTTTTATTATTACAACCAGCAGGAATCATAAAGTAAATCTGGGTATTTGTAATGGAGAGTATCACCTACATGGAGAAAAAATTCCAGGTTAAACGGCCAGTGGGCTGATTGTTGAAATTGGTAGACGAGACGATAGACAAAGAAGAAATAGGGAGTATGGAGCGATATCAGTGGTTGAAATGGGTGGTTCTTATAGACTAAGGGAGAAAATGATGGAAGAAAACTATGGGGTCTTTCGTGAGCTGCCGTGAGTTAGTCTATTACCTACCTCCTTTGTCCATTGCAACCACTGCTTCCACCAATTGGATCCCTCCATATCTCTATCGTCTTCCTCGTCCATATCTTTGTCTACCAATTTCAAGAAGCAGCCCTCAGACGAGCTCCGATTGTGGCTTTGCAAATTTTCCCTCGTAAATCAGTTTTGATTAGGACAGCTTCCTAATAGTTCTCCTTCAATAACGTACTTGGTCCGCTTCAGAAAATGTGAATGTTTGCGCTAATTAAGAGCGTACCATATATTTTATCTTTGAAACTGTATTTCGACCAACGTTTCAATCAGAATAACTCAAAAATTTACTTGGAGCAACCCACTTTTTTATAATTTTCTCGGCCCTCCAAACTCCCTTCAGAGCTGGAGAGTTCCCTTCGAAAACACCCTTTAGATCCTATTCGAGCTGGTACATTTTTGTAAATCCCCTTCGATTGGGTATTTTTCTGAGCCCCCCCCCCCCCCCAGACCTCCTTACTTAGGTACCCTTCTAGCAGCACTCACAAAAAGCTCCTAGTTCCGCTCATGATTTGAAATACTTCACACAAAAAACACAGTGCAGTGCGATCGAAGGCGGTGATCGTCGCGAAAAGCATATTGGCGCCTACAAGAGTGCAGGAATACTTCACGCATTGCGCCAAACACAATGCGGTCGCTGGCGCTGGTTGGCGTGAAATGCATTCGCGCAATTCTACGAAAACTGTCCAATCTGACCTCAAAAAAACAAAAATTCAACTTGATTATTTTCCTATCGATTGTGGATTTGTTTTCGTTCTGATCCGTTTTGGCAAAAACTCGACCTCGAAATTTTGCTTGTTACCGCTCGCTCCCGGAACGTGAGGAATTGACCCATTGATGGAGGAGATGAATGGATGACATCTGTGGTACTCACATTGTCAAATAATGCGAGGAGATTGGCGCTGCGCCCGGTGTCTACGGATCGGCGTCGGGTGGCTTCCAAATTCGACAATGACTCCCGGAAACCGAGCTCATCCCCCAAACTGAAACCTGTAACAAATCAATCATCAATTTCAAATCAATAGTTGATTCTACCATATTGCTCCTGTGACCAACACCATGAAAGCAAACACCAAAAATTATAATGCAAGTGCACTCGTTCAAAGATCTGCGTGCTAAGGAATAACGCCGTATGAACGTTCGGATGTTGCCAAATTTCCTCTCAGAAAAGATTCAATTTTGAAGATAATTATAAATATTTGTCCTCGCAATTTTTAGATTTTTTAAATCAAATTACCGAAAAAATCTTCTATAAAATTGGGAGAGAAATATTCACAAATTATCGGTATAAATTCTCTACTTTCTCTGTATACATAAAACGTATCTGTGACGCATACTGAGGCACTTGCCTCCCCATTGGTGGATCCAGCAAATTGGCAACATTGTCTTTTCTGCATTTAAACGTATGGAACTGCGTTTCGATTCATTGAAGGGCCAGGTGCTCCTACAAAAAATCGATTATTTAATATGGGTTTGAATGGAGGAAATTGCGGTGTTGCCAATTTGCTGGATCCACCTCTGCCCCTCTCTGGAGCTTTACGCCTCTTATTCATATCACTCGGATTTTTCCGGAGCAGAACAGGTTCAGGAGAGAAATGTTTTTCCATTTTCACTTTAAGATTTCCAATTTTGCGGTAAAAAACGGCATAGATGCTTATTTTCCTCTGACCGCTGCGGCCAGCTGCGATTCAGAAAGCAATATTCCACGATAAGTATTGACAAAAAATCATTCAAAGCGCCGCAAAAAATGCTTGTCATCGTATGGGACACGGTGCCTCCGAAATCGTGATGTCATCCGGTGCGGTGCGCGCCACAATTGACCGTGATAAAACCAAACTTGGGTGCCGCCAGAGAGGAAGCAGACATTGACCTCACTATGAGCGGGTGAAATTTTTATCATCACTACTAAAGGACTGATCTGCATTTTCATGTGAGCCGCGGAAAGCATAGAATGATACGCATAACAGGGTTTACCCCAAAGTGCAGTTATGTCTTTTCGTCAGCGAGACGACCATAAGTGAGAACGGTACCGGATTTTGGAGCCTGTGCCACGCGAAAATGCATCGTCATGCGGTCGCAGTTTATTTCACTCATAAGGTGCGGTTTTTAAGTACATTTTGACCGTGCAAGTTTTCTCCAGAAGATCAATACGGTGACTAATTAGAACACGACAGTGTCATCCTCAATCCGCATAATTTTGAATCGAAGTCCTCGCGTGGCAGGTAGGAACAGAAACAATGAACATTCATGTGCTCTCTTCGCTATCACGGCAGCATAGTGAATAAGTTTTCACATATCACGGCAGAAGA
Source organism: Bemisia tabaci (assembly GCF_918797505.1). Taxonomy (NCBI): domain Eukaryota; kingdom Metazoa; phylum Arthropoda; class Insecta; order Hemiptera; family Aleyrodidae; genus Bemisia; species Bemisia tabaci. Next base: position 53,400,949 of record NC_092797.1, read on the forward strand.
AACTTGCAAGTTCGAGTCAGACCTATGGCCACCCACGACGTTGAAACGGGTCAGTATCCAGCGGAAGGTGTGATCGTTGTTGGCATCAGGTCTCCTCCTTCCGTGGGAACGGACTCGTTCGCAATACGCGCAATTCATCTTCACCAAACATCAATTCTGACTTGCCAATCAAGCAACTACATTGACTTGCCAATCACCGCAGGATCCTCCACGCTGAGTTGCCTTCGGTTTCCGGGTCCGAAAAACACGTGGGTGCGAAAAGCGTCGGACACCTGCAGCGCCATGCTAAAAGGAAGAACACCGTGCGAGCCTTTGGGTGTTGCCATATTTCTGTGAAACCGAATTTTCCGGGAAAATTGTGAAAAATTCTTTCTTCTAATATCCCAGACAATTTTGATCGCAATGTAATCTACAATATCGACGGTGAAACTACCAAACCACGTATCTCGGTTTGCGACGTCGCAGACTTCCTGTCATACTTTATTTTTTAAATGAAAAACTACTTAACATCCAGTCTTGAAAATTTCCGTGATTTTTCCTCTTTGTGCAGAGAAAATTTTGTGAAAATTTCAAGGAATGATATTGATTTGTGCTCTTTTAAAAAAATAAAATGTGAGCGTAGATTTTTAAACACCGCAAACGAGATACGTGGTTTGGTAGTTTCACCGTCGATATCTGAAAATTTCAGGGGGAAATATCCATTATCCATAACTTCCCTCGAAAATACATGTTTCATCCGGGGAAATTTGGCAATGCTCGAATGTACTTACGGCGTTTTTCCTTCGGCAAATGATCAGAAATCACGATGAGAGGGACGCTATCCGCGTCTTGTCGTGAACCTTTGCATGTTTATGCAGTCGTGCTTCGATTGTGAAATCCAACCAACATTATTTCACAATGATTGATTTTTTTTGTTGCAAAAACCAAATTATACAGGTTCCCTTAAGTTAAAGAGTTGAACTCTTCGATTAAAATGATTGCGCGCACACGTGATTCACTCAAGTGATTTCCATGCAAGTTACCTGGAAATGATTTGACTTGCATTATACGATTCTCCTGGAAATCAAATACGCATGGAACATTTTTACCAGGGTCGGGACCCCGCATATATGGCATAAATATATGGCACAATAGCTAGGTAAAAGTGAAAGGCAAGATAATGAAAAGACCTCTTCATATGGTACAGCAGGATGGTAAGAAAAATTTAGAAAACATTTTAAAGCGCATGCAAAATGTACACGTTGAATATTCGGATTATTCATGCATCATTCAAAATAAAGTAAGTGCTGTAAGCTTTACGTGGTTTCCAAAGTTGTATAATAGTTCCATAATGCAGACATAGATATAGTTGGTAATTTAAAAATTGTATCACCCATAATCTACAAAATGCTTCCAAAAATTTAGTTTGAGAAATACTTGTTTAGAATAATGTGTTAATACTTGTGTAAAAGTATTTTGTTGTGTGAGGAGGGTTGCGTTTAGATTCCAAGGAGAAATTTAAAATGAACCATGCAATAAGAAATGCTTTATATTTGAATTATAATATTTAATGCGTAAAACTATCCGTGAAAACTGTTATCTAACTAACCTAATAAAACCGACGGAGTAACGTTTGAAATTTGGGATAAATGTTCACTTTTTCAAGCCTTATTCTTCACGAACTTTGCGATTTTTAATCGGACTAAAAAAACGTGCGACACATAGTAAGACATTTAAGAATACGTTTTTTCAGGATTCCTGACAAATTTTCTCCCAAACAATCAAATTTTATTTCCGCTTTTCTGAAACGTTTAACATCACTGCTTGGATTTATCATTAGACTGACCCTCGATACTGACTTTTTGGTAAGGTTAGTTTTTCATCCAATGTTTTTTTCATCAAAAGTTTCTCATTGCCTTGAAAAACTAACGAAACTAATTTTCAGAAATTCGGTATCATCCAAAAGAGGAACGACCCCTTTTTAATGTTTGAAATTTAAATCAAATTGTGTAGTCGTAAGAAATGAAAATTTCACTTGATTGAAACCATTGTTATTTCAGAGGCTTTTTTTTGTCATGCACAGTGGGAGGATACAGCTACTCCGAATAAAGTTAGAAGTCAATCCTTGTTTTCATACCATAATTTTATTTTCAAACAGATTTGCGTACAAAAACAAAGCTAGTATCAATATTAGTAGATTAGAGGTTGACATAATTTACTTCAAGACAAGATTTTTAGGCATCGAAAGATACAAATCTTCAGGTAGATAATTATTGCTACGCAGGGGATGATGTTTTGCCTATCTTGAAAATTTAAGGTTCGTGAAATGAAAGGTTCGTAACCTTGTCTATGACCCATCATTTTCATGCTTCCTCTTAACTTCACTGAAAAAAAGTTACGGGCTATATAGACATACCATCCGTTCCGCGCTACGGCTCCAGCACCCGGAAGTTTCGGCCTCTGAGCCCGGAACGCGGACGGTGTGTCTATATAGCCCGTAAGTACGGCTTCCACGGCCCGGAGTTTTTTTTCAGTGCTTCAAACAGAAATTGACACTGTGTTATTTTTGCGCTCCAGTGCGGTTTTTAAGTTTAAAGAAATTATGGTTATTACAAAATTGACTGAACTTCTGATTAATTTTTCTTCAATCTCATCATATAAAACATGTTCAATGTAGATATTGCCGTGGAGGCTGGCCCATATTACCATCAACAATAGTTAAAGATCGGACGTATGCCCTCTCAGGTGTCAGAAAAATACCCTAGGGAGACTAATTGGGGGAGAGGGGGGGGGGCAAGCCTTAAGGAATGAAATTAAATTTGAAAAGATCTTACCAACGCCAACATAGCCTTTGACGCCACCCAAATTACGCAACCGGAACAATCCAGATTTCTTAAAACCGCAGTTCAAAGTGAACCCGAAGTCCGATTCAAAGACGCAAGTGAGCCGCACAAACTGAAACCTTATCCCTGAATCAAACAGAAAAACCACTCTAGTTACCGTTCATTTTATTCAAATTCATCACTAAATCATTGAAGCAACACGGAGATTGAAACCTCGGTTCCTAGGGCCCGTAAGTTCAGTAAGTCTAAATTGGTTTAAACGACTAAACCGTCGCGTCGGTCGCGCAAACCAACTTCTTTGGTTGACAGAATTAAAGGTGGAGCTTAACAAACCGATTTCTCAGTTCTATGAATTCAAAAACTACAGTCGACATCGAACGAATTCAATGTAAACCAAAGTTTTTCAATTCTTTGATCCGAACCTTCGGTTTGTCGTACGGGATTTTCGGTTTCCCGAATTAAGGCTCATTCCTATCAAACAAAAAGGTAAGCTCGAACGACTGAAGGCGCAGTTTTTTAAGCCAAAAAGCGCGCACTGAACTTATAACTGGACTTTTTCTCCCCGTGCGATACTAGTTTTCTCTCTCTCAGTTTTTTCTCCGATTGAACCCATGTGACTGCATTTAATGGGGCTGTTAAATGGCAGAGTCATGGAAATAATGGTAATCGTCAGATAAGCTTTCGCGGCCAAAATTAACTTTAGAAGAAAATTACGACGACTAAAAACAAACTTTCAATTCAACTGGTCCAGAGAAGTTTCTGATTCAGATAATTAAAGTTATCAGTCATAAAAAGAGCTTAAGTCAACAGAATATTTTGTAGAATATCAAAATATCAAAACCTCTGCTAAGTCTTAATACAACGACCGGCAGCTTTGATCACCTGAACTGAACCTTAATTTTTGTTAGGAGTTACCTACACTAAAAACTTAGTGGACCGTCGTTATCGAAGTTCGGTTGTTTGAAAGAATGTGTTTTTTCTCATTCAGGCACTCTTTAAAAAAAAAAAAAAAAAAAAAAAAAAAAAACTAGTTACTTAGCGCATCCTGCGCATCAATGAACGCTAAAACAGAGAACATACAGCGGTAGGATGCAATATTCTAATCAAGAAACACCGTCGCCCTCCTGTCATTCTTTTGTAACTAACGTAAAACGTTACGTAACTAACGTAACGTAACCAACTTCGTATTCTAACGTTACTTCGCTCCGCAAAGAAAGCTGTCATCCGTATCCCTCAACACTATCCCGGGAGCATCTGAAAGTGTATTAATTATGAGCTGTGCGTCGCGTCGTATCGGCCGGCACGGAGCCGGAACACCTTAGATAGGCAATTCGTCATACACAGGTGCGGGTATTCGGCACGTATGATGCACGGAGCAAATAGTCTTAATCGTGTAATAACTTCAGAGGACATGCCTCGATTTAAGGATAGAGCTCTCAATCATGTAGACTTATCTCCTAAGTGAACAGAGTTAAACTTTAATTCATTTAAGGGAGATCCAGTTTCGCGGACTGAGAGTTTGCAAGATCGCGGAAAGACCAAGTTTTCGGTTCACTGAACCAAACAGCATTGATCGATTTTGAGCATGCTTTACATGGACCGAATTTATTCGGTTTTATGTCTCATCCTATGCAGAAATGTCTGTAAGCAATTTAAATTTTAAGGTCAAACTAAGTTTTTGTAAGGCCACGCACCACGTATCCTTTTCAAATCATGTTCCAAGTGCTGTACCTCCGCGAGATGTATTTATGGGGGCTAGTCGCATCGCAGTTAGCGAGCTGATTGTTGAGATTGTTAGACAAAACAATAGATAAAGAAGACATAAGGAGTACTGTGCGATCCTAACAGTTGAAGAGGCTGGTTCTTATAGACTGAGGGAGAAAATGATGGACTAACTAAAGGGTCTCTCGTGGTATGCCGTTAGTTAGTCTATTACCTACCTCATTTGTACATTGCAACTACACATTTCCACCACTGAGATCCCTCCATATCTCTTTTGTCCTCTTTGTCTATAGCTTTGTCTACCGATTTCAACAATCAGGTCACAGGGGAGGGCCTCTCCCTAAACCGAACGACGACACGATAATTTTTGTGCGAATGGAAGATCTACCGTGCCAAGTAAGAACGCCGAAGAAGCATTCGAATGTTGCCAAATTTCCTCTTTGAAAATAATTATTTTCGGAGGAAGTTATGAATATTTTTCCATGGAATTTTTAGACTTCCTAGATCCAGTTAAGGACGAAATCCTCTGAAACATTGGAAAAGAAACATTCACAAATTCTCCTGAAATTTCGGGATTTGGCGAGGGAAATTTGGCAACGCCTGATGGCTCTTACGACGTTCTTACTTAGCAGAGCAGAGATGAAGCCGAGGTGAAAATCATCACAGAATGAATATGAGTATGCACATACGATGAGGTGAAACTTGAGCGGTCGGCGAATACCTAAATGTGGGCTCGAGCGCAACCAGCCGTGAATTTCTCCTGATCAAAATCAGCGGCCGGTGAATCAGTGATCACAATTGGCAGATGACATGTTCACGCTCGGTTCCGACTCGCGAGTTTACTTATTTCGCGTCTGGACAAACTCCGCGGGTTTACAGACCATTCGCAAACTCCCGCGACCATTGCGGATCCAGAAAATTGGCAACATTGCCTTTTCTCCATTTAAAACTATGGAAATGTATCGATTCTTGGTGGGGCCAGGTGCTCCGAGAAGAATCGATCATTTAGCGTAGCTTTAAATGGAGGAAATCCGATATTGCCAAATTGCTGGATCCGCCTTTCCCCGCGACTTTCCGATTTCTGAAACTCAGAAGAGGTCGCCTAGAGCACAACAGGTAAGGAGAGGGGAGGTTGCATCTGCATGTTTTACTAGATACCGTCGAGACTCCATTTTGCGTATCTATTGGTTGTCACATTGAGTGCTTCATTTTGTAGTTTTTAATAGGCCAACATATCTAAGTAACATTCCAAATCTCCACGAATATCTAAATGTCCATCAAGTGACATTTTACAGGACCACTTTTCTATACCCGCGTTCAAGTCACTAACATAGTTAAGTTTTAAGACCCGTCCCATTGGAGCAGCGCTTGTCATTTGGACTACATTTTGAAATCAGGAACTACAATTTCCAGGACATCCGTAAAAACACTCATATGCATAGGGGATCTAATAGTACATACGTCGTTTCTAATCTGAGCCAGATATTAAAGTTCCAAATCACTAAATGCAGTCCATTTGTCTCGGTTAAAGGGATCTTTATCCGTACGCGTGCTCCAGAAGTTTGCATGAGCGTCGAGAAAACAATTTGCCTGGGTGAGCTGCAACGTTGCTGAGATTACACAACTTTCTCTTGAAGCAACTGAGCTCAAATGAGTGTGAGTATTTGCAATTTCTTGGCAAAAAAATGAATGATGAATCAAATAATACTTAACGACGCTTAATGGCATGAAGCATGCCTGGCTTAGTGTACAAGAAAAAAAGCTGCACTTTCAATGGTGTTGCAAGAATCAGCACCAAGAATCTGCAACACTATTTCATCGTTTGTTCTTTCATCTTTACTTCTCAATTTTGTCTTATTATAACGAAAATCTCGTCGTGGATAATTCTTTCGGTAAAAACATGCACGGTTAAATAGTTCATGTAAAATATGTCAAACTTGTGAAAAAAGCTGGAATACTTGGTGATGCGTAACATTCAACTTGAAAATATGTCCTCAAATCGACTGTGATTCGGGAAAATCCTCTATTTAAAAATTCGCGTTTACATGCCAGATTCAAATTAAAAATTCAATGTGGTTAGAATTAAACTTTCTAAAAATTTGTCAAATTTTGTAAAAAAAAAAAAAAAAATCAACCTCATTTCAATGCCACTGCATCAATAATTTGTCGCCTTTTTCTCATTCAAAAATTCTACTTGCATTTTATTTTATACCCACAGCGTAATGTGCTTAGTATTGTGAATTTACGGAGAAAAAAAATCTTTCCTCTTACAATACTCAAAGTGGATTCTAGATTCAACCATTACTAATCAAATCACACTTACAATTATACTTGCGATGGACTGAGAGAAAAAATTTAGTTGCGGGCATTGAACCAAAATTCATGTTGAGCACTAAACTATTCCGGTACGGATAACCGAAGTCCTCAGTCATAGGAACCGAATTTCAGGTTCTGTGATCGGGAAATTTGGTCACCTGACCCGAAAACTTTCGGTGTTCAATATGAATCGTTGTTGTTTTTTTTCTCTGTGTAACAGAATAGTTACAATTGGTAAAGTCCGACAGGCCTTGAATCCACTATGACCGTTGTAAGAACAACAATTCTTTTTTCTCCGTGGCATCAAAATATTTCATAACTCGACGGAATCTGGCTTCATTCCGGATGACTCTGTTTACAAGAAAGTTCGAACGGCAACAGTGCATTTTATAAGTGGACAAGAGAATGTAGCGTCATCAACTTGTCATTGCCACACTTTCGAGGCTCTCAGATCGCGACAAAGCTCACTCCCCCCCCCCCTCTTCATACCGCGCTTGGCAATACAGCGTATCGACACGGTCTTCCAGTGGGACTTGCGCGATTCCTGCTACACCGGCGCTGTTGCCAGATCGCGAATGTGAAAGTTCTGGTGATCCCGCGGGCGAACCCCGGATCTCGGGAATTCCTAGATGCAAACAGTGGTCCAGCGGGTCGATTCTTTATCGAATGACCTTGATAGACAGAGTTCTATCTTAGCAAAGTTAACTATCGACGAGGTCATTCGATAATCGTTCTCTAATGCGGCGATACGTCGATTGTATTAGTCATCGGTTCTTCGAACGACTGAGTCTGTTGAAATCCATTGAACTGCGGTTTCAGAAGTTATTGTCGGGCGGAACTGCTTTGGTTAGCTATAGGTTGGTTTGGTTGGTTCGCCTCAACACGTAGTCAAGGTATCTGTAGCTGTTCATTGTAGCGCACTGTTATGCTAAAAGAAGAACGTCGTATGAGCTTTCAGGCGTTGCAAAAGTTCCCCTGATAAAATGCGAATTTTTAAGGAAACTTGCGAAAATTTGTCATACGCTCCATGAAAAGCAGAACTTTCGACCTATTCCAGGTGATGTCACTTGATCATCTTTCACTGTAGGATGCTAATTCTTCGATGATGTTTTCAGACACAGTGAATAAATTTTGGACAAAAATTTATGAAAAATGCGAAGAAAAAAATTCACAAGTTTCCCAGAAAATTCGTACTCAATCGTAAAAAATAATTAAAATTCTCAACCGGTGTTTTTAAAATGACAAAATAGCTCGACAAAGTTGTTTGTAAAGGGGTCGTCCTGCAATTGTGTCCCCTCTTTAAAATCCAGCAAAATTGAGAGATAAAACTTGTTGTCTTCAAAGAGTAGTTGGTCAGCGTCCACACATCGTTCCATATTGAAATATTTTGTTGTAAGCGTATAAGTCGTACTGAGAGATGTAAGTTTCAGTCACTTAACCTACTAATTCCTATTAAATATTGGCAAAAGTCCATAAGCGTTTAAATATTTAACCCCTTTAGGTCTGATTACACGATCGAAATGCAGCATTCAGTTGAATTTAGCACCAACGCTTTTAGTGTAGTCTGCTTCCAAGAGATAACCTTTCCGGAATCTACACGCTGATGCTGGTACTAGATTCAATTTAAGCTCACATTTCGGTTCCGCAATTTGACCCATTGTTTGAAGTGAAGTATTTATCACCGAACAAAAATATAAAATTAAATTAGGAGCGTATATACAAGCAAAAACTAGTGAATCCAAGTCATGTCAAGTCAATCAGAAGCGTGTTAGTAGTGTGTTAGTGTTGATGTACCATAATATATAGTTCAATTTGTCAAAATTTGTTCTAATCTTAGTGTTTCCATGATTTTTTCATGAACCTAGAGGCAACGTTGAGTATTCCGGATGCCACCTAAAAAACTGGGCGAATCCGCCTTTAAAATGTAGATTGTATCCTCGTTCAAGAACCATGCAATTGTCCAAACTTGCGAGGTAGATATGAACTTACTAATTCAGTTAAATTGCAATTAGTAAAAAGAACCCGGCGTGATTACAATGTTTTTAAAATCATACAACTTATTTTTTTCCTTTAACAATACCAAATATATGTGCAGCATTAAAAGTTACCAATTATTACCCATTAAACTTAACAATTCTTCGGGTGGGATGAAAAAACTATTTACTATTTTAGGAGATGTTTCAGAAAATTATGAAGGAGCAACATTTTAACAACCCTGTCATTGCGCTAGTTCCTTTTTGCTGAATGCGATCCAGTTTATGTTAAGTCCTGACTCGCGATGTAGGAGCGTGGATCTCGGAATCAATAGACGCGCCTGGCTGAGTGAAAGGAAAAGTCGAAGTGGAGCAATCTTGGTGGGCCACGTCGCCGCCGTAGCAGGAGCTCACCTGTGCGCCCGGCTCGCCCAGAGCCCGGAGCTGGACACAAACAGGAAATAGAAAAGATGTAAGAGGATGTTTCTATGTGGACACATTCGAACAGTCTGATGAGGGGTCCGCGAGCAGCAGTCTTCGAGCCGAGAGGAGCGCGAGAGGATATGAGACAGAGAGAGAGGAAAACGCCCAGAGGAGTAAGAAAGTTCCCTTCGTTGACAAATCTACGCACATATTGAGGATTTTTGCTCTGAGTTGTAGGTGTGGTCCTACTAGTGGCGTTTTTCCCAAGTTGGCAACATAGTTTTTCATTCATTTAAATTTATATTTAACAATCGATTCTAGGTGAGGCATGCAGCCTGCATCACCTAGAAAACATTTTTTAGAAACGGCCCGAGACAATGGTAACAGGAGAGATACAAGGTGGAAAACAGGAAACAATGTTAAAAAACAACAATTTTAAGCATGAGACGTTTAGACTCAAAACTGAGTCATTTAAGTTGGAAAATAAATCAAAAATTTAAAAAAATCAACGAAAACAACCTACGACCTACACTGCCGTGCCAAGGAATGTTTATTTATCAAAATTATTAAATTTTCATTTATCTCTATACTCAAAAGATAGTGTTTTATTTTAAACTAAGTAATTTATTTTTTTTGGCGCCGTATGAGACTTCAGATGTTGCCAAATTTTTTTCGATAAAAATCGTATTTACTGAGAAAAGTGTTAATATTTTTTTTTCAAAAATTTCAGACAATTTTGTACGCAATTTAATCTAAAGTTTTTATCTGAAAATTGTCGGGGGGAATGTACATGAATTTCGTCAAAAATACATGTTTTAGCAAGAGAAATTTGGCAACTCTCGAATGTTCATACGGCGTTCTTCCTTAGTACGGCAGTTACATGTTGTGGCGACTTGTGGTTCAGGAATTTTTTCATCGGTATATCTTAATTTTTAATTTATTTTTCGACTAAAAATGCCTCAGTTTTGAGTTGAAACGTCTCGGGCTTTTGATTGTTGTATTTCAGCATTTTTCCCGTTTTCTCCCTTATTTTTTTCCTGTTCTCGCCTCGAATCGATATATTCAATGGATTTAAAGGGAGTATTAACAGTGTTGCCAACTTGCTGAAATCGCCACTGGCTGTCGAGCTAACGAGCGAAATCGATGGTCACGTATCACCATTGCGGTGTCTTCAAATTTCCGCTACCATTTCATTTTTTCCGAGAGAAACAAGCCGACTTCATGGCCCGAAATTCATACGAAATACTTTGCTCACACAGATGGATAATCAGGGAAGTTTTCAAGAAATTGCGTTGACCAGTTTTCCAAAGAAAAAATCCATTATGATGGGAGGTCTGCAATGCTGCCAACGGAGATACGTGGTTTCGCGCTTTTGCCATCGATATAATATAAGTGATATAAACGATCAAGTTATAATGTCGATGATATCATCGGCTTAAGTTAACAATCCTCTGATCTTGAATTTCCATGGTCATAAAGCCGAAATTGCTCTTGCGGATGAGTCTATACGGACGTATTTATGCTAAAAGGAGCTATGTCTTAAGTAAACCCTATGCACATAGTTCCTTTTAGCATAAATACGTCCATACATTGAATCATTTGCGACCGATAAGTTGCGAGAGGGATTAAGACAGAATTTGGCTACGCCAAAAATATCAAATTCTACATGTACAGTAAGAATAGAATGCATTTTATTCATTTTTTTTCATCAAGTTCTGTTATGATTTCTCCGAATTTTTTCTATCGTTGCAAAGGATTATTACTCTCATGCACTGCGTACTGATTATTGGATTTATAGACATAGTGATAGACATAAAAAGCGAAGGGAAGATTGAGCGATCCTATTGATTGATTTCAGCTTAATGCTGAGTTTTTTTTAACGCACGTTAGCGGGAAAAAATTCCAACATACTATTGATTGAGATGGGTGGTTTTTACAGATTAAAGGGGGTAATAATGGACTAACTAAAAAGTCTCTCATGGGTTGCCGTTATTTTGTCTGTTACATACCTCCTTCTTCAGTCAATTGCAACCACCCGCTTTCACCGATACATTCGCTCCATCTTCCTTTCGTCTCCTCTATCCATCCCTTTGCCTATCAATTCCAATAATCAGCCCCCAGGAGTCACAGTGGCCTCTTGTCTAAAAACTCAGAATCTGACAGATTTTTCACCTTAGCGATGCGGTGTCTTACATTATTTCTGATACTAATGATGCACATGGTTTTTTTGAAAGCTCGGAAAAACCCTACTTAGCAATTTGCCATGTGCTAGTGCTCTGTCACGCTAAAATTCTAGGTTAACCACGACATTTAGGGAAGATCTCACACAGGAACCGAGCAGTGTTTGTGCAGTTCAGAACCGAAAACAAAGTTACTGACGTAACTCTTGCCCTGCACATTATATATTTATTTTGCTCGCGGTTTCCTTGTTTGTATACGTAGAAATGTTCTCGACTTCCATATGTATTTGCCCAGAGAGACACTCGAGATATTTGCACAGCTTTCCACTGGTGGCGAGGCGTGAATGATCGATTATCGATCTTTCCCCATTTGAAACTGCGGTAAAGAATTGATTATTTTCCATAGCTTTAAATTGCAGATCAATCGATATATCGCAAAGCCCGCCATACCACTGCTTTCCGCGACATCGGAATAAATATTTTCTTAATTTGCAGTTACATCCACCTCTGAAGCAGATATTCAAATTTATTGCATCGGTCTCCATTATATAAACCTTTCGAAATCGGAAACTTGAAGGAAAATTCCACTGGAAGCCACGAAGTGGGAATAGAACTTGTGTGAAGAGCCATCCTTATTTTCAATTTTGGCAATGGAATATCTGAGCGGGCGTCGTTACAGCAGGGTGTATTTAATTCTATGGTTGATTTCGAATTCGGTTTTCTTGGTTGAGAATGCGAAGGTGTTTATTGTCTACGGTCCTCACGGAAAAGCAGACGCCATTAAAGCTCTGAATGCTATCGGAGTAAAAGCATCTGCCTTGATCTCGGTTTACGATAATATAGCTGGCTTCTCCGCAAAACTCACTCCGGCTCTAGCCGAGAGAATGAAAAGTAAGTACATTACTTTAAGGCTTGAAAAAACTACACTGCTGTGTTAAGGAAAAACGCTATATGAGCCTTTAAAAGTTGCAGAATTTACCCCAAATACACCATTAATTTTTGAGGAAAGTCATGCATACTTTTCTCCTTAAAATTCTAACTTTTATAGATGAGATTGCGATTTCTCTGAAAAATCGGTGGAAAAGTATTCATGAATTTTCCTAAAAATTTGTGTTTCATCAGAGGAAATTTGGCAGAGTGTGATGGATGATACTACGTTCTGCCTTAACACGGCAGTATAAGTGTTATTCTCACAGTCGTTCCATGATCAGCTCCTTCCCTTAATGAAGTTCCAATTGGTTTGTACTGTGATTAATAGAGGTTTAATGACGACTTCCATATAACATCATAAATTGAGGGCGATATTTACGGAACTCGAGTAAAATTGAACGGTTTAAATTCCAAAATGGATTCTTACAAATAATTGCAATGATTTTGCACTGCAATTAGTGCGAGCAAAAAGAATATTTGCAGTGAAATCGAGAATATTTTGAGATAAAATAATTATTCGATGGTTAAACATAATTTCAAAGATATTACAGAAAATATTTTGCAAATTGCACGTATTTATGCTAAATGGAATTATGTGCAAGTAGAAGATGGGATGTGCTCGTTAATCCTCGGGCCATAAGAATGAATGGAAATTTTAAAGTGCCAGTGACGTCAGCGGCGAAAAAGCCGCCGTCTCCGAGTATTAACTCATGAGCCCTGTCTACAAGGCTTTTGTCACATGTCCACGGCTCACGAGTTAGCCCTCAGTTCCTTTTGATTTCATGTCAAATCCTGCTTTTCCATTTCCTCAAAAGGAACTTTATCCACTTTTACATTGTTCCTTATCCAGTTTCCACGAGCACACCCCATTTTTCCACTTGTACATAGTTCCTTTTAGCATAAATTCGTCTAATTTTAAGGTTGATCCCCACCTATCTATGAGTCCGTTGCAACTACGCAGTAGATGATAAAGTTACTATAACTTGGGAAAAAAGAGAAAAAACGCGTGTCGATAAAAGATTTGGTACTACGTTATTGTTACATCTTCTAAGGATATTTCTCTGGCGAGAAAGGGCAGAGACATTGGAAGGGAGTAAGAAAACCTATAATCGATTACATGCTTACGCAGATGCATCGAAGCGGAAAGCCTCGTATTATTAAAAGATTCCGTATGTCTTATTATTACAGAGGTAGCAGGAGTTGTCTTAGTAAAGGAGAGCAGCACCATTGGCAGGAAGTGAGAAAAACTACGAATCACATGCAATCGCAAAGACCCCAAGGAGATTCGTCCCCTACTATAAGAACTAGTGACCCCCAAAAATTGTAACAATCTTGTGCTATCCACGCAGAAATCTGAGGATTGTATGTTTTCATGAAATAAAACTATTTATCCCCAAGATATGCCTGATTTTCCTACAAAGCCACGTTCGAAAAAAATCGTCTATGGGGACTTCATTTATGACATTTCGACGGTGAAACTACCAGACCACGTATCTCGATTGCGGTGTTTAAAAATCTCCACTCATATTTTTTTTTTTTTTTTTTTTTTTTTTTTGAAGGAGATCGAATCAATATCATTCCTTCGAATTTTCACAGATTTTCCTCCGCACGATGAGGAAAAATCACGGAAGTATTCACGAGTTGACGTTGAGCAGTTTTCCATTTAAAAAATAAAGTATGACATGAAGTCTGCGACGTCGCAAAGCGAGATACGTGGTTTGGCAGTTTTACCGTCGATTTGTCGTCCGTCGACGCACCGTGAGATCACTCTGAATGTCGGGACGTTAAAATTCCGGACGCAAACAAAAAATCACTGAGTAGACGAAAATACGTAAACTGCAGAGGTAAATACGTCTATTTACCCCTAAATTGAACGTATATTTGTGTCTATTTGGTGGTTTGTTCGTCTATGTCCGAGGTTCAGCGTCCCGACGCTTAAGTGATATCACAGTGCTCCGAAATCAACGATGAGTGCTATATAATTTTTACTGGGTTTCAAAAATGACCAAATCAGAATGCATTCCTGCAAATAAAGATCTTCAATGAGCAAAAAATCGTAGGGTTGAGGAAATTCTGTGTGGCATTTATTACGGAACTCGTATATCACGCGTGACTTACGTGTCTCACATATTTATACTCGGGCGTTAAACTCTTCATCTCCGACGGTCTGTAGTGTGGCTTGCTTTTCGATATATCGATTGATCGACCATTTAAACCTATGGCAAAAGATCGATAAACAGGATGCTCTACAACGAACACTCTAATAATCGATTCTTTACTACATCTTTTAATGGGGAAATATCGATAGTAATCGATCACTCTCGCCTCGTCATCAAAGGATCTTGATTGATAAATGGATCGCACTTAGCAAAAAGGAACCAGCGTGATTACAGAGTTGTAAAAATGTTGCTTCTTCATAGTTATCTTAAAAACCTCCCAGAATAGCAAATAGTTTTTTCTTCCCACCAAAAAATTGTTAATTTTAAAGAAAAATAATGGTGTAAATTTGAAAACTGTACATATATTTAGTATTTTTGAAGAAAAGAAGAAGTTGCACGATTCTGAAAACACTGCAATTCCGCTGGTTCCTTTTTGCTAAATGCGATCCAAATAGTATCGATAGCATTGCTAAAACAGGGATTCATTAGTTAAGGGAATAAAGGGGGCCCGTATCAATACCCCTGCTTTCAGGATATAATTTTCATGAAATTTGCCAACACACGCACCATGGAGCCGAGTATCTTCACAATCTACATAAGGATACTTCACTCATGGCAACGCTCGGAGCAACAGAGATGAGACACTCGGATGGGTAGAATCGATAGACCGGGCCTAGTCGCGACCATGTTGTCGAATTACGCCGGTAAATACAGAAACCCCACGATTCCCAGGGTTTGAACACTGTTACTTCTGCCCAAGTTGGCAGCGTTGCTAGTGTGGTCTCTGGATATGCATACAAAGATCAGACCTACTGACATGGTTATCGAAAGAGAGTGAACGACCTTGCCATTACTCCGCTGGTCTATGTCATCCACTTGAGCTCTGTCCGCGGCGCGGCGGCGCACAGTGGATCCAGTCAATCAGAGATATCGGACACAATGTTTTCTACTAAAACATCAAATTTTGATATGTATTTCGTAAAATTTAAATTTTGAGGGGTGCTCCCAGGAGATAATTTGACAAGAAACCCAATTTTAAAACCTCAAAGTTTTGTTTAAACGGAGTTATAAGCTTTCAAAGTTTCCAAATTTTGCCCGACCTCTCCCGTTGAGTCAATCCATTGTGCGGCGCGGCGGCCGGTGAAAAAAGATCGCTGTCTTTTCACACGATTCGGTGATTCATTCATACTCCCTTCCTCCTCCCCCCCACCCCCACCCCCACCGTACCCCGCTGAGCCCTTCAGAGTGAGTATTTGACGCACTGGTTGTGCGTGGATGGGTCAGTTGCACTCGTCCAATGGTTTGATTTGAACGGTAGCTATTCTGCCGTGCTAAGGAAGAACGCCGTATGAACATTCGAGAGTTGCCAAATTTCTCGAGTAAAAGATGTATTTTTGAGGAAAGTTATTCATATTTCTTCTTGAAATTTTCAGCTGTCTTAGATCGAATTGCGAATCAAATTATCTGAAAATTTTGAAGGAAACTGCTCGCAACGCCCCGAGAAAATTCAGGTTTTATTGAAGTAAATTTGGCAACGTCTGAAAGCTTATACGGCGTTTTTCCTTAGCACGGCAGTATTCTCGCAAGTCGGAAATGTTCTTGTCCCATTGAAATCCATAATAAATATCGATTCTAGGTGAGGGAAGCTGTCTCACATAGACTGCTATGCAAAGGAAAAACACCGTATGCACATTCGAGAATCGTCAAATTTCCTCCGATATATATTTTTAAAGGAGAGTTATGAACATTTTCTCATGAAATTTTCAGTTAATTTAGATCAGATTGCAAGTGTAATTCTTTGAAAAATTGGAGGAAAACTATTCTCGGATTTCCTTGAAATTGTGTTTTTATGAAAGGGAATTTGGCAACATCTCAAGGCTCTTGCGGCGTTCTTCCTTAGTACGGCAGTAGAGTTGACTGTTTCGCGAATGCGTAAATTGAGGATTCATTGCAGAAAAAATTGGTTTTTAGAGTCCTCTCAGCTGATTTTTTTTCAATGGTAAAATTTTAAAAAGTGAGTTAACCTCTAACTCGGTTGAAATTGGCAAATTTCATTTATTTTAAAAGCAGCTCAACTCTAGAGTTTTCAATGGTTTGTATTTCCATTGAAAACAAGTTAAAACTTCGGTACCGCTACCTGTTGGTCTTAGGTCTGCTATCAAACATTATGGCTCAGGGAATGACCCTTTGAAGGCGCAAAAGATCCTTTGGGGGTTGGACCGGGTAGTGACCAGGGACGTGACCTCTAATCCTCTTCAAACCACACTCAAAAAAAAGAGTGGTAGAATTTACCATTACTTCACGCTGTATTTCACACAGCGTCAATTCAGAGTCAATTCAGAAAAAAGGTAAACGTTACCATATACTGGTGCCTACAGGTAACCATTCCTCTGGCAGAATCGACTTTGAATTCACGCCGTGTAAAATACAGCGTGAAGGAATGGTAAATTCTACCATTCTTTTTATTTAGTGCAGACTTTTCTCCCAGGTAATTTTGAGCTGTCCTTCAAAAGAGAGACAGCAATACTGGACAACATTGAATTTGATGCATTCAAATATATCGTAACTGCTCCAGCAGTTCTTTTGATATTCATGAGTATAATTTATTTAAATCCGTTCAAAAAAGTTGGTCAAGATTCCGAAGTTTTGAGTATTGTTCGTCCCAGCTTTGGCTGTGGTGAGCATCTCCATTTATTTATTGAGATAATATTCTGATTGATGTGGTGTCACTTTGACTTAACTGATGGTCATCAGGTTTTTGACATGCATCGAATTCAATTTCGCAGAGAAAGTCTCACTTTCATCTACTTTTATATCTGAGAGTCGACCTCAGGGATGGGAAAAAGTGAGTGGGAGTTTGAAAATTTCAAGCAACTTTGCAAACTTGTGATATTATTATCATATATATAGTTGAGAAAAAAGCATAGAAAATTAATTACAAATATGTCTTTGGAGGTTCAGTAAATCCCTCTTTTGCTTGTTCTTTTTCCTTTAATAAAATAATCCGTAATAATAAAATCCATAAACACAGCTAGGGATGTCCTCGAGGGAAGGTCCTCTCCAAAAACTGATGTCAGTTTGGTGGTACCAGAACAGTTCAAAGCGTATTTAAGCGCTTAAAACATAGACTCTAAATAGGTCCTTGCCTCCAACGAAAAATCCCTAGCCACGCAAACGATTTATTCACACTTTAACGAATCGATATGCTAAATTTTTAAACATTTTAAACACATAACCACGTTTAAAAAAAAGTTTCAATTGGGGTCTTTATTCAAGGGAGCAGTATTGCTGGTTTTCATGTACCACTAGCTCCTGCGATGAAAGTATTTTTTCAAAAAAAATAATAATAATGAATTTTATCAATTTTATGATTGGCTTAGAGCGTCTACTTGGCATTGACTACGTCCATCACAAGTCGCGAGTGAAATGTATAAGTTATCCCGATCGAAAAAGCATCACGCACCACGAGACTACGAAAGAAAGGAAAATATTTTTATGTGTCAGAGAGCGACGGTCACCTGCTTAAAAGCTTATTTAATATTTGACACCATTACTTAATTAACTAGTCCTAAATGTCGCATGATGTTGGTGGAGGCGCCTGGGAAAGTTATTTAAGCTCCGTCGACGAATTATGAATAATTCCTCAAATCCAACCTTGAGACGAACAGGCGTGTCAGGCCCAATTTCATGCTGCTGACCCGAATTCTCCGGGAAAAATGATCGAATTGAAAAATGTCCAAAGTATGTGTCAGTCAGAGCTGTGTCTTGCCGCTATTATTTTTACTATTACCACTGTAAAAATGGGAGGCAAAGTCTGATTGTGATTCGGAATAAATCCATTTTTGCCACGAGCGTTTGACCTTTAGCATTTCAATCGGACTGCATTCAGCAGACAAGAACGAAGTTTTTGATGAGCTCTTTCAAAATCAGGTTTTTTAAAAGTAAATAGTCCAATTTGTATGCCTAGTTTTGGATAGTGTAAAATAATTTTGGTTCCTCTCTGCAAAATTTAGAGGTATAGAGTCTATATTGGGCTATGGGACAATAAGAAGAATGGGTGGGTGATTGTGTGATGTTGATGGTCAAATTCTCGTAGCTGCTCTGATTTTATTCAAAATCATAATTCCAATGAAAGATGTGACTAATGTTAGCTGAGATCAGTAAAAAATGTAATTATTTATCTGTTATTTGTAATTCTACTAGTTATCTCTATCAGGAATGATAGGAACGCGGGCCACTGATGGCATACACTCTTTTGGAGAGATAATAAACGAACGCCTTATGAAGTAAACATGTAGTCATGTGTAGTAAAACATGAAGTTAAGGTGGCCATCACTGCGGTATATGCGGAATGATGCGAATAAAGTAACTTTTACATCTTCTTTCCATTCGTCGACGTCATAAATATCTACCATTCCCGAACCCCTCCCCTCCTTAATGTATGCCGCGGGTGTTTAAATCAGAATGAAATCGCCCAATTGTCCAGCGATGAATATCTTGATGCCTCAATAATTGCACACTCATGAAAACGTCCACTCAACGCGGGAATTTGCATTTAGCCAACTGCTGACTTACTCTGCGTTGTCGATTAGTCAGGAATACCCAGGAATATCGTGAATACTGAGAATGCCGTGAAGCAGGTTAATATTTGTATGAAATTTGTTTCGTCGCTGCATTCGTGGACTTTAAACTAAGCGGGGGAAAATGAGTGCGTACACGAGCATTGCGACTCTAGGGCCGAGTCCTAGGATGACGTTACCAAGATTCTGGGTAGGTATCAGCCCCAAAAGTGCAGGACTAGACACTAATCCGGGCTGGTTACCCTACGTAATCTAGGTAATTCAATTTACCTTCCTCTCTTTGCATGGATACCAGAATGCTTTCACAGATCATGCAAAAGAATATTGACTTGCAGTTTAGACGGAACTTCTTCAAACCATATAGGTTGATCCAAGGGTGGGCGTAAGAAGCGCATGCCCCCCCCCCCCCCCCCCGTTCGCTTTAAAAAAGAAGAAAGAAGAAAGAGGAAAGGAACGGTGGGAAAAAGAAGGAAGGGCGAAGAAATTTGGTAATTATTCGTGACGAAATTGACTCAAATTGCATGTAAAATGCTTCAAAATGTTGAAAATTATCTGGGGGAATCCTCCCGGGCTTCCTCCTCCACCCCTCCCCCCCCCCATTTGCAATGCCTAGATCCGCCTTTGTCTTCATATAAAAAAGTGGGTGAATTTCAAGCAGGAACCTTCATCGTAAGATGTCACGTTGGGAAGAAAATACAAAAAGAACATTCTTGGCGCAAACCAGAGGTCACCGGTTCAGAATGGCAGAAAATTGATACCTTGGTAGTTTATCAGCCGATTTGGATGAAACTTATCAGGGATTCCGTGGGTTTTTGGCACGAAACTGTAGAAATAATGTCGGTATTCGATGACGTGGAACTGGCTCATCGCGAAGTGATGCATGAGGAATGCTTTGAATTTGAACTTCCACCGTTACGTCGCATTCCGCGGTAGGGTCTCAAAAATCCTCGGGAATGGTTAAACGTGTGGATTGGTCTTCCCTGTTATCACCACTTTATGGGAATTTTATTAATTTTACATTTTCTTCTCATCGTAATCCATAGTCGACGGCATAGGCGTAGCTAGGCCATTTTGCTGGGGGGCGCACTTGGGGGGTATGGAATACCCCCAGGTCAGCGGGGGGTCCGGGGGGCCTCCCCCGGAAAATTTTTGAAATTTTAACTCTATTTGAGCGCATCTCGAGGCACTTGTGGCGTTAATCTTCCTTCAATTTCTGCATAAAATTCACCCAGTTTTATGCATTTTAAGGTTAAAATACTTTGAAATTGTTGCATTCAACAGGTTATTCCATTTATTTTCTCACTTTTAACCACTCATTTGTGTGAAAATTGCGAAATAAATGTTTAGTGAATGCCAGAATCATGCCAGAGGCATCCTCTCACGGGCCACGGCGACAGAGACTTACCGTTAAAGATGGTGTTTTTGCACCATCCAGAATTTCTGGGGGGGGGCCAGATGATACTATTTCCAATTTTGGGGGGGGCCAGGCCCCCCCTGGCCCCCCCCCCCCCTTCCTACGCCACTGGTCGACGGTAAGGGAGGATATGGATTCGATCGACATGAATCGATTGAAAAATAATAACGTGAACCGATCGACGTGATTTGATCGATGCACGCGTTTGTCGATCGATTCACCGGTTTTCCAAACAAATGACGGATTTGTCGATCGATTGACGTATTAGTCGATCTATTGACAGATTTGTCGGTCGATTTACGGATTTGTCAGTCGATTAATGGGTTTTTCGATCGAATCATGGAGATTGATTTACGTTTTAACTTTTCGCTTTAACCGACCGGGTTTTTTGACAATTTATCCATCAAATCGGTTTCGATCGATTCAAGTTTTCATTTTTCAATCGATTCATGTCGATCGAATCCCTACCCTCCGAAGGTAATGTGGACGTATTTATGCTAAAAGGAACTATGTGCAAGTGGAAAAATGGAGTGTGCTCGT
The DNA here is from genome assembly GCF_918797505.1 of Bemisia tabaci. Classification (NCBI taxonomy): domain Eukaryota; kingdom Metazoa; phylum Arthropoda; class Insecta; order Hemiptera; family Aleyrodidae; genus Bemisia; species Bemisia tabaci. The sequence continues at coordinate 53,422,008 of NC_092797.1, forward strand.
GGTGAGCTGAATAAGAAACAATGTAAAAGTGGACATAGTTCCTTTCGAGAAAATGGAAAAGCGAGATTTTACATTAAGTCAAAAGGAACTCGCTAACTGCGCTAACCCGTGAGCCACGGACATGTGACGAGAGCCTTGTGGTCAGGGCTCATGAGTTAAAGCGCCCCGACGACGAGCTCGTCGTTGTCGTCGAGCCCGGTCGTCACCAATGACGTCACTGGCGCTTCAAAATTCCCATTCATTCTTATGGCCCTCAACTACCGATCACAATCCAACTTTCCACTTGCACATAGTTCCATTAATCATAAATACGCCCAGGTGATATGAGTGCTTTTCTCAGAACAGGTCGACTACACCGTGAGTCGGGAGATCGGAAATCTTCGAACTGGACATGCAAAGTGCGAGCCGCGTTTCGTCACTTTGAACGTTTCAATTTGCCGCCTGTTTATCCATCGTAACGGACGAGAAGGACACCTGCTTTGTGCCTTCTGTTCTGACATGACATCTCGCCGAGTTCGCCCCGTCCCCGTCACGAGAGCATCGATGACGCAAAATTGATAACGCTACGGCCACACGTCACGAACTTGTTCTTTTGTTCGAGTCCCCTTTCGATCTTGGTTGAAGTGATGAATTTATTGGTTTCAAAATGGAGTAACTTCAAAATTGTATTGTTCTGGGCCCGAATTTCGTCGGAAAAACTGGGGACCAGCGTGCTTAAATGTACTTAGGTTTAGGCATAATCGCACTTAAGTCCATTTGGACAGCATTTTGAAATAAGGAAGCACCGAATCATAAGGTATAGGACTCATTTTTGAAACAGCATATCGACGGTGTAAGTCGGCAATCACATAACTCGTTTGCGGTGTCTGAAAATCTCCGCCTCTAAATTATTTTTTTAAAAGCGAACTAATTCACATCATTCTGTGGAATTTATGCCAAATTTTCTTGCACAGAGAAGAAAAATCACGGCAGTTTTAAAGAATTGCCGTTGAGTAGTTTTCCGTTCAAAAATAAAGTATGACAGGAAGTCTGCGACGTCGAAAACCGAGTAATGTGATTGCCGACTTACACCGTCGATATGTGACATTGGTTTCCCTATGCAGAAAGCTGCCTTTATGGATATTGGTTCCTTATTGCAAAATGTAATCCATTTGGCTGGCGGTGAAATTTCAATTCATCAACGAATGTACGAATTTTTGCATTTCGGTGCTGAAGAGCCGTCAAAATTAAAGAAACAGTGACGCGAGTATGATCGATTAGCGATATTTCTTTATTTGAAACTGTGGTAAAAAATCGATTATTAAGATGTTTGTACTGTGTACACCCTGTTTATCGATCCTTTTCCATAGGTATAAATGGCAGATTAATCGATATATCGCAAAGCACGCTACCCTACTGTGAGGAAATTATAATTATAATTCACAGTGCTAGTTTTAGAATTGCTAAATCGTTCGATATGGTTAATCTATCTACTTGTATGCGGCCGGTCTAAATAAGGGGTTTTCATCTACGTAGACAAGATTTTCAGAAAATCTTTTTTTTTTTTTTTTTGTCGGGGAGAAAATCGAGCTTCGAAATTCGACGGAAATTTTTCTCTTGATTCCTGAGTAATTAACACCAAGCTGTCTTAAAAGAATGGCTAATCCTCGTTATTACATGTTGTATTTTGTGTAATTTTCCGTTGCCCCTTTAGGACCACTCTCTAAAAATTTCGCCCAAAGATGCCTGTAAAATTGTTTTGAATAAATAATATAGTAGCATAAAGCTAACATTTTGTAACTGCGTAATCGAGATACGTGGTTTCATAATAGTACTGCGCCGATAAAAAATATCCAGTAATGGCTTTAATTAAGTTAGCAAGGGTGACCCGGCGCAATTCACGATCAGGCAGCGCAAGCCACAGGTCCTCGCGTAACCTTGAACTAACAGAAATGGTGCTCTCCGGCAATTAAGCGCTCTATGACTCTCAGATACCGCCCTCGGATTGACGCTTCTGCAACGCTGGTCATACGTTATTTAATTCTAGTCCGCAATCTTAAGACACAGGCATGTCCATTCTGCGCAGACACAATTCGCTATCAATTTCGCCGGCGCCTTGATGCCATGTTGACCTGCGAAAGTCGATTATAAAAGCTCAAAAACACGTATTCTGAAAGGCGACGCGACGCAGAGTGGATCGAGTCAGCTGGAGAGGTCGGACAAAATTTGGAAACTTTGAAAGCTTTTTACTCCGTTTACACAAAACTTTAAGGTTTTAAAAAATGGTTCCATTGGTTTCCTGGTGAAATTGTCTTCCAGAAACACCCCTCAAAATGTAAAATGTGACGAAATAAACATCAAAATGTGCAGTTTTTGTAAAAAAAAAAAAAAAAAAAAAAAAAAAAAAAAAAGTCATGTCCAATCTCTCTGATTGACTCGATCCACTGTGCGACGTTCTAGGTATCGAAATTATTTTCATTAAAAGAAAAGCTAATTGGGACTATTTTTTAAAAATTTAATGATCTTTCAGCAAAATAGGATGGAAATTTGGCAATATTGCTACTATGGTAGAGCTTGATCCATCCGTTGCAGTCCCACGCCACCAAGCGTCAGAGACTTTAACGCTCGGATATAAAAGTAAGACAAGTAAGATCACGCGTGACATATACGAGTTCCGTGATAAGGATCAAATAAATATTCCGCTCCATTTTTCTAAGTAATGGAGCTTTTGGGTACATCGAGAATTTCGGGTATGTCTGTGTACACAAACTTTTGCGAGAGACAGAATGGTGCTACCAGGTTCCTATTACGTCAACTCCAAAGCTCAAAAAAGTTCTAAAATGTGAGACCGCACTAAAGAGGTCCCCGGAAATAGCGACATCCGGTATTTGTTCTCGTAGAACAAGTCGACGGTAAAACTGCAAAAACGTTTATCTCGGTTTTTAAGGATGGAGAATATACGTGTCATAATTTATATTCTGAGTGAAAAAATTCTCGACGTCATTTCTTGATAATTTTCCTTTTTTTTATTTTTTTTTTATCTGTGTAAGAAATATTTTGTGGAAATTTTAGTGATTGTGTAGATCCGTTCTCCTTTGATGATATAAGCTGCGATCGTAAATTTTGCGATACTACAAACAAAGTACGCGTTTTAGTAGTTTCACCGTCGACAATGTCTTGACTGTACGAGAGTCTAGGTAATTCAGTCAAAATTTCAAGACAGGAGAAGGATCAAAAAGATCTTCAGAGTTGACACTATGTTAAAGAACTCTAGGTCACTATGTGTCACGAAAGTAATTTGTATTCAAAAATCAATGTGTGTGGTGTTTGTATCGGGCCTGGTCATGTATCGATCTCATAATGTATTATATCAAAATATTGTAATGAAATATCATTACTGCACAGAGAATTTAACTAAATCAGTAAACTTTCTCTAAAAGCAGCAGTGTACCTCAATTACGGTCTTAATTGTAAGAGTTTTTTTTATGAGCTCGAAAGTTTACCTCAGAGAAAAGTGGTAGTGGGACTTATCTATGGCGCCATCGTGTGCGAGGCAAAATTTTACATAGAGCCGGATCATTTAATCTAGAATCCCCGCAACATGCAAAGAGCTCCATTATTAGTTGCCTCAACGAACTCGGAGACCAATTTTGCAATCATCATTCGGCGTTAATTGTTTTCCATGCAAAATCTAGCGACAAAAAGTGCGGAAAGGTATTGCGTAAACGAGTCGCATATCGAGTATGAAACTTTGCTTACTGACCCACGGATTTTCACGACCATCCGGTCGCCAGGTCCTCCGGGTGAGGCAACGCATCGGCAGGTTTGACAGCGCTTGTTTTCTCTCATTAGCTTCGTTCTTGCACTAGTTGCTTTCAGTTTAATCATATAATCGCCGAGTCAAACGCGGGACTTGCCCTGAAAAAACAGAAAAGGGATCTAGTAAGATCTCCCTGCTTTACTTTGATAGGAGCAATGAAGTTCTTGCGTATGCCGCCGGGAATTCCGATTTAATCATCTAATTCCGCTGTGAAATTTCGCGGAATATAAGTCGATGCCGCTGATTCCGCAAATAAGTGGTTGAATCAAAAATACCTGCAGCATGCAAAAACTCCTGGAAACAGCCCATTTGATCACGAAGAAAATCTGCACATACTGCCGTGCTAAGGAAGAACGCCGTATAAACATTCGAGAGTTGCCAAATTTCCCTCGATAAAACATGTAGTTTTGACAACATTCATGCATATTTTCCTTGAAATTTTCAGATATTAAGAGGTAAAATTCCGTATAGAATTGTCTGAAAATTGTGGAAAATAATATTCACAATTTTCTCAGTCAATTCGGTCTTTATCGGAAGAGACTTGGCAAGGTCTGAAGGCTCATACGGCTTTCTTCCTTAGCATGGCGGTACAACCCTCGACTATTTCAACCATGTTCAAGCAAAAGTCCGATTGAACCAAGAGTGCTTTTTCTCGTCAAATTTTTACGAGTCTGGACATTAAATTTAAGAGACTCTTTTTTTCAGCGCAGGGTTGACTCGCGGGGTCCAAAAGGCAAAATGAGCAAAGTAAGCAGTAACGACTGGTTTAAAAAGTATTTTTTAAGAAACTTTTGGTTTACCGGGTCCTTTCGGGTTTTAATGAATTCAGCCCCGAGTCGTCGGGTGAAAAATTCGATTAAAATTTCTAAGCCACGGAACAGGTGGATGGGCTCGGATGGAAGAAACCTACATGCTAATTGAAGGTTCCGCGTTTGGTCCACATTCATATCACTTTCACCGGGCCGGCTCGTGTTGTACTTTCATTGCCAACCGTCCGCGAATTTCGGCGGTTACTCCGCGACGCACGGCGCGAAGGTCTCCCCCCCCCCCCCCCCCCCCGGGATCGCGTTGACCGCGGAGTCTTTTACGATTTTGTGGTCCGAACCTCGACAAGGTAAAACTGTCGAATCCCTCGAGTTCAGTGGCGAGGCGTGAATGATCGATCAGCGATATTTCCCCATTTGAAGCTGTCGTGGAGAATCGATTGTTACGGTATCCGCTGAGAACACCCTGTTTATCGATCCTTTTCCCATAGAGTACATAGAGTCGTAATGTAAGGAGTCGTATGTGAGTCGTAATGGAGAGCTGGCGCCACTTTTAAGCATTTTCCATGTCCCGAATTCCGAGACTCCTGTGTGACGCCGGGTCACTTTTTCGATACATAATCGATTGTTTGCGATTGTACCCGGCCATCCGATGACAACAACAACAACAACAACAACAACAACAACAAAGGAGATAGGAATTACCACGTATTCCACACGGCCATTTTGGATTGAAAATGTATCGAAAAAGCGACCCGAACTCGGCGCACACCGGGCTCGGAATTCGTCGAGCAGAACATGGCGCCAGCCCTCCCATTTACATTACGACTCTACGTACTCTATGCCTTTTCCGTGGGTATAAATGGCGGATCAATCGATATATCGCAAATCACGCCATACCATTTGTATCGATCCTTTTCCGTGGGTTTAAATGGCAGATCAATCGATAAATCGCAAATGACGCCACGCCAGGGTAGAAAAACGTAACTGGGACCTGCACTTTCACGTGCGTGTGATTGGACGAGGTTTCTCGATGGTAAAAGTCTGGAACCTCGTTACTTAATTTGCGTGGCAAATTTTTGGCGACTCGTAATTTTTTACGGAAACTCGGGCAGTGTTTGGCGAAAGGGAACGGCCTTTTCTGAGGAAAGAGGGGTCTGCTAAAGTGAATATTTATCCTCATACAGACTATATTCTGAGAGCGGAAATTCAAACCTGGCGAACCATCATACGATGTTATGTTATGTGCTTCTTCATGTGTAAATTATGTATTTATTGGACGTATACACCTATACGACGTATCTATTGGACGTATTTATGCCAAAAGGAACTATAAGCATGGGGTTTGCATGCACTGGAAAAAAACACATTGGATCTTGAGTCCAGACTCTTAAAAACATCGACAAGAAAAAATACTCTTGATTCAATCCTATTAAGCTTAAATCAAGAACCAAATCTCTTAATTTGAGCGGATTTCCTTTTGATTTAAGCTTAAATCTGATTGAATCAAGAGTCCTTTTTCTTGTCAATGTTTTCAAGAGTCTGGACTCTAGATCCAATGTGTTTTTTCCAGTGTGGGACAGAGTTCCTTTCAGCACAAATCTGTCCAACTAACTAACGAGCAGACCCTTTGTTTCTCCGAAGCTTGGTTCCCACTCACTAAGTGCTCACGCCAAAATCCAAAAAATGTCAGATCTCGAAAATAAAATAATAATAATAATATTTATTAGACAAGGAATACAATCATACAGAAAATTAGATTAAACCGCAGAATCCAAGAGAAGCACGAATTTTAAGGTCATCAAATTTAATAAAAGAATAGAATCATGACATTTAATGAAAATGTAAGAACACAATCATGCGCGACGCAACAATTCCTGGTCTTTATTTTCTTTGCGGAGAAATAGGTTGAATTTATTATTTCGATTGCCCAAGTATACGAATACGCATCCATAAAAGCTATGATGACTCATATTCGAGTGAACTCACACATTCGATTTTATGGAAGGAATTTTAATTACTCCTTCACGATTTAAAGGCGGCTTGGCACCTCGGCTTAAATTACACTGAGTGGTAGCATCTTTGTGGATTGAATAACCCCATTAAGATTTAATTGTTTATTTCGAGTTAGGTTTCATTATTGCGCGATGTCTCGGGTTTTAGAATGTTACTAACAAACCTTAGCTATCTCAACATTTGAAATGAGATGATCTCACAATTATTTAGCAGTTATTTTGGCAACGTCGCTGACGGGTGCATGTTTGTCTCCCGGGTTGGTGTCGTTGCAAATGCCAAGGCCCTTGAAAAAAGACCCGCCGTCTAAGCTCTGTTACGAAATTCCAAGACTGAATTTCTCATTTCGGGTGAAATTTTAGTTCTGATATTATTAAGAGGAAAAACGAGTTTCACGAATATATTTTTAAAATGAGATGTGCTCAAATCAATTAAATACGTATAATACGCTTGAACGTGCGATATATGGCTCGGATTTCTCGCTGACTAATTTCTTCTTATGCTTTATTTTTATTTTATTTTTTCAGACACCTAACCGTAATACAATCGCAAACATTAACTAATAAATAACAATTTGAATGTCTGTTAATTTACAAAGAAAATGCCTAATAAATTCCAAATTAGAATTTATTGCTTACTCCTCTTTTATAATATAAAACAAGAGGGAATATTCAGGAACATCTGCACGCTGATTATTCTAAAGGACTACCTAAGTTAGTACGATCATCAGTCTGCTTCGCGGATGGCAAGCGTTCAGAGCTACGCCGCCTATCTTCTTTGCCTCGCGTTTGAGTCTCCGTCAGATATGATTTTTTAAGTGAATCACGCGGTACTCAAGTTTGATTGGACGATTATACGAGATTTTTCTCGGATGTTACTTGCTCCGGTAGTAAGAACTTAAATCAATCGAAGATGTGTGCTTCAGCGGACTGATTATTAAAAATTATAGACAAAGCGATAGACAAAGGAAACAGAGAGGAAAAGAAATGATTCTACCGCGGAAGCGGGTGGTTATAAAGATCAAAGGAGGCAAATAATGGTAACTCACGGGAGTCACGGGAGGCCCCATCATATTCAGTATATCATGCCCCTCCCCCCATCTTAGTCTATAACAACCATCCGTTTCAACCACAAGGATCGCTCCATTTTTCGTTTTTCTTCTTTATATACAGCTTTGTCCATCAACTTCAAAAATTAGCTCGCTGATAGATTTGAGATGATTCTGATTGAATCCGTCCTTATGAGTGTTGTGTACGATCTCGAACAGATAAACTAAATGAATCAGAGTGCTCGAGACCTTCAGTATAATAAAACTCTCGTTTTAAATGGATCAGTTTCACTCCCCTATACTTTGCCAAACCTTTTTTAAAAGCAGCTTAACTAACCCCCTCCCCCTTATTTCCTTAATAAATTACGCTAGACTGTGAGTGTACTTGTGCCCCCTCCTCAAGAGATTAAGTAAAATGAAAAAATTAAATATATTTTTTTTTTCTTTAAAAAAAAATAAATGAAAAGTGGCGGGTCTTTCCATTGATCACATAGATTCACTAAGAATAAATACATCCACTAATAGATATGCTCCTCTTAAGATGACCCACTGCACATGTTCTGCTTTCGCTTGGCTCAGTCTATTTATTCGTTTTCTCTATTTTAGTTCGTTACTGTATCAATTTCGCAGAGGGGGATCCACCAATTTGGCAACATCAAGTTTCCTCTATTCAAACCTATGTTAAATAATCGAATCTTGTCGGAGCACCTAGCTCCTCTAAGAATCGAGACATTTCCATAGGTTTAGGTTTCGTCATAGGTAGGTAGGAGAAAAACAATGTTGCCAATTTGCTGGATCCGCCAAAGAAGTTCCTGTTTTTTTATTTATTTTATTCTTGAAATTTTGTTTATTGAAGTATTTCGAGCGGCAATAAGGAAAAGTGACGTGATGAACGGGCGTGTTGATCACCGTCAATTTCTGCGACAATCAAACATGACATTCGTGTCTCTGAGATTTTGTGGTGTACCCCGTCTCCCCCCGGTCCCCAAGTTGAGACACTGCCCTCCCATTATGAGAGTGACAGAAGTTCATCACATCCGCGTATTGTAATAGCTACTTGCACAATCATAGCGGTGCCACCATCTGAGGAAACATCGAAATTCCTGTTGTCCTTTCGTCATAGAGAGGTCCTCAAACCGACAAAACCACACCTCTGGATACATACTTTATTGAAAAAGAAATAGTTAAAAAATATGTCATCCAATTTTCTTTGAATTAAAAGAAACTTGATTTGAAACAAAAAAATTATTTCACTCGAATAAATGTTTCCTCTACTCAAAAATTTGCTGAAAATAAAAACATGTTTTTACTGTAGCAATTTTTCTAGTGCTCATACTGCCATGCTACGGAAAAACGCGTCGCATGAGCCTTGAGACGGTGCCATCTTTCTCTCGGCAAAAAACGAATTTACTCGGAGAATTGTGGACACCATTTCTCAAACTTTTTTTTGAAAATTTTGTTCCCAATTCAATCTAACATATTTGAAGATTTCAAGAAAAAATATGTATTACTTTTTTCAAAAATTCATAGCACCATTCCTGACTCATTTAAGGAACAAAGTATGTGCCGGTAGTTGCTTTATGCAGACAGATGCTTTTGTGGGTGAGCCAAAAAAGCAGTTCCTTCATGCAAAAACGCATTATTTGAAGAGTGTTTTCGGTTTCTCCCCTGGTCCTGCCAGATTCGATGGAAATACCTCCCCTGTTTCGAGGGGGTTTCATCCCCTACAAACGTGGCTACACCGGCGACCCTCGTTCAGGTCAAAGGCTCCGAAGCGTTATGACGTGACGTAAGACTCGGTTCTTCTCGGAATTGCACTCATCCGCGAAGGCACACGCGTGGCGTGGCGCTTACGCCCTCCGCGAAGTAGGGAACAACACCGTATCCCCATCCGAATGTTGCCAAATCTTTCCTTATAAAATATGTATTCTTAAAGAAAGTTAAGATTGTTTTCTCTTGAAATTTTCAGAGACCTTAGCTCAAACTCCGAACAAAATGCTCTGAAAAACCGGGAGAAAAATATGTATGCACAAATTTTGCCGGAAATTCGTGATTTTTCGGAAACAATGTGGCAACGTCTGAAGGTTCATACGGCGTTTTTCCTTAAGACGGCGCTACGGCACACACCTCAGTCATTAGATTAAACATACGTCTCGGGCTGTGCACTCTGCGCGCCGCGCACAGTGGATCGAGGCAATTAGAGAGGTCGGACATGAAATTTTTTACTAAAACTACAAACATTGGTATTTATTTCGTCACATTTAGCATTTCAAAGGGTGCCGCCAGAAGAAAATTTTATGAGGAAACCAATGGAACCACTTGTAGAACCTCAAAGTTTCGTATAAACGGAGTTATTACCACTTAAGGTTTCCAATTTTTGTCCGACATCTCCTATTGACCCGGCCCAGTGTGCGGCGGCGGCTCGCCGTGAAATAAGAGCAAGGACAGTTTTCTAGACCGAGATTGCACCGACGCCATGGAGGAGTTGCGTTGACTCTTGGCAGAAAAATGCTCCGGCCGAGGAAATTGAGTTCCTGCAAAAGCGGAGGGGAGATAGAATGAATTTTCACTTTGTGTCGATATATAGTGGCGACGCGTGGAAAAGAGATGCGGCCGAATGAGGAGGTTGGAACTTGAATCCTTGAAGAAAAGAGCACGGAGTTGTTGGATGCTATGGAAATTGCCAATCAATTGTGGTAGTACCCCGATAAATTAGGTCATTATAACCCAAATGTTGCGATAGTGCCAAAATTAATCAAAATGTCCATATCATTCGACAAATTGGGGTACTACCACGATTTTAGGGGATAACCCTAACGCTTTTTTTCCGGAATAAGATGCGAGGATAGTACTTAGTTGGAAGGGGACTGAGGGTGAAATGTACAAAGGATATGTTACACGGTGTGGTTTTAAGCTAATTAAAGCCCTCAGTATGCGCGTATTTAACAAGATTCTTCCATGTCAAAAACCCCACCAAATTTTTGAGCGGGTTTGTAATAATTTTTAACCGTATTATATTATTGTAGCCAATTTTTGAAGAAAAAAAACTGAAAGGAGAGGGGACAGTGAGAGAATTTCAAGGATGAAGTAAGTATTGCGTCAACAAGTGCTGCACCTTTCGTTGATTCCTGGACGAGGGAACGTAACTCTATTCCGAAGTTGCAAAATTTTCTGAAAAAATTCAATTTTTTAATAAAATGTGCCTGTGCAATTTTAGTGCAAAAATATTCTGACTTTTGCATGAAATCAGGAGGAAAAACAGTAAAATTATCCGTTAGAAATGCCCAAAATTCTCCTGCTAAAAATGAAATTTGCGGAGAAAAATTTGGCAACATTGAAATGTATTTGCGTCTTTTTATTAGGGGAACGATACTGTTACCAACCTCCTTACAGTAGGGGTTCAAATTGAACATATTCTTCCAATGTAATGCCCAAAATAGTGAGTTATTACGCCTAACTGTAAGATCTAAGTACATTCCACGATAATCCAAGCAAACGAAACCTCATTACCTGCTATTTTGAACCATTTGCATACCAATCCGCCTTTTTTCAACCTTAGAGCTCCATGAAGCCTGAAACAGCTGAGCCAATCCGAAGTGGATCCTCTGATGGCTTTACTCTGTCTTTAATGGTACTGTATAGTGATAGGTGAACAAAATGGAAGTTCATGAGCTTTCAGTGTTTACGCCTTTTAAAGAACGAAGCGCTCGATTGAGCCTGTCTCATGGAGTTGATTACGATCAGGCTAATGACACGGCGCGAATGATCGATTATCAATATTTTCCCATTTGAAGCTGTGATAAAGAATCGATTATCAAGGCGCTCGTTGCAAACACCCAGTTTATCGATCCTTTTCTATGGGTTTCTATGGGTGGCAGATCAATCGATATATCGCAAAGCACGCCGCGCCACTGGATCAGACGCCTCCGAGCCGAAGCTAATCTCTGCAGCTCCATGCTCCATGTAGGCGGGGACTAGTTTTACGACTTGTTAATACGGTACAACTTGTTTTCGACGGCGCTCAATGGATCGGGTCCATTCGAGAGGTCGGACATGAAATTTTTGACCAAAACTGCAACTTTTGATCGTTATTTTGTCATATTTTAAAGTTCAAGGGGTTCTTATGCTAGAAAATTTCACGGGAAACCAATAGAACCACTTTTACAACTACAAAGTTGTGTATAGACGGAGTTATAAGCGTTTAAAGTTTCCAAATTTTGTCCGACCTCTCCCGTTGACTCGATCCACCGTGCGGCGGAGCGATGTGATGCCGGCTCCTCAAATTCCTACCCAATTAACACGCGTTCCGCCCAATTAACTCCGCTCGATCAAAGGCCGACGAATCGAAAAACAAATCCTTCGTCTCTCGCTTGTCTTTGACCCTGTTAATGCTCCTATTACCGATGTACTTGCATTATTCTCACCGACCAAGTTTGCATTTGACACGAGCTTAAAACACTGACTAACTGGTTCTGATAAGGAACTTTCAAGTACTACTTGTCAGTACTTGTGCCACGAGACTGACCCAACAGCCGCGCTTGGTCCATGTGGAGAAATGAAACTCGATTCAATGGTGTGGTCAAAAAATTTTCATGTCGGGGATCTACTGTCAAGCACTTGGGGAGTTCAAAAGTAAAACAAATCCTAAAAATATCAAAAAATGGCATGTTTTTGGAAAATTTGCATTTTAGGGGTGTAAGGGTAAGGGCCTCACATCAGGGGAGGTTTTGAAAGCATGAAAAGAAACTCCACTAAGGCGGATTTAGGGAATTTCCCTAGCATCAAAAGAGGGGAGCCTGGTCCAGAAAATGTTGAAAAATTGAGCCGCCTCTGAGGCAACTTTGAGCTCCCCATCGAAAAGTTGATCCAATTACAATCTCGAAAATGAAAGCGCAAATAATTCGGTTCCCCAACACAACGAGTCTGGTCCACGACAAAACGAAAAACCACGATTGGTAGACTCTCATTGACGTAATGAGTCCCACTTTCCTCAATATGCGTGTACTTATCTCGTTCGTTTAAATTTAAAAGCTTCGCTTCAAGCTTGTGCTCCGTTTTGCCGGGATCAACGGAGGATGGAATAAGACGTTTACTGCGCTGTCGTGCTAAGGAAGAACGCCGCATGAACATTCGAGAGTTGCCAAATTTCTTTCGGTAAAATGTTTATTTTTAAGAAAAGTTATTAAGGTTTTTCCTTGAAATTTTCAGGAACTTTAGGTGAGATTGCGAACAAAATTATCTGAAAAACTGAAAGAAAAATATTTACAAATTTTTCCGAAAATTCGTGATTTACCAACCGAAATTTAGCAACGCCTGAGGGTTCATACGGCGTTTTTCCTTAGCACGGTGGCAGTGCAGTTCACGCTCGCGACAACAAGGCACAACGGGTTCCAACTCTTTTGCGCGGTGTTGCCGTTCTTAAGGTGAAATTGGCCTTTGCTGCACTGCCGCTTATGTGCGAATCAGGGGATTCTCTGGTGATATGGCGACGATGGGTCGCGTCACGTCTTTGAACTGACTTTAATGTGTCATTATGGAGTTTGTAAATAAATTGCCGAGCCGCGGCGTGGTGCGGCTACTCCTTTTGATTGATGACCTTAAATTTCGCGCCGTACAGTCCTCGTAATTGAAATTCCTACCGTAGAGAGACCTCCCGAACTCTGGTCGGGCCAACTTTCTGCCGTCAATCCTGGAGGAATAAAATTTTAGTCCACATGGCACAACAAAACTTTCGATTTAGGTATCCGAAGTGCTAGGTTATCATAAAGTCAGGCCCCGGTCCAGGTTATAATAATAGCTGCAAGTCTATTTTGATGGTGTATAGTCGTCTCCAATTAAGAAATTTGACAGAGTCATAGTTTTATTTGAAAATATCTAATTTGAATTTAAGTAAAGTTTGAATGTTTTTATAATGAATTGTGCGAAAATGAGTAACTCCTTATAATATCTGATTTCAGGAAAAAATTTTCATCACAAGGGGCCCAGAAGGTCGCTGGATCCCCCTACGAAATTATCATCTTCCCCAAGGATTGTCCATTGTCGCAGATATTAGGAAAATTTGATCAGTTGACGCCTCCATCCTCCCCCACCACGAGACGTACTTTACAATGCAATCCTTTTTTTAAGAATTTGTGTTTTGCAACTTCTTCTACAACTATGGATGATAAAAATATGAAAATGTGTGCTTTGATTTGATTTGCACCTTGGCCTGAGTTTTCATGCCAAAAATTTTCGAGAAGGACCTGCTAGCGACAAGTCCTGGATTTATCTCTATCAGGATACATAATGACAGGTTTTGTCTTTTATCCTTTCCTGATCACACTGAAAAATAGCTAAAATAATAACAAATTCATTTGAGTTCCCATCTAATCTTCCTCTCTTCCTCTGTCTTCATATTTTACTCAATGGTTGAAACTATCAGAACTATATTATTTGTCATATTAATAATTTAAGAAATGTGTGCAAAAATGCGTACGGAATCAATTATTGATTTTTCTGGGCCAAGGTCGGTGCTTCATTAAATCATTGGTCGCTCGCAATAAATATCGGCAATGAAGTTCGTCTGCGTTCACCAAATTTTTCCTGATCTTTCTTTGCTATTGTTTCATTCTATTCGAAAAACGATGAAGTACATGCCTCAAAGGCCGCGTGATACTCTGCGTGAAAGTAATTTGGGAGCTTCGAAAGGTGCGACACAAAAAAAACCAACTTTATAGCAATGAATAATTTAATTATATGGCCGTTCCTATGTTGATACCAATTTTTATTGCTTTTACAGCTTTCCGAATTTATTTTATTGCTTTTATTGTCAAGTTGCATCATTTTTTTACAATGCAACCTTATTCTCATTTCATGTTGGTTTCATTTTATTATTTTATCGATTAAAATCATCAGAAGACGGGTCAGTATAGTTTTGAAGGGGAAAATAAAAACATGTGATCGGTCACAGGAAATGAGACTTTGAGGTAAAATGTCACGGCGAGTTATTTTTGCCAGGTTGTATCGGGAAATTGAAATTTAAGGTCTTGCGAAAATCACTTTTTTATATCCTGAGCAATAAACTGAGAACACTTGGAAAAAGTAACTTAGTTCAAGATAACGAACTACGATTTGTGGTGCCCTTTTTTGAACTTTCCAGTCTGAACAGCAGAACTTTCCGGTACATAGACTGAATCCCCGTCGGGTCAACCGAAGTTTTCATTGGGCAAACCAAGACTCACACAGGACTTAAAGTTTCTCACCAAAAACTTTGATTACTTGAACCGAAGGTCTCAGTTTCCATAATTAGGAAGATTGGTTCTCTGAGACAAAGATGTCGGCGAGTCACATGAATTGAAAGTTCATTCTTTTCAACCAAAGATGTTTTCTGTGAGTACGTCTTTTTTATAATTTCTAGTAATTTCATGAGAAATAAAATCTTGAAATTTCACCTGAAACATTTCATGAACTTTCAGAAATTTATGAAAGATATTGGAAAATATCGGTTCTTTTTCATGTTTCGCGAAATTTAAAAATTGTGAATTTCTTTTATTTTTGTGTGTATGAGTGCGGGTCTTATACCCGAGCCCCTGAAGAATGTGAAATATTTCAAAGCCTCGTGAAATATCATGCAATATTTCACTGAAATTTCCAATGTTTCATTTCTTTCTTACGTTTCATACTACCCTGTGTAGATGACTTATTGCTGTTCAGAGCTGAACGCAAAAATGGTGGGTTTGATCAGATAGACATGCAACGTCTGCGGCAGTGCCAGAGGCAGATCCAGCCATTTGGCAACAACGGATTCTCCCCATTTAAACCTCTGTTAAATAATCGATTCTTGTCAGAGCACGTGGCCCCTCCAAGAATCGATTCATTTCCATAGATTTAAATGGAGAAGAACAATGTTGCCAATTTCCTAGGTCCGCCGATGGGCAGAGGTTGAAAATCCCAATAATTTTTACGGAACACAGCTGAGTCTCAACTCTCATAGCGCAGCCGAAAGCAGCATTTCTTTGCGAGATGAGGAAACCATGCAGGGAACGGTAAGTTTTGGCTCTGTATCTGGTCTGAGGCCTCATTCTGGAAAGTGATTAAATGCCTTGGGTGGATTACTTGTTCCTGATCATCCTCAACCGCGCGTCTACGTGCAGTCCGAACTCCTGACTCACTTAGAGACGGGTAGACCCAGTATATTTGACCTGCACGATTTTTAGGGGTCAAACCTTCCATTTACTATCGAGAGCCATGTTTACGCATCGTCAGGTCTTCATTTTTTATTTTTTATTTTTTTAGTGGTCAAGATTTTTTAAAATATGACACATACTAATAATGATAATATTGCGATCAATTGGCGTCGATAAAATCGCGATTTTATCAAATGCGATTTTATAGAGATTAAATTTGCGGGATGAGAGGGTGTCACAATCAGCGTTACGTAACAGTATGTACTACTAGATTTCAATTTTTTTCTTTTAATTGATCCCATTTTTATCAAGATGTATGCTGGTTTTTGTCGTTTTATCCCAATTTCTTGGAATTTAAATTTCCCGGAGTTTTTCAGTGACGTTTTCTGATTGGTTAATCAAACGACCAATGAGAAAGCAAATCGACACAAACGCACACGCAAAAAACGACTTACATTTTTTGATATGGTAAGAAGTATAAGATGACGAAAGGTTTTCATTGGGCCATAGAATCTTTCCGAACTAAAGTCCCTCGCTTATTCCCTAAACCTAAGTCGGTCGATTAAACTAACAAGTCCACTTCCTTGAAGTAAACCCCAAACCACGTACTTCAACTTATCTAGGTCTTGAGCTTATGACATAAATAAGCAGTGAGGGTTTCACAGCTTTAAAACATGTTTAAAATAGTTGATTTCAGTATTTAATGTATTGATTTCGATACATGGAAAGGACCGTATTTTGAAATAAGAAATAAAAAAATTCAGGCTCATTTCAGAAACAACACGCCATTACTTTTCATGTTGGTAGAATTTTTAATGGGTTAACTAGAAGTAGTAGGTCCTTATTGTAGAGTCCAAGGAGTTCAGATGAAATGAGTACTTATGACTTTTTGAAATTTTGAAACGAATTTCAGTGGCTGTTAGTGCTGATGCATTGAAGCCAAACCTCCGTCACTAGATATGCAAAAATAAAGAATATTTGAAAAATTACTTTCGGGATACGAATTGTAGTGAATTGATCAAGAGACTGGTCTTTTGATGTTTCCAAAACTATCCATCGAATGGTCAAAACGTTGAGTACATCGAGCGTGAATCTATTGTTTAAAAGCGGAGGATTCATCCCTCAGCTCTCATGCGGAAGAGGGGGATGGAGGTAGGGACGGAGAGAGCTGAAATTACGACTGTGGTTCTTTCCAATATTGCTTAAACTGATCATCGAAGTGTGAAAGTTCTTAATAGGAAGGCAATAAGATGACTTATTCCACCTGTATTCATAAAAGCTGAAAGGGCATGAAATCGAATCGGCGTCAATTTAGTGCCAGTATAGCCCTTACATCGATGAAAAATGAATCTGAAATGACTGAATTCCTAAAAGAAACCTAGCAACACAAACAAGCACTGCCTTGCTGAGGAAAAATGCCGTACGAACCCTTAGGTGTTGCCAAATTCCCTTTGATAAAACTCGAATTCCTTGGTAAACTCACAAATATTTTTCTTTAAAATTCTCAGGTGAATTTGTTCGCAATTTCACCTGAAGTTCCTGAAAATTTCAAGGAAAAATATTCAAATAAAAAATTTTTAAAAATAAAATTTCTTTAAAAATAAAAATTGTATCGAGGGAAATTTGGCAACTCTTGAATGCTCATACGGCGATTTTCGAGCAGGCCACAATTAAATTCTTTTGCGCATTCATCGCGAAATGCGGATCCCGGGGTTTATGCAGCAATCGCCGCGCTCCGCAAGTCCGGGCGGATTTCTATTAAGGATCTGGGGGCATCGCTCTAGAATTACGCGCAATTATGGACATGCATACGGCCTAGGGAATATCGGTGACTCGCGTACCTTGCTTAACGCGGTTAACAATTATTTAGCCACTCAACGCGCTTCGCTTAAGAGCGGGTATCCCGCAGTAATGCTCACAAATTAATAAGCTGCCGGGCATAATTGACTGAATGATTGCAGTCCTTAAAAACCACTCGGACGAGCCAGAGACAGACACAATGCGCCGTGAACCCAAGCGTTTCTGTATCTGTGTGAACGCTCCACTCTCGAAATGAGGAACTGAAGATTTCGTTGGGACGTCACGCAGGTTCAAGATCAAGATCGGACGCAGTGAGCTTCTAAGGAGAATCTACGGTAAATAGTTCCGGGATAATTCCTCTTAGATATTTTGACTCATTATGGGTTCCAGTCCAGTTAGTTTAAAAAAAAACCGAATACGATGATGGTCAACTGCTAAACCACGCTGTCGTGCTAACAAGGGGAGTCTACGAAGTGACATCCTGGGATTGGGTTCATTTTGCTTGTACATGAAGAAGAGACAAATCTAAGGTTGACGTATTAGTGTATTTTCCGAAGGAAATACACTATTGCATTCTCCCATGATGTCGGACCCAGACCTGAGACATTGTGAAGAGCACCGATCACGGGTCGTAGATCACGAAAATATATGCTATTCAAATTCATGTGTATATATATATGTATATATATATGTATGTATATATATTGTATGTATGTATGTATTTCCGCCTTTTGAAGATTTTTCGATTTTTGAGTGGTTATATCTTTCTTACGTTGAAAGATATTTTGACCAATTTTTTTGCATTTTGTAGAGACTCATTAGGACTACTATTCTGCGAAAAAAAATTGAAATTTGAGGCAATAGATTTTGAGGGGTGGGGCTCGAAAGTGGGGGGAGGTCAAATCTTGTCCACTCGATAACTCGAGCGAAAATGAATATTTTGAGCTGAAATTTTTTACGGGTGGTAGTTCTCCCCTAGGACTGGTTTGGTATTGAATTTGAGCTAAATCGGCCGAGCCGTTTAAAAATGGCGAGCTTTGAAAGTTTTAGGCGAGGGGTGCGCGGCATGAGGGGAGCCGGCCGGAGCAGGGCCGCACAGTGGGTCGGGGAAGAAAGTTTTTGGACAAGCTGATCGTCGCACAGTGGGTCAGGGGAGAGAAGTTTTTGGACAAACTTTTCGTCGCACAGTGGGTCAGGGAAGGAAGATTCTGGACAAATTGTTCGTCGCACAGTGGGTCAGGTTAAATGATCTGTTCTTGAACAAAATCTCACCATTTAACCGTCACAACCTTTCGCAGCGCGTTCGCTGGCAACGTACGCAACTACTATCTTGTGCTCAAGAAATTAATTCATTCCCTTACAGATTGGTCCCCCCCCCCTTCGGAAAATACACTCTTCCCGCGGTGGACGCGCGGGTCGCTTAAGAAGACAGAACAACTGGAATGGACACTCAAACTAAAAAGCGCGCGCGAAGCGCGCGTCCTGGGGGGGCTTGGGGGGGCGAAGCCCCCCCAAAAAACCGGCGCGGAGCGAAGCGGAGCGCCGGTTTTTTTTTTTTTTTAGCCGCCAACTCCCAACCGTTCTCGAGATATGGATTTTTAAAGTTACGATTTTTGCACGTTTCCGCGCGGAGTTCCGGCGAGTCAACTGAGCGCCGGCAAGCTGCACGAAGCGCGTTTCCTATCAGCGCTGCAGACCGACAGTCCTTATCAACAGATCCGTGGCCGAGTGGTCGAGTGTTCGCCTACTGTTCCATCGATCGCGGGTTCGAATCCCGCTTCATGCCGTAGCTTTTAGGGTACGCCGCAATGCGTTTTTACAAGTTTTCTTTATTTTTATCACACACCAAGGGTCCGCCCCCTGGCCGCTGCGCGGCCCAACCCCCGGGCAAAAAGGCGCGCTTCGCGGCGAGCGAAATCATCGAAATCGACCGTTGACGGTTACTGGGTAAATAATTTTAATTGAATGATAAAATGATGTTTCAAATAAAAATTTCCCACCACACAATATTCTTAATGACTTTTTCCTTACTCAGAATTTGCAACCGTCAACGGTCGATTTCGATGATTTCGCTCGCCGCGAAGCGCGCCTTTTTGCCCCGGGGGTTGGGCCGCGCAGCGGCCAGGGGGCGGACCCCTTGGTGTGTGATAAAAATAAAGAAAACTTGTAAAAACGCATTGCGGCGTACCCTAAAAACTACGGCATGAAGCGGGATATGAACCCGCGATCGTTGGAACAATAGGCGAACACTCTACCACTCGGCCACGAAACTGTTGATACGTATGGCTGGTCTGCAGCGCTGATAGGAAACGCGCTTCGTGCAGCTTGCCGGCGCTCAGTTGACTCGCCGGAACTCCGCGCGGAAACGTGCAAAAATCGTAACTTTAAAAATCCATATCTCGAGAACGGTTGGGAGTTGGCGGCTAAAAAAAAATACGTCAACCTTAGATTTGTCTCTTCTTCATGTACAAGCAAAATGAACCCAATCCCAGGATGTCACTTCGTAGACTCCCCTTGTAAGGAAAAACGCCGTATGAACATTCGAGAGTTGCCTTTCCCCGGATTGAACAAGCATTTTAGATGAAAGTTATGCATATTTTAACTTGAAATTTTCGGATATTTTAGATTAAATTGCAAACAAAATTTTATGAAAAAATATTCAAAATTTCCTCAGTAAGTAAATTTACTTCTTATTGAAGAAAAATTGGCAATGTCTGAGGGCTCATACGGCGATCTTCCTTAACAAGGCAGCACGTGTCTTCATAGCGGTGTTTCGAAATTCCCGCTCCTATTTGATTTTTTCAAAGAGGAACAAGCTAACTTTATAACTCGATATTTATAAAAAAAAAAATCTTCTGCTGATACAGAAGAAAAATCAAGGAAATTTTCAAGAAATTACGTTGGCTAGTTTCCTAGAGAAGTAATCAAATTTAACAGGAAGTCTGAAACGTCGCGAACGGAAATACGTGGTTTCGCACTTTGCCATCGATACATGTCTATAAAAATAGAGCGGTAGTCCAAAAACTCACTAAGTCCTAGCATCCGTAATTAGTAACGTTTAGCATACACTTTATCGCCTAGCCGTTGCTTAATCGCCTTCGGCTATAAAAGGCTATAAGAAATTGTGTGGCCGGCTATAGAAGCTATTGGAAATCTTACAGCCGACTGTAGGTCTATGGTATTTTGGAACACGGATTCTACTGCCAATTTTTACCAGGGCTTGAGATTTAAGAGCGCTCCAGAGGAAGCGACATTCAGGGCCCTCGAAGCGTATTCTTTAGAATAAATACGTCAAATTAAAATATAATTGAGGGGCTTGGAGGACAATGCACATAAATGTAGTTTTTGCTATTTCGAGAAATGCGTGTTTGAGCTTTAGAAGTTATATGAATCTTAATGGCGGAAAGAAAGTTCAAACTGACTTTTCGAAGCTAAAATTGGAATTTTGGAGCGAATTTTTCACAGTATTTGCATTCAAACTAGTTTTACTGGATATCATTAGTATCTCAATTTTTTCAGAAACTACACTTATGCGCTCTGTCCTCCAAACTTCTCAATTGTGAGATTGGCTTCGACACACAGAACTATTTACCCTGGGTCCTGGATTCGCTTTTTAGAATTTACCAAAATGTTGATACTTAGAAGCGGATCCAGCAATTTTGCAAAACACCGGATTTCCCCCATTTAAACCTATGTTAGATGATCGATTCTGATCGGAGCACCAGACCCTTCCAAGAATCGATACATTTCCATGGATTTAAATGGAGAATAAACAGGTTGCCAATTTGCTGAATGCGCCAATGTTGATGCTATGTTTTGTATACCTTTTTTAATGCCAAATGTAAATTTCACAAACATTTTATTTAGTAAGAGACAGAAAAAACTTCCTAATTCTTATACTTTGACAGTTTTTGAAATGTTTAAAAAGTCCAAATTTGACAGTCAACGTTACCTACATAGGCGATGGCCTCTTTGATCCGCGCTTCTATCACGATTAGCAAACACTTGAACAAACCGAGGATTCGGATTGGCAGCGAGTTTTTTTACGTTATTTGTCCAGTCAGCCTTTCTAAGTGCCACGTACGTTCCGTTGACAATCATTTCATCATCCACGAAACTTTCTCTCTCCTCAACTGTGAACACACGCATTTCGACGTGTGTTTAATGCACACGTGCACTCCGCGGACCAATCATACGATGATCTCATGCGATAACGTCAACACAACTAGTTTAAGTCCAGAAACACGCATCCCTCTTCGCACTGTTTCAAAATTTCATCCCGTTTTTCATTTCTTTTAGGAAGGCCGGAGATTCCTCTTTGGTAACATGGCAAAAGTAGCAGCAAATCAAGAATTGGGAGCTTATAACCCTACACTGGGAAAAAAAAGTCGTTTGGATCCAGAGTCTAGACTCTTAATAACATTGACAAGAAAAAATACTCTTGATTCAATCAGACTTTTTGCCTGAAACAAAAGGAAATCCTCCTAAATCAAGAAGCTTGGCTCTTCAATTCAAGAAAAAGTCAGATTGAATCAAGATTATTTTTTCTTGTCAATGTTATTAAGAGTCTAGACTCTAGATCCAACTGACTTTTTTTTCCAGTGATAATCAGTCGTGCTTATATGGATCGATTCCTGCTAAAAGGGCGTAAGTCTAAAAATTCATGAGCCCTGACTTTCGTTGATTACGCAGGACGCTAGGATTCATGAGTTTTTTTACGTACGTGAGATAGTTTACTAACGCTCTCATAGCACGCATCGATCCATCTTTGAAATTTTCAAGGATTGGTAATGTACAGAGTGTTTTCTTGGGGTTAAACCGCACAATTCAGGCGCGTGAGGAATGGGTTCGACCCAATTAAGATTTTTCCTGGGTGAAGTCTCTTCCAAAATTGCCTCAGTTAGAGAGCCCCCCTCCCTTCCAAATGATTTTTTGGGGAAAATGTCTGGATTCATTTGTAGCCACGAAAATATTGAATGATCAAATTAAAGAGGAATTCCACGCCGTCTTGGATCTTTCGGGGTAAATTATTAGTTATCCTCCTTCAGACCACCCCAGATCCTTCTTTAATTTGAGCTTTCGATACTTCTGATTTCATGGATTGATTCAGCGCAACAAATCAGGGGGAAGGATAGCAATTATTCATGAGATTTTGTCGCATTGGCGGATCCAGAAAATTGGCAACATTATCTTTTCTCCATTTAAGCCAATGGAAATGTATCGATTCTTGGAGGGGCCAGGTGCTGCGACAAGATTCGATTATTTAGCATAGGTTTAAATGGAGGAAATCCAGGGATGCCGAATTGCTGGATCCGCCTCCGTTTCGCCCCTCCTCTGATTCTTTTTTCGTGCTACTTTTAATTTTCCTGATGTTAAAAGACTCAATGTGGATACATTTTTGTGGATTCAAACGGTCTAATTAATTAGAGGATCTCAATATTTTAATAGCTATCCAACCAGAGGGAAGAGCCGTAATTACTTTGTCGAGAATTCGTCTCACTTAAATGCTGTCAGTTTTTCAAGGTTTCTCGTGAAACCTCTTGGAAGGGCTTCGACATGCAGATAACTGGGGCAAAGTTACGTAATCAGAAATCTGCGGATGCAGAACGCATTCAAGCTATTGTGAGATATGTGTGAATAATACGTTCCAAGTCATAACTAGCTTTTTGCCCGAGGCAAGTGTCCGACACTTGCTTTATCCGCGTATCGTGCCAATAAAGCCAATTCACTTTCGGGGTCAAGTTCACAAAATCAGCGCAAAAAGAGAGAAGAGAAAGCTTTTCAGATTTTTTTTTTAATTTATTTTTTTCTTTAATTCTCTACCCACGAGAAACGCTCTCTTAGCTCATCAAGAAAACTTAACGCACGGTAAAAAATAAATTAAGGCTTGACCCTAGTTTTTGGTGTCCAAATATCAATCCGGATAAACTGCGCAGAGTTGGACAGACACACACAAAGTCCCTTGGGAGAGGGGGGGGGGGATGAGCCGGGAATGGTTTTGAATTCAATAAGTTGCTCATTTCCTACTTTCAAAAATTCAAAGTCGAGGAATAATATTTTAAACGTGATGACAGTCTTTAAAAAGTTCGTCCTGAACATTGATTATTATGGAGCACTAACAGAAGGTTACGTTTGAGGGATAGTGATATGAGTGTGGTAATCTCCGACAGTTATGGTTGTACAGATATGATCATCCATGGTAGCAAATACCGCAACTGTAATCGTTTTCACCAAAAGTATGGTACATGCTACTAGGGGCCAGGTTATCTTTCCCTATAATGTCATAGTGTCAAAAATCAACTAGACCCAAGAAAAAATTTGCAATACATCTGGTAAAACTTGCCATATTTTCTCCCCCACAGAGGAAAACAACTTTAAACCATTTTTCTTCGGTTCGAACTTGGTGCATGTCCAAATTTAATTAGAAACGGTCATTTCAACCGACTATCAGGCCTGCGGGCTGATTTTTGAATTGATAGACACAGCCATAGACTAAATGGACAGAGGGAGAATGAGCCGATCCTATTGGTGGAATCAGGTATTATATTATAGTTACAATGCACGGAGGAGAGAATAACTAACGGCAACAGACAAGAGCCTATACAGTCTTCCATTTCAACCGATAGGATCGCTCCTCCCCATGTCTTTTTTGTCTATCGCTTTGTCGGTCAATATCAATAATCAGGGCAGGACCAACTTCACCCCTCGATCGAGTTTGACCGCTCAAAGTTCAAGGTCGATGGATGTACTGAGCTGTGGCGTCCCAATACCGAACCGAACCCGCAGAACATTACCGTACGGGTTGCACGACTGACCTACAGAGGCGCTGGTGGGGGTCATTCGGCGAGGAAGGGCAAGGTCGCGGGACCTTCGGGGAGGGGGGAGGGGGGGAGGCTGGGGTGAGCGTGAGAGGAATTCGGAGGTCGAGATCGGTGCCCCATCTGGGCCCCGGCCGAAAGTGAATGAGATCTCAAATCACGACGGATCCTATCGAAATTAGTGGGTACTTTCACCGGACCCGTCCGTCGCGTCGCGGCGCCGGCGTCGCGCGAGCTTGTTCCGACGCCGACGCCGACGCGACGCCGTCCGTGCGTCGCGACGCCGTCGCGGGACCGGAGGCCATTTAACTTTGCCCGAATGCTCGCGGGTGGACCTCAGACCGAGACAAAAGCGCCACGCAGCTGCGCTCCCGGATTCTGACGTAAGAGCGTATCTCAGCTTCCTCGTGAGCCCTGTTTCACATTTAAGTACAAGCTCTCTGGGGCTCATGTGGGAATCGAGAAACGCTCTTACGTGAGAGGAACGACGAGTTATCGTTGGGCTTTAGCAACGCGTCGCAAATAATAGGAGCTGGAAGTGAGGTCAGCGATGACCGCTGGTTGATAAGAGGAAAACGGTGGAGCTGTTCCAGCAAATTGCAAGATCAATCTGAATCAGTGTTTTTCAAAAAGACTTAAGTACAAAAATTGAAATACGAGAAAAACACGCATACGAACGCTTAGACCGACCCGTTCTAGACCTCATTGATCTGAAGTATCAAAACATGATTTGATTAACTATTTAATCTAAGACTTAAAACAATTAGTGAATTAATAAAGGTTTTGCAGCTTTCCTTGCATTTTCATCTCTGGCGGTTGATTCTTTTTGAGGATGACCGATTCGGTTGGACTCATTTTGAAATAGACTGCATTCTTTAATCAGCAACTAAAATTTCTGGCTCATTTCAGAGACAAGATATGTGCCATGAGTTTCCCCATGCAGGTACGTGCGTTCATGGATGATCCTAAGATTGTGGTTCCCAATTGCAATATACGGCCCAGGTAAGGAACCACTATTTCTGGTTTATCCGTAAAACATCTAACTGCAGGGTAACAGGTAAAAATTTCCTTCTTATTAGGTCCATTGAAGTGCCCAATAAGAGAACTTCCTGAAATAAGTTCATTGTAGATAAATGATCGGCGCAAAAATTGTCTATTATTCATGAATGCCTTTAAAAAACAGCCTTGTACCGTGTAAGTGGTGCAGTGAGAATGCACTAAGAGTGCACTAAACGCGAAATGTAGCACAGTAGTAGGGCAGTACATAGCGTAAGACAACCAAAAATTTCTGGAAGTTAGGGTTCTGCTTTCTGGTTGGTTGGCAAAAGTCTTCACAGTGTAAGACAAGCTGTTTTTGAATCCAATTTATGAATTAAGTTCCGCGATTGAGCGATTACCAAGAAACCAACTGATTACTTGATTTCGTGCCGTGATTATAAGCGATACTCCCACTCAGAGAATAGGATCATTATGAGGGCGGACTCACCGATAATAATAGGCGGTCATTACGACCTCAACTTTGAGAGCCCACGGAAATCTCCAGAGAGAGTGTGATTTACCGATCTTTTGGGGGATGGATCTGACCCTGCCCCCAAGACACTGCCGTTCACTTTCACTGAAGCGCCTCCGGTTTTCGAAGGAGTCCGCTGAGCGACAACGTAAGTATCGTTGTCTCGTTCTGTCAGTGATATTAACCTTGAATTAGAAGGAGAGAGAAAATGGTCACTATCACAACGGCGCAACCAGTTGCCGGCTTCTCGACCGCCTGCGCACCGCAGCCCGCTGGACTCGAGTCGTCGGTTCACTTGACTTACTCCTGAGATTACACTGCCGTGCTAAGGAAAAACGCCGTATGAGCCTTCATACGTTGCCAAGTTTCCTCCGATAAGAAACGAATTCACTGCGAAAATTTTATATTATTTATTATTATTTTATATTATTTTCTAAAATTTTCAGACAAGTTTGTACGCAATTTAATCTAAAATGTCTGAAAGTTTCAATGAAAAATATGCATGAATGCTGTCAAAAATATATGTGTTATCGAGGGAAATTTGACAACTCTCGAACGTTTATACGGTGTTCTTCCATAACACGGCAGTACAAGGCTGCCAACTTTTACGGACCCTGGCGACGCACATAACATAGAGGGACGGGGAGATCCATTGTGCGTACCATCGACTTCATTATCTTAACTAACAGGACCTACTCTCCATATCAAAGGGTCTTAAACGTGTGCACCTGCCGTGCAATTGTGAAATTTGACGATGGAACCACAATACACACGATGAATCAACTCCTTCTCAGGGTGGCAAAATGTCATGAAAAAGAAAATCTTCAAAATTTCAGAAATGTATGAAAGATATTGAAAAATATAGGTTCCTTTTCATGATTTCGGAAAATGTGAAAATTGTGACTTATTCTTCTATTTGTATGTGTTTGAGTGCGGGTTGCATACTCCGGTCCCTGAAAAATATGAAATATTTCACAGCATTGTGAAGTTTCATGAACTATTTCACTGAAATTTCCAATCTTTGTCTCACGTTTCATGCCACCCTGCTCCTACTTTGCGAGGAGACTTCGACGAAGGGTAAGAAAAACAACCAACTGAGGCTTGTCGATCTCCGCGTCTCCGGCGACGACGCTGACGCCACTGCGGACCGATTATTGAAACTGATAGATAAAGCGATAGACAAAGACGACAAAAGGGATTTGGAGGGATCCTTGGTGGAAACGGGTTGTTGCAATGGACAAAGGAGGTAGGTAATCGACTAAGTAACGGCAACCCACGAGAAACCCGACAGTTAGTCTATCATTTTCCCCCTTAGTCGATGAGAACCACCCATTTCAACCAATAGAATTGCTTTATACCCCCTATGTCATCTTTGTCTATAGCTTTGTCTATCAGTTTCAATAATCGCCCCGCTGGTGCTCCATAACGTCGCTCCTCTGTCGTAAGGGCTCGATTCAAAGTGATTCGTGAGTGATTCGTATCGATTTCAAAGTGAGTCCTGTTCCCTCATAGAGAAAAAAAAGGAGGTGTTTGCATTTCGGGCATCTTGGAATTTTTCATAGAGTATCTATAGCTTTGATGACGTCATTGGGTACAGCGACGTTTTTATCCTGTCGATTTTCTTGGAAATGGTGTAATTTAAGGGAAAAAGTCATTCTATAAAAAGTGCTTGAAATTAAATAAAGAGTTGATTTAAGTAAAAAAATCGGACATTATGGTCCGTTTTTACAGCGTCAACATAACCCTCAACGAGCGTCTTGTTTACATTGATGACGTAGGTGGGTACAAATCCTCAAGATGCAAACACCTCCTTTTTTTTCTCTATGCTGTTCCCTGGACGAGTACATGCTCCTTTGCTCTCTGGGGCTCATTTGAAAATAGAGATACGCCCTTACGTCAGAGGAGCGAGGATAATTCTCATTCACGGGCAGTTATTGGACCCACCATGAATTTCCTCTACTCTACGTTTTTTGCTCATCGAAGGTCTTCACTTAATGTGATGCATCATTATTTCGTCACCTTCCAGGCAAAGTATCACAAGCGCCATGCGACGTTTAAAAATTTCCGCCGCCTTTATATTTTTTTACAGAGAAATTCTTCAACGAAGCTGTTCGAAAATTTCACTGAATTTTCTTTGTGCTGCCGATGAAATTTAGCGAAATTTCCAAACCGATTCAACCAACAATTTCTCAGTAAAGAAATAAAATGGCGGCGGAAATTTTTAAACGTCGCATGGCGCTTGTGATACTTTGCCTGGAAGGTGACGATTTGGCCATTTTCGGTCTCTTTTTGGGTCTAATACTGGCCCGTGTATGAATTCGAGGGCCAGTTTTGGCAGAAAATGCAGGTTCGCGGTCGAATGTGAAAAATCCACACTTTCCGCCACAATCGGTCTTCAGTTTAATGCATAGGCTAGTATTAGACCCTTAAAGAGACCAAAAACGACCAAATCATGATGCATTCCAAAGGACCTTCCATGAGCAAAGAATCGTAGAGTTAAAGAAATTCAGCAAGGGTCGGGTGGGTCATAAACGGCCTTTAGCGATATCCCTATTTTGGGTTTTTTTTTGGACAAAGTTTCTTTATCATATACCCTAAGCGATCACACTATTATGAATAACACAGGGTAAAGTTCAAAATTGAACCGATTATTTTCCAAATCAAGTTAGCGCCAAAATTGCGAATGCGAGAAAAACGAGAAACCCCGTCTTATTCGCTTTGTTGACAATCTTCAATTTCCAAAGAATGTATGTTTTTTAAGAGGGCTATTTTAAAATCAGACAAGTTTGATCATACCAGAGAGAACAAAGATAAAAAAAAACCCCTCTACCACCAAGATAGAGATTGACGCTTACATGATTTGGAAAATAATCGGTTCAATTGAAACCCCACGTGTACATTAAATGAGGAATTTGTTGAGAAATGGCATCGGTGCGTGAGCGACTTCTCGAGTGAGAGCACGTCAGTCGGTCTCCGTCGACGGGCGACCGGGCGAGCACGCCTGCCGCTCAGACAGGATAAGTGCTTGCGATATCCAGTGCAGTTAATCCGACGGAGATCCGTTCAGAACAAAACCGCGTATCCGCCTTTGATTTCCGCTCTCATTGCGCTGTTTTCGGTTCGTGTCGAACGAGATTGAGATGAAAAGGGGGGATCGTCTTCGAGCGCATTGAGCATAGGTGTGCAATTATCGCGATTATCCACCGACCACCGCTCGTCCGT
Organism: Bemisia tabaci; assembly: GCF_918797505.1. Classification (NCBI taxonomy): domain Eukaryota; kingdom Metazoa; phylum Arthropoda; class Insecta; order Hemiptera; family Aleyrodidae; genus Bemisia; species Bemisia tabaci. The sequence continues at coordinate 53,451,147 of NC_092797.1, forward strand.
CGCCGCGAATTTTTTCGCGCGGCCGCGGCATCTCACCTCTACTTACTCTGTAGCTTTCGAGTGATACTCTGAAAAATAATTAACCTCGCTCCTGGTTTTTACTCAACACGCAGAGCTGAGGTTTCTTTTGTCAGTGTGTGGTACAGTTGTTCTTCGTTGTTCTAACCTTCTCTCCCGAGAGATTCGTCGCTCCTCTGTCATTAAGGCGTATCTCAATTTCCACGCGAGCCACGTGGTTCGTATAACTTCATGCATTTCGGGGCTCGATTGGGAATTGAAATACGCCCTTACACCAAATTGGAAAGAAGGGCCGTAATTTGAAATACTGACTGCGTGGCACCTTCAAGGCGATGAGACAAATTGACTCTGATTGGCTAATGGTTCCCAACAATTTTCAGATCAGCCGCTGGCTACATTTTCAAGCTCTTACGGATAGAATGAGAATTTGAAAACCAAGGAAAATTTCCAAGGGCGATTTTGAACATTAGTGGAGAAGTGATTTAGAATGCATTGCACGACTGTTCCCTACCATAAGGATGTACAGAATTTTTTTTTTCACGTGTGGTGAATGAATGCATGAGGATCATGCATTCTCTTCAAAAATTCCCGAAAATTGATTTCTTAAGTCTCCGACGTGTAAATTTTATTCCACCGTGGGAAAAAGGTCCAGGAAAAAAATTAGAGCCCACTCCGCACTTATATCCTCGCTTCTCTGGCCTAAGGTTGCATCTCAATTTCTACGCGAGCCCTGTTCTCTACATAACATCGTCTTCTTCAAGGTTCATGTGGAAATAGGGATACGTCCTTTCGTCAAAGAAGTGGCTATGTCGAAGGTAGATAGTCAAATTAGGCATTTTGTCAAATGCCTAGGCAAATAGTCAAATATTCTTACTTCGATTGAAATTTTGATTTTTTACCTTAATTTCAGACAAAATAATTTGTTGCTTCTGTAAGAGAGAATTCTCTGTAAAAAATATGCAACATACAAAAGTATTTCAAGCGGTTTTAATATCTTGAATGAACATTTATCATACAATTTTCAGTGCGTCATAAAACATAGAATTTTTTAAATTTTAACATTTAAATATACTAAGGCGTGTAAAAAGGAAGCAACAAGGAGAGTTCGCGGATTTGAAGAGTTATTCTTCCCAAAATATTGAAAACCGCCACAAATTTACAAAATTCCGTAAACTGTCGAAATTTGACTATCTGCCTAGGCATTTGACAAAATGCCTGATTTGACTAATTGCCTTTGACAGCTATATAACTTCGGTTTTTGGGGGCAAAATAGGATCCGAAGTAAAAAGCACACCGGCGTTAATTCCGAGATTTATGAAAGCGTTTTCTATGCATCCGCCTGGAATCGGAAACTGGCTGAACGATTGGGATTCCATCGAGAAGTTTAGTGACTGAACGTGAACAGCACGGGCCTGGGCCTATTCCATGCTGTACATTCACTTTTTGAACTTTCACTACATTGGTGCGAGTGTGGGTGCGAGTGAAGAGAGCGTATCCGAATGGTACTCGATCGTCCACTTTTTTCATTCTTAGCCGGTAAACCTTCCAGATGCTCTGGTTAGAGAGGACATTATTGATCAAGTTGAGACTGTTTCTAAAAAGAGGAACCTGGCGTTATTTTCATGGCTAGCTGAAAAATTATATAAAAAACAAACGTTCTTAAGAAAACTTCATGACCCAAGATTACTGACTTCTCCGATACATTTTATTGTTTCTGCAGACTGATTATTTAAATTGATAGACAAAGCGGTGGACAAACAAGAAAATCGAGCGATCCGATTGGTGGAAGCGGGTGGTTGCAATGGACCAAAGGGGTAAATATCGGAGTAACTATAGTGGGAACACACACACGAGTCTCCACAGTTATTCCATTATTTTCCTCCGAGTCTATTGCAACCACCCTCTCTCACCAATAAGATCGTTCCATTTTCCCTTTGTCTATCGCTTCGTCCATTAATTTCAGTTACCAGTCCACTGGCTTGGTCTTAGGAGGTGTGGAGCCGTTATATTGTAGAGAATATTTTCCAGGAGAGCCGCTAGGATGAATAAATAATTAAAGATCGTTAATTTTTGATTTCTAGTAGTCTCAAAAACATGGACTCGGTGTGACAGTTCGTTTAAGTCACTCTAAAAGGCGGTAAATGTCTTTTTTTTGGGGGGAATAATCGTCATTTAGAAGAATTTCCACTATGAATGTTCCTCAAAACACGGAGTTTCCAGTCCTCGGGCATTATAATGTCTAATATGAATGAATTTCTGAGTACTCGGGGTTTTTGCGCCTCAAACTTTCACGATTTCATGTAGTTAACTCAATAAATGTTCATTTTGTTAAAAACCCTTCCAATAAGGTATACCAATAAATACATTTTCTTTGGAAATAAGATAAAAATTCCCAGAGGTAGATCCATGTTTGATGCTTTCAGACATTATTACTTTCCGTCCTTTCTTTGCAAAAAGGAATCACCTGAGAGGAACGAAGAAATGAGGTTTTAATGGATTGTTTCTTCAGTAGATCGTCTGGTGTCATCGCATTTACAAAATACGTCATAATATGATTTTAATGGTCATTTTCACACGAGAGCAAGGAAAAAACAAACTTTAAAGTGAAGAAAATAAAAGTAATGCAAAAGATCAGAGGAGGGAGCACCATAAAAACAATGGCATCAGAAGTGGTTGAGGAACATTAAAGCCAGTTGTTTTCAAGTTAATGAGGACCGAAGGCCAGATCTGTAACGACCTAATCGGCAATTCTGTGAAAAGTGAGATGGAGTTTCATGAAGACATCAGGCTTTTTATACCGCTCTCCCTCATACTTCTGCGTGCATATTGTTGAAATTGATGGACAAAGCTATAGGCAAAGACGACAAATATGGATATAGAGGAATCCTATTGATGGAAACGTATGGTTGCAATGGACAAAGAAGGTAAGTAATAGACTAACTGACGGCAACCCACGAGAGTTTTTGTAGTTAGTCCAGTTCCAGTCCATCTATAGGAAGAGGAACCAACCGTTTCAACCGATAGGAACGCTCCAAACTCCCTATGTCTTCCTTTTCTATCGTTTTGTCTATCAATTTCAACAATCAGTTCGCTGGACAAGCAACGCAATGCGATACTCCGATGTGAGGGTGGGTGAAAATCTGATTTACATATCGATGGCTAAAGTGCAAAACCGAGTATTTCCATTGCCGTGTGTCAAATTTTCATCTCCGATTTTATTTTTTTAAAAAGAAACAAGCCAGCTTCATAGAATGAAATTTACCCAGAATATTCTTCTAACAGAAAGGAAGAATCATGGAAGTTTTCAAGAAACTGCGTTGACGAGTTTCCCGCAGAAAAAATGAGATATGACAGGAAGTCTGCAACGTCGCAAACGGAAATACGTGGTTCCGAACTTTGGCCATCGATATTTTGATAATCCATGACGGAATTCGATTGCTCATGCTCAGTGGTGCTTTGCGAATCGATTAATCTGTCATTTAAATGTATGGAAAAAGATCGATAGAAAGGGTGTTCGCAACGAACACCTTAATAATAGATTATTTACCATGGCTTCAGATGGGGAAATATCGATAATCGATCATTTATGTCACGCCACTGTTCATGCTCATGCGTCGTTTTTGCGGCAGAATTATGTGCGAGCCTTTCCCCCCGATGCAGTCAGGATCTGCCGAAGAGCTTTGATGAAGAAAACATGATCATTGATGAGGAGCAACAGTTGCGGAATGAGGATGTCGCGGAATAAGTCCGTCTGAAAGCTTCACGCTGCATCGCACGCAAGACGTTGTCATATCGGCAGCTCGCGAGAGAAGAGAGACTGGATTATTAGACAAGGTCAGAATTGAAGCAACGTGAGTCTTGCCTTTTCATCTAGGTATACGCAAAATGCATTGGACTTTCTGCCTGAGAATGACGAGAAGGAAAGTTTAAATTCAAGCGCGCAGAACACGCTAAAATTTCATTTGAAGGTGGTTTTGAGTGGGCACAAGTTAAAAAACACATAAACCTCGCGGGTTGATCATTGAAATTGATAGACAAAGCTATAGACATAGCAGACGAGCGATCCTGCGATTCAAATCTCGTGGGTTACCGTTCCTTGGTCTATCGCTTACCTCCTGGTCTCGTCGCTTTCGCCGACAGGAACGCTCCATTTTCCCTTTTTCTCCCTTGTCTATCGCTTTGTCTATCAATTTCAATAATCAGCTCGCTCATAGCTGAAAGATATTCGGACTTTCGCCTTTTTCCATGATGAATATTGAAATCAACTGAATATTTTGATATGCAAAAAAGGCGAGAGTCTTATGCTCATGAGCCATGTGAGACATAATCAACAACGGAAGCCAGGTCTCAAGAGTTTTCCGACTTTCGCCCTTTTCAAAAGACACGATTCATTTATTGGTTAAAATTAAAATTTTCAGTTTTTCCATCATATGAAAACACACACAAAATGGATTGTGATGCTTGAACTTTATCTAGTGGTCAATGCGGCAAAATATGATGGATTACATCGAAAATTTTCCAACACTGCTGACGTTGGGATACCTAGTAAGCTCAGACTTGGCTCACCTGTTATCATCAGAGCGGAGGCGTAATGAATGAGCTAATGTTTGCAATAGCGAGGCGACTTTCACACTGATCATTTGCACAAATGAAAGCACCGGGCTCTTTTGCCTGCTGAATTGTCCTCTGGTTCTCCTACCAGGTCTTATGCTTTCTTCTGATTTGCTCGCAATGCTTCACATGCAAAGTGAATGCTGTGACAAACTCTGGTAGTTAAGTCTTCAAGATGGAAGTGAAGTACATCATATGCAATATTATCGACACCTCTTTCATTTTATGGATACAGAGCAGTAGTTGTAAAATAACGAAGTTTTGAAAAAATGAAATCAGCAGTGTCAAAACGTAAAATTATATCAAATAAATCCTATGTTTTTCTCAAAGCAGCATCCATTACTGCAAATGCTGCTCTTTTGCAAGATCATTTGGACTCACTGTTGCTTTTTCCAGATGAATTCAATTATTGTTGCACACAATTTTGAACCATATCTTACCCCTTTCTTGCTTTCTCCTTTTCTACTTCTCCTCGTTCAGCAAGTAGGGCAAACGACGACACATTTTCAGATAATAATTATAGCTTGGAGGATATTTTCTGCCTGGATTTTCTGGATTTTTCTGGTTCTGGATATCTTATTTTTTTCCAAAAATTGAAGGAGAGGAGGGAAAGAATATCACGCAACGTGCATATCAGATGATAAGATTAAATCTGGACATATATTCAAAATTTCAAGTCTCTACTCTGTTTATAACAGTCAACTCTTACGTATTATATTAGAGAGCTTTCATACGTAACACACTTTTTCGGCATTTTCACCCCTCCTCCCCAATGTAAAGCTTTCGTAACGTTGATCCCTATCCTTCAACACGTAAAAAGAAAATGGCACACCGCGCTCTCTTTGACCCCCCCCCCCCCTCCCCTTTCATAGCGTTACGTAATTTATGAACGCTCCCTCACGAGTAATCTCACTTGTCTTACTTTTATACCCGAGCGTTTAAGTCTCCAACTACTAATTGTTGAATCGTCGTCAAACGATCTTTGCTCGATTTATCGATTGATCTGCCATTTAAACCCATAGACAAGGATCGATAAACGTGTTCGCAGTGAATACCTTAATAATCGATTTTTTACCATAGAGTCAAGTGGGGACTTATCGATAATCGACCATTCACGCCTCGCTCTTGAAATCTTCATCGATAGTCTTGCGGAGATTGGCCCTCAATTTCCGCTTTTGATACTTTGGCCGGAAGGTGAAGTAGTTTTTTTGGATACTTTGGAAGTAATTGGTCCGATTATTTTCCGAATCACGTAAGCGCCAAAATTACGAATGTGAGAAAAATGAGAAACTCCGTTTTATTCGCTGTGCTGACAATCTTCGAATTCGAAAAAATTCATGTCGTCTTGGAAAGCTACTTTGAAATCAGACATAATTGATGATACCAGATCGAGAAAGCAAAGAAAACACAACCCCTCTACCACAAAAATGGAGATTGGCGCTTACGTGCCTTGGAAAATAATCGGTTCAATTTCGAGCAACGTGCTATGTAAATTCGAGAAAGATATTCACAATTTGACTTAAAAATTCGTAATTTATCGAATGAGACTCGGCAGCGTTTAAAGGCTCATGCGACGTTCTTCCTAAAAAAGGCAGTAAAAGTCCGCGGCAAAATTCGCACTCGATCTACTTTGCCGTACTAAGGAAAAACGCCGTATGAGCCTCCAGGCGTTGCCGAATTTCCTTCGATAATACACGAATTTCCCAGGAAACTTATGAATATTTCCCTTCCAATTTTTTAGACAATTTCATTTGCGATTTCATCTAAAGTTTCTGAAAATTGCAAGGAAAAATGTCCATAACTTTCCTCAAAAATAAACATTTTATCGGGGAAAATTTGGCAACTCTCGAATGTTCATACGGCGTTCTTCCTTAGCACGGCAGTACTGTCACTTGCGGAGCCTTGACGGGGATTTAGGTTAGTAATGGCGGGAACGGCACCTTGAGGCGAGGGTCCGAGCGTCGGAACCGGGGATCCACGCCGGGACGATGTTCCGAATTTCGGGGGACTGGCGAGCGGCAGCGGCTCCCCCGGGGCCCGGGGCGGAAAAGGTGAGGATTTACTTAATTAACGCTTAACGCTAATGTGACCGGCTGTGCGACCCAAATATCCTGTTATCATCGCGATTCTCGATCAGGCATTAACATAACGCAAGGTCGCGCCAACGCAGACCGCTCATACGTAACTCATACGCCGATTTGAAGTTCGCTCGATTCAAGATTCGCGGGGTTGCCGGTTTGGGCGAGTAAAGGGAAATTTGCAGGCGGAATTTGCCGACTTTGGCTCATAAATGGACGTATTTATGCTAAATGGAACTACACTGAAAAAGAAAGTAGCTTGGATCAAGCATAATAATTCTTGAATTTGCCGCTAAGAATGTTTTTTATCTTGCTTTAAGCTGACTTTTTCTCGATACAAGAAAAATCTTGCTTGGTTTAAGCAAAAAAATAGCTTATATTAACCAGAAAAATGCTTGATGTAAGAAGAAATACTTCTTGGCGGCAAATTTAAGATTCTCTTTTTTTCAGTGTATGTGCAAGTGGAAAGATAGGGTGTGCTCGTTCGTGCTCGGGCCATAATAATGAATGGGAAATATAAAGCGCCAGTGACGTCAGCGGCCACGACGAGAAAAACGACGATCGGGAAGGCGGTCTTTAACTCATGAGCCCTGTGCACAAGGCTCTTGTCTCATGCCCACGGCTCACGAGTTAGCGCTTGGTTCCTTTTGATTCGATTGAAAATCCCACTTTTCCATTTTCTCAAGAGGAATTAACTATATTCACTTTTACATTGTTTCTTATCCGGCTTCCACGAGCACACCCCATCTTTCCAATTGCACATAGTTCCTTTTAGCATGAATACGTCCAAATGGACTACATTTGGACCGCGTTCAGCAGAAAGAAACCAAGTCACATCAGCTATTGCCAAATTTAACGGTGCGATTTAATTTTTTTGCATGGAAACGGTTGTGCGGATTTTTTTGTAAATTTCAGTGCATTTTCTGCATTGCACGAAGCAAATTCCTTAAAATTTTCAAAGGAATCCGCTCAAACGTTCTCTCGTAAAAATTTAAATTGTCCAGTTAAATTTGACAATAACTGATGTGGCTTGGTTTCTGTTTGCTAAACGTGGTATATGATTTATAAATGGACTACATTTTGCAATTAGGAACTACAATTTCTGACTCAGTTTAAAAACAACATGTGAACCATTAGTTTATTTATGTCTAGAAGTATTTTTACGGATGAATCAGAAATCGGAGCTCCTAATTGCAACATGAGGTGATGAGGTCCAGATGGAAACTAAAGAAGAGCTCAAGAAAAGGATATCCTCTGTCCATAAAAACTGCATTTTGCAATAAGGATCTACTATCTGAGGCTCCTTTTAGAAACAACCTATGCACCATAAGTTTTCCTATGCAGATGAATGCTCCTACAAATTAGCCAGAAATTCTAGTTTTTCATCGTAAAACAAAGTCTAATTCGTCGTACCCCAAGACAAGTAGCTTCATATTATTACAAGGTTGCAATATTGACCCAAACATTTCAATTATTTCAAAGTATATAACTGAGATATCTGTTTTAATTTCCCTGTTTTGTGTGTGCGTTCGGGAAAAACAAATCAGTGAAAATCAAGACTAAAAAGAGTAGCGCACGCACTGCATATCGACGGTGAAACTACCAACCACGGTCTCGGTTTGCGACGTCGCAGACTTCCTGTCATACTTTATTTTTTAAATGAAAAACTACTTAACGTCTAGTCTTGAAAATTTCTGTAATTTTTCCTCTTTGTGCGGAGAAAATTCTGTGAAAATTTCAAGGAATGATATTGATTTGGTCGACTTCAAAAAAATAAAGTGCGAGCGTAGATTTTTAAACACCGCAAACGAGATACGTGGTTTGGTAGTTTCACCGTCGATATGCACGACAAGGGTCAAATCTCCGCTGAAATTGAACGAAGAAACTAAAAGGTGGGACAAAGGTCTCACTATTTTTTACCAATCCGCGTAATCGATCGTTAAAACACGCGACCCTGTGACAGATCTTTATTTCCATGAACAGAGATCATGTTGCTCAATTGACAACGCTGTGCACCTGATCGAGACATTCACATTCTTATACAATAATGCTGCTGCATTTCACAGTTAACCTTATAAATGTTCTGTTGATCGAGGCAGTGTGCGTCTCTCATGCATTTTGAACGAACTGAGGAATATTGGAAGATGATCACCCGAGAGCTGCAAAAAGTAGCACTTTCGTAAGTTCGCACTATTGACGTTTCAGGCTAGATATGCGAAAATAAATATTATGCGTCTTTCGTGAGTTATAGCTGTATATCTATGCTAACTATCTTCGCTGTAAAGCGCAAAATTTTGAGCATGATATCTTAAACGAGAACTGAAATTTTGTAGACTTTAATTCGAGCTATTCTCGGATAATTTTCATTGACAGTTTTCCAGAGGCAAACAGCTGTAAAATGGCGAAAAAATTGAAAACTTAATCAAAACTGTAGATTGAGTCCAAACTTTATGTAATACAGGTGCATCTTAGATGAAACAGATAAGAATAGACTCTGTGCATTAAAGAAAGAATTTTTTTTTTTTCAATACAATTAAATCTAAACCTCCAGCTACCTCTTTCTTTCTTCATTCAACAAAAATGAAGAGGAATCAGAGGAATTATTTTTCGGTTGTAGCATGATGTGGATTAAATTTTGCAATAAGGAAACCACTATTTCTGGCTCATTTTAGAAACAACATACATGCTATTGATTTCCCGATGCAGAAAGGTGCTTTTACGTAAGAGCCAGAGATAGTGGTGGCTTCTTGCAAAATGCAATCCATGTATCATTTGAAGACAAAGTGAGCCTAGGCGTACCTAATTGAATTTTTTACGTGAATTTTTGTGTGTGAATTCTTGAAGCAATCGATGCCACCGCATATCACCAAAACGTCATTCTGAGTAAACTAGCTCAGTCGAAAAGAGAGGAAAACCAATGCTGTTGAATATCTCGATTTCCGGTTTTACAGAAATATCGAATTAATTATACAAAAATGCGGACGCATCGCTAGAATCAAGATCAGTTTGAGGAGCTGACGCGGGATTGCATTCCTCTTGGCCAAAGACGCGGTTGACCAAGTTGTTGCCAATTTTTTTAAGAAATTCAGTTGGTGCAAATGAGTAGAACATTGAAACGCATCATCGTCGAAGTAATTAACATGAAAGTACATCGATAGAAATTTTTCTTTTTCTTGAAAAACAAGCACTTTTACCATCAAATATAACTTGGATACATTATCCTTAAATACTTGAAAACATATATTGCTTAAAATTTTTCCGAGAATTTCAGGTAATTCTCAAAAATTTGTTTCATTAAGTTTTCAGGAGGTGGCACTAAAGGACGACATTCACACACGTGTGAAAAAAGTTCTGGATCAACATTATTTTTATCAGTTTAGACGGGTAGATTTTGGGAATCATTGAATCCTAAAACTTATCTAGAACAGCCCATGAACTCGTTAAAAAAAAACTGTCACTGCGCAAGAGAAAGGTACATCGTATAGCTCTAAAATTACTAGTCATGGCAACGCTTTGGTCATCTGAATCATCCACAACAATTGGTCAAATATACCAGAATTTCTGGTTCGATTTTCAGGTACGTACTTACGTAGTCTTGGGTCAAATAAAAGCACTTAAAGTCTACTACATTACTAGGGTCTAGGGTACTATTCTATGAAACATCTCGAGGATTCGATATCACACACCATTAGATGAAGGGTACGCCATTTAAAAGGCGCTCGGTAATCTTTAACAGCGTACTTCATTCGTCTGTTCCATTTTTCGACTCTGTTCATTCCCATTATGCTCTTTTGGGGAGGGGGGTTACATGTCTTTGGTATAATCTTGTAACCACGAGACTTACACTCTTCAAATGATTTGCGACTTATAGCCTATACTTGGGAGCTATCAAACACTGATTCAACAGATCCTGACTCCCTTATAAAGAACCTACACTGAAAAAAAAATCTCGGTGTATTTACTTATAGAAAAGGGTAAAATTACCAAGAATTCAGGGCTCTATTTGATCCCAGTTTTTTCTCGGTAAAATTACCATTTATGGAATTGGTAATTTTACCGAGAAATCTCGGTAAAATTATTGAACTTTCTCGGTAATTTTACTGGACCTTGGTAAAAACGCCAATATTTTTTATCGATTGTGGTAGAATTACCTAAATAAAATGGCAAAGTTACCGGGAATTGATTACCAATAAAAGTGGTATTCTTACCTGAAAAAAAAACAGTAAAAATACCAGTTTTTAGGTAAGCTTACCAGTCTGTCTTAGTAAAATTACCAATACTTGGTAAAAAAAGTGAGATGGTAAAGGTACCAACGGACTTTGGAAAAAACGCCGAGAATTCTTTTTCAGTGTATAAACGCAATCATTGTGGCATTGCATAGCAAGGCAGCGCCTTGATCAACGAATTTCGTCAGTTAAGCTTGACAACGATGTTGAGAGTCATTGGAACTAGAAACCTCTAAGCGCATTGTCAGAAGCTGTTAGTGTTCAATTTTGGCCCACTTTAGAGGCCTCACTCGGGCCTTTTCGGCAGCAATCGAAAGTAATCAGTCGGCAGCCGGAGCCGGCCTCAAAAACGAAGAATAACTTAATAAAACCGACTGATTGCCTCTAAAATTGCCAGATTACACGAGAAACTTGATCGATTAGACCCTCCTTAGTGAGGACGCTTCGCGCATAAAATTGATTTTAATATGCTTTTAGTTACTCCTTTGCTGATTCGCACGACTTCGTGAAGATCTCAAAGCTTACTTTTCTTTTTACAAAAGGGTGACTGCGTTAGAAATGGAGAAAAATAGTTCCTCAATTTTGTTTTTATCTCGCTGCGCACCGAAGGAAATGAAGTAACGCCGTGCGTGTTCGGGGAATATGGGATGATATCACTTAAGGAGCATCTGTACTAAGGTTTATTTTCATTTCCCATTTTTATTGAAACCATATAGTGAGGAAACATTAAACGGCGCTAAAGGTATATTGCTACGCTAAGGAAAAGCGCCTTATGAGTCTTCAGACGTTGCCGAATTTCCTTTAACAAAACACTCATTTTCGGGGAAATTTGTAAACATTTTTCGTCCAATTTTCCGGAGAATTATATTCGTAGTTCGACCTCAAAGGTCTGAAAATTCCAAGGGGAAATATCCTTAACTTTCCATAAAAATAAATATTTTCCCGGTATACACTTGGCAACATTCAAATGTGCCCACGGCGTTTTTCCTCAGCACAGCAGTGTAATGTTTTAACACATGTTTAATGTCTCACACGAATGTCGTGTTCTCTGTGTAAACTGAAAGACCATCCACCATAAACGTATGTGTTCAAACTGTTCCAAATTTAATTTTGATCGTTTCCAAAAACTCTAAACCGATTATTAAGAAGTTGATTCAAGATGTCCTGTCATTCGACTGTATGAAGATATTTTTACTCTGTAAAAATATTGCCGACGATGCAGAGGTCTACCTACTTGAGCGCATCACAAGCAAACAGGATAAGCAGTTAACGAAATTACTGGAGTGGAACCCTGAGTAGGACGCCTGCCTCTCTTAATAATTTCTGATTCTCTGTCAACAGGTGGAGAAGAAAGTTTTCTGCACGGAAAACCAGCCAAGTGACATGCATGAGCAAAAAGTCAGGGGCACTGTCATAACATTCGTATACTCATTCATGGAACTTTTCGAATCGAGGCTCACAGGTTGTATATGATTGCTAATGCTGCCGTGCTAAGGAAGAACGCCGTGTAAACATTCGAGAGTTGCTAAATTTCCGCAGATAAACAATGTATTTTTGACGAAATTTATGCGTATTTTTCCTAGAAATTTTCAGGTATTTTAGATTTTATCGCGAACATTACTGTCTGAAAATTTTGAGGAATAATATTCAAAATTTTACCAGGAAATTCAATTTTTATGAAGGAAATAGGGCAATGTCTGAAGGCTTATACGGCATCTTACTATCCGCATGCAGGAATGCCAGAATGACCCTGACATAACTGGCATTCTTCCTCAGCATGGCAGAATGACCCTAAAAAACATGTTTCTAAATGCGTAGCTACCTGTATTTCTTACACCACATTGTTTTTCCGTCGAAGGCGCACGATGTATATCATCAATGATTTTTCGAATTATTATACATCAAGATTCATGTAATAAGCCATTTTAGTGACTCAAAGTGACTTTGTTTCCTCAAAAACTGTTTCATCAGGTTCACGTCATCTCAAAATTGATGGTTATGATAAACCCTGAAGTCTGCAATTTGACACATCAGCAAACATCGAGGAAAATTATTTAATGGAGCTGGCGTGCAGGGAGTTCAAAACGCATTTTTCTGCAATTGAAGCGGGATTGGCAGAAATACATTCATGTTTGCGGGAACTGTTTCGAAAGAGGTAAGCCAATACCAAAACAATTGGTCATCAATTTTTAATTAGCAACAATGGATAATTTTCATTTGAATTAGCTGCTAAAAACGATGACTGTGAGCAAGTGATTACTTTTTGACAAGAATTCATTGAAAATCGCAGAGCACTCGTGAAGTCGCCTTGCTCCGAACCGCGTGCGAACAAAGATAGTTTGATTTTTTAAAATTTGTGAATGTAGTGTTCTTTCCTTAGTATCAGCTTTCAGAAAAGTCCAGGAAAGCCATATTCGGGCGTATGGTGGGCTAGTTATCACCAAAATCCTGCTTCTAATTGAACAGACCTCGTACGTACATTTAAATAGAGGAAAAACAGTGTTGCCAATTTCAAGAATCTCCACTGTCGAGGTGACTTAAACGCAGGGTAAGAAAAGTAAATATTATTATTTGATCCGAAAATTCAGTAAAACCAGTCAAATTCCTAGGGCAAGAAAAGCAACCATTACTATTTGATCCGAAAATTCAGTTAAACCAGTCAAATTCCTAGGGTAAGAAAAGCAACCATTATTATTTGATCCGAAAATTCGGTAAAATCAGTCAAATTACTACTCAAGGAAAATTCGAATTCAGTAAATTGTGCACAACCATACATTCCAGCTTTACGCGTAGACTTAAACGCAAAACAAGAAAAGCAAGCACCATTATTCGCTCAAAAATTTTGGTAAAATCAGTTAGATTTGTACTCAAGCGAAGTTTGAAATTCAGTAAATTACGCACACCCATAAATTCTAACTTCGCTGAGCGCAAACAACCATTATTTGCGCCGAAGAAGGTTACGATTAAGTAATCATCTGACGTTTGGCAGTTATTATCGTGGTCAATTACCATTTTTACCGCATCGACAGTGTGTGCTCAAGTGATTGATTTGCCACAAATCAGGATGAGAGACGATCAGATAATATTTTCTGAAATTTAAACGCCACCTACAGTCGCAATAAAGTTATGGGTTGAAACAATGGCATTGTGAACAGGGCTAATTGCTTAATCGATGTGTATACTTGGGTGTGAGGTGATTAGTGGCTCTACTAGAGGAGTAAGAATTGTCTATTTGCTGATTGGTTAAGTAAGGATTAATGAGGCAAGTCAACTATTAGCCAATTACACTCTGTAACTGATTATCTACAAAGGAAGGAAGAAAGACGAATTACAGAACAGGCTGATTTCCGATGAAATCCAAAATTATCCGATCAACGTTTTACAATTATACTAGACAATTAAATTATGAGCACTGGGAAACTTTTACAAAAAGATTTTGGTTTTTAAAATGTCTAGGAGACCGACCGTGATCTATTTAGACGATAATTATTAATTATAATTATATTGTATTAAGTGAGCTATGAGCAATTTAATATATAAAAATGTATAAAATAAAACAATGGATACCCATCGACGAAGACTGTTTTTAAGGATGTTCTGTTTTAAAGAAGTTCTGAATAAAGGTTAAACTGCGTTTCCAACGCTAGAATCGCTACTGCGAGTAACCATCCCCCGCGAATATTCGAGACTCTCCTTAATTTCATGTAATCCATTCAAACGTATGTAAAACAATCGATATCTATCGACAGCGGCAATCTCATCCAAAATCGATAGTTGCTATGGATTTAAATGGAGGAAAAAAAGTGATCTCCGAGAGCTGCCACCGTGGCACCTGTACTGCCGTGCTAGGTAAAAACGCAAAAGCATTCGAATGTTGCTAAATTTCCTCTTGAAAAATATTTATTTTTTAAGAAAATTATTAATATTTTTCAATTGAAATTTTCACACGATTAGATCGATTAAAATACGAAAAAAATCTTGTGAAAAATCGTGGACAGAAATATTCACAAATTTTCCTGGAAATTCGTGATTTTTCGAAGGAATTATGGCAACACCTGCGGGCCGATTATTAAAATTGATAGACAAAGCTATAGACAAGTAAGACACAAGAATTGTGGATGCATCCTATTGGTGGAAGCAAGTGGTTGCAATGGACAAAGGAGGTAGGTGATTAACTAACTAATGATAACCCACGAGAGACCCGATAGTTAGTTTTACCCGATAGTAATTGTTTTCTCTCTTAGTCGATAGGAACCACCCATTTCAACCAATAGGATAGCTCCATACACCCTATTTCTTCTTTTGTCTATGGCTTTGTCTATCAATTTCAATAATCAGCCCGCTGAAGGCTTATACGGCGTTCTTACTTAGCACGGCCGTGTAGTCCCAACCCCCGCGGATATCCGAGGCTCCACTTACACCAATTACCGCGTAAGCAGGTGTCGGAGGGACCAGGACCAGCGACTCCCAAAACACGAGACTCGACGTTTCAATACGAATCCTGAGAAGTTTCTCCACCGTTGGTTGAAGAGAACTCGGCTCAAGAGACAGATTATACTTTTATAGACTTTCACTTTGTTCGCGGCCGGATCTGCCACCTAATCCGGCCCGGCACCGGTTAAGCTCACCGACCCCCTGCCCCCCCCCCCTCCGGCCTCGTAGACCTTCACTCCTCATCAAATACTTTTGTCCTCTAACCCCTCTCCACCGGCCACTTAACCGATCCGACCCATGCGTAAGGATATTCATTCCGAGTGGAGATTACCGGCTTATTGCAGCAACTGATCTTGAATTACGAATCGACTTGACGAGTATGGTACCCGGGAATTTGACTTTTAGTAATCATGAATGCAGGCTGAATGGTCATTACTTAAGCAGTTCCCTCCCTTAAGGAGGTATATATCATACATATAAATATCGTCCAAGAGAATGCGGTCCTCTCTGCACAGACTCCCATGGGTGGTTTCACGATGACCGGAATAGTTTTGTCGCCGTAACAGACAACATATTTTTCGGTCATATTTTTAGTAGTAATGATAATGACTCAAATTTGTTTGCATTAATCTACACGGGGTTACGTGTTATAACGCTTTTCAAAGATTTATCGCTCTAATTTTCAATTTTAATATATAAATCGCCGAAAATGTGCTGTTTGTTACGGCGACAAAACTAATCCAGTTATCGTGAAACCACCCCTATACTTTCCGGAGGGATGATTTTTTGGGGGAAAAATCGCCTCTCGCCCTCTGGAACCAAAATGGGTCACTTGCGCTGGTCACAGAATCATGTTTTGATGCTTGGTTCTTGTAGATTAGCTAAAAATAAGAAGATCTTTCCAAACAGAGACTTTCTACCGTATGAATATTGAGTATTAACCGAGGTATCGCCCTTTAAAAAGTCGAGTTTTTGACGTCATCCACCGCGGCGGTGACACCCTTGGTTTCTTCCAGCTTTCTTTCATCCACGGTTTACGTTGAGTAATCAGTGCAAATGTGTGTCTCCTGGACTGATGAATGCAAGGTGGAAGAAACCAAGGGTGTCACTACCGTGGTGGATGACGTCAAAAATCCCTCTTTTCAAAGGGCGAAAACTCGGTTAGTATTCAACGTAGAAAGTTTCTGTTTTTGGAATTTAATTTGAAATGACACTTGGAGTCATATTTGGACTACATTTTGCAATTTGGAACTACAACTTTTGGCTCATCCGTAAAAACACTGCAGCGCATTTAGAGACTAGTGGTACATACGCTGTTCCTAAGCTGAGAAAGATATTGTAGTTCCAAATTGCAAAACGCAATGCACTTCAAGATATAAAGCCTGAAAAACAACTTGTGAAAAAAAAAATTGCACCGATTACTCAACCCGTGTTTTGAAAAGAGACCCAGGTATAAAAAACCATGATACGCGTTAACGCATCCACCGTGTTAGAGATAAGACGATCGTAGAGAGACAAATGAAGTTATTACCTGCGATTATACACAAAAAAAAAAAAAACACATCAAATTACGATTTTGTGACGCGATGTTGATCTCGTCACGTTGCTCGGAGGATCCCAAAATCAACGTTGACTCAAGGTTTCTGGATGTCACTTCCCATGCCGATCGATAATGGGGTGAACTGAGCGGTTTTAGAATAAGTTAGACTGTTTCTCGTGTCACCGAATGTCCTCTTATGTTCATTATGTCTAGGCACTTTATTTGAGTTACATCTAGTTTATGGAAAACATTCTCAAAGCGTTTCAGGACCGAATGCTGCTTAGATTTTTATTTGTACCATTTCTATAACACGAGTGGAAATTAGGGAACGTAAGATACAGTAAAACTGTCTCCGGTTAAAAACGTCAGTATATAAGCCAATGGCTGCGAAGTTCACTGCTTCAATGTTCTTGAATCCGTACCGATTATTAAATTTCTTTATTTTTAGAGCAAACAAGTGACGAGTACCTAACTGGTAAAAGTTTTAAGTAAAAGAGAATTCCTCATTGATCGTTCAACTACACTTTGCAATTAGGAACTACAATTTCTAGCCCATACGTAAAAACACTCATGTGCGGAGCAGTGGCGTAACGGGCGCCCCCGCAGACCCTGCTATGCAGGGGGGCCCAAGCACCTAGGGGGCCCTCCGGGCCTTCGGCTGCCGAAATTTTGTTTTTCTCTGTCTCTTTGATGCTTAGCTTTGGTATTCAAACTTTGGGCCTTTACTTACCGAGATGGGGCTTCTTCCGCTGATTTTCATTGTTAGCTCAAGGTTTTTCATACTTCTTTTGGACTGTTCCTAACTTTTTTTTTGCTGAAAGGCCCCTGCCTTCCAATGTCCACTCAGTGATTACTAAAATTTTTCTCTTTTGTGTTACTTTTCGTAGGTATTTCGGGCTTTGTGTGAACCATGAATCTAAAGGGCCCACAAGGCCCTTGGGGGCCCTTCAATTCTTGGGCTTGCATGGGCTCTTTTGTAGATTCTTGGGCCTGGGCTGGGCCCCCGCCACCCTTTAGATCCTTTAGGGGCCCCATTTAATCGGGTACGGGATCCAGAACAGTGAGGGGAGAGGCATTCAAAGTCCAAGTCCGTGATTTGAAATTTCTCGGGCCAAAAAACGGGAAGGGGTGAGGGAAGTAAGAGGGGCGGGAGGGGGATGATTCTGGAATTTTATCGACATGGGGGGGCCCTAGAAAAAATTTTGCAGGGGGGCCCAGTGGAAGTCCGTTACGCCACTGGTGCGGAGGGAAGCTAAATGGTTCATATGTCGTCTCTAAACTGAGCCAGACATTGTCCCAAATCGCAAATTGCAGTCCAATCGACCGATCACAGGCCAAATTAAAATCCGGCTTTATCCAAATTTTCCACATATTCCAAATTTCAACACAATTCTATTTGATATTCCTTGCCGAATCAATGTATTTACGTAATAAATTCACTTGTGTGTGTATGCACGTTATGACACTTTTTAAAACATGAGATTGACAACCTTTTATCCATTGATTTCAGGATCAAATTATGTCACTTATTCTAGAATGCACATTATTCAATTATTCATACAATGCCCAATCAAACCCATAAATTGAGTAAATTTATGGATTTGATAGGTGGAGGCGCAAAATCAAATGATCATAGAATTTGGAAGATATTAATGAGGCAATATTTGGCGAACTGTACACTTGCTGAAGCGTGTTTGATTAGGTGAGAATTAAGATCGCTCTGTGCCTACCCGGATTAATTTTATAGGACAGTAATTAGAAGAGTTGAGGAACTTAAAACCTATAGTTTATAATTTTGGGAGAGCGTTCAGAACCTGCCAAAAATGATTGCAATCACTCAGGGTTAAAACTCGCTTCTACTCAGTCATTGCGATCATCGATCAATATCTGTGAGTACGTTCATCAGACATTCTCCAGTCCCTTTTAAAAAGTAAATATCAAAGAATATTTAACCAACGAACTGTTTAAATTTGGAACTTGCCGATTAAACCTTTCACTCAGCTGGTCTGAACCCTCTCCAAGAATATCCCTGCAAAGCCGGATTCAAGGGTCCTGCCGCCTGTCACATTCCAAAAATGAGGATGAAATTTTTAAGCCTCTCCTCAGACGGTTCTACATTACACGTTTTAAAAAAATTAAGGAGAAATTAGAGAGGGAAAATTGACACGGGCCTACACTGGGAAGAAACCATGGTCAAACTTTCGGCTAAAGCAATGAGCATTTGATCGGGAAAAACATGAAAATCTTAAAATCACGAAAAATTAAAAATGCTGTGAAAAATTGATAGGAATATAGGCACCTATTCTAAACTTGGTGGTATGGAAATTTTATAGTGAGTTGTCAAAAATTAATTCTCCAATTAGACATCGTAAAAAATTCGTATAAAACCAATAATGAAAGGAGGCAAAATGAAACTTCAACTCTAGCTTAGAGTGGTTAATTTTCCATAATAAATACCCACAAATTCCGCACATTTACTCTATGAGGGCATTTCGAAGTTTAAGAACGATAAATTGCAATTTCAAGTGAAATGAAGTCAAAGTTTGCCGGTCTTGTTGTCAGCATTGGAAACCGTTAATTCCAAATGCTCATATTGATCACAGCGCAAATTAGGTATGATTTGATGATCGAGATTAAACTGCAGAAGTGCTGAGAAACATCTTACATGGAAAATCCATATTTTCAACTTAAAACCTGTTTTTTTGGGATAAGTGTCTACCTTGAGACACATTATCCTAGATTTACTAAAATTGTCCAATTCGGAGCTTTTGCTTTAAAAACGGGTGAAAACTTGTGGTGCGATGTCCATGTTACTTTTTTGACTACCCCTGAATCCGACTCTAGCGTGGCGCGTGAAAGGGGTGGAACTCACCGAAAAGCAGGAAAAGCGCCAGGTGCCACCTCATAATTGAAAATCCAAGGGTGGGACACACATGAACAACAACACGCGCGAACTTGGGACGCGAGAAGAAAAACGCACCACTTCAAGAACTGACGCGCTCGGCCACTGGTGATCCACTGAGGAGCAAGTGCAGCCAGCGCTCGCCGCGTCGCGACGCCGACGACGCCGGCCCCTGCCCCAACCAACGTTGCCAAGATGTGCGGGAAAACCTGGATATTTTACTTACATTCCGTTGAATTGGAAAATGCGCTAAATTTTCAGCACAATCTGGCAACAATGGCCCACCGCACCGCGGACCAGGAATCTACCGCGGGGGTTAAAATAGAGTCCGTCATAAAAATGCCCCTTTCTGGGGGAACTCAGGGATTTCGTTCAGATCGGCGTCTCCCGCACAAAAGGACGAGGCTTGATTCCGATATTGCCAAAATCTCTCGCCAATTATATTTTGACCAGGAGAATCTCGGGCTGTTTTGAAATTCTCCTGAATTTTATACCAGTTTCATTGAGAAACCAGAAAAATTTTGGATAAAAATTATACTTGGAACTAGGTAACGTTCTTTCGTCCAGGTAACGACACAATTTGGCCGAATCGATGACTCATGAAGAGACAATTCTCCACTGAAAATTTTAGCACGAATTCAAAGCTCGTTTTTAATACAGCGTTGTAAAATTTACATTTTTTACAATTAATTGATAAATGCTTATATGTAGTTTGAAGTTCCTTGAATGGAAAAACAACTGTAAATGACCCCATCTCATTTTCTGACGCCTTTATAAAGTTGCTGTGCCTCAAAAAATAAAGAAAGGAGCAACAGAAGTTATATTTTCAACCGACAAATTTCAAAATATTTTCGAATTTTACAATGGTAAAAACGGTAAACTTCGAGACGTTCTAATGAGCTTTAAACTCGAGCTAAAACCTTCACCGGTAGATTGTCTGATTATAGAGTATCGTTTACGCTATTTTCGCAAAAAAGCCCTGAGTTTCCCAAGAAGGAGCACAGAAACAGCCTTTTTTCGACAAGCTCTTTTCGAGCGAGCCGTATCCGCCAAGTTAGGTCGAAAAATCGGGTTGTGAGATTTTCAAGGAAAGTTCCCTCGGATGCAGGCCAGTCGCCCCTCCCGCCTCCGACGTGAGGGCCTATTCTTTATTTGCACTTGACCTCCGGATGATGGAAATATCTGAGACAATAGGCTCCACGGAGAAATGCGGATACGCCTTTACGTCACAGAGCGACGATGAGGGCGCGCACGCAGCGGTTAGAGGTAAATCTCAGAAGACATAATTATCGCGACGCGCTGTATGTGTCGTTGCCTGATCGTTGAAATGAAGGCGGATCATGCCTCTTGCCGACAAACGCGACGTTTATAGATATAAATCTTGGCTCGCCTTCATTTAGAACGATTAGGCAACTTTTTCGACACGAAAAATCCATTTTCACCTGATCGTTGAAATGAAGGCAAACCATGCGGCTTGCCAGCAGACATGATGTGAAGTAAGTACCAGATCTCATCTAGCTTTCATTTTGAACGGTCAGGCAACTATTTCAACACGTACCTGAGGTATGTTTCCACCTCATCGTCGACATAATAGCAAACTCCTCTTCTCTTTGTAGCATTAAGGACAGTTACAACTCGGCAAAACAGCTAGGATTTTCTTCATTCAGCACAGATTGGTATTATTTTGACATATTCCTTCCTTTTCAAAATGGTACTTGATTCGGACATACCATAGCATATCTCGGGCAAAATTAACCTTAATTAATCTTGAAATTCAAAAATAAGAGGCATCTAAAGTTAAAGGCGATATAACTATTCGCGCAAGATGGATGTCCACTTTGCATGTGAAAAATGGAAGACGCGATGGCGTGAGTCGTGAACTCGCAATGCTCTGCTCTACACTACTAGTTTGTAGAACCATTACGAATAAGACAAACGGAAACAAACACAATATGGAAATAGAGGGAGGGAAAGGATGCGCGTTTACGACGGCGCAGAGATACAACTATTCGTACTTGATGGACGTCCGTGCTGCATCTGAAAAATTGAAGGCGCGATGACGCGAAGCGTGAAGCTCTCAATGCTCTGATATTACCTGTCAATGAGATGTCGCTCAGATTCGGCAGAAAAGTTAAAAAAGAGGCCCGAACACATCTCTCCCACCTTCGGCTGTGTTACTCACGTAGTGCTTGAAGCACCATTACGAATGAGACAAACGGAAACAAACACAATACGGAAATAGAGGGAGGGAAAGGATGCGCGTTTACGACGGCGCAGAGATACAACTATTCGTACTTGATGGACGTCCGTGCTGCATCTGAAAAATTGAAGGCGCGATGACGCGAAGCGTGAGCTCTCAATGTTCTGCTATATGCTGTCAATGAGATGTCGCTCAAATTCGGGAAAAAAGTTAAAAAGAGGCCCAAATACGTCTTTCCTGTGTTCGGCTGTGCTGATACTCGACCTTTCTTATTTTTTCAGGTTCTTGTCTGATTCTTTTTTAGGATGGATTTGCAGACCTACGTCTTAAGCTCGTGTAAACCGCAGCACTGACTCGGTTCTTTTGGAAATAATGGTGCTTGGATGCGTCTAGTGGCTTTATTTTTTTACGTTTTCTTTCATTTCAGAAGTCTGTTGGTTACTTCGATACGTTCAATTTTGCAATTTTACTTTGTACGATAAAGTAACTTTGAACCTGAAACTTGTGCTGCTCTGCCAAAATTTTCTGAACCCCTCTCCACGTAGGGGATGCCCTGCCAAGAAATATCACATTACACCCCTTTAACCAGCCAAGGATCTACGCCCTCAGATGCAAGCCAGTCGACCCTGGTTACATACTTCCTGTCATACTTCATTTTCTGCATGGAAAACTACTAAACGCCAATTCTTAAAAACTTCGGTGATTTTTCCTACCTGTATGAAGTATATTCTGTGAAAATTTGAAGCTACGATGTTGGCTGGGTGGGTATTCTATGCAAAAAAATTGAATCGGAGATTTTGAAACAACGCAATATGCATTTTTCCAGGTTTTTACCGTCAATACATCGAAAATTGCGCCAAATCTGAGCTGCTGCCTTGCTATGGAAAAACGGCATGTGAAACTCCAGGCGTTGCCAACTTTCCTTTGATAAATCACGAATTTTCGGGGATATTTCTAAACGTTTCTCTTCCGATTTCTCAGAGAATTTCGTTGCAACTTGATGCAAATAGTCTAAAAATTAAAAGGAAAAATATTGATAACTTTTCTCACAAATATGCATTTTATCGGAGGAAATTTGGCAACACTCCAGTGTTCATACGACATTTTCCCTTAGAACGGCAGCAGTGAGGATCTACCTTAACCATGGAATTGTCTTACTGTGCGCTACGCAGCGGCCAAGTTTACGCCAAGCTGGCCTCCTTCGCCTGCTGAGCAGAGGTATCGGTCGGCCTGGCCGTTGACCTACTCTACCCTGCGTGTGGACCCCCCCCCCCCCCCCCCCCCCACGACATCAAGAACCATCTAGATCCGATTTAAATTGGAGCTTCTCGGCCGCGCGCCGGATAAAGCACGGACCTACCTCACGGCACACAGTGGAGCGAGTCAGTCAGAGAGGTCGGACATGAAATGTTTGACCAAAACTGCAAATGTATAGGTTTCCTTCGTCACATTTTTAACTTTAAGGGGTGCTTCTTGAGG
Source organism: Bemisia tabaci (assembly GCF_918797505.1). Lineage (NCBI taxonomy): Eukaryota > Metazoa > Arthropoda > Insecta > Hemiptera > Aleyrodidae > Bemisia > Bemisia tabaci. Next base: position 53,474,635 of record NC_092797.1, read on the forward strand.
AAAATTCCAAGAGGAAACTAAAAGAACCACTTTTAGGATTTCTAAGTTTTGTATAAACGGAGTTATGAGCGTTGAAAGTTTCCAAATTTTGTTCGACTTCTATTGAGTGGATCCATTGTGCGGCAGTGAGGCCATCTCTTTAACCTGGCGGCAACTACTTCTACGGAAGTTGCGGGTTGCAGGTTGCGGCCATGTCAGGCGGAAATTGAGAATCGGGTCCGCAATGTAGACATAAACGCAAAGGTGGCAACTTATGGTGGTTTGGTGGCGCATTACGTATTTATGTACTTATATGACTTCAACTTCCTTAAATCGAGTGATTTCTAGACTTTTTGAATTTACGATCCATACAGTTTTTTTTTTTTTTTTATATACATATATAACTTTTAGGCTTAATTGATTTCCTGTTTATATAATTTTGTTTTTGAGCGTTGCTGAATTTTGTTGTCTAAATTCGTCTACTACTTGTTTAGATATTTATTTATCATCTTTTTTAACTGAAGAGTTCATCAATTTTTATCTTTATAATCTAATAAAGGTTAGTGTAATTTTATTTATCTCTTTATTATTTTTTTTTATTTTATTTATCAATGTTTTGGATCTGATTCCTGTTTTTTTTTGTTCTGCTCATTTTGTATGCATGCATGGCATTGGGAGCTGGAACTGTTCTTCTTTCATAGATTGCCTCCAAAAGTGCCCGACTCGGAAAGTGGAAAAAGAAGCAGTTGGGTACAAAGAATTTCAATGTAGGTAGATCCATAACGATGATAATTTCTGTGAACTGATTTTTTAGTAAAATGTCCAGTAGACTGACACATTTATCAGAAAACGGAAAAAAAAGCAAATCCATTTTCGACGACTCAAAAAGGATGGGCAAAGCGAGTGGTAATGATAATTTCCTTTACAATTGAAGGGCTTGGAGGACAAGGCGCATAAGTGCAGTTTTTGCTATTTCGAGAAACACGTGTTTGAAGTTTCGAAATCACATGGATCCTCATGGAGGAAAGAAAGTTCAAACTTACTTTATGATGCTTAGAAATCGGAATTTGGGAGCGAATTTTTCACAGAATATGCACAAGAATAGTTTTACTTGATATCATTAATAACTCAATTTTTTCAAAAACTGCACTTAGGCGCCTTGTCCTCCAAACCCGTCAGTTTTTCTTATTAGGTTTCCACATCTTACACAAAGAGATTCCAAGATTGTGGGTAAAATAGACCGCTAACCGTGCCGTGCGGTCGAGCCCTATTTACGAGTAGATGTTTGGTTTCGTTAGGCTGCAGCCACCCTTTCGTCAGTTACTTTCGGGGGATGATGGAGAGGGTAGGGAAGTGCTTTTTGTATTTAGGCCCGGTGGATGGCTACTGTCACTTAGAATGTTTTTGGCGCTCATTTTTTTTTTCTTTTAACCAATTTCAAATAGCCTATCGGCTAATCCCATGCTTATTACCCCAGCCCCAGGTGACCATTGCTTGAGACCATCAAACTCAGATCACCTGCTGGCCGGGAATCGAACCCGGGACCTCTTGGTCATAGGGCCAGCACTACAACCACTACACCACAGAAGGCCGACTTTCAATCCCCAAGAAGAGCCCTTTGGCTAAAAAGATGGAAATTTTTGGTCTTTTATTGGTGCGACATGAACGTCTGGCAAGTTGCGTATTTTCCGAAGGAAAACAGCTCGTTTCGAAACAAAAAAGAATTCCTGCCTATCTTTTCAATATGAAGAGAGGGGGGAATTTTAAAGACTAAAAATAAATATACGTTTGCATATTTTGGGATTTCTTTACTCAATGCTTTCAAAATCCCTGTGATGTGACCACTCCTGACAGCATGGATACCTAATGCAGATTTTAGGTTCTATGATCGTAAGTGAAAATTAATAGATACAAATTTTCAGACATCAAAACACTGAAGTACAATTAGAATAGTCTGGAGCCTACCCAAAGAAAAATGGGAGATGAAGGGGGGAGTCATCAAGTAAGTGGTTTGGTCTACTGTTGAGGGGGTTGATTGGTCTTGATGAATCTGGATCCTTTAAAAAAGCTCCTGTTCAACATTGCAAGCCTTGAAGAATAGACCAGAACAGTCACACAACATCTCCTCTCAAGATATTTCCCCTGATCGCCAGTTTCATGGCAAGGACTATAGAGAGGAAGGTATAGTACCAATGGCCAAAGTGTAAAACCACGTATCTCCATTACAGGGTTTCAAAATTTCTGCTCATACTTCATTTTTTTGAAAAAACAAACCAACTTGGGATATTAAAACTTAAACATATTAATGTGTTGGAAACCAAGGAATTACGTTGACAATTCTCGAACCAAAAGCATTAACTATGACAGGAAGTCTGCAACGTCACAAACGGAGATCCGTGGTTTCACCGATTCGTCATCGATATGGAGGTGGAACAGATCAAAATTTCCATGAATAAGCCGAAATTTTTCTTTATTTGTTACAAAAAGTAAAAGAAACAATTCAAGAAACCAGTTCACAATTCTTTTGACAATTAGATGTAGTGAGCAAACCTAACAGAAACGAAAACGAGAAAAATGTAAAAATCAACAATTTTAATACAGTAAAATAAGATACTTTACCAATGCTACGTAGTTGTCTAACGGGGGAACAAAAAAAAAGGAACCAACAATTTTCAGCACGAAAATTGTCGTAAAAAATCAAGCTAAAATGAATCCATCGTATGAAAATAAAGCGATCAGCAAAATCAATAGACAAAGCAGAATCTAGTCATCACTGAATGGAGCTCTTAATGATACTGGAACGAGGAGGCTATTAATTAACAATTCGAATATAAAACATTAAGTTGTGAATAATCTAACTAAAAAGGCAACACGGATCCTTAGACAAATTTAAAAACAGAGGTTGTAAAAAGGCAGTAATCAAAATTTCCAACGAGTCCTACACATTCCTGATCCTTACTCATACGCAGATTTTAAGATAGTTAAAAAGAGGATCATGCATCTTAGACATGCTTTTTGCAGTTTCACTGGTGAAAACTCGAAATTAAAAAACTTAAAAAGTACATAAGAGCTTATTACAACCATTTCCTAGTGAAAATATGATGACATGCATCTAGCTGAGATTGCACCCATTGTACTCTTATTTGCTGTTCTACAGAAAGTTTGTTGGTACGAAACTACAAAATTTTGCATCTATAAGGCTATTGAGCTTAAGCTCAAATTGATTTTACTTAAAAATTTATGCTTGACTTTTTCAACAAAACATCCACATTGGAATTGAAGATGACGACTAAATAAATTAAATAGAGGAAAATTTTCTTTCAGATTTTTTAAAAAAAAAGAGAATTTTTTTTTTCATGCGGTCCACAATTTCTTTCTTTCTTTAAACAGGCTCTAAAAGTTGATTTTTTTTAATATTGGTCGGACTTAAAAGCTGAGGTGCTAAAATTAAAATTCTAAAATGAAATTATGCAAACATAAAACAATGAAAGGTTAAGTCTTGATTGAGTAAAACGATAATTACATAAAAATTAAGAACAGAATACAAAGAGTCTTATAATAAACTGAAAGTACGGGCATTTTGACATAATCAAATTGACTCTTTTTGCAGATAACTAAAGGAAAAGGAATCGATTTGGAAGGAATAACACAGTTTTCGAGTTCTTCAGAGCTGCATTGAAATCCCTGGAAATAATTAAATGTTTAAAAAATCTCCGCTATGCCTGTTTCCATTTTCAAAATGTTTTCAATTGATAGCTTTACATAATTAAAAAGATTTTTGTTTCTTCATTTTTTTCAGACAAAGATAGAAAATAACAAACCGTAAAATTGCTCAAGATATTCTTCTGTTTTATGAGGAAAAGAAGCAAGTAAGTATACACCAGGAGCCAGTGAAGCATACAACTTCCCAAAACGCAGTTGTTGGATTTACTACTAGTAACATATTACCATTACCATCATTTGCAGTCTTCTACTTTTTCCGTTTCTTGGCAGGTTCCTGAAAAAACAAAACACTGGTTAGCTCATATCATAATGATGTCAACTGAACTACTTTTTACATCAGACCTCATAAATGAGCAAGTAATACATATGTGCGGAAACATTTTTTTATTTGTAAACTTATCTTTCAATTCGATGGTAATTTTAAATGTAGGTCATTCGAGCCTAATTATTTTAGCACTTTATTCTCAAGGCATTTTTGCAAAACTTTCCTGCATTATTCTTGTTCATGCTTATCTCTGCTTGCAAAATTGCAGATTTCCTGTCATACTTTATTTTTTCTTCGGAAAACTAGTCAACGTAATCTCATGAAAACTTCCTTGATTTTTCTCCTCTGTTTGCAGAATGTTCTGTATAATTTCAAGTTATTAAGTTGATGTGTTTTCTCTTGGAAAAATAAACTAGAAGCAGACGTTTTGAAAGATCACAATGGAAATACGTGGTTTTGCACTTTGATCATCCACATAATAATAATAATAAATTATTCGTTATAAATGTTCAATCGGGCAAACAAATGCATCAACAATGTGTTTCTTAATCTTAAACAAAGAAACAAATGAGTTCCTTATTACTATATTTTTAAACCAGAACTAATTTTACTAATCTGTGAGTTGATTAATCGAATAAAATGTCTTATCAATTAAATAGTTTATATAATAGTTAGATATGCTATCTTCATTTTGACATGAAATTCAGGAGTAGCCTGTTGTAATATGATTAAAAGCTCAAGCTGAAATGTGGAATGTATTTTCTACCTGTCTACTTAAAGATAATTTTGGCAATGTTGATGAATAAATTTGCATGATAATAAAGAAAAAAAAGTATTAATGACTGAAACAGAGTTCCATTATCTCAGCCAGATAATACACTTCCTTCGTGGCAGTGTGAAATTCACGAAAACAGGGTTCCAGTTTTCTTGCAAGTTTTGGTAAGAAATGAATATCTGTCTAGTCTTACATTCTCTTAACTTTCAAATGCACCCATTCAGACAGGTATTTTTTACTTTTTTTACTTTCCCGTTTATTTACTTACAGTAATTAAAACGTTAATCATTTTTTTTATATACTACTAAAGGGTGTTTACAGGCAAGAAATAAATCTCTGACTTTCCCAGGTTTTCCCGGGCCAAAATAATTTAAATTCTCTGACTGTCTACATAGACCATTTGATTGCTTAGAAATAAAATTTAAACATTTTTTACATCAATTTTACTGCAAATGACGAAGATATGTAAAGTAGTATTGTTCAAGTATCGATAATTCAATTGGTCTGTTTGGAGTGTGACTCAGAGTCGATCTCAAGATTTTTCAAATTTCTAATCTTTTTCATAAAATTCTGTGACTTTTCCCTGATTTTACTGACCCTATGGAAGTCCCTACCAATTCCTGGTTTTCCAGACCTATAGACAACCAACTACTTTCTCCCTCAAAACTAAGACTTATCATTCATATGTTTAATTATTCTTCTCTATTTATTTTTCTCTTTTTGCAGAAAAAAGGATACATGCTTTGATACATGCTCACATAAAAAAACTCGGTTAGAATGCTAAGTGCTGTTGACTGCACTTCAGAGATCAAAACAATACAGAAAGACCAAGGTAACGTAATAACTTTCAAAATAACATTAGTCCTGTTTCAAATCAAATAGAAAAGCAAGAGCATGTAGCACAAGTGAAAATACAAACAATATTATTACTGCATTTTTCACTTGACAAACATCTACCAAAAAACAAATATATGAATGGGATTGGATACTGATGTAGAAGTAGCAAAAAATCACAGCCTCGTTTTTGTCACCTGATATTATTTTAAACCTGGAAGAATGCCTCTTTTAACAACTGCGATAAATCCAGACAAAGTGAATTGCTTTTCCTCGAGACGATCAGTCGTTCATTCTGCGAAGGGAATCATTGCGAGTTCACAACCGCTAGCTACAGCATGTGGATTGGAAATACTCCGTAAAGGCGGCAACTGTGCTGATGCTGCGGTCGCTGTAGCCGCTGGCCTAAGCCTCACTGAGCCTGGAAATACTGGTCTTGGGGGTGACATGTTTTGCCTCTTCTATAATGCCAAAACCAGGAGTGTTCACTCGCTAAATGGTAGTGGCAGAGCAGGGGCGATGAGTACTCTTGAGGCTATCCGGAAGGAACTTGGGTTACTGGATGGTCAGGTTGGAGAGATTCCCCAACGGTCTGTTCATGCTGTAACAGTTCCTGGAACGGCTGCTGGCTGGGTTGATACCGTCAAGAAATTTGGTAGTGGCAAAGTAAGGTTCGAGGAAATCTTAGAGCCAGCCATTAAACTTGGCGAAGAGGGTTTCCCGGTGAGTGAATTTGCAGCAGCCTTATGGAGAAAACATGAAGACTTACTGAAGTGCGCTTCACCCAATGGCTACGAGTTGCTTAAGAAAGATCCCTTGGCAAAAGATGGTTGCCGAGCACCATATGAAGGAGAAATCATGACAAATCCAACTTTGGCAAACACATTCAGACAGCTTGCAAAGCACGGGAAAGCAGGCTTTTATACAGGGCCTGTAGCACAGGAGCTGGTCAAGGTAGTTCGAAATCTCGGCGGTTACCTCACACATGATGATCTCAGGCATCACATGGAAACAGGCACCGAGGAAACAGAACCGATCAAATTCAACTTCAAGGCACCTGATGTTGTTGAAATCCACGGACAGCATATGTCGGACAAATCGAGAGAGGGCGTTGACGTCTGGGTGCATCCACCAAACAGTCAGGGCATCGTTTCTCTGATGGCTCTTGGGATTATTGAAGAACTACAGAGGTCTGGAAGGGTCTCAAACTTCTCCTTGGAAGAACATAATTCTGCTCGGTATCTTCACGTTTTAATCGAAGCACTTCGAATTGCTTTCTGTGACGCAGAATATGTGTCTGATCCAAATTCTTCCAAAATACCTTTCCAAAACTTGCTCAATTCGGAATACCTTGCTCAGCGAGCAAAACTGTTCTCGTCAGAAAAAGCTGCCAACTTATTTCCCCGCGGCATACTAGATCATCACTCCAGTGATACTGTCTATTTCGCTGTCACTGACAGTGATGGCAATGGTATAAGCTTCATAAACAGTAATTGTAACTACTTTGGCACAGGTATTGTCCCAAAAGGGTGCGGATTCTTGTTGCACAATAGAGGAATATCGTTCAAGCTGCAGCCATCAAACCATCCAAACATCTTAGCACCGAGGAAAAGACCATATCACACAAACATTCCAGCTCTTGTGACTAACACAAGCGATCAGAGTTTACATTCTGTTTTTGGAATTATGGGTGGGTTCATGCAGCCACAAGGTCAAGTGCAATTACTCTTGAATCAACTCGTCTTCCAGCTTGATCCGCAGGCTGCACTTGACTCGCCTCGCTTCTGCATCGAATATTGTAAGATGCCCATCAATGGCCGATATTACGACACAGTTTACCTCGAGGATGGATTCACTACAGAGACCGTTGAGGAACTTTCGCAACTAGGTCACAAAGTGGAAGTACTGAAAGGGAAATCAGAAGATTTCTGTGGTATGGGTCAAATTATCCGTTTCCATGTGGACGCAATCAGTGGCAAAACTGTTTGGAGCGCCGGAAGTGACCAGCGAGGGGATGGTGCTGCTGTACCACTTATATAAATTTTGATTGTGGTAAAAAATGAGAAGGGGAAAAATAGATAACAACATTAGTCACTTTACTTTTTCCCCATTTCATGCAATGTTATTTGCTCAAGGAGGAGTCAAGTGATTATTTTCAATTCCTTTCTCCATTTATAGGGATTCATTGGGAATATTCAATTTTGCTGAGAAGTGCAATATAGTTGATAGATCTACGAACACTCTTAAAGAGCAAAGACAAATCAATGCTCAAAGGATACGTGATGATGAACCTTTTGAGTTTACGTAAGGACAAGTGTTAAGAAAGCTTCTGAAAAAGGGGAGTCATGGAGTAAAAAGTCTCAGATATTGCTGTAGAGCAGTGCTTTGCAGCCCAGATATTCAAGTCTAGCAGAATGTCTTAAAATTTGGAATTTTTTTTTTTTTCATATTTTACCCTCAAGCAAAAGAAGTGCTACACATTACTTTCCTGCCTCACCGCATAATGACAGGCATTGCCACGAACTTCGCCCTACTGAAAAAAAATCCAAATTAAACAGCAGAATTTCTGCTCTAAAGTTCCACAGAATTTTCTGTCTATGCTCTTTTCTTTTACTTCTACATGGCAACACTAATGAGCTAGGGAAAAACGTTGTATGAGCCTTCAGAAGTTCAGACATTGCCATATTTCCTTCAATATAACGCATTTAGTGGGAAAATTTTGAATATTTTCCTACAAATTTTTCGGACCGTTTGTTTGAAATATTATCTGAAATATCTGAAAATTTCAAGGAAAAATAAGCAAAACTTTTCTCAAAAATACAATGTTTATCCCAGTAAATTTCGCAAATCTCGAATGTTCATGCATAAATCTTTTTCAGCACAGCAGAACGGAACACAAGCAGAGTGATGTTGCAAACTAAAGGCATGAGATTAATTCTCAAGATTCTTAGAGCTAGAAAAACAAGCCAGAGTTGGAGCAAATATACATTAACACTCACCTTCTTTTTTTGTTCGGGGACTAGTTTTGGATCTTTCTTATCACAAGATTTAACTGAGCAGCATTCCTGCGAAGCAGCTTGTAAAGAATTATTTACAACCTCAGATTTTTTCTCCACTTGTGGATCTGACTTAGCAGGCAATGATGCTTCAACTTTCAGATCTTCGACTGGTTTCCCCTCGTCAACTTTGGCATCAGAAGGTGCTGCAGGTGGAGCGGGTGATTTCTGTTCACTACCAACATCACTTTGTTCAGGAACTGGAGCAGGGGCCTCTTTCTGAATTGAGTCCTTCGACTCGACAGACGCAGCCTCAGTGCTGCTGTCGGTCTTAGTTTGACTGGGAGACTTGTCTGCAGTACCATCGGAAACCAAGGAGCCGACAGATTTGCAACTTTCTTCAATGCTCGCTAGGGAATCAGTGATGCTTGTGGTTTCTGTTTTGACTTCGCTTTGATTTGCGGATTTAGATTTGGCGTTCGCTCGGTTTTTGGAGGCTTTCTGGTCCACTGGAGTAGTTTGCGATAAATCAGCGGTTGGCAGGGAGGGGCTTGAGTTATTGGGTATAGAGTCTTTAACGCTTGGTAGTGCGGCTTCTTGTTTGGCCTCAGAATCACACTCATTTTCAATCTTAGTCATGAGAGATTCGACCGCTTCGGGACCATTTTCTGTGTTGACCAACTTCTCTGCTTCACTTAGTTCACCTAGGAAAATAATTGAAATTCATTGAATAATCTTATAATTAAATTTGATACAATTGAAAATCTTTGTTTAGCTTTCTGATATATTCTTGATGGAAGTTCTATGACATGCGTCTAGATTTCAGTCTTTCAAAATGTCCTCATCTGTTTAATGTTTTTTTTTCTTCTTCATCTTTCTTTCAAATTAAAATAGGATGGGCTTTATGTAAGAATGATTTGAAAAATACTTTTAACAAGACTAAAAAAAATCAGAAAATATGAAAAAAAAAGTTGATTCAAATCCTTTTTTGAATAAAATTACATACGATAAACAGTACGAGATCTAAGATACACATTATAGAACTTTCATTAGCAATATGTGCAAAGACAGGCGTGTAGAATAATGCAAGCCAAAAGTATGAAATTGGTGCACTCTATGGTCACCTTCTAAAACTAGAATTGTAGATTTATCAGTTTACAAGGTAACTTTTCTTTCTTTCTCCTTGTACGTGTGATTTTTGTTTTGTTATACCTTTTACCGGCTCAATTTCATACGATTTTCCAATTAATTATCTGACACTATTGATCGAGCAGGACTGAAAAACAGTTCATTTTCAATCAAACATCTCCTACTCTGCAATGCTTGACTCAAAGGCCTATATGAAATTATCAAAAAATACTACTGAGGTCCAACATCCATTTTGATGACAAAATTCAGCGATTCTTGATTGAAAATTCTTAAGTCACCCGCTCAGTTTTGAAACCACACACAACATATTTCCTTCACAACTGCCGGGAATCACTTTTTATGCTTTACTTTCCATTCAACACTTATTGATACTTTTTAAGGTAACTTACCTCCTCCAGTTAACTTTTTAACAGTCGCTAAGAGTTGTGTCCTCTCTGTCTGTAGAGTACGGCAAAGACTTTGCAAAGCTTGTAATTGTCGACTGGTCTTCTTCAGTTCCTGGTCGGAGACCTGTTTGTCTACAGCCATTTCTAATACAGCTTGATGACTCTGTTCCCAACGCTTTTTCCACGTTGAAGTCTCTTTCTCGAGTTTTGTGATTTTTTTCGACATCTGTTAACATTGCCAACACTCAATTATTAAGGTTAGAAAATGAGGATTTGAAAAATTATACGGATACAATCTGCCAACTTGTGCATATCATCAAAACATATTGCTTGCAATGTCAAGATAAAAACCATGAAGAACAGGCTTACTTTAAAATACCGCAATATAACATTACTTCCCCAAAAATAGAAAAATAAAGTCTGAAGTAGAATTAAAGCCTTCTGAGTTTAAAGGCAGAATTTTCTCGTCTTTTGAATGTACAATTTTCTAACCTTTAAGGAAAAAAAAAGTTGATTCAGTGATTCTGTTTGCTCAAATGAAAAATATTTACCTTTTCCATTTCGACTTTGAATCCAGAGAAAACCTGGCTAGATTTTGAGAGCGCCTGCTGGAATTCATCATACTTGTCATTATAGAGAGCTATTTGACTTCTCAGATCAACTTCAATACCTTGCAGCTCCTGACAACGATTCTGGTAGGTTGTTAGCTCCTGCAAAAAAATAGTGAGATTGAATTTTTAATGACTTCTGGAACGCTAAAGGGAGTCACACAGTGCAACCGGTATTGTAGGACTTTTTCGTTGCAAAAACCATTTCAACAGAAAAATTGAGTTGAAAAGAGTAGACTTCATGATTGTCCAATGACTGCACAACTATTGTAATTACATTATATTCATTCAGGGTGATTGTCTTTTAGGACCTTATCAACACACATGTAACTCCTATTAACTTCTAAATTTTACTTCCTATTCCTTGAATATTTTTTGTGTTATTTTCATTTTTCTAAAAAAATTCTTATTTTTCTTTTGAATTTTTTTTTACCATTTCCCCATTTTGATTCAACCTTTTAGACATGTCATTGGCAGACTTCATGAAATAAAATTCACCGAGTAGTTAAATGAGGATAACAATAAGGTGCAGGATGAAACTTGATGGAGAAATGCAGATTCTAACTTTCAATTATCGAAATTCAAGTTTGAGACTTTCTCCTTTATGCCACCACTAAACAGATATTAATGAAGAACTCACCAGTAAAAGCTGTTGTTTCTCACGCAGGAGGATTTCTTTTTCAGCTGTCATTTCCATTTTTGCCTTGGCCAATTTTGCATCACACAACTGAACCTCCAACTCCATTTGCTTCCCCAGTTTTTCAACTTGCTATGAACAGTATAAATGAAAATACTGAAATTTAGCCGACTTGAAAGGTATCAGTTTGAGATATTTCCTGCCTTTGAAGTAGTTTGAAGAAACTATTTCTACAAAGTAGTTTGAAGAAACTATTTCTGCAACGTAGTTTGAAGAAACTATTTCTATGAAGTAGTTTGAAGAAACTATTTCTGCGACTCACCAATTTAAGTAAAGAAATGGTTACTTTAAAATAATTCAAAATTCAACTAACAACTAAAGTTACATGATAGAATTAAAGTATTTCCTGCCTTTCCTTTGAAATGGAGCAAAAAATGTTCAAGATAAAAAATTCTTGATTAAAATTGGATACCGAGAACTGAAATTAATCTTGGTCATATGAGAAGGAAAAAAGATTATTCTGTTCCTCTTTTCAATTTGTTTTTAAAATGATAAAACTGGTACCAAGGTACCTAACATTTGTCTTGATCAGTAAACACAGGATGAACAGAAGTCAAGATTACTGAAATTATGAACTCTCATCAATAATTTTCAAGCTTTGATTACAAAATTAGGAGAGGAAATGACATCAACACGACCCTTCGTGACAACGGCTTTTGACTATTTTTCTTCTTTTTCCCTAAACATTTTCCAGTTAGACAAGTGCAAAAAACACGGAAAAATTGCGGAAACAGGGCTAAAATTGGACATGGAAATAAATTTTATCAAAAAAAAATATTTTCATGTCTGCTTTTGGCCTTGTTTCCATGGCTTTTTCCTCTTGTTTTGCACTTGTAACATATATTTTGGGCTGCTTCATTGTTTTTAGTTAGCCTCCTAATTAAAACAATTTATTAAAATGAAAACCTGAATGTGCACAAATGGACAACGGATAAAATTTCTTTCAGAGGATCAGATTTTTCAAGGACTTTGCTTGGTCTTTTTGATTTTTTTCATACTATTGCTTCCTTGGAAGAACTACATGAAGAATTCCTCACCTGTTCTCTTAACTGATACTGCTCGCACACAGATTTGAGCCTTGATGTCATATCCACATTGTCATCTCGCAGTTTATTGTTCTTCTCATTGTTCTGCTGCATTAAGGTAGTTATCTCACTCAGCGTGTTTTGGAACTTCTGTGATATTTCAGTCCGTTTCTCTTCCTCTTCACGCATTTTTGCTATGCTCTCCTCCTGAAGAAACAAAAGGCAGATATTCAGGTAAAGTCTTTAATCTACTTCATGCTCCCATCAGACATTTCAAAAAAACAAGTTCAGAATTAAAAGTTAACGGAACTTGCATGGACCCACATAAATCAGCAATGAAGATTCTTGGAGGAAGAATACTCTCAGAAATAGAAAAAAGCTCACTAAATGTTTTGTAACAATATTTTATGATATCTATTTAAGGGAATACACCCAAAAAGACGCACAAATTACAGAATATCGAGTGTCTCATTTGTAAGGTTACAGCTTTGGTTCATTGCACAAAATAAAAGTAAATTCAGTAGAATTTATATGGCTTCTAGAAAAACAGAATTAATCTATTTTTGGGCGTCTTTTAAAAGATTTTCAAGTACTTTTCAAAACATATTCCTAAACAATAGTTCTATTTGCCTGCGATAAATTTTGCAGCGGATTTCCTTTCAATATTTTAACCTTTTTTGTAAGTTTCTCATTAGAAAATTAGGTCTGATCCAACAGTTTATTAAATATCAAAACACTCATAATTCGAAAAAACGATTCGATGCCTCTGATGTATTTTTATAAGTGTAAAATCAAGCAATTTTCGAGAAGCTGTTAGAAATGCAAATCTTTATCAGAATCTTGAGCAAAAAAGTAAGAAAAGAGTAGTTCCCAAAGGCACTTAAACCATGCTTTCATGACGCTATATTGTTCAACCGAAGAGACAAGATATCTTCCTTCGTGCCAAACCTATACAGTCATTAGATTAGCCATTTTCTCTACGTCTAGTACACTGATCACTAATCAATGCTGGCACATTGCACATCAATGCATTTTTCAGTTAAGTTTGAGCATATCTGTAAGGTTGAGGACACTGTTGATGAATAGCCAATAACAATTAGGAGAGGCAAGAGAGTGAACATTGCTACTTGCAAAGCGCAAACTCACCTTAATTGCTTTGTTCTGCTTCTGAAGTTCTCGACATAGGCTCTCCAGACGACTCCGAGTTAAGATTGCTTTACTGTGCTCAGATTGAAGCTGCTCTTTTTCTCGGTGGATGAGTTGAACCTTCTTTTCAGATTGCTTCACCAATAACTGGAAGAAAAGATAGAAAATTAGAATTCTGACAAATATGAAGGGGAAAGAGGAACGTTCATCAAAATATTTTTCAAAAATTTAGATGCAAATTATTGCCTGTTTTCCTTGATCATTCATTGAAAATCTTGCCGTTATTTGGACAGAAAACCGGATTATTTTTTGATAAAAAGGGAAAAAAATTAGGCTTTTTCATTTTTTTTTGTACATTGGAAAATAATCTCCCCTTAATTAATATATGTACAAGTATGGCTAGGATGCCAGAGACAATATTTGTAGGATAAAAAATGTATTTTAACCAGTCAGTATTTTCTTCTGAAAAAGTGTCGGTCAGATCTTAGGAAATTTCAAATACCCACATCACAATCTAAAAGATTTGTTCATGACCTTTCCCAGTTCTTAGGAATGCTTGACATGAAAAATGTCTGAATTAATTTCTTGTAGGTATGTGTCTTGTAAACTGTGTATTTTTTTTTTTTTTAAACTTAGAGACCTTACTTTCAAGATGCCTCCTAAAAAATCTGTGAGAAGGAGAGGTGCTAACCTGGAGCTTACGATTTTCATCGAACATATCTGCATATTTTTTACACAAGGCAGCCAGTTTCTCTTCTGTTGTGTTCAGGCTATTTAAGGCTTTTAACACATGAGTAACACTCTTGTCTTCTTTTTTGTGCTTCTCATCTTTGTGTTTATGTACCTGAGGAAAAAAGATGGGTACCAAATTATAATATAATTTAACTATGCGAAGTATTTCAGGACAGATTTCATAATGTTCATGCGTATCTCTAAACAGCCGAATACCACTACACAGAGGATTTTTTATGCATTCATGTCTTCCTCATTGGTTGGATTTCACTCGAAATTGGTAAATAAAAGATATGTGTGTTTAAGAATTTAGAGTTCTTTCTCTCTCCAAAAGACCCAAATGTATTTGAACCAAATGAGGCACTCCCTCAATTTCAGTGAACTTCCTGATTAAATCATTTTCCCTGGGAGCAGAATTGTTCTTCATAAGTATACAAGGACTACATTATGTCGCTTTTCTGACGTAAGGGCATATCTCGATTTCTAAGTGAGCCCTGTTCTCGGTACAACTCTACTTTCTGGGGCTCATGTGAAAATAGAGATACGCCCTTGCATCAAAGAGACGACGATAAGAGGAGCAGGGCCGGCTCCTTACCCCATTTACGCTGTAGCTCTTGCGTGCGATAATGGTAGTAATTTATTAAGTGTGGTAAAAACTGTCTATAAAGTTAAAAGTTTTGATGATTGTAGTTACCTTTGCTGGGACTGGAATAGGAGCAGGAGGAGCCACTGGAGCTGGCGGGAGAGGCACTGCCTGGACCGGAACATGATTATTCACCAGTGGCACTGTCTGAGGCATCTGAGGACCTGCTGGCAGTCCATTTAGTTGACACTGAGTTTGGTTGGTCACAGCCTGGACATTTGTCAAAGGAGTCTTTGCTTCAGTCTGTTGGGCTACGTTACTAGCCAATCCTTGCTGACTGCAAGGCTCATTATTTGAAATTGACGGGTTATTGACACGAGAGGCATCAGATTTCCCGGGTGCATTATCTACATTTACAGCAACCTGCTGGGGTTGGCTGGGAGGTTGAGTTGTGATGGGTTGAGGGCTAGCTGATGCGTTCATGGAAGGTTGAGAATTAGTGGTGAGTGGGGGGTTTGCCGGGGATGGGATAAATGTGGAGGTTGGGGAAACGGTGGCAGTTGCAGGAACATGGCAGTTGAGGGAACGGTGGGGGTTGGTAGAACAGTGGCTGATGGGGGAGCGGTGACTGATGGAGGAACAGCGGCAGGTGGGGGAATGGTGGCTAATGGGGGAACAGTGGATGATGCAGGAACATTGGAAGAAGGGGGAACAGTGGACGATGCAGGAACATTGGTAGGTGGGGAGACGGTGGATGACGAGGAAGTAGTAGATGAGGGGGGGACAGTGGGCGATGTAGGGATGGAGGATTTACCTGACGGTGGGGGATTGGTGGTAGGTTGAGGAGTGGAGGAAGGTGATGAGTTGGTGAGAGGTTGAGCATTACTTACAGGTGGTGGGATGGTGGGAAGTGGAGGGTTAGGAGAAACTGCTGGGTTGGAAGGGGGTGGAGCTTTGGTGGAGGACTGCTTTTGAGGCTGCTGACAGACGGTGGGAGGTTGTTTAGGTGCCAGCTGGCAGGTGGTTGGTGACTGAGCAGCAATGGGGGAATTCGCTTTGGATAAAGCATTGGCCTCAGCATTCTGTTGTGGGTTAGGAGGGTTTTTCTCTGTAGACTGCTTCAGGACAACATCAACAACTTTTACATTTGCGGGCTTGCAGGCCTTCTCTGCCTTAGCAACTTTTGCAGGTTTTGGGGATGGTGCCTCTTTCTGAAAGAAAAGGAGCAGACAGCCATGATACACTTACAGAATAGGTATAAAAAATCAGAATGAACAATGGCAGTGTATGAAAATAACCTATCTTCCCAACGTAAGGCATACAATAAAAGCTCTTGTCAGACTTCAAAGAATATCAGTGACAGGAACCGATTCCTTGTACTTCACTGATTCCCATTTCTTTAACCTTTAACTGATTCATATTGATTAATAGCTGCAAGAATTTCTTGAGTCCTGATGGATTCATTGGTTCTATTCAGCCGCAAGACAAGACTTTCAACTCGATATCAGTACCCCAGAGTCAAAAGATACCTAACTACATTTAAAACATCCTGAGACCGAGATATCGGGGAAACACCATACATTGGCCCAATTGACTCCAGCGTAAATCGCACTTTTTGAAATTCCGTATCTCTTAACTGACGCAAGAAAGGGTTACTAAATTTTTCTCACACACAATAACCGTTATTGGAGATTACCAAGACAATACTAACTCGATTTTTAAAAAATGTGAGTTAGGTGCCAGTTGGCTCTGAGGTACTGATATGATGTTCTCCTTCGAATCGAAGATGTAAAACAATTCAAACACCTCAGGAAGCTCACCATGAGCTGCACATCTGCTTAGATCCTTATAATGCCCAAACATTCACCATCCAATGCGAAGATAATAGAAAGAATGATATCATGGTCATGCTTACATACAGCTGACTGATCATGCCTAAGAGGCAGTATATTTAAGTGAGATACACCATCAGTCATGGGAGAATGCTAAACGCATTCAAGCCTTCACCAAAGGTTGTACCTGACCATTTTACAACCCTTGGAACCTCAAGGAATCAGTTGGAAACTGACTTGAGCAGACAACAGAGGGAAGCAAATTTGAATCTTGTAAATTAAGATACTTACAGCAGCTACATTATTGATGGCAGGAACCCTATTTTGAGCAGGTTTATTCGTTTTCATTTTCAAGATGAGAGATTACTCTTGAACCAGCAAAATAGACTGCATGAGAAACTGAAACAAAAACACAAGTCATGATTCACTTTAGTCCAAAAATGAATTGTCAACAAAGTTGAAAGGCCATTCAGAATGTTAAGAGGAGATAATCTGGCATTTACAGATCGCATCATTCTTACTTTAAGAGCTGCAAATATAAGTGTACGCAGGATTGATATTTGCATACTACTCGTTAGTAGGAGCAAAAGTGTCAATTAAGAGGAGACACTCGGCAGCAGGATCAAACTTTTGCGACTCTACCATAAGTACCTTGCAGACTGCCAGTTCATGCTGCAATTTCTCTCTGCTGAAAAAAATTGATGTGACAAACTCACATGTGATACAAAGCGAAACTCAAACCTCGATAGTACAATGCACGAGTGCTACAGCATTACAGACAAGATAGCTACTAAGATTGGATTCTTGGAAACATAAAGGGGGGCTTTCAGAGATTTTGCGGCATACCTGGGCCCGTGATGAGACCTCGAAATTCTCTGACAGTTTGTGAATTCACGACGCAGCGTTTGTAAAGCTAATGATACGGAAACTTAAGAAACAGCATGTGATACGTGCGAGGAAAAAAGGTGATAATTGAGAACGAAAAAACACAATTCACTGCGGCGATAAGGATCACTGCCCTTTGGGCGAATTTTACTCGTTGATGTAGTGATGAGTGGTGGGAAAACAAACAGTGCCGAAGGTCACCAAACAGCTGATGCAACTTTCATTTGATTTATGCCCGCTAAATTCAAACGTGCGGGCTTTTTTGATAGTTGCGCAAGTGCATTCTCAGACGCTGAGTACTCATGCAGTGATTTCTGAGTTTCACTAGTAAAATTTTTCGTGAGAAACTTAGTTATTTTCTTAAGAATTATAAAGAAATTGTTCGCATTCAGTATTGAAGATGTTTAGTTTTGCCGAAATAGATGTTTCATATTAACCATTTCTACCTAGTTTAATGATTGTAGGTAGGCACTAAAGGGAAGATTGTGAAATTGCGGACAAATGTTTTCTTATTCAGCCTCATAGTATAAAAATATATATAAATTAATTGTAAAATCATCACATGCAAGGTGGAACCTTAAATGATAACAAAACTAGTTACACCTCTTAAACGGACCAAAATGACAAGAATTAAAAATTCAGGCTTCTGTATAGCACAACCAATCTTCCTCTAAAGGAGGATCAAATGAGGGGCTTGGAGGACAAGGCGTATAAGAGCAGTTTTGGATATTTCGAGAAATACTTGTTTGAAGTTTCCAAATTAAATGGATCCTTATGGCGGAAAGAAAGTTCAAACTGACTTTTCGATGCTTAAAAATTGGAATTTGATAGCGAATTTTTCACAGAATAATCAATATGCATTAAGACATACGTTTTACTTGAAATCATTAAAACCTCAATTTTTCAAAAACTGCACTTATGCGCCTTGACCTCCAAGCCTCTTAAATATCAAAATGCAGGAGATTATTTGGATCGCGTTTAGCAACACCCTGGTAAAAATTGGCAGTAGAATCTGTGTTCCAAAATACCATAGACCTAAAGCCGGCTGTAAGATTTTCAATAGCTTCTATAGCCGGATGCACAATTTCTTATAGCCTTTTATAGCCGATGGCGATTAAGCAACAGCCAGGCGATAAAGTGCATGCTAATTGTTACTAATAACGGATGCTAGGACTTGTTGAGTTTTTGGACTACCGCTCTATTTTTGGGCCGTAGTATCTTGATTTATTTTGCGCGGAAAGCTGCGTACTTTTAAAGGATGCCTGCCATTCCCAATATGTTGGAGCGCCTTCAATTTCGTATGATACTGTGCAACACTTCTGGTGTGAAATAGTTGCTTCAAGCGCCGTGGCACGCTGCGGCGCGGCGCGGCGGACGGGCAGCCAGCGCTGAACGCGAATTTGCGCCTACAAACCTAACTGGGATACTTCACGCATTGCGCAATGCGTGAAGTATTCCTGTTAGGTTTGTAGGCGCCAGTGCGCCGCCGCTCCGCTTTGTGTTAGGCTCTAATATTTAATCTGGCGGAGTCAGCGTTTTTCAACTCATGACTTTGAAATGTTTGCACACTCTGTATGGATTATTCTCATTTTAATTGATGAAAACAAATACGTAGTAAAGGAATATATAATGTGCGTTTTGTAAATATTAAGGTGATTCCGTACTAACTTAAGGATTTACAAAGCACAAGAATTTCTACACAATTTCTTATAGCCTTTTATAGCCGATGGCGATAAATTGTAAAGCACGGCGATAGGAGCTATAGCCCGGCTGTGTACTTTTTTTATCGCTTCGTATAGCCCGGCTTTATGATTTGCTCCGCTTTCTACAGCCAGCTATTTGATTTTCTATTGCCTTCTTTAGCCGGCTATAGGAATTCCTATGGTATTTTGAAACGCAGCTCCTATCGCCAATTTTTACCACGGCAAAGGAATACTAGCGCAATTCCAGTGTTGTAAAAATGTTGCTTCTCCATAATTATCTAAAACATCTCCCAGAATAGCATGTAGATTTTGCTTCCCAACAAAAATTTGTCAATTTTAAAGGAAAATAATTGTGTTCATTTTGTTACTGTGCATATATTTAGTACTTTTAAAGGAAAATATGAAATTACACGATTATTAAAGCACTGGTTCCTTTTTGCTAAATGCGATCCATTTGACCTCTGAATCGCTCTTGCATGAAAAATGTTTCCTGGGGGGGAGGCATCTCCTGAGGCAAAAAATTGCCCTTAATAGGTAAGTTTTCAGATCATGGTGAAGGTGGGATCCGGGCCACGCTCCTAGAACAATGACAAACAGAGGAAGGGTACCGCGTGAAAATCCCGATTTTGAATTGTTCCGAGGTCTGACGGGCACACCTGTCCACGGTGCCAAAGACAACTTAAAAATATCTTGAAAAAGAAATGTCAGCGCGTAGAACAACGCATGCTCCTATTCAAAAATAGTTCACTCACTCTACGGTGATTCAACCCGGCGCACCGCGCCGCCTTCGCCTATCCACGTCCGTCTTATTAGGCCAGCGGCCAGTCGAACCGACAGCATTCGGCCCAGTAGAATTTTTAAAGCCCCCCCCCCCCCCTTCTCAACCCATCCCATGCCATTAATATAATGCACATTCTCTTCAAAATATCGTTCTGTTCGATTAAAGATACATGGATTCATCCGAAATGTTCAGTACTTTGTAGGTACTTTTTGGAAATTGCTTTATACCTCTGAGCCTTATGAAAGAAATCAGACCTCGATTCCGTGTGGAGTAAAGTCTTTAAATAATCAACGAGAGGAGATGAAAAAAGTCGGAAAGGATTATCTTGATTATGGTATTTATAAATTCTGCACTTGATAATTCCATACCTGTCAAAGGAAACTACGCGAAATTCTATTCCAAGAAATGTACTTGTGGAAGAGAATGCCCATGCGTTTTCCGATGAAAATTTTAGAAAACTGATACCTTACAGAAAATTATGGATTTTCATGGCGAATTTCAAAATATTCTGTGATAACAGTCGGAAAAGAACGGGAGGAAATGGGGTTTCGGGAGGGGGCCGGGGCCGCCCCCCCACATATCTACTTGACCCTTTCCAAGGAATGTGAAGGATTTTGTTAAGTAAGTGCTTGATACAGCTTACATCTCGGAAATTGGAATTGGATAAATTTTTCGGTGAAAATAGCACAAAATGCACTCAAGGCGACTCAATTTTTCAACATTTCCTGTGGGAGGCCTCCCGAACTCCCCTAAAAAGTTAGTTGATTCCTCCAAACTCTTTTTCGAAGCTAGGAAAGTCCCGCAGACACTTTTGTGCCCCCCAGGCCCCCCTCGATGAGGTACCCTTCCGCCTCCACCCCCCACGAAAAGTTCCTAGTTCTGACCATGAACATGCCTTGGTTTAAGAATTTTGTAACTTTCCTCTCCTTCAAAATGAATTTAAAAAAAAGAAAAAATGAGACTTGGTTTAAAATGAAAAAAGAGAGTTTTTTTTTTGCTCAGAATTTGCACAAGAAATTTTAAGATAGTAGTCTTCCATTCTCCAAAAATAAAATGAAAAAAATGACAATAATAGTAATTATAAAATAAAGATCGAGTGAGAAAAAAATGCTGCAGGTAAAGCAAGTCTTTACTTTAAGTATTCGACGGGGAAATTTCAAACATTATGCTGCCTTATCTTACTTAACTAGGTGCTTTGGTAAAAGTATTGCTATTATATCGGAATGTAGGGTATGTTGTCTCTTCACTGATTGAAGGGAGTGCTCATATTAAATCATTGCTATAAAATTAAAATAAGTTACATCTTTTTTCTTTTTTTTGCATCGCAAATTGTCTATCAATCTCGCACATGGAACACATTTTATTGCGGTTGTAAAATCGTTATTTATTGACTAAATGATGTAAAATTATTGCGATTCCATGGTAAAAAAAAAAACCAATTTCATCGAATTCAGTTGCAAAAATATGTCATTATTTTCGTTGCACTGTGCTACACTGTTAAGAATGAAAATTAAGCGCCAAATAGCCCGAGTGATATGAATGCGGGGTGGAATCTATTCTCCTTACGGAATGACTTTCACTCCGGCACCGAATTTCACTCCGTGATTTTTAACAGTGCATGTACCTGGATAAGTAATAAACATTTCTAGGGCCTCAATCTTATAATGCCAATAAACTTTAGAAGACTATCCTTCATATTTTGACCGCTATCTCATTGATTGAGAGAGGGAGAGAGAAGAAGGACATAAGAGAGGAAAAGTGAAAATTGGATAAACTGTTTAAAATAACATGTTCCACACAAAGCACCTAGAACTGCGCACTTTAGGCCACTGTTAACCTAATTATTTTTCGGACGGCGAAATTATGTTCGATCCATTCAAAAGTGGGTGAGGTAAAAACCTGAGGGAGCTTTGAAAGTTGGAAACTATAGATCGAGGATTACAGCGGAGGACACGAAAACTCGAATGACCGTACTTTCGCTGCGAATGGAAAAATGGCTTACTCACAGGTCTGTCTAGAGTCGTCGATTTTTCGTCCGAATTCGACGGTGTTTCTGATCTTGAAAATGTTGGTTGTGAAGCAGGATCTTTCGATTAGATTCCTGGGAGGAAATGTACGATCACAGAAGGAAATTACAGCCAGAACGTATCAAAGAAAACTTTCTTGAAAACAGCCGAAAATAAGTGGAAAGTAATCCATTGTCAGGCTTCCTATCATGCGGGACCGTATAGCCCAGCTTAAACTTCATATGTTATTTACGGAAAGGGCTATTCTTAGACGACGCACTCTCAGTTGAAACTCCGCCCTCCCGCTCCAAATCGGCCGTCCACAGCAAAAACACCGTAACTCCACTCAAAAGTTTTATTTTTTTTCCAGCGCGCACTCTTCTATTACAAGAAAATTCAATTGCCATGAGGCTTAATTGGACGTATTTATGCTAAAAGGAGATATGTGCAAGTGGAAAGATGGGGTGTGCTCGTTAGTTGGGTCATTAGAAACAATGTAAAAGTGGATATAGCTCCTTTTGAGAAAATTGAAAAGCGGGATTTGACATTAAATCAAAAGGAGCTAAGCGGCAAAATATGCTAACTCATGAGCCGCGGGCATGGTAAGAGAGCGTTGTGGACAGGGCTCATGAGTTAAAGACGCCGGACGGCGATCCCGATCCCGAAACCGTCACCGGCACTCACCGCTGACGTCACTGGCGCTTTATATTCCCCATTCATTCTTATGGCCCGATCACTAACGAGCACACCCCATCTTTCCACTTCCACATATCTCCTTTTCGCATAAATACGTCCAATTTTTTTCATATTCAGTTCCGAACGGTATGGCGGAGGTGTGTCGAAAAAATGAAGGATGAATATTTGTTAGGTCTTTTGTAAACACGACATTTGTCGGGAAAAAATTGAAAAAGAGTTGAATGGAGGCACGGCATTTTTACTTGGACGGCAGAAATATTCCTCGTGATTTTCGGACGATCATTATAAAAGAAAACTGAGTAAAACATTTTCTTCTTTTTTTGCGGACCGATAGGACTGGAGCGATACCAGGAACCGCCCCTAAAAGTGATTTTTTTTTATTGAAACATTTCCTTTTTTTTTTAGAAATGGTAGAAGTAGAATTAAGTATTTCAAACTTTGTATTTTTGGAGGATTCTATGGATAAATGGACCGCGTTAAGCAGAAAGGAGCCAAGGCACATCAGCTATTGCCAAATGTAATCGGGCACTTTAATGTTTTGCATAAAAACGGATGTGCGAATTTGTGTTCAAATTTCAGGGAATTTTCTGCATAGTACGATGAAAATTCCTTAAAATTTTCAACCGAATCCGAACAAACGTTCTCTTGTAAACAAATTCAATTGCGCAGTTAAATTTGGCAATAGCTGATGTGGCTTGGCTCCTTTCTGCTGAACGCGGTCCAAATCATATAAGTTAAATCAGGCATGATTTTTCCCTTCCATTCTGTACCATACACTAGGACGAGGATCATAATTTTGCAATATGATGGCAATTTTTTTTCCATGAGATACAATATTTTTACAAATAATTTGTCAATAAAGGTCGATCGTAAATGATCATATATAGTTCGGTTCCATATGGATAATAAAATTCGGAGCCGTTTAGTTCACTCTTTTGCCAAAAAAGGCCTTAGAATTGCTTGAGAAACCAGCAATCTTAAGCCCTGGACAAGAATTTTAAAAATATTTGTTCTGTAGAAGCACTGCAGCGGTCTATTGAACTGCGAGCCTCAAGCCACCATTACTTCCATTTGGTTTGACATTTTCAAAAGTTTTTAGTGTCGAAATTTTTACAGTGCACTCCTAGTTTATGCCCCAACATCTGTAGAACTCCATTTTTCTTTTTAAATCCTCAAAAAATCCGCAGGACATTGCTCTCCTCTACACTCAAGTATTGAGAGCTAGATTTTTGAGCTTTTGTTGACAAAGGTCCCTCTTCCCTGCGGGTAGGTACAAAATAATAGATGAGATGTGTGGAGTGTGCACATCTTGCCAATATCAATGTGAAATGAACTCAACGCACGGGAGAACTCAAGCAAAATGCCTTCATTTGAGTCGGGTATGCAATACGCATTCCGGGGCGTTAAAATAGTTGCTTGCTTGCAAGGCTGCACCAGAGCTCTGCACAATGAAAGCAGTTGGCATGGCTTTTCAGTTGGTTTTGCACATGGTTTTTCGGCAATTCATTGAATGTTGACGTTACTATGGAATACATTTTACCGCGTTGCCACATTTTTACCCCGATAACGCATTCCTGCAATGCACGCTTCACTTCCTAAGCCAATGTGACATTTATTGGACTCACTGCGCCTCGAAAAGGCACGTCTTTCGTTCTCGGTGTTCCATCGTCTCGCACATGTATTTTCTTCTTTTTTTTCAATAGCATGGAGAGCAGAATTATAATGAGTCTCCTTCCTCAATTAAAGGCAAGAAAATCATACTGAAGACTAAAGGTTGGGCAAATTTCGCAACGTGTTGATTCGTTTCATTATTTCAATCTCAACATGCTTGTTGGCTTCAACTGGTTTACTTCCCCAAACTATCAAAAAACATTTCCGGACCTAGAGTTTTAGTTAGTTTTACGATATTAAAAACAAATAAATAAAAGAAAGATCCAAAATTGCAAAGTTTTCTTTAACCCGTAGATGCCTAAGCCGGATCAAACTGACCCAAAACTTGACAAAAACACGTGTCCCGCGGATTGTATGGAGCCAGTACGTACAAGCTTTAGATATACTTAGGTCTACAAATATACTTCTTAAAAAAATAATCAGATGTCAAATTGGGAAAAAAAGAAAAAATGTTAAAACAGAAGAAGATAGGACGTATTCGGGCCTCCTTTTTCTCCCGAATATGAGCGGCGACACCTCATTGGCAATGCGCGTTCACGTTTCGCGCCTTCAATTTTGCGGATGCAACACGGACATCCATCAAGCACGAATAGTTGTATCTCTGCGCCTTCATCAATCGTCCTTTCTCTTGCTCTGTTTCCATTTCGCGTTTGTCCTCGTTCGTTTTACTTGCAGTGGTGGTTACGCGCGCATCCGCAGTCGAAGACGAGAGAGATGTAATCGGCCTCGTTTTTTAACTTTTCTCCCAAAGCTAATGCCGCAATCACACGCTGAATTTGGCAGTTGAATGTGGCAGTCAACAGTCAGCGCTCAACAGCTGAAATTTCACCAATTCGAGTTATTTTCATCCAAATGTGTATCAAATCTATTCGAATAGTTCAGACAAATCTGACTTTATCCGATGGTCGCTGAGAATCGTTACTACGCGCAAAATTCAAGCAACGGGCCGATGACTTCCACATTCAAGCCACACTCAGCTCCCACATTCAGCGTGTGATTGCGGCAGGAGCGACACCTCATTGGCAGCATAGAGCGGAGAATTGCGAGTTCACGCCTCGCTATCGCACACTGCGGCATCCTTATGGAGGACGCGGACAAAAATCGTTTGAAGACACTTAAATTAAATAATGAAAGATAGAAGCACCGACATTGGAAAACCTTTGACACCGTCAAAGTAAAACACCCGAGGAATAAGAGTATGTTATATCTTAGGATTCTTTGCGTACTTTTCGAGAAAAGTTCATTTGAGGTTGGCAACCTCGATTCAGCCCTGTATTACATGTAACAATGTAAAAGCAACGTGAAACACCCAACTTCAACTTTGAATATCTCTGATAGTCGCAAAATCTTTTTGGTGGAATTGAAGTTGGATATGCGAGGATTAAAAAAATGTCAACCGCTTAGAACATTTTGCGTTTCAAGCGAGAAATCTCTCTTTCAAGTTGTCGTCTTCCTGTGTTTTTCTAATTGACCGGTGATTCTCGACCCATTTTCCGCTCACTTTCCACCTAAATTTGAACTAATTTCGGGCGAAAAATTTGAAAATGAACCATCATTGTGAGTTAAAAATATCTTTAGATGACAAACTGAAAAAAAAAATTCAGATGTCCTGTTGTGAATTTTTTATTTTTGTCCACAGAGAGCTACACTGTGCGCCGGCTCGAAACGCGCGCTAGCGCCTACAAACCTAAGGGAATACTTCACGCATTGCGCAACGCTTGAAGTATCACCTTAGGTTTGTAGGCGCCAGTTTCACGCTGATGCCGCCCGCCCACGGCGCATCGCGCCCTCAACGGACATTCATCAGCAAGAATAGGTGTGTCTGTGCGCTGTCATCGACGTTCGTTAAGGTGTTTCTTATTCTTGAAATTTGAGAGAAGTTGAGGCTAAAAATGTGCAATGATGTGTCCAAATCAAATGTGCAATAATGTGTCCAAATCAAAAATGATTTTGAAAAAAATCCTCTGAAGCACCCAAAAGGGCTCACGCGCACAGTTAGAATTGGTATTTTGGCGATACTTAGTATGTTGTGCCAGGGATAGGTATTTGTCCTAGGTGTTGTGCTACGCGTATAAAATACGTCTTGGGCATCTAAGGGTTGATTTATGTTTGAAATATCATCAAAAATTTTAGGAATTATGATAGACTTTTTCTCCTCTGCAATGAATACATTACGACGGGCATTTTAATTTGTTGCGACGGCGAATACGCTTTTTTCCCACCCTCTCTGAAAAATGTCGCTCCGCCATCATCAAAAATGTGTTGTAAAATCATGTAAAGATACATAGATCTAAACACCCTTTTTACATCGAGCGAATAAATTTTTTCTTCGCTCTCAACAAATAAGCCCGACTCGGTTTTTTTCAGCTTCGTAAGTTTCAATCCAATTGAGCGTAAACCAAATCATTTAGCAAGTAAGAATGAAAAAAAATTCAAGCTTCCCGCGGTTTTCTTTACTCCATAAGAAAAACTGGAGCACTTGCCTCAAACAGAAGAGCGAAAGTATTCCGATGAAATTGTGATAAATACTAAAAGGATTTTCGGGGTGCGAGAGAGGGGGAGGGGGTTCAAAACATTTCTGCCCTCTGACTTGACCGGCAGTTCAAATCTCCCGCGCTGAAGAATCTTTGGTAACCGACACCGTTCATCGAGCCGGGTTGGCCGGAGATGATCGTTGAGCAGTTGCGAAAATTCGTGTCTGCGGTGGAAAAATCGATGGCTGCTGTGTTTTGTTAAATCTATGTAGTTCAATGCCCAATTTTTATGGAATTTTTCATATTTCCCCTGTGCATGAGTGAGTCTTGGGTAGATAGTCCGAACAAAAGTGATCACAAGTCTTCTCAATTATGTGTTATGGCGGAAGAGGACTCGGACGCAGAAATAAGACGGTCCCTAGATGTTGTTCAGTCCATGATAGATATCTCTGCTGAGAGATTACAAGGCTTGAGAACTCAGTGTGCCACAAGTGTTGAACTGACCAGACAAGAAATCAGGACTCTCGAGGTATCTCTTTATTTTGCTCACATTTCTACACCTTTCTTAGCCGTGTCGAACCCTTATCTAGGTCAATATTTATGTCCCTCTCCGTCCCCGCCTGTAAGTCAATTAGTGTCCTTGTAACCACTCTGCCATATATTTACCTGCAGTCTTTTAAATTAGTCCCTATTTTCTTCAATTCCCTTCTCGTATCATTCAACGTGCATGAAGTAGAAGCACCTTTTGGTCTAATTAATCTGGCATCCATCAATTCAATAACTGTGGAATGTCTAAAGCTGCGACCTCAAAACGGAGTACACCGAGAACTTTTTGCGAGAGATACCTTAATCCAATTTTTTTTTTTCAAATTTCATCGGCACTAAATCTTGCACTATATTAATAGTACTATTTGCGTTACAAGAGTATTGAACAATTAAATATGTGACGTCTGAAAGTGCGATCAACGAACACAGTGTATTACCCAGGATGACAGCCTAAATCAGTGTAAACCAGAAATGAATAGAAGTAAGCTTGTTGTAAGTAAAACTCGCATGCAGTTAGTAGCATCGTATCCCAATTCCCTGTTGCAGACCTGCCTACTGTCATCTTTAAACGGTTCTCCTTAGCTCTATCTTGTTCAAAAATGTCATGCCATCTTGATAAGATAAGAGCCCACAGTTTGGCGTGATATATTTTTTACTTTTGATTGACTATAAGGTCTTATTTGCCTCTCATTCAGGGTGGATTTTGTGCTGCAGGAACTAATTGCAAATTAAATGAAGCATTCTGTTTAGTTTACCCTCGCCATACCTTAAATGGATGACACAATTTAGAAAACCACCTGTGGCATAGACTAGCTATATGACTGTTATACTTGTACAATAGAAAAGCATCATTACTCTTTTAAATGAAGAGTATATTTAACTCTGTCGAATCATTTATGGAAGCTGTCGAAAATTAAGTAACCTAATATCCAAAGCTGGTACCTATTTAAAGCCCACGCCTAGTAAGTTAACGCACCTCTTAGATATAGAGAGAAAAAGCAGGTGGTCGTATCTTGAGGATTGTTTACCTCAGGATGCAGGTCTGTACAATATGGCATCGACTTACCAGCAAAATTCGAAGTATGAACTACGGACTGTAATGTCGGTTTCTTTTGCTTAGATCAATCAAAGTAAATTTTCAAACACTTTATGTAGAATGACTATAAATGACATCATTTCCAAGAAAATCGATTTTAAAAACTGTCCTTACTTTATCTGAAAGCTGCAGTAAGGAATATTTCAGTGAGAAAGTCATTTGAATATTTTCCTTTGTAAATTTTTCACTATTATGCTACTTTATCGTGCTGAAATTTTTTCAAATTCAAATTTAGAGTACTGCTTGTTATCAAAACATAAAAAAATTAAGAGATCAACCAAAATTTCAGGGAAAAAACTGAAACATTCAATCACAAGATATCTTTGCCTTCTCTATGTTTTAGGGTAAACTCATTAAATTATTCTCGCGTCAACTGGTGACGAAAACTAAACTGAAGTCAAGTAATCATGCAGACTTGCAGAACATACCCTCACTCAAACAGTGGCTCCTTGTCGTTGGACTTGGACCGGAGTCAATTCAGGTATGTTTTGTCCTATTTATGTTCAGCCCTCCTTAATTGTATTACCTAGGTCAGTTTCACAGATTTTTCTGATTATTGAATCTTTAAGTTTAGCAACAAACAGTTAAATTTTTCCAAACTTGGAGTTTTATGTTCAACATTTGAGGAAATAGCATCTGAATTGTTCTCATTTTAAAATCAACATTTATTTATGGTTGTCCATAAAGCACAGTAAACCTTTTGGAATTTGTTTATCAAAAAGAGAGGAAAAGACAGGATACGCATTAGGTATTAAGAGATTTAGCACCAGCTAATTTTTTTTATACCTACAATTTTTTTTGAACCTTCTAAGCCTGATGAGCTTTAAAATCAGAACTTCTTACATGCCAATTTCGAGAATGTCCAGATCGGAAAGTGAATCGTTCTGCCTTTGTTCATGGATTCTCTGAGAGAAATTATACAACACTGGATCTGCGATGGAAGAAAGTTTTCCTTTTT
Organism: Bemisia tabaci; assembly: GCF_918797505.1. Lineage (NCBI taxonomy): Eukaryota > Metazoa > Arthropoda > Insecta > Hemiptera > Aleyrodidae > Bemisia > Bemisia tabaci. The sequence continues at coordinate 53,504,181 of NC_092797.1, forward strand.
TTTCCTGCCAGGTGATAAAAAAGAAAAAAGGGGAGGAATATTACCGAGTAATTTGCCCTATTTTTAAGCGTATCATACTCACAAGGCTGTCAAGAAAATCATACGGAAACGCTTGAAAGACCAAGGCCAGAACTTTTTGAATTCTGTGCCGCGTCTTTTATTGTATCAATTCAGGGATATTTCGTGTGATTTAACTTTTCAGTTTCTGTTTAATGGAACCTTCTAAACTTTACTCAAACAAAAGTTGGAATTATTGCTTAACTGAGGATTCTTTGATGGGTCAGTTGTTGTATCATTATAAAATGACCTTGATCAATTAAGAGCATTGCTAAGATAGTAATTTATCAATCCAAGTCATTCAATAATGGTTCAACACCTGCAGATTTAAGATCAATCTACACAGGTCAGTCATTCTTGAAGACACGTTCTTTCTCATAGTTGTAGCCTATGTGATGTCACACTGGCTGTAACTGAGTGAAGGCTGGGTGGGGGAGTGGATATCAAAAAGATGCGTAATGACTGACTCATGTGGATTTATCGTGCACAGACTTCTTGGCTCTTGAGAAATTTATTTGTTATTTTCATTATTTTTCAGCTTATCTGCCAAAGGGTCAAGACGATTGAAGCTCTACAAGAGCGATCGGAACATGATATTAAAACATTACTCGCGTCTCGATCCACTGTCAATCAAGAAGAGCTCAGGCGGCTCATGAGGGCAATGCATAATCTCAAAAAATACACTGGTAAGTTGTTCTTGATCAAAACAGTAGATCCTAGAAGAATTTATTCAGACACCGATGACTTGTGACATTCCATTTTTTCCGGCGAGGCTTATAGTAAACTTTTTAAGATACATGTAAAGGGGCCAAGGTATACATATAAAGAGGCTCATTAGCTGTAGATTAAATGTACTAAATTTGATATAAGTATGTACCTGTTGTGTGAAGATTACATAGTGAGGGGCCAAACACCATCCGAGAATGAATGATTAAATTGTCTTTGGTAAAAGATTGCTTACAATAAGCTTTCAGCAACTCACTCGGATGCAAAGCACCTTCAAAGTTCATCCAGCACGTGTTTGTGCTCCTGTGATAATGTAATTTTAAAGTTCCAAATCAATCAACATGAATTCATACTATTTTACTCATAAATACTTCATATTTAAAAATAAAAAATTAGAACATCTATTTTCTTTGTTCGATTGTTTAAGCAGTAATAAATTCTACTCACCATTATATTTTGAAAACATATTCTTCTTGATTTTTAAACATACCTCTTCATAACTATATTTTCTCTCTTTGTAGATTTATTCTTGCGAGGAGACTCCAAAGAAATCGGTGAAGTCGCTCTGTATTGGGACTCATGGGATCATCAGACTGTTTTCCGAGGGAGCTCTCCTCTGCGCACGAGGAGTGGACGGTGCTCTGTCCCTTCAGAAGATGCTCTGTTACCCTCAACTCAACAACTAGCTGCGCTAAATCATCATTCCAATTCCGTTTCGTCCCTTCCGCAGTCAACGCCTACTCACACTGTCAGCAGCACTCCACTGTCGCCCCTTCTGTATCATCCACCCTCTACGCCGCCTTTGACACCGTCGTCCAAAGGGAAAGGTATAAATCTATTTTATTTTATATTTTAGATCAGTATTTCGTGTGGATTTACTGTGATTATCCTTTTGGGGGAGCTAACATAATACTGTCTCTCCATGAAGACACCCATTATAAAAAAATTTCTCTATTCTTACTGAAAAAATTGTTTGGTCTCAGGAATTTATTATGCTCATTGAGGGCTGCCTATACTAACAAAAATGTCTCTCTAACGAAAAATTGTTCGGTCCTTTGCAAATTTGTTACAGAGAGAACTGTACCAGTGTACCTGAATAGGAATGTCTTGCTGAAAAATTGAAGGCTCAAAATTTGAATTTCTTTCAGGTTATTTCTCTCTTCATCTTCGTTTTCTCATTCTTTGTCTTCTGTAATTAAAACAGTTTAATGAAACTGCTTACTCTCGTAAACTGTCAAGCTGTCAAGAAAAGTGCAAAATTTAAAATGAGAAATTCAGTATTTTTGTGACCAGAAAGTTTTTTGACATAGTCTGCTAGCTGAGAAATAAGTTAAGAAATGCGCAAGACTCCTAGAGACCTCCAAAATTTCCTTTGCTAACTTCGTGTACCTAGGAAAATGGTCCATCAATAAAGAGAGCAAAGTTTTTAAAGTCCTCTGATTAATTTTGTCTAATCAAACTCTCAGAAAGTCATACATTTGTTGCAGTCTCAGGTGTGAACTGTCTGGAAATAGTATATGGTCAAAGTTCACTGTTTGATGAAACTTTTACAACTTTGTTTGCTGTTTTTATCTGTCTCGTCCCTCATCATAATAAAACTTTAATCTCTTTGCTGCACCAGTATTTCATCCGAGTTGAGGCTAGCCTGGCACGGATTTATCAGACCAAATTTTATCTCATTACATTCCTGTAATGTCATCATTTTAATTTTTAGGTGATAAGGTGAAATTTCCCACCACGCCCCCACCTAGGAAGAAACATCAGACTGGACTACATTCTGCTGTCCTCCTTCCGGAGAATCACTCCTTAATTAAATCCAAGTCTCATGAGTCTCAGTTGGGTAATAAGATTGAGAATGAGTTGAATAACATCGCTGGGTAAGTCATACTATCTTGTCACTAAATACCTGTCGCAGCTCAAACAAAACCGTTGAATGTCATGTTAGTTAAACCATGTAAAAGTCAATCAAATTTTACATCTCAATTCAAACGCAGCCACTTCAGCAAATAAAACCAACGTTTTACTACTTATTTTAGAAACTTCTTTTCTGCTATTGGTTTCCCTTTTTATTAGATAGCCATTCTCACAAAAGCATTCATTTGTTTGATTCTTTCCTATTAGACTCAGTCCAAATCATCTAATATCAAGTTTGAAGTAAATGTTGCGGTTTTTAAGCGATTCAATGCGTAAGCATGATCGCTTCTTCCGATCCATTCACTACTCTAAAGATCTAGGGTTCATCCCTTTGATCAAGGCAAAAATATCGCGATCTATATAGCATACTTCAAATAGTCCGTTTCTCTTGAAATACTTCTGGACGGAAGAACAGTTCAAATGAGCAATTTTCCAAAATCCGGGCTCATATCAAGCTTATCTCATTTAACTTTTAGGTAATTGTTAATGAAGAAACATTTTTTAGACGCATTCAAAGTTTTATGCATCGATTAATCGATTACTGGATTGTGAGGTTATGGTTTATGTTGTTTGTCTTGGGTCCTTCCAAGACATTGGCCTAATTCCTCTTTGGGACAGACAGCCCTTTTCAAAAAGTTGGGATCTCAATACTGATGAAAAATCGAAAAAGAATTCGGCTGATTTAAGACATATTAATTTTTGCTCTCATGGCATTGCCATATTTCAACTCGCCTCCAGCCGATTAAATTTAATAGAAAAACCTTGCGAGGGAACATTGAATCGCTTCCTTATCCGGCACCCGTGGGCCGGAGATGTCAGCTTGTTTACAGTTGATAGACACCATTAGCATCACATCACAGGAATGTGATATATCTTGACTTATTTTCATTTGTAGCATTGAAACAGGTTATGTGATTGTTATTGTTCGGATCAAATTCGATAGAATCCCTGTGTCGACATCAACACTAATAGTATCTATAGATGATTGCCCAGTCTCTTCTCTTTTCTCTTGTCCTCAAATGGTAAGATTTAAACTAGCGCAATTGTATGTTGCAGGCCTGAAAATGAGAAAGGGCGCAGAGGAAGACTTCCAACTGAACCTGGGTTAGGACAGACTTCACCTCTTTTAGCAAGTCCAATTAGATCTCCTCCACCTGTTGATGATGATGTCTCTCAGAGATGTATGTATTTGATCATTCTATCATAGAGAATCATTTTTTCTCAGTGCTCAATGAAGCCCTGCTGAAGGTCAGTAGTCAAAGCAGGGAAGTAGTGAGGAACTCTTCACCAGAAGAACTAGTAAAAACTAAAACTAGAAAACTAGTGAAACATAACGCCATTTAGTGCATTCTTAAGTAAATTGCGAAGTCAAAATGCTTTGAAATGGAATTTTGTCTATCAGACTAAAAACAGAAAGTTAGAAAAATTGGGTATTTTATATGAGAAGATAAGTTATCATTTTGAACTTTTAACTTGTCAATGTGAATTATTTCTATACTAATGTTTTTAAATGTTACTCAAATTGAGATGTATGATAAACTTATATTCATTATGCTAATAGTATTAATCAAATTAATATTTAAAAATTAAAATCAGAACATCATAATATCCTAACTTTTTTTATTTACAGCCTCCGTCAGTTTACAAGTACCCAAGTCTCCTCGCACTCCAAATGTCTCGCGGGGAATGGGTCATGTCATCGCTCATCGGTTCACCAAAACTTTTAAAATGATGACCACTTGTGATTACTGCGATAAACAAATGTTCATAGGTACAGGTCCGTCCTTTAAAACGTCTTCCTGTCTTTTATGTTCTTTGTGTGCTTTCACCCCGTTTTTGTTATTCTTGTTTTCTACTCATAGCATTTCCAGCTTTAAAATTTTGTTCTCTTGAGATGAAATATTAGAAATAAAATTTATCCATTGTAAGACGTTTCTGTAACCTTAGGATTTGTAGGAAGCATAGTGAGCAGTTTCCTTGTAGGATTCTTTTAGAATAATTTTTGCTTTTATCTAATACGCAAAATATTTCCTTGAAAAGTTTAACAAACCAGATCAATTGAGACCAAACCTAGAAGCAGAATAGATGTATGAAAGATGTACTGTAGGAAGGCAAAAATCCTGAGAGATACCATCTTTGCCTATTCTAGAGTGTTTACAGCTTCAAACTAGCGGTGAAAATCACTCGTTTCACTTACTTGAATTTTGTCATTATTTTATTTCGGATTGCTGGATTTTTCATTTTGCTTTCATATCAGAAACGCGGCTTTCTGAATTTTCTGGATGCATTAGAGTAAAAGTTTCATTAGTAGGCTCCATATTTAGAAAGGAAGTAAAAAAAGAGCCCCATCACATTCCAGTTTCTTTAGATTTAAAAAATGTACCCAATCAATAACCATAAAAATGTCTCTGAACATGAGATATTTGTATTTAAAAAAATTTATTTGAGAGGTCCAAAACATTTCAAAATCCCATAAGTTTCTTGTGATCCAGCGCCTTTGACTCATGGCTAGTTTTCTGTTTTTCCTCGGTGAAAATCACCTATTTTCAAGACGGAATACCCGATTTTGTGGTGAAATGTGTATTTTGCCTTGGGACAATAAGTTTATAATAATTTTTTTTTTCTTTTTTTTTTTTAATGCTTCAATCATTATAGCCTCTGCACTTCTTGATTTCAGGGTTAAAGTGCAAAGAATGCAAATACAAATGCCACAGAGACTGCGAATCCAAAGTGCCGCCTTCATGTGGACTACCTAGAGAATTCGTTGATGCTTTCCGTAGGAAATTACAATCTGATGGTTAGTATTCTAGTTTTGCACATTTTGCATTTTTGCTTTTTCAATTTATCAAACCCCTGTGAAAGTTTTGGAAAAAATGTAAATAAGCTGCAACTCTACTCACAGCAAGATAGATGTAACTTCATCCTAGATTTTTTTTAGTTTCTCTTTGACAAAATGGTTTTTTTTTTTTTTTTTTTTACCACGAAACCAACAAGCACTCATTATTTTTTTTTTAAAACTGTTGTGGCGCACCATTGAAAATTCAAACTTACAAAATGAATTATCATGGTGATCAGGTTTTATCTTAATAGAATAGAATGTGTGAGAAAAAAAATGCACATGTAATGTTGTACAATTAAAAAGATTTCTGACCAGAACCTTTGAGTCTAAGAGCTTTTTTTCTTGCATTCCTGAAAGAAAAACTTCAAATCGGTGTCAGTACAATAAAATTATCTATGAGAAGAACATGTAAATAATAATCCATCGTTCCATGCAAATATTCAACCTTACTTTAGTTGGAAAAATGTTGGTTGTAGTAAATTATGAGATATCACTCAGGTATTGTTTGTTTTGAAAGAGAAATTTTTGTCTTTTTTGAAAAATAAAAATCCTGAGATTTAATAAAAATGTCTGCTCAGTATAATTATTTTATGCACACGATTTCAGTTATCTATGTATTTTTGAAAATTTGTATGTCAATTATCATTGATTGTTTCTTTCGTAGCATTTGTTCCAAGTCCATCGCCTAACATGAACCGGCCCTCACCGAGTCATCACTCATCTAATCGGCTCATGAAAGGGGGCCGAAGATCACTCGTCAATGTTCCTTTAAGCTCAGTGAGTGAAACAGCATTTTTCTTTTTTTCAACAATCCGCATTTTCAGGGTTGTGCGAATAGTGAATTTTGCAAACGGAATAAATAGCGAATAATTTTGCCAATTATTCACAAACATGAAGCGAATAGCAAATAATTTACATAACTTCTTCCTAACTAAGAATAGTGATACAAATAATTTACAAGGACTTTTTTAGTTCAAAAATTTGCAAATATTACAAAAGTTAACAAATAAATGTGATTAATTTTTAAAAAAATTTCCATTTGCTGACGCCCTCTTTCCGTCCTGGTTATTGAACTTTCAATTTGTAGTACTCTTGGAGCAACCAATGTATGCGGGCCAATCGAGTTTGCAAACTCAGTAAAGATCAAGGGAAGTTTGAAGTTTGCGATCTCTCGGATGGAAGCCTTGCGCAGGTGCTAGAAACGTTTTACTATCCACTCGGAAATTCGTTATTCTGGACGGCGCAAATAATCCTGATTGTCGGTTGGAGAATTTGTTATTAATGACAGCGAGAATATTCGAAAAAAGTCAGTGCGCGAGTCAGTCGAAGCGAATATTCGCCCCGAAAGTCGAAGCAAATATTCGCACAGCCCTACCCATTTTGGAGCCCATAGATTTTGTTTTTGGGTACATTTTACTACATTTAATATTTTGACAATCTGCTTGTACAATTTAATCACTGAATGGCTAATATTCGGCAGAAAAAAATGCAGGTCCATTACAGTCTTTTCAACAATGTGCAACTTTTCCTCTTCCTGGAAATTGCCTTAAAGTTTGAGCAGCTTTTATTTTTCCACCCAAAAAATTACTAGTTTCATTTGAAACGATTCCTTTAAATCTCATTATGGTGATTGCTTTCAATTTTCCATGTGGTAAAGAAGAAGTTGCAAGACTTTGAAAACACTGTAATTGACTCGGTCCTTCTTTGACGAATACTGTCTAAATCACAAATCTGTATCACTCCCATCAATAATTGCCAGTCATGATCTAATAATAATCAAAATGTTACCATTATTTTGAGAAGTGTATATTAACCTGTTACCATCACGCATTTCATTTTGGACTAATGCTACAGATAGCCTTCCACTAAGTGCTCTTCACCCTTTAAAATAAGTCAGACAAAATTATTTTAGTTAAAACTCCTCTATTCAAGATATAATATTTTTTCAGACAAACGCAGACTCTAGTTCAAACACTTCCAGTTGTAACAGTTCAACTCCATCAAGTCCTGCTCTTGTCATTCCATCGCAGACCTCCACCATGAGCTCCATCTCGAAACAGCAGTTCCGCTTTCCAGAAGTCAATAGCTACGACTCGCAGTCATTAGATCTCAAAGGATCTTTGGTAAGTGTGCGTATTCCTTGTGGCAAGAGGTCATTTCATTTCCCCTCCTGTGTGTGTCATTAAAAGCTGATACACTAAAATAGATGCATCATGCATTTCAAGCAGTCCTAAATATTAACATTTTTTATCGAGAGATGCAATAGTTTGTTTTCTTTTAAATCTGGAGGATCCATAACATCCCTTAAAGGTGCACCACATCAAATGAACGCTTTGTTTCGAGAAGTCACTCTATACCAAGCTCGCAGCACAGATGAGCTAAACTACGTATGAAGTCCACTTTTATTTTTCTAATGAGTAGGCATTATTTGTTTTTAGGATTCGGACTTAACCATATCAATGAGTACTGACTCGGATCGCACGCCTGTTCGGGTGGATTCTCTGGATAGTCAAGTTTCAGACGGTGATGCTTCGGACAAAGCTTGGCCGCGACAAAACAGCGTAAGTTATCCGCAGCACTTTTTAAGCCTCTCAGATGCTCCACAATACTTTTCCTAGGAGGGAAAGAAGTTCTAACTTTTTCAAGTAATTTTGGGGAACGTGTCTTAAGACTGTAATCCCAGTGAACCGCTGAAAAATTTGACTTAGGTTGATTTTGAATTTTTGGTGGGAGAAAATTTACAACATGTTAATTCTAAACCACTTGCAACTTGGTGCCTTACTGTGAGACTCAGTTCATATGATTGGACATCATTGTTTCTATTCAATAGGGTGATATGAAAGTCCTGAATCTACCGTAAGGTTCTTGCCCTTTTTCAGAGTGGTTTTCGTAAAATTTTGGGGGTTCTTAAAATTTGCTTCTTTTAACTTCAGAGTACTTGCAAAATTTCAAGTCTCCATCTCAATATTTTCTAAAGTTATGGGAGAAACGCTTGGTGCTGGTGGTGTGAGACTTTTGGATCACTGATCACGTTTTACATGTTTCCATAATATCTAGTACGTTTGAATTTAATGATTTACAAAAATTGAGAAATCTCCTTTTATAAATTAAAAAACAGTAATTAAATTAAGTTAAATTTAACTTTTATTAAGTGATCCCTCCCGAAAACGGTTTTATTGTAGGTTATGTGTTTTCTATTCTCTTATTGGAATTTGTTATATTTTTATATCTTCTAGCTATCTATGCGTGAATGGGACATTCCATGGGACGAATTAAAAATGGGGGAGCCTATTGGAACGGGTCATTTTGGTACCGTTTACCGGGGTAACTGGCATGGCGATGTTGCAATCAAAGTTCTAAAAATGGACTGCTTAGATGATGAAAAGACTTTAGAAGCTTTTAAATTAGAGGTAAGCCTTATATGGTTCATTCTTGCTTCTCAGAGTGCCCTATAAACAGCATGACTGATAACTGATCGTCAGTAACAAAGTAATCATAATTTCTCAAAATTATAGCAACTAAGAGTGTATTAAAAGTGATCGCATAAGATAGGGTCTTACAGAAACAGTAATACGTGAAGGCTGTACTTGTACAGGCAGAGCTGAATCATCTGCGTACGGTCTAAATGTTTTCAATCAATTTCAAGTTTTAAAATTTGATGTTTCCAAAGATTTTATCAGCCTCTGAAACGATTTTTATTTTGAAAGAGTCAGTAATATTGTGCAACGGAAAGAAATACAGGTTGCTGTTGATTTTAGTTGAAAGGGAGCCCAAAAAATCTGTTTCTGAGATGACCCTCTCTCCATCAATTTTGCAATGGACCACTAGACAAGGTATGAATTTAAACAATCTGATACATGTTTCTTAACAAGAATTTCACGTAGACAATGATTCGTGCAACGAAAATTACTGAAACCAACTCCTAAAGAAGATATTAACGTTTTTATTTCACATTGGTTACGAGAAATTTGAACTGCCCGCTCACAAGAAACTCAAAGCTCTACGTGAGTCAAATCGAGCACTACAACGGTTTCAGCAAGCCTCTCAGTCAAGCAATATACATTTCCCACCACGTGTTGTTTAAATTACAAGCAATTTGCTATAGCGAGCCAGAGTGTCAAGATTGAGGTTGCCAGATTTTTATATAGCAGAGACTGCCATGAAAACGTTTAGCGCTCGATGTGAATCACGTAGAGCATTGAGTTTTCATGAGCGGGTGGTTTGAATTCACGCATCAAGAATCACTAAATAGCTTCGTAAGGAGTTAATTTTTGTAATTTTCGTTGTGCGCATCGTGTTTTACGAGAAATTTTGGTTGATTGACATGTATCAGAATGCTGAAATTCGTACCTTGTCTAGTGGTCCATTATTCAGAAAGAAGTCTTAATTTTTACTTGTCCTTCTTGATTTTTTCTTTTATGAGTTTCTCTTGTGTTTTAATCATTTCGACCAAACTATGGCTATCACTTGGCAACTAAAATATGACCTGTAAGATACACAAACAGGGCCACTTTTTGAAAAGAAATCCATAAGGAACTTGAAAAAATTGTGTAAAACACTCAGAAACACTATTTACCCCTGAAATTTAGTAATTTGGTACTTAAATATATAAAATAAGGGAGATATTGAACCATTTTCGGTACTTTTGGCACAAGATCCTATCATCACCTTTCAATTTAAACCAAATTAGCACATCTCATCAAAGATTTACTAAGTCTCCGCAATTTATTCAGAAATTTTATCATAAGTTCTACCAAGAATTCTACTCTTAGAGTCTGAACTAATTTTGTATGTTTAGGAAGTTTCTTAAATTAAATCTAAAGAATAGAACAGAAGTATAGACTCAAATGTAGTGAATCTCAGAAAGTGCTTGTCCTCACTTCAACAGTACATGTTTTTACTTCAGCTCACCGCCTCCAGCTACTGATGACTGTCATTTTATCTTATTTTTTTTAGGTTGCCATGTTTCGAAAAACACGGCATGAAAATTTGGTCCTATTCATGGGAGCATGCATGAAGCCACCACGATTAGCGATTGTAACTAGCATGTGCAAAGGAATGACATTGTACACCCATATACACTTGTACAAAGACAAATTCAATGTTAATAATACTACAATTGTTGCTCAACAAATATCACAGGTATCTTTTGTTTCAATGAAACATTTTGTTTTCAAATGAATTAAACAATTCTTTTTTTTCTTCTTTTTTCCTCTTTTTAATTTGTTTGTTAGGCAGCTAGTGTCATGGGTTAAAATTAAATTGTTAACTCGCATTAATATAAAATTGAAGTATTTATTTGTTGAAACTTGTCGGCCTTGGCCATCGCCAGGACTTAGGAAAAAAACACAGTTTGAGACAATACATGATAAATTTTGATTAATATTTTCAATTCTCATTTTTTTTATATTAGTATAATCATATATTGCTCAAACTGTGTTTTTTTGCTAAGTCTTGACGATGACCAAGGCCAAAAAGCTTCGACAAGTAAATACTTCAATTTTATGTGAACGTAAGTTAATAATTTCATTTTAACCCATAGCTTTAGCAACCCAACAAACAAACAAACAAACAAACAAACAAACAAACAAAGTATACAAAGTGCTACTATCATAATGTTGTACATCAACACTTTCAATAAACAATGGGCCTGTTGCAAACTTTTGCCAGAGCGAAAGTAAGAGTTGTCTCTTATAGAAAATGTCTCAAAAATCACGATGAGCGCATTGGCAAATTCTTAAATGCACTTCTAACTGAACAATCTGCGTAAGAAATTTACGGTTTTTTTTTAGTTTCCTGCTTCAAAAACGATACTATGACACAGGTGAACATTTCGTTAGAGGAGTCGTTCCATTTAACCCTTTCTCAATAGCAACACCCACTAACTTAACTTTAACACTTAACTTAGCCGACACTTCCACACGCAAATTGCAATCAGGAGCACAAGGTCAACCAAAGCGGATCTTTATCAACGAGAAGCAATCGTGAATGTAAACATGCCGACTGTTATCAGACGGTTAGAATCTCGTCCAGGCACATGCGTTTTGGCGGATTGGCGTCAGCCATGTTGAATATTGAGAAGCATCCTATTGAGCAGGGGTCGGATGAAATGACTCCCCTAACGAAATGATCACCTGTGCTGTAGTATCGTCAAAAAACGTCAATTGCTTACGCAGGTTGTGAAGTTAGGAGTGCATTTCAGAGTTTGCCGATGCGCTCATCGTTATTTTTGAAATATTTTCTCTAAGAAACAACTCTTATTTTTGCTCTGGCAAAAGTTTGCAACAGGTCTATTCTTTTTATAGGAGCCCATATTAAAAAAATTCATTTTAATAATCGCAAACATTATTTATTGTTTTTCTTTTATGCAAGAATCACTAAAAAACCTGGTTAAAAATACAGTTTGAACGAGGACACAAGTTTGCTTTATACAAGCAGTTTAGGCACATCTTATGGTGCCTTTTATGATTGATCTGTGATTGACCTTGGAAAAAGTAACTATAAGTCTCAGTTATACAAATTTTAGGAGTGTAATTTTTATTATAGTAAGGCCTTGTATAAAGTAACCCAAAATCTATGTGCTTTTTATCTAATATGTTACAACTATATTATTTACAGGGGATGGGGTATCTACATGCACGTGGCATCATTCACAAAGATCTGAAAAGCAAGAATATATTTTTAGAAAATGGAAAAGTAGTCATCACAGATTTTGGTTTGTTCAGTGTCACGAAGTTGTGTATAAAACACAGGTGAGGCAAATTGAACACTTACATCTAATTTTAATGCACAGTATTTATTTTTATCATTTGAAGAGAAGAAATGTAAGTACTTGGAAGCATGCAGTGCACTCAGATATCTTAATCCTTCAAGTCTGAAATCTTTTTTGTCGAAATGACTGACGAACTGCTTAAACAAATCCTCAAAATCAGCTGATTCCCAAGCGACTGATTTAAGGTTGTCAGTGTCTGACTGCACTAAAGCTCTGAGGGGTCTGAAAACGCTGGAATTGTCAGTCAAAGAAAAGTGACCGGAAAACCTTTAAAAGTTCGAGAATTTCCTCTAAATATGTGTAAAGTCAACTAATCTTTTTACAAACTTAGAATTGAGGGTGAAAAGACGGCCACAACCCAATGAATAAATAAATAAAAAAAAAAAAAAAACAGGCAAGAAGGTTTATTCATATTCATCTTTATTATCTGTCGCATCCGTGCAACGCTCTAAGTTTTTCATCCATCCTTTTCTTACCCATTTCTTTCATCTCTCTCTTCAATTCTCAGTTTTCAACTTTTCAGGCCTTAAGCCACTTTTTACAACTTATCAGAACAACCATCTAATTAATCTACAGTGTAACGACAAGCTGATGCAATGCGAACCGTTTCTTGCTCATGCTCATCCACGCCTCGTAAGGGCTGGAGAGATTAATGTTCACTTACTTCGATTCCTACCACCTCAGCGAAAGCTGCGGCTACATACTCTGCGCTCAATCAAAGTCTCACAAAGTCAAATTATCTTGTTAGTAGTTTCAGAATAAAGCGTCCAGTTTTTCGACAAGTTCGATTCATCTATTCATCTTTACCTAAATTCTGCTCTCCGACAGTTTCCAATATTTTTTGTGCGCGTGAGAAGGGCTCTTAGACGTTTTCAGTCCGTCTAACACTCAGTCCCAACTTCGTACGCGACATTATCAAAAATTCATGGTTGAATTGTGCTTCACGTGCCACAGTCTGTAATTTTTTTGACCGTCTAATTTTTCTGACGTTTACTTTTATGAATCATGTTTTTACCTTCCAAAGACCCGGACAAATGAAAATGAAATACTAAGTATGATTTCCTTGTGAAGCAATCATGCCTCATCAGCATTAGATTTTATTTGAAACTCATAGTGTGTATCCTGGCAAAAAGACTTGTGAACATCAGAAAATTTCATGATCGAAATATTTTCTTTACTTTTTGATGAGAATCTACACTCCCCATTAACATTAAATCTGATTGAAACAATTATTATTAATAATATGAATCAATTTTCGTATGATTAGAATTAAGATTGTATTTTAAGTACCTCCTGAAGTAATAATACTAAAACTTTTTCTTTTTGATTTCAGGAAAGAGGGTAATATTAGTATACCGCCAGGCTGGCTCTGCTACTTGGCGCCTGAAGTCATTCGTAGCCTAAACGCGCATCACAAACCTGAAGATGAAGATTTACCTTTCACACAAGCCTCAGATGTTTATGCCTTTGGGTATGTGTTTTTAACAATACCTCTAATGCGCAGCCCTATATTTCTAGCCAGACTTCTGTAAAAAATGCTGCGAAGAAAACCAAGCCTTCTTATAAACCTCTTAATTTGTTTTGAAACAAAGTTCCCGGCCCACCTTCTTTTTGTGAGTTTAGGAATCAAAATATAATAAAAACTAGTTCATGTCAGAGCACATTCAGTTCACCTGATTTTTTCAGCCAGTGCCAAACCACGTATCCCTGTTTGTGAAGTTGCTGACGTCTAGTCATACTTTTTTTATTCTTTGGGATACTAGTCAACATAATTCTATTAAAACTTTCCTGATTTAACTTCTCCGACAGTAGAATATTTGTATGTATTTCTAGCTGTGAAGTTGACTCGTTTCTTGCAGAAAAAATAAGATAGGAGCGGAAATTCGAAAATATTGCAACCTAGGTACATGGTTTTGCATTTTGACCATCTAAATATTCGCCATGGTATAAGATGAAGGTGGTAGAAAAGCACGGAATCCACTAATTCAGTTGATGATGTCATCCATCACGTTTTTCACAATGCACTATGTTCATGATCAAGTATCAGGCGTCAACGCTTGGCAATAGAAAGTTTCTCATTACTTTTTGTCAATGTCTAAATATTGATCATCAAAAGCATAATTGGACTTCATTCTGCAATTAGAGACCACAATTTCTGGCCCATCCATCAAAACACTTACGTACACAGGGAATCTAATAGTACATATCGACGGTGTAAGTCGGCAATCACATAACTCGATTTGCGACGTCACAGACTTCCTATCACACTTTATTTTTTAAACGGAAAACTACTCAACGGCTATACTTTAAAACTCCAGTGATTTTTCTTCTTTATGCAAAGAAAATTTTGCAAAAACTTCAAGGAATCATGTCAAGTTGTTCTCCTCTAAAAAAATAACATAGAGGCGGAGATTTTCAGACACCGCAAACGAGTTACGTGATTGCCGACTTACACCGTCGATATGTTGTTTCTAAACTGAGGCAGAAATTTTAGTTAGTGTTATAAACGAAAGTCTTAATAAAAAAGGGTTTTGCACGATGTTATAGCGAGATTGATTTGAAAGAAATGTTTTTGGCACCAGTTGCTCTTTGATATTGTAGGAACAACAAACTACAGAGAGACGTGGATCAAATAAAGGACACTGGATCTTCTTGAGATGAATTCGATTGTATTGTCGGAAAATCAGAGCACAAAAATCACATAACAGTTCAAAAAATAAGAAAATAATCACTTAAAAGAAATGTGTGATGTCCCGAGAGAGGGCACAAAATTGTTGAAGGGCGAGAGAGAGTGTACATTCCACGGGTCTAGATGTTAATAAAAATTCACATGAGTTCAGAGAGATGGAATAAAGTGACAGACCTAGATTTTAGGGCAGCCCATGCTTATAAAGACTTGTTGACGTCGCGTCGCGGGTGGTGAGACAACAAGTCTACTCGTGATTGGCCGGCTATAATCTATGTAGCTATCAGCTGCAAGTTCAGTAATTAAAATTAATGTTGATATACCAGAAGATAGAGGGAAAAAGGGTTTAAAAATTGAAAAATGGACTTTTTGAGAGCTGGGAATAAGTGAACTAAAAATGTTTTGGAATATGTTGACAGTTAGGAATTACAAAATGTAGTCCAATTCAATTCAGAGCAAATCTGACCTTGTGAATCTTTTTCTTACAGAACTGTATGGTATGAGCTGCTGTGTGGGGAGTGGCCGTTCAACACTTTAACCTCAGAAAGCATCATCTGGCAGGTTGGAAGAGGAATGAAACAACCCTTAGCAAATCTTCAGGCCTCGCAGGATGTAAAAGTACGAATGTCCTCAGCTTGCTCCATACTTTCAACTCTTTTTTTTTCCTTTTTGCTTTTTAGTAGCTCTGACTTTAGAGGACTTTGTATGCTTTTAGATAAAGTGAGAGTCAATAGATACTCCAAATTATAGATAATTCATCCGAACTTTCTAATTATCATTGTGTTTGTCTAACCTAGGTGCATTATCTTGTTCTTGCACCGTTTTGGCTTGAATATAGGAGTTTTGAAAGACATTTTTTGGAAATAGACAGTTGCATGGACCCATTCTTTGCTAATTCACAATGTCCAGCGCCTGAACAACTGGTATAGCAAGCATTATTAGAGAATGGAGAATTGGCAGGAAAATCCGGGTGCTCATCAAATAATTGGTGTTTAAAATAAATCAGGAATTGCTTCCCATTCTGCTCATAGCTCATTTTGTTCTTCAGTAATTCATATTAAATCGGCTCTGCAGAATTATCTAGAAGACAAAAAAAAATTAATTAATTTGTTTGGATCGTAGGCAAAAAATCTAGTTTTCCCATAGAATCTGTGAAAAAAAAGAAGAGAGGTCCAAGAATTTCACGAGGGAGCCTCATATTTTGTGGAGGATCAAAAGATTTGAATATATTTTCAGGAAATCTAGACTTCATGTGCTAAACATCAGGAAAGAACCGAACATTTTTTTTTCAATTCTGGTCAGGAATTTCCTGAGTAAGTATATCAATTATTCAAGACGTGTTATCTGCATATTGTTTTTCTTCTCTACATTTAGTCACTTTCTCAATTATTTTTCAGGACATTTTAATGCTTTGTTGGTCGTTCAATGCGGCTGATCGACCAGATTTTGCCTGGCTCTTGAAAACGTTAGAAAAAATTCCAAGGAAACGACTGGCTCGAAGTCCATCGCATCCTATCCATTTATCAAGATCAGCAGAATCGGTTTTCTGAGATAAGCAGAAACTAGAATTGCCTTCATCTAGTCAGTAAGTGAAAATAGCTCATTATTTTAAGTATCAAGATCAGTTAATTAATTCTTCTGTTTCTGGAAAGGGCCAGTAGAAAATGATGAAAACATGTGCTCTTTGGTTTTTTTCTTTTGTGGTAGAGATTGTTGAAGTAATGGATAGCATCATCCTCATTCATATAAATTAGCAGCTCTATGCTTAAATAATCATATTAGAAGAGAGAAGTTAGATTTATAAGATATTCTTTGAGGATCTCATATTTTTTCAGTGCTTTGAAAATTTTGGAGAATGTTTGGAAAGTGCCTAAAAATCTTCACTCTCAATAATTAGAACCTAAGAAAAAGGTTCTGAAAATCTTTTGCTTTGGTTGTGAAAAAGGACCATTAGCCATGTCCTGTGTGTCCATTGCACAGAAATCAACTTCAGGAGTGTGCGAAACCTACATTTGTATCTTTAACATTACTTATTGATGGCTAAACTCGGAAATCTTGAATTGTGGTTTGCGAAACCAGAAACCTCTTGTCATACTTATTTATTAATCGAAAATCTAATCAATATAATTCTCTGAAATCTCCAGTGATCCTTCTTTTCTAATCAAGGAAATTAAGTGAAAATTTAAAGCTGTAATGGCAGCACATTCCCTGTCGGATAACTAAATGAGAACGGAAGTACAAACTTTAAATTAGCAAGATACAATGTTTTTAAGTTTAGTCATACATATTTTGCAACGTTGTTTTTGCCACACTCAAAGCCAAGATTCGAATGATAACTTACTCTGTGTCTCATTAATGCCTGTTGCAGACAAAATCAATGAAGCCCGACTTTTCGGCCAAACTCATTGCTTCTTCATGTCGCCTTGTTTGTATTTCGAGCTGGCTCCTTTGTAAACTGTGTAAAAAAGTTTTCTACTCAACGCCTATCTTGAGGGTTTGTAAGTACTGTGTCTCAACTTTTCTCCTTCGCGATATTCAAACCAAATATTTTCTCTGGAATCAAGAGTGTGTTCATTACAATGTATTCCTTACTCGGCAGTCCTTCTGCGCAAAGTGGAAGAGATAAAGAGTCCCACAGGTTCTCTCTACTAATGTGCAAGAGAATGTTTGATTGTAATTTGTATTTATTCCCTCCGTGGAACATTCATCTGCTTTAGTGTACGTCAGTCATGTAGAGCTTCTTGCCAAATTTTGGCTCTCTATTTCTGAACCTTACCTGTAAGTTTTCGAATACCCGTTTTCAAACCAAGGGTAGAGGAGAAATGTTTTGCGGCAGATCCTTCCCATACCATAAAAACTAGTCAAAAAAATTCAAATCTAACTGCAAGTTCAGAAGTTTTATTTCGCTGCCAAAGCAATCGATTGCTGCTTAAATTTCTTTCCACCTTTAAATATTCCCTTAACTTGAAAACAGGCTTTACTTAGAATATCTCATGTTGAAGTGAGAATATGTAACAGTAACTTCTTACTTACTGTAATCTCAGTTTCAGCATATTTTAAGCATCCTTATCAGAGGATGAGTTTAATTGCACATTGGCCACCATATGGATATGAGCCTGGCACCAAAGTGTTCCCACAGTATTGCCATCATTATTTTAATCCTCAAAATTTGTGGTAAAAAAAAGACTGGGAGGAAATTCTGGAAAACTGGGAAGCTAATTTGGCCAGGAACATGAGGTAGTCAAGCTGTTTAGCTAAAGAAATGTTTATAAAGGCTGGTTTCTCTCTTATGAAATAGAATTCTTGTTGTCAAATAGTCGGTCAGCTTGATTCATGAGAGAAATGTGACCAAAAGGCCTCAACAGGAATATCGCAAATTCTGATCTGTGCTTGACCGAGTGTGGGGAAAGATTCATTTGGCTGAAAACTAAGAATCAGGTTATCGGTATTATTGCTTAAGAAGTAGCTCACAAAGAATCAAACCATACCGTAGTCCTAATGTTTTGAAGGTTGCAATTTTAGAAGCTTAGTTTCAAGAAAAACCTGTTTAAAGCTTTTATATCCTGTATTCGGTGTTCAAAATTGCTAGAATGAATCGCAATTTCTTGCCCCCCGTTGGCAAGAAAGTGAAATAAACTGTTGCCAACTTCAACTTATTTGTTAGGATGTTGAAGAGTGTCGGAAAAATCTTAAGATTTTTCCCCTCAGAAATTTGTAGATGTCTCCATAGAGCTCTCCAAAAATGATTCGAAAATCATCTAAATTTTGGATCGTAAGGTTTTCAGTGAATGATACGTAGCCAATCGGCTATTCTTGTCTAATTTTTCATCAATTTTCTGTGATACTGTAGGACTTAACTTGAGTCCCACCAGCGAGCTTGCTTTAAACCTTTTTAAATTAATTAGCCAGTCTGAAAGTTTGTAATATGCTTGCAGAATGGATTTTTTTTCTTTCTATTGAATCAAATTCATAGCCGCAAATATGTCCATTCAAGAGACTTTTATTAGAATCAAGGAAAAGAGATTTCCTTAAATTAGGCTTTGAAAAGTTCTCAACTCAAGTTTTCTTGTCCATCAAAAATAATTGTATGTTTGTCAATTTCTATCACATGTTTCGGTCAAGGCTTTCAGTTAGCTTTTTGTACGTAAGTTTTAGGTGAAAATTTCTTCATTTATTATTAAATTTGTGTTTCCAGGGTGTCTACAAGTCTGGAATTGCCGAAAATAGTACTGATTTTTTAAAGGCAGACTGGAATGTTGTAATAGTGAAATATAGTATTAGTGCAGTCAGGTTTGCAATCACCGTAATGCCACATCTGAGAGGATAGTGCGCATGCGCAAGGTGAAGGTTATCCAATGTTGTAAATACAGTTGAATTTTTTAATTTTGCTTTAACATCATCTAATGTTGGAATATAATGTTTTGGCATTATAATTTCTTTATTTAAGGCATGAGGATCTAAGCAGATTCTTACTTCTCCATTCACTTTTGACACCGTTACAATTGGATTTACCCACTCAGTAGGTTCCGTTACTCTTTCAATTGCTCCTAATTGCATCATCCTTTGCAGTTCTCTCCAAACTCTCCTACGCAATTTATAAGGAATTTTCTCGGCGGCTCAGCTGTTGGTTTCGCACTATCATTTATTTTTATTTTACACTTATGCGACCTATTCCTTTAAACACTTCAAATTGATGAACTATTGATTTATATTCATCCGCAATTACATTAACTTGTTGCAGTACACCTGAATAAAACTCAGTGTTTTTGAATAGCTCGAGGGACCTTGTAAATCAGAGAGAGTCAAAGCTTTCAGCATGAAATAAAGAGTGGTAGTTTTCTCAGAAAGTTGGAATTATGACTTGGCACAAAAGTTGGCTCAATAAGTCCTATCATCATAGAAAACAACTCTTTTACTGAAAACTAGCATGACTAACTGATACCACGTTGGATGAGAACAAGAGAAAAGCAGCTTTACTCAAGCATGCTATCCAGGAGGTAAAAGATGGAATTATTAGAAAGGTCGACTAGTGCTTCTTTACTCAAGAGAGCAGTCACAGAAAAGTTAGAGAGAGGAATGTAGCTTTACTCAAGCATACATTTGAAGTGAAATGGTTTGCATCTTTACTCAAGAGTGCAGTTACAAGAAAGTTAGAGAGCGGAATGTAGCTTTACTCAAGCATACATTTGAGGTGAAATAGTTTGCATCTTTACTCAAGAGTGCAGCATAAAGAGAAATAGAGACTAGTGCAGCTTTTACTCAAGCATGCAGTCAAAAGGAAGCAGCCTTACTCAGGCAAGCCTAGGAGAGGAGTAGTTGAGCTCTTGGAGATGAAAAAGAGACTGTTTTTGCAGTGGCCGCTGCCGCTGTATTTATAAGAGTGATTACATAACCGATGGTGGCGTGATGTCGTTGCGTAACTCCCCTAGCTTGTTATGTAATTGCGGTTACATAAGTTCTCAACTACACGGCTGGTTGCCTGATTGGGCAGGTGCAAAATACAATGCAAAATAAAAATGTAAAATAACTGAAGTAGTCTTCTTCAACACCTAATTGCTTACAAGTTTTATAACCTAATATTGGGGATGTATTAATTTCTGCCACAATAAATTTAATTACATGGGCTTTGCCCGCTTGCTCATTAACACATTTGAGATTGCACTCACCAACGACTTGCATTTTTTCTCCAGTAACTGAAGTTAATTTGACATTAGTTTTAAGAATGGGTCTTTTGCCTATTATTCTTTTACTTAAATTAGCAGGGATTACATTCGCTTGGGCACCTGTATCAACTAAAAAATTTGTATAGTAGTCATTGACATTCAGAGTTACATACCTCTGATCGTTCTCCTGCTTGGATTCGATCGCACCAATGAATAGCTCAGGACCATCATCTTCCGAATAGTAATCGTCGCTATCAGTCGACTCCTCATCCACCAGTCCCACTTTTCGCTCAGCATCCTTGCAAACTCTTGAGAAGTGATTTGACCCATTGCAATTGTCACATTTTCTCCCAATGGCAGGGCACCTTCCAGAAAAATGTTTGGTATTTCCACAGTTTTTGCACCTACTGTAGTTTCCTGTCCTTCTCGAGTCATCGGCTTGCACCTTAGAAGAACCGTACCGCCAATTTGATTGTCCCTTGTGCTTCGGACCACTTGCATACTGCTTTGCACTGTTGGTAGTTCTTCGATGACTGCGCTGCTCTGCATTATGCTTGCCTTGCATTAGCTTGATAACGTCTGTTGATCTTTCCAACTACAGGTTCATTGGCATCCATTTCTTGCACCTGACGTCTTGACGCATCAAACGTTTTGATGGTTTTGATGGCATTCTCCAACATCTCATCCTGCTTCATCAATACTTGGATTCTCACCTCTTCAAACTTCGGAAGCAAATTTGCAATCATAATCGCTTTGACAATTTTATCCCTTTGATTTTCTAGGTTACAGGCCAGGCTTAAATTCTTCAAATTAGTGACAAACTCGTCCAATGTCTCATCTTCTTTTTGTTTTCTGGTTATTAATTTGTATAAAGCCATTTCCACATTCTTTTCTGGCTTGAATGTGCATCAAACAGTTCTATGAGTTGCCTATGTGTGAGTTCGTCGTACTTCTTATTGAACGATGCATGTATGCTGTATGCGTCATCCCCAAGAAATTGTAATAGCCAACAATTTCTTCTTGTGTCTGACTCTCCGTCACACGTTGTTGCACACATGAAGATTTCAAATTTTGCCTTCCAAACCTCCTAGCGTTCAGCCATGTTCGCTCCAGCCACAATCTCCTGCGGCTTTATCTTGGCAGATATTGCTTTGGTTGATCCATGGGATGCTACTTCCACCGGTCACACCATTTGCTCTTGTATTTGGCATTGCTCTTGCTTGGTGTTGGCACACGATTCTTGAAACTTTGCAGGATTTGATTGATGGCACAATCTTAGGCTTCGATGGTCGTCACTGGCACATGGCAGTTGCACTCGCGACTTGCGATTTTTCCGTAACCGTACTTACTTTAGCGATTGCGGAAAACTCCCGGGTTTAGGCACCATGTTATGTTCGATCAGATGAAAATGAATCAACGCACTTTACGGAATTATAGATTTATTCATCGTCACTCACGAACAAGCCATTCCGGCTGCAGCTGATGGTTGATAACAGATAACATACATTGGATAACCTTCACCTTGCGCATGCGCACTATCCTCTCAGGTGTGGCATTACAGTGATTGCCAACCTGACTGCACTAATACTATATTTCACCATTACAACATGGAAGCACTAAAGAAAGGCGGAATTCCTGCAAGAGGGTCTGGAATTTTTTTCATTTTTGTTGCAATTTGAGTGAGGAATTCAAAATTTTAAAATTTTTCGAATTTCGTCTAATGGAGGCCCTGAAAAAGTACTAAATTTTTCTGTTGAGAAGGTACTGAATTTCTTGGGAATGTACCGAAAAAGTACTGTAAAAGTACTGATTTTTGGCCAGCCTGTTCTAGTAGACACCCTGGTTTCAAATAGGAAAATACTTTTCATACTGCATGAAAAAGTTAAGATCGGGCTGTTTTAGACTTTTAACAGAGTTTATTTATTATTAATTTCTCATTCAAAGAACTGCGTTCCTTCATGAATACCATTTTGAAATCACCCTTAATTATCAAACGGGAGTGACTTATTCATCATTAATTGCATACCTTCTGTGGTGCACATTAGGCACTTGCAGATGGCTTTTATAAATTTTCTGATTCCACTTGTCTAAAAATCACTGTGCAGGTATCAGTTAGAATTTTGTAATGATTTATATCTGTGATTTTCCGTACAGCAGATAAAAATCAGGTCTCGAGTTATTTTTAGGCGTCGAATATACCATGCATGTTGTGAGACAAATGAATGAATTTTAGATTTTACGCATGTGTTCGTCATAATTTTTGAGTGGTTTTATGTAAGAGTAATTTTAGTTTCTCTCAAGTGGATGGAAAAGTTTGGAACAGCCCAATCGATATTACCTGTAGGTGTTCATTTCTTCATAGCACTCTAAGTTGGTGTGTGGTTAACAAAATAGTCAATTGTACAGTGTTTGGTCGGGAGATCTTCCCATTTGTTACAGCTCATTCTGCGTATTCAGAGACACTTTGCAAGTGATATCTAAAGTTATTCCTGAAACTTAGTCTGTAAAACCACTTGAGTAAGAAGTCACATTATTTGTAAAGGAAATGCATGAATTTTAATACTTTCCTTGGTGGTTTTAATACAGAAAACAGATGAATGAAGGATTATATTATAGGGCCGTTCAAGTATTACATAATGCACTTAGGAGGGGGGGGTTGGAGCCAGCGTTATGGTACGTTACAAGGGGGACAGGAGTCAATCCCAGCGTTATGTAACAAATTGGAGCCGGGGGGGAAAACTTTGAAAAAACGTGCAAAAAATTGAAAATTCGGCCCTACCAGAACGAAAATTTTCGGCGCGTGACCCAGCTGATGAAACACGTGTTGCACTTACGCATCCTTTAACCTCCTCTTCTATCCTTCAGTCTCCATTTCTTGTCAGAATGTGTCAATAAACTATTGTTTTGTTTACCTCCAAAAAAAGAACCAGAATATTTTTCAAGCTGTTTTTTTTTTCAGCGTTTTCTTGATTTTTAAAAAATGGGGGGGGGAGGTCTGGTCAGCGTTACATAATTCAAAAGGGGGGAGGTGGGCAGCGTTATGGGTGCATTACAAGTGGGGCAGAGAGGTAAAAAAATTGGAAAAAGTGCGTTACGTAAAACTTGAACGGCCCCTATAATATTTATTTTCAATTATTTCTTTTCCAAATTACCAAATTTTTTCATTCTAAAGTGCGTTTGTTTGCTAAAAAATAGAGCTCTTTGTCTTGAAATCGTCCTGTCTGAGAGACACCTTACAGTAAACATTTTTCTTCTCCATTCAATAATCAGCTAGGGGAATAAAAGAGCAAAGTGTTGTGAAACCTATTTTGTGTCGCTAGTTATTCTTGACATGAAGGATCGTTTAAAAATAATTAATCCGTTTGGTTTTAAAATGATTTTAATGGAATTGGTGAAAGAATTACAGATGAAAGTTGTCTTTAACACTCATTTTTGCTCAGGGAATTTCTACAAAAGAATCCGCTTGATTGTTCCATAAAAATATTTATTAAAATAGACAGCAATGTGCTAAGTAATGATATCTCAGGATGTCAACAATATCAGCAGGGTGTCTATAGATTTAACGGACAGAAAAAGATCAGAATTCATCTCAAAGATCAGGGAAAATATTTTCAAAATTTGCACATAAATGACTCAGTCGGGCAAATTATTCCAACGTAAATAAAATCTTATCCATGATATTCAAGAAAATTAACTATCAGTAAAATTATTCTTCTTCTTTGAAAGAAAAGTCCAAAAATTAATAGTTCATCTTCACATTCGTTTATTATGAAGACAAA
Organism: Bemisia tabaci; assembly: GCF_918797505.1. Taxonomy (NCBI): domain Eukaryota; kingdom Metazoa; phylum Arthropoda; class Insecta; order Hemiptera; family Aleyrodidae; genus Bemisia; species Bemisia tabaci. The sequence goes on from NC_092797.1 coordinate 53,528,617, forward strand.
AATCCATAAAATGTACTGGTTTCTTGACTTTTGTTACATTTTTTTTCTGGCATTCTGTGAACACCTTGGTCAAGGAATTTCATAATTTTGTAGAATTGTAATTTGCTTGAATTTTCTTTATCAGAAGAGTTTGGATCGTTCGAATAAAGATGTTGAAAAATGTAACTTTAATTTTAAGCGAGGAAAATCAAGGAATTTAGAGGTTCGTTTTTAATGTGTGCAGTAAAAATTGTTGTCTTTTTGGTTTGGATAAATCTGGCAAAGTCATGAGATCTCTCTTCCCTGGAGTTGGTGCGCAGTGTAGACCTCTCCTTTATTTTGGCATGAGTCTTCGTTTTGCCGTACTCTTACTTGATGGAAAGCTCATTCGGTCAAGTAAAATTTAAAAGAAAAAACATAACAATTTTTATTCAATAGAATAATCAATTCTATTCGATTGAGTTTATTTCATTCAATTCATTTTAGCACAATAAATACAAGCAAGTTGCTCATAAAAAATAAATTGTAAATACTTTCAAAAAAATTTCAAAACCTTATTACCAGTATTTTTTGGGCCTGCTGTTGCCACTCAGTTCTCTGTTAGACTTTCACGCAGAAAAGTACTCATTTCACAGTTGAAATGTCGCTCATTAAAATTGCTTCATACAGAAGCTGCAGAATCTTCTTTGACTTGTCTTACGGCATGAGGAAAACAGGGAGGTATTGAGGTAGCCATTAAGCGCATTTTGTATTTCTGGTCGTTTCTGGACCTCTTCGATTTCCCCCGTATCCTAGATTTTTCAAGCTTTCTCTATTGATCTCTACTTATTCTCTACAAAAAATCATCTCTGTTTATACTCGGTCATTGTTTGTCAATACAAGTTTTGGAGAGTACATTGGTTGTTAATCTGGTGTCAATTGCGCAGAGATGAGAATACCTTAAATGCTCTTATAAGATGACTTGCACAGAAACATAAACATTTTCGTTTTCTGAACAGCAATTTGATTTGTACTGAAATTCAAAGCAATGAATTGAGGACAACTCAAAGATTTGCTCACTGGAAATCAGGATGTTGACATATTCCAAGTGTGACTTCCGCTTTTCTTCAGCTGAGACTTTGGTGAGAAGTTCCTCGAGTTTCCCAATTTAATTCTTTTAATTTTCATGAACGATGTCAGGTATTGATGCCTGTTTATAACGGAACCTCTAGCGTCTCTTCGTTTTCATACCAAGTCGAAACTCAAGGTTAGACTCAACTCATAATGTTGAGAGCAATGTTGAGAATAGAAATCGACAAGGCATTTTGCAGCCTGATTGTTGAAATTTTGTGTTTGTTGGGTGGACATGGATGACATAGGTTAAATGGAGAAGTGTGATCGGTCGGCTATGTCTTATTGCTGCTTTGTCGATTGGAATGGACGACAAACTAAAGGCACCTCTTGAGTTTCCGAGAGTATGTCGTCCATTCCAATCGACAAAGCAGCAATAAGACATAGCCGACCAATCTTGGTTCGCCTTTTAACCTATGTCATTCATGTTCACCCAACAAACACAAAATTTCAACTATCAGGCTGCAGGTTTCAATAAATGAAAAATGTAGAAAGATTTCACGTCAAATGAGGAATTTTCCTTAAAAAGATGTTTCCCGTCCAGCTGTGAGCTTTGGAAGTTCAGTGCAAATTTCAGAAAGCACTCGTACTTGGTGCCAATGTCTCTTCATTTCACAAATCAGTTAAACATTCAGTATCAATACTAGAAAAGTTGATAAATGCGGCTTGCAAACCATCTCAGTATTATATCTCAGGTTTTATCACTAACTGCGGAAAATTAAAGCGTAAATTGTCTCCTACTCAATATTCCTCATCTATCAACTTTTCATTCGTACTTGCTGCTCCGCTTTATCCTTTAAAGTTTTTTTATTCTTTCTTTCTTTGTCCCTCTTTCTCTAATTTAATATGTTGACTCGGTTCCAAAATATGAAATTGAACATTGTAAGTCCAAAGTTCAGCAGGTTGTTGGCAGATAGTGATTTCAAGTCATTTTTATTGTGCTTGCGATATATTAGCGGCTCTCCAGGTTTCTCTGCCAAGCAATTTTTGTCAAGTCATATTTGGATCGCTCTGGCTTTTCCTATCAAAATACCAATTCTACTCAGTGTCCAATATCTGTTTGTTATTGTTGAGTGAAAGCGATGATTTCTTTTGAGAACTATTTCCAGCTCAGTCGACTATAAAATGCTCTAGATCAGGTTGACTTTGACCAGACTCTGGAGTCTCGATGGTCTAAATTTTAAGTCAAATTCTTCTTCTTTCTTTTTTTCTCTCAGGTTTAGGTGTGTTATTTCAAAATCGTTTTAAGAGTTGATGAACTTTATTGCTTTATTTTTATAAATACCTAAGTGTTAAACTGAAATTTGTATAAACGTACTGTACCTACATATTTTTAATTATAAAGTCTAGTTACCAATTTTATTTGATATTTGTTATGGAATAAATTTTTGAACTCATCATCTCAACCTGTGCATCTCGTCTTTTTCTCTGAAACAGCAACCTCAAACTGAAGCAAATTCAGGATTAACTCAAATTGATAAGAAGCCAAAGCTTTGTGTTTGATAATGTCGCACCCAAGTATTGTTCAGAAATTGATGGTCGGTTTCAAGATAAGAAAAGAACGCATCGATATCATTTTTCACGGCAAGGCCCCTTTTCGGTGACTACATTGCATTTTATGCATTTCCAATTTGACCATTAACTTTTCGTTTTCTTGGAATCAAAATTATTTGGTAAAAATTATTTAAATTTCTAACTGAAATATTTTCAAGCCGCAGGAACACTGAAATCTTCTGATTTTTTAAATTTTAGATCCTTATCCAGGAGGATAAGAACTGGACTGAACTTTGCATGAAGGAACTAAGAGCATTGTAGTGTTGCTAAAAATGTGCAACTTTTTCTATTGCAATGATAACTGACTACAGGCCAAGATATAAATTTTTCCTTGTCAAACTAATTTTTTTTTTAAGTGCAAGGAGAGAAACTATTCAAACTTTCATGCTTTTTTGTGTTTTCGGTAAAAAACAGTTTATTGTTTTAGCAGCATTGCAATATTCTGAGTTACCTTTGCAAAAGAAGGTTCATTGAATGCCCTATTTCAGGCAATACCTTACCGCCCTCCTTGAAGTAGTTCAAGACACCACCCTATCCCCCCCCTTAGTGCCATCCTGTGCTGCCGTCTAAAGGAAGAATTCCGTACGAACATTCGAGAGTTGCCAAATTTACCCGGATAAAATATGTATTTTCAACAAAATTAATGCATATTTTTCCTTGACATTTTCAGATATTTTAGATTAAATTATTGATATATTATAAAATGATTATCTTTATAACGCACTCTGGCGTTCTACGACACCCAAACGCCACATATGCCTGTCTTCCCAGAGGTTATCGGGCAACTGACACCGCAACATCTCTTCGTCAACGCCCTGCCGCCAACCCTTTACGGGACGTCCCCGTCGCCTCTTCCCAGGTGGTACCCAATCCAAAACTTGTTTGGGCAACCTCTCCTCCGACATTCTTTGCACATGTCCATACCAGCATAACTGCCTGGACATGACGTCGTGCACGATATCTTTCTCAACCTTCATCACCTGGCGAATTCTCTCATTACGGACACGGTCCCGTCTCGAAATGCCGGCAGATCGCCGCCAAAAATCCATTTCAGTTGCCCTCAACATTTCTTGCGTTCTTTTCGTCAAAGGCCACACTTCACTACCATAGAGCACGATACTTTTAACGATGGCATCATATATCCGGTGCTTGTTTGCCTTTGAGATGCTTTGATCCCAGAGCACCCCGTTCAGCATCGCGATGGCTCTCCTGCCCTGGATGATCCTGTCCTTAATTGCTCTATCCATCCTTCCATCCTGATCGAGCCAAACACCGAGATACTTATACTCGTCACACTCTTCGATGCGCCGTCCATCCTCAAGCTCTATGCTTTGCCGTTGATGCGCTGCTCCCACGACCAGCTTCTCTGTCTTGGACACACTAACGTCCATGCCCCATTTCCGATATTCTTCGACCAACTTCCGCGTCATGTAATCTGCATCTTCCTCATTAAAATGATTAATTATAAAATATTTTTGATTGCGAACAAAATAGTCTGAAAAATTGGAAGAAAAATATTTACAATTTCCCCAAGAAATTCCCATTTTATCGGAGGAAATTTGGCAACGCCTGAAGGTTCATACGGCGTTCTTCTTCAGCGCGGCAGTGTAGAGATCATTCCTAAATTACACAATTCTTTTGGGGGAATGTCCTAGTAAGCGTTTAACATATTCTTAATGCGGAGGGCCTTATTACACAGCGTTATGGAGCGTTACAGGGGAGTGAGGGGGGTCTTAAAAAACCGTTCTGCGTCACGAAAAATCATCGATGACTCTTGCTGGCTAAATAATGAAATTGATAGACTAGGTGACAAGCAAAGAGAAAGTGGAGCGATCCTATTTGGTGGAAGCAGGTGGCTGCGATTAGGTGCTCTAGTTGCAATGGACGAAGGAGGTAAGTAACAGACTAACTAACGGCAACAAACGCGAGGCCCTATCGTCATAGTCCATCATTTTCCCCCTTACAATTGGACTACATCCTAAGTAGCACATTTTGCAATAAGTAGCAATTGCATAGTAAAAATATTGCAACTCCACCGAGTGTTGTGTATGTTGCATAGCTCCTATTTGAAGGGGTCCCATTTACTGAAACTTATTGCAATAAAGTTGAAATTTTTCATTGCATTGCATATTGCCTGTCTTTCTGACACATGAAGCTCATTTTTTTGATTGTTTAAAATCGGCATAAATCGACGAAATTATGTAAAAATATTGAAATTTAATGGTATACGAATTACAATTGTACTGAGATCAAATTGCAATTTAATTTCAAAATTTTCGTTGCACTGTGCTACATGGGACGAAGGAGCTTTAGAAAGCGGGATCAATGCGGGATATTTCCGTGAAGAACGACAGTTTTAACGACAAGAGCACCGCTTGGTGGAGCGAATTAGGCAATGGAACAGATCGCGGACCAGACGCAGAAACTTTGAAACTCTTTACACGGAAAAAATTTAATTGCTGATTTAACAATTCAATTGCTAAAAAAAGTGACGGCAATATTTCAACGTAGATTTCACAACACAAAAAAGCTACTTTAACCATCCCCGTGGTTAAATTAGCCTCGAATGGTGGTTAAAGTAGCATTTTTGTGTTGTAAAATCTACGTTGAAATATTGCCGTCACTTTTTTTTTTTTTTTTAGCAATTTAATTGTTAAATCAGCAATTTAATTTTTTCCGTGTATCTTCGTTCATTTTTTTTTTTTTTTTTTTTTTTTAACAATTTAATTGTTAAATCAGCAATTTAATTTTTTCCGTGTATCTTCGTTCATACGATACGCAGAGATGGTTCCATCGGTTGCCTCGTAAAATTCTTATTGAAAGTGCCCCTCAAATTTGTAATACTCGAAATGAACTTGAAAATTTTCTGTTTTAGTGAAAAAAAATTCTGTCAGATCTCTCTCCCATACGCTTGTTTTATTGTGCGCTGCGTGGAGCGCGTCCCTGGTTCCCGGATTCCTGCGGGCAGATCCTTCCGTTCGACGGGCGCTCGACCGGTCCAGGTATGCGCGCCGCACAGTGAAACGAGCCGTTTAAAATGGTCGGACGAATTTATTAATTACTTAAAATTGCAATTTTTTTTGGTAATTTCGTCACAGTTTAAATTATTAGGGATGCCTCTCAAAGGGAACTTTATCGAAACACTGACTGACCATCTGATTGACTCTTACCTACGCTCCGTATTGACCAATTATAAGCTTTTAAAGTTTCCATACACCGTCCGACCTCTCTGATTGGTTCGCTCCACTGTGCGCCGTCGCGTCGCGGGATCTAAGCTCAAGCCACGGTTCCACAGGCAGCGCACGACGCGAAGTCAGCAGCGCTAGTGGGTCCGATGATTCTAATACCGCCTGTCAATCGATTGTTGCATACTGCCGTGCAAAGGAAAAACGCCGTATGAACCTTCAGACGTTGCCAAATTTCCTCCAATAAAAATCGAATTTACTGAGAAAATTGTGAATATTTGTTTCCAAAATTTTCACACAATGTTTTGCGTAATTTAATCTAAAATGCCTGAAAGTTTCAAGGAAAAATATGCATTCGCTACGTCAAAAATACATGTTGTATCGAAGGAATTTTGGCAACTCTTGAATGTTCATACGGCGTTCTTCCTTAGCACGGCAGCATAGGTATAGCTATCGAATGACCCGATCGCTGTGATAGATGTACAGTGTGATCTAGAAGTCTCGTACGGAATTTTTCGGATTTTTCGAATCCTAAATGGCAAAGAAACCTCGGTTTGAAATGAATTCCAAAATAAGGGACTACTCTGAAACTATATTTTTGGCGGCTCAGACGACGCAGCCAGCGGGCCGATTATTGGAAATTATAGATAAAGAAAACATGAGGATTTGGAAGGATCCTATTGCGGTGGAAACGGGGCCTGGTAAAATTAGCGATAGGAGCTGCGTTTCAAAATACCATAGGAATTCTTATAGCCGGCTAAAGAAGGCAATAGAAAATCATATAGCTGGCTGTAGAAAGCGGAGCAAATCATAAAGCCGGGCTATACGAAGCGATAAAAAAAGTATACAGCCGGGCTATAGCTCCTATCGCCGGGCTTTACACTTGATCGCCATCGGCTATAAAAGGCTATAAGAAATTGTGTAGAAATTCGTGCGCTTTGGAAATCATTAAGTTTGATACGGAACCACCATAATATTTACAAAACACACATTATATTTTCCTTTAATACATATTTTTTTTCGTCAATTAAAATGAGAATAATCCATACAGGATGCGCAAACATTTTAAAATCATGGGTTGAATAACGCTGACTCCGCGAGATCATATATTGGAGCCTAAACACAGAGCGGAGCGGCGTGCTGCCAAAGTTAAGCGCGCACTAGCGCCTACAAACCAACAGGGATACGTCACGCATTGCGCAATGCTTGAAGTATTCCTGTTAGGTTTGTAGGCGCTAATGCGCTTTTCGCGCTGGCTACCCGCCCGTCGCGTCGCGCCGCAGCGTGCCACGGCGCTTGAAGCAACTATTTCACACCAGAGGTATTGCACAGTATCATACGAAATTGAAGGCGCTCCAACATATTAGGAATGGCAGGCATCCTTCAAAAGTACGCAGCTTTCCGCGCAAAATAAATCAAGATACTACGGCCCAAAAATAGAGCGGTAGTCCAAAAACTCAATAAGTCCTAGCATCCGTTATTAGTAACAATTAGCATACACTTTATAGCCTGGCTGTTGCTTAATCGCCATCGGCTATAAAAGGCTATAAGAAATTGTGCATCCGGCTATAGAAGCTATTGAAAATCTTACAGCCGGCTTTAGGTCTATGGTATTTTGGAACACAGATTCTACTGCCAATTTTTACCAGGGGGTGGTTGCAGTGGACAGAGGAGGTCGGTTGGATTTTGACCGCGTTTTCTCCTTTCAAAAATGCTCTTTCGTAATTTTTAATGAACTTTTCGGTTTTTTCACGAAATTTTATTGCGTATAACCCTATACAAATTCTCTGCCCCATTCGATAGATCCAACAGGAAAAAAGTCATTGGGGGTGTGTTGAACTCCCGGAGCACACTGTCAAATCATCACCGAAAAAAAAAAAAAAAAAGTTGATCTAACATTCTGCATGTAAAAAACAAAGTGTGCGAGAACTTCAAAAATGCTGAATTACCCGCTGTACAGCAGTTACTTTAGCAATGCCAAGATGTAAAAGTAACTGCTGTGGCGGGTAATTCAGCATTTTCTAAGTTCTTGCACACCTTATTTTACATTCAGAATATTAAATGGACGTATTTCTATCAAACGGAACTAAGCGCCAATTTGAGTTCCTTTTGAGGAATTTAGAATCCTGGATAGCGCGTTATGTCAAACGGAACTAAGCGCCATGGAAAAGCATTGCGAGTATAGCACGGAACGAGCAGAACGCCCGTTTCCGCCGCCAATCCAAGCCCCCCTCTACCTTCCTCCCCTTATGGTGCTTAGTTCCGTTTGATAGAAATACGTCCAAATCATCACCGAAAAATAAAAAACCTGATCTAACATTCTGGATGTAAGAAAAAAGTGTGGGAGAACTTAAGGGTGTTCGAAAAGTCCCCTCCCCCCCCTCTAACTTTTGACCTAATTGAGGTAGAGATTTGAAACTTGGAGGGTGTTCCTAGATCAAAGGGAGCTACTTTTTGACCCCCCCAAAATTTTGGGGGGCCCCATTTTGGGGGGGTTACGGACCCTAACTTTTAATTTTCAAATGGGAAGACCCCCTTTGTGATACCTCGTTCGAAAGAGCATAAAAAAAGAAAATTTTTCGCGCAAACCGGAAGTCATTATCTCAAACCGTTTCAAAATGGCGGCCGGTCAAAGTTCCAAATGGCCGAAAATTGGCACCTCTGCTTTTTGCGCATGGATTTGCTTGAAACTCGGTATCTGGGGGTATTTTGGCACGAGAAAAACGAATTTAACGTTAGATTTTCAAAAAAACCCTAATTTTTCAAAATGGCGACCGGTTTAGGCTCAAAAAGGCCGAAAATTTGACAAACTCGATTTTTTTGCCAATGGATTCACCTGAAATTCGGTACATGGGGGTATTTTGACCCGAGAATAACGAATTCAACGTTAGATTTTTAAAAAAAACCCTAATTTTTCAAAATGGCCGCCGATTAAAGTTCAAAATGGTCAACAATTGGCAACCTCGACTTTTTGCCAATAGATTCGCCTGAAACTCGGTGAAATAACGTCGAATTCGTTTGTTTCCCACCCAGATACCCTCAAACACCGAGTTTGAGGCGAATCTATCGGCAAAAAGTCGAGGTTGCCAATTGTTGACCATTTTGAACTTTAATCGGCGGCCATTTTGAAAAATTAGGGTTTTTTTTAAAAATCTAACGTTGAATTCGTTATTCTCGGGTCAAAATACCCCCATGTACCGAATTTCAGGTGAATCCATTGGCAAAAAAATCGAGTTTGTCAAATTTTCGGCCTTTTTGAGCCTAAACCGGTCGCCATTTTGAGAAATTAGGGTTTTTTTGAAAATCTAACGTTAAATTCGTTTTTCTCGTGCCAAAATACCCCCAGATACCGAGTTTCAAGCAAATCCATGCGCAAAAAGCAGAGGTGCCAATTTTCGGCCATTTGGAACTTTGACCGGCCGCCATTTTGAAACGGTTTGAGATAATGACTTCCGGTTTGCGCGAAAAATTTTCTTTTTTTATGCTCTTTCGAACGAGGTATCACAAAGGGGGTCTTCCCATTTGAAAATTAAAAGTTAGGGTCCGTAACCCCCCCAAAATGGGGCCCCCCAAAATTTTGGGGGGGTCAAAAAGTAGCTCCCTTTGATCTAGGAACACCCTCCAAGTTTCAAATCTCTACCTCAATTAGGTCAAAAGTTAGAGGGGGGGGAGGGGACTTTTCGAACACCCTGTAAAATGCTGAATTACCCGCTACAGCAGTTACTTTAGCAATGCCGAGATGTAAAACTAGCTGCTGTGGCGGCAATTCAGCATTTTATAAGTCTCCACAATTACGAAAAACGTTCAATTTCTGTAATCTTTATTCCCGTTTGTGACATCCATGAGCCGAATTGTCTTGACTCTCAGTATAAAGGGACTCTAATCGCAGCGGGGAGCGCGCCAACTCCGCGTCGCCGGGCGTCTGTGTAAGCGCGGCTTGGCGCTGCGAGTCGAGCCCGGACCGGACGGCGCGGATCGCGGACAGTCGCTCCTCGCACGCGGTGGCCGAGCCGCGACCGGCACTCGTGTATCTCCGTTCACACGTGCGGATTTGCAGCTGCTCGCGCGGTTTTTCGATTTGAGGATGCGCGCAGTGATACCCACTCGGAGATAACCGCGCGCGGGATTTAGTGTAACTCTTTGGAATTCGAGGAAAGCCTTCAGTGCTGTCGCAACGTGAGCAGAGGATCCAGGAATTAACGTCAACGTCCATGATAAAGGTACGTCAGTATGGATTCCTGCCGATTCCTTCCGCTTGCTTATCGCTTTTACACTCTCGTCCAAACACCATTCAAGTCGCGTCCCTTATTTCGCTACCTTCGTCGCATCGACGTGTTTTCCTCACGCAATCCCTTATGTTCCCGATTTATCCTAATTTACACCAATTTATAAAGAGAAAATATAAAACACCAATATCTTCATGGTCAGTTAAAAAAGCTCAAACTTTCATATTTTATTATTAATAGTTAACAGTTAATAGTTAATAGTTTTATTATTAATAGTCAGGAAATTTCGAATATTAAGTAGAATATCATCAAATTTCACCTGTAGAAAGTCAATATCAATAATACTAATATTGCAAATATAGATTTATTACCCCGATTTATCCCCGTCTTATCCCGATTTACCCCTGGTATTTCCGCTCTTTCCGGAGGTACCCCTGATTTTTCCGCTCCATCCCGATTCACCCCTAATATTTCCGTTCCACCCCGATTAAATTAATTAAATTAAATCCATTCCCATTTTCAGGGTTGCCACAGTCCGGGAATAGTACCGGGTAAACCGGGAAATGTCAGGAAATTTTAAAAAGTTATAAGAACCTGGAAATTCTAGGGGATATGACGAAAATGTCAGGGAAAAATTAATTAGCACCTCTATTTGTTTTCTAGAATGGGTTTGATGTTTCTAAAAAAAAAATCTCAAAACAATATTTCTAAGTATGTCTTCTTGACCATCTGGCATATCTTCAATTGTTAGGGAATTTCACCAAAATGTGTCAGGGAAATGTCAGGGAATTTCATTTTCTAGATTCTGTGGCGACCCTGCATTTTATCCAGTTTCATCACAAATTATTCCTCCCACTTCAATTTTTGTAGGGCAGCTTCAATTTTTTTTTCGTTTTTGTAAAATTAACCAGGTGACATTTAAAAAAAAAAAAAAAAATTGCGTTAAGGATAGTTTTAACATTACATTTGACATTGTATTTGATACTGCTGAAAGGTTAGTCCTCATAAAATATTTTCTCTGAGAGACTTTGACTAAAAGTTTATATTTTATGTTGAACCGTATTGGAAGGTGTAACTTCAAACCCTTCTCTTCCATTCCAAGTCAATAGTTACTCGGTTCCTACTCGAAAAACGCTATCCGAATGGCCCATTCAGTGACAATAGTACTGTCGACCCATTGCTTTTTGAACTTTTATTCTATTGCTCTCTTTCCCATTCAAATATTGCTGGAAATAGCGTCATATCAACTATGAATGACAGCTATTTACAATGTTTGGATTACAATTAGGTATTCAATAGCACTTTCTCTTTATAAAATGTTTTTTCCGAAAAAATGTTTCTCTTTTTACGCGAGGGTAATTTTTTTTTTTCATTTCAGGAATCTAATTTACTTACATACTGCTATCAAACTACTTTTGAAAATTTTGCTTCATAGTGAGTTGCTTTCGTCACGTTAACCGGTGTAACTTGAAATTAGGATTCGCAATGACAAAATTAAATACGCTTTTTACTAACAATATTTTAGTCAACCTACTAGTTGGATTACATTTTACAATAAGGTACCACTATCTCTGGCTCTCTCATAAAAGCACATATCTGCATAGGGAAACCAATGGCATGTATGTTGTTTCTAATATGGACCAGAAATAATGGTTCCTTTTTGCAAAATGTAATCCAGTTGTCGATCGAATCCATACCCTCTAAACTTCAAGGGTGCTTTTACCTCGACTCGTATCTAGTGACGAGGAACGTTTTCTTGGACGACGCGTTATTGTTTTGGAAAATTGAACGAAGCTGGAAACTTTCGCGTTCCTGGTAGCGCGAGATAACTTTCCTTCGAGCTTCCTTGCCTCTTATCTAACGTCCGTTACGCTACGCGTTGCGCGCCGCCACCTGTGCACCTGACTGCGTATGTTTGTTCGAAGCTGACAATGAGACGAGCTTTTCCAATCTTAATTGCAACTCATCGGTGGGCCCATCCGTCTTCACCCAACGCAGCCAGTAATCTATGGATATGCTGTCCAAGTTATCTGTTTATCTGAAAGAGGCGATTGAATATTTTTGAAGTGACACGAAAAAGGAACTTGAGGCATTTTTCGGTAAAAAGGCGCATGGGGCTTGCAATGCTGCTAAGATTGTCAGGGTGTCTACAAGTCCGGAATTTCCGGAAAGTCCGGAAATAGTACTGGTTTTTCAAGAGCGGTTCGGAAGTACTGAAAAAGTGCGGAAATTCTGTGAGAAGATCCGGATTTTTTTTTTCATTTTTTGTCACAAGTTCCGTGAATTTTTGCTAGTAATGTTGACAGGGCTCTCGCAAAAAATGTGTCCAACACGAGTAAACGCGTCTTATGAACCCCTCCCCCTCCGGCACGTTCACTTGATGGTTTTTATTGATGTTTCAAAACGGATGAGAAGGGCGCGGCAAAATACAGGCGGCCAATGGGCGGCAAGTAAGTAAATCCGGCCCTGCTGGTTAGGCGGTTAGTGTCTGAAGTCTAAACGCCTTCACTTGCGTGCGTGTGCAACACGGGCATCCTTGGAGCCCGAATAGTTGCATCCAGGACTCCAGGCGTTCTAAGCGCCACACTGACGATTGAGTTTCGATTGTTTTTTTCACACCTTTTTGTTCCAGCGTTATATCTTCGTGCCGATGACTGAAACCATCACTGATCTTTATTGCGACGTGGCCAGTTTTCCGAGAAATGCATTATGTAAATATATTACAACGTTGCCGATCTTCAAAATCGTAATAAAAATTAGGTAACTAAGCTTAATTTGTAGATGTTTCTTTAACCTACTATAATAAGTCGTGTTTTGTTCGGATTTTTTTTTTTTTTTTTTTTTTTATCCTTTAGAAAAACTAGTTTTGACGTTGAAGTGCTAAATTTTCTAAGAACCTAATCCTGATGAATCGCATAGAATTAGGGCGGAAACGACGACCATATGTCTTTCGAAAAAATGGAATGTGACGGAAAATCTGGCAAACCTTAAGCCTAAATACGTGTATGATTTCCTATGTGCAATGGCGAGACAATTAGTAAAAATTGTGTTATGTTCTAGCTCTTTCCCTCCTGAAATTTGGGCTGCGTTTAGTTTTCATTAAGTACGAATCTTCATAAAATTTTGCGATTTTTTCCGGAAAAATTAAACAAAAATATTATATCATAATACTCTTCAGTGTAGATATATTAAAAATCTTCAAGAGATAATCATAATCTCTCTGAAAAATAAATATTTCATTAGAAGAATTCTGGCATCATTTGGACGCTAATAAGACGCTATACCGTGGCACGGGAGCATTCCGGAAATGCCAGGAATTTTCGGATTGGTTGAGTGTCTTTTGACGCGTGTCGTTGACAAGTAGGTTTTCGCACGCCACTTATATTGGCGTCTCGTGGTCTAATGACTAGGATACCTGGCTGGTGATCCAGAGGCTCCGGGTTCGGTTCCCGGTGGAAACGCTTGAACCAGACGCTCCGCGATCCGTCAGGTTCAAATGCATTTCACAGAGCTACTGCGTATATTTTATTTGCTTAGTTCTTGAAGCAAAGATTGAACGTCTTTTTGCGGAAAAGCCTTTCATGAAATTATTTAAAATAATATTCTGTGCTCGCCATTTTTAGAAGTATTTCTGAAAAAGTCACGATAGACCATTATACGCACGAAAATTGCTAAGACTAAATTTTGAACGAACAATTATCATGAGTCGAGTTCCAGAATATCATATCAGATTCTCAGTTTTTTGTTGCGGGTTGCATACTCAGCCCCTTAAACTTCCATGAAATATTATGAAATAAAAATTCGAATAAAATATTTGTGAAATGATAGTATTAAAATAGCGTGTTTTCGAACTATAAATAGATCGAATCTCATTCTAAAACTTATTTGAGTGTCGCTAAAATAATGGCACAATATTTTTGTCACATGCATACATATTTATATTTAAAAAATTAATAAAGGCTCTCGCATTATTTTTAAAATATTTTGGCTATATTTTGAAAATACCTCTGAATATCAACGTCTTACCAAGTTACACGCGCCGACAGTTTGATTTGACAAACCGAAGAGATCGGCCAATACTCATACAGAACTTTCTTTTTGGTGAAATAATTTTTTCTTTTTTAAATTCCGAAGGGGGGGGGGGTGTCTGGGGAGAGGGAGGAGAGTAAACAAATCTCGCCGTGCGAATCTGCTAAACCCTTCTCTTCGCAGAAGGAATCGAGGTCTGGGTGCAAGCTCGTGCATTCTTCCGATTCGCCGCACACTGGTTGCGAACGGTGGCGTGGCGTGCTTTGAGATATATCGACTGATTTGCCATTTAAACCTATAGGAAATGATCGATAAACAGTGTGTTCGCAACGAACACCTTAATTATCGATTTTTTACCGTAGCTTCAAATATGGAAATATCGATAATTATTGACCTCTCCCCATTTGAAGCCGGTTATGGGGACATATCGATATTTCGAGACGTTCGGTCAGTTGTCAGAGATTTCCGGTCCACTCAACGAGAATTCTCGTCCGGGTGGTATCAAATGGAAAATTTTTCTTAAAGTTTCTGCCAAATTCTAACCTTTAAATTTGTTTGACTAGTTTATAAAATGTAGCCCTGCGGAGCCCTGTGCCTAGCACATACTGTCTCCTTGCCTAACATGAAAGGAGTAAAGCCGTTTTTCCACAGTCGAAGCATTTGTCGATTTTTAATCATACGAATACAAGAGCTAAGAGCTTTTAAAATTATTAATTTATGTCCACGAAGAAGAAAGGATTCGTTCGATCAAATTTTCCACTCAGACGGTGCAAACACTATATTCTCAAAACTTCATTTTACACACTTACTGTTCCCTTCGATACCACGACAATACTGCAAGTGGCGAGGCGTGAATTATCGATTTTCGATGTTTCTCCTTTTGAAGCCATTGCAAAGAATCGGTAATTATTAAGGTGAACGTTGCCAACATCCTATTCATCGATCCTTCTCCATAGGTTTAAATGGCAAATTAATCGATATATCTAAAAGCACGCCACGCAGCTGTGCTAAAGACGGACGCCTTAAGAGCCCTCAGAAGTTGCCAAATTTCCTTTGATGGAATATGCATTTTCGGCAGGAAAATCTGTGAATATTTTCTCAATTTTTCTCAGAATTTGTATTTAGCAATCAGATCTAAATTATCTGAAAATTTCAAGAGGAAATATTCATAACTCTCCTCAAAAATAAAAATTTTATCGGAAGTAATTTGGCAAACTCTCGAATATTCATTCGGCGTTTTTTCTTGGCACGACATAAGAAAAGGAAGCGCCGAAAAGGAACCATGCACTTTCTGCAATACATAGTCACCAATTTGAATTGCCTCCAGCTTGCACACCTGGAGACCGGTATTTATAGTATTAATCCTAGACTTGACTTAAATCCAAAAATTATTGCTCCTCCCTCCCCCCCTCACTTCTGGCCGGCTGCCAAATAGGCACTTCGGAAAAGCACGCGCCCTCTCTTTGAAAAATATAGGGCCGCTTTACTTTGTAGAGCTCTATAGCTTCAGTCTATCGAAACGTGGGATGATCAGAGGCGAGAGTTTAGCGTGCAGTGACAACGATACAATGGATTCAGTGTCGTGACGTCCTTTGCGATATATCGATTGATCTGTCATTTAAACCAATGGAAGAGGATCGATGTACAGGGTGTTTGCATTGAACACCTTAAAATCGATTCTCCATCATAGCTTCTAATGGGGAAATATCAATAATCGATCTTTCACGCTAGCCACTGATTTGTTTCTAAAAATTTGCATTAATGTCAGTTTATTTTCGGTCCATACTTCCCATCACACTTATCCCGGTTTGGAATTGAATCAAGAATTAACGTCAAATTGAATCTAGCGCATCCTCCATTTATTTACTGTTCTTAATTCTACTAATTTCGAAAAAGTGGCATCATAATTAAGTAGCTTGTTCCGGATAGTGTCCGTAAAATGAAAGAAACATGTTCTGGTGGGGGGAGGGGGAGGGGATTCAACGATGCGTGGATCCTGAAAACAAATTTTCTCCAATGAAACGGAATTTTCATTTCATAATGGTGCTGGGTCCACACCATTTCGCTAAGGTTGTTTTCTAAGGGGGAGAATGATGGACTAACTGAAGGGTCGCTCGTGGCTACTTTACAGCTTCCTCCAATAGGATCGCTACATTTGCCTATTGTCATTTTTGTTCATCGCTTTGTCTATCGATTTCAATGATATGGCTGCAGGTACCATTGTGCGGCGTCGCGGCGGCGCACAATAGAACGAAACTATGGGAGAAGTCGGACAAAATTTGGAAACTTTAAAAGCTCGCAACTCCTTTATTACAAAATTTTGATGTCTTAAAAATGGCCCCATTGGTTTCTCGTAGAATTTTCTTCTAGAAGCACTCCTCAAAATTTGAAATTTGACGAAACTAACATCTAATTTTGCAGTTTTAGTCGAATAATTCGTGTCCGACCTCTCTCGTTGAATCGATGCATTGGACGTATTTATGCTAAAAGGAACTATGTGGAAGTGGAAAGATGGGGTGTGCTCGTGGAAGCTAGATAAGAAACAATGTATAAGTGCATATAGTTCCCTTTTGAGAAAATGGAAAAGCGGGTTTTCAATTAAACTGAGTGCTAATTCGTGAGCCGTAGGCATGTGACAAGAGTCTTGTGGACAGGGCTCATGACTTAAAGAGTCCCGCTACGTCCCCGTCGTGCCTCCTCGTACGTTGCCGCTGGCGTCACTGGCGCTTACAAATCCCCATTCATTCTCATGGCCCTCAACTAATAAGCACACCCCATCTTTCCACTTGCACATAGTTCCATTTATCATAAATACGTCCCATTGTGCGGCGGCGGGCGTCCGCAACTTTCTAGCCGCGTGGAAGCGTCGACACCTGAGGCATGGCCAAATGTGGGCGCGCGCACCGATGGCCCACAGCCTCGTCCGTCAAAAGTGAGTTTTATTGCCCCCGCCTCCTCCCCCCGGGCCCCGGGCCCCTTTGGAAAGCGACAGTCCGAAAAGATGAAGGGTAACAGCATAATCGTAATCCGACGGGAAGTTGTTTCTCACTTCCTTTCCGCCGCTTGCAATTGTTGGCACCCGTAGTAGCATCGGCTCAAGAGCGGTGATCATAAAAATCGCAACAAGGAAAAATGGATGCGGTAACCAGGATATCGACGGCTCAAGTCGAATCGTAAGTCCCTTCTCCACTAAAAACAAAATACGGTAGATTTTACCATACTCTGGCACAGTGATCGAGTATGGTAATAAACACCAGACCCTAGGGTAGCATTTACCATATTAAGGTAAATATCACCAAAGTTCTGGTGAATACTACTATAATCCTGATTAGTTTCACTAAATATATCATTGTGTACGAAATCAAGTAGACTCATAGTGGATGTCACCATACTTTTTCTTCAGTGTCTTATACGTACACTGTTGAGGAATTCAATCGTTTGATTTCTTAAAATAAATCAAACTGAAGTATCTCCTTCCTGGTTTCCGTCAATGCGTATGATTGAAAGAGTGAAGAGACATCAGCGGATCCAACAATTCGGCAACACTGGATTTCCTCCATTTAAACCTATCGAAATAAATCTATTCTTGGAGGAGCCAGGCGCGCCAACAGGAATCGATTATTCAGCATGGGTTTAAATGTAGGAAATTTGGTGTTACCAAGTTGCTGGATCTGCTTCTCCTGATAAAAATTGGCGATATGAGCTGCGTTTCAAAATACCATAGGAATTCTTATAGCCGGCTAAAGAAGGCAATAGAAAATCATATAGCTGGCTGTAGAAAGCGGAGAAAATCATAAAGCCGGGCAATACGAAGCGATAAAAAAAAGTATACAGCCGGACTATAGCTCCTATCGCCGGGCTTTATACTATATCGCCATCGGCTATAAAGGCTATAAGAAATGGACCACTAGACAAGGTACGAATTTAAGCGATCTGATACATGTTTCTTAACCAGAATTTCATGTAGAACACGATTCACACAACGAAAATTACTGAAACCAACTCCTAACGAAGATATTAACGTTTTTATTTCACATTGGTTACGAGGAATTTGAACTGCCCGCTCACAAGAAACTCAAAGCTCTACGTTAGTCAAATCGCGCACTACAACGGTTTCAGCAAGCTTCTCAATCGAGCAATGTTCGCTTTCCCACCATGTATTGTTCAAACTATCAGCAATGTGCTATAGCTGAGCCAAAGCGTCAAGATTGAGGTTGCCAGATTTTTATATCGCAGAGACTGTCATGATATAACGTTTAGCGCACGATGTGAATTACGTAGAGCATTGAGTTTTCATGAGCGGGTGGTTTGAATTCACGCATCAAGAATCATTAAATATCTTCGTAAGGAGTTGATTTCGGTAATTTTCGTTGTGCGCATCGTGTTCTACGTTAAATTTTGGTGAAGAAACATGTATCAGAATGCTGAAATTCGTACCTTGTCTAGTGGTCCATTGTGTAGACATTCGTGCGCTTTGGAAATCATTAAGTTCGATACGGAACTACCATAATATTTACAAAACACACATTATATTTTCCTTTCATACATATTTTTTTTTCATCAATTAAAATGAGAATAATCCATACAGGATGTGCAAACATTTTAAAATCATGGGTTGAAAAACGCTGACTCCGCGAGATTTTATACACATTGGAGCCTAACACAGAGCGGAGCGGCGTGCTGCCGAAGTTAAGCGCGTACTAGCGCCTACAAACCTAACAGGGATACGTCACGCATTGCGCAATGCTTGAAGTATCCCTGTTAGGTTTGTAGGCGCTAATGCGCTTTTCGCGCTGGCTACCCGCCCGTCGCGTCGCGCCGCAGCGTGCCACGGCGCTTGAAGCAACCACCAGAGGTATTGCACAGTATCATACGAAATTGAAAGCGCTCCAACATATCAGGAATGGCAGGCATCCTTCAAAAGCACGCAGCTTTCCGGGCAAAATAAATCAAGGCACTACGGCCCAAAAGTAGAGCGGTAGTCCAAAAACTCAATAAGTCCTAGCATCCGTTATTAGTAACATCTAGCACACACTTAATCGCCTGGCTGTTGCTTAGTCACCATCGGCTATAAAAGGCTATAAAAAAGTGTGCATCCGGCAATAGAAGCTATTGAAAATCTTACAGCCGGCTTTAGGTCTTTGGTATTTTGGAACACAGATTCTACTGCCAATTTTTACCAGGGTCTGTGCAGAGAATTCACTGAAAATTTAAAGAAAAACTATTAGGGAGCTAGTTTCCTCATGAAAAGTTAGACAAGCAGGAAGACTTGCAATAAAGTACCAGAAATGAGCATTTCTCGACTTTAACCATCGATAACCACCTAGAAAACCTTTTTCGGGTTCTTTGTGACGAAGAAATGTAGTATTACACTTTTACGAGTATTTTATTATTTCCTTTTCGTAAAGTTTAATGCGATTCCCTTTGTAGGTGTTTTTTTTATCACATGTTGTATACGCCCACTTCATTTTACAAGTACTTGGCATAAGTATGAATGCATTTTGGCATTGAATGAAATTTTAAAGCCGAACTTAGTTCACAAGTTATTTTTCCGCGTTTGTGTAAAATTGTCTCACAAGGGATTGAGGCTCTAAATTTTGGATTTCGCCGAGAGTAAGGAACGATACAAGAAATAAATCGTTTTCCTAAAGTTATAATTGCGAGTGGAAAAACTGTAAAGCGAGCATGTTTATAACGTTTTTTCTCGATAGGTGGGGGAAGTTGGGGGTTGGAATTAAGTCCCAGGTGTTGGCGTTGGGAAGCGCAGCAACGGAAGGCGGTCACGTGGATGTGCCCTCCTCTTGCAAGTCTAACTAACGTATGTTAATTGGCACTGTAATAATATGAAGAATCTAGTCAAATATGAGGAATACTCGCCAAGGCGAGGAAAATTAAAACGCCTTCATGTTATCATACCTGTAACCCGTCCATCCCATAAGCACGAATAGTTGTATTCAGGGGCTACTTTCATTGTCGTGTCAAGCTGTTACATCCGTGGAAAATTAAAACGCCTTCGTGTTATCATACCTGCAACCCGTCCATCCGATAAGCACGAATAGTTGTATTCAGGGGCTACTTTCATTGTCGCGTCAAGCTGGTACGTCCGTGGAAAGTTAAGTGTACTAAAGGCATGTAGAAAAGAAGGAACAAGGAGAGTTCGCGGATTTGAAGAGTTATTCTTCCCAAAATACTGAAAACCCGTGAACTCCTCGCCATAAAATTACAGAATTCCGTAAACTGTCAGCCTTGACTAGTTGCCTTCGACACATACATTCTTTTGGGTCTCAGGACTCATGTTCAAATTAGGCAGTAAGCAATAGACTCTTTTCTCGTTTTTACAAGCACCAAAATTAGACCTTTGTTACAAATTTAGTCTTGTATCATATAGTCTGCGCATTTAGCGACTTGATAGAGAGAGTACCTTCAGTGGAGAGTTCCAGAACGATTGTCACAGAATTTTTCTCGAACGCTAATAATTGAGTCTCGCTGAATATCAATAGGTCTCTGTTTTCTCCGTTTTCTCAATATTTTTAAACTTTCCAGGAATGTGTGGATAGCGGCGACTCTCAGCTGTCGGGCGTTTTGTTTTTCCGCGCATACTCGCGAAAGAAAAACAGGGGAAACGCGAACGACGAGCGGTCATCGCAGGTGGTCGCATTAGTCTCGTCGGCCCGACTCATCGAACTCGGCCGCTTTTCGCACGGCACGCAAGCTGCGCATCAGAATAATCGTGATGCAAGCTCGCAATGAGTCTTCGCCCAGACTCGGGAAAAGTAAAAACACAAGAATGTCGCCGCTATTCATCAGCGCGTTTAAGCAACTCGCGAAATGTTGACGGCAGACGTTCGTTTACTCATAACAAATTGTCCTCGTTCGAGCAATTTCTCGAGGAATTGAGTAACACTGGCCGCAGAGTTGCGTCCGCCCGGGTTTCCTTCAAAATTCCGGGCTGCCTCCAGCCGAGACGCTAACTGGGCCATAAACTTTGTCTCGGAACTTGATATTAATATCTTTTTATTGATATCTTTTTTAAATTCCCTGGTAAAACATTGGAGCTCGATATGGAGCTGCGTATTCAAAATAACCATCAGGTAATAATTAAGAGTTTCGGGAGACGGGGATCGAACCCACACCATATGTCAAGTGGACGCTACCGACGTCTTTGACGACTCGGCCACCGCTCTAACCTGAGGCAGACGAGGCGAATCTTGTGTAAATAAGTGTAGAGCTGATGCGCAGGCTACACAGCTACTGCGCAACCTCCTCGACCACTGCGCATCCTCCCGCGCATAGCGGTAGCAGTCTCGGAGCATTCTGAAAATTCACTCACTTTTATAACGTGATTGTAAAAAAAACCTGGGTCCTATTTCCAAAATCTGAATAGAGCGGGCTCATCTAGGGTCAATTACCCGTCGATTACCGCAAAAAACTTAGAAATCGGCCCGGTAGAACGCTCAAACGAACTATGACAAAAAATATAAATTTACATTGTTTAAATGGGAGAATTCGCAACTTTACCACTTAATATAAAAAAACCTAGGCCATATTTTGAAAATCTGAAAAGAGTTGGCTTATCTAGAGACAATTGCCCGTCGATAGCCGCAAAAATCATAAAAATCGGCTCGGTAGAACGCTGGAACTAAGCGTTACCAGTTTCGCAAAATTAGGAGGCTTGAGAGCTTATAGTATAGATTGTGTAGAATTTCGTGTGCTTTGGAAATCCGCAAGTTTGTACGGAATCACCTTAATATTTACAAAACGCACATTATATTATCCTTATAATACATATTTTTTTTTCAGCAATTAAAATGAGAATAATCCATACAGAGTGTGCAAACATTTCAAAATCATGAGTTGAAAAACGCTGACTCCACGAGATTAAATATTAGAGCCTAACACAAAGCGGAGCGGCGGCGCACTGGCGCCTACAAACCTAACAGGGATACTTCACGCATTGCGCAATCCGTGAAGTATCCCTGTTAGGTTTGTAGGCGCTAATGCGCTTTTCGCGCTGGCTGCCCGCCCGCCGCGCCGCGCCGCAGCGTACCACGGCGCTTGAAGCAACTATTTCACACCAGAGGTATTGCACAGTATCATACGAAATTGAAGGCGCTCCAACATATTAGGAATGGCAGGCATCCTTCAAAAGTACGGAGCTTTCCTAGCAAATAAATCAAGATACTACGGCCCAAAAAGAGAGCGGTAGTCCAAAAACTCACTAAGTCCTAGCATCCGTAATTAGTAACGTTTAGCATACACTTTATCGCCAGGCTGTTGCTTAGTCGCCATCGGCTATAAAAGGCTATAAGAAATTGTGTTGCCGGCTATAGAAGCTATTGAAAATCTTACAGCCGGCTGTAGGTCTATGGTATTTTGGAACACAGATTCTACTGCCAATTTTTACCAGGGTTCACCACACCATTATCTACCTACTTTAGCACCTCAGTAGGGTAGCATAATACTGCTGCATAAACAGGAAGATCATTTGAAACGCTTCTGAATCTCCAAAAGTTCAATGGCGGGTCAGTTGCGTTGGTCAAAGAATCGTGTTATTATACTATATTCTAGGAGATCAACTAAAAATAATGAGATCTTTCTAAACATAAACTTTCTACGTTCAATATTAACCGAGATATCGCGCCTTGAAGAACTCGATTTATGACGTCATCCGCCGCGGTAGTATTATAATACCCTGTTATGTGCTACCTCGGTGGATGACGTCAAAAACTCGACTTTTCGAAGGACGATATTTCGGTTAATATTCAACGTAGATAGTTGCTGTTTGGACAGAGCTTCTTAATTCTTCTAATCTACAAGAATCAAGCTTAAAAACACAATTCTGCGACCAGCGCAACTGGCCCATTAATAAACCCGAAAAAATTAATAAATTTCAAATTTTGTGAACTTCATTATTTACCTAATTATATTTTTGAGCATTTTGGAATTTCACTTTCCATCTCTACTCAGAGTGTATTTGTGTGGAGTCCCATTACCCGAGTTGCACAATGCAATGCAAAAACTGGAGCAAAATTGCCTGAAAAATGAGACACAACTGAAATTGCAATATTTATACATCATTTGGTCAGTAAATACCGATTTTGAACAGTCAACAACATGAGCACCACGAAAAGCCGCGTGTCAGAAAGATAGATAATTTGCAACGCAACGAAAAATTGCAACGTATTTTAAGGGAGGACCGTAAAGTCTTGGAGCTAGGGAGTGGTGCGGGACTTGACTTCTGGATCACCGTGTATTAATGGTAATTACTGATCTAAATTCTACATCTTTCCCCTTTAAATATTGCCTTCTTGAAAAGAAATCAAACCACGGTTCTCTCATCAACCACATTTCGACGGTGAAACTACCAAACCACGTATCTCGTTTGCGGTGTTTAAAAATCTACTCTCGCATTTTATTTTTTTGAAGTAGACCAAATCAATATCATTCCTTGAAATTTTCACAGAATTTTCTCCGCACGAAGAGGAAAAATCACAGAAATTTTCAAGACTGGACGTTAAGTAGTTTTTCATTTAAAAAATGAAGTATGACAGGAAGTCTGCGACGTCGCAAACCGAGATACGTGGTTTGGTAGTTTCACCGTCGATTTGAGATTAAGATTTAGAATGGGCTTATGATTTAAGGTCGAAACCCATTAATTGTGGCCATTTTAGTTTTTAACGCGGCTGGTCGCCGGCTTGTTTAGACAGGTAGAATTCGTAGTTTGCTACGATTAAAAATCCCCCACCTTCTTTCCTACGCACTTCTCAACTTATTGGCGCTTATGCGAATCTGAACTTTCTAGAGAGACTTTATTCGCGGGGAGGTTGCCACATCGTACATGAAATCTGATTTTTTAGTCATTTTTGGACGATTATGTAATTTCAGACCGGTAAATAACTGCGGGTGATTCCAAGTCTGGGGCGCTAGAGCGATGTGGGGTCTCTTTACCATTTTGTCTTTGGTCCCCGGTCCACTGTTTATCCGCCGCACTGTGGGTGGATCGAGTCCATGGGAAAGGTCGGACATGATTCGGCCTTGGTTTCCCCGCAAAAAAGTGTGGACCAGTATTATTTTACCATCTTCCTATCACTAACTTAGCAAAATATCTCGCATTTCTTCGGAGGGGCCGACCCTCATCCCCCCTCACATTTTGTCCATGTTCCCCTCCCTTGTAGAGTCAATATGGATGACCGAAGTATGAAACCACGTATCTCCGTCTACGATTTCGCAGACCTCCTATCATATTTCATTTTCTCTGTGGAAAACTAGTCAACATTGTTTCTCGAAAACTTCCTTGATTTTTTCTCTCTTCGCGAAGTATTCTGTAAAAATTTCAAGCTGGAATTTTCGGCTTATTTCTCTTGGAAAAAAATAAAATAGGATGAGAAATTTTGAAAGATTACACTGGAGATACGTGGTTTGGGACTATGGTCATGGAATATACTGCAATGCTGAGGAAGAACGCCGTAAGAGCATTCGAGAGTTGCCAAATTTTCCTGTTAAAACATGTATTCTTGACGACATTCATGCACATTTTCTTTGAAATTTCAGATGTTTGTTTGTTTAAAATTAAGGATAGGAGTTTAACAAAACATATAAGTTGCAATTATAAGAAAAACCAAATGGTTTCTATCTTAAAATTGTGCAGAGGTAAAATTTACATTTAATTTCGGCTTAAAAGTTAAGAACCTATGTTTCTTCGAACAATTTTAGTTAAAACGCCGTATGAACATTCGAGGGTTGCCAACTTTCCCTCGATAAAATATGTATTCTTGACGACATTCATGAACATTTTTCTTTGAAATGTTCAGATGTTTTAGATTTGATTGCGTGCGAAATTGTCTAAAAAATTTTGGGGAAAACATTCACGATTCACCCAGTATTTTCAGTTTTTATAAAAAAAAAAAAACTTGGCAACGTCTAAAGGCTCATACGGCGTTCTTCCTTTTAGCTATCACGGCAGTATGGCGGTGAGTGTTGGGTGTTTGAGCCGACAACGGCGGGTGGCGCCGGGATCGGACACGCTTCCTCGGTTACCTCACCGCTCAACGCGCAAGTGCAGTGCGAGTGCGTGCGTGCTCTATGGTGTCTGCTCTCGCTCGCCTGCACGCGCCGATGCTCGCTGCTCGCACGTGAGCGGACACCCGTGGCGTCGCGACGCCGCATGGCACCCAGCGCCGCTCGTTCGACGACCCGAACCGGCGGCACCGCGTTTCCTGAAAAAGAACCCGCGGACGCCGCGCCCCGCCGCAACGCAGCGTGGCGTGGGATTTGGCAGGCGCAGGATTCCGCGGGTTCGCATGGCACGCAACGCCACGACAGGACGCGACCCCTACGTGACGCCTCGCGCGCTCAAAGGATCGAGGACGCATGGTCCATGGTCCATGGTGCAGGGTCAATATTTGAACTCGCCAGAGGTCGTGCCTCTGGGCCGTCGGCCGTCGGGTGGTAACGGTGGCGGATGTGCAAGGCAGTGGCGTGGCGTGAATCGCGATGTATCGATTGGTATGCCATTTACACCTATGGTAAAAAATCAATTATTAAGGTGTTCGCAGCGAACACCCTATTTATCGATCCTTATCTATAGGTTTAGATGGCAATCGATATATCGCAATTCACGCCACGCCTCTGGTGCAAGGCGCTCCTGAGAACTTCTTCAGGGAGTGCATCCGTGGCCCAAGTGCGAAAGCACGTACCTCCATCGCGGCGTCTTCAAAACTTTCGCCTCTGGTTTATATCTTCGAGGAGAAAAAGGCTATTATAATGAGTTGAAATGGAGAATTTGCACACAAAAATTTTATTGCTTCATCTGCGAGTGCTTACTGCGCTGAGTTCGCAGTATTTTTCAAATTTTTTTTCTGACATGGGATATTGGAGAAAAATAGATTTAAAAGTGAGAAAATGTGCCCCTGAAAATATGTCTCATTTGTTTCATATTTTTTACAACTTTGTGAAAGTTTTCGAAATATATCACAAGAATTTTCAATATTACATATTTTTCATTTCACCCGTGCAACCCTGACCTCTAGTACTATTGCACGATTTGGCAGCACAGGACGTGGATTCGTTAAAATTGGAGGTGACCAGCGGATGGATTTAAGATTTTCGGTTGCACCTAGTTATCCAACTAAGTGCGAATAGCCCCCCCCCCCCCCCCAACTCCCCCCACCCCGGGCCGGGCGCTGCGGCTACTAGACAGACCGATCCGAGCGCGAAGCTCCCAACTTGCGACTCGTATGTCTCGGTGTCTGCGGATTTTCTCCCGTCTCCACACCGACAATTCCTCGCTTCTTCGGCGAAACAGCGTATCTCGGCTTCCGGATGAGCCCCAGAGAGCATTGGTTTACAGGTAAAGCAGGGCTCACGAGGAAATCCAGATACGCCCTTTCGTCAGGGGGCGACGAATTAGATCGCGTGACCATGGCAATACCACGCTCCAGGGTGCGTCAAACAATCCGAAATCTCTTCCTTTCCTCGCTCTGGCCCTGGTTGTCAAATTGTCTCCTCTAGGAAGAAAAGCTTTCGGGGATCAAAGTGCTTTAAAAAAATATGAATCAAGAAGATACCTCATAGTTTGCCCTATTATACACATGGAATGTGGAATTTTGAATAAAAAAAAAGGTTAAAATATACTAATTAGAAGTCACTTTCATTCTTTTTCAAGAAAAACGTATGTAAAGTTTACGGGAGAAAGTCAAGGGCAAAAAAAATTTAGAGTTTTGCTGACTGATAAACAATTTTTTACATCGGTGCGGATTGCAAAGCGAACAGCAAAAAATATGCATCGTGCAAAATTTAAAATTTTTATTAAATTTTCGTTTACATTGCCATGGCCAAAGTGCGAAATCACGTATCTCCGTTTCCGACGTTGCAGACTTCCTGTCATACTTTATTTTTTCTATGGAGAGGTAGCAGCAAAATTGGCACGTTTCTCCTCAGGAAAATTAGGAGCGGAAATTTTGCAACATCGCAATAATGGTATGTGGTGTCGCTTTTGGCCATAGATTTACTCAAATAGAAGGTATAAAAAGTCGGAAAAGGTGCACACTGAAAAATTAGCTGGTATTTGCTTATAACCCTGTACTTAGGAAAACATTTTGGTCATGTGAGCCGTATATTACGGTGCACAATTTTGGCTCCCATTTTCAAGTCATACCGTAATTTTCAAGTCATGTAACTATGCATGCGTTCGTGTGAACGAACTGCAGAAAGGGATTAGTAGCAGGAGCCGGACTGTAAAAAAAGTTCCAAAATTTGAGTCAAAAATAACATGGACCAAATAATACGGCTGATACGGAACTTCATTTTACGATTTTAACCACCGAACTTTTTTTCCCAATTGGTCCACGGGTGGTTCGTGCTCAGCACCGACAAAAATGGTATCGTACACCGACTGATGTGCCTCAACTACCACCATATGTACCTTTTTTTCGTACATTTTTTGGCAAGTAATAAAGTTTCAGTTTTACTCACTTTTTCCCTCTTTTTTTCGTTGCCGTAGAGACCCTGGGAAAAGAAACGTTTCAAGAGAAAGAAGGGCCTGTTATTTAGTCGGCGGGTAGAGGCGTTCACGAGAGTCAGCGCTAATCAATGTGCACTCGGCTTCTTCCTGTGAAAGTTAAACAACTGTCCGAGGTAAAAAATGAACGATTGCAAACATACCTGGACGCAAGTTAATATTGGACGTGGGAACCTAGCGTTGAAAAAGACATTCTTGCTTATTTGCGGATCGATCCGTTTCAGCCATTAAACGATGATTCTGCAGCCCACACAAGTGGCTTGCCTGTTACCTCTTAATTTTGCGTACAAGTCAAAGAAGTAAGTACCTCTCCACTGCTTTCCGACGTATAAGGGGAGTGAAAATATGATCTGAATGGTTTGCATGAATTGTGAAATTACATGAACTTGACAGACAAAAACTGAACCTTGAAATATTACAGAATAAAACAATCAGTCCTTCCACTTCTCTGTCAAAATTAAATGCAAGTTTTTTCACTGGGAATGTAACTCCTAATCTCATTCTGTAAGAGGCGCCTTCATTTTTTCGAATAGCTAACTGTTCCTCCACGCAGAAGTTTTTAAGATGCACCCTAGCAGATGAGGGCGTGATGTGAACAAATTATTTTAGCTTTATTTTACGATATTTGCTTGGCTCTGATTAAGTTCCTCTCTCTGCGTCGAAAAATGCAAAAATTCGAGGCACATTTTCTCACTTGGAATGTAACTTCTAATCTCACTCTGTAAGAGGCGCATTCATTTTTTCGAATAGATAACTATTCCTCCACTCAAAAGTTTTTGAGATGCAACCTAGTAGATGAAGGCGAGGTGTGAATAAATTATTTTAGCTTTATTTTACGAGATTTACTTAGCTCTGATTAAGTTCCTCTCTGCGTCGAAAAATTCCAGTTCTTGTTACTTAGTTATCAAAACAATAAACGCTTGACAAGAAGCGCAATGAATCATTTTATGAAGAGGAAAGGTCGCGAACCAAGGTGGGGCGGATCGTTTCACCGCCTCAGCTTTGTATGGAAAGAACTTAAAACAAGTCCAGCTAATCATCCAATAACTCTCGACACAGTTTTTAATTGGACGTATTTATGCTAAAAGGAACTATGTCACACGCAAACCTTATGCACATAGTTCCTTTTAGCATTAATACGTCCAATTGGCGGGCGACTGTATGAACCCGGTGATAGCTAATTGAAGAGCACGGTCAACGCTTGGCCCACAAGTGAATAAAAAGCAGCGTTGTCTGACGAGGTTTATGAAATGATTTTTTTTTTTCTTCAATAACCGAGGTAGCAATTATCTAAAGGGTCAAGATTATTTTGGAAAAATGTTGATTAGATTCTCTTACGAGAAAAGACATGTTACCGTTAAACTTTGGTTCAATTAAGCGAAGGCACTGCCCTTCGCTTTGATAGGTGTATAAAACCCAAAACCGGTCTTGGTCTGCCTGTGCTTTCTCATCCTACCCTAAACTCTCTCAACCTTCATCCCCCATAGCATATCCTTAAATTACCCAAATAACAGTTAATTCTCCTCTAAATAGCTGTAGTCAATTTTTCAGTCATTGAGCTAATTTAACCACGGGGGTGGTTAAATTAGCACTTTTTTTTTTTTTTGTAAAATTTACATTGAAACATGTCTGACACTTTCGTAACTACAAAATTGTCACATCAGCAATTTCATTTTTTCTCGTGAACCTGACATTCCGAACTGCTGACTTTGTGAACGTTTTTACAACGTGCGGGCGAGATACCGAACAAGGTTCGGAGAGATGTAGGTCAGGAGGGGTCCCGATTTCCGGGCGTCCCAGCTTGGCGCCCACCGGCCAACCGTCGCGTCGGGGCGCCCCAAGCCCAGTTTTCAAGTTAGCACCCGGGCGCCCAATGTCGGACTGTTTTTGGAGTTTCGGGCGGCGTAGATTCGACGTGGTTCCCAGTGGCGTGACGTGCTTTGCGGTCTATCGATATTTCCCCATTTGAAGCTGTGGTAAATAATCGATTATTAAGGTGTTCGCTGCGAACACCCTGTTTATCGATACTTTTCCATAGGTTTAAATGGCCGATCAACATATATATCGCAAAGCACGCCGCGCCACTGGTGGTTCCTGGTCGCTGTTGGCTGGTCGGTATGGATGACCGCGACGCCGGAGGCCTGACCGGACCAGGAAAAGAGCGCAACCCGGTTGAGCGTCAGAGCGCGGCTCGTTACCGCCATTCACGCCGTTTCGACTTCCGATAGTTTTGACACTGAGAAAGTTTTTCGTCTTCACCGCGAGTGTGGAATTTGGGGAGGGGAGGAGAGCAATGCCCCTTCTTGAAATTTAATTTCTTCGGCAATTTCAATGAATTTTTTTGGACAGTTTTGGCTGTCCGAGGGAAAAGGGACTTTAGTTTGCTCAAACTCCAGGGTTATCCAGTCTGTCAATACCGTCAGCTAGTCGATACTGGGAAAACCGGGAAATGACAGGGAATTTTAAAAAGCCAGGGAGAACCGGAAATTGTCAGGGAAATGACAAAAATGTTAGGGAAAATTCGTTGTATCACGTTTGTTTTCTTTCTAGAGTAGGTTTAAAATTTCGAACACCAAATTTTGCCTGAGAACTATTTTCAATTTTGTCTTCTTAACCACCTTTCATATCTTCAATTATCAGGGAATTTCAACAAATCGTGCCGGGAAGATCAAGGAAATGTCAGGGAATTTCATTTTCTTAATTATGTGGCAACCTTGAAACTCTGAGAATGATTTTCATCCCAACCGCGGTCGTGAAATTCAAGGGAGGAGAGGAGAGCAGTGCCCCCTTGTGGAAATTCAATTTTTCTTTATAGGCAATTTCAACTTATTTCTTGTGTCTACAAACTCGCGCAAAAATCGCCCGAAAACGATTAAGTCGAGCGGAGGTGAAGTCGTTCAAAATTTTTAGTTCAAAGCGCTTAGTTTTAAGTAAGAAAAAGCCGTTTAAAATTTCAATCGCATATTTTCGGCATCAAAATTTCCAGATTTCAGTGAAATTCCACGTCTTATCTACAAGCAAGAATACTAGTATTAATCTGGTCATCATACGGTATTATTCCAACAGATCTATGGATATTCCTCTTTTATTTGTAAATTAGTATAGTATATCGATTAGTCCCTATAGACATTTCCCTATTACTAGTAGACTCAAATTACTTCCAAATCATTCTCCAGAATGCTACAGATATACCTCCGTCCGATTCTGAAACTCTATCCACCCATCAATGTATATTTTCTACCCGAATATATATCTCCCGAACGTAGTCGCTCTAATTAACAAACTCGTCACATAAAAAATACTCTTGACGGGCGAGTATATTTGAGTTGGTGTGAACAAAATCTTTCGGCTCGAACCAAATCGTTTCCTTCGGGCTCTCTGCTTCAGAGAAAAAACAATCCTTTGAACTACTGGGCAATTTATCAGGTCACTTCGATTGGTGGAAAATATGTCTGAGCTCAGCTCTCAGCGTGGATTGCGCCATTGGGATACCTTTGATTAATAGTACAAGCCAAACCACTTAATTTCCGCTACAGGATGATTAAAAAAGTCAAACTCGATCGTATCAGCGTCGGATCAGTTTTCAGCCTTACCAGTGGCGTGGCGTGACTCGCGATATATCAATCGATCTGTTATTTGAACCTATGGAAAAGGATCGATAAACAGGGTGTTCGCAAAGAACACTTTAACAATCGATTCTTTATCATAGCTTCAAATAGAGGAAATATCGATAATCGATCATTCACCCACTAAACGTTAACCTTCTCTTCAAAAGAATGGGTACATACCTTGGATCGCGTTGTATTTTAACGGCGTAGTCTATGAGGTGGATGAGAGGAAAAGCAGAAGAAGAAAATTCCCAGCGAGGCTTGAAAATTATTTACGTATAATTATTCCACCCAATCAAAGTTGAAACAAACACCGGAGGACACTTTTTCACTCATGACATTTAGGTCTCAAACAGAGAAGAGACGAAACTAGATAAGCGATGACTGTGCCGCGCGCTTCCGAGACTGCGTGGGACAGGAAAGTTGAAGCGCCTTCATTTTCCTGCACGCAACACGCACCTCCCAAGAGTACGAATAGTTGCATTCAGGCGCCTGGATCAATTCCGCGTTTGTAGATGTCATCTAATAAGGCTGATGCTCTATTTTTACGCTTATTCGTTTCATGCAATGAAACGACGACAGCGCAATACGTATGCTTATTATATTTTCATCTCCTCTTCAGTTGTCGCGATGTAGCGCTATAGTCTTTGATACTGTCAAATTAAGTTAAGCGATTCTATCGGTCAAAACGGGTGGTTGTTACACATAGGGAGAAAATGATGGACTAACTAGGGGGAATCTTATGGGTTGTCGTTAGTCAATTCATTAATCACCTCCTTTGTCTTGCAGTCATCTGCTTTTACCAATAGGATCGCTCCATTTTCCCATTGTCTTCTTTTTCCATCGCCTTGTCCATCAATTTCAATGATCAGTTCGTAATGGCCATCTTCTTCCATAGAGTACATTGAGTCGTAATGTAAGTAAGAGAGCTGGCGCCCCTTTTAAGCGATTTCCAGGTCCCGAATTCCGAGATTCCTGTGCGGTGCCGGGTCACTTTTTCGATACATAATCGATTGTTTGCGATACACGGGGACCCGGCCATGGAATTACTACGTATCCCACACCGCTATTTTGGATCAAATATGCATCGAAAAAATGACCCGCACACCAGGCTCGGAACTCGTCGAGCAGAACATGGCACCAGCTCTCCCATTTATATTACGACTCTACATATCGACGGTGAAACTACCAAACCACGTATCTCGTTTGCGGTGTTTAAAAATCTACGCTTACATTTTATTTTTTTGAAGTAGACCAAATCAATATCATTCCTTGAAATTTTCACAGAATTTTCTCCGCACGAAGAGGAAAAATCACAGAAATTTTCAGGACTGGACTTTAAGTAGTTTTTCGTTTAAAAAATGAAGTATGACAGGAAGTCTGCGACGTCGCAAACCGAGATACGTGGTTTGGTAGTTTCGCCGTCGATATGTGTACTCTATGTCTTCTCCCTATGAAGGAATTCTACTCAGACAAAGTGTCCCAATTGCCTAACTCCATCCAATTAAACAACGATCTACGAACCTCTGTAGTTGCGATGGTGACTCCAAAAGTAACGCCATGAATGAGTAAGAAATGAGAGTCATCAATCTCCAGAGATGATTTAATCTCCGAAGCGTTTAAGCCTCGAATAAACCATTTGACCGCGCACGGTGATGAGCCAGACGTGAACGTATATCGAACCTGATGCCACGCTTTTTCGTAGGTGATAGATTGATCGCCCAATTAAAACCAAGCGCGGTGCTCAGCTCTGCCGTGCTGAGGAAGAACAGCGTATAAACTTTCAGTCGTTGCTGAGTTCCCTTCGATAAAATTCGAATCCATCGGGAAAGTTGTAAATATTTTTCCTCGGATTATTCAGATAATTTTAATCACAATTTGATCTAAAATATCTGAAAATTTTATCAGTAAACGCGCATGACTTTCTTAAAAAAAATAAGCGATTTAGCAGGAGAAATTTGGGAACATTGGAATGCTCATACGGCATTTTTTCTTAGCTCGGCGGAGCTGGTCCAGTTTCTTGAACCTGGTGTCACATAATCAGGCCTCGTGGCCAGGGGCCGATGTTATCTCTTGTTTACACTTGAGTGGCTCACCTTGCCTTTCAAGAGTAGAAACCGCGTATCTCCGCGGACTTCCCGGCGCGGTTGAGTCGTTTCAACGCGGCTTTTTCGAGCTGGTTTTGTTTAAGAGCGTTACATCAGCCTCGGTGGTGACTTTCTTCCTTCGAATTTAGTTTGTTTTCGGTTCGATCGTTGGGAATTAAGACTCTTGAGAACTTTCACTAATCCACGGTCGATCGCATCGATTTGGGGATTCGTCGGAGAGGGAAAGTGACCCGAGGCGCCTGCCTTTGCGTGATTAATTACCAGGTGGTTTCTTCCTCCGTTAAAAAACGGAGCCATAAATGTCACTTAGTGTTGGCGTGCGCGGTCACCAAGTAGCATGGGTGGCAGTAAATTACAATAAAATAGTAAAACTACCGCGAAATATTCTGAGGAAACAACGTCGTGCGAACATTTGAATGTTGCCATCTCTATTCATAATATCGTCACCTTTCCGGCCAAGTATCACAAGCGCCATGCTACGCTTAAAAATTTCCGCCGCCATTTTTTTTACAGAAAAATTGTTGGTTGAATCTGTAGGAAAATTTCTCCGAATTTTATCGGCAGCACAGAGAAAATTCATGGAAATTTTTGGACAGCTTCGTCGAGCAATTTTTCTGTAAAAAAATGAAATGGCGGCGGAAGTTTTTAAACGTCGCATGGCGCTTATGATACTTAGGTATGCTGGAAGGTGACGATATTTGGTAAACTTGTAACTGTTTGGATCGCGCTAAGCAGAAAGGAATACCGATCCACATCAGCTATTGACTTTATCTGAGCAATTTAAGTTTTTACTAGAGAACGTTTGTGCGGATTTCTCTGAAATTTTGAGGGAATTAGCGTCGTTCTATGCAGAAAATTCCCTGAAATTTGCACAAAAATCCGCACATCCGTTTTAGTGTAAAAAATTAAATTGCCCAATTAAATGACAATGGCTGATGTGGTTTGGTTCCTTTCTGCTGGACACGGTCCAATTTTTTCCTTGGAATTTCCAAAGAATTTTACGATTCGCAACTTGCTGAGGATGACGAGGAGTTACAGGTAATTAATTCCACTGATATCCGTTGGATCTCTATTGTTATCAGTCAATTCTCTACTGATACGAACAAAAAATTTACTGCTATCAGTATAGAATGTCTCTACTTTCTCATACATGCCAATTGATCTCTGTGGAGATGCATCTGATTTACGTAAAATCTAGGAAAGTGTTGAATCTACTGGGTTTGATAGCTCAGAAAGTATTCAACGCGCATCCCAAAAACTTTAATTACAAATTGTGATTTTTTAATATTAATAATATATTATGAATAGCATATCATATCATATGGCTCCTTTCCTGAGCTCTATTGAGCTTGAATCAAGTTGCAGAAATGAGATCAGGATGATTGAGGCGAGTTCAGTGATTCAGAATTTGAAGTATGTAAAATCATTTGTCCTGGCGGACTAAGCGGTCAGCACGCAGACTATGAAGTCACGTCAAATCAAAGGATAAGTCGATGGTGACAGAAGAGAAATAAAATCAAAGGTCTCTCGGCCAAGTTCTAATATTAAGAAGTATTTCTGGCTAGAACGCGGTCAATTCTGATCAGTGAAGGCGATCTGAGAATCACAAAACGGCGCGCGGCTGGCTGAGCGGCATCTGTCAAATGATGGTTGAAAAAATAAGACGGGAGTAATTTTTATGCGATTAAAATGAATTTTTAAAGTGCATGCTGAGAATGTCAAGAGCTGATATGGATTCCTGTCCAATGAGTGTGGATGATGTAACAGTCTGCTGCATAAATAAACGCGGGATCTCAGAAAGAAAAAAAACCGTCGCCTGCAGCATATACAAATAGGAATTCGATTTCATGAATATATTTAAGTCCAGTTATACATATGTTCAGCATTATATTAGATTAAAAGTGTTGATTGTAAAAAATCGTTTGTGCCGTTTGGCGAACTTTGTGGCGCGTTTTGGTGGAAGTTAACAAGTTTTCATATTTTTTGCTTCTTTGCGTGAAAAGCTAAAAGTCGTTTACGAGAACTAAGATAAGAAGATATTGCTCCAAATCCGAAACACTGGATGATTCGTGAAGAGAAATACTTCAAGTTTTACCTTCAACTATGACACATTTCTTTAGCGATTGCCAAGGAATCGCTTTCAAAATGTTGAATATGTAATCCCCTAATAGCTGTATCTCTCTGGTAAAAATTGGCGATAGGAGCTGTGTTTCAAAATACCAGAGGTATTCTTATAGCCGGCTAAAGAAGGCAATAGAAAATCATATAGCTGGCTGTAAAAAGCGGACCAAATTATAAAGCCGGGCTATACGAAGCGATAAAAAAAGTATACAGCCGGGCTATAGCTCCTATCGCCGGGCTTTACACTTTATCGCCATCGGCTATAAAAGGCTATAAGAAATTGTGTACCTAGACGTTCGTGCGCTTTGGAAATCATTAAGTTTGATACGGAACCACCATAATATTTACAAAACACACATTATATTTTCCTTTAATACATATTTTTTTTTCGTCAGTTAAAATGAGAATAATCCATACAGGATGTGCAAACATTTTAAAATCATGGGTTGAAAAACGCTGACTCCGCGAGATTATATATTAGAGCCTAACGCAGAGCGGAGCGGCGTGCTGCCAAAGTTAAGCGCGCACTAGCGCCTACAAACCTAACAGGGATACTTCACGCATTGCGCAATGCTTGAAGTATCCCTGTTAGGTTTGTAGGCGCTAATGCTCTTTTCGCGCTGGCTACCCGCCCGTCGCGTCGCGCCGCAGAGTGCCACGGCGCTTGAAGCAACTATTTCACACCAGAGGTATTGCACAGTATCATACGAAATTGAAGGCGCTCCAACATATTAGGAATGGCAGGCATCCTTCAAAAGTACGCAGCTTTCCGCGCAAAATAAATCAAGATACTACGGCCCAAAAATAGAGCGGTAATCCAAAAACTCAATAAGTTCTTGCATCCGTTATTAGTAACATTTAGCATACACTTTATCGCCTGGCTGTTGCTTAATCGACATCGGCTATAAAAGGCTATAAGAAATTGTGCATCCGGCTATAGAAGCTATTGAAAATCTTACAGCCGGCTTTAGGTCTATGGCATTTTGGAACACAGATTCTACTGCCAATTTTTACTCATAATATGTGGATATCACTCAAAAATGGAGAGGTTGGTCTGAACTGACCAAGAGATAAAAACTGTCTCTAGAGACTGTGAGAGAATAGACTGTCTTAAATTGTACTGGTCTGGCACTACTGCTTGAAAATCGTTTCGAAAGATTTGTAAGAGAAGAAACACCACGTATTCTTCTAAACTGCGAGCCGTATTTTGAACAAATCCACGAGAATTGCCTCCAAAATACTGAAAATGTAACCCACCGACAGGCGTATCTGAATGGTTATCGTTTGAAAATCAACGAGTTAAGTAATTGACTACGTTTGGTTGAAAAATATCCTGAATGGTTTGTGAAAGAGAAACCATCTGGTCTTCTCCCAAACTTTGAAACATCCTTTGAAGGGCTCGGAGGACAAGGCGCATGAGTGCAGTTTCTGAAACAATCAAAATACTAATTATTTTTAGTATAATCAGTCTTAGTGCATTTTCTGTGAAAAACTCACTCGAGAATTCCAAATTTTAATCAGAAAGTCAGTTCAAACTTTCTTTCCGCCATAAAGATACATTTAATCTCGAAACTTCATACACGTATTTCTCGAAATAGCAAAAACTGCACTTATGCGCCTTTTCCTCCAAGCGCCTCCTTTGAACATCCATTAAAAAATTGCCTTCAATTGCTCAAATATGCAACCCCACGACAGTCGTGTCCGAATGCTTACCGGTGGGGAATCAAAAGGCCGACCGCCGTATAGGTGAAAAGCGTTCTAGAACCAGCACGTGGTTATTCCTGTGTGGAGATTCCTTGACGGAAGCGCAGTGAGATGTGGCGTCTTGGTAATATTTGGGACAATGGCGTGGCGAGCTTTGCGATTTATCGATTGATCCACCATTTAAACCTATGGAAAATGATCGATACACAGGGTGTTTGCAAGCAGTGGCGAGGCTTGAATGATGATAAATCATAAAATAATATCGCAATATCGATATTTCCCCATTTGAAGCTATGGTAAAGAATCGATTATTAACGTGTTCGTTGCAAACACCCTGTTTATCGATCCTTTTCCATAAGTTTAAATGGTAGATCAATCGATATATCGCAAAGAACGCCACGCCACTGCAACGAACACCTTAATAGTAGATTCTTTACCATAGCTTGAAATGGGGAAATATCGATAATCGATTATCCACTGATTCAGGACAGCAGCTTTTCAAAAGCATCTCGATGGGACAGTTGATAGAAATCCTAGTCGATTCCAGCCGCTGAGTTGTTGACAGGCAGGCAGGTGTCTTCCTATTTGGTCACCCGTGCCGTGCCCGTGCCTCCAATTCTTCGCTCCTCTGGCAGAAGCGCGTATCTCTCTTTTCACATGAGCTCTGAAAAGCATGGAGTTATATGGGGAGCAGGGCTCACGAGGAAATCGAGATGAGTCCTCTGGTCAGAGGGACGAGGAATCGGGGCCAGTTCCTTGCCCATGGAGGAAGAAAGCTGACTTCGCGAGCAGAATGTGACTCGTTCAAAATGACCAAGTTTCCGATGATCGGTGCTTCAAGGAGGGAAGAGGCTTGAGGGACGCTTGGGAGGACGAATATATCACGAGTGACTATAGGAAATTTTCGGGTTCACTAGTTGTGACATGCATTTTGGAAAGGCAACTCTTAAATGGACCACATTTTGCAATAAGGAACCACGATTTCTGACTCATTTTAGAAACAACATATATGCCGTTGGTTTCCCTACACAGAAAAGCCCTTTTATGGTAGAGCCAGAGACAGTGGTTCCTTGTAGCAAAATGTGATCCAAAAAATTGTTAAATTTTACGAAGAAAAAACTTTTTCTAATTAGGTTAAAAAAAAAAAGTGAGATATTTGATATATTTCAGTAAGAAATACAAGAAAAATTGTCACAAGACCCAAACCTCAGTTTTTGAACACTGAATGAACTTGAACATTTTTAAAAGAAAGGTGAGACCGTTTTGAAAATAGTTTGATTTTTTTACGTCTATTTTATTTTAAAGGATATCTTACAATATTTAGATAAAAAATGCATTTTACAGGAAACTTGTGCACAGTTTTCCTCGAAATTTCGAGGTATTTTAGATTAAAGTGTGTACAAAATTGTCTGAAAAATTTGAAGGAAAATGTCCAAATGTTTCTTGAAAATTCGTTTTTTACCGCAGGAATTCCCTGTACGAAAATACATCAGCACACTAAAAAAAAGGTTACGGGCTGTACAGACATATCGTCCACGTTCCAGGCTCAGAGGCCGACAATGCCGGGCATAG
This sequence comes from Bemisia tabaci, assembly GCF_918797505.1. NCBI lineage: Eukaryota > Metazoa > Arthropoda > Insecta > Hemiptera > Aleyrodidae > Bemisia > Bemisia tabaci. Next base: position 53,567,332 of record NC_092797.1, read on the forward strand.
CACCCACAGCAGTCGAAGCTACGGCTGCAGCACCCGGAACTTTCGGCCTCTGAGCCCGGAACGCGGACGATATGTCTATAGAGCCCGTAAGTACAGCTTCCACGGCCACATTTTCCAGGCTCCGGCTCGGCAACAGCGTTCCGGAGGCGTCGCATTGTTCCCCGTCCACGGTGGATCGCGTCGCGTCTAGTTTCTGCGATTCATAAAAAAAACGAACCACTTTACTGACACACTCACGGTGGCGGCTGTCACCGTCTCCGAGCTCTCGCTTGTCAACCCGCGGGACGAAACAACTCATCTCCCGGCCGAGTGGAACCTGGATCGGGGGGTTTCGCCGCGCGCACGAGAAGCGAGTCTCCGAGGATGGCTCCGGACATCCATCCTAAGCTCGTTCCACTACCCTTTATACGCTCGGCTCCTTGCACTTTTGCAGGTGAAATTGCATCCGGCTTTTATCGGGGTCTGTCCCCAGCTTCGTCGCCGTCAACCTGCCCCGGCCGCCTGATTTAGAGTACCTTTATACCCAGAGTTAAGACAACTCGATTATCAGCTGACTGGCAGCCGGCCTTGGCTGGCCATGGAGGCCGAAACGAGTGCACCCAAACAAACGATATTGAGGGATAAGGATCAGGAATCCTGCGATGTCTGTCACACAAAAACAACAACATCAACAAATTGATCAATTAAAACGAAAATTAGATTGGTTTGTGAATAATTTCTAAAACTATTTTCATTTTAGACCGATGGAAATAACAATTTACTCTTGATAAACCACAATTAGGTAATATTTTCATTATTCTTGTTCACATTCGAGGTACCGCCATCTTGGTGCACTCGTTTCGGCCTCCATGAGCGAGAACCAATCAGAATTGGATTTTTTTTTAGGCCACTTTCAGCCCAACCGAAAGTGAGTTGTCTTAACTCTGGGTATAAAGGGACTCTAGCCTGATTAGCCTCACTCGAAGGAAATCAGTGGCGTAAATTGCGATATATCGATTGTAATGCCATTTAAACCTATGGTAAAGAATCGATTATTAAGATGTTCGCTGCGGACACCCTGTCTATCGATCCTTTCCCGTAGGTTTAAATGGCCTAACAATCGATATATCGCAATTCACGCCACGCCATTGAAGGAAATAAGAGGTAAAATGGAAGACTACGACAATCGCTTACTAGAGGGTGGTTTTCACGACAACTGGAATAGTTTTGTCGCCATAACAAACAACACATTTTTTGGTCATGCTTTTAGTAGAAATGATAATCACTCGAATTTTTTTGCATCAACCTACACAGGGTATTACGTGTCATAACGCTTTTCAAAGATTTATTGCTCTACTTTTCAGTTTTGATATATAAATGACCGAAAAAGTGCTGTTTGTTACGCTGACAGCACATGCTCGGAATTTACATAATATTAATTGAGAAATAAAGCAATAAGTCATTAGAAAGTGTTATAATACGTAACCCTTTGAAGATTAATGCGAAAAAATTCGAGAGATTATCATTTCTACTAAAAATATGACCGAAAAATGTGTTGTCTGTTACGGCGACAAAATTATTCCAGTTATATCGTGGAACAACCCTAAACCATAAACGAATTTTGACTTGTGTATACATTTTGCTGACGCGCAGCATACGATGCACACAATGAAATCGCGGAAAATCAACTATGTACAAAACTGAAAAATTCACAGTTCATAAAGCGCAACTTTTCCTCGAATTTTAAACGCTCCCGTTTGGCGCCCCTGAAGCCTACAAGCTTAGACGCCTGTTTATCACTGAACATACAACTATTTCAACACTGAAGAAATGCTTTTGCCTATATCTCAATATGAAGGCTGATGACGCTCCTTGTTATAGAATGGAGCGCTACGTAAGCAACAAAGCCTGCGGTTTTCCCTCAATAGGTCAGTCGCGCTGGTCACAGAATTGCGTTTTCATGCTCTAGATTAGCTAGAAATGTTGAGATCAGTCTAAAGAGTAACTTTCCTTCGTTCAGTGTTAACCAAGATATCGCGCTTTGAATTTTTTTTTTAAAATTTTGTAAATGGCGAGTCATCCGCCGCGGTAGTGACACCCTTGGTTTCCTCCACCTTGGTTTAATAGCCAGGGAGACACACATTTGCATTGGTTAACCACTGGTAAAACAACCCCCACCCGGGGTTTCCTCCACCTTGGTTTAATAGCTAGGGAGACACACATTCGCACTGGTTAACCACTGGTAAAACAACCCCCACCCGGGGTTTCCTCCACCTTGGTTTAATAGCTAGGGAGACACACATTCGCACTGGTTAACCACTGGTAAAACAACCCCCACCCGGGTTTCCTCCACCTTGGTTTAATAGCCAAGGAGACACACATTTGCATTGGTTAACCACTGGTAAAACAACCCCCACCCGGGGTTTTGATACATAAGCAGAAATGGTTAGAAACGATCGTAGAGGTGGAAAAAACCTACGCGGCAAAAAGGGAAAAATCCAAAACTGGAATGCATAATTTAGAAAAGTCCTGTAGGGGTCTAGGGCCGTGGTTGCCGGCCTTACTTAGAATTTCAATCTGAGTCAATTTTTCCTTTCATTCCATCCATTTTCCAACTTTTTTTCTGCATCGCGCGAGAGAATGTGCAAAATTCCACACACGCACTCCATTCCAATGCCTATTCCTCACGGTTGATCCGTTTAACTAGCTCTATAAAAAAATTCAAATGTTAAGGCTATTTTTGCGAGATTTCAAAAACCAACTCTCAAACGAGAAACTGAAGTTTATGCTCGTTTCCGTCCCGTACTAGTATTCAAAAATAGTGACTTCGAGGGAGTGCACTTTTGTGTACGTGAGAATCATCTACTTTCTTATACGTTCGTTTAAGTCTCTAGCTGCATACTCGCAATAAACTAATGACGCTTTCCCATTCCATTCTAGACATAATTCAATTAAAAATGGTGATTTCGAGGGAGTGCACTTTTGAGCACGTGAGAATCGCCTACTTTGTTATACATTCGTTTAAGTCTCCGAATTCGCGTACTCAGCAAAGGGAGCGTTTATAAATTACGTAACGCACTTTTGCGGCATTTTTGACCCTCGCCCCCACTTGTAACTTTTGTGACGTAAGTTCCCATCCATCAACACGTAAAATCAAAATGGCTTAACGCCCCCCCCCCCCCCAGAGCGTTACGTAATTTACGGACGGCCCCTGATGACGCTTTGCATTGCCATTCGTAAATTCGGACAAATATTTTAGGGGGACTCAATTCTCTCCCTTTTTAACCTGAATTTTTTATCCTGAGGAGCTTCACCCGGGTCACACTGCAGCGCAACCTGAAGATCATTCCGTGATATATACAAATTATTATACCTCTATAAATACGGTGTTACAACGCGTCACGGCGCGACGGTCCTGTCTAGAGGATATCAACAACAAAAAATAGAAGTAATTCAATGATTTTGGTATCAGTGTTTCAAAATGAGACTTTTTCACCACCAACTCTACGCTCATAGAAATATTAGTGTCCTTGTGTTACGTTTGGTTGATATAGGAAGTGAAATACAAACCAGCTCAAATGTCGTGTTGATTTTGGTACTATATATTTGCGGTGAATTTTGCACAGAGGATTCAATGAAGAGACTGGGAAAATGCATTCCTCCGCGATTGCGACGTTGGTAATCACCACTCATTTTTCATTGAATGTCTTCAAGAGAACTAGCTGGCATTTTTCTTGAAATCGCCAATCAAAGGCTAGGGTTATTTAGTGTTTTGCTTCTCGAATTAACCAAACTTCTGTGTTGAAATTTCTCTGTGTAGCTGTATTGCCTTGTACTCTGGTTTTTTTAAAGTATTCAATCCAATATTTCTGAGTTTTTATATCTGTTTTCCCTCCCAATTTTTTACTGGTACTTATGAAATGGATATAGTATTGTCTTGAAAATTGCACTTTGTTTTAAATCAAATTTTAATTTTCTGTTCACAGTACATCTTTGAAAATGCCTGAAAATGCCGATACTATTGAAACAATCACAAACCTTCAGCATGGCGTCAAAATGGCAGGATATCTGGAGAAAAGAGGAAAACTGGTATGTATCTTTTTCATTATTTCCTCCTCTTATTATTCTTCTGCATGTCATGTGTTCATTCCTTATTTTGCACGCGCCAAGGGCATACGTGAACTTCATCAAATCTCATAAAAAGAACTAGCAAACGTTTTTTTGAAACTTTTCGAAATGGACGTCGGAGGCTGTAAAACGCCCAAAAATGTTAATAGAAAAATTTTAATTTTTTTTTTTTTTAAAGGGGGAAAATTATCACGAGTCCATCTTTTTCGACGAAAGAAAAGGAAAAAAGAAAAGAATAATAAAAATCAGAAATTTATACAGAATATTCTGCTCACGAGGAAAAAAAATCAAGGAGGGTTTCAAGAAATTGTTGACTAGTTTTCCGGAGACGGAAGAAAGTATGATAGGAAGCCTGCAACGTCGCAAAGGGATATACGTGGTTTGACCCTATACAGCTGTGCTAAGGAAGAGCGCAGTATGAGCCTTCAGACGTTGCCAAATTTCCTTCAATAGAAACCGAATTCACTGGGAAAATTGTAAATATTTTTTTCCAAAATTGTTAGACAATTTCGTACGGAATTTAATCTAAAATATCTGAAAACCTCAAAGAAAAATGTGCATGAATGTCGTCAAAAATACATGTTTTATCAAGGGAAATTTGGCAACTCTTGAATGTTCATACGGCGTTCTTCCTTAGCAGGGCAGTAGTATAGCCATCGCGTCTCTGAGTGGAGTCTCGGAAGTGGCTTCTGGGAAGAAAGGAGGAAGCCACGGGGGAAAAAAGCTGAAGCCGTCTCGCGTCTCGGCCAGTGCCCGATGATCAATTATCGATACTTCCCCATTTGAAGCTGTGGTGAAGAATCGATTATTAAGGTGTTCGTCGCGAGCACCCTGTCTATCGATCCTTTTCCATGGGTTTAAATGGCAGATCAATCGATATATCACCGCAAGTCTCGGCGCGAGGAGAAAGGAGAGCTTTCCGAATGGCCCTCCTCGGAGGCTGCGCAGCGGGCCATGCGGATCGGGTATCTGACCCCCCCCCCCCCCCCCTCCGGCTCTCGCGTCCGTATCGACAAGCTCATAAATTGAGGAAACAATCGGAATTCAAATGAAGCGCGCATCATCAAGTGTGCGAGACCGCTGCAGCAGTTGCCGCGTTAAGAAAATCTCCTATTTCCGTTGAAATGAAAAGAGCCTCTTATGGCCGTATTTATGCTGAAAGAAACGATGTTCAGGGTTGCCACAGACAGGGAATACCGGGACAACCGGGATATGTCAGGGAATTTCTAAAAAGTCAGGAAAACCGGGAAATGTCAGGGAACATTTGTTAAATCACCTTTTTGAGTTCCTTTTGAGGAATTTAGAATCCCGGATAGCGCGTTCTGTCAAACGAACCTAAGCGCCATGGAAAAGCATTGCGAGTATAGGACGGAATAAGCCGGAAGCCCGATTCCGCCGCCAATCCAAGCCCCCCTCTACCTTCCTCACCATATGGCGCATAGGTCCGTTTGATAGAAATGCGTCCAATTTTCAGGGAATTCCAGCAAAATTTTTAGGGAAACCAGGAAAATTTCAGGGAATATCATTTTCAAAATTCTGTGGCAACCCTGTATGTTGCGCGCAAACCCTATTTACGTAGTTCCTTTTACCATGAATACGTCCTTTTGAATATTTCTTGAGGGAGGACAGGACATATTGCTGAAAATGACGAGGAGCAGTAGTTGAAGAGATCTGCCTTTATCAGTTGGATCTCCACCGTCGGGGAAGAGAGAGAATGTGCTGAGCCACGGATTCCATGCTCCAGTACCTACATTCTACGGACGTCGTAGAGGAAAAAAACAGCTGGTCGCATTCTGAGGATTTGTTTACTCGGGACGTAGATAGGTACAATATGGCGTCGATATTCCAGCAAAATCCAAAATGTTTAATTCTTTACGAGAGAACGTTTGCGCGGAGTCCTTTGAAAATTTTAAGGAATTTGCTTCGTACTGTGCAGAAAACTCACCGAAATTTGCACATAAATCCGCACAACCGTTTTCATGTAAAAAATTAAATTGCCCGATTAAATTTGGCAATATGACGACTGACGCGGCTTTCCATTCCACTTAACGCGGTTCAGTTTTCCTATGCAGATAGGTGTATTTATGCATAAGCCAGGAATTGTACACTGAAAAAAAATTCTCGGCGTTTTTACCAAGGTCCGTTGGTACCTTTACCATCTCACTTTTTTACCAATTATTGGTAATTTTACCAAGATAGACTGGTAAGCTTACCTAAAAACCGGTATTTTTACCGTTTTTTCCAGGTAAGAATACCACTTTTATTGGTCATCAATTCCCGGTAACTTTGCCATTTTATCTCAGTAATTCTACCACAGTCAATAAAAAATATTGGCCTTTTTACCAATTACCAATTCCATAAATGGTAATTTTACCAAGAATAAACTGGGATGAAATAGAACCCTGAATTCTTGGTAATCTTTCCCTTTTCTTAGTAAATACACCGAGATTTTTTTTCAGTGTAGCTCCTTATTGCAAAATGGAGTCTAAATACTTAGCGCTCTTCTCGACTCCTCCGAAATCGTTAATTATTGTATGAACGGCCCCTTTCACTGGAAATTAGCGATGTAATAGTGCTATTGGCGTACACTCTGTCAACCTCTTGGCGTCGCGTCGCGTCGTGCCGCCTGGATATCGGGAGCCTGCGGCCCTGCGGACACGTTTGAACCCCGTCCTCCGGTCAAGGCGTCGCGTCACTTTCACATTTTCAATTTGTCCCCAGACAGGACCGAGACGAACCTTACACACGGAATCCTCACTCTCCGATGCATTTTATGTGACGCTAGGACATCACTTTGTCGTAAATCAAATAACGAATGCGCCCGAGCCAGCACACTGATTAGCATCTGTCACACGGGCTCGCGACACTCAACTATTCCGAGAAAAATTATCAACAATCCAATGGTAGATTAAACCAAAAAGAGAAGAGCTTAGCTATATTTGAGATTTTCTAATTTTCTCTCATGCTGTATTTGTTGGACCGCGTTCAGTAGAAAGGAATTAAGCCACATCAGCTATTGTCAAATTTAATTGGGCATTTTAATTTTTTACACGAAAAGGGATTCGCGGATTTTTGTGCAAACTTCAGTAAACTTTCTGCATAGTGCGAAGCAATCCTTAACATTTTTAAAGGAATTTGTACAAACGTTCTTTTGTGAAAAAAAAAAAAAAAAAAAAAAAAAAAAAAAAAAAAAAAAATTAGATTGTCCAGTTAAAGGCGATCGTTGATGTAAATTGGTTCCTTTAAGCAAAACGCGGTCCAGTTGACATCGAATGAACTACTTAACGTCTTAATTGAAACTTTCTGAGCATTTTCCTCTACATTATGATGTAGGTAATCAAAAATTGTACCCAATAGGTAACCAAAATTGAAGAATAAGAGAAGGGTCGGACTGGCTCGCATCTGAGAGCGTAAGCCCTTGGCTCGGCTGGTTAAACGGGCGTAATGTGCATGGAGGCTATTTCCATTTAAATCTTCCGTCACATTCATACAGCGCAATGATACAACTCTTTGAACTCTCCGGAATGCGTGAGGTATCACGCCGCATTTGAAGGCGTTTTCAAAACAGCTTAGTTCCGATACCCGGATTATCGTTTTGCATAGTTCATATTCTTTTGTTATATTCCGTACCACTCGATTATTTTTAATCCTCGTAGAAAAACCACCCATTTGCTAAATACAATTCTAGCTGGAGCGCACTTCAGCTATGCATTCACCACTGCAAAAATTTCAAAGGAAATCGACAATCCCGCAGCGTGCATGAAGGATGTGATATTTTCTTGTAGGGTCCCGTACGTGGAGAGGGGATCAGCAAATTTTGGCAAAGCAGCACAAGTTTACGCTATTTTTATTTCGAGATTTATATTACGAGACTTCTATCTGGTAACAACTGGCAACGACGCCTTCACGCATTTGCCTACTTTCCTTAGGCTGCGTTTAGGTCCCCAAAGTTTAATCATCCAAGTAACGTTTAGGTCGCAATTTGATTTATGTAGACTATTGGTTTTTAATAAACGGGAGGTTTAAATTTACGCATCTAAAAACGTTAAATATTATAGTCAACTGTAAATTTCAGTAATTTTCGATACAGTAATTTTGATCACACAACATCTATGAGAATCCTTAAATTCATGCCTTGTGTATTGCGCCGTGCGCTCCTGCGTCTTTCAATGCGCAGTTTGGCTCAAATTGGTTATGGTGGTTCGGCTGGGAAGAAATTTTAGTCGATCGATGTGGAAAACAAGCAATTCCTCCTTTGTGAGAGGGTTATATTAAGGTTTAAGTTGTAGTTAGATCACCTTGTCAACGCTGTGATACGAACAATTTTCAATGCGTCACTAGGAATAAGTATCAGTTCTAACAATTTTTCGCGAGTGCATTTGTTTGGAGACTTAAACGCAGAGTAAGGAAAGTAGGCAAATGCATAAAGGCATCGTTGCCAGTTGTTACCAGATAGAAGTCTCTCATAGATGACCAGATAGACTCAAATTGGTTATGGTTGTTCGGCTATAGGAAGAAATGGACGTATTTCTACCAAAGAGACCTATGTGGAGGTGAGAAATATGGGGTGTGCTCGTCGAAGCTGCATAAGAAGCAATGTAAAAGTGGGCGTGGTTCCTTTTGAAGAATTGGAAAAGCGGGATATTACATTCTATCAAACAGACCTATGTGCTAACTGAATGCGGAACTCATGAGCCGCGGGCATGGCAAGAGAGCGTTGTGGACAGGGCTCATGAGTTAAAGACACGGATCCGCGGCTCGGAGTCTCCATCGTCGCCGCTGACGTCACTGGCGCTTTATTATTCTCATTCACTCTACGGCCAGAAAACTAACGAGCACACCCCATATTTCTCACCTCCACATAGGTCTGTTTGGTAGAAATACGCCCAAATTGTTTTAAGTGTTAGCTGTGTAGCTTGTAAAACTTGTAACTTTAAAGCTTTTTCTCGGTGCATCGTTGACCCCTTCCTCCTATGAAACATTTTCGACTGCCCTATTAGGTGAGTAAGACTTAACTTAAAAAATACTGTGTAGGTTAAATGTGATAAATTGATTGATTGTTTGCAGGGTATGATGGGGACTCGTTGGCGGCGGTGGTGGTGCGTGCTGGAGGGACGGCTCCTGCTGTACTACAAGTCGCAGAACGAGTACTCGAACCTGTCTCCCTGTCGGGGATCCCTCAACATGGGTCTCGCGGCGAGTGTTACCCCGGCCCGTCATTTCCAGCTCCACGTTACCACAAGGTCTCAGCTTTGCGTTCTGGTGAGTATTACCTTTTACCAATCTCATTCCGTCTACTTATCAATGGGGAAAAATGGATTGCTCATTTGACAATTAAATTGTTAAAAAATATGTCCTACATCTTTCAAATTTGCACTTTACCTACAATACTGCCGTGCACTAGCGAAAACGCCGTAACTCCATTCAAGATTTTGCACACTGGAAAAAAAGGAAACACATTGGATCTGGAGTCCAGACTCTTAAAAACATCGACAAGAAAAAGTACTCTTGATTCAATCAGAATCTAGCTTAAATCAAGAACCAAGCCTCTTAATGGACCACTAGACAAGATACGAATTTAAGCGATCTGATACATGTTTCTTAACCAGAATTTCACGTAGAAAACGATTCACACAACGAAAATTACGGAAACCAACTCCTAACGAAGATATTAACGTTTTTATTTCACATTGGTTACGAGGAATTTGAACTGCCCGCTCACAAGAAACTCAAAACTCTACGTGAGTCAAATCGCGCACTACAACGGTTTCAGCAAGCTTCTCAATCGAGCAATGTTCATTTCCCATCATGTGTTGTTCAAACTATTAGCAATTTGCTATAACTGAGCCAAAGCGTCAAGATTGAGGTTGCCAGATTTTTATAGCGCAGAGACTGTCATGATAACGTTTAGCGCGCGATGTGAATCACGTAGAGCATTGAGTTTTCATGAGCGGGTGGTTTGAATTCACGCATTAAGAATAATTAAATATCTTCGTAAGGAGTTAATTTCGGTAATTTTCGTTGTGCGCGTCGTATTCTACGTGAAAGTTTAATTAAGAAACATGTATCAGAATGCTGAAATTCGTACCTTATCTAGTGGTCCATTTTAGCGGATTTCGTTTTGATTCAAGCAAAAATCTGATCGAATCAAGGGTATTTTCTCTTGTCAATGTCTTCAAGAGTCTGGACTCTAGATCCAATGTGTTTTTTTTTTTTTTTTTTTTTTTTTTTTTTTTTTTTCCAGTGCATTTCCCTTTCACACATTCTATTCTCTTACGAAGGACTTCAATATCCATTCTGCTCCATTCCCTCAGTTTGAGTTCTCCGTTGCCTGCCGAAGGTATTCAAGAATTATTGAGGATGAATGCCCGTTAGTTTTTCTAAAGTAAAACATTTTACTAGGAAAAATCGGAAATATCTATAACGAACTTACGGCGTTTTTGCAATGGACGTCAGATTAGTGGAGAGCTAATTTAACCACGGGGCTAATTTACGGGAGGGTTACATTACATATTATTTTATTATTGTAAAATCTACATTGATTAATGTCGGACACTTTTTTAACTACAAAATTGTTAAAGAAGCAATTTCATATTTCCGTGCATCCAAGGAAAATTAAGAGAATAAAAAAACCACGCGTAAAACCCAGGAGTGCAGTGCCGGTCTCTCCCAGCCGCTACGCAGCTCAACATTATTAGTTGGATTATTATATTTTGCAGTTAGGAACTACAATCTTTAGCTCGCTTTAGAGTCAGCGTATACACTCTTAGTCTCTCTGAGCACATCCTTGAAATTTCCACAAAATTTGAACACAAAATAAGACAAAATGGCGTCACAGAGGTATAAGAAGAGATTCTCGGTTCCTGGAACGAATTCCCCGCTTCTTCCCTAAAATTTCTCATTTTCTGATGGATCCTGGTTGTTTCCAGCCATGGATACCACGGTCCAAACGGAAAATTCCCGATTTCATATTTTTAGAAAATTCGGTTCTATCGACCGAAAGTCCCGGTGGAGCGTGCCGAAATATCGTCGGTGCCTTCTCGGTGGAAGCGGGTCAGGAATTGGTGAGGACTCGGGAGTGAGGACCTAGCTGCTGGGAAAGGAGTCCAAGGTCAGGTGCAGTAACCTTTCCTGAAACAGGTCCTCCGACCGGGGCGGCGACCGCTCGCCGTGGGCCACCGTCCACCATCCACCGTCCACCGTCCACCGTTCGCGTGAAATTGCAATTTACGACATCAAACAAAGTGCAGCGCTCCCAGTGGCGACGACGCCGCCCGTAAAAGACCCTCCGCTGCGCAGTGCGCATGCGTTGCGCCGCACCGTGGATGGAGCCTTCCGGAGATCGCGGACACGAAAATTTTCCGAATAAATCTGCAAATTTTGGTGGTTCCTTCATTGCACGATACAGGGCGATTCGAAAAGTCGCGCACCTCTCCTGTAACCCCCAGACACGAATGGAAAATTTCATGGAATTTATTCGCGTGAAATTTCACGAAATTCCAGATCTATACCGTCCTTGTGATAGTAAGAATTAGGTCACTTCGCAGAGCGTTGTATATTATTTTATTTATTTTTTTCTGACGCTAAGATAACGTCTCACGCCAAATAAACAATTTCATGAAATATTAGTTTTAATTAAATAGCAAAAAATAAATATTTTGTATGATTTTTTCATCAAGAAACCACTCCGTGACGCGTACAATTTTCATGAGGAATTGAAGTATCATCGTTGACTATTTTTTGCGCACGTGCATTTGTCTGGAGACTTAAACGCAGGGTAAGAAAAGTAGGCAAATGCGTAAAGGCATCGTTGCCAGTTGGTACAAATAGTTATAAAAAAGTCCCCTTCACTCAGTCTTTCTCAACCCCCGCTTAAAGAACACCCCTTCCCACCCCCTGCCCCGTTCGCTCGTTTACCGTCCCGAGTACACGGTGTAAAGAAAAAAATTAAATAGTAAGGTATTGCAGTTTAATGTAACAACGTAAAATTAACCGTAAATTCTACCATTTTCTTTCTCCATAAATATAAATGTTGTAATTATACGTCGCATATTTTGTAGTTTCTTCTATATTTAGCATCAGTATAAATGATTATTAGAATTTAACGATTGTTTATCAAAATTTTTTTTTCCTGTAAATGTTGCTTCAACTTTGGTTTCTTGTTGAAAAAACCATGCAGCCTGAGTATGAGTTTAGTTTTTTACAGGTATTTCGGTATGAAAAGTGTTAACATAAATATTATGCCCAGAACTAATATGTCATGAAATTATTAATCTGGCGTAAGCCGTTATATTTGCGTCATTAAAATATTACATAAAATATTATACAACACTCTGTGAAGTGACTTAATCCTAACAATCACAAGGATGTATAGATCTGGACGCTTCCATCGGGAACCGAATCCGGGACCTCTGGGTCACCAGTCAGACGCGCTGACCATTAGAACCACGAGAGGCCGGCGGAGGGCACTGTCAAAAACCTACCCTTTGATAACCAGCGCCGAAGGATATTCAAAGCACCTATTAGCGCTGGTGCTCGCATCACACCGCTGAAGTGGCGGGAAAAATCGGAGCGCCTTCATTTACCTCTGTATGCAACACGGACATCCTCGGAGCCTGATTAATTGCATCCAAACGCTACTTTTGACGTCGTTAGAAGCGACAGTTCTGCCGTGCTAAATAAGAACGTCGTATGAGCTTTTAGACGTTGCCAAATTTTCTTTGAAAAATCACGAATTTTCGGGAATATATTTATGAAAATAAGTCCGGGGAAGGAATTTTGTGGAATTTCGTACGTCATTCCACAAAATCCCTTCCACCGGGATCCGAAACCCGGGACCCCTGGGTCACCAGTCAGACGTGCTGACCGTTAGACCACGAGAGGCCGACGGAAATTACACCTGAAAACCTACCCTTTGATACCCGCGCGCCGAAGGATATTCAAAGCACCTTTTCGTCCTCAAGAAGAATTTCCCAGTCCCACCGCTCCCATTGCAAAGGAAAAACCTAACGCTGGAGGTGCTCACTAAATTTCAAGTCTCGAATCTATCTTAATTATTCCCCTTTACCTGTAAAAAAAAATTGAAAATAACATTATAGTGTATGTATTGTGAATTTTCACCTAAAAAAGGACAATGAATTATAAGTTCATAAGAAAAATAAGTTGGTGCCTGGTGCGGGACTTTTAGATCACCCTGTAAATTGTTAGAAGATGCTCTGGGAGGAAAATTCGGGAGAAAATCATTGATACCGCTTGGTTTTAAAGTTTCTACATTTTATCCCACTACCTCCATGGACTCGTTCAAAGTTGCCAAGTTGTGCCATCAAAGTGAGATACGTAACATGGGTTTAAATGGGGAATAGTGCTGATGTTTCAGTGCAATCTGACTAAAATGGACTCGTTCCATTGTGCGGCGGGCACTTGGACCAACTGGACGTATTTTCTGCCGAACGGAACTATGTGCATTATGTCGTGAGCCCTGTTATGCATATATTATCATTGGTCTCGGGGCTCATGTCTTAATGCACATAGTTCCGTTTGGTAGAAAAACGTCCGACTGGACCTCAAGCTCTGAGCAGTGCGCACCCACTTACGCCCCCCTCCCCTTGCTCGTAGCCACAGTTATTTTCCGCGCTCTGCGATAAGATTCATCTACTGGGTGTTCGAGGGAAAAAATTCTAGAGATCAAAATGTGACTTTTTTCTTCTAAGCGCCCGGAAACCCAATGCCTTTGAACCCTGGGCTGAGAACTTACGAAATAAGGCTCTTCGCCTGAGTCACGCTAAGGGAATTAATCGCCGTTAAAGGAAAAATTGTTTTTGTCTATGGACGAAACGAAAATGGGGGGGGGGGTGGCCTGTCCCCTTAAAAATCTACTCCCCCCAATGTGAGGGGTTTGCTAAACGAATACCTCACATATCTTTCATCTCCTGAAATTTTATTGCGATCAAGATTTTTGTAAGGTTAGGTCGAAGTTATTCCTGAGACGACCCAAATTCGGCCCAAAATCTAAGGTTTTTAGAAGTTGATTTTTATGCTTTTCCGGATATCGATAAGTAATAATTTCTATACAAACTAGCTGTCTTCACTCGTTTAGGTTTTTGGTGTATTTTCCAAGGAAAAATACAATGTTTTTTTTCCGCTGTAATGAGACCCTCAACTGGACTACATTTTACAATTAGGAACTACAATATGTGGCTCATCCGTAAAAGAGAACCCCCCCCCCCCTCCCGGCTCCATCGGGAGTTCCAGTATGTAGTTGGATTAAATTTTGCATTAATCAACGAATAGTTCTGACTCAGCCGTGAAAGCACATATCTCCATAGGAGAACCAATGGCATACACGTTTTTTTTCCTAAATTGAGTCAGAAATGAAGTTTTTCGCCAATAAATGTAGTTCAGACAAGAATAAGCGGTCAATTTAGTCAACCTAGTCAACTCGGCTCATCCTTTACAAGATATTCTGTTAAATTTGCATGCAGCTATGTTCATCCATTTTTACTTATTAGAAAATAGGGGAAAAACTGAAACAGAGATTTTTAAAACACGCATTAAAGATCGATAGGTATGCGCTCATCGACTGCTCATTGGTTTGTCGATAATATCGCGTGCGGGCCGAATCGTAATTGCCAACTCGAGGGTGGAGTAAACAACGCGTGGAGTAAGACGTATCGTACAAAAAATATTACGTACATTGCTACCCACACCTTGAATGGAATTACGTGACGATCGCAACGTAATTCGGATTTTCTCTCCAGTCACGCGGAGCGCTGATTTTCGCACCTATTTCATGTATCTATTATGCATCTCCAGCTTTCACCGAAACGTGTATGCGTCTGTTTATTACGCGTATTTTTCGATCCGTGATGCGCAATTGCGAACGAGAATATTGTTACATACATTTCGCCAATTCTTGTTTCTAAATGATGAAAATATTCACTGTGAAATAGGGTAAAAATACATTTTTTCAAAATCGAAAATAAAATTCTACGTGATTCAAAGAAATTTCTTTTGAGGTGACGGAATGTTTTGTTATTTGAACATTTTTTTTTCTTTTTTTTATCGAAATAATTTTTTTCCATCAGCTTTTTCAATGAACAATGTTTCTTGAATAGAGGAAAACAAAATTAACCTCAAAGTAATTAAATCACAGAGAATTTTATTGTAACAAAAAAAAAAAAAAAAAAAAAAAAAAAAAATTCGACAAATTTTCCAGTGATTATTTTGAGATGTGGTATCCCTCAACCCTCAAAATCGGCAGGAACAAATTTAGGAATTATTCGACGGTGCATGAAACTGCAAAAAACGCGTATCTCGGTTTTCGACGTTCCAGACTTCCTGCCATAATTATGTTTTTAATAAAAAACACTTCTCCTGAAAACCTCTCTGATTTACTTTTCTGTGGGGAAAATATTCAGTGCAGATTTCAAGCGCAGAGTGTCGGTTCGTTCCCCTTTCTTAAAATAAATTGGAAGTGGAGTTTTTGAAACACTGCAACCGAGATACGCGATTTTGCTGTTCGGATATGAAACAATTTTTATTGTATCACATTGATGGAAGAAATTTTGAGATTGGGTTACCCATAGGGGAGACGAAGAGGATGCTCGATATAACGATAGCGGCAGGGAATCGAACAATAGGGGAGGGGGCGGGTCCATGGAGGGTTTTCGGTGGATAGAGGACTACTTCGACGGTAAGATATTGCACCGCGTTTGAGAGCGCTGTGAGAGTGGCTAAAAAACATACAACATGCATGCAAAACATGCATTGACACATGCAAAATCAATAAGCTTGCAGAGTTAAAATAAAAACATTTAAACAATAAAGATCGGAAAAAACTTTCCTGCAATTCTTAGATCGCAGCTATGTTTGATTTTCTCGTTCTGCGTTCAAGTCTCTCGACTAAAGAAACGCGCGCTGGGACAATATATCGTGTGCTTCGCAATTATTTGCAGTGCAATCGCATTGCCGAGAAGTCATCACTCCATCGACGCCTTTTTCGACGACTTTATTAGTGGAAAAAATAATAATAATAAAAAATCTCAATAAATGAAGTTAAAATATGGTGAAAATTTTGAGATACAGGTGACTCCATCGCTATTTATT
Source organism: Bemisia tabaci (assembly GCF_918797505.1). Taxonomy (NCBI): domain Eukaryota; kingdom Metazoa; phylum Arthropoda; class Insecta; order Hemiptera; family Aleyrodidae; genus Bemisia; species Bemisia tabaci. The sequence continues at coordinate 53,583,544 of NC_092797.1, forward strand.
TCAATTTTAATGATTTTCAATGAAGTGGCTACAGAATTTCAACATTTCCATTGGAAATTTCTAGTTAGGGTACCTACTCGTTTGACAAATCACGATCAAGCCAATTCCAGGATTTCCGCCGAACCAGTTTTAATGAATTAAATCTGGTTTAAGGATTTTTCACGATCAACAGGTTTCACCCAAATTTTTCCGCAGGAACTGAGCGTATAACCCAGGTCAGTTTAATTTCTTCCTTGCGATTAAAACGGGAGACGGACTGAGTATAATTTTCCATCTGAAATGTCAAGGTTGCAGGAGAGAGAATTGTTATTTATTCTCCGGTTCAGTCTAAAAAAATTCTACGCAACAGCACAAACATTCGCGGAAAAAATTGAATGTTGATTTAGCATTCATACTGTTAAAAAAGCGTGCAACAAGTATCTTATGGTGATTTTACATTTAAAAAAAGCTAACTCAACATTGAATTAGTTCATTTAACCGTGGACGTAGTTAACATAGCATTTTTTTTATTGTAAAATGCATTTAAACTTGTCACACATTTTTCCAACATTATAAATGCTAAGGCAACATCCAATTTCTTCAGTGATGAGAAATTCAATTTCATCAATTTTATTGCTCTACCACTCCGTCTTACTGGAAAGTGAGTAGTGAGTATTCTTCGAGAGGAATCCTAAAATTTTCCCACAAATTTTCCAGAGAGCGAAGAATCAAGTAGAGCAAGAAAGGTGGCTGCAAGCTCTCCTGGACTCCATGACACTACAACCCCCACCCTCCCATCCGAATGCCGCCGTGGGAGCAACCAGACCTGGTCAAAATTTCCGACATCCATCCAAGGTTGGTATACTGGATATAGCCTCTCGTTTTGATACGTAGAATATGCAGGGCCGTATACTGCCGTACTAAGGAAAAACGTCGCATGAACCTTCAGTCGTTGCCAAATTTCCTTCAGTAAATGACGAATTTTCGGGAAAACTTGTAAAAAAATTTCCTCTAATTTTTCAGATAATTTTGTACGCAACGTCACCTAAAGTTCCTGAAAATTTCAAGGAAAAATATCCGCAGCTTTCTTCAAAATTAAATATTTTATCGGTGGAAATTTGGCAACTCTTGAATGTTCATACGGCGTTTTTCCTTAACACGGCAGTATAGTGGTTCGCTAAAATCCTCCTCGAATCAAGAAATATACTAAAATACATTATAACGACGGTGAAACTGCAAGAAACGCGTACCTGCGGTTTGCGACGCCTGTCGTTTCATTTTTAAATGGACCACGCTAAGCAGAAAGAACCTAAGTCACATCAGTCATTGCCAAATTTTATTGGATGATTTACTTATTCATTGCATGAGAATGGTGGTTCAGATTCCAGGGGATTTTCTTTGTTGCGGGAAGCGAAGTCCCTAAAATTTTCGAAATAATCTATGCGGCCGTTCTCCTGTAAAAAAATAAATTTTGCAAAAACCGATGTGACTTGAATCGTCTTTGCTTTAAGCGGTTCAAAAAGAGTAATATTTAACTTCATTTTTTGAAAACTTCCATTATTTTTGTCTTCGTTAAGAATATTCTGTGAAAATTTCGATCAATAGTATTGGTTTGTTTTTATTTATTGAAATAAAATGGGAACAAAGACTTGGAAAGGCTGCCAACGAGTTATGCATTTTTGCAGTTTCACCATCGACAGGAAGCAGTCCTTTTAGTGCGAGAAACAACTACAGATTACAGATGCGGTCATTTTTGGTTTTAATAGTGATCATGGTGGATCTGCAGATTGTTTTTCAATGGCATGTCTCAAATTCCTACATTATCAATATGAATTGATGATACTTGAAATGGTGGGCCGACAAAAATCCGTCGATCACTTCAAAAATATTTCAAATCGGAATGTATGTGTCTCTGCTAGTGTACATCAAGACACTCGACGTTTAATAGCGCCTTCAATTTTTGGACTATGCAGCCAAACTTGCACATAAGATATATAGGTTGCCTGCGATTGAAATTGAAGGAATTTTAAGTCGGCGGGTAAGTGCACTGGTTGAGGTAATTGCAGGACAGCGTCTATGGTTACAGCAGCTGAATCTCATAATCAATCGTCACTATATTTTCCTCCCATCAATCGTACTTTATTACCATAGATAAATTAATTTTTGGCCTCATTTACATTTAAAACTGTACTCATTTAAAAGTTTTTGATAGAGAAACATTCACTAACAACTCCTAAGATTTGTTGAAATTGCATTTGTGGCTGCTATTCAGTGAGCGAATCCCTACAACTTTTATTTACCTTTTAGTTTAAGAAAGATAACGGCTTAAAAAGTTCATAAGTGGCACGTAAAATGTTCACAATAGGTACACTGGTACAGTAGTGCCCTCATGATGACGCCGTCATCAATTAGTTCCTATTGTAACAACAGCAAATCATTTTTTTTTCTTTATGTGACATTAGGTATATATTTGATTTTTATCTCTAAGGAAAGGAAGCCAATAATTTTTCATCAATTTTCTTTTTTTATTTTCTTACGATCTACTCAAAATATTAAAAGCGGAATAAGAAAAATAGAATATCTTCTTATCATAAAATGCAACAAATAGCGAGAATTCAACGATCTCTCTTAATCGACAGTGCCATTTTGAGGTATGTATTAAGTATAGGTAGGTGTCCAGAAAAATGTAATCACTCTCTTTTCTTTTGCATTTCAGAGTCAGGAAAAAGACGAACTTTCAACACGAAGAAGAGCTGATCGTAACCTGGCCAACGGTGGTCACATTCTCATGTCTCCAAGTGGAGAGCTAAATCCTTTCGAAGAAATGGAGTTGAAAGATGAAAAAATCAAAAGACTGAGTTACTGTGAGCCACCACAAAAGAACTCAAAGATAAAAAAGCAAAATCGATACTCAGAAAGTTTCGTCACCGGTGTCAAAGAGCTGGACGAGAACTTCAATACGAGAGATTTTAACGAGGGAGAGAAAAACGAGAGCTTTATTTTCAGCCATCCAGACGGAAGCAGAAAGGACCCTGCTATTGATTTGGAAGATGAAATCTACATGAATCTAGTCAATGACTCACTGACGGAAAAGCATAGGAAAAAAAGAATCATGAAAAATAACCGCAGAAATGACCCTCCAAAATCCGACGAAAATAGTAAATTATATGAAAAGAAAGTGATTAAACAGTACAGTCCTGTGTCGGGTGAAAGAAATGAAATGATGAGCTCAGAAAAACTCAAGACTCGAGATAGCTTATCGAAGGATAAGAAAATGAGCCTACAAGACTGCCGTCTGAGAATCAGGTCGGATATGAATCTCTACTCGGATCCCATGGGCTCGGTCGAAAGACTCTTCACAGGCATCAACAAGGACACGAGGATAACCAGGAGGAAAAGTAATGAAATTAAAGAGAACATACTCAAAATGAGGAGTATCTCGGATGCCTGTTTGCTCAAGAGCATCTACGATGATAGCTTGTTACCGTTCGAAAGTGAGCTCATGAAAAGTTCCAGCAAAGTTGACCTGGAATCAGGAGATCCCGGGGGAAACGGAAAAAGCAAATCTTGCGAGAATGTGTTCATGAGTTTCAAGCTCGTCGATTCCAATCTGAGCTCGGACTCGAGTTTAGATGTCTCCCAGTCGAAAACTTCCAGTTCCAATGCGACGAAAAGCAGCGATCGCTCGAATCCCACTCCGGCCGACTCGACCCCTAGAAGAACCGACTCCTTTCTCAAGCGTATTATCACGCCCAACTCCAGGGATGTCGACAAAGTTGACGGCGTCAAAAAACGATCCTCCTTCAGTTTTTTCCATAAACTTGTTTCCAAGCGCAAAATTAAAGAACCCAACTCCATTCCGGTTAGCGAGGAGGAAGATGTTGTGTCAAACAATGCCGCTTCAAGCCAATATCAGCAGTCAACCGAAAGTGAAGAGTCCAACTCCTCTTTCGCTGAATGTCAGGTTTGTATATATAAAAATTAAATTTAATGTCTCAGATCTCAGCAGGATTAAAATTGCTCTTCTCAGACGAAATTTTACCAACGCCGATCCCAAGTAGCATTTTTCAACGGAAAAGTCGCGATATTTTGAAATTAAGTCGTATAATTTTTTACGACTTTTTGGCGATAAAGTCCCTAGGATCATTAACATCTGAGCAATTATCCTCGATCTTGTCGCAATTTTACATCTATGAACTCGCGTTCGATAAAATCGAAATTTTATCTCAATTCTGCCGTGTCGAGGAAAAACGCCGTATGAGTCTTTAGGCGTTGACAAATATCCTTTGATAAATCACTCATTTTCGGGAATATTTATAAACATTTTTCTCTCGATTTTTCAGAGAATTCGTTCGTAATTCATCTAAATAGTCTGAAAATTTCAAGGAAAAAATATTAATAACTTCTCCCAGAAATAAACATTTTATCGGTGGTAATTTGGCAACTCTCGAATGTTCATACGGGGTTTTTCCTTGGCACGGCAGAATTCATCGCGATTTTTTGCCAGCTCAGATTGCGATAGGCAGATCGCCGTTGAAATTCGCGATTTTATTGCAAAATGTGATGAAATCGCAATTAATCGCAATTGTTTATCCAATAATATTGCAATAAATGGACTCGATAAAATCGCGATACATTCTCCGAGCAAATCGCGATCACTACTACTTGGGTGAGGGCCTATCTCCATGAAGAAAATGTTGGACATAACGGAGGAACTACCCCTCGTTATGATGCCGATTAGAACCTAGAGTTAGCAATCATTTAGAGTACACACTGGTCTTGAAGCAAAAAGAAAATGCGACAAAATTGTGCCCAAAAACAGTTTGCAAGGGATTAGCCTAGGGTAGGCGTGGACTTAAAATCGCGAAAAATCAAAATCTTGACTGATCCTGATTTCGATATATTGCAATTTCAAATTTTCATAGGAAATGCAAGTTTTCTTTAGATTTTGATCCGCGTTTGTATTTGGTTCTCCACTGAATCGGTGTTGATTGGTTCACGTTTTTATTTTTCGTTCGATTCGTATCGATCAAATACTTACCCTCTCGTTACATGCTGACTACCTATCACACTCTAATTTTTCTAACGGAACAGTTCGCCTTCTGCTGCGTCTGCAGCAATTGTAGTTACGAATATGTCGTGCGGGGTGATTTCAGCTAATTACATACTCGACGCTCTGAAGGCGTTTTATGTGCGGAAGTAACACAATCTGTCGGAGACCGAACGAAGTAGGGATTGAGCGATTCATTCAATCTCACCTCTGTTGTTCTCCAACAGGGTGCTCTACTGTCGCACATTAAACGCCTTCAAAGAGTTGAGTATGTAATGAGCTGAGATCATCACGCACAACATATTCTTAACAACAATTGCTGCGGACGCAGCTGAAGGCGAATTGAAGACAACTGTATAAAACACGTTGAAAAACATTTAAGCTCTTGCTCTTTCATGAATCTTGTTACCAATAGAAAGTTGTATATTATGAAGCTTATCTATGTAATTCGTTTGAGTTCAAAAAGCCTCCTTGGAAGAATGAAAATTTGTAGTGCGGTGTATTTTATTTTGCATTTAAACTTAATTTATGTTTTAGCTTAGCATCACTCCATTAATTAGTTTTACCCACATTTTAATACATCATCTTGCATTTTGTTTACTTTTAGACCCTTCCAGTCAAATGCAAAATTAACCCTTGTTTTGAAAGTCCACCGTCCCCTGGACCAGAACCAAGACCAGACTATGATGAATACTCATCAGGTAGGTACTCCCGCAGTTTGGAACTCACTTGATGACTTCAGTTCATATCTTTGTGATGACAAGCTGAGAGTTAAAATCTTGCAGTTCCGCTGTCTCATTCCAGAGATTGCATGTATTTGGTAATTTTTCAATTTATCAGGCGACCCATGGTCGGATTTACGTCCTGTCATCTCCCACGAATTGTCGCCGCGTCGAAGAGGGGGGGGGGGGGTGTCATACCGTACGAACATTGCATACCCAACTCATTTGATGCAGATTTCAGTACTCTTTCATCAACATTTTGCAGTTCATATTCTCATATTCGTACATTTTTTGCGCCCCCCCCCCCCCCAAAAAAAGGTTGCTGCCCTAAGCCACGGCATCGAAGGCTAATGTATAAATATGGCCATGATTCGGAGTAGGTATGTGATGTGGTATCACGCGAAAATGGAGGAAAATCTTAGCTTTACACCTACCTCAAAATACTGACGTTTAACTGACGTTCATAAACGTCAGTGGCTTGAGATGTAAATGAAAAGCTAAGATTCCCCTTCATATTTGCTTGATACCTCATCGCATACCTACTACTTTCGTAGGGCATTTTATACTCTTATTGTTAGTATAATGCGATAATCGAGCGTATAACAATTCGAACTCCGGCGTAGGTGTCTGATGTGGTATCACGCGAAAGTGAAGGAAAATCCTAGGTCTTCAGTTGTACCCAATTACTGACTAATTTGAATGTGGGCATTTCCCTGGTAAAAATTGGCAGTAGAATCTGTGTTCCAAAATTCCATGGACCTAAAGCCGGCTGTAAGATTTCCAATAGCTTCTGTAGCCGGCTGTACAATTTCTTATAGCCTTTTATAGCCGATGGCGATTAAGCAACAGCCAGACGATAAAGTTTATACTAGACGTTACTAAATACGGATACTAGGACTTAGTTAGTTTTTGGACTACCGCTCTCTTTTTGTGCCGTAGTATCTTGATTTATTTTTCGAGGAAAGCTCCGTACTTTTGAAGGATGACTGTCATTCTTAATATGTTGGAGCGCCTTCAATTTCATATGATACTGTGCAATGCCTCTGGCGTGAAATAGTTGCTTCAGACGCCGTGGCGCGCTGCGGCGCGGCGGGCGGGCAGAGAACGCGAAACGCGCATTGGCGCCTACAAACCTAACAGGGATACTTCACGCATGGCGCAATGCGTGAAGTATCCACTTAGGTTTGTAGGCGCCAGTGCGCCGCCGCTCCGCTTTGTGTTAGGCTCTAATATTTAATCTCGCGGAGTCAGCGCTTTTCAACTCATGATTTTGAAATGTTTGCACAGTCTGTATGGATTATTCTTACTTTTAATTGATGAAAAAAATATGTTTTAAAGGAAAAGATAATGTGTGTTTTGTAAATATTAAGGTAGTTGCGTATCAAACTTAATGATTTCCAAAGCAAACGAATTTCTACACAATTTCTTATAGCCCTTTATAGCCAATGGCGATAAAGTGTAAAGCCCAGCGATAGGAACTATAGCCCGACTGTATACTTTTTTATACACGTAGCTTCGTATAGCCCGGCTATATGATTTGCTCCGCTTTCTACAGCCAGCTATATGATTTTCAATAGCCTTCTTTAGTCGGCTATAAGAACTCCTATGGTATTTTGAAACGCAGCTCCTATCGCCAATTTTTACCAGAGTTGTGCGCTCGTCTCATCGTTGAATGCGGAAACCAAGTGCGCAACTACATATCGACGGTGAAAGTCGGCAATCACATAACTCGGTTGCGACGACTCGGGAAGAGGTATGTGATGTGGTATCACGTGAAAAATAAGGAAAATCCTAGTTTTTCACGTATCTCATATTACGGACGTTTACGAATGTAGGCATTATGCTCGCATCACGTGACTATTCGAACCCTGGATTCCTGGAGGAAGCATATGATGTGGTATAGCGCGAGAATGAAGGCAAATCTTGCCTCGAATTACTGACGTTAGTGACGTTTATGAATGTAGGTTTTGTTCCATCGTCGTTGAATTCCGAAATCAAACGCGTAACAATTCGACGTATTTCTGCCAAACGGAACTATCTACATCAAAACATGAGCCCTGAGACCCATAGGAATAACTGCATGCCAGGGCTCACGCCATAATGCACATAGTTCCGTTTGGCAGAAATACGTCCAATTCGTACTCAGGAAAAGGAATGTGATGTGGTATCACGCCAGAGTGAGGGAAATTCTGGTTTTTCACGAATCTCAACTTACTGACGTTTATGAATGCAGGTTTTACGCTCTCATCGTTGAATGCGGAAATCGAGTGCGCAACTATTCATACTTGGGAAGAGGTATGTGATGTGGTATCACGCGAAAATGAAGGAAAATCTTAGTTTTTCACGAATTTCAAATTGGAGACGATTATGAATTTAGGCTTTATGCTGTAACTTATCCCGTGTGTCCTGTTGATTTTTCTTGACTATTTTGGGCGGGGGGAAAAAAAATCGAGGTACCCTACTAACCAGACGTAGATTGAGGCATGGAACCGATTGCGCGTGGACCCGAAAGCTCCCTGCGGCTTCCTAAGCCGCGAAACGGTCAAAGACGAGTGCTTTGGACCGTTTTGAAATTTCACCAAACCCGCATTTTGCGCCGATTCAGAAGAGTCGATCGGAGGGTCATTTCCAAGGGGATTTGTCCGGTTTCAGCCCGATCGAAGAACTTTCGATTTTCACCCGGAAAATTTAGTCCGTGTACATAATCCCTGTCGATTTTCCTCGATTTTGGACTGGATAAAATATTTCGAGAGTGTTAAATCCTACATATAGTTCAAGGCGTAGAATCAATTGCGTGTTGTTCCGAGGCGTCTTGCGGCTTCCTAGGTCGGAGAAACGGTCAAAAATGAGTTTTAGTGACTGTCTTTGAAAGCCTCTCAAATGCGCGTTTTTCGCCAATCGCGCGATCCACGGGACTTATCACTCAAGGGAGTTTTTTTAGACCAAAAATTCTGACTCCTCGGATCCTTTATAAGCAGGGGGCCAGCTTAATTTCAGCTCAATCGGCCAACTTGTGATTTCGACCCTATTTTCAAGTTACGTTATATCTTTATCGGCAAGACGAAGGTTATGAACTTGAAATGGCCTGGCAAGAAAGGAAAAGGATCTGACCTTTTAAATGCATCTCTATTTAAGGGGAGAGGACTAAGAGGGCATTCTAATGCAAAAAAAAAAAAAAAAAAAAAAAAAAAAAAAAAAAAACTTACCGGTAGAAAGAGGTTTTAATTCGAAAAATGCGAGTATCATCACTAACTTCGTTCAAAACAAACAACTTCACGATGATAATCTGATGATGGCTCTATCTGACGCTACAGATGATACAAATACTGTCAAATTTTGACAGATTTTGAGATATTTCTCAATTTCTCAGAGGCATCTATGTTGGACGAGTTCATAATCGATTTCCATTTATCATTTTAATCTTTCATAATTCTTTACGTATATTCATTTTATATTCTTTCAAGTTGAACTATTCGAGATGTTTATTTTTTCTTTTTTTTCCGCAGATAGTGACAGCATTGAGCTAACAAGCGCGGAGTTGGAATTTCCTACACGAGAGGAGACAAGATCCAAATCTCCTCGGGTTGACATTTCGAAGGACGATTTACCAATTGGCTACACTATTCCACCCCCGTTACCACTAAAAATTAAGCGCCTTTCTCAGAATCAAAACCCTACATATGTGAATTTTATCCTCCCAGCTCAAATTAACACGTTAGACTCTATAGATGGCACTTTGATCAAACCAGACTTTGATGAAATAATCTCAAAAAACAAGGTAATCTTGACGCGAATAATTTGATAATTTAATTGAACCATGCTGTTGATTATTTTCATAGTATTTTTCACGAATGCTGAATTGCTCAAATCAGTCGTTGATTAAGAAGTCCAAAAGATTGCTCATTTAATTTATATTACGTTAAGTCAAGCTCTCAGAACCTTATTACTACTGAATTTTGTGCTCTTCTCTTTATGCATGTGTGTTTGACTATTTTTAAGTGAATTTTTGTTGCTCAACCGTCATTTTTTTTTATTATTATTATTATTATTTATGCATGTAATAAAGTTGATAGATAATTATTAGACCAAAATATTTGTTGATACATAAAGATCTTGTTTGCAATGTCCAAGAATCATTCCAGTTATTTTAACATTCCAGATCCATACTAACATTTTGATTATCCTTTTAAAAATTCCTTAAGCATTTTGATTTTCCTATTTTTTTAATTAATTAATTTATTTATTTATTTATTCATTTAAAGAAGGGTTTGGAGGAAAAAATGCCTGACTTTAAATACCGACAACTGCCAGATTTTTCTTGATAAGAGATACCCTGAGTTTCAGAGGAGTAATCTTGTGAGGTGATTTCACATGAAAGAGTGATTTCATTTTAATTCAGGGTCTTTCTCAGTTTTCTTCCTAAAAAATAAGATTTCCTAAAAGTATTGAACTGACAATCGTGGAAACTCAACATGTTTTCCTGGCTGCAGAGAAGAAGTGAGTTCATGATGGGGTTGGTAGAGGACAATAACTCAAATAAATGATGGCCTCCATATGAAAATAACTGAAAAACTCTAATTCCAGAAAATAGGCTCAGAGGAGCCACTTTATGATGTTCCAAGACCACACACAGCTTTATCATTGACAACCAAAGAGAACGATTTGCATTATTCGCTTGCTACTGACTCATTCAACGGTGATTTAAGAGGAAACACGATACAAGAACCTGATTCTCTCGATGTTTCTACAAAACAGTAAGCAATTTGATTATACCTTCAGTCCAGGCATGCTAAGTAACTTTTACAAAGGAAAGATTCACTTCAGCACGTTTTACATTTTGCACTTAAAGTAAGTGCACGTAGGCTAGCGCTTGAATTTTGTGTGACACACTTAGGAGAGGAGAGGATTAAAGCTTAGCGTCACTAACTGGTCTTATGTATTATTACAAATAGAAACTTAGCGTTTGGAGTGAGATTTCGTTGGATTTTATTCTAGTCAATAATGCTCAATTTTCGAGATGTTATTCTATGGTATAGACGGTATACATGGAGGTCATCCACTATCATGCAGGAATATATGACTGACTCCTGATTCTCATTCTTTTGCAGAATTTTTATAACTGATACTGAAAACTGTCTCACACCAGATTCACTTGAGATTAACTGGTGTATGAAGAAAGCCGAGTCTTGGATACGCTATCCGTTCAACCAGGATATATTTTGTTTGAAAGGCGAACAGTTTCAAGACTCGCTGGATTTTGAAGGACAGTCTCAAAGTCACTTGCTCCATTACTGAGAGCTGCGTGACTAGAATGGATCGCTGATTTTACCTATAATTATGTACCCTTTTGCATATAAAAAAGACTGCTTAGCTCTAATGTGTTATTGTTTACTTACTAATTGTATTGACTGAAACAATTCAAACAAAGAGAAGAAAAACATATTTTGTTTGAGACTCATTTATTTATTTCAAATCCTTCACTTTTCAAAAAGAAAAATAAACATGATTTCAAAACAAGTTGAAACTTAGAATTTTATTTGGAAAGAATAGCTTCATAAATCGGTCATTACTGTTAGTGGAAGGATATGAACAAGACAGGAGCCTTATCCCTCGAAAGTTCGAATTTGAGTAATTAAAGTCACTGCATTAAAGCGAGGGAGATTATTTTCAGGCGCAAATGCGGTGAAAATTCAAAAATGTGTATGTGCACTAACATTTGGAGTTATAGCACTAAATAATCTTGGTTTTGAGACTAATTAATTCTTCTAGTGACAAGCACTCCCCATTGGTAACTCAATTTTACTGATGGTGACTTTCTGTGAGAATTCCCTCTGCTTTAAAATTTCACCCCGAAAGATAAGGCCCTGTTTCTCAAAGCCAACTACAGTTTGTTCATCATTTCTCATTAAGGATAATTGTTTATCAAAGGATGAATGTGATACCATCATTCATTTTTACTGGAGAGAATTGAACACTACAGAATATAGACAAGAAGGATGAAATTTATGAATGGATTGGTTTAAAAGAAGAATTGTTGATTCACAATATGACATCACAGCAGTAAAAAATGAAAGAAATTAACATTAAACCCTTTGTGAAAATCAAATAATTTGAAAAATGAGGCAGATAGCTGTAGACACGCCCTTCTTTGCTCAGTGAGAATCATATTTTTTCCGAGACTCATCATTTCTCAGAATTTTGGAAATTTCCCACATTGTTCTTGCAAATTTGCTTGAATTTAGTGACAACTGTCTATCAAACTGTAAAAGAAAATTTGAATGGGATGCAAGAGGAATCAGTGAGACTTTACATAAATCCCAGTAATGGATCGATGTATATTACGTAAGGAATAAATGGCAAAATGCCAAAATTTGGTAGAATGGTGAGAGAAAAATATGATGTCTCCTTCTTACTACATTTACTTTCTACTTCCTGCGAAAAAATCTAGTATTTTGGTATTGAAATTTGTGAGCTTCTGCAGTATTTTCAAGGGCACAAAAAATGAGACTGCAATGGATAATGTATACATTGTGGACAGAATAATTTTTCTTCAAGAAACAATCTTTCGACAAAATGACGGATAGACGAGAAATAAAACTTGTTTATGATCTGGATTTGATATAATTAATAAAGTAATATCACAATTAGAATTGATTATAAAATGGGCTCATTTTTCTAATTTTAAAAATGATTAAAAGAAATGAATGTAGGAGCATTCTTGATTTGGCATTTTTTCAGCAAACTTTATCTTTATCAGAGTGCAGTTTTGAGATCTCTCATCGAATTCTCACAACTACCTCAGAGTCAATTTGATTGAAAAATGGAAGTTTTTACACCCACCAATTATATCATCATCTAGAGCTCCGTTGCCTTGGTCGGTATCATGAACTTTCACATTTTGGGGAAAGAACTTCCGCTGACAAACAACCCACAAGTCGACAAGAAAATAATTAAAATTAAAAAAAGTTCAAGATGTTCTAATCTAATTCGATACTTAGCACATTTAAAAATTAATACATTCCTTATTGCTGGTAGCCAGACCTCTTTAGAATATCTCTCTCTGAGTTGAAGTTTAAGTCTACCGAAAATTATTCTTGTCTAGCTTAACAATGGATTGCTTTGGGCTCAAAATTAATTATTTTAAGGGATGAAGAAATCAAATGATCTGAATGAGGTCTCTCTATGATAGGAAACTAATTGATTACAGCTAGGTTGTTCTAGGGTATAAACGTTTTACAGTTGGAATCGTGTTCTCAGTTTCCCCCATTTCAATATAAGCCCTAAGTTGAGTCTACTATACTTAACACATTAAATAATAGGTTTGCTGACAAAAATAAGGAAACCTAGCTTGGTATGGTGCCTAAAAATGGGTATGCACTGCATTTCGTTTGGGTTTTTGTTCCTTGCAAAATTATGAACTTGTTCTGTGCTTGTATCAAACATTTTTATGGCTCCTGGAAAATTGTTGAGCATTTTTGGATAAAATTTACACATCATGTTCTGTGTGTGTAACGATCTCAGTGAAATCATTATGATTTGAAGATTACAGAATATTATTCACTGATATTTTCGGGATTGTAGCATAGAAGCTTGAGTATCAGATCCACTGTGATCCTGGCAATTAAATTTGAGGTTCCACCATTCACATGAGAGGCCTGGCTACAAGCTGTCATCACTTATCAAACGCTGATACAGAGAGACAAATTAATTTACAAAGTGAAACAACGGAAAGTGTACAGATATTAATTCTAGAATATTTAGTGAGCAGTTGCCTGCTTTCTATACACAGTATATTTACGGAGGATAATTATACGGCTGTGCAAAACAAGGTCGGAAAACAACAGAGAAAAATAATATAGTTGGGATTCAAGGTCTTGGATGACAAAAGCAACTTCTTTTTTAAATACTTGTGGCAGGGTCCACCTCTGACTGATATGAGACCCAACTTCCTATGGGTGTTACTACCTTTTAGAGGGTAGCATTAATTGGCGATGGTGTAAGATCTGAGTCATGAGTTGAAATTTCGAAAAAAGTAAACTCGTCTCCTTGAAGATAGTATGTAAAATCATAGAAATCAACCAAGTAAATCAAAAGAAATGACTCAGAGAAAATGAATATCTGCAGTCACAACGCTTACAATACGTGAAGCAAAATATGTCACAACCCGCAGTTGAATACTGCGATGATTTAAAAAATTTGGAGATCTAAGTAAAACAACAAAAAATTTCCGATTCTCAGCATAGATGCTTTTAACCAAAGATAACGGTTGGAGGAGAGTTGAGTGCCATTTTTGTCTTAATAGGCAGCTAAAATTGCTTCAATAGACGCTTCACCAAAAATGCATAGAATCTTCTCTTCTGAAGTCATAAAAAACTCTCAAGGATCAAAATTGTAAGTTTACACTGTGTACTGGAGATAAGGTGAGAAGTGTTTCACCACAGAAGCTGCGATGTTCATCTAGAAGAGCTTGAACCCCGTACATTAGGAAAAAAAAACTTAAAACTATCAGTCTTAAAAGCAAGGCATTATGAATAAACGTCATTTACCTTTCAGCGGAGGTACCTCCAAAGATCAACCACTGAATAGCTGCTTTTATTCTAAGGAGTAAAAATCAAAGTTCTTTATCTTCTTAAAATAATTTCACTAGAAAAATTGAGAGGATTTTGGGACAGAAAAGAAAAATATTACTTTCTGCCTCCGCTCGAGGGGCTCAAGAAATCGAATGGTGAATGAAAATGTCTATTTAATGGTGAGATAACTTTTGAAGCTGGATTTCAACAAGGAAAAAATAATTTTACAATTTTATCTTATTTAACCACTTCTCTTATGATTTTTGTTGAAGCCCGTTTTTCACTACATCTTAGCTCAAACTTTTTAAGCAGAGGACTGCAAACAAGTATTTTGTCCTCTGGCCTGATTGTCAACAAACTTAAAAAGTTAAAAAATTGGAAAAATGAAGTGTATATCAAAAGGTGGAGTGAGGTAATTTCACTACGAAACAATATGCAGCACAAAAGAGAATTTGTCCCCAAAAGGTTTTAGCAACTATTCAAAGGCAGGTCAATAAAGGAAAATTCCTGTTTATTCAGCATACACAGGAAATACATGTACTAAAATACAAGAAAAAAATTAGAAAACCTCTATTTGCTAATTGCAAGAAAAAGAGAGAAATAAGAGACCAATTAAGATTAAATTAAAATTCGCTTCTGTTGACACAAACTGGTGTATTCTCAACTTTGAAAAAAATCTAATAGCATGGAACTTCAACAAATCGAGTTCATCACAGGTAATTTCACAAACGGAGATATTGCTGAGAGCAATCTATTACCACACTGAGGATCAGAAAATATTCTTAACTTTTGCAAATAAAGTTACCTCACCTGCTGTCTGATTGATGCCAAATATTTCAAAAGTCGAGGAGAATTGGGAATCTCTTTGTTCTATCAAAGACATGTCAACGAACTAACACCATAAAATAAAAATACATTTTCCGTAAATGGTTATAAAGAATAACTATATCTTATTTTACTATATATAAATATATACTCTTGAGTACCTAAGTGGATCACAGTTGATAGGGATATAGAGATCGAAAATAACGGGAAAAAAATATTGAAAATCTTGAAATACTATTTTAACACATTGCAAAAGCAATGAAAAAGCCGAAGTCTCCATACATTATTGTTAATAAAAATGTGAAAGCTTTCAAAGCTTAAATAAATTTAGAGCAGAATGCACAAGTTTTGAAAAGGATACTTTCAACTAGAAGTGCTAGGCGACTGTCCAGTGGCAAAAGCGAATACAAAGATGGAAGAATTATCATTATTGTTTACGGTAAGAAAATTTAAATTATTACTTTTAGCATCTGATTCAATTTGCACGCAACACTTGATTTAAAGTAGAGTAAATGAATGCATAAAAAAATGCGGCGCTTGATATACAGTAAAAGAATAAAACCAGTTATTTTAATAGAAAAATAAAATAACATTAGAAGGTCTTCCATTCAAAAACGTTGAAAAACAATGGAGTGCATCCGACAAAAGGTTCAAGACTTAGAATATTTTTTCAGACTTCAATTCTCTAATGTACATAAAACTAGAATAATACTAAATCACAGAAACTGCTCTTTTAACTCTAACTTACGACGAAACAATTGAAGTATATTGCAAAAGTACACATAGAGAGAAATATGTAAGAACACCGTTGTAAAAGTGCAATTGAGGACAAAAAAAGGAAAAAGGAGGTACAAAACAGAGACAAAAAACTTCTGCTCTTGTAAAAGTAAAAATATTTGACCACGTCTACACGAGCACATTTTGCAGAACTTTGTACGAACTGGTTCCAGGAACTTATTATATCTTAGCTGTAACTTGTTCCGCGAAACCCCAGTTTGTGGAACTAATTTGCCCAAATTGCGCTCGGGTGAACAAGGCCCTTTGCCTTTCTTCCTAATCTGAAACTGCAAAAACGGCTTAAAGGGTATGATCCATCTTCTCTTAAAAGCCCCTACAACCCATGCAAAGATACAAAGTACCAAACTCTAATGCAACGTTTATTTAACATAATGGGAAAGAAATTAAAGAATGTCTATCATAATTCCCTCAGTTGCAAATTTTGTGTAGTGTTGACTGATCAACAGCATTTCTTAAAACTTCTACAATTTTTCTGTTTGCGGGAAAAAATTCAGCAAAAATTAGAACTAATGCTGCTGGGTAGTTTCTTTTCTTTTTAAGGGAAAATAAGATGAGAGATTTTGAAGCAGCGCATTAGAGATACATACTTCCCTGAATAAACAGTTTACGAGAACTTTGAACAAGCAGCTAAAAGTTGAATGTCACCATTGTCATGGAAGGATGGCTTGGTTTGGATGTAAATTATTCTTTGCTAGCATCATTTGAATAAAGGAACGCATTTTTCAAAAAATTGGGGCCCAAATATTTTAAAAAGTAATTCATCATTATTCTTCAATGGAATGTAACTACATTCAAGGCCGCAAAATACCCCTCGACGGATTGTATTTTCACTGGGAAACTGTTGTGCATTCCAGTAAAAGTGATTCCAGTGGTTCCAGTCCAAAAATTTCAGTGATTCTTTTTCTGATATCGTGCAAAAGTTGGCAAAATTATAGTCAAAACTGCATTGCCATACTGTTGTAAAAAATTGAATTGTTTCAGTCGATTGTGCAACCTTGGAATGAATTTATGTTCCTTTGTTTGGGAAGCGGTGAATTGCTCCAGATAGAGTAATTGTTTATTTAAAAGAGCTGATAATTGTTACAAAAATAGAAGAAAAGAACCAATCCTCATTTTCTAAAAATAAAAAGCACTTACAGAGTTATAAAAGAACAAAAATAAGTTCATCAATGCAAGAAGCAGACTGTAGAAAATTCATTTCTACTCAAACTTTCGGGGACCCAAAAAAAATGATTTCTGTGTACTCTCACTTTCATACTTCATATGAGTGAATATTGCACAATTCAAGATATTTTCAGCCGTTTTGATAAAATACCAAGACCAAAAAAGTAACGAAATTCGAGGGTTGAGATACTTACATTCAAAGGAATACACAGATAAAACATGATTATGTCGCAAATTCAAAGTCATGCGAATGAATAACAATATCTTTTACAAAATGAAAAACAAAATATCTCTTGTTACTCATTATGATTCATTGGTGGCTGAAGTGCTGGTCTAATGAAGCATAAAAACTTGAAAAAGCATAACATCTCTCCAAAAGTTCAGAGCTTTTATTTAAATTTTAAAAATTAGAAATATTAAAAATAAAGGTAGATATTGAAATGGAAACAATCGCATCCAGCAAATTTTATTTGATGTCTGTATCATCCAGGTACAGACCTTGATTTATTTTTATTTTTTCTTAATCGTTTACCTATTATTGGGCTTTCAACCAACAGTAAGAAATAAAGAATGTCTATTCATACCTCTAACATATCTGATTTCCTGCTCTAAGCTTTTACACTATGAAATCGTTGACTCCTTTATAGATTTCTCTAAGATCTCTTGGAGAGAGAAGACTTTTTCAAACATTTATTCTATCGTCATCATTAAATTGGCCAAGTTATTATTCATAACATAACTTAACGAGAGAGCGATAAATTTTACGGCTGTACACGACTACAAATATGTACGGAGAAATTATAAAGAACTAAAGTACTTACTAACTCTGTCCGCTTGCAGACAATTTGATATGTTCGGCTCACGTCATAGGAGGGTCTTGCGAGTACATTAACTGGAGGTCCCAATTGCTTGATTGGATTTTCTTGACCAATTTGCACAGATCACAACTGTTCATTTTCCATGTGTCCAAATCACCCAAACGCTTCAGTTTTGGGCAGGCTTCTATCAAACCCTTCGCTGTTTCGTAAGTCATCTGTGAGAAAAAAACAGGCTGTCAATGTAGCTCTGACTTTGAATCGGTCAGAGGCACCCATTTTTTTACTTCATTTTCTGAGCGTTCGGTGTAAACTGAGTTTCAAGGAATTTTTCGAATTTTTGTAACCCCTGAATGGCAAAGAGCACCCCAAAAATGGAACCCGTTTGGAACAATATTTTTGCCGGGCTCTAATTATTTTTTCATTTTTCCATTGAAAAAATAAAGTATGACAGGATGTCTGCAATGTTGCAAACCGAAAAACGCATTCCTGCAGTTTCACTATGGAGGGGCCTCTCTCCTCAGGGTGTTCATTGCAAACACCCTGTTAGTCGATCCTTTTCAGCAGGTAGATCAATCGATATCGCATAACATGCCACGCCACTGAAGTAGGTATTTCATCAAAAGCAATAATCACTTTTGGACCCTGCTACTTGTGCTTTTTTGGATATTCTTAACTAGCATGTTCCATACCGTAAGACTCAGCGACTGACTGCTAGTCAACAGCAGGATCGTACCGATGAGTGTGGCAGTAGGCGACACGATAATTTCATGCTCAAAGAAAATAAAAGGACATAATTCATACCAGAAGGAATCCTGGATCCCAAATTACTATGTGAAGCTCTTGTAAGGCTTTGAAAGCCGGAGGGCTATACTTGACGATTGACCAAAAAAATTCATTATCGATTCCAGTGCGTTTAAAGGAAAGATCGTCATCTACAATGTGGACCTGCAAAAGAAATAATACAAAATTGAAACATAATTTGCGGCACATACATTCTAGCATTTTTAGTATCTTGGAACTAGAGAGAGAGAGAGAGAGAGTTCCTGACATTTTCAAGAAAAAAAGCGGCTTAAAATACTTTGGAAATATTGAGCTGGATCAGAAATTATGGTGCGCCAATTTCTCAACGCCATGAAAAATATTTTTGGGAAGGTAGAATAAGCACAAATATCAAACTTACTTTACAACGAGTCAGATTTGGAGCCTGTTTCAAGAGCCAACGAAGCGTTGAGGATGAGTTTATTCGAAGATTAACGTTTTGCAGTTCCAACATCGTAACTGGCGAGTGCTCCTCGCTCACTGCTACTTTCGCCACCAGCTCTCTCAGCTCAGGGCAATAAGTTGCTATTAATATGAGATCAACATCAAAAGGCTGAAAAGTATTTTAAAACAAATCAAATTAATGACAAAATAAATAAATGAGCAAAAGTAAAATTAATTGCCACTTCAATGATCATTTCATGGATGAGGAATTGATTGTGGTCTCCTCAGAGCAAAACCATGACAGGGAGACAGATACAAAAGACATTTAACATACGTTACCCGAATGGGAACTGCATTTTTCCAAAGCTAGGTGCTGATAAAGTTGAAAATGAATGAAACCAACAAGAGTGAAAAATGAGTATGCTCTACCTGGTCAATAAGAGTTAGTTTCCGTAGGTGTCTTCCATTATTTTTCAGGAATGGAAAGAAAACTTGTTTGTGTAGATCAAAATCAAAGTCTACAATTAAAGCTGCTAACAGAGGAAAAGGACGAAGCTCTGTAGGCAAAAATGAAGCCCGAGTGTACAGGGTTGTTAAACTAGGCAGCGTCTCTGACAGTGACAAAAGCTTATCATGCGGTAGTTGAGTATCAAACAGTTCCGTCAAGTTCAATTTCAAGCTCTTCTTTTCGCATTTTATGGTAAGTATAGCATCACCGACGTTCCTAAAAATAAAACAAATAAAATGGTAAGAGAGGACGGTTATGAGATGAGCTACATGAGAAAGCAACAAACTGTGAAACATCATCTAACTAATTTTGCCAAAAAACTGGATTCTTTGATAATTTTTATTGAAAATGAAATACAGAAGGACCTCAATTTATCGGATTTTTGGGACTGACGAATCAATCCGTTAAATCATGATAACCATTCATTTAAAGTAGCCTAAAGCCCTTAATAGGACCAAAAAATCTATCTGTTAAATTACAATCCGATAAAACAAGGTCTTACTGTATGCAAAGATACATGGAGAATAGCTATATATGTATTTTGACAGAAGAAAACACGTTAAACAATCCGTTAAATCATGAAGACCATTCATTCAAAATAGCCGAAAACCCTTAAAAGGACCGAAAAATTGATTCATTAAATTACAATCCGATAAAGTAAGGTCTTACTGCATGCAAAGAAACATGGAAAATGGCTTTATAAGCATTTTGACGGAAGAAAACACCCAAATCAATGAGACTGGATCAAAATTTTAACAGATTTAAATTCATGGCTTCAAAAAAACTGTTCTTGAAAATCGTTATCATAAGAGGGTATTTAAGATTTTCAGATGTTAATGCAGTTCGAGCCAAGGAATAATGAAATCATGAACCACGGAAGCTGCACAAAAATGTGTCAAATTAAAAGATTATTTAAAACTCACTTGGACATACTCATTTTGACAGCGGACACATTTTGCTCCGGCCCATGAATCGCACTGATGATGCTTCTTCAGCTGGATCGAAATGCATCTGCTGTTAAAATTGTACGAGTGGGTTTGAAATGATCTTTTTGTTTGAGTTTTATGTCCCCAATGGTTTGGAAGAATACATTGAAGCACTTAAAACTTGTATATAGGAATACTGGAGAATACTTTCAGGTAAAAATTCAAATTCTAATTGTTGACGAGACTTCATGAAAATTGTTCTCCTACGGAATCGACCTTCTGCTTTGAGATTCTTTAGCCCTTGGATGGTCAAAAATACAAGCTGTCTCATTTAATTAGAGACATTTACAGAGAGAAACGTACAACTTACCTGTAATAGATGAAGCCACCAACAGATTTTAACGTTTTAATGAAGTAAAGAAGCATGATCACGCTGACACTGGAAGTATTTGTGTCTTGAATTTTGACTTCCGTCAAGGTAGAACAGCATTTATTCAAATCAGTTTCCCTGATTTTATTCAGCTCTTCGAATGGTACGTTTTCACTCACTTCAATATCGTGTGGTAAATCGATGTTGTTTGGCACCTACAAATAAAAATAATTACTTGATCAAATTCACAATCGTCAGTTGTTTCTTGCTTGACTAATTTTAAACATTTAATCGAAGAAGATTCAAACATTTTTAGAGAATTTGATTTTCAGTTATAACAAGTTTTGGAAAAAAGTTGATCCTTAATTTACATCAAGGTGTCTACTAACATTTAATTTCAGATTTTCCTTATATTTTCAGTAAAATTTCCTGATTTTTATAAATAGATTGACACTTGTTTGCTTTTAAAAATAGATATAAATAATCAATTGAATCAAACATTGGAAAATCCTTGAAGCACTAAGAGTTTCCTAATCCAAGACCGATTTTCCTGATTTTCTTCTGATTTTTCTTAATGACAATGAATTTCCTGATATTTTCCAGTTATCACTGATAATAGACACCATATATATTAAGAAAAGGGGAACACTCATCATATCACTGATCAACGAATTTCTGGCTGGTTTTGATCTGAAAATTTGATTTCGAAATTTGTTCTTTAACAACATGTAAGTACTTAGCCACTTACTCTCAAAAGTAAGTTTCTGATTCCAAGGTCGTCAACAAGCCATGAATTAGATATGTCTAGATGTGTCAGTTGAATTGATTCTTTCCCTAGGATTGAAAGCACTTGATTGTTGCAGGTTGAACGCAAGACCAACGTATGCAAGGACTTGGATAAACCAGCTTGAAGGGTTTTGTACAGTAACGGAAAGCTATGCTCAAATTTTGGGCGCTGGAATAACTCTCCGTTATTCTTCACCTGAAACAAAATTATTAAAAATTAAATGTTGCTTGGCACATTCATGCAACTAGGGAGCACTGTAAGATCTTCAAGTCAATATTTTCTGCGCCACCTGCTCATCCACAGATGAATTTGCACATAAATCTTGCTACAAAATACATTGGTTGTCCCATAAGTTCCCTAATTTTTTCCTAATTGTTATATGTTTCTGGTAGTTTGATTAGTGATTGAAGATTTTGTTATGCTCAGCATCTGAAAGCAAGATTTTTGAGCAGGATGAAAGATGGAATGATATACAAGCTATTTTTCACTATAACTGTTTATTTCAGATAAAATAACTACTTCACTTCAAGTGCTTTACTTAAGCTGATTATGGATTAGGATCCTTATGGATAATGTCTTAAAAATCATGATGAGCGCAACGGCAAACTCTGAAATGCACTCCTATTTTCACAATCAGCGAAAGAAATTTGCGTTTTTTTAAGATTTCCGCTTCAAGAAGGATACTACAGCACGGGCGAACATTTCGTTAAAGGAGTCGTTCCATTATGGCCGACGCGTCTGCGCGCAAGTTGAGGATAGCACGAGGTCAATCGAGACAGATATCTATCAACGCGAGAAAAATGTGAATGTAAACACGCCGATAGTTATCAGGGGGTTAGAATCATCGTCCCGTCACATGTGTTTTGGCGGATTAGCGTCGGCCACGTTGAATGTTGCATGATGTCCTTGTGAGCAGGGATTGGATGGAATGACTCCTCTAGCAAAAAGTTCACCTGTGCCGTAGTATCGTTCTTGAGGGGGAAAGCTCGAAAAAACGCAAATTTCTTTTGCAAATTGTGAAGTAAGGAGTGCATTTGCCGATGCAAACTTGCAACCAATGCATGACTTTGCCGATGAGCTCATCATGATTTTTGAGACATTTTCTATGAGTAATAACTCTTATTTTTGCTCTAGCAAAAGTTTGCAACAGGCCCATTCAACTGTAATGTTTTATCATTTTCCATTCTAGCAGTCATCACACTGTTAAAATGTAACTACCAATCACAGTTAAAATTGGATGTATTTATGCTAAAAGGAACTATGTGCATAGGGTTTGAATGCAACATAGTTCCTTATAGCATAAATATGTCCAATTGTAGAAGAAAACCTCAAAATTCTGAAGACAAACCTTTAAAACTAATTCTTCGAGGCCGGTAATGTCTGAAGATTTCAGGCAAGAAACCAACTTGGTCCATTGATACAGCAATAGTTGATCATCCTTGTGGCATGGTACGAGTTTGCGAATAGACATGTCCCCCAAAAGTTTGATAAAACTTAGTATTCTCCAAATATCATTTCTGAAAATTTTGAAAATTAATGGTAATACAAAACTAGCTTGTAATTATAAACCTAGCAGTAATTTGGAATTGCAAGAATTCTTGTCATAGATGAGAGAATCATTAGTCCTGTGGTTGCAAGAGCAAACGCATTTTATTTTTAAAACTATATTAGAGCTAGAATTAAAACCTCCACAGAACTTTTGATATTTATTGCATGGATAACACCACTGTGTTTTTTCACAATCAAAATGATAGCAAGAATAAAATGGGGCAGTAAAAGCCGGAGGAAATAAAGCAATAAGCTACAGGTTTCTTCTTGATAAATTTAGGTAAAAAATATGTCTTACACGATAGGTAGTTCAAAAATCAACACCCGAAGAAGACATTAATATTTTTAATTAACATTAGTCAAATGGCAAAAACACAAAGTCACATTGATTGAATGATTTGCGTTTTACTTGATCTGGTTTTTAAAATTATAAATTTTAATACATCGCCTGAGAGTTGATTTCTGAACTAGGTATCAAATGCATGAATCGCATTCTACATAAAAGTTTGAAGAGGCATCGTGCACAAGGTATTTTCATTCATACTCTGTCTCGTGTCCTAATGTAAGCTGTCCACCTAATAAGCGATTAATACCAATCTTTTTTTTTTTTTAAAAAAAAAAAGGAAAAAAGTTTTACTGCTTCAACAGGGATACCTAAAAATGTGCCAGGTTTGAAGAATTCTGAAGGGAAAGCTGCTGCAATTTTAGGAAGAAATTTTCTCGCAAATGTCAGGCTTAAAAAGCTATTTATTTATCATATTCAAATTCCGATGGACTTCATTATTTGAAATTTGGCTTATTGTCATCTTACCTGTACAAGTCTACAGCAAGCTTGAGTAGATCTTGACGAATTCCGCCATGCAAATCATTTAGGAGTATGGATCGGGTCAGTTTGAAAAACTTTTTATGAAACTGCTTCCTGTTGCTTTTTTTCTCGTAGATCAGATTTAACTGTTGAATTACAGACCTTAGACAGCAGGAATAAAGTGAGTTCACCTGCTTCACTGGAGGCATCCTCCTTCACACAAACGTATATCTGTAAGAGGTAAGCACCAATTTATTCACTAGAAATATATGAATAAATATTTTGCAAATGAAATCTATTCAAAAAGGTTTGTTCAAATGAAAAGAGATCTTACTGTAAAGATGTAGATTTATCAGATGAGCAACTTCTTTTTTCACCCGCAAGTAACATTTCCAGTCTAAATGGCAGCAAGTGCTCCTTAAGAATATGTGGGTTGTCCAGCATCTTTCCTAAACCAGATTAGAATGAGAATGATCGAACCTTTCTTTCATTTTCTCTTTTTTTCTCCCGGAAAATTGTCTCACCAAACTGACAAATTAGAAAATGGAACAATTTAAACCCTAAAAAATCTAAATGGATGATATACTTCTACAAAATATGAAAATTAGTAAAAAATACTCACCTAGTCAAGAGGAATGAAGAAAGACAATTAGATAAGAAATGAATTGCAGAAGTAGAAAGCCAGAATCAGCTACAAAGATTGCTGACTGGGTAACAGACATCAATCCTGGAACTACTTAAGAGAGGACACATGTTGATATTGTGTTCCTAAAATTTCCTTCAGGACGTATTTCCCAAGTGTAGCACTGAAAAAAACAGAAAGCATATTATGAGTAAAATAAGGAATGAAATGTTAATGTCTTAGTAAGAGACTTTAGCAGAGTAGCTGACAAAATGACAACAGTGATACTCTCAAACCATGTAGGTACCTATCTCAGATTGTGACTTTGCGAACTTCCTGTCATACATTATTTTTAAAATAAAAAACTATACTTATTGGCAATGCTAAAAAGCTGCTGCGATATTTCTTCTCTGCGCACAGAAAATTCTGTGAAAACTTCTAGGAATGATGTTGACTCTTTCCCCCTTGAAAAAATGGAATGGCAGCAGAGATTTTAAAACATCCGAAACAAGATACATACAAGGTTTGAAAGTTTCACCATCAATAAACATATTGAACATGGCTCAAAGATATGCACGAAAAATTGTGTTGAAATTCTCACAAACACTTAGAATTTGCAGTGTAAATAAACCAATCGTATTTCCTGAACAAGTTGTTTAACGTTCTCTCATAAAAAATTGACTTGCCCAGTTAAATTTGGCAATAGCTGATGTGGCTGTTTCCTTTCAGTTAAACACAGTCCAAATTTATTGCAACATGAGAAAGTTTTACTAGAAAATTTGATTGATCTTTCAAGGCGAATGTTACGAATTGTCCTACATTGTCATAGCTTTACAAAGGGACAACTGGGTGCTGATTCGGGAATTGGTTTATTAAAAAAAACCAAAAGGGGGATTTTATTCATTATTCACTATGTACTTAACACCTCCCATTTAGCAATCGACTTTCAACTTCATTGAACTAAAGAGAGGATGATTTTAAGTCAATTGCCTGAAAAATTTACGACCAAGTACAGGATAAAAGACACCTAATAGGAATTATCAGAGGCCAAAAATTTGAGAAAATATCAGTTGACAAAATGATTTGTACTTGACTGAGATAGAACCAAAGTGACAGAATAACATAAGGCTAGTTCTTAATCGTTGTTTTACCTCACCATTGAAAAATCTTGCTCGTGGAAAATTCTACCAGCCAAACAGGAGGTGCATAATCCGACAATTATTAGCGATTGAAGGAAAATATGTTGTCAGAAAAAAATAACTCAGCAATTCCTACATACTGTCAAAAATAAAGACTGGGCAGTAAGAAGAGAGACCTATATCCTGTCAAGACATGAAGGAGAGAGCTTACATACGGACGAAAAACAAAACATTATTTCAAGAAGTTTGGCTCTGATTGCTTTAGGCGTGGAAGGTATACCAACAAGAAAAGATAGTGAGGAGAGTTTGTTGAACTCAGAACATTTTCCATTGCAGACATGCCATTGTCTTGGAGGTCATGTCTACTTTCATCTTTTGTCTCAGAATTCAGGATTCAGGGCTAAGTAATGGAAAATACCTAGTATGGACACGGTGGTACAAGGAAGATACTTTTAAATACATGGAGAATGCAATCATTTCAGTACTTCTTTAATCAGAGTTCATGAGTTGTAACAATCAGACACCTCGCGATTGTTGGCTGCTACAGACAAAGGGACATTCTCCCCAGAAGTCATGAGACTGATAATGGCTAGGCTGAGGAGAGGGTTTTGAACTGATTACAGATGTCTGTCGACTGCGCAAGGTAATGAGTGAATAAGGCCGGAGATAAGACGTACCAAAGCTTCAACACCGAGACAAATTATTAAGTAAGAGATGAGTCACTAATAAAGAATTTCACGACTGATTACTGAAACTGATTGCTGACAAGAGGCAGCTGAAATACATAATTTACAAACGCACTCATACACGCACACACCAACACGAAAAACACGAAAAATTATCTATTTCCGTTGTTGCCAGTGTTGCCGCTTCACCTTTTGTTTATACTTGATTTCTCTTTTAATTTGAGGTTATGTGCGGTTATCCTTATCAATGTACCGAACTAGAAGTACTTTCATTTTTTTGTTATTCACTTCCCCTATTTATATTCGGGTTGTACATTTTATTTCTTAGTGTAGATTCTGTTCAATTTCGTGTTATTATTAACATTTATGTTGCACCGTGGTGATTTCTCTATGGATCCTTAGAATATGCTTGAGCCCTTTGGTCTCCTGATCTGCAGTTAGTCGAGATATCCCCCACCGTGATGAAACTAAATGAGAAAAATCTAATAGCTTTTGCTGTTTCTCCTACTCCTGTTGACAAAGAAGGGTGGCTAAATAAAAGAGGAGAGGTCAACAAAGGTTTCCAGCGCCGATGGTTTGTTCTGAAAGGGAACTTACTGTTTTACTTTGAAAAGAAAGGCGATAAGGAGCCTGTTGGAGTTATCATTCTGGAAGGCTGCACAATTGGTAACTACTGACTCTCAACATTTTTTCATCAGATGTAGCTTCTTTTTGGCATTATCATAAGCATCTCCTCAGCAACTCGTATGTTTAGGAGGAGTATTAAGGTGATTTATCAAGCTCAAGTGACATTGTTGAACTAGCATGCCATACATCGCATCAATTTGGTCAAAAATCTCGGCAGATTTTGAATTTTCAGCCATAAATAGGATAGCTGCGCCTGCGCATGAGCCTAAAGAATCATCTTATACCAATAACTTTGCAAAATTCAGGGAAATGAAAGCAGAATTCCGTTAGGAGAAAACCTCGTATTCGATACAGTTATCAATTTCTGCATCAAGTGCGAGGTTTTTCGCCAAACAGAATTCTGCTTTCATTTCCCTGAATTTTGCAAATTTTTTGGTCTACAATGATTCTTTGGCTCATGTGCAAGGGCTATCATTCTTTTTTAAGCTAAAAATTCAACATCTGCCAAGATTTTTGACCTAATGTGCCTGTTGCCAACTTTTGCTGGAGCAAAAATAAGAGTAGTTACTAATAGAAAGTGTCTCAAAAATTGCAGTGAGCGCATTGGCAAAGTCTGAAATGCACTCCTTACTTCACAATTTGCATTTTTTGGAGCTTTCCGCTGCGAAAACTATACCACAGCACAGGTGAACATTTCGTAAGAGGAGTCATTCCATCCAACCCCTGCTCACAAGGGTATTGCGCAATATTCAACATAGCCAACGCCAATCCGCCAAAACACATGTGACAGGACGATAATTCTAACCACCTGATAACAGTCGGCATGTTTACATTCACATTTTTCTCGCGTTGATAGATATCCGCCTTAATCGACCTCGTGCTCTCCTCAACTTGGGCGCGGAAGCGTAGGCCATGTTGAGCAGGGATTGAATGGAACGACTCCTTTAACGAAATGTTCGCCTGTGCTGTAGTATCCTTTTTGAAGTGGGAAGCCTATAAAAACGCAAATTTCTTTCGCAGATTGTGAAGTTAGGAGTGCTTTTCAGAGGGCGAAACTTCACAATCCGACTCCTGCCATGAAAAAAGCAGTTTGACCAACCTTCACATGACAAAATTATAGTATAGCAGCTGTGTCGCGTTGTTGCCAAATCGACAATTTAAATTGATTTTTCGCACATTTTTGTCAAATATCACTGTTTTTCATTTATTTTAATAGTAATTTTTTCTCTTTTCATTTTTTTAGGGAAGGAATTTTTCGTGTTTGCCGATGCGCTCATCGTGATTTTTGAGACATCATCTATAAGAAACAACTCTTATTTTTGCTCTAGCAAAAGTTTGCAACAGGCCCATTGATGCGATATATTGCATGTACTTAACCATAACCATGTACAACCATGTTACTTGAGCTTGACAAATCACCGTAACAATATTTTAAAATGCAAGATAGGTAAGTTGCACATCTCTTGTGCAACTGTTCAAGAACTCTCCAGGAACTCACCTTTCTTACAATATTTAAGCATTGAGTCCTCAGGATTTTTCAAATGAATCCTTAGTGATATTCAAGTATCTATGATATTGCTGAGTTGTCCTCTTCTTTTCATATAATGGCTTCAATGCATCTCAAGATATGTCCAATTAATTTACCCTCCACATCACAATCACCTTTATAAATCATTAGCTTGCAACCCTCTCTTTTTCTTTTAGATGAATTTATCATAACCACAACATATTGCTGTAAATTCTGATGAGAATAAGTAAGAAGCTCAAAATATCTCATACAGACAGAGGAAACCACCCTAAACATCTGTTTGATGGGACATAGTAACCTCTTTTTGTCCTTGTTTACAGAATTAGCTGAATTTGAGGACCACTTCAGTTTCAAAATCGTTTTTCATGGCCCAGGGAACCGGAGCTACATACTCGCAGCTGACAGTCATGATGTCATGGAGCAGTGGATGAAAGCACTAGCGTGCGCTAGTCATGACTACATGAAGTTGATGGTGGCTGATTTGCAAAGACAGCTAGAGGAGCTGGAAGGTATGTTATCAAATGAGCATTGCAATATTTCCTCTGTGACTGGAACCCTTACTCCTACTCATGATAAGGAGCCATTTTCTATTCTAGGAACTGAAAAAAAGTGAAATTCTGTTTCATTTGAAGTAGCTCAAGTTTCTTGATTGAAGTGAGAGCTCAAAAAGAATACAATCTGAGGTGACAAACAGAGGACGCCTAAAAATTTTACGTTCCTTTCATTGATTTTGAGATGAGTGGGACTGAAAAAGAATTTTCCAGCATTATTACGAGCATTTCCAGGTTGAAATGTTGCAGCTCTAGATTTATAGTTTGCTGGCAGTCTTGTAAAACCTGGAAAATCAGGGAATTTACGGTAACATGGAAAAGTCAAGGAATTGCAAGAACAGCAATCAGTAAAAGCCAGCATTATTTACAGAGAAAAAAAGTGGAAGTTTTGTTTGAAAGTCAAGGAATTGGAAATAAGAGAAATAATGGAAAAAAAGAGGAACCCTGAGATCGGTGATTGAGGAGCCCTTTCGGTCCTGATCTGATGTACATCAGGACCATATATATATCACATTAGGACCAACATTTTAAGTAAGTTGATACACCAATATCATGCAACCTGATATAGTTCATCACCCCTACCCTTAATTGAACTTTATTGTTATCTATTTCTTTCAGACAACGTACCTGTAACAACGAATCCTTTCATCAATATCAACAACCATCAAGGAGGCTCCTCGCCTCAACCTCCACCACGAGTGAGGACACAATCCGTTCAACAAACCTGCATCTAGTCACAATCTACGGTCAACTTCAACGAGTAACGCTAGTTCTTCTGTACCTCGAAGCAAATTGACTTTTCGGGAACTACACAACATGTATGGTAGACCAATCTTAATTAATCACAACGAATGGAGACATAGGCATAAACTTAGTCTAGAAAGACAAAATTCTACTGCTTTAATTTCTCTCTGAGTGATTTAATCACCCATCTAGAGAACACTCTTATGCTGGTAAACCTGAACTCTCATCTTTCTGAAGCGTCTCTACCATGATAAAAATACTTTTAACACTCATGGTTGACAAGTTTTTGGTCAAAAGAATACTCTGAACAGGCTGGAAATCGGAGGGGTGTAATTGGGGTTTATGTCAAAACTCAAACCCATTCTGCTTTATTTCTTAAGCATTTGTCCAAAATTGTACTAAAAATAGTAAGAATAAGAAATCAATAGCTACACTCAGAAACAAAGTATCTGGGTTTTTAGTGCCCTCGGCTACCCATCATACTTTTTTCCAATTAGAAAAAAATAATTAAATGGACAATTGAATGGAAATTTTTTTTTATTTTTTTCTTTCTCTGTTCAAAGAGTGTTACCTATATGAAAAATTCAAACAGTAAAGTTGACTGTTTCTTTTTAAAAAATTAAATAGAGCGAGAAATTTTAAAATTAGAAGCATGCTGTTTCCATATGTAGCCATGAATATGCTGCGAAGCATTCTGGCTTCAGGTTATTTAACATTTTCATCATGCAGCTATTGATGGAGTTAAGGAAAACTTCTTCCTAAAGTATACTTACAATTTTACGATTTCCTGTTGATTGTGTCTTTGAGAATTTTTTCTACTGCAAAATCTCTTTACTTTTGTCTCAACCAGTTTTATCAATGCCAATTTTCTCCTATTTTTGAATCAGTCAGTCATCTGATACATTACGGGTTTACTTGTGAGCCTAAAAAAGAAATAATGTAAGTAACGCCTCATTACTTTCTTTAAAATTGACTTTGTGCTAATTTTCTTTGCAAGAGGTCGTTCTTAAATTACATAATGTACTTCATCTCATAAGAAGTATTGAGTAGCTTCCATGTTACCCGAAGAGAATCCCTTCCTTTCCAGTTTGTATTAGTTTTTTTGTTGGAATTTGTTCAAAAATAGTTTTTCCTTAATTAATTACAGTGCATTCTCTCTTTAATGAATCTGTAACTGGTGGAACAATTTTGCGCTAAGTAGCAGCTTTGGGCCTCCTTCAATAAGCGCGTCAAGTAATTTATGCTCAAGTATTATTGTTTTCATTCAGGAAACAGAACAATACAAAAAGACAGATGATTTTGTGTGTATAGTATAGTATTTATATTAGATATGTGATATCGAAATTATTTGTTGTAGCCGGGGACTTGATTTGATATTCATCTGGAAGCAAATGAAGTTTATCTTACTGGCTTAAGAAAATGGGCGATTAATTCGATGGAGGAATCACTCCATAATTCGTCCTCTGGAAGTGGAAGCTAACATTTTTTTTACTGAATTCCAAGTACTGCATTGATGAGTGCCCAAGGATAATTAAATTAGGGCAGGAATGCCTACAGCTACTAATAATTGTAGCTACGAAGGGGAAAAAAATACGTTTTTAGCATTGCTTGCCTGAAAGGTATTTCATAACCATGAGGATTCTGAAAGCACTTCCATCCTCTGTTTTTTTCTTTTTTTCCTTTTTATTTGCTTTTTTGTTTATCAGAGTATCACTCATTTCAGTCTGCTGTCTGTAATAATTTGCCTCCTCTATAGTGAATCTTGCTAGTGAAGTTTTCTCTACACTACACTCTCTTTCCAAGTGAAAGGCATTTTTTGCTCAGATATCTCCTTTTAGTCAAATATCCCACATAGAATTTTTTTAAAAAAACATAGGTATGTTCAATTACTGCATTGGACTGTGTGTTGTTTTTAAAACTCTGTTTTTTGATAGATTTCCTCTGTTTTGCAACGTTCAACTTTCCCATGCAATCATAACAAAAATGAAAACCGTAACCGTATTGTTCAGGTTTAATTTGCAGGATATTGCTTTTTTTACGACTCCAGAGATTTCAAGTTTTATCTTTAGTTTGTGCAAGCAAATAACTGGAAAATAGAATTTATATTATTTTGAGTCATCTCTTTAGTTCTTTGGTTTTTACAACAGGATGCTCCAAAATGGTGTACCTATGTGAGTTATTTTAATTTAATAGACTGGCTCAAATTGTCGATGATTTTGGGATCTACAGCTATCTAGGATCAATACCATAAAATGTAATAAATCTTGATTGGAACTTTTCACTTTCTCTATCTTAATCGGACGAATTTAGTCCAAATCAACCTAGCTGTATTTCATGCTGTGAAGTGTCGCTCATGTCTTATTCTTTTTACAGGAAACTGAACATTCTAATGCCTGTAAACTCTCTGTGAATTTACTCTAGATTATGAAGCACATATTCACAAATGATCAAGTAGCAGTGTTGCATGGTTTTCTTTCTAAAAAATAAAGCTTCAGAGGAAATTAGGCGATGTCTGATACAGCTGATTAGCAAGGTAGATTTACACAGGTATGGACAAGTTGAAAATTTCCCATGAGCCTCAGTACGTGTCACATGACTACGTGACGTAGGTTAAGGGGCCCATTTTTTAATTAAATTACAATCAAATTAACATTCAAACATTTGTGCGTTTAAACGTTAAAATTAATATTGCATTATCAAAATTGTGCAAAAAATCCCACAAAATTTTGACAAACGATAAACCAAACATAATAAATCAAAATAATCAAAACATACAAAATGGTGGAAGTTAAGGGGCCTCTGGAGAGCCAATCAGAAGCCAGTTGTTTAGTTCTGTCCATACCGGTGTAAATCTACCTTGGCTGATTAGCTTAAATGCAAGGCTCAAAATAATTTTCACTACCTACAAATTATAAATTCTTCCTTTTAGAAATTGATCTGTTATATATTATTTTAAGCAAAAAAAATATATTTTATTGGTAGGTACTGAACCATGCAATATAACTTTTTATAAAGATTACTTTTGACGAATGTCAGATGCTCTGCTGGAACACAATGGTGGTGAACTTGCTCGATAGATTTTTGCAGGTAAACAAGAGAACAGGGAGTCAAAAGCGTTTACTCATTTTACATGTATATATATATAGCTAAAAAATGTGATAATAATTGTTTATCTATATTTATTTGTATCTATATTTATTTGTTTTCCTAATCATATCATGTACTTCTTACATTTTCTTCATGAGAAATAAAGGTTGAAATATATTAAAATATGCTTTCAAATTTTTTTCACTTCGAGTACCTATTTGCGTTTTTCATGATGGTAGAAATTCTGTCCTAACAATTTTCAGCCAATATGAGGACAAAATGGACCAGTAGACAAGGTACGAATTTCAGCATTCTGATACATGTTTCCTAACCGAAATTTCACGTCAAACACGATGCGCACAACGAAAATAACCGAAATAAACTCCTTACGAAGATATTTAACGATTCTTAATCCGTGAATTCAAACCATCCGCTCATGAAAACTCAATGCTCTACGTGATTCACATCGCGCGCTAAACGTTATCATGACAGTCTCTGCGATATAAAAATCTGGCAACCTCGATCTTGACGCTTTGGCTCAGCTATAGCAAATTGCTTATAGTTTGAACAACACATGGGGGGGAAATGAACATTGCTCGATTGAGGAGCTTGCTGAAACCGTTGTATAGTGCGCGATTTGACTCACGTAGAGCTTTGAGTTTCTTGTGAGCGCGCAGTCCGAATTCCTCGTAACCAATGTGAAATAAAACCGTTAATATCTTCGTTTAGAGTTGCTTTTAGTAATTTTCGCCGTGTGAATCGTGTTTTACGTGAAATTCTGGTTAAGAAACAAGTATCAGATAGCTTAAATTCGTACCTTGTCTAGTGGTCCATTGAGAATGAAGGGTCGTTCCTAATCCGGAAAACCTTATTAGAGACAGTTGATGACAGCCATCAAGATGAAGACCAATATGAAGTTCACTTTTTACAGGAAAAAGAGCTCTGAGGAAGGTAAGAGCCTTCTCACTTCTACAAAATAATCTCTTAGTCTGATTCAGACCCTTCGCTTTGATTTCAGTCTAAGTTAGATAAGTTTGAACATTTTTAGGCTAGCACAGATGATCTATCATTTTTATTTCAGTATTGATAGTGAATATGAGAATGAAGGTGACGGATCTCCTGTTTCATTCCGAAAAAGAGCATATTCATTCAGCTGACACTCTATAAGAGTTAGGAAAAAAATGTGAAAACTGTTGCGAGTAATTCATTAAATTTTGAAGTAAATTGGAGGAATGTTGTAGATTAAAATTATGCGAAACATTTGAAACAATTTTTATTCATCTTTCATTTTCAAAAAAACAATAATGAAAAACAAGAGGATATCTAGATTCGATAATTTACAAATTTACAATATTTACAATTACCTAATTATAAGTAGCATAAGAATTTGTCTGAAAGCCTGGGGTTTTGCACGATACAGTTAGTGCAAACCCCACAATGACAGCCACTCAATTACTTGGTGCTGTTAAAAAAAATATTAAATTAGGTTGCCCATGAACTAAAGCACCGCTTCAAATATTTTTGGGAGAAAGGACCTGAGGCTTATCAGCAACAAGTTACACATGTTCAAACACCTGAATAGTCTAATTTAAAATTTTTCATTTTTGTTGAAAAGTAAAGGTTTTACCTTAAAATGCTTTCAAAAGAATGGAGGATAAAAATAAAACCTCTCCTCTTTTCATAAAACAAAACCATTCTGTTCAATTGCGGCCATGAAAGATTTAGGACAAAATGTCGTTTTTTAAACGAGAGGGCGTAATTCCATTCCAAGGTTCCAAAATTGTCGGGAAAATTGAAATTTTGTGCAGGATTATGACTGTAATTATTTACCTAACTTTCAGAGATTTTTGAGTAGAGAAAAATCAGTACCTGGAATTGTCTGGTTAAAATTCCCAACGATGTCCTAGAAAAAATATGATTTGCGAGTAGAAATGTTGAATTTTTGAAATGTAGTTACTCTTTTTTTGTCTGGAAAATGACAAAAAATAGTAACCCACGGAACTGATAGTTGAAAAAGGATATAATGAAGGATTACTACCATTAGGAATTGAGGAGATTCCTACAAAATAGATTCATGATAGTTAGGATGCGCTTATTTCTTTGAAAAGTGAATACCTAGACAAACAGAAGCATATTTAAGTCAACTGCAACTTACCTACTTCTTCAGGTTAGTCGGCTTAGAGTAACGGAAGTCATGAATGTTTTAAGGACCCTCTCTTAGGGAAAAAATATTGTTACAAACTTGTCTAAATCACAGTTTGAGCACTCAAACCCCTGAAAATCTGATAGATTTACATAAGTGCAAGAAGAGACGAAAAATTTTTACATTATAACTGCAGTCTCAGATTCAAAATCTTCTTCCTCATCGCCTGGCCTACTTTCAGGGTCGATATAAGACACACCTTTCCTGAAGTTTTTATTACGAGGGCCTTCACCGGTACCAAACTGTTGTGCCGTACGTTTTCTCAGGAGTTCAACGTCCTCAGAGCTTTCGGCCCATTCTAGAACTAAGCGCCGACCGTATAAATGTGTACTCTGGCAAAAAGATTCCATCGCGCGCTTGGCATCATGTTTGGTGTAAAATTCAACAAAACCGAAACCTCTATGAGATCCTGTTCCGACCATTTTTTTGGGTATTCTCAGGGATTTGATTTCCCCGAAAGTTTTGAACAGTTCCTTTATTTCACTTTCTTTTGCTTGGAATGGAATATTCCGCACAAGGATCTTAGTGCCTGTTTGTTTCTTGGTGTTGGTTAACTTGCGACTCACATGTGCCTCTGTTTGGAGCGTTCTGTTTGATTTTTTCAGTTCTATCTGGTGACCATCAAGTGAGGAGAGTTGAAGTGTCTTCAAGGCTTCATTTAAAGCAGCCTGTTGGTAAAACTGAATGAAACCATATCCCATGGACAAGAGAGCTCCGGGCTTAGATGGATCTTTCTTCCGAGCTACGGTTACTTTGGCAATTTTCCCACAGTTCTTAAAATGATCTTTAATTTCTTCTTCATTTGTGTTGAAATTGAGATTTTTAATGAAGAGAGTGGTGTCAGGCTCTGGTTCTAAATCATCATTATCTTCGATTACCTCATCTTTTATTTTGATTGCTGCTAGTTTTTCTTCATTCATGGTTTTTTCCTTGTCTTCTGATTGCACCGTTCCTTGTTTTGGAGCTTTGCAGGGTGTTGTGAAAGTATTTTCAGGTGCCCATTCTAGATATAGAGGTGAGTACTTAAACTTCCTGTAAGCTAGTTTTCGGAATGCATCCCTAGCCTCAACGGGCTCCACAAACTCAACAATAGCTGTGACGCCACTCAAGGGTAAAAGAACTCTACTCAAAACGCCAAACTTTCCGAAAAGTTCCCTTAGCTCGGCAACTGTGGTTTTAGCGGGTAAATTTTTTACTAGGATTACAGTCTTGGAACGTTTGGCTCCAGGGTCGTTGAAAGCGTCTAATTTGACATCATTCTGTTCCAAAAACTCTCTTGTTTCTGTGACAAGTTGTGTTTCTCCAAGTGCCAATCTAACGGCTGCCCCACTTCCAGCGAGAATATCTTCTTTACTGGCATTATAGGTTTCTGCAATCACATCGGCGACAGCATTCGCACCCAGGAATAGAGTATTCCAGTTGTGTGCTGAGCCAGCCTCCTTTTTCAATTTCGATTGCTTCTTCGCTTTAAAGGATCCTTCGGTATCTGGAAGTTCTTCTGGGGTTTTAATTGCTTTTGATGGAAGTATGTGTAGCATCCTACCTTGAAAATCGCTACCATCTAGTTCAGAGTATGCTTTTACAGCGTTTTCAGGAAAAAGGAACGTGATGATTGCAAAGCCTTTGGATTTACGTGTCAATCTGTCGATAGGCACAATGACTTCTGTCAAATCACCTGAAAATTGAAAAAAATTGATCACACGAGTGAACGATTGAATCAAATGAAAAGATTAATTTAATAACGACCAAAGATACTCAATGAAAGAAGATATCAAAAACATAGGAGAAAAAACGGGAAACAAGGCTGAAAATTGCACATAAAAAACCCTGTAATATGTGTACTTTGTAGTCTTGTTTCCCGTTTTTTCTCCTATGTTTTTGATATTACCATTGTCATGGGCTGCTGTTTTAAAAATTTTAACCTATAAAAGAAGATACTTTGAGGAATGAAAAATCGGCTCTTACAGAATTTGATGTCAGTAAACAGAACCAATCTATCAATGAAGGAACTTACAAAAAATGCCTGTCTACGAAAACATTTTGATGGACTGAATTATTGCTTTTGAAAACCATCTTACCAGATAGGTCTGTTTTGCTCATTGATGTCCAATTTAATATCATAAGAGGAAATTAATCCTTTCAAAACAATTTCCTCAAATCCAGCTATACATCACTTGTTCTAGAGTCAATCCGTTTAAAACCTAGGTACCAGTCATAGCACAAACCAATGAAATGTTTTATCTAAATTAGTTTAGTCAGTTGTACGGGCTTTTAAGCCTTGAGAAGGATGCAATATTGCTCCTTTGAATTGAACCTACCTCAAAGTAAGTAACCCTGAGCCAGGGAAGTCAGAAGCCTCTATCTGAGGTTAAGCTTCAAGTCTTTCCAAACTGAAAAGGATTTCAAGGTTGACAAAAGAGCGCTTTGAGATTCTTACCATACTTGGAAAATAGGTTCTGCAAATCATCCTCCGTAACTGCATATGAAAGATTCCTGATGAATATGCGGCCAGATTCTCCTATGTCCTCTTCGCTCTTCAATGCATCCGCTTGTGCTTTCCAACGACTTTGCCTATCCTCTTCACTATTTGACTCCTTTGGTTCTATTTTGACGTATTCATGAAGTAGAATTTGCTTACCATCTAAAATGTTGAAAAAAAAAAGATTATAGATTAACGATGATAGAACTACCTAACAGTGAGAGAATCAAATCCTCGAGTTGCCTGGGCAAATCCTTTCAAGCAAGGGCTTGATTTCATAATTTTAAGGCTCCAGTAATGCCACATATTGAGGTGCCAGAGGGAAAGGGCAACACTAAGTACATGTTTTTTCATTTCTTTTCTATTTTATAAAATTTGACCAACCACAAGAAAAGGGGCCTTCACACTTAGAGACTAAAAACTGAATTATCGGTGTCATTACTTGGAGAAATTTTTCACAGTTATTTCAGCAACAAAAACTTGCAATAGTTGTGCAAGACGTCTGAATCTTTCCACAAACATTCCTTGAATTTCAAGTATTAAAAAAAGGTTTATCCATGAAAATGATGGAAATCAAATTCCACCACTGTTACTGATTTGGCCTCGGATTACTGAGGGCAAACTGAGGCAGATGATTATTTTCTTACAAGTTTTCCAAGTCAAAAGGTATAAGCTCATCTTCTAAATGGAGTAATTTGGGATCCAAAGAAACATATAAAGACAGAATTAATACTGTAGCATTACTTACTTAGAAAACTTTTGTTCTTTGCTTTGAGGACTTTCTTGAAAGTTTCTTCGCTCTTGAATCCAACAAAAGCTATTCCGTGGATTTTCTGCGGTACCCGAATTGAATCTACTTTGAAAGGCTTCAAAAATGCCTTCACATCACGCTTCCTGGCTTTAAAAGGTAAGTTTGTCAACTTTATTGTAAATAGTTTATCGTACTTTTGACTTTTTTCTGCTTTAGTCTTTTTAGCTTTCGTCAGAAGCTCCTTTGCATCTTCCGTGTTCTTCAACGTTTTCAATTTGAGATACTGAAATGCAAATTTAAAGATGAATTTTTCAAAATTAAAAAAAAGAAAAAGCAACTGAAAGACAAATAAACTGTTGTCATTTTTCAATTGGCCAAGTAATATGGATAAATTAATAATGATGAAGTTGAATTTTTTAACTGAAAAATCTGTCTTCAAAGTTGTCATTAGAGAGGCATTATATTCTTCCACAATTTGCAAACATGTAGTAAGCATGACATGGTTAAGGATTTAAAGACAAAGTTGCCTCCTTTACTTGAGTGAATGTGATAATTCTTATACATACTAACGCTTTAGTTTGTTTTTGTTAAAAATGTTAATTCCTTGGCACCTCAATAAAAGCTAACAATTAGTCTCTTATCATATTTTCCGCAGGCAAATAATACCATACTTCTTAGTACTGGGCCTCCTCAGGGGTCCTTCAAAAGAATCCTTCAAATTTTTCAATAAGAAAGTATCAGGTATCTGGGTTTTTATCTATGCATAATTTAAAATTGATGATTTTTGGATTGGGTCACTTTTCTGAAGAAGTTACGATACCTTAACTAATTTTTTAAGTAATATTTCAGTGGTGGAGATTATCCACATTAGCATTATCAATAAAAAATAAACTAGGTAGAAGAATAAAGTAAAAGGGTAAAGTAAGTACTTACATCTTTGTCTGAAATATCGGCTGAAGCGAGTTTTTCCGACTCATCGCTGGATTCATCATTCGAATCACCTTCATGGTCAATTCCTGAGTCTTCAGTGCCTTCTATCTTGGTATCCTTGTCAGCTTCGTTTTCGTTCAACAATGGGGCATCATTTTTCCAGACTGACTTATCCTTCCCATGAATTTCCAAGAATTCAGTGAACATTGGATCATCTTTGTACTGGCAATGCAACAGAGGAGAGAGAAAACCATCCAGATAAATCCGCAAGGACAAAACAGTAAATAACAAAAAAAAACCTCAAAAGATTTCCATAATTATTGAGTAATTATACTCGAGACTTGGTTTTAAACTGGTTTTGGGTGTTTGAGATCGTCCTTATGTAGAGAGGCCTCAGTGCATGGAGACAAATACTTTTAGAGGACCAGGTTTGTTAAAATTGATGAGTTGAAAGACAGCCTTTTGAGTTTTGATGGCATGGGCGTTTCAATGCCTGCATATCACATTTAAATCTACACATTTAGTTCATTCTCATGCCACAGTTACTGGGTTTTTGGCTACTCGTAATTGAGAGGAACAAAGTATTCTGCCGTGCAACGCAAGGACGCCGTAACTCCAAAATTTGAAAAAATTGAGTTAGATATGAAAATGGGGTAATTTAGGTAAGAGAAATTTAAGGGTGAGGTCAAAATTCTGATATCACCGTTAGTTTCCGAGATATGGAGCCCGCGCTTGCCGTACATCCATCGAACTGGGTACCTCGACACAGCAAGAACGCCGCAACCGCCACCTACACAGCAAGAACGCGGCTCATCCAGCGGCGCCGCATGGATGAGCCGCGTTCTTACTGTGTAGGTGGCACTTGCGACGTTCTTG
The DNA here is from genome assembly GCF_918797505.1 of Bemisia tabaci. Classification (NCBI taxonomy): domain Eukaryota; kingdom Metazoa; phylum Arthropoda; class Insecta; order Hemiptera; family Aleyrodidae; genus Bemisia; species Bemisia tabaci. The sequence continues at coordinate 53,623,840 of NC_092797.1, forward strand.
TTTGGGAGCGATCGGTGTTTTCCGCCAGTTAGCACGATTTTACCTAGCTCACTTGTCGTTTCTCCACCCGTCCCATCCATAGGTCTGTGTTTTTGGCAAATGTGTGTGCTGCGTTACCGTTGTACGTATTTTAGGTGTGATTCTCTGTGTTTTATTTACTGTTTTTACGATAACGTTTAGTGTTAAATTCAAAATGCTGAAAAGAAATATAAAAATCTTATATTGAGATATTCTTGTCCATGCAAGTAGAATGTTGACATGATAATGGTCATGTTCTTAATCCAAACGACTTGGGAAAATTTTGAACGGATTACAGAGAAACATTTTGAACAGAACACATTTTGAATTTGAATTTTTTCTTCAGTTCTTCGTATTGAAATTCTAATTGATCTTACGGAAAATATTGAATCGAAATGCTGATAACTCTCTTGAATTAACCATGAAAATAACATTCTACTTGGATCCCTTGGTGATATCTGTGATTCAATATACCCTTTACTGAATTATTTATAAATGATTTCGCGTAAAATATTAAAATAGAAAGAACAATTAAATAATAAATTCCTTATTAGAATGCCTCTTTGGCAGTTTAGTCCGTCTATGGAATCATTATTGGGCTGGTCAATGATTGCATCTTCAAATTATATTAGCTACATTTGATAAAAATCACGATTTGCTAAATCGACAATAGGACCACATTTTTGCTAAAGAAAACTATTCATAGCTCATTTTAGAAGGAAACTATGTGCCATTTGTTTACTTATGCAGATATTTTTTATGGATGAGCAGAAATAGTAGTTCTTTATTGGAAAATGTGGTCCAATTCATTATTCCATCGAAGCGATCTTGAAAATCTGATCAATCACTTCAGTGAATTCAGACTATTTTAAAAGAAGGTCAGGAAATATTGGACATTATATTTTTAGGAAGGGGTGTGTAAGAATTTCAACAAAATCTGGCCATCTTGGACATTACTTTTAAGAAGGGGTATGAAGGAATTTGGCAACTAAGAGCAAAGTGAGGGTTGGGGTATGAATTGAATGCAAGTGAAAGTTAATCACGTGCTTGATGCTCCTGGATTTTGAGAATCACACAAAGACGACTGAAGCCAGATCGAGCGTCGGGTTTTTCCGTCCTGTCGAAAAGGTAGCGCCCACGGCGCGGCAGATGCACTGCAAGAATGCTGCAAATCCGAGCGATGACCGAGCGGCATTTTGCCACTGCGGCCGGCCTAGCCCTACAAACCAAAAACGTCGCTTATCCAAGGCATCCCTGTTCACGCAGCATTATTGAGAGCAATAGTTTAGCATGATTTTTTTATATAGTTAGACGCACGAGTGTGTCAAGAAGCGAAATGACAGAAAAAAACTTCAAAAATTTCAAAAGGGATTAAAGGAGAGGATGAAAACTTCGAGAGTCATTTTCTCGGTTCGCGCGGCAGTGGCGGTACGACATTCTTGCGTTGCACGGCAGTATTGAGCTTTGCACACAGTTTTACTGTCAAGAATGGTCTGAGTTTACATAGTTTCCTTTCCACTAAATAGGCTAAAAGCTCAATACTTATTTTCTTTCTTATGCCAATTACGAGCACTGAGTAAATAACACTTTAACAATTTTAATGACATATTTATCCTGGAGGAATAAAAAAATAAAATAAATTAACTAAGGTACCTTATCTAGTTTATTTTGGATATCAGGGTCAATGTCTTTGTTTTTATTTTTCTTATTTTTCTTCTTATTTTCATCAACAGGTGACGTTGCTTCTTTCTGTTCATCCTTCTTCTTCTTCAATTCCAATAATTTTTTATGAGAACTGCTATCGGGAGCATATTTGCTCCACGCTCTTGGTTTATTCTCATCACCTGTAATAAGGAGTTAAAAAAGGGGTTGAACATTGAAGGAGCGGTTAAAGAATAAAGCAAAAAATGGATTCCTTGCTGCTGAATGTTGAAACATGGAACGTTGCAAAATTTCTTTTGAACACCAAAAAAACCAAGATATTCAATGCCAAGTAGCAACACTCCTCTCAATTTCAGATCAATTTTAGAATGGGGAATGACGCTACTCGAAAACTTACAATTGAAAAATTATGGCAGTTTTCTTAGCTCTACTTACAGTTCTGGAGATGAATTTTTTGCAATTTCAGCTTGAAAGTCTCAAAAATTGAAAAGGCACGTTTCTCTTACTGTTATAAACCAATAGATCTGATGGTTTAACATTAGAGTAAAATTGAATCCTCAATCAAAGGAAAATATGAAAAGAAAATTAAGATAGTAAAAGGTATTCAAAAATTAGGATGTTGACCAACTTTTTTAGCCTCAAACTTGAAGACCAATTGATTCATTCCAGCAATAAGAATGAGCTTTTTTCAATTTTTAACACTCAATGTCAGTGCTGAGATAGCCAAAAGCAAGCATTAAAAATTAATTTGAACTGGTGGGTCGAGCAAGCGGTAATTTTGCAGGAGCGAGTTTTCAATGGATACTACTTCCCACACAAAAAGTGATCAGAATCCAAGATGGGTCGTGTCTCCATCTGATCAGTTGGCATGGATTGACCCCATATCTTGATGGCAGAGGTTCAACATTTCTATTCTTTATTTACTTTTTCTGAGGGGAAAAAGCTGTTTGTAGAGTTTGAAATTTCCACCAAATGTTCATTTATCAAAGAAAAAAAATCAGGAAATTTTTTTAAAAAATCACATTGATTAGTTCCCTGCTTTACTTTAGAAGGACAAGAAGGTCTGGAATTCTGCAACTACAACAGTGTGAGCTGAGGTATGTTGTTTCCTGGTCCAGTTATGGGAATATATGAAAACCAATGGCTAGTTGATGAAATACAGACCACATTTTATTCTCAATTACTGAAGGCTACACCTGTTTGGTTTATTCTACATTGCTCAGCATGACTTTTTTTTTTTTTTTTTTTTTTTGAGTAACAATTGAATTTTTCAAGTAATCCTGCAGATTAGTAATTAGACAAATGCAGTAACATAGACTTATGGATGTTCTAAAAATTGTTCAGAGTTTCCGCTAGGTAAATTTTCCATACATATTCAGCAGAAGGTGGTAACCTACAAAATTGGAAATTGATTCAATTGGCAGTACAGACCTAATTTACTACAGAACTCAACAGTGATCTTCCTGGATTTCAAGAAGGACTGATTGAAGTAATCTACCGCTGATTTGGCCGATTCAGGAGTTTGGAATCCAATGAATGCAAAGTGCCGAAACTTCCCATCTTTCGTGTACTTAAGTTGACAATCAGTAATATGACCTTTCTCTCCGAAATGCGCCCGCAGTTTTTCTTCTGACAGCTGAAAGAATAACCGTGGTTAAAGTTTATTAAACAGGACATGATAGCGATAGAGCAAATCAGCTAAACTCTAGCGTCAGTAAGCAATCTTCAAATCTCTAGAGCGAAGGTTGGTGGTGGACCACCGACCTGGCCTCTAGTTATTTGCCAAAAGAGTAGTCATTCCCAATGAACTCCAACAAGGACTAAGATTTCAATTCCGTTGCTGTATTGGCAGTTGAGGTACCTTTCAATTGCTTCTGTTTTTACCAAACCCTGAAAAAATTGACAAGCTGTCACGTGACAGCAGCAAGCAGTAATTTTTGTCATTGTTTCTAACTTTCAAGGCCCACTCATAAAGACGGCCTGGTAGGGGATAGAATAATTTCATGAAAGGAAACTTAGGGCCTCACTCCAATCAAAATCTAGGTGCAACACTGTGTGACCTCCCGTTAACAGTGCTGTTGAGGATATCCTACCCTCGAGTTAGTAGTGCCTAATAGGATGCATGCATCTAGATCGACAAAATTTCATTCGTCAACTCTGATGACGAACACATTTTCGATCAACTAACAAGAGGGCTCATAACACAGCTCAACAAACATGGATCTTAAAAATAAAATTTTCTCAAAATAGACTTTGACAAAAACTACTATGATGGTACCTGATGGTGAGAAATTAGCGATAATAAAGGAAAAAAAAAAACCATGATCGTGGAGCGACAGAAGGGTGACTAGCCACAACAAAATGCACTTACATTGTCAGGCAAATTTTTGACGATTAGCCGAGATGACATGATGACGGTGATTTTTAGATACTCAGTACATAAAACAAAAAACAATCTAACTTAAAGAATAGTTGTCAAGAAAAAGAGCTGCTATGAAAGTTAATAGAATTGAGTGCCATGCTGGTTTGTTATTCTTGGGTTCAGTCATCGTTCAGCGTTCACCATCATTCATCGATGAGTTCTTAGCTTTCCACCCCCCCCCCCTCCCCTCCGTTCCCCCGGCACGGCACCCCTTGTATGCAATTTTCAAAATTTTACGTGACCGCAGAATCCGGAAGCGGAAAAAGATTCCAAATTGCTCTCTCATACCAATTATTTGCCAAAATTATTATTTTCCACTATTTAACAACATATGACTCACTGTAAGATTGTTTCAATATAATGTTATGATAAAAAGTTTCAGCTTACATTGAGTACCAACCCGACAAATAAATCTGAACTAGATTGCACACGAAATGCACTCTGACAAATTTTTGGAAGCTCTCAAATTTTTTAGTTGAAAATCCCATCTTAAGTACTACTCCCATTTTCTTCACATTTAAATTTTGACAAGAATAATCACCAAAACCCTTAAATCTGATCTTTTTCAACGGTGCGGTAGTTTTATCAGTTGCACGGTTAGCGGAACTGTATGAACAGCTGATGTAAGTTTCAGGATTTTCAGGCCATTTCCCCGAGTCATTATTCACAAATACAGAGCCGTATCTGATTTCATGTGCGATTCGAGGAGACCATTAGGATTTTTTTCCTTTGTTCTCCTTCCAATCGATTCCGGTGATCTTATCTGCAACTTGAATTTTACCAGTGGAAAGTGATAATAAAAAAATTGGCTGAATAACGGCCATTGTGTCCGATGTCTAGTGCTGAAGTGGTGGACAGTTCCTTTGACCCTCCAGCTAAGAAGCGGAAAATAGCTACGGGAGAACCTGCTCCTGCCGACTCCGTTTCAGAAGCTCGTCTCGAAATGGCTCAAAACGGATCCGACCGACCCCAAACTGATATCGATGAAGGTTTGTACTCGAGACAACTCTACGTTCTCGGCCACGATGCCATGCGGCGTATGCAGTCCTCGGATGTTCTCATCTCAGGTTTGAGCGGGCTCGGTGTTGAAATCGCCAAGAACGTCATCCTCGGCGGTGTCAAATCCGTCACCCTCCACGATCAAAGCAAGTGTGAGCTATCGGATCTTTCCTCGCAGTTCTATCTGTCAGAATCAAGTGTCGGACAGAACCGTGCAGAAGCATCAATCCAACAGCTCGGGGAATTGAACAGCTACGTTCCCCTCAAGTCGTACACAGGACCTTTGACAGAAGACTTCATCAAAGGTTTCCGAGTGGTAGTTCTAACCAATAGTAGTCGTGAAGAGCAGCTGCGTATCTCTGAGATCACCCATGCCGCCAATATTGCCCTTATCATCGCAGATACCAGGGGTCTCTTTGCTCAGGTATTCTGTGATTTTGGTACTGAATTCACTGTGGTGGATACCACTGGTGAAAATCCTGTCTCTGCCATGATAGCTGGTATCACAAAAGATACAGAAGGTGTAGTCACATGCTTAGATGAAACACGACATGGCCTGGAAGATGGAGACTACGTAACATTTTCTGAAGTCCAAGGTATGACAGAGCTGAACAATTGTGCTCCCATCAAAATCCGTGTGCTTGGTCCGTACACTTTTTCAATCAGTGATACTTCTAAATTTTCAGACTATATCAGAGGGGGAGTTGTTACGCAAGTAAAAATGCCCAAAGTAATCAACTTTTTACCTCTGAAAGAAGCCATTGAGAAGCCTGAATACCTTATTGCTGATTTTGCTAAGTTTGACCATCCGTCCACGTTGCATGTTGCCTTCACTGCACTGCACAGTTATATCAAGAGTCAGGGTCGCCCTCCAAAACCATGGAATAGCAATGATGCTGCAGAGTTTCTGAAAATCTCGAAAACTCTATCCCCTAACTATGAGGACCTAAACGAAAAGTTGTTAGAAATCTTTGCTAAAACTGCAGCTGGTAATCTTGGTGCCATGTGTGCTACTATTGGTGGCATTGTCGCACAAGAAGTCATGAAAGCATGCACAGGGAAGTTCAATCCAATTTATCAGTGGTTCTACTTTGATGCCATTGAGTGTTTGCCAGAAGATCTCTCTCAAATGTCTGAAGAAGATTGTAAGCCAGTAAATGACCGCTATGATGGTCAAACTGCAGTATTCGGACGTACTTTCCAGAAGAAACTTGGTGCTTTGAAATACTTTGTTGTCGGAGCTGGTGCTATTGGCTGCGAGCTTTTGAAGAACTTTGCTATGATGGGAGTTGGATCTGAAGGTGGACAAGTCATTGTTACAGATATGGATTTAATTGAAAAATCAAACCTTAACAGACAATTTCTTTTCAGGCCCCATGATGTTCAGCGCCCAAAATCAGTTACAGCCGCTAAAGCCATACATAAGATGAATCCGAAAATGAATGTGACAGCTCATGAAAACAGAGTTGGAGTGGAAACGGAGAAAATTTACAATGATTCCTTCTTTGAAAGCCTTGATGGTGTTGCTAACGCCTTAGATAACATTGATGCGCGAATCTACATGGACAGGCGTTGTATCTATTATCAGATACCTCTGCTTGAATCAGGTACATTAGGAACAAAAGGTAATACCCAAGTTGTTGTACCGCACTTAACGGAGTCGTACAGTTCATCTCAAGACCCTCCAGAAAAGAGTATTCCAATCTGTACGTTGAAAAACTTCCCGAATGCCATTGAACACACTTTGCAGTGGGCCCGTGATAATTTTGAAGGCTTGTTCAGACAAGCAGCAGAAAATGCAGCCCAGTACATATGTGATCCCAACTTTATCGAGAGAACTCTTCGTCTACCTGGTGTACAACCTTTAGAAATTTTAGAATCGGTTAAAACTGCTTTAGTTGATGAAAGACCATACAATTTTGAAGATTGTGTTGTGTGGGCACGACATCATTTTCAAGATCAATATTCCAACCAAATCCGTCAATTATTATTCAATTTCCCTGCTGATAGTGTAACTTCAACCGGTCAACCTTTTTGGTCAGGACCGAAGCGTTGCCCATCTCCAATTGAGTTTGATGTTAATGAGTCCTTACATTTGGATTATGTCATAGCTGCTGCGAACCTCAAAGCTTCTGTGTATGGAATTCCAGTGAACAGAGACCGCCAGGCTATCGCAGAAATGGTTAAAAAAGTAAAGGTTCCAGAGTTCACTCCCAAGTCTGGCGTGACGATTGCTGTGACTGATGCCCAAGCATCTGAACAAATGGCCAACGGAAGTGGGAACTTAGATCAAGATAGAATCGGACAGTTGCAGAGTGAATTGCCCTCCAGGAGTCAGCTGAGTAATCTGCGCATCACGCCGTTAGACTTTGAAAAAGATGACGACACCAATTTTCACATAGATTTTATTGTAGCTGCCTCTAACTTACGAGCCACAAATTATTCAATTCCAATCGCTGATCGTCACAAGAGTAAACTCATTGCCGGTAAAATTATCCCTGCCATTGCCACAACAACCTCTGTTGTAGGTGGTTTGGTTTGTTTAGAACTGATTAAATTAGCTCAAGGTTTCAAAAGTTTAGAAAGATACAAGAATGGCTTCGTCAATTTAGCTCTACCATTCTTTGGATTCTCTGAACCTATTGCAGCCCCAAAACTCAAATACTATGACACTGAATGGACACTTTGGGACCGCTTTGAGATCCAAGGTGAAATGACCATGGGTGAATTTATTAACTACTTCAAAGAAAAATACAACCTCAAGATAACTATGCTCTCCCAAGGCGTTTGTATGCTGTATTCTTTCTTCATGCCCCCAGCAAAGGTTCAAGAAAGATTGAATCTTTCCATGACAGAGGTAGTGAGGAAAGTTTCCAAAAAGAAAATTGAACCTCATGTCAGAGCGCTTGTTTTTGAGCCCTACTGTACTGATGAAGAAGGAAATGATGTGGATGTTCCGTTTGTCAAGTATACGCTGCCCACTCCGTAGAAGCTCTCCCTTTAACATGAAAAGGTGAATATTCTTATCTTTCAATTTTTCACTGTTGTCTTTCTGCATTATTTTCTATTCTGCATGCATTCTTTTCTTAAATCTCTGATTTCTTGAGCATAGTAAATGATGACTCGTCAGAAAAAATTTGAAAAAGCTGTTAAGCTGTGAAAAAAAACCCTAGCAGAATCTCTCTCTGCCAATCAGACAGATGAGACTAAGAAAAAAATGGTTTTTTCACTCAAGCTCTATTGTTGCACATAGGAAGGTAGGTATAGTGGTGGCAACCATCGGAACTCCCCAATCTTTGGCCATCTCTGACCTTTCATAGTATACCAGCAGCTCAGCCCTGTACAAATTGTTTTACATAAAGTATTGAAACAGGAACCTGGAAGAGATCTACTTTTCACTTTTTTTTATTTTTCACATTCAAGCAGGTGAAAACCTGTAGATAAAGAAAATTAAGTCTGGCAATAGAAATGGTAAGAAATATAAGCGAAGTGCATCAAATTTCAATCGTCACTTGAGCAATAATCATGGAAGGGAGAAATAATGAGAATAGTATGTCACTCAACATTTCCAAATGAATGAGGATTTTACAACTTTAAGACGTCATTTCTACTTCACAAGTATAGACTTTTCAGCATAATTGCCACTGTAGAACTCTAGTTCCTCTCTGATGTTTTGCATTTTCCTCTTTTCACAGGTGAATCATCTGTGCCTGAGTGTGGATCAACAGTGATCTGAGTGCGGAGCAGGAATATGAGTTCACTTCACTCTCTATGGTTTGAGTCATGAATTAATTTTTAATGCAATTTTGAAATTTTCTCATTTTATTCAAGAATTTTTTACCTTTTTTCTCTTTTATTTTTTGAATGTACCCATTTCATGCTATCATGCAGGACTGTAAATAGTTTTCTCTCAGCATGTAAACTGAAGGATTAAAAATTTGTCGTTTGTCGAAGATGAAGGAAACGCGCTATTTCTCATCAATTTTGGCGTGGTATTTTTCTGGTTTCATTCAATTTTTTCCTGTTCCTAAGCTAATGAAGTATTCTTCTGAAAAACTATCAATTGGCATGTAAAGTTATTTATAATTTTTTTTAAACAATTTAAATCCTTTGGAATCAGCTCCTAGTGATTGAAACAATCAAGTTAGGAGTACTTATTATTCAAGCGTATCTAAAGTCTGTCATTCATTGTGTCCATTCTAAAGCTCAATTCACAAACTTTAACTTTTCTTCCAACATTATTGGATCGAAAGTTTTACTGAGTAATTCAAATAGTAAAAATTTCCATTCACTGGAGTTGGAGAAAAAGTTGGATGAAAAATTGGAACCGTCAAATTGGATTTCACTGACCGATAAGTTTTCTATTTATCCCTCAAAGATTTCACGGAACACACCACTCCAATTTTTTTTCCTTTCTCATTTATATATATTTACAATTGCTGTGAAATGTGTCGGTAATTTTTCAATCCAACCAATTTTTTATTAACTTTTAAATAGTTTTTGATGAACGTTTTGTATGTTTTAAATAAATAAGAAATTACATTCAGAACACCACTTCAGTTTCAAATGTGAAAAATGCTAGATTTTAAGGTACAAGATGAAAAAAAAAAACTAACGAATCAAATTTCAAAACTGTAAATTCACCTGATTAATATTAAGTTATTTGAGTTGTTTGGTTTTCAATTTGCCTTGGTAGAAGAGGAAATCTGAAGTACTGTGGCGCTATTCAAGCAATCGTTCTGGAGAATTACGTTATTTGCTGCAATTCGAAAGAAACAGTTTAATTATCGTAATGTCTTGAAACTAAATCTATGGAGTGTAGAACGCCTTTTCGCAATAATTAAATCTAATCTCATTTTTACTCAATTTCTTAATCTTATTGAGTAATGGAGGGTCGAGCTTGAGCTTGTAAAAAAAAGCTTGATTTCTTGAAGTGCAATTCATTTAACACCGTGGCACAATTTTTCAATTTACTCGACTGCATTAATTTGAATTTATAGTGTGAATTAACAAGAACCATTCTATCAGGTATGCCTCTGCTCGTCAGCTTCATTCTCTGAATCTACAATAGTTTTATCAACACTTGATAGAACTGTGATCATTGCTAATAGCTCAATAATACAATTTTGGTTTTAGTTGCAATGCAGAGATTCTTTAGAAGAAAGGAAGGAAAGCATTGCAATGCTGCCAGGAATGTGCATTGTAGAGAATCACCTGGAACTCTTGTCTTTCAAGGGATTTTCCTCATTTTTCCATAACTACAGTTTTGGTACATGCATATTTTGTTGACCAGAATTGGATTTCAGGGGACACAATCATAGCAGCATTGAAAGGTGTGGATACCCCTTAACCAAAGAACTCTGTAATTGCAATGCCTAGGAATCGTACATGTGATTTTTCCGAAGTTTATCATTTGTCCAGTCCTGAAAGAATGTGTCTCAAATCAGCTGGCAGCAACCGTAATTTTCATCTTCTATCACTTAACATGTCCAAAGCTTATCTAGCTTATCTTTAGCTTATTTCGGGTTTTATTTTTGTATTTTTAATAGTATAAGATCCTTCTTGTAAAATGATTTTGCTCTTTCCCCTCTATTTTTTATTTTGAATGTTTCTCTTTTTACAAAGTATTCACTCAATTGTCTCTCTCGAAGAACTATTCATACCTACAGGCTGTCATCTTGTAATTGTTTCGATTGAACTGATCAATAAATTTTAGGACTGTAATTTCTAATGTTTAATTTCTTGTTTAACGATTAAGAGATTGGTTTACTTTATAATCTTAAGAAAACTAACACTTGGCGTCTTTTCACTTTTAGTTGTCATTTTTTTATTTCAATCATAACTAATTTGAGAAACCTTAGCAGGCTTTCAGATAAGCCACTGATTTAACAGTCTAAAAGTAAGCAAAGTTTGGACTGAGCTACTGTCAAGCCCTTCCTGTATTTTTTAATTCTATAATATTGAGTTTTTATCTCCTTCATCGCATTTACATATTTTTTTATTTTACTAGCAAATGATTTATCGCAGTTGTAAGCTCTATAATAAAATGATGAAGTATTATTATAATTCATCATGGTATTTTTTTGCCCTATTTATTCTTGACACTTAGCTCTATGTCTGAAGCTCTTGTTTTTGCAAGGAGCATCAGTATTCAGTGAGTTTAGTAGAAGTACAGAATAATTATTTCTAGTTACAGAAAATTCACCGGCAACAAAAACCCAACTGAGAAATAAAGAAGATCAGCCTCACCTCTCTCATTGAAAGTTAGTATTTTTGTTGCGGAAAGTCTCATTAATTTTGTTCACTTTGTCCAAATTGGGTGACATGTTTTCCATGATTTTGCCATTCATTGATGTCTTAATTTTTTTGAGCCTTAAACAATAGAAAATCTCATTTTTACTTGAAGGAGTCAAGTGTTGCTTTTATATTTTGAGGGAAGCGTAATTAATTTGAAAGAATTCTTTCAAACCTGTGGCTCAAATAAACTTTAACCTTGGGCTACAACTGAGCACTTGCATTCAATTACCTCACTTAGTACGCCTTCAGATGAGTCTCACTCAAAATGACTGCTACACCACAGCCAAACTCCTTTGTCTGTTGTACCTATTCGTCCTTTTTCTATATTTCTTAAAAATTAATACAACTAATAAATATTTGAAGCATTTTTTCTCGCAGTCAACATCCCTTATGTTGGTTGTTATAACTGCTACAAAAGACAGAAGTTTGGAAGGTCCTAAAAAGTGGTCACAAAAGTACGTAGATTTATAAATGATTGTGTAATTTAGACTGAATCTGTCATAAAATCGTTTTTGTGAGATTTTAATTTCACAAAATTAATATTCCTCCATAAGAAATTTCAGTCACCAGTGATTTTAAAGTGGGACCAGTTAGAAATGTTAACACAAAAACAAACAGAAAAAAAAGAGAGAAAACACCTTCAATTTGACTGCACGCAATCCTGCATCGCACAAAAGCAGCTATAATTTATGTGTCCAACTGAAACCATTACAGGAGTTCAGGAATCGCTTTGTGATGGTAAATTTAAGAAATCTACATTGTGAGACCGTGGATGGCGTTATTATTTCCTGAAAACTTTGGTAATCATTTTCTGGTAGATTTAAATCAAATATCTGATGAAAAATGAAGTGATATCCCACACTAAAACCCTCAGGAGGGTGCCATATGGACAGTAATAAACTAGAGAACTTGACCGGCCAAATGGCACCCTCCTAAGGGTTTTTTTGTGGGATCATCTGTACAAATTTTATCTATACTCTCAATATAAGTACTATGAATTCAAGAGGAAAATTATCTTTGTAAATATGATTTTTTTTATTTTCTATTATTTCAGTAATTTTGTGGCAAAGAATGTATGTTGCATAATCCTAGCAACATTGGAATGCTCTTGGCTCCTTTTTGCAAAATGCAATCCAATTTTTCATTCTCTTCTAGAAGTACTTAAATGACAAGGAGCAGTTGTAACGAGGCTCGAATCGGCCTGAGTTCGTTTCAGATTTTAAAACATTTTTATTTTTCATTAAATTTTTTAAGTATTCGCTTTCTTCTTGAAGGAAAGGGGACTCAAGCTGATCTTCAGAGGTGTGTTATGTTAAAATGAGTGCATCCTGGTATGAAGTGCAGTTTGTGTTTATTTTTGTTTCAAAAAATTAATAGCTGCTTTCAATCTGAAAGTTTTTAAGAGCCTTCGTTCTGATACTCGAGAGTAATAAAGAGGGGGGGGGGGGGAAATCAAGGAAGTTGTTGAAGAATTGCATTGGTATTAGTTTTTCGAAGAAAAATTATGACGGGGAGTAGGAAGTTAGCATCAACGTCGGAAACTGAGAGATGTGTGGAAAAGAGCAGTTTCGCATTTCGGTCATCGATTCCCAAAAAGTATGTCTGAGCATGAAAGGAAAAACTGAAATAGTCTCTTTCTTTCACTTAAAGAACTTGGGGGCTAATTAGATATTTGGTGGCGGAACTATAACTGTCGAACTAACCCACAGGTGAAAAACTGAGGAAGGAACACTGCCGCGCAGCCCGTAGACCAGCGCGGGCTTCTAAGTCACTAGGATGACTAGGAGCACAAGAGTGCATCATGCCACATTGCCTTATCGCCTCCCGTTCAACCCACTAATTGTCAGGAGTGTTCCGACCACTAGGTAAAGATCGGGGAGGAGAGAGAGGGAGAAAGTTGGGGATTGAGGAGGGAGGGGTGGGTGGCTGGAGGGGGGATAGTACTATCTACATTATTTTTTTTATTTACTTTAGCAAGCGAGTATTCTGTTTGATTTAAATTTTTTATTTTTAAACATTTAACATTTTTACCCACTTTCAAAAAGGACCGGGGGCCCCCCGAAAAAGCCACAATATTTATATAATGGGGAGACAGATCCTGCTGATTAATGGAAATAATTAAACAAGAAATAAATGGATCAATCTTCAAAAAAATTGGTCGGAGACCCTCTTACAATATGCGGAACGAGAAATTAAGGTCCCTTTTCCCGGACCTATTTCCAAAAAGGGCCCAGCAAGCTCAAAAATGGTGACTCGGAAATACGTAAGATGAGGCGAGAGATCCGGAGTTCTAAACGCGATTTTAAAAAAATTCAACACATCAAACTTCATGAAAATCGGCGTGAAACTCTCTCAAGATATATGAAACGAGAAATGATATGGTCCTCTTTCCCGGACCTGTTTCTAAAAAGGTCCCACCAGCCTCTAAAAGGGCGATTCGGCAATACATTAAATGAGCCAAGAGATCTGAGGTTATAAGAGCAGCATAGAAAATGATATGCACTTTAGTTTGTGCTGCCAAAAAATTAGAGACCAGCTAAACATCTTTCAAGATTTGGGGATTTGGGGGGAGGCATCTTTAAACATTTTCAATATTTTATGGAGAAACGCACTTAATGCTAATTTTCCACCCATATTCTAGCATATTCGTATTTTCAAAGTGTTTTTTCACTGAAATAAAGGGACTCAAGTTTTTAAAGGATTCTTGGATTCTAGTTATTGATTCTTGCAGGTCAGAGTACAAAGAAGCAGTATTTATTTGTTTGAGAAAAATGAGTCAGAATTTCTGAATTTCATGGCACCAAATGGTCGAAATGAATTTTGACCAGCAAAAAAATGAATGAAATGAAAAATTGCATGAATTATGCAGCTGAAAAATGATGCTTTGAAGTTTGATGTTCAACTTTAAAAAGTGTCACACTGTGACTAGCTTCAGTAGAACATCCAATATGACTGTTATCTTTGAACCTTTTTTTTTTTCAAAATCAGAACTTGCAGCTAGCTCTCCAAATATCTCACATTTCAAAGTTAACAGATTGAAAATTGTTTTCTTCTTCTCCTTTTCTTGTTTCAATCAAATAGTTAAGACTTAGTTAAGACCTTTGAAAGTTAGAAGCTTACAGAAGGCAAAAGAGGGCTTGCAGTAAAACTAAGAGCTTCACATACTATAGTTGTACAAAAATGCATTTATTATTAGGAGTACAAAGAAAAACGTATGATTTAATTAACAGCCAGAAACAGTATCACAAGGCAGATTGCATTCTATGCAGCGAAAATTATATATATGCAGGTACGAAAATCAAAAAATAAAAATTATTCCTCTCAGATTTAGAAAAAAATATTGAACACAATAAGGAACTGAAGATAAAATGCACTATATGAGGTTACTGTTACTGTATAATTGAGTTTCAGTTGTAGATTAAGTCAGAGATTTATAGTTCGAATAAACAATTTTAGTTTATCATTAAATAACTTTAAAACAATTTTATAATACGCCCTTACACAGGCTATCTCTTCAAATAATACCTTCTGACTGGAGGGTGAAATAAATAAAATAATATCAACCATTTTGAATGAATCGATCACAGGTACATTCGTCACCTTCCGGCCAAAGTATCATAAGTGCCATACGACATTTAAAAATTTCTGCCTCCATTTTATTTTTTTACAGAGAAATTGTTGGTTGAATCTGTTTGAAAATTTCACTGAATTTAATCGGTAGCACCAAGCGAAATTTTCGGACAGCTTTGTTGGACAATTTCTCTGTAAGAAAATAAAATGGCAGCAGAAATTTTTGAACATTGGATGACGCTTGTGATACTTTTGCCGGAACGTGACAAAATAAAACATTACAGGTAAGAAAAGATCTAAAAGTATCCATCAAAAAAGCGCTAACAGTTTTATAATACGCCTTTCTACGGGCAGTCACTTCAAATAATATCATCCGACAGAAAGGAGAAATAAGTAACCAACCATTTTGAATGAATTGATTACAGGTAACACATAGTTATGATTATTAAACCAGCACAGAAAGGATTAATGTGTGGATCACATTTAGCAAAAAATAACCAGCGCTGTTACAGTGTTTTAAAAACCGTGCAACTCCTCCCTCTCTCTTAAACATACTTAATGTAAGTACAGTGTTAAAATTTACACAATTATTTTCCCTAAAAATTAACAACTTTTCCATCGGAAGCCAAAGCTATTTGCTGTTCTGGGAGATCGCTTTAATATTTATGAGGAAGCAACATTTTTACAACCCTGAAATTGCGCTGGTCCCTATTTGCAAAATGCGATCCATAAAAGAAGATAATACTCTCAGAAAAATAATGAAAACTCCAACAAAAGCATCATTTGTAATCAACCAAAATGAGGACACCCTTTTTGAATGAATTGATCACAGGTAACACATAGTTATAATTATAAAACAACAGAGAGTGGTGAACATTTTAAAAATTTTTATCACAGTTGACTTGTGGCATCTACCCACGAAGTCTCCAACAGAGTAAGGATATATAAAGAAAATAGAAACTCTCAGAAAAATAATAAAAATTCCAACAAAAGCATCATTTGTAATTAACAAATAGGAATTATAAAAAATAATACTGATCATAGTTCTTTTAATGATAATTAATGTTAGTTTACCGTACTGATAAAAAATCAGAGGTAAGAGAGGATCAAGAATCATCCATCAAAAAAGCCCTTAATTTCTCATAGGAGCATCGGATCTACATACAAACGGGTACAATCATATAAAATATTACAGTTTAGAAAGGATCAAAAAGCATCCTTAAAAAATTTGGTACAATATCTTATAAGTTATAATATTAATAGGTCAGATGCATTGGTCACAGAATCGTGTTTTGATGCTCGATTCTTGTAGATTAGCTAAAATTATTAAGATCTGTCCAAACCGCAAC
Source organism: Bemisia tabaci (assembly GCF_918797505.1). Taxonomy (NCBI): domain Eukaryota; kingdom Metazoa; phylum Arthropoda; class Insecta; order Hemiptera; family Aleyrodidae; genus Bemisia; species Bemisia tabaci. Next base: position 53,640,157 of record NC_092797.1, read on the forward strand.
TTTCTACGTTCAATATTAACCGAGATATTGCCCTTTGAAAAGTCGGGTCTATGACATCATCCACCGCGGTAGTGACACCCTTGGTTTCTTCCACCTCGCTTTCATCAGAGTTTCATGTTAAGTAACCAGTGCAAATGTGTGTCACACTGACTGATGAAAGCAAGGTGGAAGAAACCAAGGGGATCAACACCACAGTGGATGACGTCAAAAACTCGACTTTTCAAATGGTGATATCTCGGTCGGTATTGATCGTAGAAAATTGCTGTTTGGACACATCTTATTATTGCTAGCTAATCTACATGAATCAAGCATCAACACAAGTTTGTGACCGGCACAGCTGACCCATTGGATGCATCAAATCAATTTAGTAGGAACTATATAAATTACTGGATTCTGGCTCATCCACATCTTTTTCATCTGTTTCCTGAAAGGTGTCAATAACATTTTTTCCATACGGCATTTCCTCGTTCTCAGGTGCATATGCTTCTGGTATTTTTTTTTTTTTTTTTGTACTACATAATTTCATGAGGTCTTTACGTTTCGATATACTGATAGGTAACCTTTCACTATAGGCCTGTTTTGGCTGAAAAGGAATACTACCAAGTTTCGACTTAATGAGAAAAATTCACTTGTAGGGTTTTTGAAACCGTAATAAACAGAAATGAGTTGATTTTTTGTGAAAACAACGGAGCTTACCTTTGAAATATTTAAATTTTGTTTTCTATTCTTTAGACAAGTCATTTTATAAGATTTTTCCGTTTCAGCCCAGTCTTGAAAATCAATGAAGGTCAAAGAAGTTGTATGGTATGGAAGTTTAGATTTACGACAGAGCGATATTGTAGTGAGCCATTGAGAGGGGGCATAAATTACTTTCTTTCTAACAAAATTTTCGATCGTGGCATGAATACCATCTACAGGCATATATGTGTGGCCTGCGATAAGAAAATTCAGATGAATTCTTTTTAAAAACTTAGATTTCAACAAAAAATGGTGAATCATAAAAATTAAGTACCGATTCTTGTTTTGGCCAGTGCAATTATCACAGTGCATTATGAGATTTTCTATGCCCCTAGCATCGAGATCTGTTACATATCGGAACAAGGCTAGCAAATTTCATTTGCCCCCTTTTAACCTTCGGTCTCATTCCAAAGGAAGCAAAAACCGTCTTGAGTTTTACACTCATACACTGTAAAATTGTAAACAGAAACTTTCCTTGAAAATCCCAGTAGCATGTTATCCCCATGGGGAGAGCTGAAAACTATCTGAAGATCAAAGGATATATGTACATAGTGACCTTACTCCACTGGAATCATCAAGACGAGAAATATTCTGGTCTTTCGGATCTTATGCATCTCTGGCGCATCTGGAGACCTCTAATCTATGTCTGTCTATGTGTAGCCATTTCTGCTCTTTTAATATTTTCCTCACCTAAATCCGACACTCTAGTACATTTTTCACACTTGTCTTTTTTGGGTACATGACATCCTAAATTAAATTGACTAAAAACGTTGCGGAAAACCCTACCTGAAATAGGTATTCTATCATTTTTGATACAATTTAGTTTCTACAACCTATACAAATTGGTAATGATTCCAATATCTGATGGCAGATAAAGCTTTTTTATGTTTTTTCTACAGTAATGTGATGACACTGCCGGAATACTGTCAATGAATTGTTTGGCATGTTTTGGCATTATGTGTCCGGTCAGTTTCAGCTTTGTTAGGAGGTGTATGTTTACCTCTGGCATCGGTTTTGGCAGGATTGCCAGTGGAACTTGTTCAGAGCCCAAAATTTAAGACGAACAAATTGTTCAATGCCATTAATGTTTAATTTATATTCTGTATTAAAGGAGCCACTTGACTCACCACCCTTCTTTCTATGCCTTTTCACAGGGACCGGTTTCATACAACTTAACAACCAATTCTTCTGGGGTCTTTGAGACCATGGTATTCAACAAAAATTATTTTCCTATCTTCTTCAAGAATGCTTTCACAATTTTTATAACAGGAAGTATTATCACAGCATGGATTTGGCTTCATTGATTTATTGGACCCTGCATCTGCAACCATTTTTTTCACTTGTCTTTTTATTCAATTTAGAAGAGTCAATTTGAACAGAATTTTGGGACGATAGTGGAGAAGTTCGTAAAATAGAAGAACTAGGTTTGGTAGGCTCAACAACAGGGTCTTGAAAAATCGAGTCTTGTGGAGTCAGACTAGGAGAAGTAGGTTTGGTAAGATCAACAACTGGATCTTGAAGAATTGCGTCTTGTAGAGGCAGGGCAGAAGAATTAGTTTTGTCAAGTATAACAACTGGATCTTGAAGAGGTGGATCTTTCGGAAAATTTTCAAGCGAAGAAGAATCAGAGGTATCCACAAGAACATGGGTGTAATTATCATCAGGTACATGATCCATAACGTTGAAATCAAAGCTGATTGGCACTCCACTAGCTAACAATGCTTCCCAATTCATTTGGGAATTCAAATTTTCTTTGCCCATCTGGAACATGCAGAAATAGAAATAATTAGAATTGCTGAGGAACTTTTGAATTGAAACTGAATAAAAGCTGAATTCTGAAGTGTACTGCTTTAATTGTAGAATCAATCAAATCATTAGGACCTATTACATTGATTTTTTCCAGTGTATACTGATACAGGGACAAGATGCACTGGCCAATCATTCAAAGTTAGAGGGAGTATATGTGGTAGATGCCTACAATCCTCGATCAATAGGATGCGTTGAGAGCTCTGTGGGGTACAAATTTCCTTAGACAAATTGAGACCAAGCACGTTGGATTTTCAGTGAGGCACATTTAATTCTCGGGGATCCAACGGAACAACAGTCATGTATTTTTTGATTTCACCTATTGTTGACTGATGCTGGTCGGCTGTTGGCATTATGGCGGCTTGTTTACATCCTTCCTAATCAATTGAAAAGCGGAAAATTTTCCCATTTTTCCTTTGAAACTCTTCCAATTTTTCCTTTAAAACTCTTCCAATTTTTCCTTTGAAACTCTTCCAAATTGTCATAAAATGACTTATTACTAGGTAAAAAATTAATTCACCCCTTTTACTCAACAATTGTGATACTTTTGGTGGTTTCACTTTATGGAGTGAGAAGCAGATTCCTCGAGACTCTGAGCCTGGTCCTCAGATTGTTCAACTTCTTAATGGATAATTTTAGTTATCGAACTTTCTTTTGACTTTAAATGGTGTATAATTTTTCTAGACAGTATTAATACCGTGAGATCAAATTCTCAATCTATTAACCTCCATATCATGCCGCAGGATAGAGATATCTTAGCTATCGGAGATCTGTCCAGAACCTGATCACAGCTGCACTGCCAGTCTTACAGATTCACTGTAATGAAATTTGATGAAAAAAATTTACTATCTATGTCATGAGCTGCTCATTATGATAAGTATCAATCGTGGATCAAATGTTTGATGTCTCCAACATCCTATCTCTAAGCCTGATGTACTGCGTTGAAAGCGGAGTGTTATGGCTGCGAAGCGTTGATATTTGTTGTTGAGGAGGCGTGTAAATGAAACGTTTGGATAAGCTCGCAAGCTGTACGAATTCTTTTGTGTGTGGAAAATAACTGAATGTCCAGAATTCTAAACATCTGGCCGTATCTCAAGTACCTAAAGGAAATGTTGGTCAGGTCAGAGTTTGTGAATCCTTGGCAGCAGTTCATGCAATTCTTCTACGTATTTAACAACTTCGCTCATCAAAGTTAGGTAAGTGAGAGACCGCTCAGTTCCATTATATTATGCTTGTAAGTATTAGTCCATAACTCCATAGTGTGAAAAATCCTTGGAGGGTGAAGTGCCCATCATCTGATGGAGTTCGTGAGATTTGTTTATGAACTTTTCTTCAAGATTTTTCTCTCCATTTTACCAGTATTGTCTCTTCCACCACCATCATAAAGTATTTCAACCCTGCATTAAATGAGGAATGATGTATACGCTATCAACTTTGCCTTAGAATTCCTAAAATTGGGAGTCCTGAAACTAATAAAGTAGCTTCACTGTTAACATTTGCTAGCTTAGTTGGCAGTAAAACTCTCATTAATTCGGTGAAAATAAAAGTAAATGTTTTTTCTTCGCTCATTTCGATGAGAAAACACATTGAATACATATAAATTGTGATACTGGATGCAACTAATACTACTTTCTGTAAAATTGGAAAAATGTGTAACTCGAATAAAGGAAAGAGGATCTCACCAGGGTGCTCTCTTACAACTTATAGATCAAAATTCGTGATATTTCGAACCTTAAAGGTTCTTTCATCATTCAGAAAGAAAGAAACTAAGTTTAGTTTGAACAGGCATCTTTCAAGAGCGAAATGTGACAGCTTATTTACAGTTTTTAACTTTTTCATAATGCTTCGAATCTACCTCTTGACGAGAACAGGCGAAGATTCGAACCGCGCAATACTTATCGTTGGTTTACAAACCTTGGTTGGTTTACCAAACTTTAATGAGCAAAGTTGTTAAGTACGTAGGAGAATTTCATTAACTGCTGCCAAGGATTCACAAACTCTGACCTGACCAACATTTCCTTCCGGTACTTGAGATACGGTCAGATGTTTAGAATTCTGGACATTCAGTTATTTTTCACACACAAAAGAATTTGTACTGCTTACAGGCTTATCCAACCGGTTCATTTACACGGCTCCTCAAAAACACATATCGACTTTTTGCAGTCGTAACGCTCTGCATTCAATGCAGTACATCAGGCTTTGGGATAGGATTTTGGAAACAGAATTATTTACAGAAAATTATCTTGAAAAAATTATACACCATTTACAGTCAAAGAACATTTCGATAACTAAAATAATTATCCATAAGGATGTTGAACAATCTGAGGACCAGGCTAAGTCTCGAAGAATCTGTTTCTCACTGCATGAAGTGAAACCACCGAAAGTATCACAAATGTTGAGTAGAAGGGGTGAATTAATTATTTACTTAGTAACAAGTCATTTTATGACAATTTCGAAGAGTTTCAAAGGAAAAATTGGAAAATTTTCCGCTTTGCAATTGATTAGGAAGAATGTAAACAAATCGCCATTTCGCAAACAGCCCACCAGATGCGACTAGCACTAGTCAACATTAGGCGAAATCAGAAAAATGATGACCGTTGTTTTGTTGAATCCGCGAGAATTAGATGTGCCTCACTAAAAATACATTGGCAGAATAGGGCGTGCTCAGTCTCTATTTGTCTCTGCAAATTTCTGGAACGGTATAACTGCACTATTTTGGATCTTTTGGTGTTACCTTTTTACTGGCCCTTGCAGAGCTTCCTATAGTTAGATAAAAAAAAGTACTTTCCTGTTATAATTTCGTAAAACTAGGCTAATGATTAAATAAAAAAAATTGTAATGGAAAAATTCTCCTTTAACCCAGCAATACTTTCTTTCTAAGTAAACATGTACACTTCAAAATACTGATGCTATGTTTGCTTTGAGGGCTGTAATTGAATCAGTGAGGATGAAAAAATGCCAACTTAGAAAAATATCCATGTTCAGGGGACTCATTAAACTGCACAGTAGCGCATCCATGCGTATTTACAGTGCATCCATTGCAATTTAGCGTTTTGAGTGTCTTTCCATACATCTTTTTTGGCACTAAAAAGCTTTTTTACACTGACCATTTCACCTACTGTGCAGTTTTTTGCATCTTCTGAACATTTTAATTTTTCCCAGTTCTTCATTCTCACTGCTTTCATAAGAAGTGTTCTATCCCTCTTTTTTGGACAGTGCAGATTGCAAGTTCTTGCAGTGACTCTTTGTTGGATGGACTGGGTGGTCGTGGAAGTCGAAAATAGGAAAAGCTTCATACAAACGTCAGTTAGTTTCTAATGCACTCAAACACAATGTGGCTTGGCTTTTTGAGACTCAATAAATGATTGCCATACTTAAAACTCTAGTCAGATACAAACTAAGTGTAAATGATGAAAAAATTAAGGTTTTAGCTTGCCATGAGAAAGGAGAATCATTCTTCTCCTTTAAAATATCTCATCTATTAGGGATGACATCACACTTTAATACATATTTCGACTCTACCTGTATGCACATCAATTAAACCCTAACTTCACTTTCTGGGCTCTGCAGACCACTGAAAACTTGGTAAAGATTATAAAAAATAGGTACAAGACCAAGAACTCACCTCTTTTCAACTGGATGTTCTGGGTCAGTATTTCAACAGTCCTCTGACGACTGGCTGATTTGAAGGCAGATCAGTCTTCAAAAAATAGAAAACACAGTAAGCAAGTTAGGGATGCTATAGCCGCCGACACTTGTAGGCACTATGTAGAGGAATTACCACCTTGAACATGACCAAGAACTACTTGTGTTCGACTTCGCGTTGTAGAGAAAATCCAATGAAACCTCCTGCAAAATAAAACAATGAAAATTTCAAGCTGGAAGAAGACAGTACAGTAGTAAAAGTAATGGTTAATAAGTTGCCTACCACAATGTTTTAGGTACATAGCGATGGTGAAACTGCAAAAAGCGTATATCAGTTGTATTGCTTCAAAAATTTCTGCTCCTATTTTATTTCTTTAAAAAGATACTAGACCAATAGCGTGGTCTAAAATTCTCAAAGAAAATCCTTTGAAAAGAGCAGAAGATTACTGAAGTTTTAAAAAAAACGACGTTGGAATAACTGTAAATATTAGCTAGACCACGAGTTCAGAACCTCAAGTTTCCTGACTTTTCTAAGCCAGCATTGATTCCTTGACTTTTGAAGGTTTTGCAGCTCATCAGAAACCCTTTAAAGATTACAAAATACATATACACGACCAATTATTCACCACTTTCTGACTAGATGTTTAGTGCCAGTACTTTCACAGTCCTCTAACGACAGGTTCAGTAAGGTTGGATCCTCCTCCAAAAACTAGAAAACACAGTGAGGTAGCTGGGCATGGTATAATCGCCAGTACTTAACTTTATGTACACGAATTAGCACCTTGAACAAGAACGCTTGTGTTCTACTTTGAGTGGTAGGGGAAACCCACTATAATGATGCCGGCTGAAAATCAAAACAATATGAAGCCGGATAAATACAACAGATTACTGCTGTGGTAAAGAAGAATGCCTTATGAGCATTTATATGTTGTCTGATCTATCTTGATAAAAGCGAGAATTTTAAGGGAAATTCGCAAACATACTCCTTCCAATTTACAGAGAAGATGATAAGGAATTTTAGATAAAATTATTAGTTGGATAGAAAATTTTGAGGGAAAAAAATTCCTTAATTACCTCAAAAATTACTTCTTGATTGGGAGAGGTTTGGTAAAGTGTGCATGTTCATACAGCGTCTATTCTTAACACAGCAGAGTAGGTTGTTACTGTTAACACATTCCTTGCTACAGTGTTTTGGTTGTGTATCAAAAGTAAAAATGCAGTTACGGTGTTTTAAAATCTCAGCCCCTATTCTATATTTTGAAAGGAGACTAGACCAACACTGGCTTGAATTTCTCCCAGAAAATTCTTTTCATAGAGCAGAAAAATGTAATTCAGTTTAATGAATGAGCTGTGTACATAATAGATGGACTTAATGTTCACAATCTTCAGTTCCTTGAATGTCTAGGCTTCTCGTATAGTCTCTGACTTTCCAGGTTCCACAGACCACCAGAAACCTTGTTATAATAGTTCAAAGAAACATATGCAAGTTCAATATCTCACCTCTTGACAACTCGACGTTTTAGAACAGCATTTTTTGAGTCCTCTGATGACAAACTAAGTTAAGCTTGGAGGCTCCTCCAAAAAGTGGACGACATAGGAAAAAACTTGGGCATGGTACAACTGCAGACACAGGTAGAATATATGCAGAGGGATTAGCACCTTGACCAAAAACTGCTTGTGTTCTCCTTAGAGTGATAGAGCAAACCTTCTGTGATGATACTGAAAAATAAAAAAATATAAATTTCAAACTTGGTAAATATGTCCAGTAAAACAGGAGAAGTAGTTGTTAGCACATTGCTAGCCGCAGTATTTTCAGTGCGTGTCAACAGTAAAACTGCAAAAATGCATATCTTGTTTGCAATGTTTCAAAATCTTTGCCCCTATTTTCTTTCTTTAAAAGGAAACGAACCAATGCCAATTTTGCGACCTTGGAATAAAGTTACGTTCTTCTGTCCGGGAAAAGACCAATCATCTTTCAAACTTGATCTGTGTTTAGAAAAATGGTCAACAAAAGAAAAAACTCGCCTCCTTCATACTCTGAAGCAGCATCTAACATTTCTAAAACAGATGCTAAGACAACATAGTTAAATTAATTTTTAAAAAGGAATAAAAATGCACAAGCTCTTCAATTACATGAGTATTACATTCCCAGACTTTTTCATGCATTTTCAATGTTTTTATTTCTGAAATTTCTTATGAAAATGCTTTCAACAAAAGGTTTCTCTCGCTAAGTTTTCTAACATTGAAAAAATTAAAAATTCAGGAACCTACAGGCCAAAGTTCTAATTTCCGCAATGGAGCTTGTGATTGTGATAAAGAATAATTAAATGTTACGATCAAAAGAAAGAAATCAAGAGTCCGCAGCAAAATTCCCCGACTTTTTCAGGTTTTCAATGACTTTTCATGAACTCGCTACCCTAACTTCCGAATCATATTCGATCAATCCTTGTAAACACTCCTGACAGACAAATTAAAGTGATTTTTTTGAATCTATCAGAAAGAAAAGAAAGACTACTGTAACTTCTAACAAATAAGGATCGGAGCATGAGTAAAAATTGAGTACAATTACCTAGCTTTGGATTTCATTATTCAAATGAGATCCAACCAAGATTTTCGGCCTGACCATGTTTTCTTTTTTGATTCTGTTTTTTAGGATTATGAGTTTCGGAATTTTTAACAATCAATTAGGAGAATCAGTTACTTTGTTTTTCACATAAAGGGTCTTGGGCACCAAAAACCCTTTTTGTAAACAGCACCTCAATTTTGAATTCTTGTGGATAAAGGTCACTTTTGCTTTTCCTGCAGATAATTAAAACTTTTATTTTCAGAGATGGTTTCACTTACCTAATATTTTTTTCTTCCTCTTGAGAGCGTCTTTCAGGCTTTTCATCTATACCGTAAGGAATTCCGCTAGAACATACGGATCAAACCCGTGGCCTTTGTTGAGATAGTATTTACCATTTGTGACTATTTCTGACACAATAAACGTTTCTGACTCTGTATCTGTCTTTCCTCTATTCTTCTTTTTTCTCTGTAGAAGAGAGAATGGAATCAACTTATGATAAATGACAAAGATGAATGAGAAAATTTTTCACTGGTTTAGATAATGTTCAAGACAATACACTGTAAAAAACAGGCTCATTATTGCATGGAAGTTTCCTTGTCACTTTTTTATTAAGCTGGAAGTCATTGAGGAAAAGACTTATTACTAGATATTGGAAAATTTCGCCGCGATTCGCCGCGAAATTTTTAAAATGTGCTTAGGAATCTGAAAACCAGACAGAAGCACACCTATCATAACCTCCTGATCACGAAAATAAAAAGCAAAATAACGCGAAATCGGCCACTATTCGGATTTTTCGCGAAATCGGGCGGAATCCGCGAAATCATTTTTATCGGCGAAATCTGCGAAATCCGTACATTTTCGTGAAATTTACGAATGTCTCCATGCAAGACGAAATTTGCCGCGCTTTTTTTCAAAATAAGAAATTACGGAGTTGTTTCTGAGCTTGGTCGTCATTGGCTACTACCTATCAACATTCGCCAATGGCATCAAAATACTGATGAAAGAAATGGCGGCAAACGGGGCATAAACATAACCTCAAATAATTTCATGTGAATAGATCAATTGATCATGCACGAGATCATCATGTGAAAATGTAGACAATTTCTTAGTGGTATAAATGTGTAAATATGTAAACATAAAGTTAGCAACAGATATTTTTTTTATCAAGAATAAAGCTTCTTCTGTAAAATAGGATTAGAAAGAGAGAGACTGCGTGATGGCTTGTTAAAAAAATTATAAGCTTTACTTTGAGCTGTCAAACGCAAAATGCGCTACAAAAAATAACAGCGAAATCGCGGAAATTTAAAAGCGAAATTTTCCAATGTCTACTTATTACACTGAGTAATATTTTAATAGACCACTACAAAGACAAAGTGCACATTTGCACATTATAACGCTTGTTTTCTGTCATCAAAATTTCATGAAGAACAATTATTAAAAATAACTCCTTATCAAGACATTGACGTTTTTCAATATGCGTGTTCAAACTTCTTTCTCATAGGAAAACTATGATCTATTTGAGATAAATTGCACACTAAACATTACTCTCACAGTCTCAGAGGTATGAACACACACGAACCGCAATCTTGGAGCTTAAGCTTAGCTGTTGGATGTTGTTTACACTTTGAACAATGCAAGGAGAAGAAGGAAAGCTTCTTAGTTAAGAGGACTACAAAAACTTGTATACAAAGCCCAATTTGATTCAAGTAATATCTTTGATTTTCTTCAGAACGGGAAATTTTTTGTGACCAAAGCTAAATAAAAACGCTGCTAAATTTTGCTCATTTCAGCCATTTTCGTTGTTTGAATGTTCAAGTAATTGCTCATTAGTTCATTTGGTGGAGTTTCATAAATCATAAGACCTGCTACCTCATGATTATTTAATCAATCGATATTTGTGAAATTTTATTCATTTATCGAATACTGCAAGTGTTTTTGAGGGTATTAAAAAACAAATAAACAATTATGAAAACTTGTGGTCCTCCGTCAAATTACATCAGTCAATCCACAGATGAACCAAACCCAATTTTACATGTTATATTTCGCTCCTAAAAAATGGCCTTTACAAGCTATGAAGAAGGCACTCAAGTCATGTACATCACAGTCCTATATTTATTACAATTAACGCAGAACAAGTCAGAGAGAGGAAAATGGAGAAGAAATTCAGAAAAGTAGTACTAACCAAACAAGACGAATCACTTGTATACAACATGTATACTCTTCGTTTTACCAAAGGCCAATTCGGATTGCCTTTGTCCAAAGGGATGGGTTCCCTTGCTTTTGCTATAACTTTATCTAGAGACACAATGTCTTCTCGCTCTGAATTTTTTTGAATTCTGAAAAGAGATTAAATGAAGAACTGATTAAATAAGGATTTGAGGGGAAAAAAATGAAGTTTTGTTCAAATTTACCGGCACTGTTGTTTTAGAAATGGATAAATTCTCTCTGATTTTACTGAAGAATTTTTTCCTTAAAAATAACTGCAGCTATTTTGACCTTGGGCACATTGTCATGTTAAAAAGCAAAAAATGAAAATAATTCGAGATTATGTTTTTGATTTCATCTTTTGTTTAAAAACCTAACAATAGGTACACGCCTGAAATGGCTGTAGTTTTTCAAAAGGAAAAAAAGTCTACAGTAAAATCAGCGAAAGAAATATTTATCCATTACTGAAAAAAATATTTATCCATTACTGAAAAAATATTAATCATGACAAGTGTTGCTAACTTTTTCAAAGAAATTATCCTTTAAAAAAAACTCATCACTGTAAGATAAAAATGACATTTTTACGCTTATAATACAGCTGGGTGTTTTGATCTTCATTTTCAAGAAATGCTTGATCTCATTAAGAAAACCATGCATATTATGGAGATTACTAATAATTATACAAAGTTTTTATGAAGAAAATTACAAAAATCAAAAGACAGAGGAAAAGCTTCATTAGGTAGCAAAAAAAAATTTTTTTTGACCAGAGGGAAATAGAGCAAAATTAATAGAATAAAAAGCATGTTCGCCATAAAAAATCCTCAAATTTTAGGAAAAATATACCTAACTGTTTACAAAAATATTCTTCCTCAGTTTCTCCAGTCAAAGTCAAACCATTCTATTTTCTTGTGACGTACTATGGAAAATCGTCACAAGAACATTCAAATGCTGCTAAATGTCTTCCAATAAAAACATTATTTAGGTAGAAAACTATGCACATTTTTCCTTGGTGTTTCAAATATTTTGGATTCACTTGCGAACATAATTGTCTGAAAAATTGGAAGAAAAATAAATACAGCTTTTCCAATAATTCATGTTTTATCGAAGAAAGTTTGCCCATGCCTGAAAGTTCCTATCGACAGTGTAAGTCGACAATCACATAACTCCGTTTGCAACGTTGCAGACTTCTTGTCATACTTCATTTTTTAATCGGAAAACTACTTGACAGCAATTCTTTAAAACTGCCGTGATTTTTCTTCTCTATGCGAAGAAAATTCTGCATAAACTTCAAGGAATGATGTCAATTTGTTCTCCTTTAAACAAATAACATGGAGGCGGAGATTTTATAGCGTTTTATACTTACTTCTGCCGACACTCGCGTTCTTTCTCAGTTTCTTCTTGAGAATTTATTTAACTTTCAGGCGAATCGTTCATGGGAAGGTCCATAGGCGGAGGGGTTGGTGGTGGTGTTGGAAGAGGCGGGGACAGAAGATTGTGTCCGTCCATTATCAAGTGATCCATGTCATTATTGAAAATTCCTCATTGACAGGATGCTCGGCAGCCTCTGAGAAAGTCGTTCAAAAATTACTCAATTTATGTTTATTGACATTGTGAGGACATGAAAAGGGATACAACCTAGAGAGTCGAATATGGAAATACGCTGGGAATTTACAGAGGAGAACTTTACATACAACATAGATTTTTCAGGAAAAAAATTGATCAACGTACCAGTTCATTCTTCTTTATTATCTCAATAACCAAATAATCTTGTGCTTAGGTGATGAAAAGTTATGAATCAATTTTTGTCGGATTATTTCTACCGTTCACCGTAGAAAAGAATTGGCAACCTTTGCTGATATTTTTTCAAAAATCAGGGTAACTTATAATTAGATTAAGACAGGAATGTTTATCAGGTTGGTATGAACATTTTTTCACATAAGATTATTGGCCCCTGATCACAGTAAAATTTGAGGGTTTTGTTGATGTAGGCTTCATAATAAATAGCCGAGTGAAAATGCGGGAAAAATGCTTGAAAAAAACTGCATAATACTGAATATTATTTGTGGATGCACTCAATGCATTCGTTATACTTGTGTAGAAATCTTGTGAGTTCAGCAGTGGCAAAAATGAACTTTACATGACAGAACACTGTTACAGACGGACATGACTGCAGCCAAACTTTGATGATACAATCGTTTTCGGAAAAATTCAAATGCACCGCGTTTAATTCTTGAGAAAACTAAATGAGAGGCACATCACTCATCTTCAATGATTGAACATCTGCTGTAAAATATTTTATTTCAAGCCAATAGTTCAAGATCAAAATTAGATGGTAAAATCAGCTGTATAAAAATCAACCTGACTTTTAACCTAAACGTTTCTTTACAACTATAAAGGAATTTACTAATTTTCATTTTTTCATCTGCTCAAAAGTGTTTTTAAGTTCTCAAAGGTCAAACTCCGAAGAGTTGATGATTTCCAGATTTGACGTTAAAATAGGTGCGTGGAACAGTTTTGAAGAAATAGGAGATAGACTGTGTTTTTATAATGGTTGATTCGACTGTTCGAGGGATACCAATGTATTTTGTACCTGTAAAACTTTGTTCGATGATTCTTTCAGGAAACACACACCGATCATCAAGTTCGTAATCTCATTGTACGTAACCGCTTTTCGTAATGGGCCAATATAATCAGGGGAAAAAAGAGGTGGAGCATAATAAAATGAAATAGGTAATCGAGCCTAAGAACAAACAATCACGGATTGCTCAGGGAAAATTTAATGTGTCTGACTTGAACAATAAATTGAGACAATATTTGAAAACTGGTGAAAACTTATGAATGTGATTTTCTTTAAAATCGCCAAAGTTTTTCAATGAACAGAGTAATCGGGAAAAATTACTTTTCTTTAAAAAAAAATAAATAAATAAAACGAGCTGGAGAAGAGCAGGAGATTTGTCAACATAGTTTGGGTGTCAATAAAAACATCTATAAACTCTCACAAAATTGTAGATTAAAAATCGAAGCTCAATGCTTTTGTGGAAATGGATCTCATAACTGCTTCATTTTTCTGACTTTTTAGGCTTTTTCCTGACTCCAGAATTTTGTGATTCCCTGCTTTTCCCTGATCTTTGGACAAAACTACCTCTTAGATTTTTTCCTTTGAATTGTGCTGACTGCTGTTAAATTTTGCATGAAAATTCCACTTAGATTTAAATTATAGAAAAAGGCACTTGAAAGTTGTCCCTGCTCTGTTAAACTAATACCGGCTGCAGTTCCAGAGCTGATGCTCTACTTGCTGAAGTCTTAGACTTTTCAGGTTTTATAGAACACCGAAAATCCTAGAGATTCGTTAAAAAACTGTGTAATAAAAGAAGTATTTAAATTAAGTATGACAATTTCCTGCAGATTTATCAGAAGATCAACGTTTTGTAAGACTTTAAAACATTTTGAAAAACAATGGATCGGCTGAAATTACATTTTGGATTTTTCTGATTTTTTACCTGAACGAATCGATAATTGTCTAATTATAAAAACCAACATAAGTAATGAACGGAAAAAAATGTTTCACTTTTCCATGTGCTAAACTGCGATGTTTGTGTGATGTGACTAGTCGCAACAGTGATGATATACGGAGGAAAAATCGAGTTATGTGTTTTGCGAAGTAGGAATTGACACTGTTACCTCGAGATATGTGAATTTCGAATGAAGGTATTGAGCCTCTTATTTGGAAAGTTTGATCGATTTAAGGCTTAGCGAATAATCATATTGAACTGTGCACTTCAATTCATGCACTGGAAGCTTCTGTTGATCCTACAACTTGACCAGTCATCGTGTTTTATTAATTACAATACTACAGGGTGCGGCAAAAGTCCCGGGACGGCTGTTTATTTTTTAAACGGCTACACGTAGAAAAACGAATTTTGGGGGATGTTCTTGGGTCAAAGTAAGCTACTTTTTGGCACTCCCCAAAATTTGTTTGGGGGCCCCCCTAGGGGAGGGCGGGGGGCTACTTTTTTTTTTTCAAATGGCAACCCCCCCCCCTTTGTGATACCTCATTCGAAAGATAATAAAAAAAAAAAATTTTTGGCGCAAAGCGCAGGTCAAAATGTTCATTTTTGACAAAATGGCGGCCGGTCAAAGTTCAAAATGGCGGAAATTTGGCATCTCCGTTGTTTATTGACGGATTGGTGTGAAACTCGAAATCCTAGGGCATTTCGAGATGAGAAAAACGATTCCGGCATTGGTTTTCCAGAAAAGTCAGTCCTTTTCAAAATGGCGGCGGTCAAAATAGCGGCCTCGAGCGGGAAGTGGATATTTAGGTTGCATGTCGTTGGATTTGCATGAAACTTGGTATCTGTGGGTATTTCGGCACGAGAAGAACGAATCTTTCATTGGATATCTGAAATTTTGACAAATTCCTAAATGGCGCCGGAAAAATGGCGGGAAATCAGTTTTACGGCTGTTTACCAATGGATTTGCATGAAATTCGATATCCTGGCGGTTTTTGGCTCGTTAAAAAGGAATCTTTCATTGGATTCTTGAAATATCAAATAAGGACCCTACAACAAAACGGCCAAATCGGCCTAAACACGGAATCGTACGATTTTCTCAGGGATGATAGAGGGTCTTCCCAGACACTCAAAACTGGTCATATTTTTTGCCTAACCCCCAGGGAAAAGGGGGGAGAGGGGGTCAAAGTCAAAACCTTTAAATTATCATAACTTCTCAACGGTTTGTCGTAGAAAGATGATCTTGGTGTCAAAATTCCCAGAAAAATGAGAGCTTTCAGTATATATGTATGAAATTAATTAAATTTTAAAATTTGACCCACTTTTGGGGCATTTTACAAGGTCCCTCTTTCGTAAATTTTCGTTTTTTGAGATTTTCGGTTGTTTGGTTCGCACGGATCAAAACAAAAACGATTTTAAATGAAAGTAGAGCGTTTAAGCTGTAAAACAAGCCCAAGATAATCTTGGGGAAACGATTAAAAGCGGAGTTATGAGTCTTCAAAGTTGACGCGGCGCGCGGGAACCTTGTTTGTTCCGAGTCTCAAGGTCACCTGCGCGCCCCGGATTGCCTGCAGGTTGCAAGTTTTTGTGTTTTTATGCTTCTGTAGGTCATTTTTAATGTAAATCATTCAATGAAGATAGAATAATCGAAATTTTTCAATTTTACGGGAGGAGCGAGAGGGGGCTTAGAGTATCAACCGTTATGTCCATCATACCTCATTAAACATTTGCTGACGATGACGATTCTGCTCTTATAATTTAGAAGAAACCATGGACCCTCAGTTCAAATATACATATGCTCCATACAGAACTGAACCATTTAGAAATTACAACCCATTGATGCCAAATTTTGGGGTACCCCTAATTTTAAAATTTTTTAATTGAGCTATAAGCTACAGCGCTTGACGGAACTCACTTGGTAAAGCCAAATAGTTTCGCTTAGAAGCAGACGAGCTTTGAGTTTCAAGACAAGTCTCAGTTATTCTTGAGGGGGCTATTTGAAACGCAGTTAAAATTTTTTGACGTTAATGTGGTGTACCTCGCCGAAGGCCCATTGTGTAAAATTAAAAAATTCTGATTAAACTATCTTCATTGAATGATTTACATTAAAAATGACCTACAGAAGCATAAAAACACAAAAACTTGCAACCTGCAGGCAATCCGGGGCGCGCAGGTGACCTTGAGACTCGGAACAAACAAGGTTCCCGCGCGCCGCGTCAACTTTGAAGACTCATAACTCCGCTTTTAATCGTTTCCCCAAGATTATCTTGGGCTTGTTTTAAAGCTTAAATGCTCTACTTTCATTTGAAATCGTTTTTGTTTTGATCCGTGCGAACCAAACAACCGAAAATCTCAAAAAACGAAAATTTACGAAAGGGGGACCTTGTAAAATGCCCCAAAAGTGGGTCAAATTTTAAAATTTAATTAATTTCATACATATATTCTGAAAGCTCTCATTTTTCTGGGAATTTTGACACCAAGATCATCTTTCTACGACAAACCGTTGAGAAGTTATGATAATTTAAAGGTTTTGACTTTGACCCCCTCTCCCCCCTTTTCCCTGGGGGTTAGGCAAAAAATATGACAAGTTTTGAGTGTCTGGGAAGACCCTCTATCATCCCTGAGAAAATCGTACGATTCCGTGTTTAGGCCGATTTGGCCGTTTTGTTGTAGGGTCCTTATTTGATATTTCAAGAATCCAATGAAAGATTCCTTTTTAACGAACCAAAAACCGCCAGGATATCGAATTTCATGCAAATCCATTGGTAAACAGCCGTAAAACTGATTTCCCGCCATTTTTCCGGCGCCATTTAGGAATTTGTCAAAATTTCAGATATCCAATGAAAGATTCGTTCTTCTCGTGCCGAAATACCCACAGATACCAAGTTTCATGCAAATCCAACGATATGCAACCTAAATATCCACTTCCCGCTCGAGGCCGCCATTTTGACCGCCGGCCAGCCGTTTTACGGCTGTTTACCAATGGATTTGCATGAAATTCGATATCCTGGCGGTTTTTGGCTCGTTAAAAAGGAATCTTTCATTGGATTCTTGAAATATCAAATAATTTCATGCTAATCCATCGGTAAAGAGCCGTAAAACTGATTTCCCGCAATTTTTCCGCCGCCATTTTGGAATTTGTCAAAAATTCAGATATCCAATGAGAGATTCGTTCTTCTCGTGCCGAAATACCCACAGATACCAAGTTTCATGCAAATCCAACGACATGCAACCTAAATATCCACTTCCCGCTCGAGGCCGCCATTTTGACCGCCGCCATTTTGAAAAGGACTGACTTTTCTGGAAAACCAATGCCAGAATCGTTTTTCTCATCTCGAAAAACCCTAGGGTTTCGAGTTTCACACCAATCCGTCAATAAACAACAGAGATGGCAAATTTCCGCCATTTTGAACTTTGACCGGCCGCCATTTTGTCAAAAATGAACATTTTGACCTGCGGTTTGCGCCAAAAGTTTTCTTTTTTTATTATCTTTCGAATGAGGTATCACAAAGGGGGGGGGGTTGCCATTTGAAAAAAAAAGTTGCCCCCGCCCTCCCCTAAGGGGACCCCCAAACAAATTTTGGGGAGTGCCAAAAAGTAGCTTACTTTGACCCAAGAACATCCCCCAAAATTCGTTTTTCTACGTGTAGCCGTTTAAAAAATAAACAGCCGTCCCGGGACTTTTGCCGCACCCTGTATTAAACGGCATGACAGACTCAGAATTGTTGCATAGCATAAAATTGAAAGACTGATACGACCCGTACCGCAAGAAGTAGGTTACTACTACTACTTCATACTTTCTTGAATACCTTAACACTTCTAATAAAGAAGGTGAATTTCATTTCCCGGTGGATGAATCGCCTTCTAATACAAGCGTATGCAACATGGATGACACCTCGTGTTCGCATTTTACAGGGTGTCCATAAAATCCCTTTTCCCAGTTTAACTTTTGACCTAATTGACGGAAAGGTATTTGAAACTTGGGGAACAGTCCTAAGTCAGTAGGAGCTACTTTTGCGCGCCCGCCCCCCGAAAATTGTGGGGGGGGGTGGACCCCCTTGGGGACGGGGGGCGGACCCCAAATGTTTTTTCTTCTTTTTCTCTCGTTCATAGATAACTTATGTTAAAAAAGATTCTCTTAAAGTTATAGTAGATACTTACAGCAAAATTTGCGTCAAAAGAGTAACTTCCCGACCATGGGATTGGCGTGGGTGCGTGTGGGTAGGTGCTTAATATAAGAAGTTTATAAGGGCGGGAATAGGTGGAAGAATGTTGTCAAATTTTCACGATATTTTTGCTTATCCGAAGTTTTTGGATGGAACATTATAATGTCTAAGAGAAAGGTGAGTTTTTTTTTTATTTTTTTCGGTCCTGAGGAGACAAGTACCTATATAATTCATAATTTGGTATAGAAATGGGGGAGGGCTAATTCCGTTTGGAACAGGACTCATTGGAACTCTCTGCAGTCTGCACCTCCTTGATGCAATAGGACTTACCTAATTAGCTCTCAAGGGAATTACATCTTGCTATACCAGAACTTGATAAACCCTTTGATTTGCCCCATTGAAGGCTCTTTTTCCCACCTTTTCTTTTTTTCAAGGTGAAAGTAAAGTCTATCAGGGATAAATTCTGAAACTTTATGTTTTTATTTCCTTTCTTGTTGGTCATATCCTTTAAAAACTTCGATCATAAAACTACCAAACCTTGAATCTTGGTTTATAACGTTTCAGATTTCCTATCATAGGTACCTACCTACTTTATTTTAAAAATGGAAAACCACTCGACATCAATTTTAATAAACGTTCTTCATGTTTTTCGATGAGAGGCAAATTCTGTGAAAACTTCAAGGAATGATGTGGTACTGTTCTCCATTAATAATATAATCCAGCAGAGATTTTAAAACAAAGGAAACAAGATTTGTGGTGTAAGAGTTTCACCGTCGATTTCTAATATCACTATATCTGTTGGTTGGTATATCTTGCAGCAATAAAGTATAGGAGAAATTTTTTAATGTCACCATGATAAGTTCTAAGCTGAAATCATACATCGACGGTGAAACTACCAGACTACGTATCTCGGTTTGCGACGTTGCAGACTTCCTGTCATGATTTATTTTTTAAATGGAAAACTATTCAACCTCAATTCTTAAGAACTTACGAGATTTTTCCTCTCTGTGAGAAGAAAAATCTATGAAAACTTTAAGGAATGATATTGGTTTGTTTTCCTTCACAAAAATAAAATGGGAGTGAAGATTTGTAAACACCGCAAATGAGATGTAAGGTATGGTAGTTTCACCGTCGACATGGTATCTAAGGAGGAGGGAAGCTTTAAAAAATTGGTTCTGAGGTTTCATCCTGTTAAAAAAAAAAAATTGTGACAATTTTAATTGTCACCACCAGTCACTGTTTAGTGTTTTCCTGAAAAATTTCACCTACCTAACTCTTACATCAAAATCACCTGATTTCTTTATCTGTGACACACCCAGATTTAAAATTAGCATTTTATTTTTGGGGAAAAACATTGTCACCAAATCCTAGCAGAGTACTTTGCTATCAAAAAAAATGAAGAGTAAATAGGCTGTTATTAGTTTTTTTATATTTCATGGATGATTATTATAAAATGAAAATATAATATACTAGGGGGCTACGCCCCCTGGCCGCTACGCGGCCCAACCCCCTGAAGGCGCTCCGCGCCATCAATGGGCCGCTTCGCGGCCCTATTTTTACCCTCCTATCGGTGTTAGTTTTATTTTTCCCCTAAAAAATTACGATATGAGGTATACTTTACTTTTAGAATGAAATAATTTTTGGTTTTGATGAATAAAGAAACAACATTTTTTTTTTAAGTCTAAAGGACGCGTTTTGTAATGACTACTTGATGAAATATTGCAGTAAAACAACGAACATTGATTATCAGGTAATAATTAAGAACTTCAGGAGACGGGACTCGAACCCACACAATGAATATAGAGGACGCTTCCGACGTCTTTGACGACTCGGCCACCGCTCGTATTGAGGAATCAGGGGCGAATCTTGTGTAGATAAGTGTAGAGCTGATGCGCAGGCTACCCAGCTACTGCGCAACCTCTTCGACCACTGCGCATCCTCCCGCGCATAGCGGCAGCGGTCTCGGATCATTCTGAAAATTCACTCACTTTTATAACGTGATTGTAAAAAAACCTGGGTCCTATTTCCAAAATCTGAATAGAGCGGGCTCATCTAGGGCCAATTACCCGTCGATTTACGCAAAAATCATGGAAATCGGCCCGGTAGAACGCTCAAACGAACTATGACAAAAAGTATAAATTTACATTGTTTAAATGGGAGAATTCGCAACTTTACCACGTAATATAAAAAAAACCTGGGCCACATTTTGAAAATCTGAAAAGAGTTGGCTTATCTAGAGGCAATTGCCCGTCGATAGCCGCAAAAATCATGAAAATCGGCCCGGTAGAACGCTGGAACTAAGCGTTACCAGTTTCGCAAAATTAGGAGGTCTTGGAGCTTATAGTATAGAAAATAAAAATACACTTCTAGTTTAGAGAAATGAGAACAAAGAGAGGTAAATTCGAGCAACTGATTTGATTGTAGTGTCAAATGGTTTTGATTCACAGGCAACAAAACATAATGGATAAATTAATGAAAAAAACAACAACATTAAACTGTAAAATAAAGAAAGAACAGGGCTACTATGCAAACACAGGTACATAAGTATTGCACAAACATCACACAATTTAATGAAGGAGGATATAATAGCTTTCTACTCATTTTAGGCATTTAAGACATAACACATTGCAATCAAGAGAGATATCGTTGGTGAAACTACGAAACTACACACATCGGTTTGCATTGTTGCAGATCACCTGTAAAATTTCACTTCTTGGAGGGATGATTGATCTTTGTTATTGCACAAAGTTGTGAGCTCTTTGCCCTTACAAGAAAACTCTTAAAATATTTCTTTCAAGAATTTCGGGTAATACTTTCTTGAAAAAAAAAAAAAGAAAAAAATTTTGAAGCTTTGCGATCTAAATACATATTTTCGTTTTTATAGTTTCAGCATCAAAATACAGCTTAATTGTTAGGTACTCTACACCGTGAGATTTTTCGATATCACACATTTAGAGGAAGAAATACATTTTGAAAATTGCCAGATGGCTTATGAGGTCTGCAAGCCATTCAGAATCCAAAGTAAGTGAAACAGAGGTATGCACCTTCCGACCACTTTGGCCGAAATGTAGATTTTTGTTACTGCCACCAAAGCCACAGCTCGAGATTTGAATTCCAACAGCTTTGCAGTCTTGGCCGAAAACAAATATGACCATCTGCTGTTGATAAAAAAGGACTCATTCGATGAAAGCATATTCGTTGAGAATAAAAATTCATTTGCTTTCAGTGAGGTGGTTGTTTGTTCACTATTATTAACAGCAGACTGTCACATTTATTTTCGGCTAAGACTGTAAACTTATCGAAATTCAAAACTCGCACAACGACTCTGTAGCAGGATAAAAAAATGAATTTTGGCAAAAGCGGTCGAGGAGAGCGTACGTATGTTTCACTTACCTTGTTTGGAATCACTACAAAATCTAATCAGGTATTCCACTTCCAATATCTCTAACACCACCACCAATACACCTTAACCTGCAGCAACACCTCCTATACCTGCCACGCCACCTCCAACCCCGACTGATATCCTGGATAAACAAAAATAAATTGATTGGCTTAGACACAACATGAATAATCTTTTCAATTCACACTAGAGGATTTTCACACTTTTTCAACTATCTCTTTCTGCCCTCCTCTTTCATCATACTATGGCAATGAGCAGAAAATTGAAATATGACATCAAAAGAAGCAAAACATAATTCGACGGTGAAACCCCCAAACTACGTATTACAGTTTGCGATGTTGCGGACTTCTTCGTTTATTTTATATTTAAAATGGAACGTCACCCAAAGTAAAGTCTTAAATCCTTACATGAGCGATCTTCTCCGTGCTAGGAAAATTTAGTAAGAAGGATACAGATTAGTTTTCTCTTAAAAAGGTAACATAATAAGAGCAGAGATTTTAAACACTTTGAATGAGATACAGTGTTTGGCAGTTTCACCGTCAAAATAATTATGGAAACGCTATGTGGACAAAGTTTATCAGAGAGGAACCAACCCACGTCAAGTTGAAACTGAGAAAAAGAGGTTTGAAATTTTGCTCTTGCATATGACTCAGTGTAAAAGATGAACTTCAAGTTCAATTTCTGCAAAATCTCTGAATTTTTTACCATAGATAGTACCTAGAGCAGTGGTTGAGTTCAAAACCACTCATAACTCAATTTTTTCCAAAATGTGGGTTGGTTTCTTTCTGCTGGATTCAGTCCATGTACAGTATTAGACAGTAGACAAAATCAGGTGAACAATCATTTGGTAGCAAATGCGCTCCTGCATACCTGCACAATCACCAATCAACAAGTGAGCAAATTATCATAAAATTGGTGGTAATCTTTTGGGATGACTGCTTTAAGATCCTGCAGATTTTCGTATTTAGACTTTGGAATTGGCAGACGTGAGGACCATAGATTAGGGGGATCACTCTTCAATGTTATTGGACCCTTTGATGGAAGTTCTTCAAATGAGTCATCTAAATTTAGTTTAGAATAAATTTTTCCATCCGGACAGTATTTGAGGCATTGGATGTCATTCACTACAGGATCGCCTGGCTTTTTACCAGGACGGATGGAATCATAGTAATGAAGTTTGTCAAAATCTAGGATAAAATTGTAGTCGATGTATTCGACTACACACGTCATATGGAAATGGCTTCTTTCGGGCCTCAACAGTGTGTTTTACATAGTCATGGGGGATAAAAATATTTTGATTTTTTAACTGCCGTTCTATGGCAGCATGGACGCTGTCGCATTCCATCTGCGTATGCCCCTTTATTAGATACTTCTGGGTGATTTCAACCTCTAATTCCATCGAGGTATGCAAAAGCGCGTTTGCTACCACATGGTTTTTATTTTGATTACAGCAGTTATTGCTGTAGATGACAATTGGTGTCCTGGCCGTGGAACTGCAGTGCTTCCTTAAATAATTATAAATGCAGGACCCGTAAGTGTTGGCACTTAAATCCGCCTCGGTTTCATTAAACCAAAAACAACAGCAGTGGCGGCTACTCAAGTTATAGACTGTAAAATTATGTGAACACAATTTAGTTTTGTAGTACATGGCACTTGCATTCGTAAGTGGTGAAACTTTCACCGCCTGCAAGTCCATGCACAGACAAATAATATCCTTTCGAAGGGCTCGAGACTTGTCAGAGTCTTTTTCGATTCTGGCTCTGTCTTTATCCAGAATGTGTTGTTCCCATTCTTTTTGGGACACATTTCCTGACTTATGACCTACACATTTATTGCACTGGTCTTTTTTAGGCGAAAAAATACTCAAATTTAACTGATGAAATACCTGGCAGAAAAAAGTTCTACTGACAGCAGACTTATTCTGTTCGGCTGCAAAAGCTTTGTACGTTTCATACAAATCAGTTTTATTTTTCCACCTTTCTTCAAGATAAAGCTTTTTTGTATCTTTTCTACAATAATGGGATGGTAGTTTTTGCAGCATATCAAACCACTGTAGCAAAAAACATTTTTTTTCCGTTACTCTCTCCTCTGGCTCATCAAGATCTTCTTCATCTGAATCTCTACCTTCATTCATTGGTACAGTCGCATTATTAAATTCATCATCTGTACCTTCATCGTGGGGAAGGCATTTTTTCTTTGCCCAAGTGTGGACTGTCCATTCTTTCAAGCACAAAGTTGTGCAGAAAAACTGCTTACATACTTCTACTTGTTCACCTGAAAGATTTAAAAAGTAATGGAAAGAGTAGTTCCTCCTAGAATTTCCTTCCTTCTTTTCTTTGGGTTTTCTGACTTCGACGTGGGAACAGACAAAAACTTGTTTCTCTTTCCATGAGAGATCCCAAAAGTTTTGAAAAAGAGCTGATCTGAATACATTTAAAAATTAGCTGTTGTAAAAAGTTAAATGCATGGAATGTCGAGTCATCAACACATGGGCCTTGTCTACATGACCACAGTTTGCGGAACTTCGGGCGAACTTGTTTCTGGAAAATATCATAGCTCAGCTCTAACTTATTCTGCGAAATCTTAGTTAGTTGAACTAATCCGCCCTAAGTTCCATGAACTGCGCTCGTATGGACAAAGTCTTGGAAGAAACGGAGTTTGCTCAAACTTGTGCAAAGGGTCTGGAGGTTTACAAATATCACTTCATAGTGACAATATATGAAAATATTTTCTTTGGACATGATTTTTTTTTTTCACCCTGATCACCCAAATGAGGAGTGGAAATTCAAAATACATATGATGAACGCCATCAGATGTTCCTAAAATTATAAATGGTGTTTCTCATCTTGAAAGAATCAAAATGCCCTTGCTTTGTGAAATTTTTAACTAGAAGTATTCTCTAAATTTTGGTCTTCATCAGGTATTAGAAAATAATTTTCATTAGCAATGAGATTCCCGTTAAATGAGAGGTACAATTTCACAATCCTAGCAGCACCAAATGACACCTATTATGTTCAGAATTTCCACTCAAATGGGAAGGTGCTACATACAATGCGCAACTGATAATTCGAAACTGAAGGGACCGAGGAAATTTTGAGGATGATTTTTTGGAATGAATGAGATTTTACATCAGCAAGATTTCAAATCATAGAAAGCAGTTTCAAAGAAAATTCAAAATGGATTTTTAAATTAGCTCTATGATTTGAATTAGAGAAACTCAACCGCTCTACAATTCAAAATTGCTTTTTTCATACATGAAAATTGAAGGCATTAAACCCCCTTTGAATTAGGTATAGAGCATCTGCTTCCACCACTTTGAAATGCAGGCCATGTGATCCTGATTTCAAATCTCTGAGTTTAATTTAAAGTTGAACTTCTTTTTATCGGGATGCATTTTATCTGTTGATTTTACCTTTTTCCCGATCACTGCTTGTCTTCAGATTTTAGGCGATGTGGCCAAGTAATTTTGTGGGGCATTGTGATTTTTAGGCCAAGTGGCCTGAAGATGATGTGTACTTGACATCGAAATAGCTATTGCCAAAAATCTGAAGACAAGCAGTGATCGGGAAAAAGGTAAAATCAACAGATAAATCACAGAGTATTTATAGAGTGCTATGTTGGCACGATTTCCGATTGCAGAACAGATTTACCTTCTGATTGGGGTGCAAAAATTTGGATTTAATACAGGGGACACGAACACATGGGTTATCCTGGAATTGACACTGTACTGTTCATGTGTTGAATTGCGAATGGATAAGTTTGCTTCGAATATTCTGAGGTAATCCATCTTTGACACCACTGGACTGCATTATGCAAAAACGAACTAATTTTTCTAGCACATTGATGAAACCATTTAGCTGCTTCACAAAAGCAAAAGCAGACACGAATGATAAAGTTCTAAGAAACGTATCTCCATTGCACCTTATTAAAATCTCTGCAGCTGCTTTTATTCCTTTTAAGAAAAAAACATTGATGTTTTCGTTATAAATTTTTTCAGAATATTCCTCATACGGTGAAGAGAATCAGGAGAAAATTTCAATAAATAGTACATGATAAAAGATGGTTCCTTTTTTGCATGATGCAGAACAATCTGACGAGTGACAAGTTTTCAGTAATTATCAATTGTCAATTTGAAATAGGCAGAGCACTTCTCAAAGTTCAATAGAAACTGTCTTACCATTGCCTGATGAGCCGCTCAGGAGAGGTTCAGGCTGAACATTTACCGAGGGATCGAGCAAAGGGCTTGAAAAGTTGAAAACTTGAGGTGAGCCTGAATAATGAAAAAAAAAAAAAAATTACATTGATGATGAGCGTTCTCAGCTGATCTGAAAGACAACAAATCGATGGTGAAAGTTTAAAATCCTGAACTTGAATGGGGAGGGTGTTTTAAAATTTCTGCTGTAACTTAATTCTTTGGACAAAATAAGTAATATTTTTGCATGACATTACTGAGAAGTATTCCTACCAAAAGAGGGGAAAATGGTGACAATTTCACTGACCACTTAATGTTTAATTGCTAATATTACATGTGGCAAGAAGTTTCCCCAGTCACAAACTGTGATTAATATACAGGTCTTGAAGTTTCTACACTTAAATCATTTGAAAACATTTTGCAAGGAAAAAGATAATCCACATTCTACGACAAATTTGACATTGCTTAAGTACGCATATTATTTTAAGATATTTTTCATTGCAGCTTTAAAATCAAAGCTTAAAAAATCAGCTTTAAAAGCATTCACAGGAAAAGAAAGAGTGAAAAATGAAATTCTCAACAGTTCTGTAAGCGTTTTCTGGCAGAATTAGCTGATTAGTGATCAAGGTGAGCTTCTTCTCCTTCAGGAGTTCACACATACACAGCATTCATTTAGATTCCTGTAATTTTTTATAAACTGTCAAATTGGCGGCAACGGATTTTAATGGATAAAATGACAGCCAGCTAAAGAGAACCAAAATTCTTGCAACAATAGGAACTTGAGACGCCACTTGCCACATTGACTTGCAGGCAGAATTTTGTCCATAAGTCCCACCCAGCAAGAATATCTCCTTTTAAAAACACGAGTTGAAGTGTTATAACCTGCACTTCTCGGTCATAATTTTCTAGAGATCAACACATAAGAAATTAAGTTTAAAGTCTATTATGCTCGGCAGGTAGTGAAAAACATTAAATAAAAGTTTGGAAGGGTCTGTTCACTTCTGCAGTTTGTATTATCATTTCACGCCATAATTTTGATTAAGGTGGATAAAAAACCCGGTAATAGTCAGCTTCAGACCTACTCTTACTGCCTATTTGTTTAAAAAAAAAAAAGAAACAATTAAGTAAAAAAAAAACCCAAAAAACCAATCATTATTTTTCTGAGGTTCAGAGACAAATTGTTCTTAAAAATTCATAAGGCAAACACAATAATTCGCTACAGAAGCATACTCACATTGCTGAAGGCTTTCTTCTGGTGACAAGGGAGGTAACGTAAAATTGGGATCATCTAGTTCATCACAATCTTCATGAGCTGACCCTAAAAATAAAAAAAGAAAGCATTACAAAATATGTACGTAAATAATGTTGGGGAAAATTGATGTAAAGGTGTAAAACCCTGCAAAATAATCTACTCTTATATCTTCGTTTTTACACTAAAAAAGGGGTTACTTAATAGTTTTCTTTAAAATTATTGAAAACAACGTATCCTTCTTGGGGCAGAGGCTTATTTAGCCCCAAAAACTTGTATCTTCATTTTTGAAAGATTCACATATTAACTGTTTTCAATAAGTTTTGTATAGGTAAAAGTACAATTCGATGTAAGTATTTATACTAGAAGGAACTATACGGCCTGCTGACCCTATGGACGCAGCTCCTTTTAGCACATAAATTTGTCCAAATTATACTGCAGAAGGGTAATCATATCAATGCCCAAAGGCGGGAAGAGCGTACCTCCAATTGCAGTGTTGTTCACTTCTGCTCAAGTTTTGTTTTCGTAAATGACAACCAACCAACAGTTTTTCCTTGCTATTACCTGTGAAGTTTCTGCACTCATATACTTACTTAAAAATAATCTAAAAAAATGCGAAGAGAATATTTTGGTTTGGTTTCCTCTTAAAAAAAGAGAACATAGTCGGAGATTAGAAACATTGCAATACAGATGCACATTTTTTTACTTCATCCATCAATATGGAAGCTTTTAGATAAAAGGGAAACGTCTCCATTGTAACAAGAGCCCTGAGCCTCATAAGTTCACTTGCATTACAAAGCTCATGTCACAATAGAGATAGTTCCTTTTGATTTAAATGCATCCATGTTCCTGCTGAAGGAGTTCCCTTCTGATGTGCGCCGATAGATAAGGTAATATTATAATTAGTGCATCATTAACCTGAATATGAGAAAGATTCTTTGCAAAAGCAAGAAAAATCTGAACTGACCAGAGGATGAGTGGGCAAGTCCAATATTCATAAATGACAGTGAGTAACACAAATTCTTAAAGAAGGATCACCTATTAATATCAATTTTGATCTTACTTACTGATGTCGAATGAATTCAATCTTCTCCCATTCAAAGTTAGGTTACCTAATTCATTTATCAGTCAGTCCATGCTAAATGAGTCTACTTTTGGAGGGTGGCAGAAGATTAGCCGCAGCCGTCTTTAGTTAGGATTGACAATAAATACAAGAATCAAGATAGCAAATTTACTGTCTTTCTCTATGAGTGGATGAACTTATTTGGCATGAACTCTAAAATAATGGTGCTGCAACATCCGAGTCATCATGTGCAGAAAGTAAATTCAAACTTCAATCAGCATTGGCCAACAATAATCAAAAGGTTATTTGAATTTTCTCTCTTAACAAGATGACCTGGCAATGTCCGTTAGTTCAGACATCTATTAGATAATATTTTAGTAGGTAATAATAATGCTTTTAAGATAGTAAACTTGCAGGAGGTCTACTACAAGCCATGTGTCCTTGCTCTGTCTGCGACCTCAGTGAATTGCTGGTGCTTTGAGGATGAGAAACTGAATCCAAAACTTCGATAAAATATCCATGAAAGTCTGACTTTCAGCACAAACTTTATTTGATAAATGATAACTTATAACTTAGGTAAGGTTAATCGATCATCAATGATCTTACCTTTCAGCCGCAGCCAAAATTTCTTGTTTTTCACAGATCTGCTGCTTCGACGGCGTGTCATCACGACTCACTTGACTCACTACTTAAAAAAACATAAAAAACTTAACAAAACAACTTCAAAAATACTAAAATTTGAACAGTTAAATAACTTTGAAGAGAATTGGAGGAGAAAGAGAACTGAGAAATATTCCAAACAAAAACACCAAACAGCTGATGACCGACGTAATACTAACACTGCGTACTACAGAGCGCGCCGTGTGTACAATGACTTCCCGCCTGCGCGGGATATGTGAATTGCGAATTAGCGCGGAGATATGTGATATTTGAACTACGGTTTTGGATAACTTCCTGATTTTTTTCGACAAAAATATTTTGGTGGCAGATAAAGGGCATCTCCTACAACTCATTTATGCAGCTAACTCAAAACCGACAAAAATCGAGATACGTGGTTTGGTAGTTTCACCATCGATATTTACTATTAATAATACAAGTTGGTATTGGAGGAAAAACAATAGTCTATACCTGAATTCATCCATTTTCCCGACTACTTCTCCTTCAGTTGTGAAAATATCTCTAGATGTAGTAACCACTTTTAATTCGCATTAAGATGGGAAGGACAAGTTTACCTGATTGCTTTGCTAGTTTATTCTCTTTCTTGTCTAGTTCCATATCAATATTTTTATCTGAAAAATAAAAAAAACAAGGAAAATTGATTAGGATCGGAAGTTCCATTGATTAAAAATTTGACTCATCGATCGTAAGAAGATTCAGTAGATTGATCAAAAGAGGAGTTGAATGGTACATAGACAAATGATTTGCCTAGTCAATGGAGAGACTTCTAGTCAATGAAACGGATGAGATGATCCAACTTATTGATTGACAGAGAATTTGATTGGTTGATTGACAAACAATTTGACTGGTTAATTTAACAGGTCAATGAAGAGACAGTTTGACTGATGGAATGATAGAAAATTGGATCAGTTAATTTACAGGAAAGGACACTATGAAATTTTTCCCACTCTCTTGTGGGCCCCAGGTTAAGGTGCTAAACAGATGCGCTATTTGCAATATTCCGATACTTTCCAGGAGTTCCCTAAATTCCTGACTTTCCTGGATGACTTTATATTCTCTGACTTTCCAGGTTTTCTAGACTTTCGAAAACTAAGCAAGGGCTAAAAAGAGAGAAAAATAGGGGTCATCACTCCCGCAAGTTGCCCTTCAACCCAAGATTTGCCTTGTTTGTTGCCATTCGCAGATAAGGTATTTTTGGCACCCTTACTTTATGTAACCCTGAAGACAGAGGCTAGAATTTGTGATACACCTTGAAATTTTCTTTGTTAGAGATCTTAAGTCATGGGAGTTTCAAGAAGTATTTCCAAATTTTGGTTTAAGGATTACATATCCTACAATCTCACTCTCACCAGTATTGAGAAAAGGAAGGAGTTGAAATTCTTCAACATTAAATGTTCCCTTTTTCTTCTTCTTAGCTTTTTCTTTTTGCTTAGCACCTTCTTCGCCAGTTCCAACATCACAATCCTCATTGTAGTAATAATTGTGCAGCCAGGTTGCGAATTCAAGAGATGGTGAGTTCCAGAAAAAATAAGTCACCATGAAGGCTTTTTCCTGAAATCTGACACCAAATTTTAACTTAATACCATGAAAAATTTCTCTGCTTCAGTTTGGCAAACATCATAAAGCAAAGATCTGGAGCACAAAACATACATCAGTTCTGCATGAATGAAAGCTGGGCACTTTCTTTCAACCTCCTTTGGATAATGGGCATGAAGTTTGACAACAATGCATTAGAAGAATGTAAATCTTATCATTCAGAACTTAGGTATCAACCTCCAGTTTAAATTTGAATAGTACGAATGGTTGTTGGACTGACAAAGATATGATTATGATTTCTCCTGGTGCAAAATTAGTTTTGAAATTATTTCCTTCATTTTAAATTAAATCCCAATATTCCTTTGAAGAGCATTCATTCACGAGGTTTGATTTATTTTTTTTTTTTTTTTTTTTTTTTTGAAAAATGTACCAGTCAAATGGAAAATTTAATCTTGAAAATCAGGGTGAATATTTTTATTTTAGCTTTTTAACATCTTTTGATGATGAAATGTAATTCATATGTTGGAATATGGTGGTGAAAAGTTGTTGTATAAGAACTATGGCAATGACTTAAGAGCAAAACCAGGTATCTCTGTTTGCACAATGCAGACTTCCTGACATACTATGTGTTTTCTTCCAAAAATTCCTCATCATAACTCCGGGAAAGTTTCCTTAACTTTTCTTCACTCTTACAATGGAGATGTTGCATGTGTGAGGGCATTGCGATTTGACCATTGATTCTTGTATAAAAGTTCACAAGAAACACGATGGTGCCACTGGTTTTCTCTGAAATCATCTCCCAAGCTCAAAAAAAGCTCTAAAAGTGAGGCCAAAATGGAGGGGATTTCCCACCCTACCCTGAGAGTCCACCTCTACATCAAAACAAACTCTCCATGCAAAGATAGGGAGCAAATACATTAGCAGGGTTGCCGCTTTATTTGGGGACTCCCAGAGGAACTCCAAAACTGAAAACACGGCAACCCTGCTAATGTATTTGCTCCCTATCTTTGCATGGAGAGTTTTTTTTATGTAGACGTGGACTCTCAGGGTAGGGTGGGATATCCCCTAATCGCAAATCCCTCACACATGCAACATTTCCATTAGCAGAATACTCTACGCAAGTTTCATAAAGTCTTACAGTTAGTTGGCTTGCTCCGCTTCAAAAAAAGGGGGGAAAAAAAAATAGGAGCAGAAATTTTGAAACACTGCGATGGAGATACATGATTTCTTACTTTGGTGTGCAGCTTCAACATAACTTAGTTCACACTTTTAACTGAATTCTTTGTCCATAAAAACACAATGTTCTCATATCAAAGTTGTACTAAGTAGATTACGGAATGTTGGTGAAAAAACGATACTAAAAAGTTAGGGGACATCTTCCCTTTATTTACACCACGATGCATCACGCATGCGCATGCACTATGCATTATGTGCATCACTATGCATAATCTTAGTCATTTTTACAAGCTGTAAGCTGTGTTTAAGCTGTAAGTGGTTGTTCAAAAGAACTTATCAATTTAAAATGCAATACTCTGAATTTGAAATTAATTTCTTGAGCCTGCAACATTTTAGGAGAGATCTTTGACAGGTTTTGCACTAATATAAGAAAAAGAGAAAAGAAAAAATATGAGCTATTTTACCTAAAAAAGTATTCCAGTTCTCATGGATTAACAAAATGATTTTACTTGATGAAAAATATTTATAACTCATACCTGAGACAAATCTATGAAGGCCAGTTTGGATAAACTGGTTGCTTTGAAGAGCAACTCATGCTCAGAGATATCCGTTGCTTTGAAGAGCAACTCATGCTCAAAGATACCCAGTGGCTCTGCCGCCATTTTGATATGTTTTTAAATCTGTAAAAAGGAGAAATCTACATTAGGAAGAGGGCAACAAAATTCTTCGGGCTTCTTTTTTTCATGTACCTGCAATATGATGAGCAGGTTTTTAATTTGTTGCAAAGGCAACCTTCCGAAAATAATACCACTCACTAAGAGACTAATCAATTTTTTGCTGACTACTTTTACTTGTGTAAACAGTCTATAGCAGATCATTTAGCCAGTCGTACAGAGCGGAGAGTGATACAGTAAGATTACTGCTGAAGTTGCTACCTCAGACAGGAGTTTAACTCCTCTCAAATAAAGTTTACAAAGATACAAAGAATATGGCAAAATGCTTTAGTTCTTTTTGAATTAATTTAAGGTCTCTACATACCCATTCTGATCAATTAAAAACGGAGAGTACACTGTGAACCGAAAATAAATATTCTTGAGTGTTGCACAAGTCAATACCAGAGAAGGTTGACGGTGGAGAGTAGATAAAATTGGTCAAATAACTTTATGCCTTCAAGAGAAAGGACAAACTTGTGTAAAACTATCAGAAGTAATACTGCTAACTTGAGGTAGAGGTGTCGTCAGCTAAGTTGGCACTTGAATACATAGCATTCGCAAGCAACTAGAATATAGTAGTCCAACAGAAATCAAGGATTGACTATGCTCACGATCAGGCTGCCGTCAATCCCCTATAGCTGTTGGACAATTGCATCTCAATAGACGCTATTAGTGGCACGTCACAAAAAAGCGTTATACATATCGATTTATTCGCATTATAGTAGCATTGAAAGAGGTTACGCCAATGTTATTGTATGGATCCAATTCGATACAATGGAGAATCCCTATGATGACTTCACTACTAATATCATCTATTGCTTGCAAGTGGAATGTAAACAAGTGCCAACTTAGCTGACGACACCTCTTGAGAGCAGAGTAAACAGGTAATTGTGAAAAATTTAGGGTTGAAACAATGGAAATATAACATAGAACATAAAAGTGGAAGGATGGGGCAGTCTTGCTGGTCTCAGAATCGTGTAACGATACTTTATTCTTGCAGATCAACTAAAAATTATAAGATCTGGCCAAACAGCAAATTTCTATGTTGAATATTAACCGAGGTATCTCGCCTTTAAAAACTTGACTTATAAAGTCATCCACCATGGTAGGAAATATCATGTTATGCACTTCCGCAGTGGATGACGCCATAAGTCAAGTTTGTCAAGGCGAGATATCTCGGTTAATAATCAAGGTACCTAGAGAGTTGCTGTTGGGACAGATCTGTTTACTTAATGCTGATCTACTAGAACCACGCATCAAAACATGATTCTGTTAACAGCGCAACTGGCCCATTGAATAAAGGAAGAAAAATGATCATGGGAAACAAAGGCCAAGCTATCGATTTGCAGGGAAGAGATGGTCTAGGTGAGCTTTCAAAATGATGAAATTGGCCTCTTTATCACAGCATGACTACATGCCGACAAACTAACTCTTTCCTTTAGAGATTAAACGACATGAACGTGAAAGAAGGAAAGAGTTACAGGACATACGGGGAATGAGGAAATTATAATTCTTGAAGAGGAAATTCAGGCGGAATATACCTCCAGCCTGATGGTTGATATATTTTGTTTGTCGGATCGACATAGATGACATAGGTTAATAGACGGAGCGTGATTGGTCGGCTATGTCTCATCGCTGCTTTATCGTGCCTTTGTCAGGTGGAATGATCGACATACTGTCGGAAACTTAAGAGGTGCCGTTAGCTTGTCGAGAGGTCGACCCGACATAGACACTACAAAGCAGCGATAAGACATAGCCGACCAATCACGCTCCGCCTTTTAACCTATGTCATCTTTGTCGTCCCGACAAACAAAAAATTTCAACAATCAGGCTGCTGACAATGGAGTCTGAACTAGGCGATGATCATCAGTATTCACAGTTCTTCCTACTTGCAGGGGATTGGGAAAGAAAAACCTGTAAAACACTCTTCGCTGTGCTCAGAAGTTCCTTCTTTAAAGGTAGCTTCAGTCTCACACCCAGGAATCGATCGTTGAAACTCTTATCAGCATGTCCACGCCTAGGAGATCAAGGTCTTCCAGGCGCAAAGCTCACAGCTCACACATTCCGTATCTTTGTCCTGGCATACCAACAGAGTTTCAAGAACCGGTCTGCATTCATTGATTGACTAGATAAGATAAGAGGAGATAAAGAAATAGCTCTTGGTCCATAGCAGAGTCTCCAAGTGCCAAGACGAGTCCAGCAACAGACAAAAAGACTTGTTCCGTCACAGGAGTCTGATGACAATTCTATCGTGACATCGTAAGTTATGGGAACTTCACTACGTTCTCATAAAGGAATCGGTAGTGAAAGCTTCCTCGATTTAGTTGAAACAGAGGCGATTGAAAGCAATACCAAAATGACATCAGGGGAGAACGCAAAAACGACTCATACACTCATACCTGTAAAAATCCACTCAGAACTTCGGTTTCTCTTTCTCCGCACTTCCATGGCTTCTTCTTGATTTTCGTTGGCTCTGGGGTTCAATATTCTTCTCGAATTGATGAAATACTTCTAAATGAGCAAAGAAGATGACAGTTTTAACGGGCTAATAATTAAATAAATAAAATTGATTCAGCGATCCGGAATTTAAATTTGGTCACCGGCCGTGGTTGCGCGAGGAAATGCATGGCTAGTCGCCATGTTGAATTTCAAACAGCTAAGTATCGAATATCGTATCGAAAGCGATTGTTCGAATATCGCACTATCGATTCTTTACCATAGCTTCTAACGGGGGCACAGCTATATTCGATCATTCACAAACGTTGGCAAAAAATCCGCCTCTCAGCCAGACTCCCTTCTTCTCGCACCGGCTCACATTCGAGAAAGGCTGCGGCTAGAATTCTTACGATCAGCGACCTTTCTCCTCATTTTACTTTGAAACTTTCAATCTTAGAGGAAAATGTCATAGGACCCGAAATAACGACCGTAAAATTTCCTATCGGTTCATTACACAAAATTTTCGAAAAAATAATTTTCGTGACCAAAAATAAGGGTTTTAAAAAGGGCGCAGGCAAAAATTCTTATGATCAGCGACCTTTCTCCTCATTTTACTTTTAAACTTTCAATCTTAGAGGAAAATGTCATAGGACCCGAAATAACGACCGTAAAATTTCCTATCGGTTCATTACACAACATTTTCGAAAAAATAATTTTCGTGACCAAAAATAAGGGTTTTAAAAAGGGCGCAGGCAAAAATTCTTATGATCAGCGACCTTTCTCCTCATTTTACTTTGAAACTTTCCATCTTAGAAGAAAATGTCATAGGACCCATAATAACGGCCGTCAAATTTCCTATCGATTCATTACACTCAATTTTCGAAAAAATAATATTCGAGACCGAAAATAAGGGTTTTAAAAAGGGCGCAGGCAAAAAATGTTATGATCAGCGACCTTTCTCCTCAGTTTACTTTTAAACTTTCAATCTTAGAGGATAATATCATAGGACCCATAATAACGGCCGTACAATTTCCTATCGGTTCATTACACTAAATTTTCGGAAAATGGGACAGGCGATGGAAAGGAATACATACAAGAAAAACGACTCGTACCTGTAAAGATCCACTCTGAATTTCGGTTCCTCCGCACTTCCCATGGCTTCTTCTTGATTCTCGTTGGCCTGGGGTTAAAGCTTCGTCTCGAATTGATGAATTACTTCTAAATGAGCAGAGAAGATGACAGTTTTAACGGCAAATGATTCAATAAATTAAAATTAATTGAACGCGCGATCTGGGGACCGGTCGTGAATTCGTGATATTGTGTAGGAAAATGCATGGCCGGGCCGCCATGTTGCATTCTTCAAACAGGTGGACGAACTTAATATCGAATATCGTATCGAAAGCGATTGTTCGATTATCGCACTATCGATTCTTTACCATAGCTTCTAACGGGGCACAGCTACATTCGATCATTCACAAACGTTGGCAAGAAATCCGCCTCTCAGCCAGACTCCGTTCTTCTCGCACCGGCTCACATTCGAGAAAGGCTGCGGCTAGAATTCTTACGATCAGCGACCTTTCTCCTCATTTTACTTTGAAACTTTCAATCTTAGAGGAAAATGTCATAGGACCCGAAATAACGACCGTAAAATTTCCTATCGGTTCATTACACAAAATTTTCGAAAAAATAATTTTCGTGACCAAAAATAAGGGTTTTAAAAAGGGCGCAGGCAAAAATTCTTATGATCAGCGACCTTTCTCCTCATTTTACTTTTAAACTTTCAATCTTAGAGGAAAATGTCATAGGACCCGAAATAACGACCGTAAAATTTCCTATCGGTTCATTACACAAAATTTTCGAAAAAATAATTTTCGTGACCAAAAATAAGGGTTTTAAAAAGGGCGCAGGCAAAAATTCTTATGATCCGCGACCTTTCTCCTCATTTTACTTTAAAACTTTCCATCTTAGAAGAAAATGTCATAGGACCCATATAACGGCCGTAAAATTTCCTATCGGTTCATTACACTCAATTTTCGAAAAAATAATATTCGAGATCGAAAATAAGGGTTTTAAAAAGGGCGCAGGCAAAAAATGTTATGATCAGCAACCTTTCTCCTCAGTTTACTTTTAAACTTTCAATCTTACAGGATAATATCATAGGACCCATAATAACGGCCGCACAATTTCCTATCGGTTCATTACACTAAATTTTCGGAAAATGGGAGAGGCGATGGAAAGGAATACATACAAGAAAAACGACTCGTACCTGTAAAGATCCACTCTGAATTTCGGTTCCTCCGCACTTCCCATGGCTTCTTCTTGATTCTCGTTGGCCCTGGGGTTAAAGCTTCGTCTCGAATTGATGAAATACTTCTAAATGAGCAGAGAAGATGACAGTTTTAACGGCAAATGATTCAATAAATTAAAATTAATTGAACGCGCGATCTGGGGACCGGTCGTGAATTCGTGATTGAGTAGGAAAATGCATGGCCGGGCCGCCATGTTGCATTCTTCAAACAGGTGGACGAATTTAATATCGAAATACTCGTCTCGAATGCGATTATTCGAATATCGCACAATCGATTCTTTACCATAGCTTCTAACGGGGACATAGCGATATTCGATCAATCACGAAAGTTGTCCAAAAAACCGCCTCGGCACTGACTGACTCAGTTTTGCATTGGGACGCACCGGCTCGAATGCCTGGCCCGCTCATCGCCTTATACTAACTTGTTGCGTTGCGGCTATTTCACTCGTTTCTGGGGATTTCGTGCTAAATCAAGGTATTCCTGAGTTATTTTGACCGTAGAATTAATTTCTGACCTTACTTTTTTCAATTTTTACGCGTTCTTTCAAACTTTCCGGAGAAACATAAAAATGTATAGGTAAGTTACTCAAAGATAAATTTTACTCGTTCTTGTGGGCATTCCGTGTTGAAACTCCGCATCTGTGGGACTTTTGATCGGAGATTTCATTTTTGACCTTACTTTTGTTGATTTGTTGACACAAATACATGATCTCGGCGGTAAATAGAAAAGGTACTCACCCGTAGATTGTACTCGTCCTAGTAGACATTTCGTGTTGAAACTTCGCAAACTAATGGTATTTTGATCGAAAAATGAATTTATGACCAAACTTACCTATGCTAACATATATGATGACACAACACAAACTATGATGACACATTAAGGGGGGGATAGACCACCCCCCTCCGCCCCGGGGTGGCGTGTGGTCCGGATAAGCAAGGCAAGCACTGCTTGCCCAAATATTTCAGAAGAAGAGAGGAAAATTACACCTATTACATGTTTTAAATTTTAGCAAATATTATTGATCAAATGTATTGGTAGGTAAATTGCATTAAGAACAGAAAGAGAGAGACAGAAATACGTATACAGCAGCCACAAAAGTAGGAAAGTGGCAGAGCGGACGGAGGTGGCGCAGCGCGCTGCGCGGCCTAAACACGGCGCACGGGCCAACTCATGCTCTGGAGAATCGGTTTTAAGCTCGGCGCGGCGCGGCGCGGCGCGGCGGCGGAATCAGGCGGGCGGGGAGAGCGGTACGTTCCGAGTCCGAGCGCTTCGCTGCTTTTGCCTCCGATGCGCTGTCCTGTTCCCTCTCCCTCTTCCCGTCCCGATTGCGATTGCTATGTTTTAAACGCAGAGAGATGTTTTTTTGAGAAATTTAAATAACTCAAAAAATTCTAAACGCTGTGGAGTAACGACTAGATATACCTCAAATAAGTGGCATATGATCGTAAGTAAGCTAGAGAGAATGAAATAAAACCATTGTTTTTCAAGACGTTCCATCAGATTTCATCCTAAAAATAGACTAAATTGAGGTTCGCGAGGATCTACATTTCAACAATTTTCTAGGGAGGCTCCCTGAGGAGGGGAAGGGGGCTAGGATACGTTAAATCCCCCCCCCCCCTCCCCGGATTACGATCGCTAGAGGTTGCACTGGGGGGAGGGTATTTTCAAACTTTTAGTCTTTTTAGTGAAAAGAAGTTACTCAAAGAGAGATTTCACTAGTTCCGGATGAAAATGCACGTTGATCGAATTTTTGATACTTGATGGTATGGTATGTTTATCGAATATCCCAATTTTGACCTTACTGATGTTAATTGATTCACATGAATACGCGATTTTTCAGCCCCATCTCACTCTCTTAAAACTGCACTTTTCCCCTCCCACCACCTATTGCGTCATTTTGATATAATCTCTCCTTACCCTTTTCCACCCTTAGATGCCTTTTATTAATAAAGGACAAACTCCTTTTCAGCCCTTTTCTACTAGACCCAATATGAGAATCGGCTGAGAAGAGCACAATCCCAGGAAGCAAGTGCTTTGGAGACTCATGGGTAAGGTAAATCTTAAACCAATGCAAAAGGGCGGACAAATATAACAAACACTTCATTCAAAAGCATTGATAGAACATGCAGTAATACTTAATGTACTCTCCATCAATATGCCCAAAATTTAAGTGAGCTAGAATGAAAACAGCTTTTTTCCAACCCCAACCAACAACTCATAAACTCCACGAATGATACGTTTCGGTCAAACGAGCAAAAGTAAGGCCAAAATTGACTTCTACGATGAAAATACTGTACTCAAGTGTATCAAGTTTTAGATTGAAAATCCAACTGATTGTATCAGTGGCGTGGCGGCGTCCATGGGTTTGCAGTGTTCGCCGAAAACCCTAATATATTTTGGAATAACTGATAAATTATGGCTATAAGGATGTGGGAAACAATACATACAGAATAGTTGACAGCAAATAATGAACGGGCGCTTGGCTTCCGACAGCGGCATATTGCGGCGCGGCGAGGCGGTGAGAGAAATTCCTGCGGCACGCGCGGGGTTCACAACACCGGCTACCGAACCTGTGTGGATGAGAGCGAGAGGTGAACGGGCGGGGCGAGGAGAGAACGAGAGAGGCGAGAGCCGCTCATCAGTCCAGCTGTTTCCTTCCGCAGCAGAGTTGCTAAAAGAAATTTCATCGAATGAAATTTCGTGAAATTTCACATTTCCTTAAATTTCATGAAATTTCTTCTTATAATCTTTCACGAAATTTCTTAACTCTGTTCCGCAGGTAGGTGCCTGCGAACCGCCGAATTTCTGAAAAATCCATCGAACAGGAGCCGAGATAGCATTTTAAGCCACTTCAGTCATTTCGGATTTTCGAATTTTGAATTTTTTGAATTTTGACAGATTTTGATTTAAAACGCGTAATACTCAAAATCGAAGCTCAGATTCGGATTCCTCGTAAAAAATCGAAGCGATTTCATGTATCATATCCTGACACCGAGTTTCACAAAAATCCATCGAACAGGAGCCGAGATAGCATTTTTAGCCACGTCCGTCATTTCGGATTTTTGAAGTTGGAAAATGTGACTTAAAACGCGTGACACCCAAAATCGAAGCTCAGATTCGGATTCCTCGTTAAAAATCGATGCAATTTCATGTACCATACCCGAGCATAGCGTGGAGGAAAGAGACGCAACGTAGCATACTGATTCGAGCATATGAATGCAACGTGGCAACATGGGTAGTGCTCAGGAATTCCTCGGGACGAAACCGAACGCTTGTTAGCGCCGGCCGGCCGCGCCTCCCCGTTCGGTTGCATCTCGGGCGACCGGCGCGGCGGCGTAGTTCGAAGGGGTAGTACGACGGATTGGTCTTGATCTAAACGCGTCGTTAAACCTCTTTCCTCCATGTTATGCTAACATATGATACATGAAATCGCATCGATTTTTCACGAGGAATCCGAATCTGAGCTTAGATTTCGGATATTACGCGTTTTAATGTATTTAAAATTGTAGGAGAAATTACAGAATAGTCCTTGAAAATTGATCACGCATTAGTATTTTTTTACCCCGTTTTTCTTCTGCGTTCGGTCTTGTCTCCACGGGCCTTTTCACGAGATTTGTCCCAGGGAAAAATCCCACTTACGAAGTTGGGAAAAATATTGAGTTTATCAATATATTTCCCAGTACCAAGTATGGTCTTTTTACTCCTAGGACCCACCGAGAGAGGAAGAAGAAGTGTAAACGGATTGTGCGATATTTTGTTGAATCCTCCATTGTTCCTGTTTGTTTGGTTAAAATATGTGTCTAATTGGACGTATTTCTATCAAACGGAACTATGTGCATTATGACGTGAGCTCTGTTAAGCATGTCTTCCGATGGGTCTCAGGGCTCATGTCTTAATGCACATAGTTCCATTTGGCAGAAATACGTCCAATTGTCAATTGAGTGCACTTATTATTTTAATGACGGTCAAATACTCGACTTTACCTATCTAATTTATCTTCCCGCGCCAACTAGTCGCAGGACCGTATGAGCCTCGTCCCGTGGAGACGGTAACTGAGAAAAATCCCAGAAGTTTCATTCCTGCGATTCGAACTTGGGACAAATCCCATGAAAACGTCCCGTGGAGACAAGGCCTAAGTAAGCCAAAAAAATCGCTGTGTACCCGAAATTCCAGGTAGCCTCGTTTTTAGCGCCAGGCGCCTGGACTAATAGATCGCGCAGGCGGCGCAGGAAAGCGCCGCACACTGTGGTATTTGACCGAAAAACCTGGCCAAAACCTCAATTTTAAATTTTTTTTTAGTGGAAAACCAATGTGATATTCGAAATCTACACTGTTTTTTACCCTGGTAGACATGTATGTACCATTTTTCGAGTGGCTCAATTTCCCGCGAAGAGACCACGAAGTTACCTATTTCTCAGCGATTATTTTGATATGTTTCGGCGCGCTACTCGTCGATCAGTTTACTTCAACTGTGCGATCATAGGAGGGAAGTTCGGCGATATGCAACACATTCTTAGGGGTATATTCTACACAACTAACCACAGTATTTTCGAAATTTCTTTTTTTAGTGATTTTCACAGGAGGTTGAAAAGTGATGTAAAAGTAAACGTTTTTTTCGAAATTCAGAGGCCGATATCTTTTTTCTCTCAACTGTTCTCAAGCAGTTTGAGGCGGGATGTTTATAGTCCGAAGTGGGTATTTTCAGGATTCAGGGCTGACAGACTGAGGAAAACTGAGGAAATTGAAATTTTTGACTTTAAAGATGGACTTTTGAGCGATTTTCACAAAAATGAATGGGAAAAATTATGTCGATATGACGACTGAAATTGTATTTTTCCAACAGCTCTGACCCATTTAGTACCAATTGGGTGATATTTGGTCACCCAACCTGTTTTTTTGGCCCCTACGCCCTCGAAAGAGGGATTAAAAAAAATAATTTGAAAGCGGATGGGAGGGTCACTTTAAAGTCTTGCAAAAGTGTTTAATCCGTTATCTAACAATCTCTTCGTGCATTATCCTTGAGTATAGACATATTTATGCCATGATTTACTTTGACAGACAAATTTGAGTCCATGCGGCCCCGGGGATGGGGCTTTAAAAGTGGCCCTCTGGCACCTTGAAATTACGCTGTGAGGCACATTTGAAGCCTCGTAAAAGTGAGATATGTGGTTTTCTTACAAATTTCTTAGTGAAGTGCCTCACTTTGAGATGTGGGACCATGGGTTAGGAAGGAACCCATCAAAATGAATCTTTTTCACAGGTGCTTTCTGTCCTTACAATGGTTCTTATTATGATAAAACTCATTTTCATCTTATAATTTATCCTCAAATCATCATATGGAGGTCCCGGCACTTTCATATTAGGACTAATTTTGATTCAAAACTGTCAAAAATCTAATATCTAGAATGATTCATATTAATTTTTTTGAGAAATGTACAATTACTCCTCAATGTGAGAGATCGGCTGTTTTGTCAAAAATTTTGAAGTGACTTACGCTGTTTTTAAAAAAAAAACCATTAATGAGGTAATAGAAAGTCCTTATTTCGAAAAGTAGACCATAGGTGAAGGAGAAACTCGTCTAAATGCACCGCTTTAGTTAGATACTTTGCGTCCTTTTAAAGGCTTTTTGGAGGGCTTCTTGCACCCTCTTTAAACTCTCCGCAAATTGTCATATGATGTGTTAGGTGGTTAAATTGTGCATATTATCACTTAAGAAGAAGTACTGATTGTAAAATATTTTTAAAACTCGGCGATATCTGGTTATAAATAGTTTTCGCCAGCTTTTCAGGTCCAATACCACAGTGTGCGCCGCCCCGCGGCCGGACACCACGCGGCGGGGTACTCGGAACGTACGCCCCCCCCCCCCCCCCGCCCGCCTTGATTCCACCGCCGAGCAGTCTGGCTCTGGCTGGCTCTTCGCTCATACTATGAGCCTCATAGTCAGCCCATCACAAAGCGATTATCCAGAGCATATGAGTTGGCCCATGTTCATTCCCATGTTCGCTGCGCCACATCTGTCCGCTCTGCCGCTTTCCTACTTCTGTGGCTGCTGCATACGTAACTTGGTCTCTCTCCCTTTCTGTTTTTAATGCAATTTTCTCATCATTACATTTTATCAATAATATTTGCTACAATTTAAAACATGTAATATAGGTGTAATTTTCCTCTTTCTTCTGAAATATTTGGGCAAGCAGTGCTTGCCTTGCTTATCCGGACCGCACGCCACCCATCCCCCTCCCAATTATGTGTCATCATCGATTGTGTCATCACATATAATTATTAGCATAAGTTTGCTCATAAATGAATTTTTTGACCAAAATACCATTAGTTTGCGAAGTTTCAACACGAAATGACTACCAGGATGAATACAATCTATTGGTGAGTACCTTTTCTTTTTACCCCCGAGATCATGTGTTTGTGCCAACAAATCAACAAAAGTATAAGGTCAAAATTGAATTCTACGATCAAAAGTCCCTGGGGCCATCGAGTTTCACAACGAAATGCCTACAAGAACGAGTAAAATTTATTTTTGAGCAGGAAACTTATATTATGTCTCTACGGAAAGTTTGACAGAACGCGTAAAATTGTGTATTTACGTCATTATATTAAGAAAAGTAAGGTCAAAAATGAATTCTACGATCAAAATAACCTTGGAATACTCTTGGT
Organism: Bemisia tabaci; assembly: GCF_918797505.1. NCBI lineage: Eukaryota > Metazoa > Arthropoda > Insecta > Hemiptera > Aleyrodidae > Bemisia > Bemisia tabaci. Next base: position 53,684,210 of record NC_092797.1, read on the forward strand.
TTAGCACTGAATCCCCAAGAACGAGTGGGATAATCGCAACGAGTTAGTAAGTCAGGCGACGACCGGGCCGGGCATTCGAGTCGGTGCGAAGCAGCATTGCAAAACGGAGTCAGTCAATCACGATAATTCACGACCGGTCCCCAGATCGTTCAATTAATTTTAATTTATTGAATCATTAGCCGTTAAAACCTGTCATCCTCTGCTCATCTAGAAGTATTTCATCAATTCGAGACGAAGCTTTAACCCCAGGGCCAACGAGAATCAAGAAGCCATGGGAAGTGCGGAGGAACCGAAATTCAGGGTTCCCGAATTATGGGTCCTATGACATTTTCCTCTAAGATTGAAAGTTTAAAAGTAAAATGAGGAGAAAGGTCGCTGATCATAACATTTTTTGCCTGCGCCCTTTTTAAAACCCTTATTTTCGATCTCGAATATTATTTTTTCGAAAATTGAGTGTAATGAACCGATAGGAAATTTTACGGCCGTTATTATGGGTCCTATGACATTTTCTTCTAAGATTGAAAGTTTAAAGTAAAATGAGGAGAAAGGTCGCTGATCATAAGAATTTTTGCCTGCGCCCTTTTTAAAACCCTTATTTTTGGTCACGAAAATTATTTTTTCGAAAATGTTGTGTAATGAACCGATAGGAAATTTTACGGTCGTTATTTCGGGTCCTATGACATTTTCCTCTAAGATTGAAAGTTTTAAAAGTAAAATGAGGAGAAAGGTCGCTGATCATAAGAATTTTTGCCTGCGCCCTTTTTAAAACCCTTATTTTTGGTCACGAAAATTATTTTTTCGAAAATTTTGTGTAATGAACCGATAGGAAATTTTACGGTCGTTATTTCGGGTCCTATGACATTTTCCTCTAAGATTGAAAGTTTCAAAGTAAAATGAGGAGAAAGGTCGCTGATCGTAAGAATTCTAGCCGCAGCCTTTCTCGAATGTGAGCCGGTGCGAGAAGAAGGGAGTCTGGCTGAGAGGCGGATTTTTTGCCAACGTTTGTGAATGATCGAATATAGCTGTGCCCCCGTTAGAAGCTATGGTAAAGAATCGATAGTGCGATATTCGAACAATCGCTTTCGATACGATATTCGATACTTAGCTGTTTGAAATTCAACATGGCGACTAGCCATGCATTTCCTCGCGCAACCACGGCCGGTGACCAAATTTAAATTCCGGATCGCTGAATCAATTTTATTTATTTAATTATTAGCCCGTTAAAACTGTCATCTTCTTTGCTCATTTAGAAGTATTTCATCAATTCGAGAAGAATATTGAACCCCAGAGCCAACGAAAATCAAGAAGAAGCCATGGAAGTGCGGAGAAAGAGAAACCGAAGTTCTGAGTGGATTTTTACAGGTATGAGTGTATGAGTCGTTTTTGCGTTTCTCCCCTGATGTCATTTTGGTATTGCTTTCAATCGCCTCTGTTTCAACTAAATCGAGGAAGCTTTCACTACCGATTCCTTTATGAGAACGTAGTGAAGTTCCCATAACTTACGATGTCACGATAGAATTGTCAATTGTCATCAGACTCCTGTGACGGAACATGTGTTTTTGTCTGTTGCCGGATTTGTCTTGGAGACTGCTATGGACCAAGAGGCATCTCTTTTCTCATATAGTCATTCAATGAATGCAAACCGGTTCTTGAAACATTCTCTGCGAATCGATAGCTTATTCACTGCTTCATCCTCTTAATTTCTCTTTCTTTATTCAATGGGCCAGTTGTGCTGGTAACAGAATCATGTTTTGATGCTTGGTTCTAGTAGATTAGCTGTAAATAAAAAGATCTGTCCCAACAGCAACTCTCTACCTTGAATATTAACCGAGATATTTTGCCTTGAAAAACTCAATTTATAACGTCATCCACTGCGGTAGGTATCGCAAAACATGATACGTCCTACCGCAGTTAATGACGTCATAAATCGAGTTTTTCAAGGCGAGATACCTCGGTTAATATTCAACGTAGAAATTTGCTGTTTGGCCAGATCTTATCATTTTTAGTTGATCTGCAAGAATAAAGTATCATAACACAATTCTGAGACCAGCACAACTGGCCCATTCTCCCACTCCTATGTTGTATTTCCATTGTTTCAAGTCTAAATTTTTTGGAATTACCTGTTTACTCTGCTATCTAGAGGTGTCATCAGCTTTGTTGGCACTTGTTTACATTTCTTTTGCGAGCAATTGTGCTGCAATTGTCCAACAGTAATAGGCGATTGACTGCGCAGCCTGATCGCGAGCTTAGTCAATCCTCGATTCCTGTTGGACGACTACGTTACAGTTGCTTGCAAACGATATGTATTCAAGTGCCAACTTAGCTGATGGCACCTCTACCTCAAGTTAGCAGTATTACTTCTGATAGTTTTAGACAAGTTTGTCCTACCTCTTGAAGGCATAAAGTTATTTGAACAATTTTATCTACTCTCCACCGTCAACCTTCTCTGGTATTCAAAGACATTATGTCTTTGCTGGTATTGAATCATGCAACACTTAAGAATATTTATTTTCGATTTACAGTGTACTCTCAGTTTTTAAGTAATTAGAGTGGGTATGTTTTCAAAACCATTCATTTCTCTTAGTTCCATGTACAACAGTGCTTGCTTGCCAAGTCACATTTTTATGTCTTTGATGGTTTTTTGCACAAAGGAGGTCAACTTCTCAAAATGGTGGCAGATAAGGTTACATTAACTGATGCCTTATGCAATGTTGACGCCTTAGATGAGCTTACGTTACATAATTAACAACTGTGTATCAAAGCTTAGCCATGCTCTGTCATTTATCAAGCTAACTTCGATACCAACTTCGAAGACCGAAATGGGTTCATCACTGGCATAGCAGAGCACATTGAAGAAGCCACTGTTCATGCCAGTTTGGGAAGCTTCACATTCCTGCTGCTTGACCGCCGTTAATCCGTTTAATTGAATGGATGATGAATGATATTCAATGATTTTCAGAAAAATCTTGCTTTTCCAAGATAATTTTGAGAAAAATGAGAGGAAATCCTAAGTTTTTAGCAGGGAATGAATAATATCGAGAACTACCGATAACATGCTTAAATCGGAAGACTCTTTCACTCTCACCTAAATCATTACAGAACTATGGCAGTATCAGAAACATCATATTCGAAAAGTTAGTTCCATGCAAGTGTTTTCAACTTAAAGCAGACACTTTGAAAATTGGTAGAGGCATCTATTTTAGAATAAAATCAGAAACGTATGTATTTTGTTGATGGAAGGTCATTTGAACCTTGATTTAAATTTAAAGATTTCAAACTATCCAAGGAATCCATTGCAGATTGACCTTTAAATGTAAATGTATCCATTTTTGGACCTTTATATTATATGCACTGAAATCAGCCAATAGGTTTTTTCATTAAAATTTAAGTAATCGACTCTGGTTTTGGTCGTTTAAAAATTCAGAGCTTTGCCATGTTGTGAATTTAAAGTTGTCAATCTACCAATCCTGTAAAATATCTATTTGTAATGCTCCAGAAGGAACTGTTGGAAGATGGCTCGGAACATACGGTCATGCTGTGCTTGTGGCGATGTTGCTCTCGAGCCATCTTGCAACCGAAGTCCAATGAGCAGCCGAACTGGGTGGAAATCTATGAAAAGACTGCTGAAGTATTAGCTACTGAACGTGAAAAAGCTGCTTAATTTCATGTATTTTCTGGTGAGCATTCTAATTTTGTTCGTTTTCGACATTCGGTAGGTAATTGAAGTGGTGTATTTTAGGTGAAAACTTGCATCACGTTCTCTACCAATGTGTCTAAGAAGTGTAACTGATCTTGCCGGCCCAGAGAAACATGCAAGAAAAAAGGGATATTTTAATGCTTCAAACCACAATTTCCACTAATTGCCACAATACTAGAACATAGTTTAGGTTACCCACCTGACACCTGTAGTCTTTAGTTATGTAATTTAAAGACAAATAACTAAACGAAAGTATATCAATTACACTGATAAAACGATTAAATTAATTATCTTAATCTTTAATGTTAAAAATTTTGATAAAAATATTTCCTTAATCAACTAAAATTACTTCCCTCTGCTTTTTTGTTCCGTGCAAAAACTGGTAATGGTGCCTATATTGCACAACTGTATGATCTTTTATTTATGTAGTATGATTTGGTACAATTGAAACAATAAAAATTGTTATAGTACATGCAAAATGCCGGTCACTGTGCCTGAAATTACCTGGCGCATTTAGCAAGAAAACGGTCTTGGCTGTGGACTTGTCAGAGGTCTTAGTCTATTTGATATTCATTCAGTTTTTCAGTCTATTGAACTTCCATCTTATTTTTGCTAATATTCATCGGAAAATGTCTTTTTTTTCTAGGATATATATGCCTTAGGTTTAAATCTCAATTGGTTATACAATGATAAATTCTCGTTTGCCAAATGATAATTATTTTTTTGTACTATTGCCCTGAAAAAAGTTTCACGCTTTCAGAGAGGAAACTAGAACTTGAGAGGCGCATTTTTGCTGATTTTAGGAGAAACTTTGCTTCAAATCTCCAGCCACGATTATCTGAGAAAAAAACTGTTATGCTCATTGAAAAGAGCGTAAAATTTACTTCTCGAAAACATATGTCAATAGTTCCTAAACTTGATTTAATTCTGTGAAACAGCACTTCATTAGCTCAGCCCTTAAATTAAGATTTTGTCAACCATTTCCTTGAAAATCAAGAAAAAAAGAAGATAAAAACCTAAAACCGTGGCTCAAACTGTGTTAAAATGTGGTAAAATAGTGCTGGGCCCACACTATTTGGAGGGGGGGGGGGACCAAAATGTTCAAACATTGTCAATCAGAGCCAACAATTTTGAGCTCTAATGAGGATCAGTGCAAAACTGATGGGGGAGAGTGTTCAGTTCAGGCAGTTTGCATTGGAATATTTAGGTGAGGTCACGTCAAGAAATCTATAATTTTGGGTCTTTTTATACCTCATCAGTAGATCACACTCGTCCGTGAACCCAACTGAAAATCTTGCAAAATCCACGACGGCATCAAAACACAAGTTCGTGGTACGAGGCTTGTACTGCAAGATGGTAAGATTCATATTAGTACTCATTAGAGCTCAAAGTTTGGATTCTGATTGAAAATTTTTGGGCTTTTGATCTCACTGACTAGTGTGATCTACTGATGAGGTATAAAAAGACCTAAAATTATAGATTTCTCGACGTGACCTCACCTAAATATTCCAATGCAAACTGCCTGAGCTGAACACTCTCTCCCATCAGTTTTGCACTGATCCTCATCAGAGCTGAAAATTGTTGGCTCTGATTGAAAATATTTGAACATTCTGGCTCCCCCCCCCCCCCCTCCGAATAGTGTGGGCCCAGCACTGTTTTACCACGTCGTTACACAGTTTGAGCCACGGTTTTAGGTTTTTTTTCTTCTTTTTTTCTTGATTTTCAAGGAGATGGTTGACAAAATCACAATTTAAGGGCGGAGCTAATGAACTGCTGTTTCACAGAAATAAATCCAGTTTAGGAGCTACTGACATATGTTTTCTAGAGGTAAATTTATGAAAAATTCAAAACGGCAGCGTCCTGAGCACCAGACAATTTTTTTGAAGTTTATATGGGCATTTTCGGACTTCTTTAGCACCTAGGAAATGAAAAAAATTGGTTTGGTTTGAAGGGCAGAACCCATGTTAAGCGGTGTTGTTCCTCAATTTATTTACTTCAATTAAACTGTACATGACATCTAGAAAAGTCTTACTTTCTAATTACAAAATCATGTTTTACGCTCAATCTGCATTTCAGCAGCTTCTGTGGTCACAATCATCAGTTGATCGTCAACGTTGATGGTGGCCAGGAGGGTAGTTATTACAGCGCATACTGATCATGAAAAACGTAGGTGGAAAAGTTTTTAAGTTTGGTGCACATTCTAATCACATAACTTTTACTGTCATGGAATAAATCATTTTACTGAGATCATTAATCTCTAACTCCAATTATTTCTTTTACAGCGAAAAGCTATTGAAAGATTTTGTGCAGAGGTCAAAAAGGCTGTACCATGTAAAAAGAAGAAGGATTTTGTGTCGGAAGCCTACTTGCTCACCCTAGGAAAATTTATCAATATGCTTGCGGGGCTAGATAAACTGAAAAACATGAATTCAAGTGTGAAAAATGATTATTCTCCCTATCGCCGGTGAGTTTATGTCTGTAAAGTAATGAAAGATTTCTCTAATCTGAAGTTTTCTCCTGTGTGCCTGAATGAAGATTATTTTTAAAAAATGTGTGAACAGAAGTAATATCGCAAAAGTCTCTACAAGAGCTGTCCAAAATAAATATTTAAGTCTTTTACATTAGGACTGGAGAAAGAAAAGAAGAGACAAAAGTCACATCAGTCTGAATGTAACAATCATCAGTTGGCCAATTGGTTAGCATGTAAATATCTGTTGAATGGTGCAATTTTTGGATGTGACATTTCCCTAGTAGCCAAAATATTCTTTTTAATACTTATCGAAATAGCAATTTAATATGTATACAAATAGCTATGAAATAGGGTATAAAATAGCTGAAATTAGTTATAAAATATCCTATCTAAATACCCTATATGGTGTCCTTTTTTTCAACTATATATACCCTATTTTTTAGCTTTCTCGATAGCTATAAAATAGGTATCTGAATAGCTATTTAATAGGTATATGGACACCTACTGAAAAGGTATTTAAAAGGTATTTTACTTTTGAAAAAGAACCAAAATTGAGACCTTGAAAACCATAAGATGGTAAGTGCCTTGATACGTTGCCAAGATTGTGCAACTGTATACGATAAATGCAGCAAATCAAAACCATGTAGAGGTGAAACTCTTTTAGCAAAAATTCCTTGGGCTATGCTGATTTTTTTTTTTGCATTAAGGTTTGCAATTCTATATGATTTTGGTTTGCAAAAAATAAAGTTGCTCTATCATAGCAACGTTGCAATGTACTTATCATCTTATGGTTCTTAAGGCTGCAACTAACAATAGTGCGAAAATTCATTAACATGTTTAAGAAAATATACAATAAAAAAAAAACCTAGTACATAGCTATAAAATACATATTTTCAAACATAAATTTTAAACCAAGATAAATGCGCATGGAATAGCTACAAAATAGCTATAAAATATGCTATCTGTACGATACCATATAAAATAAGAAAATAAATAGCTATAAAATAGCCTATCTGGCCGATACCTATTCGATAATCCTATTTTGGCTTTTAGGGTTGTCTCTTCTTTTCTTTCCCTAGTTCTATGTCTTTTAGCCATCTGACATAGCTTCAATTGTCAAAGAATTTTACTGAAATGTGTCAGGAAAATTCCTTTTCTAAACTCTATTGCAACCCTGTGTGGCATTGTGGAGAGTTAAGTCCTTTGTCCTTGACATCGAACAGTTTTCTCTCTTCCCTCTGATTCATATCAAACCTCCGTTGTAGCTCAAAAGTATCGTGACAAGTCTCTACACCATTGCTTCTTTTTTCAGTGCCGCGCAGTTCTTGAAAGTTATGGCAGCTTCACACACCCTGCAGGAGTAGCAGAATTTATCCATATTTCTCGCTACACAGAACAAATTTCGAGACACGGTGAAAGAGAATTTGGAATAAATAATCGGTTACGAAGAGCTTCTGTCCGATCTTGTCAATCTGTGTGTGCACATGTTCGAAACAAAAATGTACCCGACACCCACCGAAAAGCACATGCTGGTCAAAGTGAGTATCATGTCATCCCATCTTCGTGATTCGTTCGACCTTCGAAAGTGATTGGTTTTGACATTTTTTTCTAGGCCTTGAAAGTGCTTGAATTCTTCTCTACTGATAAATAAAGAAACATTTCTTGATGTTTCGTTGATTGTACTAAACCACCTTGTTCACAAACGAAATCGCTGTCTTTCTGAAACGAGAATCCAAAATTGCGGACCCAAGCTCTTATCACAAGGAAATTACTGTGTTTTGGAAACAATTTGGGAAAAAAGTGAACAGTTGTTCCAGTCATAAGCCAGTTAAGACTCTGAAAATCTCAAAATTGAGATTTTAACACTACTATCAGAAAAGTGTTTTTTAAAAATTCTGCCTGCCACTTATATTTTAAATTTTCATTCGCTTAGATTTTAAACTTAACTTTTAAATTCAAGAAATGTAACTGAAGTTCAGGCGATTCGTGAACTTTTTAATAAGATTTTGTATTTTGGCCATATGTCTCATTGTCAGTCCTTCTTCAGCGCTGTTCTTGACTTCATAGCAAGACAGTTCTAAGTTACTCTGTATTTTTTTCTCAGGTTTCACAATATTTCGTCTTTGATAAAAAAAAAAAAAAAAAAAAATTAAGTTTGCAAATCATCCAAGTCTTCATTTGTGATCAGATCTGTGCAAAGGAACCTTGTCTTCTGGGAGAAAATTTTCCTTAACTTTTTTCTAACGTTTTAACCACGCTTTTCTACAACCCAAGAATTTTTTTATGGAACTTCAGGACTAACATCTCCTTCAATTCTTACGATTTTAGGGTCAAACTTGTGTCAAAATGTCCAGATTTTCTTCCTCCTTGAATTAGCAAAAAGTTATGGGAAATTTTCTCTGAGGAAAAAAGGTCCCTTCTCACAGATTCGGTCACAATTACATGAAAATACTGTCAGTAAAAACATCGTTTTGTCTTGGTTTGCAGGTCCTGGGTTTTGGTTTGTTTTTGATGGACAACGAGCTCTGCAATATCAACAAACTTGACTGAAAGAAGAAAGTAAATCTCAGTAAAATCGACAGAATTTTCAAGGTATCATTTTGTCAATTTAAGATTCTAAAAAATTTAAAAAACTTTTAAGACAATTTTTGAACCACTCACTTGCATAAAATCTTCTTTTCACGGAAGCGGACGCGTTTCGGAGGTTACCTGCCCTCCATCATCGGCGCGACTGGTCAATTCCAATCAGCTGATTTCGGTCCCGGATTATTTCCCGTCCCTCCATCGTTGTCACATCTCGAGTGTATTGTTGTAAACAGTCTGTTATTTACTCCCGTTAGATCCGTATTAAAAATGTTGTTCTTATTTTGGTACATGTAAATACTTTCCCATATGTCTAGTTTATTTTTCTCAGTGACTTTTCTTAGCAGTTTCGGTTCAAACGATATTTCGTGTCCTTCTTCCCAGTAGTGTAGAGCTACTGCTGATTTCTCTGTTTGTCTATTTCTAACACATCTTTTATGTTCTTGGGCTCTTACTTTCAGTGAACGGCTGGTCTGTCCTATGTAGAATTTATTGCATTCTGTACAGTTAATTTGGTAAATACCTTTCTCCTCGTTGTCAGGTCTTCTGTTTTCAATCTTCCTGCTAAATTGTTGGGCAACATTGAACCTATTGTTTTAGGACAAGGACTAAAAAGTTGTTACAGCTACCCCACAGAAATAACTGAATATATAGCTGACATTGACAACGCAACTAGAGGTCTTAATGAAAATGAAAAGTTCTTAATACACCAGAAATGCATACCCATCCTAGAGAGCATAGGCAAACAAACAGTCAGAAAAAGAGAAAAAAGTTCATAACGACAGGAGGCGAGTGATTAGTAACCTGAAGAAGAAAGGCTTGTATATCACCAAATCAGATAAGGGGAACAACACCGTGATAATGGAGAAGACTGATTACATACAACGCTGCAACTTACTACTAGAAAACGGTAATTTTAAGAAAGTAAAGAAGAATCCGCTGAACGCTTATAAGAAGGAACTCAAGTATAACCTGGACAGAGTAAGTGTAATCCCTGAAACTGAGAAGAAATGGTTAACCAACACAACAGCTGAGCTACCTTATTTATATGCTTACCCGAAAATCCATAAACCGGGAAAAGAGATGAGACCAATTGTAAATTGTAGAGAAGCCACCACATACAAATTGGCAAAATGGTTAATCAAGAGATTCAAGTTGTTTGAAATTTTTGAATCGAAGAGTGTAAGGAATTCGATTGAGTTAGTAGAAAAACTTAAGAATATAAAACTGGAAATAGATGACAGGATTGTTTCCTTTGACGTAAAATCTTTATACCCTAGCATACCAGTAAACTTGGCACTAGACACCTTAAGAAATTGGCTACACAAAAATGGAATAAGCTCGATGAAAATTAAAGAATATGCGGGACTAGTAAATTTATGTCTAACTCAAAACGCATTTTACTTCAACAATGAACTTTACGAACAATTAGACGGCCTAATGATGGGCAACCCGATCTCCTCGTTGACAGCTGAGCTGGTCATGAGTGAATTTGAATGCAGAGCTATTAAAGAATACCCGAAAATTTTCCAACATTGGTCTCGGTTCGTAGATGATGTCTTAGAGATACTAAAAAAACACCATATTAACGAAGCCCTTACAATTCTTAACTCATACCACGAGAAAATTCAATTCACACTTGAAGTAGAAGAAGAACAAAAACTTCCCTTTTTAGACCTAATCGTACATAGGGACAAAGATAATCTCAAATTCGGAATATATCGGAAACCTACGAGCACGGAAACATATATCAACAACAGAGCGTTCAACCACAGACCACACAAACTCGCAGCTTTCAACTTCATGCTACACAGAACAAACAGCATTCCTTTGAACGAAACTGATTACAAAATAGAAATAGAGAAAATTTTAGAGATAGCAGAAAAGAATAGTTTTAACAAAGGAGAAATCAAGAAATTGAATGAAAAAGTGAAGCAGAGAACCCTAAATAAGGAAACATCAAAGCTAAATATAGAGAAAGCCGAGATGAGGTTTAAGAAATTCTCATACCATCCGAAATATGCCCCAGCTTTTCGTAGGATTTTTGAGAAGTTCAACATAAAACTAAGCTTCACCAATAGGTTCAATGTTGCCCAACAATTTAGCAGGAAGATTGAAAACAGAAGACCTGACAACGAGGAGAAAGGTATTTACCAAATTAACTGTACAGAATGCAATAAATTCTACATAGGACAGACCAGCCGTTCACTGAAAGTAAGAGCCCAAGAACATAAAAGATGTGTTAGAAATAGACAAACAGAGAAATCAGCAGTAGCTCTACACTACTGGGAAGAAGGACACGAAATATCGTTTGAACCGAAACTGCTAAGAAAAGTCACTGAGAAAAATAAACTAGACATATGGGAAAGTATTTACATGTACCAAAATAAGAACAACATTTTTAATACGGATCTAACGGGAGTAAATAACAGACTGTTTACAACAATACACTCGAGATGTGACAACGATGGAGGGACGGGAAATAATCCGGGACCGAAATCAGCTGATTGGAATTGACCAGTCGCGCCGATGATGGAGGGCAGGTAACCTCCGAAACGCGTCCGCTTCCGTGAAAAGAAGATTTTATGCAAGTGAGTGGTTCAAAAATTGTCTTAAAAGTTTTTTAAATTTTTTAGAATCTTAAATTTTACTCTTGTGTAGTGTTTTAAACTCCTAAAAAAATCGTTTCATCATTTTGTCAAATTTTATCACAGTGTGTCATTTTCTTCACTGACTTTGTACACTTTTCGACAAAGCAGTCAATGATTCCAAGTTGTTAATTGCTCCAGGGTTTTCCATATTTCTTCCTCCAACTCCCATTTCTTTCGGTATAATAGCTTGACCCTGTATGGCATTAATCAATTTTGGATCTTTGGTTCTATTATCTAGTTTTTCCAAAGTTTCCATTTTTATTTTATGTAATAATTACGAAAGGATGAATCCTGTGATGATTGTAAAAACGAAATAAAATAAAATAAAAATTTGATAATTCAAGGTGACACCCTGCCGTAGTACTGTACAAAAATCTGATCGAATAAAATCCATCAAATTTAAAAGATGTCCCCCATGTCCTCACAGGGATTTGGCAGGGATGGGAACAAAATCGGGTAAACCGCAAAAACTGGAAAATCAAACTGTTACCATACCCACTTGAATTTTGGTTTTTCTATCCTTTATGAACTCCATTCATGGTGAATATTTTGTATCAATCTTTAATATTCTAATCTTATTTTTTTTAAATCATCGTCTAAATCAATTTTTTATGTCTGATGTCTTTCTCTTTTTCCTTTTCCAGAATCTAGAGGTTGTCCCTCTCTTTGGTGACGTGCAAATAGCGCCATTCAACTTTATCAAGTGCTCGAAGCATTTCGACCCTGGAAAATGGGCCTTTATTGAGCTCTACTACGATCAGTCCCGAAGCTGATTTGATGGTACACTTGCCGCAAATACGCAAAGACCACGTCAAGTACATCAGTGAGCTTGCTTTCTATAGTAACGAGGTACCTCCTCTCCCTCTTACCAATTCCTCCTCCATTTTCATTGTTATTTTAATTTTTTACACCTGTGTTTTAGAAATAACAAGTGTAAATGAACAATTTTCAGCAAATAAAGCGAGAAGTATTGTAATAAGTTTTTAACCTGGAGCATTCTCATAAGAAATTGAATTTTCATTGAAATCTAGTGTATCGAGCATTTTATCTTTTTTCTTTTTTTGCCAGTATCAATCATTTATCTTGAAACATGTTTTCATCTGAAAAAAAGTGTTCAATTTTTTCTTTTCTCTGATAATTTTAAGGTCAACACAACATTCAAAGAAATGAGAACGGATAAGGAAAACAAGGAAACAGCCGATTTAGCTTTGCGTGGTTTACAATTACCGTTGGAATGGAGTAGTGTTGTCACAGAGCTTTACTCGTGGAAGTTGTTTCATCCGACAGATCATCATCAAAATAAAGAATGCCCACAAGAAGCTGAAGAATATGAAAGAGTAAGTACGTTACCATTCTTGGAATGTCCTCTCTAGGTCATAGCATTTTCCTAAGTTATTCATTTAAGTAACTTTCCCCCTCACTGAGAAAATTGAGTGAAGGCCTGCGCCTTTGTGCTGAACTTTGGATGATTATTGCCAGGTTTGCAGCCTTTAGAGCGAAGGAAAGTGAAGCCATGTGGATCATCACTTTATTACAGTAGCAATTTTGATAAGTTAGCAGTATGAGGTTTCCTCCGATTAAATCAGCGGAAAATGCTTATTCTAGGCAAGGCTGCCTCAACCAAAATTAATTCTAGTTTTATCTATTTATCTAATTTAATCAATTTTTACATAAATCCTTTCGAAGGGAGGGTGAGATACACATAGAGATTTTTTATTTTACAGTATCAGTCGAGATGAAAAATTGTTAAGTAAAATATATCTAAGTAAATGGAGGCAAAAGAGTGTTTCCAGCTTGCAAGAGTTGCCTTTGATTCTGTAGGATTTCTTTACATTGAAAATCAAAGATATTTGAACTGAGTCATGGAGCTCAGCATTTTGAGAAAGTCAAAAATCTTTTTGGAAGATACCAAGATGTAAGAAAATTTTCGTATTCTTTGGCACTCCGCACAGTGTGCATTTTTCAAAATTCTCAATTTGTCCTCTTGTCTCTTTATTTCAATATATTTCTTAATGCAGTCAGCACTTCAGATTCTATTTTTATTCAAGCATTTCCTTTAATCTTTGTAAATTTCTCTTCGTTGCTTTCAACCTTTACTCTCCCTTGTTCAGGCATCATGCTACAACTACATGGAAGAGTAAAAATTTGTGCTGATCAAGGTTATTGCAATGATCAAAGGCCTGCAAGTTTAAATGTCTCTTATGGAAACCTTTTTTATCGAAGCCATCAGACGCAATATTCATGCCGAACTCCAGGACTTTGTGCAAGTAATTCTCAGAGAGCCTCTCAGAAAAGCCATGAAGAACAAGATTGACCCAATCAGAAGGTACATTATTTTTTCCTTTCTTTCCTTTAAATTTCTTCAATTCCTTTCTTTAAAGTATTATTTTTTAGGGTGAAAAGTTTTGAAAAGTCAGGTGCCACGTGGAAATGGCAAAGAATTCCGTTGCAGAACTTTGAAATTCTTTCTGCAGGCCCTAACATTTCATTATTTTCAATTCCAAGAGATTTTGCACCCCCCCCCCCCCCAAAAAGAAGTGATTTTGGTGATCTAAGTCTCTATTAAATAGATTTTGTTACATGCACCACAAAAATCTTCCAACCATTTAAATCTCTTTGCTCTTGTCAGTTTTTGTTTCTTTTTTGCATTTATTTTCTCGGAAAAATTTTGGCAGTTTTAAGCTAAACATTTCAATTTTTTTAAAGCACAAATGAAAATTTTTATTTTAGAATGAATCATTCATAATAAAATAATTGCCTCCTCTCCTCTTCAAAAAAAATTCTTACGGTTCAATTTTAATGCATTTAGACAGGATTTTAGTTTTTAAATTCAACTATGATCAGTGCTTATTATGAGGTTAACCTTGCTTAATGTATGTTCTTTTCATTTTTACATTGCAGTATTTTGATTTCTGTTCGAGAAACATGTGCCGATTGGCAGCGAGGGGTTGAGCCATCAGCGGATCTTTTGCTGAAAGGAAAGAAAGATCCTGATTCTGGCTTTGGTATCAAAGTGCCTTGAAGGAATGTCTGTATGTAACTCATTTATGTACGACTTAAATAAGGTGAAAAAAATCTGAAGTTCATTTAATTTTAGCCCGTACTTAATTAACTCTATGAAATATAACTAGAATACTTCAATAAGTGACTCGAACATCCATCTAAGTGAGAAATCTCTTAAAATTATTGTTAAAAATTTGTTAAATTCTAGACTCTTGAAGGATTCTGTGTTAACGGTGTTAATTTTTGTTTCAAAATGTTCGGTGTGTGACTGTTCTAACCATATTGCACAATAATTGGAAATAGCTTCTTGTCTAAACACATGAAAAAGTTAGAGGGAATGGAGAAATTACAATGAAACCACTGAGGGTTTTTTTTTTTTACGATATTTTAGTATTGATTGGTGCCTGATTGTCAATAGTGAGCCGCAAACTTCCTATTTTCTTTTGTAAACTGTCAACTTTTTACTCAGAGCGGTTGAAAAGCTCCATAGACATTTCCAGTTAATTATTGACTTAATTTTTTTGTTCCCATTTGATGGAAATATTAAAAATTGTATTATTTTTCTCAGGCCCATCCTCAACCCAGCTTTACATGGTGCGCACAATGTTGGAGTCGTTAATCGCGGATAAGTCAGGTGGGAAAAGGACTTTAAGGAAAGATATCGATGGTCAGTATCACATGCGAATAGACCACTTCCACAAAACCTCGTACAATTGGAATTATCTGCTCGGTTTTAGTGGTGAGAACATTTCTTTTAAAGTTTATTCAGGCCATTTCAAGTATACCAAACTCAAAAAAAAAAGACGAAAAATCCAGAAAACGGATTAAATGGAATTCAGCAGACAATTTTTCACTGATGAAAAAGGTTTCTTATGAACGTTCCACAGTCCCTCAAAAGAAAAGAGTTTAATTGCCAAAAATTTGATACTTTTCATTCCCTCAATGTGCAAAATGAATTTTTGTAAACTCTGGAGGTGTTCATTTTCTTAATATTCGAAATTTTTGTCTTATTTTTCAGAATCAAATTATGAAGTAAAAAAAAAGATGTGGTTGACCTTCCAGATCACTTTTCTGCATTCAGCGGAACCTTCATTTTTTTCTGAGTTGAGCAGTTTTCCAAAGCAAGACACTGAATAATTGTAACCAAGTGACCCACTTGCAGTCTTTCATTTTCATCCCATCCTTCTTTAGCGCACAACAGATCCTACAAAGTGAGTGGATCCCCTACGATACCAGCATTAATGCAATTCCTCTCTACAGAACTACTTTTTGTTTTATTTCAGAGTCCTTACAACAATGCTGTGATTTATCTCAACGTTGGTATCGCGAATTTTACCTTGAAATGACCATGGGGCGACGTATTCAGGTAAATATAGGAAACATACATCACCATTTAAAGTGAGCCACAATATTAATCTAAGTAACTTCATATTTATCTATCACAAATATCTATCGTTATAAATTTTTTTTTATTTAAACCAAAAGAGCATCATGTAAGTAACAGGGTCATTCCATGTCAATTCAACGAAGAATATTTTTGACTATTTTTGATCTAAATGAAATTTCGCCTACTTGATAACCTTGCATAGAAACTACCAAGAACAAATTTTTAGACCCCTATGTCGACAAGGACTGGAGATACAGGGTGGTCAAATTTCACCGAAAGTTTGGAATTTTCAGACTTCGCCAACTTAAAAATTCAATAACTCCGGTTCTTTTGCAGCTACACAGCTCAATCTTAGCTTGTTTGAAAGCTCTTGGCAAGTTCTTTAAGTTGATGTACAACATTATATACTTCTGACAAAAAATCAAAGTGCCCCCTTGCTCCCCGTTTTTGATAAAGGGGGAATGTATCCCCCGATTTTTTTAAACTTTGCACTCAATAAAAAAAGTGTACCGAGAGTATCTCGTCAAAATTTCATGTCGGAACGGCCATGGGATCTATTTATTTTTTAATTTTTTCATCATTTTATCACTCGTGTTTTGTGCATTTTGAGCTGCCCAAAATGAATAATTCGGACTTAATGGTCTCTGTTGAAATAAAATTAGAATATTTCAAATTTACTTACATTAGTGAGGCCAAAAAATACAAAACTTCGGTTCCACCTGGTGGAAGAAGACAAAGGGGCAGCCCATGGGAGTGGGGGATGTTGCTCTTAAGCATAGTTAGGCCTTGTCCACACGAGCGCGGTTCGCGGAACTTATTTGGAGGATCTTGTTCCCGGAACAAGTTTTTAGCTGAGCTAAAACTTATTCCTCCAAAACCCGGAACTTCCTCCGTTCTCCGAGCTTCTACATATGTTTCTTTTGATGTGAATTTGCTTGTTTTTGTTTTTTACATCCTTTACATATCTTGACATTTATTTTTGTTACTTTGGCGGCCGTAATAATCTATTATTTTGCAATAATTGTATAGTTTTATTGAAGTTCCGGTTCCAGTTCAGGCGAACTCGTGTGGACAGCATGCCTTGTTTCAAGGAATAAGTTCCGGGAACTGAGTAGTTCGAGGACTAAGTTCCGGGAACTGAGCAGTTCGAGGAATAAGTTCCGCGAACCGCGCTCGTGTGGACAGGGCCTTTAGGTTTGCAGTTCGCCCTCCGTAAGTCTAAGTCTTGCTCGGAGAGGGTGGGGGATAATTACATTACATTCATTCACATTCTACCGGGTGGGAGTACCGCCCACCAAGGGAGTCATGAATATTGATGAGCGCGCGGAATTTCATAGGCTGTGGTCTACTCTGCAGTTCGTTTATTCCATTCCTGTCGGAGAGACGGAATTCACTGTTGAGTGAGTACTCTCTCTTGATATTGAATTTATAATAGGGGGATGTCCAGCTAAATTCAAAACTACTCCCAACTCTTCCGCCTCCCCTTAATGTTATTTACTGCGTCTCTACTTAGCTTGGGCCCTTTTCATTTCTTTTAAAGAAAAGTATAACATTGATTTTCTTTAAATTATGGTGCAGTACTGATTATGATGTGTAAAAAATTCATAGAAAATGTTGAACGGTTCGGTTCTTTTCAAAACTCGAATCAGAGAGATGTTGCTGCTGTGTTGCATTGCTTAAATGTGTCCAAATATGGATGTGTTGCAATATTTTTCATTCTTTGTTCCTTTTAATCTCATCAAGTTGTATGCCTTAGTATTTTTCTGCAATAATAACTCCAAAAATAATCTAGTGCAAGTAGATGCAAGAAAATCTTAAAGGACCTCCCTCAAAAAATGGGTGTTTTACTTCACTCATCGCCCTTGCAGGACGAGACCCCTTTCCAAAGAGTGTTTAATTAAAGTACTTAGACAATATTTGTAAACATATTAATATGCTTAAGTCTCTGATTGGTTTATTTTCTCTGCTATTATGATTCTTGTGTCGTCTTCCAGGGAACTTTTCGGTGAAGGTCTCAACTGGGCTGGCTGCACTATGATTGTTCTTCTAGGACAGCAACGCAGATTCAAAGCCCTTGACTTCTGTTATCGTATTTTAAGAGTCCAGAGGGTTGATGGGAAAGACGAAAACGTCAAAGGCATTGTAAGTCCATTTAATAATTTTTTAAAAATATTTTTTTTGTCGTCGTCCGTCCCCCCCCCCCCCCCCCAAATCAGTTTTGAAGTAATGAGCAGTGGCTAAATACCAAAAATACAAGTGTGTAAAAATGAAGAGATCTTTCATTTCTTTTCATTATTTGCCTCCATGTTTATTATTTTGTTTTTTTTTTTTCTTCATAAATTATTCTCCAGCTTTTTCTAAGAGGCTATTGAGTAATCACTAATCCTCTCACGTACGAGAAGTAAGAAGTTGACTCTATAGGGTATCTTCATCTCTTGAAAACCAGGAAGTGTCAGGAAATTCCATCAGGTTAAGGAAATGTGGAAAAAGTCATGGAATTTTATGGTAGAAATCAGGAATTTGAAAAATCTTGAATGTTGAAATCTGAAAAAATATCACTAGTGTCCACACAATCAAAAAGAAGCTCATCAGTTTGGCTAGGAGCTCGATGCCTGGAGTTACTGCCTGGAGATCTGTTGAAATCTGAAAAAATATCACTAGTGTCCACACAATCAAAAAGAAGCTCATCAGTTTGGCTAGGAGCTCGATGCCTGGAGTTACGTTTTCGTAATTTGTGGTGAAATTTACCAATGCCAAAAATTGTTCATTTTCAGTTCCATGTGTGAAAATAGTCAACATGGAAAGTCAGAAAATTTTAGTCCGGGAAAACCTGCAAAAGTCAAGGAATTTTTTCCCGCTGAGGCTGAAGACACCCTCTTCAGGTCACAGGAATTTTCTTGGATTTTTTTTATAGAAAACAACCTTCAAAAATTGAGTTCAAAGTTGCGTAGTTTAAGCTTCCATTCTGTTGGAAATTGATGAGAAAACTACGATAAAACAGAAAAATATTTGTCCTGTTGCAGATACATTTATGAGTGACCCATTGTGACTCCTCCACCGAGATTCATGGTCTGGACAGCATTGTTGACAGATAGTGCTGAAATTTCAGTGCATTTCTACATTTAACTAAATGTCAAACGTCCATATCTTTTCTCACAATCTAGCAATCTTGCTGAGCAGGCTTTCCAATACACAACAATAAAAGAATCAGGATTTGCCCAAGTTAAAGACAAATCTTGTCTAAGAAAGATTAATTGATCTGGAGTGAAAATACCTAAAATCCTTAATTATCTAAAGCATCCATCTGTTTCCTGAGCTAGGTTTTCTGAGTGTTGTTAATTTCTTGTTTCAGAACCTCAAACGGATGGTGGACCAAATCCGCAGGTTTCGGGTGCTGAACATATTCGCAACATTAAACAAGTACCTGAAATCAAGCGAACATGATAGTGCCTCAGTCGAACATGTCCGCTGCTTCCCGCCACCGATTCACCTCTCCCTTGCAGCGCACGCACACTACTATCGACCGGAAAACCTGCAGTCACAAACCGTGCATAACCTCTGAATTCCCATGTCGAAAGGAATTTGTGATTTATCAGATTAATATAAGCAGTAAAGTTTTGTCAATAATAATCTTGTATGGAGAGCTGAACTCCTCTTTGGTGACTATATATTCTCCTGCTATAAAAATCATCATGCTGCAAAATGGAAGTACCTATCTTACCTACCTACACAACAACATTTCGACGCCGTAAGTCCGCAATCACATATCTTGTTTGCGGTGTCTGATAATCTCCACCTGTATGTTATTTTCTTACAGGAGAACAAATTGACACCATTCCTTGAAGTTTTTGCAGAATTTTCTTCGCACAGAGAAGGAAAATCACGGCAGTTTTAAGGAATTACTGTTGAGTAGTTTTCCAGTAAAAAAATAAAGTATGACAGGAAGTCTGTGACGTCGCAAACCGAGTTATGTGATTGCCGACTTACACGGTCGATTTGCACAATGAGCGTTTGCTCTCAGTCAAAATTTTAAGTGTTTGCGCTGCTTTGCTTGCATTCTTCAACATTCTCTCCAAATTCTCTCTAACAAAACATGTTAATAATGAGATGGATCATTGTCGTGGTTGTTCGTGCTGCAAAATTTTAGTTTAAATTTAAGTCCTTTCTTATCTGATGCCGCAATCACACGCTGAATGTGAGAGCTGAATGTGGCTTGAATGTAGAAGTCATCAGTCCGATGCTTGAATTTTGTGCGTGTCGCGCTAAATTCAGCAACGATTCTCAGCGACCATTGGATAATGTCAGATTTGTCTGAACTACTCGAATAGATTTGATACACATCTGGATGGAAATAAGTCGAATTTGCGAAATCTCAGCTGTTGAGCAATGACTGTTGACTTCCATATTCAGCTGCCAAATTCAGCGTGTGATTCCGGCCTAACTCAATTTACTAACACCAATATGCCTGCCTCACATGATCAATTTAGCAGCTAAATATGGGAGTCAACAGTCGACATTTTGTAAATTTGAGTTTTCTTAACAAAGATATCCATTGAATTTAGCCCAACAGTTCAGACAAACTGATTACTGCTGAGCTTGAATCTTTATTGGTACCCTTAATTTTGAGTCTTTGCAAAATTCAGGCATCCATGACTTCCACATTCAGAAAATTAGGCAGGCGTTATATACAGAGGGACATTTTGAGAGATCGCTGCGGTACCAGACCGAATGTTTCCTAATGATGATAGACATGAAATGATATTCTTAGCTATGGGGAAACAAAACTGAGCGACAACAGGCAAGTTATGAGCAAGATTTTAGAAGGCTTTAATTGATGAGATTTCATTTTCATTTCACAACACAATCAAATATTACTATGAGGGCAATGGTGACACACTCTTGATAAGTGATGTGACAGAAACTGATCATTAGATAAACAATGTTGAGCGTCACTGGAGGTAGACAAGTTTAACACACAACATTGAAGATTTAAATACACATATTATGATTGTGAGATCATCTCCAGTTCGCCTGCTATGCAGCTTCTGTGAACACATAAGATTCTTTCCTTAGAAAAAAAATCATTGTATTTTCCTAGTGAAGACAGTGCTCTGCCTTCTACAGGCAAACCTTAAAATTACAGGACTGGGCCATTGTGGTTCACATGAAAAGATGAATTTCATTGGGTATTTTAGGCAGACACCTAAAATGGTGATCATTCAACATTACCCTTGAGTCCTAAATTGACTTGATGAAGAATCTTTTAAACTTCCAGTTGGTGGAGTAATTAAGATTACAGTAAAATTTTGATACCGTAAGTCGACAATCACATATCTCGTTTGCGGTGTCTGGAAATCTCCACCTTTATGCTATTTTTTTGAAGGAGAACAAATTGACATCATTCCTTGAAGTTTTTGCAGAATTTTCTTCGCACAGAGAAGAAAAATCACGGCAGTTTCAAAAAATTACCATTGAGTAGTTTTCCTTTTAAGAAATAAAGTATGACAGGAAGTCTGCAACATCACAAACTGAGTTATGTGATTGCCGACTAACACCGTCGATTTATGAGTTGTTTCCTTGTTGGACTTCGACTTTTTGAACAGGAGTGTATCCTGTAATTTTGTTCCTTGCAGTTTAGAAAATAAAGACAAAGTCTGAGGAATGAAAAGAGTTTTTTCACTTACACAGTAACGAAACGCAGTCCCGCAGTCCAAAGCTGGAGAGCGTTGGAATCGGAGTGGAAAAACAGCATTTTCTTGCACTAAAACTGAGAAATTAGAGGACCAGAATCGAACACATTTTAACTGTGAATGCGCATTAAAGAACTGACGTTCAAGATTAGAACTAATACTCCGCATCAATGACATTTTTCCTTTGCATTTCTCACTTATTGATCACAAAAAACTGTTACAACTCCATACTACAGGACCCAGTTTATTCCGAATCTAAGAATAAAACCGAGCTGATTTATGTATGATATAGTGCTCTGTATCGCGCTATACATTCTAACAGAACATTTTAAACATAAAATGTTACTGTAATTGAATAAAACATAAAGAAATCGAGGAAATTTAACCAACAACGCTTCCCCAATAAGACAGTTGTTACTGATCAACTCACCCTAAACCTCCACCTCCAATATTTTTTCTCATCGCTGGATGGTATTTCAGCCTCCGGTAAATTATTTTCTGCGGAGTTATTATTTTCGCCATCTAAAATTCATCTCTCTCGCTAATTTTTTTCTCTCTCTACTGACTGTTCCTCTCTATCTGCCATTTTTCCTCTCCTGTCCTCTCCTCTCACCCTCTCTCTCCCTCCAGTCTTTCTCTCTCTCTGGAAAAAGTTTTTACTTTTTATACAAACGGCCTTTCGTAGATGCGAATTTCGAACGAAATCTAGGATGTTAGCAGGAAGTTTGGTAGCGTGCGCCGGTAGTCATCGAGAATCGCCAGTCAACAGTGCGTCAAGAGCGTGTTCTGTAACTCAGGCTCAAGTCGGGGACTTAAAATCGGTCTTATTAGTGTCAGCGGTCTTGTCAACCTGAAACGGGTGTTACCTGACACCGGGATATACCGCCGCAGTTACCTGATCTGCGGGCGAGCCAGGGATATTACCTTTTTATTAGTCCTGCTTTCTTGTTTGGCAGTTTACCCTGGGCGAACAATATAATTGATATAATTTAGCTAGCCGGTTTGGCTACCCTATTAGCAAATTCCGAATATATATCCAGCAGATGTTGCACCGCGGAGCAAGCTGATGCATGTCCACTCTCGATGACAGCCTGTAGGACAACGTAGGACGAGATAAGCGTCACACCTGGATCATACCTGATTGCCTGGCGAGCCGAGGATAGTACCTTTATTAATCCTGTTTCCTTGTTTGACAGTTTACTCCGGGCGGACCGGGGAGGCTGAAACTGTTGGTGGGGTAACCGTCCGGCTACCGTCAATTCAAGGGTCATTCAATTTTCCCGCGAAATAAGCCAATTTCCCCTAGATCTGTCTCCACATTATCTCAGTAAAGTCAAAATCAGTTCAAAATTACGTTGGCAAGTCCCTAAATTTCGGGAAAGTTTAATAAAAACGAAATTTAAGGTGATTAAATTTCACCGTTAAAATTTCGTTTTTTTGAACTTTTCCCGAAATTTAGGAACTTGCCAATGTAATGTTGAACTGATTTTGACCTTACTGAGATAATGTGGAGGCAAATCTAGGGGAAATTGGCTTATTTCGCGGGAAAATTGAATGACCTTTGAATAGGCGTATTTGGGGGTCCTAATCCCCCCCCCCCCTTTAAAATTAGTTCAAAGTGATTTCTGTAATTTTTACTTAAAAGCGAACACAATTTGGTAAATTTTCCCGTTTGATTTTTTTCTTTACGATAATTTGAACCGGAGTTATGAATTTTTGAAAATAGGTCAAATTTGACCTTTGACCTATCATAACTCGGTCAAAAATTAAGATATTGATCTGCGGTTTGCGCCAAAATTCTTAGTTTTTTATGTTCTTTCAAATGAGGTATCACAAGATAGGGGTTATCATTTGAAAAAAAAAAGTTAGGGGCCCCCGCTTTCCCGGAGGGGGGCCACAATTTTGACACCCCCCCCCCCCCCCTAAAGATGGTCCTCTTTGACATTGGAGCATTCCCAAAGTTTCATTTTACTGACTCAAACCGTTCAAAAGTTAGAAGGGGGGGGGGGGGGGCTGGACTTTTGGAACATCCTGTATTTGGTGGTTTCTCGCAGTTGTTGACTATACTGTCTTGGCGGGAAATTCTAGGATAATTTTGGAATCGTGGACTTGCAACCCTGATTTCAAATTGCGTAAGTGAGGTTATGTTTATGCATTTTCGCGCCCTTCTACAAGTTTCGCCTAAAATGGCACAACGGAGTATAACGTAAGTAATTTATTAATTTCTTATCATTTAATAAGACAAGTTTAACTCTAATTTATAACGACCTCACCACTACGTTCCTACTGAATTGTCTATTTTTTCGGTGGCACATCAATTCTCCTTCATTGTTCGGGTCTCCTCCATCACCTAGGGACTGCACCTCTGCGAAAATTGTTTCATCACTAATATCATTTCCTCATCACACCAAATGACGGATTTACTGGAGACAGTTTGTCTTCTCTTTTCATCAGCATTACCATTCGTCATTCACCCAAACTTTTCCATAAGGAAGGAAGCCCCTATTAGGTAACATCTCTGTTGCGCCTTCACCGTGCCAATCCAGTTCTTGGCCAATTCTTATGCTCTATGCAGCATATTGCAAGGCTAAAGGGATGCAGTGAATACGTACCCCTGAAGGACTGGCCCATCAGGTAGCGCATGCTGGTCCAATAGGAGATGGATCTGGAGACAGGGCCACTGCTCAACTGCTGCAGCCTGATCTTTGAAATTTTTTGTTTGTCAAGTGGAAGTGGATGACATAGGTTAAACGGTGAAGGGAGATTGGTCGCCTATGTCTTATCGTTGCTTTGTAGGGTGAAATGGATGACATACTGTCGGATACTCAAGAGGTGCCTTTAGTTCGTTGTCCATTCCAATCGACAAAGTAACGATTAGACATAGCCGACCAATCACGCTTCGCCATTTAACCTATGTCATCCATTTCCACCCGACAGACACAAAATTTCAACAGTCAGGCTCCTGCCAAGTAATGGGTTTGAGAGACTCTCCCGCATGTCCTGGTTTGCTCATATGTAATGGGTGAAGCCCTGAGAGTATGGAGAAACATTCTCAAATCTTTTTTCCAACTCCTGCTTCTACTGTGTTTTAGTGGCAGGAGAGTGTAAGCTTTGAAGGATAACATGTAAAAACTAGGGGGAAGAATGGGAAACAAAACACCCAGACGTTTCGGCTCAGAACTTAACCATTTTCAGTCGGAAAAATAAGTAATAAATAAACAAATTCGGAGGAAAAAAAACTGAAACCTACGAAATAATGGTGGAGATTTGAAAAGAACAACCCGAAGAAGGTCTTGGGTATTTCAAGAATTTGTTGTTTAAATTCCAGCCACCATCTTGTAGGTTTCAGGGGGTTTTTTTTTCGAATTTTTTTGTTTTGCCTATTTCTTCGACTGTCAAAGGCTCAGTTCTGAGCCGAAGCTGAAGTCAAAATTAATCCACCACTGGATCCTATCCCAATTGATGCTATTAGCGGCAACATCATCATAGGGATTCTCCATTATATCAAATCGGATCCAAACAATAACATTGGCATAACCTCTTTCAATGCTACCAATGCAAAAAACACATATATATATATATATATCTTCTCTGTGACATGCCACTAATAGCGTCTATAGGGACTGTGAAACAATCAGAGTTAAAAATTGCCACTGGACCTGTTCCTCACAAGCAGTTTGGCTAGTGCTTCATAAATATGCAGAGCCAAACCCAACAAACCCTCTTAATTACAGAATTTGGCATTCCTTCTCCATGCGAAGTTGAAGCTCAGCTTATAGTTTTTATCTGTTGTCTGAATTCATATCTCTCTCTAAACTTTAAAATTTCTCTGAGATAAATGCACTCAGCACAAATAGAAATACCCACGAAGTAATCAAGTTTCATGAAAATAGACACGAGATATTAAGTTTTTCATTCTTAGTAGAAAACTCACACTGAAGCCCAACTTGATACACCAACAGGCTACCAAGATTGACAGCTCTTATTCTGGAAGTTAGAATTCTTTAAAGATGCCAATTCAAAAGTATTTCATCATGTACTCTTTTTTTCCATGTTTCACAGGTCTTTCTTTACGAAAAGCCCTGTGGCCTCTAAAAAACCAGTTGTAGCATCTTTTGGAAGTGATTCTCCCAAAAAATCAAATGGAACTGCCATAGAGGACTCGCCAATAAAAGCTACCACCAAAAGAAAGAGGGTTGCCGCAATTGAAAGTGACAGCGAAGATGAGGCAAAGCCTGGACCCTCCTCAAGAAGGTATTTTTTTTCTTATTTCATTCATTATTTGAGACATTTTTTTAAAAATTCCAGCTTGAAAGGTACTCCGAGTTTAAAAATTCTCTTGATCCTACTACACTTTATATTCAAAATTCCACATGTTGACATTTTCGTCTGGAAATTCTACAACCAGTCCAAGCAACTACCAAGGTTCGGTTAGCAAAGCGCGTTGAGTAGATCATACAATTGCAAGTTAAACTTTCTTAATATGTAGTCGATTAGACAATGCATTGTTGATCAGCATTGATTGTCAATGATAGTAATGCACTGCAGTTGTCGATCACCTGCAATGCTACTAAATTTTCATATCCATGCTATGAAATGCTTTTGTTTCATTTTTAATAAGCGCACAATATCTTTCATCTGTAAATCTTGCTTTTCACAGCTCTCCTGTCAGTAAGAAGGTAGCTCAAGATAAGAAGGAAGAGTCTCCAGAACCGTCTTCTTCAAAATCAGTGAAAAATGTCACAGACAAGTCTCCCAGAAAATCATCTCCTGCCTCTACGCCGGCTGAGACACAGGAGAAAACCTCAAAATCGCCACTTTCAACTTATGAACGAAAAACAGGTGAGTAATTCAGAATATTCTCTTTTTCCAAGGAACAAAAAAGAATTGTGCAAATTTTAATGTCATCATTGTAATTAGGCGTCTTT
Source organism: Bemisia tabaci (assembly GCF_918797505.1). Classification (NCBI taxonomy): domain Eukaryota; kingdom Metazoa; phylum Arthropoda; class Insecta; order Hemiptera; family Aleyrodidae; genus Bemisia; species Bemisia tabaci. The sequence goes on from NC_092797.1 coordinate 53,710,619, forward strand.
TTTTAATTGTTTTTATTGTAAACCTTCAGAAATGTTTCATGCAAGTTGATTTTTTATTTTTTGTTCTACAGCAAATGTTAAAAAGTACAAAGGACCTGGTCTCCTGCCTGGAATTGCGAAAGTTTTGGAAGAAGCGAGGAAGAAAGATGAAGCTTTATCAAAAACCTTTGATGCGTTGAAAAACTCACCAGCCACTGAGGACGCTCCTAGTAGTGCAGCACAAGATGCTCTGATGAGTGATGTGAAAGAGAAAACTAATATTCCAAAAGATAATGATAAAACTGTTAAAGCAGAGGAGGAAGTTTCAGATGAAGAAAATGTTTCAAAAGTCGATAGTAAGTCCGAAAATTTAAGATACTTTATCGTTGTAACATTAGTCACAATTATCATGTCTGATAAGTTGTTTTTCTGGTAATCGGGAACCAAAACCTATTATTGTACGATCATATCTGGCTTCAGAAAAGTTCTGTATGAGGCACTTTTCACAATTCAGTATTTATTAAAAGGACCTTTCAGGGTGCATACAAGTCCGGAAATAGTACTGATTTTTTAAGGGCGGTCCGAAAGTACTGGAAATGTGTGGAAATTCCGTTAGAAGGTGCGGAATTTTTCATTTTTGTGGCAACATGAGAGAGAAATTCAAAATTTTGAAATTTTTCGAATTTCGTCAAATGGAGGTACTGAAAAAGTACTGAATTTTTCCGTTGAGGAGGTACTGAATTTCTAGGGAATGTACTGAAATAGCACTGTAAAAGTACTGATTTTTGACCAGCCTGTTTTAGTAGACACCCTGCCTTTGGAAACTTTTGCTGAAGTTTCAATGAGAATTCTTCCATGAGTAATATTGTTCAAAAATCTCGAGGAGTGATTTTATGCTATAAATATCTATGTTTTACTTTGGCAAAAATTTTAATTTTTTCTACATCATCAACAAGCATAATTTTGATGTTTTCTTCCACAGGAAACACTGAAACACCAGGAATCTTTCCAAGATTTCTTTTTGAGTGTGGTTTTCTCATAAAGTAAATAAATAACAAGATAAAAACACTTCAAATGCAGCCTCAAAACTTTTAAATAACAGGATACTTAAACAGTGCTGGGTTGACACTATTCAAAGGGAATTCAAATGGGGAAATTATAATGCAAGAAATCACAAAATAAATATTTTTGGAAACCTAAATCTTAATTCTTTGCCCTCAAAATGAGGGTTACTGGTTTGGCAACCCCTCTTTTACTGTAGTTGAAATTTTTTTTGAGAAACTACCGCTGAATATTTTATTTCAACCTGACGCCTCACAGAATCTTGAACCTCCTTATAAAATTTCTCAATAAGTTAAAGTTAAAAAGGAACACAAGCTATAAACTTCTCTTAAATTGTTTATTATATTGAACTAAATAATGTAAAAAAGTTAAGAAACTGCACAAGATGGTAAGTTAGTAATGATGGCAGTCGGATTTCTCCCAATCACAATGCCTATACTATCAGTGGCCCCTGAGCAAGTATCATAATATGTCAAGTCAAATCTTGTTTAAATCAATTCTCACCAATTGTTCTATGCGCATTCATTCACCAATCGATCGAGTGATAAATAATGATTTTTGAGAGTAAAGGCATGAGGAATCCATTTCTGATTGGCTCCTGTAATTAAGCCTCCACGGTGTCACAAACGGGAATAAAGATAACATTTTCACAGAATCTAAAGATGATAACCTGGAATGGACCGAGGAATTATGGGTACGTCAGAAAAAAAACAGAATGAGAAAGGTAACAGAGGAATGGAATTCAGGTATAAGTTGATCAATGATGATGAAAAATGTTCTATCTGTATAATCGTATTCCGGCTTGTGATATCTGTAATCCGACTTGTCTTAACTCTCCTTATTAAGGGACTCTAGTCTGCTCTATCAATAGATTTCTTTTCCAGAAACATGGACTGAATATGAGAAAGAGCTCGATGAAAATTTTGAACTCATGCAAAAAGCACGCAAAGCGTTACATTCCTACAACAGGAAGAATGATATCGCCTGTGCCAAATTGATGGCAGGCTCATTGTCAGACAAAGATTACCAGCCAAATGATGCAGAAGAGGTTGCCATCTTAGATTATGTCACAGATAGGATTTTGGGGAAGAAGTGTAAGGCGGACATAGCCGCTATGGCATTCATTGAACCTCGGAATTCCTTAGATAGACTCCTCTGTGGTATGTCCCCAAGATGAAAATTTTATACAATCAACTCAACCATCTCAATGAATAACTGTCTCCTTTTTTCAACCAAGTTTAATGTATATATTTCTCCATTCTCATAGTTGCTTTGTAGGAAGCATTATCACAGGTGTGCAGAAAGTTCTTAGCCCTTTCGTTTTTTAAACTGTCCTTCTCATTTTGAAAATTCCTATTCCCCCCAAAGTTTAAATTCAATGACCTCTGATCTTGTCCTTTATTCAAAAATTGCCGGAATTGTGTGAGGAACATGTAGATTTAACGCTATTTTGAGCTGCCCTTTCCAATTTCCCACAGCTTTCCCAATATTTTTACCCGACCTCTATAGGATCATGATCACATGATTGAGAAGTTTCTGCACTCCTGCATTATCGATTTGTAATAAGCATCTTTTTCACTCTATGTAGGATAAAAGTACTAAGTTTAAATGATGCATTAGCCAACAATGTTATGTTTTAAAGTTACTGTGTATACTCTATTTCTCTTTGTATCAGCCCAGTATCATGGCTTTAATGTGTTAATACTATAGAATTTTTGTAACCATTCATATTATCGCTTAATGTGGTCTATAATGGCATATTTGTCTAGGTTAAAAAGTGTCATCTTGGTAAGTGTTAGTTACCTCCAGAAAGTATTCGCCAGCTCTATCCTCTAATAATATAGTAATAATTAAAGTTCTTCTCATTCCTCTTAAGTTTACAGTAGAATATTGACAGGACAAATTTTTTTATTCAAATAAATATTTTAGGTAGAGAATCAAAATTTTCTCGGGAAATTTGAAAGAATGGATTATGCCAAATAAAAAAGATTTTATTTCTTTTGATCAGAAACAGCAGGTGATATATCAACGGCCAAAGTGGGATATCATGTCTCCTAATGGGGTGTTTTGAAAATTTCGCTCCTATTTTATTTTTTCTAAGAAAAGCAAGCCAATTTTATAGCTTGAAATTTATGCAAAATATTCTGCGTGCAGGGACAGAAAACGAAGGAAGGATTCCAGAAATTGTGTCTACTTGTTTCCCTCGGAAAAAATAAATTATGACAAGAAGTCTGCAACTTCTCAAACGAAGATACGTGGTTTCGCTTTTTAGCCATTGATATCCTTAATTATCACATTCTAACTGTGTTTTTCAAGTCAGTCCTATATGACTCTTTATTTTACCAATTTTGCAGAGTTATGAAAAAGTATCTAAAGCTCGAATCTCACCGCCTCTTCAATTTTTTTTTTTAGGTATAGATGAAGCTGCATCTAAATTAAAAAGTCCTCAGAGCAGCAGCAAAAAAGGAGCATCAACGCCTAAGACTACATCTGCTAAAACATCAAAAACCAAAACTTCGTCCACAAAGAAGGTATCTAAAACAAAGGCGGAGAGTGCTAAAAGACGTAAGCCTGGAGAAACAATTGCTGACAAGCAGAAGCGGCTGAAGGAAGAAAAAGAGGAAAAGAAGGAAGAAGAAAAAGAGAATAAATCTGAAAAGGATGAGGATGACAAGGCTGGTAAAGAAGAGACAAAGAACAGCAAAACTCCCAAAAAAATGCATAGCTTTTTTGGTAAGTGTAACTTTTGCAATGCTTCTCATGATAAACCTTGAGAAATATGAATGACTTTTCAAAAATTTACTTTGCTGGAGAGAAAGTGCAGTTTTCTCAAATTTCATCATAAAAATTTTAATGAGTGTGTTTCCACATCCAAACTCTTTTCGACCCCTCCAATTTCACATGGAGTTTTTACAGACTTGCTTACGTAATACAGGTAAAGTTCATGATGAAGAATGTCCGCTCACATTATCATTTTCTTTAAAGGATTATTTTAATCTCGCCTTTAAAGCTTTCTATTAACATTAAAAATTTTAAATTTGTATTTTGAAACCGGGCTGATCACTGACCACCGCTCCAACGCCTGCGTATTAGAACTTCTTCCTTGTTTTTTCTTCAGTTCTCAATTTCCATCCTCTCCTCGAGTTTAACTCTTCAAGTAATTGGACCAATAAAAAAATTTGCTAAACATGATCAAATTTTTGAGTATGATCCAACATTCCAACAGAGGTGTAAATTCTTCTGAGCCACACAGTTCTGCCCAATTATGGAAATACCCCAAAAACTGAGGAGGCTCAGAAATTTCTTTCTTCTTTTTTTGGTTGATGATCTTTGTCTTTTGCGTAATCATTAAATTCTAGCACACATCTTTCCTTGAAATGCAATTCCAAAAGCTGATACCTATTTTACTTTTATGTGGAAATGCAGCATGTTCAAAAAATGTAACAATATTTTATGAAGCATGTTGTGTTAACTTTTTTCCAAAATGTGGAAGCCTTGAATAATTTGTACTCCTGCATTCCAAGATCATGTTTCATGATTGAACCATACAATGGAAATTGCTGGCATCCAGCCAGGCCTGATGCCAACAATTGACTTTTCTGTTATTGCAACTTGTCCACCCTATTTCAGCTCCCAAAGGAGGTGGCAAAGAATCTGAACAGAAAGACTCCTCAGCTGAAACTTCTCCACAAGGCAAAGGAGCCACCTTAGTATCAACCAAAATTCCTGGTGCTAATTACGATCCATCAAAGGAAAAATATCATCCAATCGATGACGCAACTTGGAAACAGAATGAAAAGTAAGAGAACCACAATTGAAGAGATTTCTACTCAACCAAAATATTAATACTAACTGTTACTTCAGTGCACATGGATGGCCAAAGTGGAAAGCCACATATCTCTGTTTGCAACATTGTAGACTTCTTGTCATACTTAATTTTTTCCTCAGAAATCTAGTCAGCACAATTTATTGAAAACTTTCTTAATTTTCCCTATTCTGCTAGCAGAATCTCCTGTATATATTTTAAGCCATGAAGTTGGTTTGTTTCTCTTCGGAAAAATAAAATAAAAGTCGAAATTTTGAAACACTGAGATAGAAATATTTGGTTTTGCTTTTTGGCCATTGATATTCAGTATTGAGGCACCATCATGAAAGTCATCATGAAAGTGTAACATTACAACAAAAATGTTAAAAAAAACAAGATAACAATTGATCATAATATTAACCAACAATAACATCACTTAGTGCGAATTGTCATCCTTAAAATCTGTTAACCGAAGAAATGGTTAAAAAACAAAAAGTCATCAGGTAACCATCCAAAAAAGACAATGTGCATACCATAACAATAAAAGAGTTTTCTATTTAAGTTAAAGGGGTCCAAAAAGTTCAAGAAATTCAGAATGTTTCAATCCCTTCTTTAACTACTAAAAACATTTCCTTATTTTTTCAAATTTTTCAATGTGATAACTTATCTATTCTCTTCTTTTATCGTAAACCACTATCTCTCTTTTTTCATGCTGAGTTCCAAAAATACTTCTTGAACCCTCAAAAGGGTCCAAGTCAAACATCAGAAGAATTCGAACTATTTTTGAGAGCTACTTACATCCAATTTTTCCCTGCAAATTTCACTTTTTACTCTCTCGCTCCCCTAGTTGTACCCATGTGAAGTTCTAGTTCAAGGTTTAGGAAACAAAGGTTATAGTTAAATTTTGTTGCAGATCCATGTATCCTTATGTCCCATGGACATCAGTCTCTTACATCCGAGTCTCATCCACCGAACACTCCTAATATTTTTCTGCTTTCTTTACTTCACAGAGTTCCTTATATGGCCCTTGCTTGTACATTAACTGCTATCGAAGGAGTCTCTGCAAGACTGAAAATGATCAGTATACTAGCCAACTATTTCCGATCTGTGATTGTCCTCTCTCCAGAAGACCTTTTGCCTAGTGTTTACATGTGTTTGAATCAACTCGGGCCAGCTTATGCTGGCATCGAACTTGGAGTTGCGGAAAGTTATTTAATGAAGGTAAAAATTTATCTAAAACTGATTAGTTAAAACAATGCCATTTCAGTGGCAGACATCAAATCTAGAATTAATTAAAGAAACCTCTGGCATCCCATGAAGAAGTCCTCTAAAATCAATGAAAAGAAAAAATGAGAATCATTTTTCTGGTCATTTAAAAATTTTCTAGTTCACATCGGGGAGATTTTTAGTGCTGAGTCCATGAATGACCACTGTTTTTCTGGATTGTTTGGTTTTCCTAGAGAAATCACAATTTCCCCCCAAAACTCCAACTTTTTCAAGGAACTTTTCATTTTCCAGGAAATTGATGCATAATAATGAAAAACTCCCTCTGACAGAGAAGTTTTTCTGCGCAAATGCAAAGCTTATCCAATTATTTTGCCTCACAATGTATGTGAAATGTTTTAATCAGATGTCTCCGTCTATCAGGCTATCTCTGGGCTATCTCCGTCTCTGCGACTGAAGCCAAAAATCCCCTTGGTTTTTCGTATTTTTGAGTTTTCCAAAAATTAGGTAATTTTCGGATCTGATTAAATGTCTCTCTTTGAAAGTTTATTTAATGAAATTGGTAGATGCCGAAAACAGCTGAACTGGCTTTAGCAACAAGAATTAAGTGGTAACAGCCTCAGTAGATACCAGGGAAAATAGTTTCATCATCTTTTTTGATGCAAAGCAACAAGAATTCAGTGGTAACAGCCCCAGTAGATACCAGGGAAAAACGTTTCATAATCTTTTTTAATTCAAAACACTTATCCAAGTTCTACATGACAGTAAATGGACGATGTAAGGCCTTTTATTTTCACTTTTAGCTAAATTATTTACCAAATGTTGCCCCTTTTCATATGTAATTTTTTTCTTTACAGGCTATAGCGCAGTGCACAGGGCGGTCAGTACCTCAGATCAAATCTGACGCAGAGAAATTTGGTGATTTAGGAATCGTCGCTGAACAGAGTCGAAGTAATCAGAGGATGATGTTTCAACCTGCACCTTTAACCGTGAGAGGTGTTTTTGAGAAGAGGAAGGATATTGCTTTAATGACTGGACATGCTGTGAGTATCTACTTAGTTACCACCGATCAACTACTGTCTCTTTCACTGCCCAAAAGCTGAATTTTTTCAGCTCATGGTTGGTGGCAAATTGAGGAAACATGACCTAAAAAAAACATGATTTACCTAAGTCAAAGAAGTTATGACACAAGAGTAGATGAAAAATGGCTCTACTGTAGGAATAGATTTATTTGTAATATGTGCTTGTAATTTGTTTTCTCTTTGCTCTTTATTTTTCAACATTAACTAACAATATGATTTTTTGAACAAATTCCTCAGAATTGAAGTTTTGTGTTAGCAAGGTTATCTTATGTATCCTAATTTATTTTTGCAGACAATGACAAAGAAAATAGATAAAATTCAAAGTATGTTCGTAGCCTGTCGACACACAGAAGCCAGATTTTTAATACGATCATTTGCTGGGAAACTGAGGATTGGCCTAGCTGAACAATCAGTGCTTCAGGTTTGTATCTCTTGCTAATACTGAGGATTCAAAAATTTCATTGTTACCGTTTCCGAGAAAGTCTTTGAAATCATCTAGTGTAAAAATTAATTCTAAGAACAGTATCGAGGAGCATTCAACTATTTTTGGTCTGCTCAACTCCTTACATCATGCCAGGGAGCGAGCAGACCTATGAGAATCAAATATGACCTAATCAGTATTTTCTTTTTCAAACTTCAAGCCAAGTTTGAAATGGCATCAACATAACCGTATGTTGTGTCGATTTTTGGTTGTCTGCAAACTGAAGTCATATGTGTAAAAAAAAGCAGTTGGTATTTTTATCCAAAATATAATTATCAGTATTACATAAATATTCTCACATATTTATCTTAACTTCATGAATAATTCAGAATCTTGTATTAATATTATTTACTACACTAAGCAAAGAAGGTAAAAATGTCATTACTGTTAAAATAATTATAAATATTATCGCTTCTACTTGATCTGGTTCTGATGTGCCTTACTTACCGTGGGAAACATCAGGCCTTCTCTCAACATTGTTAGAATGATTTTGAACTTTTTGGTCTTTTCTCGAGTGTTCCGTTATTTTTTCAAATTATTGAGCCCAAAGAATTTTGTAGATTTTCCTGAAAATCAGGAGAATTTGAAATGACGAATAACCATTTACTAAAAACCGGCGCTCCGCTTCGCTTTGTGTCGGTTTTTGGGGGGGCTTTGCCCCTCCCCAAACCCCCCCAGGACGCGTGCTTTGCGCGTTTTTTTTAGTTTGAGTGTCTGGCCTCAGTTGTTCTGTCTCTTAAGTGACCCGCGCGTCCACCGTGGGAAGAGTGTATTTTCCGAAGGGAGGGGCAGGGGTGGGGAGTTATCAACCTTTGGAGGTTGGATTTACGTTGGAGGCATTGATTATTTGAATAAGGACTTCATGTCGCCAGATTGCAATAACAATCCTCATGTAATGTCTGATATGAAAAAATGTCAACAAACGCTGCGGCAAGCTTGAATGACGATGGATGAATCTCCATAACCCACTGTGCAACAACATTGCCGTCTTGTTCACCAATTATCAGTCTGTAACCCACTGTGCGACAATATAGCCATTGTGTCCACCAATTATCAGTTCATCAGTTCGTGACCCGTTGTACGACAACATTGCCGTCTTATCCACCAATTTTCAGTTCGTGACCCACTGTGCGACAACATTTCTGTCTTGTCCACCAATTTTCAGTTCGTGACCCACTGTGCGACAATATTGCCGTCTTGTCCACCAATTTTCAGGTCGTGACCCACTGTGCGGCTGCCCTCCTCTTTTGCCGCACACCCCCCCGCCTAAAACTTTCAAAGCTCGCCATTTTTAAACGGCTCGACCGATTTCGCTCAAATTCAATACCAGCCCAGAACTAAGTAAGATCTTCCTTCTGTATAAATTTTGGGGGGAAAGCTTTTAATTTACGCGAGTTATTGCGCCCACAAAATTGAACCTCCCTCCACTTCTCGCCCCCACCATTCGAAATGTAATTCTTCGGTCTCCGTTTTTTTTTTCCGCAGAATGTTAGTCCTGTTCCTCTACTTTACATCGCAAAAAGTTTCACCTGGAAATTTTTTAAAATGAGGGAAATATAACCAAGCAAAAATCGGAAAAACCACGATGAGTCGGAAATACATACATAAATAAACAGATATATATATATATATATGTATATATACAAACATGAATTCAAACGGCATGCATATTGGTAATCTACGACCCATGATCGATGCTCATTACATGGTCTTTGGTCCAGGTCTGACATCAGGGGAGAACTCAATAGTGTATTTCCTTTGGAAAATACACTAATATTTCCTTTGGAAAATACACTAAAAGTGTATGAATACCTAAAAATGTTCATCTATTGCGGATGAGGAAGAGAGTATTCTTCGCCCGGGCAATTTACGAAGATGGTTCTAGAATTTTATGCGTGATACGGAAGGCAGCATGCCTTGCATTGACTGTAAAGTTCCTTCCTTTGAAGTGCAAATACAAACAAATAATTGTTTTGAAATTTTCAGGCATTAGCGTCGGCGTGCACAAACACACCTCCAAATCAAGAATATCCGCCAGAAAAAATATCCGTTGCCCAGAAAATATCACCTGAAGCATTCAAAGAACTTGTCGAAGAAGAGGCTCAAGTCCTCAAAACTACATACTGGTATGTTACCCATTCCTTATTTGTAAAAACATCACTGAAAAATGAAGGAAAAGAAGCTTTTTGGGATAGACCAGACTTTTACGATGCTACAGCCAAGGAATACCAGGAAAACAGGGAAATTTCAGGGAATTTTGAAAAGTCAAGGAAAATGACATAGTAGAGAGAAATTGTGAGGCCACTTTCATTTGCGTTCTAAGATGAGTTTGATGTTTGGAAGAACAAATTTTGCCTGAAAACTAGTTCAAATTTTGTCTTTTTAACCACCTGGCAAATCTTCAATTGTCAGGAAATTTTATCAAAATGTGTTAGAGAAATCAAGGGAATTCATTTTCTAAATTCCGTTGCAACCCTGAATGTTGAGGCAGGGGTGTAGGAACCTCTTGACCATGCCAGAATGGCTATTTTGCATGGTTGTACGAAGGAATGAGAAGGTCATGAAAAACAGTTCCATCGCGTCTCAATTTTTTAACTTCGTATTTACATAATTTAGGAGGTGTTGTCAACTTACCGTAGTTTGTGTTTTTGTTAATTGATATTCTTTCTCTTTTTCCAGTGAGTGTCCAAATTATGACATGATAATTCCTGTTATTCTTAAACACGGTATCAAAGCTCTACCGGAACACTGCAAATTAACCCCTGGAATTCCGCTGAAACCTATGTTGGCTCAACCTACCAAAGGTGCTAGTGAAGTACTCACCCGCTTTGAAGGACTCAAGTTCACATGTGAATACAAGTATGATGGAGAAAGAGCCCAGGTATTCTTTCGCTCGTCAAGGCAAAGTTTTTTTTTTTCTTTTTTTCATAGTATAACATTTTTAGTCACGAGTGACAGTATAATGTGTAACTTTAAACACTTACAGACAACGTTATGCTCATTTCCTGAGATAGAAAATCGAAGTAAAAATCAATCATTTCAGGTTCTTTGAGGGAACAAAAAGTAAATATAGTTAAAAATCATTTCATATTGTTTATCTGTTGCTGTCAACATTACAAAAATTGCAACCAAGTGCATAAATCTAAATTGTAATTTTTAGTAGCATTCATTTGAATATTTTAACATTGATCTCTTAAGCTCCCTTGAGAGGATAGGATCAAGGAACATTTGAATCGCAATCTCATGATTGAAGATCTACTGTGTGCACATGCGTCATGCAGTGGCACATATTCTAGTCTTAAGCGTAGAATAGCTATTCATCAAAATCTATCTGATTTCAGATTCACTTACAAGAAGATGGCAAAATTAGTATTTACAGTCGGAATCAAGAAAACAACACATCAAAATATCCAGACATCATATCAAGGCTGAAGGCAGCCTTGGGTCCTGAAGTCAAATCGTGTGTCCTAGACACAGAGTCGGTAGCATGGGATAGAGAAAATAAGAAAATTATGCCTTTCCAAGTACTTAGTACACGTAAAAAGAAGGTATGACTCGTTATTCATTTTTTACAATTTCTTTTAAGTTATTTTCTATCGAAATTTCTATCACTGAAGTTAGCTTCCCTCTGAAAAAATAAAAAACAGAACTTTTGCAACATTGCAATTGAGGTACATGTTTCTAAGTTTGGTCATCAATTTTTGAATATCTGGATAATCTTTGAAATGCCTAAGAATATAAACAGTCAGAGGCTCATCTGAAAATAGACATGTTTGCTTTTGATGACCCATAGTCCGTCATGTATGACCCCTTGAAGCTCTTGTATTTTGATTTTGTTCCTCTAAATTTCCTCCCTAATTTTTTATTTTTTTCAGGATGCTAATGAGGCTGATATCAAAGTTCAAGTTTGTGTATTCATGTTTGATTTGCTGTATTTAAATGGGAAGCCTCTCATTCGAGAACCGTTCATCGAAAGGAGACGATTATTAAGGGAAAATTTTAAAGAGGTCGAAGAGCAGTTTCTTTTCGCAAAGTCATTAGACACTAATGTATTAGAAGAAATGCAAGAATTCCTTGAGGAGTCTGTCAAAGGTAGTCTCTTCATTTGTTTTTCGAATCTTACTGAGAAATTCAGGGTCCAATTTTGCCAGCTTGATCAATATGTAGAGGCCAAAATAGTTTTTTTTTAAATAATTTATGATGAGAACTGGATGTTTTTTGGTATCTTAGAATCCGGCTTTTTTTTAACTGATTACACATTTTTATAACTTTCCTTTACCCAATTCATTCTTTTTTGAAGGGATCCTGATAATATTGTTATCAATCATATAAGTTTGTCAGAGTTCCAGCGTTTTCATAACTTGTCAAACGCAAATATTTAGGCGCCAAGTTTTACCATGAGGCTTATCCAATGCTTGTGCGATGATATGCAGTATGGCAACCTCAATCTCGGAATTTCGGCTCAGCTGTTGCTCCTTGCTACTTTTTGAACAACACAGGGTGGGGAAGGAACACTGCTTGACTGAGAAGCCTGCCAAAACTTTTAAAGTGTGTGATTTGATTCACGTAGACTCTGGTTTTTCTTGTGAGCAGGGTATTCAAATTTTTTGCAACCACTGCAAAATAAATACGTTAATATCTGGGTTAGGAGCTAATGTTGGTTACTTGCGTAAATTAGGTTCCAAATGAAATTTTGAAGAGGAAACATGTATTAGAATGTTTGACTTCATACCTTGTCTAGTGCTTCATCGACCAAACCTGCTCTTCTGAAACAGATTTCCAGAAACCAAGGTCCCTTTTTTATGAGTCGTCACATTGTTGATTGTGGGTTTACTTCTTTATCTTCAACATATCTTCATATCTTATGTAAACTTCTTTCAAACTTTACCTCTAACCCTCATTTTGTATTGTTTTCTGTTCCAGGTAACTGTGAAGGATTAATGGTGAAAACATTAGAAGAAGAGGCAACATATGAAATAGCTAAACGATCAAGAAACTGGTTAAAACTCAAAAAAGATTACCTTGACGGCTGCGGTGATACTTTAGATGTAGTCGTGATCGGTGGATATCTCGGCCGCGGCAAACGGACTGGAGTCTATGGAGGCTTCTTGCTTGCTTGCTACGATGCTGACAACGAAGAATATCAGAGCATATGTAAAATTGGCACCGGTTTCTCGGATGAAATGTTGGTGCAACACTCAGAGTTCCTAAAGAATCACAAGATCCATGAGCCGAAATCCTATTACCGCTATGATTCGTCATTGGAGCCGGATCATTGGTTTGATGCTGTCCAAGTATGGGAAATCAAGTGTGCAGATCTCTCATTATCTCCCATTCATCGAGCAGCAATTGGAATTGTAAGTAACTGTCTGATAAAGAATGGGAAGGGAAGAAAAACTTGTATCAATGTGTTCTTTTTGTTTGGTATCCTAAAATTTTTCAGGAGCGAAGAAAAACTGAGTCAAAGATCTACAAATTCTGGAAAAGTTTAAAATTTTAAAATTTTCGAGAAACCAAATAAATCTAAGTAAGAAATCTGGACAGATTATTTTTCTGTAAGACAATCAATTACCCTAAATCTTAAATAAATGCAGCTCTTGTCAGAATTGATCCGTAATGGAATTTTTTTATTATTTAAGCTCTTGGTCAAAAAAGTTCATTTCCAAAAGACCTCTTCCTTAAAGTTTTCTTACAATAAATTTTTATGAGTAATCATGAATCCCCCCCTCTTCCCCCTAAATAGGGGATGAATAGATTTCATACATAAATAACCTGGAAGGTCAGGGAGTTTCAAATCCAGGGAGATTTATCACGTCAAATATGGTTTCTTTTATTGATACTCCACAGAGTAAATACATTTCCCTAAGGGTTCTATTATTAATTAATTGCTATAATTTTGTGACAGGTTGATCCAGAAAAAGGTATTTCTTTAAGGTTTCCAAGGTTTCTGAGGATCCGTGACGACAAATCAGCTGAAGATGCCACTAATGCTCAGCAGGTAAATGCCTTTTTTAAATTCTTGCCCTCTTTCTTGAAGATGTTTATCTATTAACTAGGGTGCAAGCACCCTCCACCAAGCACTGCTTTGCAGGCCTTTGAGTTAATCTAAATACAATTGACTCATCTAGAGACTATTTTCCATTGATAGTAGCTAAAATAATGAAAATTACCCGGGTAGATCTTTAGAGCGAACTGTGACAAAAAAAGGAACACTTACATTGTCAAATGGAAGAATTTCGCAACTTTATCACCTAATATACAAAAACCGAGATCATATTTCCAAAATCTGAATAGAGCAGGCTCATCTAGAGATCATCTGAGACTTGTCGATGTCAGCAAAAATCATGGATATTGTCTCAGTAGAATGATAAAACAAACTGTGACAAAAAATGAAAGTATAGGGGGTCAGAAAGCTTTTAGTAATGCTTATGCTCCAATAAAGTTAGTAACTCAAGATGTCGCCCTGCCCTCTCTCTTCGTCTCTCATCATGTATGTGTCTGCAGGCCTTAATCCCTCTGCCATTTGGCATGCACCCATCAAACAGGTCTGAATTTCTTTCTTTCTAAAATATTATTTGATATTTTCCCAGATACCTACCTGATCCTTTTCAGGAAAAAAAATGACATCTATTGTCAGTATTTTTATCAAACTCTCTGAAAAATTTTCAAAAAAAACTGATGCCTCATTTCAATTTAATTTTCACATGACATCATGCTGCATTAGATTATCCCATCTTCCTTGAAGGATCGCTTTGTGGCATAATCTGTGAATGTCCTGAAGTTACTTTGCCAATTCTGTAAGTTTAAATGAAAAACAGTCTATTTTAAGGTGTGAATAATCCTCCGGTTGTTCTCGTGTGAATTTTAAAAGTGCTAAGCTAGAACAACCTTTTCTGATTCTTGTTCTTATGAAAAGTAATTGTTTTATTTTAGTGGTGGAAAGTAAGTAGTGGACTATTTTAATTAGTTGTCAGTAATTTTTCTGATCAAAAAATTCTATCTGTTGCAGGTTGCAGATCTGTACAAAAATCAAGATCAAATAAAGAACCAAGAAGGACAGAGTAAAAAAGTTTCAGAGGAAGATTTTTATTAATTCTCATTTGTTATTTTTCGGTTTTCTACCTGAAAAAAGACTGAAAGAAAGTGTGTAAATTTTTTAACTGCAATTGGCCGTAAGTAAAGTTATTTTCAATTTTTTTAACCGTCTCTCATATTTTGCTAATTCAAATTAAATGTTTATGTGTAAATATTTTAACGTCGTTGTTCCGCAAATTCAAGTCATTTTCAAAATTGTTATGAGTATCTCTCATTTTTTGCCCATTCAAATTAAATGTAGTAATTTTCTGTATTTGACATACAAGTATAAATAGTAAAAATAAAAACTTATGAATAGAAATTCCTAAGTGTCTTTTATCTGTACTAGCTCTTATTGCTATCCCCCTTTTTTTCTTTTTCCTTCTTTTGGAAAGTTGATTCAATTTATCATTTGATATATGATAATTTTTAAGGCCTACCTGAACAATTCAAAAAATTTCATAACTCAGATTTGCTTTTCTTTCCATTTGACATCCCATTAGCTGTAAAGATGTACAAAGAGAGATGTGTAAAGTCTGCAAAAATGATAAAACAGAACACTTATCCTCTCCTGAGACATATCAGTAAATAGACTTCCAAGATTTATACGTTGATCTTGAGATAGGTAGTAGCAAGATCAAGAAACAATTTCACCGCAACTAATCAAATCTTCACCTGAAAACACAGTTTTGAATCAACATTCTTCTGGGGACGTGGTTTTACTTTTAATTCCTCTTCATAAATGCTACGAGATGAATTTCAGCTGTCTGTGCCTGTTTGCGACTATCCAGAGTCAAAAGAATGTTGGCGTAGGGAGGTCAGTTTTTCCTAATGAATATTTTTATTTTCTTAGGATGAAAAAAAAATTTTGATCAATGTGAGCTTGTGACAGAAACTACTCTTAAGTAGAAAAAGAAAACGAGTTTAGTGCAGTTTTGAAAACGATTATAAACATGCATACCATATGAATCATCAGGGTGCTCTGGGATCTGAGCAATTCAAACACAGAAAAGCACTGAATGCCACCATTAACAGGGTTGCGCTCATTGGTAGTGAAGTGAGGCCTTTGACTAACAGAAGGAAGGAATGTTGAGGGGACTTGAAATGGATTTTAAACGGCGATCTGCGGCATCTAAACACGGGACCATGTCCGTAATGAAGGAATTCGCCAGGTGATGAAGTTTGAAGAGATATCTTGCACGACGCCATGTCCAGACAACTATGCTGCTGGGCGATCGAGGGTGTAACCGCTCTCAGAAGGTCACGGCGAACCGCTGTTCCTTTTTGAAGGGAAAAGGAACCAAGTACCGTCGGGCAATTTTCTTTCTCTCTCGCACTTATACGCGAGACGCTTGGCTGTTTTCTATCTCTCTCGCACACTTGAGCGAGCAGCCTGGCTGTTATGTGTCTCACTCGCACACCCAAGCGTCCCGCCAGGCGATTTTCTATCTCTCTCGCACACTTGAGCGAGCCGCCAAGGGCAACCGAGGGCGCAACCACTCTCAGAGGGTCGCGAGGGAACGCGATGCTGCTTTGACAGCAAAACCACCCAAGTCCAACCGAGCGATTTTCTTTCTCTCTCGCACTTTTGCGCGAGCCGCCTAGCTGTTTTTTTGTCTCCCTCGCACACCCAAGCGTCCCGCCAGCCGATTTTCTATCTCTCTCGCACACTTTAGCGAGCCGCCTGGCTATTTTCTGTCTCTCTCGCACACAATCGCGTCGTGCAAGGCGATTTTCTATCTCTCTCGCACTTATACGCTTGCTACCTGGGCGATTTTCTATCTCTCTCGCACACTTGAGCGAGCCGCCAAGGGCAACCGAGGGCGCAACCACTCTCAGAGGGTCGCGGGGGAACGCGATGCTGCTTTGACGGCAAAACCACCCAAGTCCAACCGAGCGATTTTCTTTCTCTCTCGCACTTTTGCGCGAGCCGCCTGGCTGTTTTTTGTCTCTCTCTCGCACACCCAAGCGTCCCGCCAGCCGATTTTCTATCTCTCTCGCACACTTTAGCGAGCCGCCTGGCTATTTTCTGTCTCTCTCGCACACAATCGCGTCGTGCAAGGCGATTTTCTATCTCTCTCGCACTTATACGCTTGCTACCTGGGCGATTTTCTATCTCTCTCGCACACTTGAGCGAGCCGCCAAGGGCAACCGAGGGCGCAACCACTCTCAGAGGGTCGCGGGGGAACGCGATGCTGCTTTGACGGCAAAACCACCCAAGTCCAACCGAGCGATTTTCTTTCTCTCTCGCACTTTTGCGCGAGCCGCCTGGCTGTTTTTTTGTCTCTCTCGCACACCCAAGCGTCCCGCCAGCCGATTTTCTATCTCTCTCGCACACTTTAGCGAGCCGCCTGGCTATTTTCTGTCTCTCTCGCACACAATCGCGTCGTGCAAGGCGATTTTCTATCTCTCTCGCACTTATACGCTTGCTACCTGGGCGATTTTCTATCTCTCTCGCACACTTGAGCGAGCCGCCCTGGGCAACCGAGGGCGCAACCACTCTCAGAGGGTCGCGGGGGAACGCGATGCTGCTTTGACGGCAAAACCACCCAAGTCCAACCGAGCGATTTTCTATCTCTCTCGCACACTTTAGCGAGCCGCCTGGCTATTTTCTGTCTCTCTCGCACACAATCGCGTCGTGCAAGGCGATTTTCTATCTCTCTCGCACTTATACGCTTGCTACCTGGGCGATTTTCTGTCTCTCTCGCACTGGGTGCCCTTAAACGGGGCAACCGAGGGTGCAACCACTCTCGGAGGGTCGCGGGGGAACGCGATGCTGCTTTGACGGAAAAACCACCCAAGTCCCGCCTGCCTATTTGCTGTCTCTCTCGCACTTATACGCTTCCTACCTGGGCGATTTTCTGTCTCTCTCGCACACTTTAGCGAGCCGCCTGGCTATTTTCTGTCTCTCTCGCACACAATCGCGTAGTGCAAGGTGATTTTCTATCTCTCTCGCACTTATACGCTTGCTACCTGTGCGATTTTCTGTCTCTCTCGCTCTGGGTGCCCTTAAACGGGGCAACCGAGGGTGCAACCACCCTCGGAGGGTCGCGGGGGAACGCGATGCTGCTTTGACGGAAAAACCACCCAAGTCCCGCCTGGCTATTTGCTGTCTCTCTCGCACTTATACGCTTCCTACCTGGGCGATTTTCTGTCTCTCTCGCACACTTTAGCGAGCCGCCTGCCTATTTTCTGTCTCTCTCGCACACAATCGCGTCGTGCAAGGCGACTTTCTATCTCTCTCGCACTTATACGCTTGCTACCCGGGCGATTTTCCGTCTCTCCCGCACTGGGTGCCCTCAAACGGGGCAACCGAGGGTGCAACCACTCTCGGAGGGTCGCGGGGGAACGCGATGCTGCTTTGACGGAAAAACCACCCAAATCCCGCGTGGCTATTTGCTGTCTCTCTCGCACTAATACGCTTCCTATCTGGGCGTTTTTCTGTCTCTCTCGCAAACTTGAGCGAGCCGCCAAGCGCAACCGAGGGCGCCACCACTCTCAGAGGGTCGCGGGGGAACGCGATGCGCCTTCCCGTAAAAACAACGCAAGTCCAACCGTGCGATTTTCTTTCTCTCTCGCACTTATGCGCGAGCCACCCGTCTGTTTTCTGTCTCTCTCGCACATCCAAGCGTCCCGCCAGGCGATTTTCTATCTCTCTCGCACACTCGAACAAGCCGCCTGCCTGTTATGTGTCTCTCTCGCACACCCAAGCGTCCCGCCAGGCGATTTTCTATCTCTCTCGCACACTTGAGCAAGCCGCCAAGGGCAACCGAGAGTGCAACCACTCTCGGAGGGTCGCGGGGGAACGCGATGCTGCTTTGACGGAAAAACCACCCAAGTCCCGCCTGGCCATATGCTGTCTCTCTCGCACTTATACGCTTCCTACCTGGGCGATTTTCTATCTCTCTCGCACACTTTAGCGAGCCGCCTGGCTATTTTCTGTCTCTCTCGCACATAATCGCGTCGTACAAGGCGATTATCTTTCTCTCTCGCACTTATACGCTTCCTACCCGGGCGATTTTCTGTCTCTCTCGCACTGGGTGCCCTTTAACGGGGCAACCGAGGGTGCAACCACTCTCGGAGGGTCGCGGGGGAACGCGATGCTGGTTTCACGGAAAAACGACCTAAGTCCCGCCTGGCTATTTGCTGTCTCTCTCGCACACCCAAGCGTCCCGCCTGGCTATTTGCTGTCTCTCTTGCACTTATACGGTATCTACCAGGGCGATTTTCTGTCTCTCTCGCACACTCGAGCGAGCCGCCAAGCGCAACCGAGGGCGCAACCACTCTCAGAGGGTCGCAGGGGAACGCGATGCTGCTTTGACGGAAAAACCACCTAGGTCCCGTTTGGCTATTTGCTGTCTCTCTCGCACTTATACGGTACGTACCTGGGCGATTTTCTGTCTCTCTCGCACACTTGAGCGAGCCGCCAAGGGCAACCGAGGGCGCAACCACTCTCAGAGGGTCGCGGGGGAACGCGATGCGCCTTGCCATAAAAACAACGCAAGTCCAACCGTGCGATTTTCTTTCTCTCTCGCACTTTTGCGCGAGCCGCCTGGCTGTTTTTTGTCTCTCTCGCACACCCAAGCGTCCCGCCAGCCGATTTTCTATCTCTCTCGCACACTTTAGCGAGCCGCCTGGCTATTTTCTGTCTCTCTCGCACACAATCGCGTCGTGCAAGGCGATTTTCTATCTCTCTCGCACTTATACGCTTCCTACCTGGGCGATTTTCTATCTCTCTCGCACACTTGAGCGAGCCGCCAAGGGCAACCGAGGGCGCAACCACTCTCAGAGGGTCGCGGGGGAACGCAATGCTGCATTGACGGCAAAACCACCCAAGTCCAACCGAGCGATTTTCTTTCTCTCTCGCACTTTTGCGCGAGCCGCCTGGCTGTTTTTTGTCTCTCTCGCACACCCAAGCGTCCCGCCAGCCGATTTTCTATCTCTCTCGCACACTTTAGCGAGCCGCCTGGCTATTTTCTGTCTCTCTCGCACACAATCGCGTCGTGCAAGGCGATTTTCTATCTCTCTCGCACTTATACGCTTGCTACCTGGGCGATTTTCTATCTCTCTCGCACACTTGAGCGAGCCGCCAAGGGCAACCGAGGGCGCAACCACTCTCAGAGGGTCGCGGGGGAACGCGATGCTGCTTTGACGGCAAAACCACCCAAGTCCAACCGAGCGATTTTCTATCTCTCTCGCACACTTTAGCGAGCCGCCTGGCTATTTTCTGTCTCTCTCGCACCCAATCGCGTCGTGCAAGGCGATTTTCTATCTCTCTCGCACTTATACGCTTGCTACCTGGGCGATTTTCTGTCTCTCTCGCACTGGGTGCCCTTAAACGGGGCAACCGAGGGTGCAACCACTCTCGGAGGGTCGCGGGGGAACGCGATGCTGCATTGACGGAAAAACCACCCAAGTCCCGCCTGCCTATTTGCTGTCTCTCTCGCACTTATACGATTCCTACCTGGGTGATTTTATTCTCTCTCGCACACTTTAGCGAGCCGCCTGGCTATTTTCTGTCTCTCTCGCACACAATCGCGTAGTGCAAGGTGATTTTCTATCTCTCTCGCACTTATACGCTTGCTACCTGTGCGATTTTCTGTCTCTCTCGCTCTGGGTGCCCTGAAACGGGGCAACCGAGGGTGCAACCACCCTCGGAGGGTCGCGGGGGAACGCGATGCTGCTTTGACGGAAAAACCACCCAAGTCCCGCCTGGCTATTTGCTGTCTCTCTCGCACTTATACGCTTCCTACCTGGGCGATTTTCTGTCTCTCTCGCACACTTTAGCGAGCCGCCTGCCTATTTTCTGTCTCTCTCGCACTTATGCGCGCGCCACCTGGCTGTTTTTTGTCTCTCTCGCACACCCAAGCGTCCCGCCAGGCGATTTTCTATATCTCTTGCACACTTGCGCGAGCCGCCAAGGGCAACCGAGAGTGTAACCACTCTCGGAGGGTCGCGGGGGAACGCGATGCTGCTTTGACGGCAAAATCACCCAAGTCCCGCCTGGCTATTTGCTGTCTCTCTCACACTTATACGGTACCTACCTGGGCGATTTACTGTCTCTCTCGCACACTTGAGCGATTCGCCAAGCCCAACCGAGGGCGCAACCACTCTCAGAGGGTCGCGGGGGAACGCGATGCGCCTTGCCGTAAAAACAACGCAAGTCCAACCGTGCGATTTTCTTTCTCTCTCGCACTTATGCGCGAGCCACCCGTCTGTTTTCTTTCTCTCTCGCACATCCAAGCGTCCCGCGAGGCGATTTTCTATCTCTCTCGCACACTCGAACGAGCCGCCTGGCTGTTATGTGTCTCTCTCGCACACCCAAGCGTCCCGCCAGGTGATTTTCTATCCCTCTCCCACACTTGAGCGAGCCGCCAAGGGCAACCGAGAGTGCAACCACTCTCGGAGGGTCGCGGGGGAACGCTATGCGCCTTGCCGTAAAAACAACGCAAGTCCAACCGTGCTATTTTCTTTCTCTCTCGCACTTATGCGCCAGCCACCTGGCTGTTTTCTGTCTCTCTCGCACACCCAAGCGTCCCGCCAGGCGATTTTCTATCTCTCTCCCACACTTGAGCGAGCCGCCAAGGGCAACCGAGGGTGCAACCACTCTCGGAGGGTCGCGGGGGAACGCGATGCTGCTTTGACGGAAAAACCACCTCAGTCCCGCCTGGCTATTTGCCGTCTCTCTCGCACTTATACGGTACGTACCTGGGCGATTTTTCTGTCTCTCTCGCACACTTGAGCGAGCCGCCAAGGGCAACCGAGGGCGCAACCACTCTCAGAGGGTCGCGGGAGAACGCGATGCGCCTTGCCGTAAAAACAACGCTAGTCCAACCTTGCGATTTTCTTTTTCTCTCGCACTTATGCGCCAGCCACCTGGGTGTTTTCTGTCTCTCTCGCACACCCAAGCGTCCCGCCAGGCGATTTTCTATCTTTCTCCCACACTTGAGCGAGCCGCCAAGGGCAACCGAGGGTGCAACCACTCTCGGAGGGTCGCGGGGAACGCGATGCTGCTTTGACGGAAAAACCACCCAAGTCCCGCCCGGCCATATGCTGTCTCTCTCGCACTTATACGCTTCCTACCTGGGCGATTTTCTATCTCTCTCGCACACTTTAGCGAGCCGCCTGGCTATTTTCTGTCCCTCTCGCACATAATCGCGTCGTGCAAGGCGATTATCTTTCTCTCTCGCACTTATACGCTTCCTATCTGGGCGTTTTTCTGTCTCTCTCGCACACTTGAGCGAGCCGCCAAGCTCAACCGAGGGCGCAACCACTCTCAGAGGGTCGCGGGGGAACGCGATGCGCCTTCCCGTAAAAACAACGCAAGTCCAACCGTGCGATTTTCTCTTTCTCTCGTACTTATGCGCAAGCCACCTGGCTGTTTTCTGTCTCTCTCGCACATCCAAGCGTCCCGCGAGGCGTATTTCTAACTCTCTCGCACACTCGAACAAGCCGCCTGCCTGTTATGTGTCTCTCTCGCACACCCAAGCGTCCCGCCAGGCGATTTTCTATCTCTCTCGCACACTTGAGCAAGCCGCTAAATGGAACCGAGAGTGCAACCACTCTCGGAGGGTCGCGGGGGAACGCGATGCTGCTTTGACGGCAAAATCACCCAAGTCCCGCCTGGCTATTTGCTGTCTCTCTCGCACTTATACGCCTCCTATCTGGGCGTTTTTCTGTCTCTCTCGCACACTTTAGCGAGCCACCTGGCTATTTTCTGTCTCTCTCGCACACAATCGCGTCGTGCAAGGCGACTTTCTATCTCTCTCGCACATATACGCTTCCTACCTGGGCGATTTTCTGTCTCTCTCGCACTGGGTGCCCTTAAACGGGGCAGCCGAGGGTGCAACCACTCTAGGAGGGTCGCGGGGGAACACGATGCTGCTTTGACGGAAAAACCACCCAAGTCCCGCCTGGCTATTTGCTGTCTCTCTCGCACTTATACGGTACCTACCTGGGTTATTTTCTGTGTCTCTCGCACACTTGAGCGAGCCGCCAAGGGCAACCGAGGGCGCAACCACTCTCAGAGGGTCGCGGGGGAACGCGATGCGCCTTGCCGTAAAAACAACGCAAGTCCAACCGTGCGATTTTCTTTCTCTCTCGCACTTATGCGCGAGCCACCTGGCTGTTGTCTGTCTCTCTCGCACACCCAAGCGGACCGCCAGGCGATTTTCTATCTCTCTCCCACACTTGAGCGAGCCGCCAAGGGCAACCGAGGGTGCAACCACTCTCAGAGGGTCGCGGGGGAACGCGATGCTGCTTTGACGGAAAAACCACCCAAGTCCCGCCTGGCTATTTGCTGTCTCTCTCGCACTTATACGGTACCTACCTGGGCGAATTTCTGTCTCTCTCACACACTTGAGCTAGCCGCCAAGGGCAACCGAGGGCGCAACCACTCTCAGAGGATTGCGGGGGAACGCGATGCGCCTTGCCGTAAAAACAACACTAGTCCAACCTTGCGATTTTCTTTTTCTCTCGCACTTATGCGCCAGCCACCTGGGTGTTTTCTGTCTCTCTCGCACACCCAAGCGTCCCGCCAGGCGATTTTCTATCTCTCTCCCACACTTGAGCGAGCCGCAAAGGGCAACCGAGGGTGCAACCACTCTCGGAGGGTCGCGGGGGAACGCGATGCTGCTTTGACGGAAAAACCACCCAAGTCCCGCTTGGCCATATGCTGTCTCTCTCGCACTTATACGCTTCCTACCTGGGCGATTTTCTGTCTCTCTCGCACTGGGTGCCCTTGAACGGGGCAGCCGAGGGTGCAACCACTCTCGAAGGGTCGCGGGGGAACGCGATGCTGCTTTGACGGAAAAACCACCCAAGTCCCGCACGGCTATTTGCTGTCTCTCTCGCACTTATACGGTACCTACCTGGGCGATTTTCTGTCTCTCTCGCACACTTGAGCGAGCCGCCAAGGGCAACCGAGGGCGCAACCACTCTCAGAGGGTCGCGGGGGAACGCGATGCGCCTTGCCGTAAAAACAACGCAAGTCCAACGGTGCGATTTTCTTTCTCTCTCGCACTTATGCGCGAGCCACCTGGCTGTTGTCTGTCTCTCTCGCACACCCAAGCGTCCCGCGAGGCGATTTTCTATCCCTCTCCCACACTTGAGCGAGCCGCCAAGGGCAACCGAGGGTGCAACCACTCTCAGAGGGTCGCGGGGGAACGCGATGCTGCTTTGACGGAAAAACCACCCAAGTCCCACCTGGGTATTTGCTGTCTCTCTCGCACTTATACGGTACCTACCTGGGCGAATTTCTGTCTCTCTCGCACACCCAAGCGTCCCGCCAGGCGATTTTCTATCTCTCTCCCACACTTGAGCGAGCCGCCAAGGGCAACCGAGGGTGCAACCACTCTCGGAGGGTCGCGGGGGAACGCGATGCTGCTTTGACGGAAAAACCACCCAAGTCCCGCCTGGCCATATGCTGTCTCTCTCGCACTTATACGCTTCCTACCTTGGCGATTTTCTATCTCTCTCGCACACTTTAGCGAGCCGGCTGGCTATTTTCTGTCCCTCTCGCACATAATCGCGTCGTGCAAGGCGATAATCTTTCTCTCGCACTAATAGGCTTCCTACCTGGGCGATTTTCTGTCTCTCTCGCACTGGGTGCCCTTGAACGGGGCAGCCGAGGGTGCAACCACTCTCGGAGGGTCGCGGGGGAACGCGATGCTGCTTTGACGGAAAAACCACCCAAGTCCCGCCTGGCTATTTGCTGTCTCTCTCGCACTTATACGGTACCTACCTGGGCGATTTTCTGTCTCTCTCGCACACTTGAGCGAGCCGCCAAGGGCAACCGAGGGCGCAACCACTCTCAGAGGGTCGCGGGGGAACGCGATGCGCCTTGCCGTAAAAACAACGCAAGTCCAACGGTGCGATTTTCTTTCTCTCTCGCACTTATGCGCGAGCCACCTGGCTGTTGTCTGTCTCTTTCGCACACCCAAGCGTCCCGCCAGGCGATTTTCTATCTCTCTCCCACACTTGAGCGAGCCGCCAAGGGCAACCGAGGGTGCAACCACTCTCGGAGGGTCGCGGGGGAACGCGATGCTGCTTTGACGGAAAAACCACCCAAGTCCCGCCTGGCCATATGCTGTGTCTCTCGCACTTATACGATTCCTACCTGGGCGATTTTCTATCTCTCTCGCACACTTTAGCGAGCCGCCTGGCTATTTTCTGTCCCTCTCGCACATAATCGCGTCGTGGAAGGCGATTATCTTTCTCTCTCGCACCAATAGGCTTCCTACCTGGGCGATTTTCTGTGTCTCTCGCACTGGGTGCCCTTGAACGGGCAGCCGAGGTTGCAACCACTCTCGGAGGGTCGCGGGGGAACGCGATGCTGCTTTGACGGAAAAACCACCTAAGTCCCGCCTGGCTATTTGCCGTCTCTCTCGCACTTATACGGTACCCACCTGGGCGATTTTCTGTCTCTCTCGCACACTTGAGCGAGCCGCCAAGGGCAACCGAGGGCGCAACTACTCTCAGAGGGTCGCGGGGGAACGCGATGCGCCTTGCCGTAAAAACAACGCAAGTCCAACCGTGCTATTTTCTTTCTCTCTCGCACTTATGCGCGAGCCACCTGGCTGTTTTCTGTCTCTCTCGCACACTGAAGCGTCCCGCCAGGCGATTTTCTATCTCTCTCCCACACTTGAGCGAGCCGCCAAGGGCAACCGAGGGTGCAACCACTCTCGGAGGGTCGCGGGGGAACGCGATGCTGCTTTGACGGCAAAACCACCCAAGTCCCGCCTGGGTATTTGCTGTCTCTCTCGCACTTATACGGTACCCGCCTGGGCGAATTTCTGTCTCTCTCGCACACTTGAGCTAGCCGCCAAGGGCAACCGAGGGCGCAACCACTCTCAGAGGGTCGCGGGGGAACGCGATGCGCCTTGCCGTAAAAACAACGCAAGTCCAACCGTGCGATTTTCTTTCTCTCTCGCACTTATGCGCGAGCCACCTGGCTGTTTTCTGTCTCTCTTGCACACCCAAGCGTCCCGCCAGGCGATTTTCTGTCTCTCTCGCACATTTGAGCGAGCCGCCAAGGGCAACCGATGGTGCAACCACTCTCGGAGGGTCGCGGGGGACGAGATGCTGCTTTGACGGCAAAACCACCCAAGTCCCGCCTGGTTATTTGCTGCCTTTCTCGCACTTATACGCTTCCTACCTGGGCGATTTTCTGTCTCTCTCGCACACTTTAGCGAGCCGCCTGGCTATTTTCTGTCTCTCTCGCACACAGTCACGTCGTGCAAGGCGATTTTCTATCTCTCTCGCACTGGGTGCCCTTAAACGGGGCAACCGAGGGTGCAACCACTCTCGGAGGGTCGCGGGGGAACGCGATGCTGCTTTGACGGAAAAACCACCCAAGTCCCGCCTGCCTATTTGCTGTCTCTCTCGCACTTATACGCTTCCTATCTGGGCGTTTTTCTGTCTCCCTCGCACACTTGAGCGAGCCGCCAAGCGCAACCGAGGGCGCAACCACTCTCAGAGGGTCGCGGGGGAACGCGATGCGCCTTCCCGTAAAAACAACGCAAGTCCAACCGTGCGATTTTCTTTCTCTCTCGCACTTATGCGCAAGCCACCTGGCTGTTTTCTGTCTCTCTCGCACATCCAAGCGTCCCGCGAGGCGATTTTCTATCTCTCTCGCACACTCGAACAAGCCGCCTGGCTGTTTTCTGTCTCTCTCGCACACTCAAGCGTCCCGCCAGGCGATTTTCTATCTGTCTCCCACTCTTGAGCGAGCCGCCAAGGGCAACCGAGGGTGCAACCACTCTCGGAGGGTCGCGGGGGAACGCGATGCTGCCTTGACGGAAAAACCACCCAAGTCCCGCCTGGCTATTTGCTGTCTCTCTCGCACTTATACGGTACCTACCTGGGCGAATTTCTGTCTCTCTCGCACACTTGAGCTAGCCGCCAAGGGCAACCGATGGCGCAACCACTCTCAGAGGGTCGCGGGGGAACGCGATGCGCCTTGCCGTAAAAACAACGCAAGTCCAACCTTGCGATTTTCTTATTCTCTCGCACTTATGCGCCAGCCTCCTGGGTGTTTTCTGTCTCTCTCGCACACCCAAGCGTCCCGCCAGGCGATTTTCTATCTCTCTCGCACACTTGAGCGAGCCGCCAAGGGCAACCGAGGGTGCAACCATTCTCGGAGGGTCGCGGGGGAACGCGATGCTGCTTTGACGGCAAAACCACCCAAGTCCCGCCTGGCTATTTGCCGTCTCTCTCGCACTTATACGCTTCCTACCTGGGCGATTTTCTGTTCTCTCTCGCCCACTTTCGCGAGGCGCCTGGCTATTTTCTATCTCTCTCGCACACAATCGCGTCGTGCAAGGCGATTTTCTATCTCTCTCACACGTATACGCTTGCTACCTGGGGGATTTTTTGTCTCTCTCGCACTGGGTGCCCTTAAACGGGAGAACCGACGGTGCAACCACTCTTGGAGGGTCGCGGGGGAACGCGATGCTGCTTTGACGGAAAAACCACCCAAGTCCCGCCTGGCTATTTGCTGTCTCTCTCGCACTTATACGCTTCCTACCTGGGCGATTTTCTGTCTCTCTCGCACTTATACGCTTCCTACCTGGGCGATTTTCTGTCTCTCTCGCACTGGGTGCCCTTAAACGGGGCAACCGAGGGTGCAACCACTCTCGGAGGGTCGCGGGGGAACGCGATGCTGCTTTGACGGAAAAACCACCCAAGTCCCTCCTGGCTATTTGCTGTCTCTCTCGCACTTATGCGCTTCCTACCTGGATTTTTTCTTTTTCTCTTGCCACTTTAGCGAGCCGTCTGGCTATTTTCTGTCTCTCTCGCACATCCAAGCGTCCCGCGAGGCGATTTTCTATCTCTCTCGCACACTCGAACGAGCCGCCTGGCTGTTATGTGTCTCTCTCGCACACCCAAGCGTCCCGCCAGGCGATTTTCTATCTCTCTCGCACACTTGAGCGAGCCGCCAAGGGCAACCGAGAGTGCAACCACTCTTGGAGGGTCGCGGGGGAACGCGATGCTGCTTTGACGGAAAAACCACCCAAGTCCCACCTGGCCATATGCTGTCTCTCTCGCACTTATACGCTTCCTACCTGGGCGATTTTCTGTCTCTCTCGCACTTATACGCTTCCTACCTGGGCGATTTTCTGTCTCTCTCGCACTGGGTGCCCTTTAACGGGGCAACCGAGGGTGCAACCACTCTCGGAGGGTCGCGGGGGAACGCGATACTGCTCTGTCGGAAAATCCACCCAAGTCCCGCCTGGCTATTTGTTGTCTCTCTCGCGCACTTATACGCCTCCTATCTGGGCGTTTTTCTGTCTCTCTCGCACACTTTAGCGAGCCGCCTGGCTATTTTCTGTCTCTCTCGCACACAATCGCGTCGTGCAAGGCGACTTTCTATCTCTCTCGCACTTATACGCTTCCTACCTGGGCGATTTTCTTTCTCTCTCGCACTGGGTGCCCTTGAACGGGGCAGCCGAGGGTGCAACCACTCTCGGAGGGTCGCGGGGGAACGCGATGCTGCCTTGACGGAAAAACCACCCAAGTCCCGCCTGGCTATTTGCTGTCTCTCTCGCACTTATACGCTTCCTACCTGGGCGATTTTCTGTTTCTCTCGCCCTCTTTAGCGAGTCGCCTTGCTATTTTCTGTCTCTCTCGCACACAATCGCGTCGTGCAAGGCGATTTTCTATCTCCCTCGCACTTATACGCTTCCTACCTGGGCGATTTTCTGTCTCTCTCGCACTGGGTGCCCTTAAACGGGGCAACCGAGGGTGCAACCACGCTCGGAGGGTCGCGGGGGAACGCGATGCTGCTTTGACGGAAAAACCACCCAAGTCCCGCCTGGCTATTTGCTGTCTCTCTCGCACACTTGAGCGAGCCGCCTGGCTGTTATGTGTCTCTCTCGCACACCCAAGCGTCCCGCCAGGCGATTCTCTATCTCTCTCGCACACTTGAACGAGCCGCCTGGCTGTTGTGTGTCTCTCTCGCACACCCAAGCGTCCCGCCAGGCGATTTTCTATCTCTCTCGCACACTTGAGCGAGCCGCCAAGGGCAACCGAGGGCGCAACCGCTCTCAGAGGGTCGCGGGGGAACGCGGTGCGCCTTTGTCGTAATAACAAAGCAAGTCCAACCGTGCGATTTTCTTTCTCTTTCGCACTTATGCGCGAGCCGCCTGGCTATCTTCTGTCCCTCTCGCACACCCAAGCGTCCCGCCAGGCGATTTTCTATCTCTCTCGCATACATACGCATCCCGCCTGGGTATTTTCTGTCCCTCTCGTACACTGAAGCTTGCCGTCTGGCTATACCTATTCGATCTCTCATGTATATACAAGCGTTCCGGCAGGCGATTTTTTCTCTCTCTCGCACGCTTACGGGTCGGTTTACCCGTGTACCCTACATCATCAGATTGTCGCGGGGAACGCCATTCTCCTTTGATGGAAAAGTGACCTAAGTCCAGTCGGGAGATTTTCTATCATCTTATTGGTCCTAATAGTCGAATAGGTCAATGAATTCGGTGTTACACCATTGTGACTAGAGTCCCTTTTGTGATGATATTCTTTGGAAATCCTGCGACTGCGAGCGTCATTAATTTCGGGTCCTCTTGGCAACACTGGCATCGATTGGAATGCTGAAAAAAACGGTACCTTTTTTTAGTAACGTACGGTAGTACGGTAATATGACTAAGATGTTAATGAATGGATATTGGCAACGCTGTAAATTGTGTTTACTCAATCTAGGCGACGCAAATGGCGGCCGCAGTCTTGGCTCATTTGTTGTGATTGACAATTTGTGTTTTTCCCGTGGTTTTTCAAAGTAAATAATCGATTTTTATGTGTTTCTTTACAAGTTGAGCTCTTTACGCTGTAAGTCAGTTTCACTTCTCATTTCTTTTAACCGAATTCAAAGGGTATGAACCGTCGAAACCGAACTCTTGTAGAGTCCCATCTTTCGTGTCAGCCTTCAGTTGTTCGAGTTATTAGCATTTATAATAACGGAAATATCGGATTTTCGCATTAATATTTCAAATTGAATCGCACCAATTTTGTCGAATCTCATGCGGCACAATCTTTCTTTTTACTTCCGGCTTTAGCTATGAGCTTGAAGTTTCCCTGTGAGTCATCTCAGTTACACCCTCCTTGAGACCAGTGAGCGATTCATACATTATCCAAGTGATTTGAATTCTGTTTCTGTTTAAGTTTTTCTTTTCGTTTAATTATATCCAATATCATTAATAATTTTTAGTTTTCCTAATCATCCCAAAATTTTTAAACTTTTTCATGGGTATGCTTAGTCGTTAAGTAACTTACTTTTTTGTGCCGAAGGTTTTGAAGATAGCCTTTTATTGTTCAACCTTAGTAATACCAGGAGTATGATATTGCCCAAGAGATGTTAGGGTTTTCCTCTCTCTGACTGACTACAGGCAATTATTAGAGTCAGTAAATTTACCTGTATCCATCGTTTGAACTGAATTTACTTGGTCTAATTTTCTGTTGAACTCCAGAGGTTGTTCTTAGAGGGTGGGACGCTTAACTGAATGGGGAAAATTGATACTGGAGTTCAAAGCAAAAGCATGTAGCAGAGCTTTAATTGAGAGAGTGTGCCAGTGTGTTCTTGATGAATAGTGTTCACTGTTTGATAATCCATTGGGTATAGCTAGGAAGTAATTAGCTGTGGATTCTGGCGTATGCTCTGATAAAAATCAATCTTCTTTCTCACGCAGCATACCTCTGCTTCAGTTTTGTACCATTTTGTTGGGGCTCTAACTCTCCATATTCATCGTCTTCCACAAGACGAGGTCGCATACTGGACCAGATTTATTCTGATCGTGTGACTTTGGTGCCCAAGGAAACAAAAGTCTTGTGACGTGTTAGACAGGAAGTTAGATTTAGTCTCTTCAGCTCCAGTCTCTCATTTTTTTAAACAGCATGTACTTAAACCCCACTTTTAGTGTTTTTTCCCCTCTATAAATTGCTTTATTAATTTCACTGAATTTTTTCTCATTTCAGTCTTGAGTGAATAGCGTTGAGCTTCAGCAACAATGAGTTATCAGATGCCCAATCGGCAAAGTAAGTGTCTCTCTGTGTATGCTTTGTTACTGATTTTTGGACTTATCATTACCTTTTTTTGTACCCTATGTGTCAGTTCCCTCTCTTTCTTTTAAAATCATCATCGAAAAATCTTCTCTTTTTCCTTCGTATCAATTCCTAGGTTCTGGATTGATAAGTATTTTATTCTGAGTATGGTGTCCAGCCTTCAGTCAGTGAGTACTCACAATTTTCAAGGGTCCGCAGTTGGCAATTGACAAGTCATTTTGAAATTCTTGGAATTTCTAGAGGAGCTTTTGCATTCTGTTGGATTTTTCTCATGAAAAACAAAATTTTCGTCTTAAAAATTCTAAAGTGATCTAAAAGGGCTGAAAATGAAGCGCAACATCTGAAAATGACAGGGACGATTTTCACTGGCGTAGCTCACTTTACTAGGTATACGCCATAGGTTGCGAATTTAATGGCAACTGTGACCACTTGCCTCATTGTAAATTATTCTGTTTCCTCATGATGTTTTATCTTCCTAAAATATTTCATCTATATTCACTCAGACACTGAAAGTTTTTGGAATTAGAATGGAAAATGGAAAAATCTTCAGTAATTATAGTGACCTTTCTTTGTGCTTAATGATGAGGACCATGGCCTAGGTTACAGTCAATTCATATTTACAGGGAAAGTCAGTCAGGCATTATTGATTCCTTGATGATTAATTTTTTAAATTTTCACCTTCTCTCTTTTAACTTCGGATCTTACATGCGGTAACGTACATCTTTAAGCTGTAGAATTCAGGAATGCATGCTTTTCTGTAAAAAAGAAAAATTTTCTCTTTATTTTACTCCATTCAATCTAAAAATCATATTCAATGTTTTCAGTGTACCAGGGCAATGACCCTGGAAAAGAAGAACAAACGCTCATGTGGGCTCAGAATGCCTACATGGCAGATTCAGGTATTCATTCTGGTGCGACTACCCAGGCTCCATCTGTCAAAGATGAAATCGATAGCGACCAGTTGATGTTCGATTTGGATCATGGATTCACTCAAGGATTCACACAAGACCAAGTTGATGGTAATCATGCAATCCGCTTTTATTGCCTAGTTTTTTTTTCTCCATACTGTGCACAAGAAAAATTATAACTTTGCAGGCAAGAGTTCGGTACCACAGTAGATGTACTTTCATTTCTTTTTGCACCTAGAAATTATAAAAAAATTCAAAGCCTCCTTTTAATGATGAATTTTTGTAGAAAGGTGTCATGTATCATTTCCAAATAATTCATCATCAGTAAAATTTTTCCTTTCCTTAACCCTTGGCCTCCTACGGATGAGTATACTCGTCATCGTAATACCGCACTGAGCCCCTACGGACGAGATTCTTGTCCTGGAACCTCATATTCATTTTCGGTATTATTTATTTAAAAAAAAATTTGGGCAACAGTAGTTAACTTTTGGTGACTGATCTCCACTCATAATTACTTCAAGATAAGTCACCAATTCCAAGCTGTTTGGTTGAGAAATAGGTGAATAAGGGTAACAAAACTAAAAATAGTCAGTTTTACCATTCTTAACCCAGGGTGAGGGAGCACAGGGTGAAAATCTAACTCAGAAGTCAAAGAATTGACTGGCTCACCATTGTGCTACTCCCACCGCAAGGCTAGCAGAAAAACCAATAAAATTTTATGAACGATTGCCGCAGATACTACCGGGGGTTAAATTTTAGAGCACAGCCATGCCTTCACCATGTTGAACTACGTTTTTTTTCATCTTCCACTGATAAAAAAACCTCCAAGTAAAATTCCAATGAGTCCCAAAATTCTCCCCACCTTTTTTTATATGATCCACCTTGTCCAATGAAGATTTGAAGCTCACCTGAGTTCGAAAACGCAAGATTGCTGGTGCCTTTTTTGTTAGAAATGTTTATCAGTTCGATATTGATGTTTATTCTGTAGAAATGAACCAACACTTGAGCCAAACTCGTGGCCAGCGAGTGCGAGCTGCCATGTTCCCGGAAACCTTAGAAGAAGGAATCGAAATTCCTTCAACACAGCTGGACCAAACGCAGCCAACAGCTGTTCAGCGTCTTACAGAACCATCGCAAATGTTGAAGCATGCTGTTGTCAACCTCATTAATTATCAGGTAAGGCTCTTGAAAAACCAAGTTAACATATTTTAGAATTGGC
This sequence comes from Bemisia tabaci, assembly GCF_918797505.1. Lineage (NCBI taxonomy): Eukaryota > Metazoa > Arthropoda > Insecta > Hemiptera > Aleyrodidae > Bemisia > Bemisia tabaci. The sequence goes on from NC_092797.1 coordinate 53,743,518, forward strand.
AAACGACCAAAAGCACAATGAACGAAAATCAACCCATTTTTTATTTTTTTTATAAAAATATTTTCCTGAAACGATTAGTAAACTTTTTCTTTAAAAGAAAAAACAAAACAATAATTTAAAATGAGTGCGATAACTTTACTCTCAATTTTATAATTTTCTGGACTCAACGCATTAAGTAGATTAAGTAGTAATTAGTATTTCACCCCCAGTGGTGTCGAAGTGTATGCAGGAGTTTTTCCTCTTTTTCTCCATGTTTGAGCTGAGAACAATTTTCTAAATTACCAAGTTTTGCTGCCAACATCAACATTTAAGCATTCAGTCAGTTTTTCGGACACTCGAAATAAGGAATTAATGTTCTTTAAAGGACTAGGCAATCCTGTTACAAGAGAACGTATTTTGAAAGGATTTGATTGGCTAGGAACCCCTAAATTATGTTTTTTAATCCAAATTTTTCATATTAATGTCACAAAAATTTTATTTTTCAACCTCCATTGTGAATGTTAAATTATATTTTATTCTTACTTTCCCAGAACTTTCTGTCATTAACGAAAGATCAGGATTATGGTCGCAGACTTTTTGTTGATTCCTTACCATGAAAAAAATTTTATCAGCTGAAGTAGTTTTCTTGTAAATATATCTGGTACTTTGAATCGAGGTGGATTTCTCTCTAACTGGGTGATGTTCCCCTGTATCCTAGGATGATGCTGATTTGGCTACCCGCGCTATCCCAGAATTGATCAAACTGTTGAATGATGAAGATCAGGTGGTTGTGTCGCAGGCAGCCATCATGGTGCACCAACTATCCAAAAAGGAAGCTTCTCGGCATGCTATCATGAACAGCCCTCAGGTAATGCAAAATGTATTTATTTTTTGGACGGTAATTAATTGAGGCATTTTTCGGTAAAAGGGCGTATTAAAAAAATCACAATTTTGAGAAAAACGCATTTGAAAGTTCAAAAAGTTGTATCTCCAACATTTGTGTCTATTTTTTAGAGAATTATAAACAGGATTACAGGTATTTTTATTGAGTAATATCAGCCAGAATTTAAATTATCTAGCACGTCAAATTGCTGAGATATGGCTAATACAAGAATAAGTAATATCTATATGCCCTTTTATAGAAAAACTCTCTTTCCGCAATTTATAGTTTAAGTTTATCTCTGTTCTTGTATTAATTTATCAAAATATAATAAAAATTGTAAAATTGAATTGTGTTACAAGCATTTGCCGGTTTTGTCATTTTGATTTTGCTTGAAAAAATGAAATCAGTGCGTTTTCAAACTCAAGATAAATCTTTATTAAAAAAATAAAAAATGGAACAAAACCCTGCGACAAAATTAATCCAAAACTTTGGCTAAAAGTGATAAGAATTCATATCATTGAAAATCATCGAAGTCATAAAGATGGCCGACCAGTCTTTTAAGATGGATGTATCCTGAGTTATCCAGAGAGCGCCTGGCTTTTCATGGCATTTGTCAATAATCTGTGGCGGTCTGGATTATTGCTATATTTTTCAAAACATGGCTGTGCTTACCAAAATTACGATTGCTTATACTGGAACTATACCTGCAAACTGGCAAAACGTGTTCTACTTCCATGCTATGAACTTCCGCAAACCAGCTGCAGAATGACAACATTGCGAAATTTCGATTTTGACCCGTGAGAGCGTCCGAAAAAATTAATATCATTTTGAATTTGCAAGTGTTTAAAACTCCATAAAGAGTTTTAAACAAGAATGAAATCACTGAGTAGGCATTTGTTTACCCTCAATATTCATGAAAATACTAGTGATATAAACAGGAGCTTGGAGCGGCGCGTGGGGAAAGATAGAGAATACTTGCTGCATCTTGGCTTGTGGCTAATGTATCCAATTTCAGCCAAGGTACCCTCATTCCGATGGCTCCATTTTCAATTTTTTGCTTCCCACCATACACAAACTACTTATATATTTTTGGATGGGTAACATCAGTAGGATTCAGAAAATAAGTTCTCCCGGAAAAGGGCGAAAGACCGAATACACCCTTTTACCAAAAAATGCCTCAATTGAATACACTGCCAGAAAAAGGGGACATATGCATATGTTCCCTTTTTTTGTTACCTGGCTCATTGAAATCCTCATATCATCGAAAATGCATGCACTAAGTTTCATGATGATATCTTAATTTTCACGCATGGTATGAAGGAGAAGGGTCGAATTGGTTAGATTTCTGTATTTAGATGAGTTTGCCGGAAAAAGGGGACAGATATCTACGCGGTTACATCCGTAGATCCATCAAGTAAAAAAATGGGGCCATGAGTCAACATTATTCATCAAAAATATAAAGGAGTAATTTACTCAGGGTATCTAACCTGAGTGTGAATAAAAATTCTGGGAAGGATGAACGTACATCATGGATCCAACCATCATGCAACCTTTTGGGCAATCTGTATACTCTCAAAATGATATTTTTCTTTTTATTGTAATGAAAATGTATCTCAAATAATGTCACGGAGAATATTTTATGTTAATTTTTGGAGAAATACTTATTTTTGTTTGATCTCAGGCCGAATATTTCATCATTATTAGCTCCTAAAATGTGTTTGATGGAAAAAAGGGACATAACACAATCGCATTCTTTGCAATCTTCAACACATGTTCACTTTGCTATTTAAAGGCGGTGATTATTTCAAACTCTAACATATTCTACTTTGAAATTGACCTTAGGTTGCGTGCTTTTATCACTTGCGTGTCTGTAGAATCGAAGTACACTTTCAAATGCAATTTACTGAAAACTAGGTTTTTGCCTAAGCCCCCTTTTTCTGGTAATGTTTTCAATTGTCAAAATAAGTTGGAAAAGAAATTTTCCAAAAGAAAAAGTAAAATAGTTAAGGACATCTTTTGTATGGTTGAAAAATCAAGACAAAAAGACAAAAGGATTAAAATTCTGCCTTGGATCAAATTGTTCGATAACTGCGTATAAGCTCATCTACAGGTTTTTCTGTCTCTCTAGAAATGTTTTTTCAAAGGTAGATTTCAGCTACTTGGAGAGTTTCATCAAGTAAGCAAGATAATGTCAGTGACACTGAGCTTGTTGTTACTCAGACCACTTTTAATCCTAATTTTTTGTGCTCAAAAAATGTTATTTTTTCTCCTAGTTGTCATCATCAAAACAAAAAAGAGAAACATAACTGTGAGCCCAGTGTACATTTTACTTTCAAATAGTGTGTTTTCAAAATGACTTTCTTGACTCATCATGAATGAATCAAAATTGTATTGACCTTTCTCAGATGGTGGCAGCCTTAGTTCGAGCAATATCCAATTCTAATGATTTCGAAACCACCAAAGTTGCTGTTGGCGCTCTACACAATTTGTCACATCATCGTCAAGGTCTCCTTGCAATCTTCAAAAGCGGCGGAATTCCAGCATTAGTAAAACTTTTAAGGTAATCTCAGAAAGTCATCAATTTTCATTGATAAAAACCGAACAATATTGTCAAAAGAAAAAGATGTCTTCAAGATAAATTTAAAGTATTTTTTCAAGGTTTTTACCAGATTGCTTTCTAATGTTTATCGTCCAAAATTAAAACGAAACTCAGGACTTCTTTATGACCTTCTCAAAGGCCAAAGCTGAAACAGTAATTACCATCAAATCACTGAAGAACCAGAAACCTATCATTAGGTTTGGATTTTTTTTTTTTTTTTTTTTTTTTTTTTTTAAATCAAACTTCTGTTATGGTTCCTATTCATTTTTAAGTTCATACGTAATAGTTAGTTTTCCTGACTGCTATAGTTACTCCTCTTTTCAATAACTTTTTGCTTTTTGAATGAGAAAAAAAGTACTTCAAAACTTCCCTCCACTCACGTTAGAATAATTATTCCCTTCTTTTATCACAGCTCTCCTGTGGAAAGTGTGCTTTTCTACGCCATCACAACCCTCCACAACTTACTTCTGCATCAAGAAGGATCTAAAATGGGCGTTCGTCTTGCCGGTGGGCTTCAGAAGATGGTCGCACTTCTCCAACGCAACAACGTCAAATTCTTGGCTATTGTCACTGACTGTTTGCAGATTCTAGCTTACGGAAACCAAGAAAGCAAACTTATCATCTTAGCCTCTCAAGGACCCATTGAATTGGTCCGTATTATGAGGAGCTATGACTACGAGAAGCTACTTTGGACTACTTCTCGCGTTTTAAAAGGTGAGGAGCGTTGAGAATCAATAGATACAAGCTACAAATGTTAGCTAAATAATCAGCCAATCAAAAGTTTTAATAGACCATGCACACTTTTAAATATTGGACGTTCAAGCACAATGACAGAATGAGCCACACTTACTACCGGTATTCTATTTGGATCGGTACTTTTAAAAAGGGTGGAAGTCCAATGTTTCACACTCGTTTTTTTTCGTTTATGCAAAGAAAAAAAACACAGCTTCTTTCGTTGGGCACATATATGGACAGTTTTCCATTGAGGCTATCTCTTTTTACAAGCGCACTTTTCCTCTCAAGGTCAAACCTGATCTTATCTCTTTGGTTTTATTTCAGTGCTGTCTGTGTGTCCGAGCAACAAGCCATCGATTGTGGAGGCTGGAGGTTTGCAGGCGTTATCCATGCACCTCGGTCATCCCAGCCCAAGATTAGTTCAAAACTGCCTGTGGACTCTGCGAAACCTCTCCGATGCTGGCACAAAGGTTGATGGATTGGAAGGCCTCTTGCAGTCCTTGGTTCAACTCTTAGGTAGCAACGATATCAATATTGTAACCTGTGCTGCCGGAATCCTCTCCAACCTAACATGCAACAACCAGCGCAATAAATTGACTGTCTATCAAGTGGGTGGGGTGGATGCTCTTGTTCGAACAATCATCAATGCTGGCGAGCGTGAAGAAATTACTGAGCCAGCGGTAAGTTATTCTTTCATGCTATTCTCCGGTATATTTTATGATCTCAAAGGAGTGTTATTGTGCTAGTTTGAGCTCTCATTCCTTTACCATACAAAATTATTCTATTAATGCCAAAGTTACTTCAAGAACAAGCTAGTTATTCAAGTAGTTGCTCTGTAAACAGGAGGTCCTGGGTTCAATTCCCAGCCAGGCGACCAGAGTTTGAATGTTATCAACAATGTTTGCCCAGAGCTGGTTGTTGAGCAGGGATCAAGGGAGACAGGGATAAGACTGAAAGCACAGGACTACCATTTTGGGGCTTATTGAAGTGAACAAAAAAAATAAAATTGAATAAATAATCATATTCTTTCCTTCTCAGGTCTGCGCTCTGCGACACCTCACCTCCCGTCACCCTGAATGTGAACTGGCACAAAATGCTGTCCGCATTAACTACGGCATCCCTGTTGTGGTCAAACTGTTACAACCCACCTCCAGATGGCCATTGGTGAAAGCAGTTGTCGGTCTTGTTCGGAATCTAGCTCTCTGCCCAGCAAATCATGCCCCCCTCCGAGAAAACGGGGCTATTCATCAGTTAGCAAGGCTTCTCATTCGTGCATTCCAAGATACTCAACGTAGCGTAAGTATCATTCAGTTCTAAATTATAAATCCTCCATAATCAATGTACAATATCTTTCATTTGAAAAATAAATTATTTTTTTGTATTTTTGGTGTGTTAAATTAACATTAAAACAATGTACAGGGTGTTCCAACTAAGTGGCGACGAACTTTTAGAGGTTGCTTTATGGCTCAAAACAAACAGAAAAGTCCTTTACCAAAATCCTCTGAGATGCAAGAGTTCTCGATATACAGGAAGTTCAATTTTTGAAAAAAATACCGTATGTGTTCGGTTATGACGTCACAGTGGCTATCCCAATTCTTGGAACTCGAAAACAATTGTGGTTTCGTTACATACTCATCAAGAGCTTAAAAAAAGGTTCTTCGTTTGTTTCGTAAAACCCCTCCTAATGGAGTTATTGACCGCTTAACAAAATACCGTTTTACCGTACATCATGACCTACTTTATTTGTGACATACCGTAATACGGTATTTTTTAAGGGGTTTTACGAAAAAACCGAAATAACTTTTTTTTAAGTTCTTGATGAGTATGTAACGAAACCACAATTGTTTTCGAGTTCCAAGAATTACGGTAGCCACTGTGACGTCATAACCGAACACATACGGTATTTTTTTCAAACATTGAACTCCCTGTAAATCAAGAACTCTTGCATCTCAGAGGATTCTGGTAAGGGAATTTTCTGTTTGTTTTAAGCCATAGAAAAACCCCTAAAAGTTTGTTGCCACTTCGTTGGTACATCCTGTATAATTAGGTTTTGAGAGACTCTTTATTGAGTTAAGAAAAAAAAAAAAAAAAACGAAACCCAGTTGCATTCTTGCATTCTGTTGAAATTTTGAAAAATTCCAATTTTAAAATTGGATGAATTTCCAGTAGCAAGGCTTTGTAGATGAGCAATTGCAGAAAAGTCATCAATAGATGAAATAGAGGAAGAATTGATTAGTTTGGAATCTTAAAACTTTGATGCATAGTGAGCATGTGAAACCAGTAATTTAGCATAAACTAGACATATTGAAAATTACAAACTGTTGTACCCTTAATTTGTTGAAGTGTTTTCGTTTATTTCAGCCTTTAACTGTCAGGAGCTGAAATTTTTGTTCATTTTGGTGTATTGTGTACAATTTGCCAGAACTTTGGAAATTTACTTTGTGCTCCACAATGATGCAATCAAGTGATGCGTCAAATTGTCATCAAATCTTCACTGGCCTCTACTTTGCTGAAATTTCATTTTCTATAATTGCACATTGAGTAGTCAAAGGCTGATATAAATCTTGAGTTTGTAACGCCAAAAAGCTAGGGAAATACTCATGAAAGAGCCATGCACAAATTCGCCCGTTTTTGGGCCCTCGAAATTGGGGTCGGTGTGAGGTTTTTTTTCATCTATAGGGTGACCCTTTACACATAATAAAATTTCAGATTGAGTATACGCACCGTTTTTGAGATATGGGGGGGCAAAGTCCCCGATTTTTACTCATATTTGCAGGTATTTTATAGTCGAACTTCGGCTGCTACAAGGTACCGGATGTAGATATTGAAGCGCGGTTTGCGGTGATTTGTCAAGCTATTTCTGGATTATTTTTTCACATCTTTTACAAACCCGCAAATGGTTTTTCGGGGGGGGGGGGGGGAGCTTTATTCATATTATCATGACCGTTCGTATACGTCTTACTGGCATTAATTGCTTCGTTCTCGACTCCTCTCCACGCCGTAATCATGATGGTATTTTCTGTTAGGAATCTTTCTTCTTCTTTATATTTGACCAATTCTAATGTTGTCTCCCCCTTTCTCCCTTTTTAACCTCCCCCCCCCCCCCAATTCTAAACACTCCCTCTCAAGTGTATATTCCTGTGCGGCAGATATGAAGGTGTTATTTGTGGGGAATTATTTTTCTGTCTTTATGGTTCATAAACTTTGACCCCACCTATTTCCTCCTTCCCCCCTTTACCCCTGTTTCACCCCCCCCAATTTCCACCGTACCTTACTCGAAGTTGTCTGCTCCCTCCGCAGCAGAAATGAGGATGTTTCCAGCGAAGAATTTTTTACTTTTTTAAACTCAATACAAGGGAGACACCCCCCACCCTTTTTTCTCTTTCCCATCCCCCCTCACTAGTTCATATTTCCTACCTTATTCCCTCTTTCCACTGCCCCCCCCCCCTCTTTTCTCTTTTTTACATGCTTGAATACTTTTTTTTGTGAGAGTATAATAGTTATCGGATAGTGTAATAGTTACCGGAAACATCCTCATTTCTGCTGCAGAGGGAGCAGACAACTTCGAGTAAGGTACGGTGGAAATGGGGGGGGGGTGAAACAGGGGTAAAGGGGGGAAGGAGGAAATAGGTGGGGTCAAAGTTTATCAACCATAAAGACAGAAAATAATTCCCCACAAATAACACCTTCATATCTGCCGCACAGGAATATACACTTGAGAGGGAGTGTTTAGAATTGGGGGGGGGGGGGTTTAAAAAGGGAAAAAGGGGGAGACAACATTAGAATTGGTCAAATATAAAGAAGAAGAAAGATTCCTAACAGAAAATACCATCATGATTACGGCGTGGAGAGGAGTCGAGAACGAAGCAATTAATGCCAGTAAGACGTATACGAACGGTCATGATAATATGAATAAAGCTCCCCCCCCCCCCCCCCCCCGAAAAACCATTTGCGGGTTTGTAAAAGATGTGAAAAAATAATCCAGAAATAGCTTGACAAATCACCGCAAACCGCGCTTCAATATCTACATCCGGTACCTTGTAGCAGCCGAAGTTCGACTATAAAATACCTGCAAATATGAGTAAAAATCGGGGACTTTGCCCCCCCATATTTCAAAAACGGTGCGTATACTCAATCTGAAATTTTATTATGTGTAAAGGGTCACCCTATAGATGAAAAAATACCTCACACCGACCCCAATTTCGAGGGCCCGAAAACGGGCGAATTTTAGCCCTTTTTGTGCAAGGCTCTTTAGATTGCTTCTATACTAACTTGCTTGTTAACTTATTATCGGCAAAACAGATCCGCTGTATAATCTACTTGCAAGTGAGTGAAAATATGATAATGTTATCTCATGCAGTTCTCGAACACTAATATTGTAGAAGAATAATCAATTCCTCTTTCTTGTTCCTTCGCACAGAGGTCAAGTGTTGCCAGCACAGGTAGCCAACAGGTAGGGGGAGCTTATGCGGACGGTGTTAGAATGGAGGAAATTGTCGAAGGCACAGTTGGCGCCCTTCATATTCTGGCACGTGAGTCGCAGAACAGGAGTGTGATACGAGCGCAGATGGTCATCTCCATTTTCGTTCAACTTCTGTTCAATGAGATCGAGAACATCCAGCGTGTCGCTGCGGGAGTTCTTTGTGAGTTGGCCACAGACAAGGAGGGTGCTGAGATGATCGAACAAGAAGGCGCTACAGCACCATTGACTGAGTTGCTCCACTCGAGGAATGAGGGTGTTGGTAAGTTAAACTCAATAATATTCATGATTTATACGGTATTAGCTGAGGAAGTGTGATTGACAAAAATGTTTCACCTATTGGTTAACTTATATTGAGAGATATATGGGAAGGATTTCGACTAATTTTGTCACCACCAGCCACATTAGTAACAAGAATTCAACATACTTATTATAAACAAGTATAACAGATTTTGCACGGTATAAATAACACAAAAACTACTTTATAAATACATTCTTAGTAATCCAGTCAAACAAGTTTACGAAGTAAGTAGGTAACTGGTTGATAACAATGTTAACGGATAATACCTTTTAAAGTATGAATATTATCGTATCTGGAATTGTTAGGTATCATGTTAATCATTATAAAGTTAAACTCAACTTCTCGTCGATTTTTCTTGCATTGATTCCTGAAGACTGTTCTGAAAGCATTTGTGCTTCTTATTTTGGAGACTTTCTTTTCTTCTAGAATTTCAAGCATCAAAGTCTATTGATTACTATGTATTCCAGTCAATGAACCACTGGAAAAAGGTGCGAATTTAAGCATCGTAATATATTTTTCCCAATGAAATTTCAAGCAGAAAACGAGTTTGCAACAAATCTATTGAGAGTAACTCTTTACCAAGGTATTTAGTTTTTTTTTATACATGAATTCATACTTCTCACGCATGAAAAAACCATAATCTGCTCGAGTTAAATTGAGTTGGGAAAGAAACATTGCTCAATGAGAAAACCTTCCAAAATCGTTGTAATTGATGATTTGATTCTGTTAGAATCTGATTTTTCTTGTAAGCGGGAAATTCAAATTTTTTGTAATCAGTGCCAAATGAAAACAAAAATACCTTAGTTAGAAGCAAATTCAAAATTTTTGTTTCGCAAATCGTTGCATTTGTGAAGTTTCATGAAGGAAATATACATCATAGTGCTTAAATTCGTACCTTGTCCTGTGGTCCATTGTTTGATCTCTGGCAGAGAGCAATTGGTATGCTGGAGACGTATTTATGCAGCAAGTTTAATGTTTTTTTCTGGATCCTAATGTAAAAAATGGTGAACATTTTTGAGCCATGCAAATTAAATGCTGAAGTAATCCACACTCAATGTTGACTTTTTCCTTTTTTATCGACTTTCGTTTGTTTCTGATTTTTTTTAACCCCTTCTTCCAAGCTGAAATTAGAGTTTAAAAAGTGTCAACTCCATAGGAAGTAATGTTTGATGTTGAAAGAGCCTTTGTTCCTTTTTTACAGCTACCTACGCTGCTGCAGTGCTATTCCGCATGTCGGAAGATAAGCCGCAGGATTACAAAAAACGACTGTCCATGGAGTTGACGAATTCACTCTTGCGTGATGACCAAATGTGGACAGCGGATGATCTGGGCTTGGGCCGCGATCTTCAGGTATGTGACATCTTCATATCAGGTTTTGATGGGCTCTAGAATAATCAGTTTGCACTTCAAAACTTGAATTTTTAGCTCAACCATCAATCCGTGCATCAGATGTTTAAAGTTTTTTTTCTTCCTTTTTTTCGTATTTTCCATGATTGTTGTTTTGAAGTGATTTTCGCCATGTCCCGTTCAAAAATTTAGGCAGTCAATAATTTGAATGAGAAAATTCTTTCCTATTGAGCTCTTCGTTTGACGTGAGTTTTGTTTTTAACTAGTGAATAGCGCCGATCAATCTATTGTCATTCAAATCTGATAGTTTGAATTTTGCATCTTTGAAATTTTGGAGAGCTTCTTCTTTACAGATGTGTAGTTGCTGAGCATGAGCTAAGGTTTCATTTGGCCGAAAACCTCATTTAAGTTGCAAAATTTCTTTTCTTAATTTGTTTTGTTCGTTAGTAGCTCCTTTTTTTTCTATTTTTTTTTTTTTTTATTTTATTTTCTAAGGAAATAATCTTTCCAATTTTGAATTTCCCTCAAACAAGTCCAAATATATTTCTCAAGCAGATTTTATCTATAGAGGTAGGATTTCTTTTGAATAAAATCTTGATATGAAAAAGCCGGTGTTTCTTGGATCCTTTGGAGCAATCCATGCCTCCTCCCCCTCCTTTAGTATATATGTATCCTCTTTCTCAAAGAAACAAAACAGTCGAACTCACTCATCAGACCATTATTGGAATCGGGATTTTTCATAGAATCATACCGTCCGCCCTGAAGTCTTTGACTCTCCCATCTTTTTCCTCTCACAAGGGGAGCTTCCCAAGTGTAACCGGAATTTCTAGTTGAAATTTCGCATGAAGATACTAGAGATGATTTTAAGGATGCCGTATTTTTTCGTTTTTTCGAATGGGGTCGGGAAAGCCCTCAAAAAAGGGCTAAAGATGCGGAAAAAACGCGTGCGCTAGCGACACAAGGTAAACGTAGGTGATAGAGGCTTTAAATCCTTATCTGTATCGCATGGCCAAATGGTAGCGCGCTCACCTCGCAGGCGGGAGGTCCTAGGATCGGATCCTGATTACAGCTCGTAATTTTATTTTACTTTATGTTTGTTTATTTTTCACTCACTTTATTTTGCACCATTCGCTCCGCAAACCGACTTACTAGGTAGAACACGTAGTGACTGAAGATTTTTTACATATGCTGATAAAAACTCGAAGTTTCTCTTGGATTGAAACGTTATATTTAATTGAATAAACAAAACACTCTAAAACTCACCAAATTTCGTTGCCAAGCTGAATTTTCGGAGTATCAGTCAGATATAGATACAGATTCGACGTTTATAACGTTTCAATCCAAGAGAAACTTCGAGTTTTTATCAGCATGTGTAAAAAATCTTCAGTCACTACGTGTTCTACCTCGTAAGTCGGTTTGCGGAGCGAATGGTGCAAAATAAAGTAAGTGAAAAATAAACAAGCATAAAGTAAAATAAAATTACGAGTTGTAATCAGGATCCGATCCTAGGACCTCCCGCTTGCGAGGCGAGCGCGCTACCGTTTGGTCATGCGGTACTGATAAGGATTCAGAGCCTCTATCACCTATGTTTATCTTGTGCCGCTAGCGCACGCGTTTTTTCCGCATCTTTAGCCCTTTTTTTGAGGGCTTTCCCGACCCCATTCGAAAAAACGAAAAAATACGGCATCCCTAAAATCATCTCTAGTATCTTCATGCGAAATTTCAACTCGAAATTCCGGTTACACTTGGGAAGCTCCCCTTGTCAGTTTGTCAACTCAACAAGGGTCCTTGAGACTGAAGTGACAATGTGACATTTTCCATGTAAAAAGACCGTTTTCATTTTTTATTTAACACTTGCGCCTCATTTCACGCGCACCAAGCTTAAAGCAAGTGCACCGAAAGTAATTTGGTCAGGGAATGTGATTCTATACCAAGTGATGTGTAGGTTCAAAGAATGCCTTCAATGCCTCAAAACTGATTGACAAGGATCTACCGAAGCATATTGTTAGAGTGACTTGTAAAAACGTAGGCATGTTCAAAATGGTTCAAATGCGAAAAGATATATGTATTGGTAAATGATGTATCTTCGGGGTCATTGTTGCCGCTGAATTTTGAAAAAAAGAAAATTTCTTTCTAAGGGAATACCCATAAAAGTCACTGAAAAAAGTAGAAAAAGGTAAAACTGAAAGGTAGCACTGAAAAAGGTAGAAGTAATCTTTGGATGTTCATAACTCGGAATGGAATCACATCAATGCACAAACTCTCATTTTGGAGGCAGCATTTTTGACTCACTTCTGCTTCAGGTGTATAAAGTTCAGCTTGATCTCTTGGTTTTTTGGTTTTCCATAACTTTGTTTTCAGTGGCAAATTTCAGCTTCTCCAGATTAATTTGTGATGTCATTCTAAAAAGCTGTTGCTAGTGCAAGAAATAAAGCTATGCACTCTCGACCAAAGACACTCTCGCGAGTTTACTTTAAAACTTCATCAGAGGCCGTTTTTTTTGATTTATTCATCTTTCTTCTCTTTTATTTTTTCTCCACTAGATTTTTTCATCCATAGAATTTGTGCCTTTCATTTGTGTGTTCAATTTTTCTTTGGAAGCAATAAAAAATTTGGGAGAAGGGAAGAGTTAAAGACTTGAGAATACTCTGTACAAAAGAAAAGAAAGTGAAAGGCTTGTTCTACCCAAGATTTAAAACCAAAAGCTTGAAATGCAGTGATGACTTTATTCAACCTGTCAGGCCTCAGGGAATATCTGTTTAGACCTTTTCAATTTCGGCGACAGCATACTTTAACATAAGAAAAACGGAGTTGCGTATAATTTTTCTGGGAGTAACAAAGCAAAATGCAGGGCACTCGAAGCTTCCAAAATCGGGCCTTGACGCAAAATTTGAAAGCGGACAAAAAGTTGCTCCTTTAAAGAATATGAGTGCAGTGCATTGGATAATATTTTAATTGGCAGCTTACAACTTTATTCGACATTAATGACTATATCATATTGAGTCAATTGCTGAACATCATTACTGTCACATCTCTGATATAACGCTCTATCTCCATTTTCATGTGAGCCATGGAAAGTAAAGAGTTACATGAATAAAAAAGCTCTTGCGGAAATAGAGATGTGCCTGTACGTTGGAGGTGTGACGATGTCCGTATAGTATTTTATCAACAATTTTTTTGAGGAGGCTATCCAATTAGTTTTCAAAATAGTCCAAGTTAGGATAGCATATGCATATAGCTGCACATGCTTGAACCATTTAGATAGTTAATTGGACATTTTCCTCGAAAGAGTAATCGCTATTAGAAAACAACACTTGTACATCACCAAACATGATGATGAAGTCTGTTCAGTCTGCAAGATCAAGAAAGTTGCTCTCGAGTGCGACATGCTTCATCTCCAACATGTACTTTTTGTCAGTCCTCACATTTCACACCAAGACCCGCTTTCAGAAAATTCTTGTCGCCATGATTTTTCCCCTTGCTCTCGGATGTGCCCATCCGCATTTCACTTCTTTGGAGTTGACTCACAATTTATTTTCATGATTTTTTATAGGTAAATTCGATTTTTTTGTCTGGTTTCTGTTTTTTGTTTATTTCTTAGCTTAGCTAATTATGTAGATATGTAAATTGCTTGTGTGTGTGTGTATATTAGGATATGTTAGGCCCAGATCAGGGTTATGGGGCGAATCTGTACGGGCAGACACCGAGCACCAACGGACGACGCTTCCAGAGTGCAGGTAGGTTTTAAATACCGATGTGTTTACGGTGATGGTGGACCGACGCCCGATCAAACTAACCTCGTGACTGCGCCATTACTAACCCTCCTGAATTCAATTCGAATAATACTCTATCATCTCTCTAACATCTTCATTTGTGCTGTTTTCTTCAATGTAAGTGCTCAGATTAACCACTCACTAATCTAGATTGTAAGATGAAGCGTCAAGACATTGTTCACTTCTTCTACTGCAAGTTCCCTTGATTTTAGTCGCTGCAAATAGTTGTATGCACTCAGCAAGATGTGTCGACTTTTTTTCTTTTTTATTTTTGAAAAAATGAGGCTTTATCACTCAGCAGTTTTACAGTGAAAAAACCTGAATCATTAATTTTACAGAATATTTTCATGAGAAAAAATAATTTGTCCTGTCAATTAGTAGCCATTGTTATATTTTGAGTAAAAGCACAAAATAACCAACAACCCGAGGAAAAAAGATTTTTGTACGGATGTTATCTCTCAGTAGCTGATATTTGTCACTCAAAAATTTTTTGTAAAAGTCAATTTAAATAATTAAAAAAGTGTGAATTAAATCCTTGATTTTTTTTTGTAGCTTAAGTAAAATCAACTTTGTTCAGTAATTAATTGTCATGGACAATTTGTTTAAATTCCTAGTCGTTGACTTTAGATCTTTTTTGTGGATAGTCATTGTGGGCTAATGTTACTTCGATTCATTTTGTTACCATTGATAAAGAGTTTCTAACAGCTGTCGCTAGTATTCTTCAAGTCAAATAAGTGGAAATACCTAGTTGATATTCATTTAAAATTAATTAAATCAGTTTTTGGGTTAATTACTAAGCTTCTTTAAAGTTTAGATACATAGTTAGTTTTTTTTTAATGCAATTATTATTATTGTATTATTAGAGACAAGACAATTTTTTTATTCTTTTTAGATTCATCCTTTTAGGTGTAAGCTAACTGAAGTAAAGTTTATTTGGAAGTTTTTTTTTGTTTACCCTGTAGCTCCTTTTACAAGGTAAATAACTTAATACCCAATGAAGAAAACCTAAACGTTTGAAAGTTTTTTCCTACGTGAAAAAAATTTTAAGGTTTCAGCTTTGTGGCTTCCGCAAAAACTTTTGAAGCATGTGCTAGAATCTTTATGAAAGTAGTATGATAGCACTCTTCTTCTGTCTGTTTAAGTTTCTTTGAATAAGCAAAGGTGTCAGAATCGAGAGAGGAGGTTTAAGAATGTTTGAAGAAATTTCATTCATTTTCTCGGGTATCCTGCTTCATCCAAATTCACATTAGTTCCTTCTTTAATTTGCCTAATTGCCAACATGGTTTCAACAAGTCTCGATAAGCTGCCTTCTGTTGAGGTTCCTTGAGTGAAACAATCATCCTTAAATTGATTTTAAACTCACATTTTGTCACATCTTTGAGTTGCATGTCAAAGTCATCATAAGTTGATTGAAAATTTTTTTTTGGTTTTTTTGAATTCCTGTCAATGCATGCAGTCTAAATGGTTGTAGAAACTAACTTAATCCATCGATCTCATCTCTTAACTGATCGTAAACAAATCTCTTGAAACTAATATATAGCAACTTATCCTTGAATGTATGACCCGTTTACATTTGTAGAAACAAAAAGTTATTGCTTAACTCACAAACTACATATCTTAATGGCTAAATATCTAGATTTCTGCATCTAATTGATTTTTTCGGAGGAAAATGAAACAACATTAAGTAGGCTTGAAATTTTCTCATTTTTTTTTCATCATTTCATGGTCATTCTATAAAAATTTAAAGATATATCACCGATTTTTTTTCCTTTCAAAAAATTAAATATGCGGACATTTCGCTGATAAGATCGGTAGCCTTAGAGTTTGAGTATGAAAAAGTAGATTTTCTGTTTTTTACCTCTTGGTGTTGTTGTTAGCCCTCTTCTTTGCATTCTATTTTATTCATTGGACTAGATGTTGCAATAATCGATCCCTATTTCTGCCTCAATTTAGAGGTAGAGGCACCATCATGTGCCATTAGTTCCTCTTGCCAGATTGTGCTGAAAAATGAGCGTTTCCCTCATTTAAACCCTTGTAAAATAAGCCAGGTTTTATCGCGCAATCTGGCAGTCTTGTATGGATGAGCCAGAAATAGTGGTTCCTCGTTGCAAAGTATAGTCCTCTTGGACAGCTTTAACGGAGATTGGCCTAACCACATCACATGTTGCCCAACATCTGCTCATGTTGTATTTTTTAACAAAAAATAAGCAACACTCCACCTTGAAATTTTTTGTGTACCCTCTGTATAATCTGAGGGAAATTCTTAGAAAAGCATCAGGTGTGTTGTTCAGTTTTCTGCTAAAAAAGTAAAACACGAGTGCAAATTAGGCAATATATTACAATTAGGTTCATTCCGATTTAAGCAAACTAATTGCCAAAATACAATTGTATCATGGCCAATTACGAGGGGCGTTCAATAAGTAAGTATCCCCCCTCTCTAAAATCCATAAGAATGGACCAATTTTAAAAAACTTGGGCTCAAAATCTTCCTTAGGATATTTTGAGTTCAACAAAACAAACCGCAACAAAATCGGACTATGTGCGGCCGAACGCGAGCCGTTTGAACGCGCCGAGGAGCTCGACGCTCCCGCCGAATCTGCGAGGATTTGAAGTCCGCTACAGGAGAAGAGCTTCTCTGCCAAAGCCTCAGTCGTTCATCACTGACGAAAAATCAAAGAAATTTTTGTAGAATAAGGGGCTTACCTCACTTCTCCACATAACCAGCTCGATCCAAGCAAGTCTGATACTGAGACTAAGACTAAGAGAACAGCTTTTGGATGCCTCGTGCGTGGAAGTCTTTCAGCTGACCGCGGATGAAAGAGTGGACGGCTTGTTTGACCTCTTCCACTGATTCAAAATTTACTCCTCCAAGTTCAGATTTCAGGAACGGGAATAAATGGTGGTCTGGTTTGCCATTTATTATCGTATCTGAAATCTGAACTCGGAGGAGTTAATTTTGAATCAGTGGAAGAGGTCAAACAAGCCGTCCACTCTTTCATCCGCGGTCAGCTGAAAGACTTCCACGCACGAGGCATCCAAAAGCTGTTCTCTTAGTCTTAGTCTCAGTATCAGACTTGCTTGGATCGAGCTGGTTATGTGGAGAAGTGAGGTAAGCCCCTTATTCTACAAAAATTTCTTTGATTTTTCGTCAGTGATGAACGACTGAGGCTTTGGCAGAGAAGCTCTTCTCCTGTAGCGGACTTCAAATCCTCGCAGATTCGGCGGGAGCGTCGAGCTCCTCGGCGCGTTCGGCCGCACATAGTCCGATTTTGTTGCGGTTTGTTTTGTTGAACTCAAAATATCCTAAGGAAGATTTTGAGCCCAAGTTTTTAAAATTGGTCCATTCTTATGGATTTTAGAGAGGGGGGATACTTACTTATTGAACGCCCCTCGTATTTACCTGTTCATAGTCTGTAGAGTGTAAAATCTTCATAGATAACATAACTTTTTTTTTGTGTAAAAATACCATAATTATTGGGGGATAAGTGAAATCGTACTGGATCCATTAACTAATCTAACAAGAGGAGGTTACGTAGTGTCCTACCTAAATTTTGATCGAAATTAGACCTCAAGTTTCTTCATGTTAAACTATCAAATTCCTTCTGTGCCCTTTTTTTGAATTAGCCCCAGAAAAAAATAGAAAAGAACAAAATCAACAAGCTGGCAAAGAGGGTACCTTGCTGAATCAGCAGAATAACGCTACTCTCACTTGAGTGTAGCAATGGTGTAGTGGCATTGATTGTCGCACTCAGACAGAGAGGTCTGGGGTTTGATTCCCGGTTTACTCATGCAATTTTTAGTTCTTTCTAGGTTGATCTTTTTTTTCTTTTTTCTTAGTGTCATTTAACCACATATGCACTTACCTCTGTTGTCAATGCATCTAAAAGAAAAGTAGGAAAGAATCAAGACAACGAATGATACTACGAACAAATTTTGAGAAAAAAACATGAATTGAACCTCAAACCTCTCGGACAGAGAGCAACGCTCCGAGTTGCACTATTGCAGTGTTGAATATCGAAGAACGTTATTTTGCTACTATAGCAAGCAACTCTCTTTGCTATTTTTATTTTTTTATTTTTTTGAAACTTTCAGGGCCCATTTGAGGCAACCATGGAACAGGGATCCATTAGTTTCATGTGATGAAACTTTTGGCTGCATGCTTTCCAATCAAAATCTTGGTAAAACACTGTTTGTCCTCCTCTTGTGAGGATATACCTCTTTAGCTGGATCCAAAAATGGAATATCCAAGGCCTAAATGTGAAACCAGGTTCTCTATTTGCGACGTTGCAGACTTCTTGTCATACTTTATTTTTTCTCTGGGAAACTATACTTCGTATTTTTTTTAAAACTTTCCCGATTTCGTTTTCTGTCAGAAGAATAGTCTGTATCAATTTCAAGTTAAAAAGTTTAATTTTTTTCTCCAGGGAATATTAAAAAGGAGCTTCAATTTCGAAACAATGTAATGGAGTTACGTGGTTTCGCTAATTAGCCATCGATATGCGCAATGTGTGAATTAATGATGAGTGAATTTTTTGGAGGATGCCTTATTTTTCCTCAAATTTGATAACACAGTTCATAGTTTCAAACTACATATCGAAGGTGTAAGTCGGCAGTCACATATCTCGTTTGCAGTGTCTAAAAATCTCCGCCTCTATGTTATTTGTTTGAAAGAGAACAAATTGACATCATTCCTTGAAGTTTTTGCAGAATTTTCTTCGCACAGAGAAGAAAAATCACGGCAGTTTTAAAGAATTGTCGTTGAGTAGTTTTTCTTTTAACAAA
The DNA here is from genome assembly GCF_918797505.1 of Bemisia tabaci. Lineage (NCBI taxonomy): Eukaryota > Metazoa > Arthropoda > Insecta > Hemiptera > Aleyrodidae > Bemisia > Bemisia tabaci. The sequence goes on from NC_092797.1 coordinate 53,762,397, forward strand.
TAAAGTATGACAGGAAGTCTGCGGCGTCGCAAACCGAGTTATTTGATAGCCGACTTACACTGTTGATATAGTTTCTTCTCTGGGGACAGCTGTAACCATCTCCTCTCTAATAAATTTTCCTATGTACACTACTTTACAAAAAGCACATCCAATGTCCAGGGCTGATCTTCCTGCTAAATTTTAGAAACCACAATTCAAAGAGGTTTAAATTTATATCTGAGAGGGGTGTTTGTTCGTGAAAATTCTGAAAAACCCACTTAAACTGATCGAAAAAGTACTTTGAGGAGGCGTTTATACAAACATCAATATAACTATAATTTTTCTTCAGTCTTATTAATGTTGAATGTATAGGTTTCCTCCTCTTAAGCATTCCTCTAGCTATGAGCGCTGGAATATTACAAATATGGAAATTCTCCCTTTTTCAGCTCAAAACTCATCTCTATTTAGTTTTAAAGTCAGGTCAAAAAAAATAACAGGAATAGATATTGAAAGTATCCAAAAAAATAATTTCTCTTCTAGTTTTTCTTGTGAATTAAAAGATGAACTAACTGAAGAGGCTTTTGAAGTGTGTTAGAGAATAATTATTGACTTTAAATCTGACCCTCAGGTTATGACCAGATTCCCGTAGACATGCAAGGACTGGACATAGATCCACGAAATGACAGCAATTACAGTCCATTAGATGGAGTGGACTTAAATTTCGACCAGCTTGACGAACTACCGCAGCCGCCACAAGACAACAATCAGGTTGCAGCATGGTACGATACAGATCTCTAGTATGGTTCACTCTAATGGAAATCGTTGATGAATTACTTTGTTAGTGTTTTCAAAATTACATGCCTATATAGCATGAGCTCAGCTGAAGGGATTAATGATTTCGGTGCCAAATCATCCTGCACCGAGTTGTGCTGGGTCCTCTTCTGCTGACATTGGTTATATTGCAGCATGTATCCTTCACATCCAAATGTATGTTTATACTAGATTTAATTGTTGTCTAATTTATCGATTTTCTATGGAAATATTTATATGAATTGACTCTACTCTCCTTAATTTATATACTTCCTTTGTGCTTTCTTATCTCAATTTTCTTTTCATATCAATTTTTATCTTGTCTCATTTTTTTCGTATCAGTGTCATGTCTCTCATGATTTTATCGATTTTATCAATTTTATTGTAATCATAATAAAAACGCTATGAATAAGTTTCATCCCTTGTTTTTAATGTCTAGCTCTTCATCACCTAGTCTTTTTTCCCATGAAGATTTAATGGATCTGTGAAGTGAAATCACCCTCGACCTTTTCTGGACTAATGTATTCTCCCGTGTCCCAATGGCGCTGGCAAAAAAAAGTAAATAAATAAATCAAGACAAGCAAAAAGCACCAACTTAAGTAAACACAGCACATTTGTTTAATCATCAGGGTAAATAAATGATCAATAGAATCTGTATATGCAGTCGTTATTAGTTTAATATAAAATAAGTAACCGGAAACCCGCACCTGACCTTGGTTAAAATTAAAATGTTAAAAACTTCACTCACCTGCATCTCATATTTCAAAAGCATACGCGTTTCATCCATGCCAGACGAACGAAACGGGTCTACTTTTGAAATGTGACATGCACGTTAGAAAAGTTTTCAATGCTATTAGCTTGCTGGAGAAGGAAGAGGATAATATATTTTTGTCATCATTTGATTTTTTGCAGGAGAAAATTATCCTCAACTCAGTTTTCTTTAAAATATCGCTTGTTTCCCTTTTCTTAAACGCTGCCCCTATTGTAGTCCTTACAGCAACGATTGGTGGAGGAAGAGATTGAAACAAAAATAGCTCCTTTTTTAAATTATCGGCAGTTTCTCATGCTCAATTCTTAAAATTCTGCATGGAAGTAAGGATTTCTCAATCGTTCAGAATTTTCCCCTGAAGTGTGCTATGTCAGTGTTAATACCATTATGACAATAAAGTACATACTTGCTATTGTGTAACAAAGCAAGGAATAATTCCAAATATAAAAGCAATAACATCATCAGTTCCTTTTGGTTGCCGAAACCAAACAGTTTCCTGCAGTCTATCAAAGGATGACAGGCAAGGCCCAGGAGCTAACAAGTGAAGAGAGAATTTTCTTTACAATTTATTTTTGGTCGAACAGTGCTGCCCTTATTTTCAAAATTAGACATTAATAGCAAATTGAACTGTTTAGAAGAGGATTTTTCTTTTTAAAACTAGCTATCCATCCATCCGGAGTAGTAAAGGATCTTGTAAAAAACTCAAGTCATCAAAATTTTAGAAATGGCCCTCTTTCGAAATTATCAACTTAATTTTAGGAGAACCACAACTTCTGAAAGTTTTACTTAAAACTTTTAAAATTTCAATCTTGTATCAATTTTGCCTCTACAGTCTCTAAAATTACCTAATTCAGTGGAGGGGCTCATATAAGTACATACTCTCAGTCTGATTGTGAGTTTGACAAATCAGATGGTGTGTGGAAATCACATATTTTTGTTTCCAACATCATCAGCTCTCTAGCAAGCTTTATATTTCAATTAGATGACCTCAACGTAATTTCATGCAAATCTATGCGGCTTCTATTTTGTGTGTAGAATGTTATTCTGTAAAAATTACAAATACCTATCAGTTAAAATTTGCTCACTTGATTTGTGAAGAAACCATTGGGGCGGAAATCGTGGAACACCGTCATTGAGATGTAAGTTGCATTTTAGTTTGCCATCAAGGTGCAGCGATTTTTTTCTTAATCAAAGTACACCTTAAACTGCCTCCAGATAAAAGGGTAAAGGCCTAGGTAAGTATCCTTTTTTAACATCTCACTCAAATAGATACCAGTTTTTATGCCTGGTCTTAAAGTTCACAGGAGGAAGGAATTAAGAATGTCAAAAGCGGCATTTTAGCTTCGTATTATGCCTTCTAATTCCATAAGTTATCTAAATTGGGAAAAGTATGCTTTACATTTTTGACTAATTTCTCTTGTACATTTCTTTCAATTTTGCTTTAATGCAGAAGCATTCTGAAGGCAAAGTCTGAGGACGCTATATCTTAATCATCGATTTAAACAATCTGTCCTCATGCTTCATTTTTTCACAGAAAATATGGAATGAACCACCATTTTCACAGAGAACAAAATGAGAGAAACGAAATCAAGATCGAATTGAACAAAATATGTACACCTCAAAAAAGTAAAGCATGAGCAGAGCGCAGACTCGAGATTTGACGTTGAAAGTCGGTCAATTTTTGCAATGATCTCTCGTGTGCTCTTGTTTTCCTCATTGAACCTTCAGGTAACAAAAAACATCTATAGCTGTAAAGGAGTCAGTAAAATTTATGTACAAGGTAATTGAGGGGCTTGGAAGACAAGGTGCATAAGTGCAGTTTTAGAAATTTGAGAGTATAATAAAAAAGAGAGTATAGCCCAGCCGCCTCAGCTGCGTGTCATAGCTCTTTATGCTTGTATTTCAACAGGTGAGATGAGGGTGTTTCAAAAGTAGGTAAGGGTTTTTCAATTTTTGAGATACCATTGGGACCCCCCCCCCTCCCCCCCTCATTCGGTACGAATAGGTAAAAAAATGGTGCTAAAATTTCGATGAAATCGAAGAATATTTTGAGGTCGCGCCAGATACGCGCCTCCGTTTAAAACATTGATTAAAGTAGCTTATTTTTACTTATTTTTTGGTCGGCCCCTTCTATGTGCTAAAAGAATTTCGGGGACTAAGATGGCAATTAATACTGCGTACGAGTTGGCATAATTTGTCTCTTATCATATGACTTGATGATTGAATTAAATAATTAACTGTTAGAAACACATTTAATTAGAAAAATACCAATAAACAAAGATTAATAGAATCACTTAGAGTAAAAGGATCTCGAATGATAAAAGTAGATGAGGTAGTCGCAAGCCAAGTTGGCGCCTTAGGATTCGAACTTCCCGCGACCCGCGATTGATAACTAGTCGAGGCGGAATGTGAAATTGGCTTAGGAACGAAAACTGGAACATTTTTAATTTTCTACTAGTTTTCCACCCTATTCCTCTCCAGAAAGTTCCGCCTTAAATAATTCTTGCTCCCAGACTTTAATCATATTATCCACCAGTATTTTCTGCTGGTCACCTCTAACAGAAAATCATCAATTTCTCCCGATCGGAAGAATTATAAAACTTTCCCGGGGTGGTTCGCCGGCTCTCGGGAATTCGAGAGTGGAACGTTATCTTGCTGTGCATGTGTGATTGCTTTCGCAGGTATTTTTACACAACATTGAGAATGTGTGAGTGATTTGACTTCCCCGCTCTATCCGCGAATGTTTGCGTGTTTTCTTCGGGTTTGAAAACCATAAGTTGTACGTTGCGAGCATAAACTTACTAATAAGGAAGTGAAGTGGCGTTCAGAAATTCATGGTTTTTGTTAGTGATCATCGTATTCTAGAAACGTTCAAATCATGGCAGATGTCCAACCGAAACTTGGAGTACCCGAAGATATGTTGGAGTTAAAATTAGATCCTCAACAGAGCAGGTTCGAAAAATCCTTGGGCTTACTCACCACTCGTTTTGTCTCGTTACTTCAGTCAGCTCCCGATGGTATTTTACACCTTAAAGTGGTAAGTTTCTCATCTACAATTCTCCTTCCCGAATTTGCCTCTGGGGAGCCACTTGTTCCTATCGTAGCAAGTTCAGTCACTTGCCTCCAGCAGTCTCTTTTTAAGCAATGCCTCGCTCTAGTCACATGTCCAAATTTATGTAAATAAGTATCTATTCAATCTATTATTTGATGGCCCTTTCGAAAGGATTACATAGGCAATCTATCACCCAAAACATTAGATAGTTTATGTACGACGGAACTGATATTCTTGGACAACATGAATATTTCTCTGCAATGAAACATTTTTAGGTTAGAGCGATAGAAGTTCAATTTCTACAACAAACTTCATCATCTGATTAGCTCTCCTGTTTAACAGATATTACAGTTTATAACCACATGAGGTCATCATTTTTGAGAGGCAGTAAGGGGAGATAGTCTACGTGCCACTTAGTGATTAATGCGCTGTGTGGTCAGGTTTAAAAATGTAACCTTGCTTTTCGGCCATGTACTTTGCAATGGTAGATTATGACAGCGTTATTACTTAGTACATTAGGAATCAGCAACTGATGCATTCATAATCCATTGGATCACATCTAGACTGCGATTTGAATTATTATCATTGGAGGCGGACTCTCAGTTTTTGCACAGGGGACCTTGTGCATTGCGGCCTCAACTTAAAAAGCTTATTTTGAACATTTAAGTTTGTTAAGGGAAAAATAGTGGTACCAACATGTTCCTTAAGAAATTGTACTGTAGGGAAAGTATTCCAGTTGCAAATCCCCTACACATGAATCGCAAGCAAAACATGCACTTAGCATCTGTTGTCTTATGGCATTGTGTTGATGTGTTGGGATAAATTTTCTCATAGTGCAATGTCGGTGGTTCTTACCATCCCACGCTCCTTTTATATGTTTGAATCAGAATTGTTTCCCCTAAAAGTCAGCTCTATTTACTTAGTCACGGTAGGTGCTGTTGCCCTAGCTATCGGACCCTGATTCTAAGAAGTAGAAGGAAATAAGACATGGACAATGATCCAAGGCGTCTCTGTGATGCTCCATTTTTCTATCATACACTAGACAAATTCTTTTAGATCAGTAAATTTTCTGTGCACATCCAAAGAAGTGAGTATGAAAGGTGTCTCTTAAACAACACTTTTTCTATGGCTTAACTGTGTAAACAAATTTTTTCTTCCAGGCTGCAGATGCATTAGAAGTCAAACAAAAAAGAAGAATTTATGACATTACCAATGTGCTAGAGGGCATCGGGCTCATAGAGAAGAAAAATAAAAATATCATAAAATGGAAGTAAGTGCAAGAATATTACATACTTCAAGAAGTCGTTAAGATGAACATGAGAAAGGTGGCCCTAGGAAAAATGATCGAAAGAAAAAATTTCAGCCTTAAAATAAAGTGCTGGCATTTAAGGACTTTACTTTTTCTAACTTAATATTTCTCTTTCTATTTTTAAGGAAAGTTACTCTCAAACATCAGTTGGGTCCTTTGAAGAAATGAAATTCTTGAATAATGAACTCGATAGCCGAAGTAATTAACTATGAGAAATTAAATAAATAAAATGATCAAAAGAATTTACAACAACGCATCAAACCAATAGTTGAGGCAAGAAATTAAGCTCCACAGTACATGTTTTCACCAAAAAATTTTACGCAGAACGCATTAAACCTATTGCAAATTCCCAAAATTAATTCATAAATGAGAAATTTTTCCAGCACATGAATTGAATTTGGAAAGATGCAATGCATCCATTGTATTTTACGTAATAATTTTTCAATGAATCATACAGTGTGGGGCTCAATCAATCAGAATGGACCACTAGACAAGGTACGAATTTCAGCATTCTGATACATGTTTCTTCACCAAAATTTCACGTAGAATACTACGCGCACAATGAAAATTACCGAAATCAACTCCTTCCGAAGATATTTAATGATTCTTGGTGCGTGAATTGAAACCACCCGCTCGTGAAAACTCAATGCTCTACGTGATTCACATCGCGCGCTAAACGTTGTCATGAACGTCTCTGCGATAAAAAAAATCTGGCAACCTCAATCTTGACGCTTTAGCTCAGTTATAGCAAATTACTTATAGTTTGAAAAACACATGGTGGGGAATGAACAATGCTCGATTGAGAAGCTTGCTGAAACCGCTGTAGTGCGCGATTTGACTCACGTAGAGCTTTGAGTTTCTTGTGAGCGGGCAGTTCAAATTTATCGTAACCAATGTGAAATAAAAACGTTAATATCTCCGTTAGGCGTTGGTTTCAGTAATATTCGTTGCGCGAATCATGTTCTACATAAAATTCTGATTAAGAAACATGTATCTGAATGCTTCAATTCATACCTTGTCTAGTGTTCCATTGTAAGAAGTATGTCAGATATTTCGTTAAGGAGATTAACTCGCTAGATAGATTTGAAAATATCCTCGAACATATTAGGAAAAGATTATGAAATGGCTCTCAACTCTGATAATACATGTATGCAAACAGGAAGAAAAATGTATGATAAATTATCTGAAAACAGCTGCAAACCAATAAAGTTTCGACATTAATCTCGAATTTTTTTTTCTATTCAACATGCCCCTATTCAGCTATAAAATTCATGGATGAAGGCTGAGCCAGCCACTCAATGTTGTATGTATATTTGACACATTTGCATAGCCATTGTGCACTTTTATGAAATAAAGCATCATCTTATCTAATCTTCTACTCTTATCTTAATTTTCTATCCTGTCTGACAAGACATGGGGCTTTTGGCCTTTCGCCGTCTCAGAGAAATGCAATTTGTGATTATTTCTTAATGACTGACAGTTGAAGAGAGCCTATTTTAGGCATATGGGGAATGAACACTCCTGTCCGTTATTTACTGTAAAGTTAAAACTATTTTACTTAAAAGTTATTCAATTTTTTCACAAGTGTTGTTATAACATCTCATCGATTGTTGTTTCCTTGTTAACAGAGGATCAGCGCCAGGATGTAGCACAGGTGACACTCAAGAAAGGCTAAAGAGGTTAAAACAAGAACTCACTTTGCTCGAAAATTTGGAAGAAAATGTAGACAAACACATGCAGGTAAAGCTATTTTTTGCACTCCCAATAGAAAATTTTACAAGAAATGTAAACTTGATTGTTTCATTTCATGTGCTGATATCTCTGCAATTTTTACAGACTTTTTCCAAATTTGAACGTATCAAAAAATATAAATTTAAAAACATTGAAAAGATTACAAATGTATAAATAAATAATCACTATGTAGCCAGGTGACTTAGGTATATCTCTTGTGTTCAACAGTGAAAGAAATTAAGAAATAGGACACTCTGGTAGCCCTGCTAGTTATCAGAGAATTTGCCGTAATTCAGAGCTTCTTTGTCTCTGGTGACCTGCTGTTATTAACACTTTAATTCCCTTAGTCATGGAGGTTTTTTCCCTTTTGTTTCACTATCTTGTACCATTTTAATCCCGAAAAGCACTTCTTAAAAAATGATAAGTCCTTACAAGCTCTAATTTTTATCTCAATCATCAAGTCATTACTATCATTATTTGTTTATTGCAGTGGGTGCAGCAGAGTATAAAAAACGTTACGGAAGATGAAGTCAACAGCAGACTTGCATATGTCTGTCAAGAAGATGTTTGCCAAACTTTTGATGATGGTACCTTACTTGCCATTCAAGCTCCCAACGGTACCTCTCTTGAGGTACCAACTGCCCAACAGGTAATAGTAACTTGTCATTCTAAAATTATTTGCAGCCGCAGAAGTGGTGAAAGCCACAGGAATATTTTTATTGTTACCATCGTCTCTCAGATAATACAATAAGCAAGCAGAAATTAATGCTTCTGGCTTTGGAAAAAAAGAAGTCGATGAGATTTTCAAGAGTTAAAGAAAGTACAGAGATATGGCAATTGTGGATCAAAATAAACTGTGGTGGCTTGTTTTCTGCCAAATTCAAACACTTTGAGAACAGTAATCAGGGGTGGAGAAAACGTCCGACTACGGGCGGGAGGGGAGGGTGAGTGAAAATGTGGAAAAACCCCTAAAATGTAGACGGAGGGAAAATTTTGAAGAGTCATCAGTCGAAAGTCAACAAAAAACAAAAAAAAAGGTCATATTTTTTTAAATTGGCGGGACATTTTGTGGAAAACTGATGGAAAATAATGTGGAAGCTTGGAAAATTCTGCGCCCCTGATAGTAATATGAAGAATCATCAAAAATTCGTAGGGTTTGTAAAAGTCTTCCTCACCGGTGTCTGCAGATTCCCTCATAATAAGTAGTTTTACAAATTGAAAATGTAGAAAGTTGTATTCGGAATTTTGTAAAATCTGTTAAAAACTGCTGATTTTTTTTTTTTTTTTTTAAACTTGTATCAGCCCAGTTTGCTGTATTAAGAGACCCTTATTCCAAGTCCATCTTTACAATTTTTTGTTAGAGAAGTGTGAATTCACCCTTAAATATCTGTTGACTTAAAATAGCTGTAAGCGCTTAGTCTAGTCGATGCAAGACGTCTCTCAACCCAGGCTTTATTTCTGTGATCTTACCTCGCTTTTCCATGTACAGATAAGCGTTAAATAGAAGAATAGTCAAAAATTCTAAAGCAATAGATTGGTGATAATGCCAGGTAGTGAAAAACAGGTGATCTACCAAAGTGAATGCGTTTCGAAGAGGGTCATGATTTTGTTTTTCAGAAAGGAGCAGACGGAAAGAAAGAACATCAAATCCATTTAAAGTCTTCAACTGGCGAACCAATCAACGTTTTGCTCGTTAGTGAAGGACTTGAGGAAGCCACAACTGTACATCACACAGAATCTCCAGAATCCAGCAAGGTTTGTAGATTTTTCTGCTCAATGATTTGGCTGCTTTGCCTCGTAAAGGTCTATCAATGTTATGCCCATATAATGCCATTGAGAGGTATATTTTGGTCAAATTCAGTCATTTTTGTTTTTGTTTTCTCCCTCTATTGTATGAAAAGTGCTCTCAGAGCTACAGTCTTGCTCTAAAAGACTGCAGTCATGCAATGCTGACAATGTCTAATATGATATAGAATTGTCAAGTGAAGCACTATTTTTTCAATCAACTGAAGTGCCAGTAAATGAATCCTCAAAAGCAAGAAAATATCAAATTCTGTGTCTCACATTTCACTTGATTTTTAAGTTCGAGGCACTTTGAAAATTCAAGGAATCATCTTGAAAATGTGTCGGTATGAGTTTCATCTTCATCGGTTTTATTTCTTTACAGGATGCTCAGAACAAGGATAGGAGTAGTTCCAGCAAAAAAATGAAACTGGATTCCAACTTGCCTGAGGAAACCTCAGATTCTGCTGTAGATTCCTGTAAGTATTCCGCCTTTCAGTTTGAACACTCAAATGGTTGTCTGGTTTGGTAAATTTTAAGATGTGAAAGTAGGAAAGGGTAACTTTTCAGTTTTTTACATTTTGACGGTCCTTAGGAAAAAGCTCAAATTCGTGAAACCATTTGTCTCTCTGATTTCTGATTAAAAAACATTTAGAGTGTGTATTGTCAGTAGGAACCGGAGAATATCAGGAAGTTTGATTTTATCAGGAAAAGCCAGGACAATATGAGGAAAATCGGTCATTGGTCAGGAAATTTCGAGTGCATCAGGCGTTTTTTAACTACATGCCGTATAGAACCTGCAAAAGTGAAACATTTGATTCACTTCATTAAATATGTTTGTTCGTAAAATCAAACGAGTGTCAATTAATTAATGCCAGATATCAGGAAATTTCTTGTGAAGTATCAGGGAAATCCATAACGAAATTTCAGTAGACACCCTGACACGTTACTGTCTGAAGAAAAGGAACATTATGTCTCAAAGACTTCAAATTTAGTATCTGACAAAGGAGTGTTCTATGAAAATGTTGGACCAAAAATGTCAAATTAAATCAGAGTTGTCGCAGATGGAAGTGTGGAGTTTGAAGTACTAATCCACCATACTTATGGCATAGAAATGCTGGATTAGAATGCAAAAAGTCTAAAATTACGAAGATCCCACCGATACAATATACTAAGGTGCTGCAATGAGCTCCATGTTTTTCCTCACGCTGTAGTTTTTTTGTCAGCTTATTTTTAAGGGAATTTTATTATATATGGGCGCAGTTTTAATTTATGTTTTCCTTTCTTTGTTGCAGGCTTGGGTTCTCTCGTGCGATTTAGTCCTCCCCCTGGAGATAAAGATTATTATTTCAATTTGCTAGAATCGGAAGGATTGTGTGATCTATTTGATATTCCAGTCAAAGCAAAAGCAAAGTCAAAATGAGTTAAATGTACGTTTACAGTTATTTATGTCCTTCTTTTTGAAAATTAATTAATGTATTCATCACTTATTTTTAGACTCGAAAAATCATCAACCACAACACTTTATCCAGATATGAGGACTTATATGTACAATAGCGGATGTCAAGTTTTCACCTTGTGAGAAAATCGTGTTCGAAGTTTTCGAAGTTTTGCACTTTGTCGTGCAGAACCTAGAGGATTCTTATGAAGCTTTTCATGAAGAGCAACTCTTCCTGTAAAAAACACGCGTTTTACAATTTATGTAAGTGAAAAATGGAAGGAGTAACAGCGATTTGAAAAAAAATGTGACATCCGCTTTTTTTTACTGAGAACATTTTTTTATGCATGAAACAATGTCTTCAGGAGGATTAAGGCTGGTGAAACGAATGAAGTGAACCAAAAGTATGTCAATGCTGAGTCATTTTATCGAATTGAACAAAAAACTAAACCTTTTGTAACTGCCACAACAAAAATGAGGAACAAAATATAAAATCAGTTAAAAAATCAACAATTCTGGCGAGACGGACCCGATACGTATCATTTGAGTGTTAGCTGCAGCCCATGGCTGATACGTGAGCAGTTATCGCAAGTGCTTTCGAATTTCTACAGTGTCCTTCCGCACCGGCTGGGGAGAACAGTGGATTCTCATATCTTCTGTTTTTACTAATAACATGGATTTCAGTTCATATCTCGCCGAAAAATTGCGCTGGAAGTCTGAAACTTTGCACAGGTATTCTTGAGGGCTCCAGAATCCGAAAAAATTGTTTTCCCTAAAAATGGCAGATGTCAGAGACCGCTATTGTTACATATAAGTCCTCATATGCAAACTTTTCTGGAATTATTTCAATAAACCTGTGTGTAATCAGAGGTTAACCTCTTTTAAGCTCCATTAAACAGTGTATGGCAAGATATTGTTATTTGTGTATTAGCGGAGTGCTAAGCGTAGTCTTAGAGGATGCAGCAAAGGCTAAATCTTATTTGGATCCAAAATTGTCCTGATTTTTTATCCAATTTAATGACTTTTATAAGGCAAATGTGGCCTCTCTTCAAAATCTGACCATCCAAAAGGAATCAGGAAAATTTGGAAATCAGGAATCAAAGTCCATCAAATTGGATCCTTATACAGGGCAGAAATTGAAGCATCATGATAAACATTTCCTCATCAAAAATTCTTGCAAAACACTTTAAAAATATTGAAGGTTTCCAAAATCAGCTATTAAATGAAAAAATTAGCTTGTTGCTAACGCTGCAGTGGTTCATTCTTCTTTGGTCTGATTTCTTATGCTGACGAATCAAACTTGTTTCACTAACTGTATGGTTATTTTTTTTTCTAGGTGATTCTTCAGCAAGCCAGTGATTCAGATATTAAGTTTGCAATGAGACGGAATTCCACGGGTTTGCTGAGCTGGTGAATGATCTCAGAATTTACCCGAGCAGTTTTCTGTGTTATCGACCCTTCTCCTGATTTTTATTACTGGAAGACTCTCTCATTTAGAGGTCATTACGTCTGTTAAAAATAGGTTAGGAATACATCCTTTACTTCTCTTGGTTTTTGATAAATTTGAAAAACCTGTAAATTTGTAAATTACTCATTTGCCTGGATGCGTTGTTCAGAATCTTCGGTATTATCTGAGTGAGGACTGTGCAGAAAAATCCTCTCTCAGGTGATAAAAACATCAGTTTACTTTATTTTATGAATTATTTTTAAATTACCATCTTGCCTAAACAAATGTAGCAATTTATTCCCTGGAATTGAGACCTAGCTTGTAATCAGCGTTGCTAGGCGGATAGGATTTCTGCACCATATGTGAATCAAGCTCGGTCTTGTTACAGATGTGTGGGAAATACAAATTTCTGTGTTCGTCCCATATATTTGGCAACACTGCCTCTAACTGGCTCTGAATCAGATGTTTTCTGCAATAATTTCTAAAAGCTGAGGAAATACTCAGGAGGTAACAGAATACAGAATTGGTCAAGGGAACTGGGGAAAGTACCACGGAAGTTCCAAGTTCACCCAATGAAAAGCAAATTTGTCGGTATTTTGGTCGGTGACTTGAGAAAGAGATGAAGCATAACTATGGTGAAACTCCCAAACCACGTGTCTTGGTTTGCGATGTAGCAGACCTCCTGTCACATTTCATTTTTCAAATGAAGAACTATTCATTGTCACTTCTTTCTTTGATTTTTCTCCGCTGAGGAAGAAAACGTCTGATAAAAGTTCAAGAAATGGCGTTGATTTGTTCTTCTTCACAGAAATAATATGGAAGGGGAGATTTTTAAACACCATAAACGAGATACGTCATTTAGGAGCCTTTTATTGGTAAGGAATTAGCAAGAAGGACAAGCTCTGCTTTAAATAAGACAGTGTCCTTCTCAAAAAAAAAGTATCCTCAGGAATTATGCAGGTTTTTTCTAAAATTGAATCTCTTAGTTCGACAGAGACCTATCTCAAAAAAATGTTGTCAGGATAAAAACAGAGTAACAGCCACAAATATAGTGCTTCTACGCAAAAAATGAACATTGTAAAAATTCCGAGTTGGATCCTCTTCGAATGGAGAGATTCAATTGAATCGATTTAGGAACACAGGGAATTTTTCGTTTCAAATGTCTCTGAGGTCCTGTATAAAAACTTCCAAGTTTTTCCTCATTGCGAAGTTAAAGAGGTAGGGTTCATGATGCCAAAATTCGTGAGGAACCTCGAATACTAGGAAATTATAATGGAGACACTTTGAAGTCACTGAATTGTTTGTTTCTTACTATTCTAGAGATCATTCTTTTTCCGCTTTTGTAACGGAGACTGCTGAAGTATCAAACAGCATTGTCTGCACATCTTACATTGCCCCGTTTTGAACATAGATGTAGCAGAAAAGAAAGGTATAGGAAGGAAAAATTTAATCCATGAGATTAGACCAGGCCCTTTTGAACGCCAGAGAATTTCTTCATCAGTCTCAGAGTATCCCTAAAAATTTCTTCCAAAACCCTTGATTCTGGGTTTTCAAAAGCTGTCAACAACCCTACCCAACGGCTGTAAATTACAAAAAAATTCCAAATTTTGAGGCAAATCCTCAAAATTTTAAGAAGAATACTAAAGCTTTTTTCTAACTTTCTTAGCTTTTCCAAAGGCGACCCATTTCTCAGGACGTTGTGATTTTGTCATCCTTAATGTTAAAGAGCCATGCACAAAGTGGCCCATTTTTGGGCCCTCGAAATTGGGGTCGAAGTGAGGTTTTTTTTCATCCTTAGGGTGACCCTTTACACATACTAAAATTTCAGATTGAGTATACGCACCGTTTTCGAGTTATGGGGGGGCAAAGTCCCCGATTTTCACCCATTTTTGCAGGTGTTTTAATGTCGAACTCCGGCTGTTACGAGGTGCCAGATCTAGATATTGAAGCGCGGTTTGCGGTGATTTGTTCAGCTATTCCTGTGGTATTTTTCCACATCTTTCACAAAGCCCCAAACGGTTTTTCGGGGGGCTTTATTCATACTATCATGACCGTAAGCGCATCTTACTGACTTTACTTTGTTCTCTTCTCTCCGCGCCGCGGTCACGATGGTATTTTCTGTTAAGGATTTTTCTTCTTCTTCTTCACATTTTACCCATTTTCATGTCCTCTCCCTCTTTTCCCCTTTTTTACCCCCTCCCCTGCAATCCAAACACTTCCTCTCAAGTACTTCTTCCTGTAAGGCAGATATGACGGGGTCATATGTGGGGGATTATTTTTCTTTCTTTACAATTGATGAACTTTGACCCAACTTACTTCTCCCTAACAGGGCCCTCCTTACCCCTGTATTCCCCCCCCCCTGCCCGCTCCACTTTACTTGAAGTATTTTGCTCCCTCCACAGCAGAAATGAGGATGTTTCCTGTGAAGAATTATTTCTTATTCATATTTTTCACGTTTCTCTTTCCACTTCTATGTTTGATTTATCATTTCCTAGGTACATTCTCTTCCACTTTCTCCTCACGTGACCATATTACTCCCACAAAAAAGTAGTAAAAAGTAGAAGAAAAGTGAAAAGTAAGTTCATCAATTGTTCAATAAAAGTTCGTCAATTGTAAAGAAAGAAAAATAATCCCCCACATATGACCCCGTCATATCTGCCTTACAGGAAGAAGTACTTGAGAGGAAGTGTTTGGATTGCGGGGGAGGGGGTAAAAAGGGGAAAAGAGGGAGAGGACATGAAAATGGGTAAAATGTGAAGAAGAAGAAGAAAAATCCTTAACAGAAAATACCATCGTGACCGCGGCGCGGAGAGAAGAGAACAAAGTAAAGTCAGTAAGATGCGCTTACGGTCATGATAGTATGAATAAAGCCCCCCGAAAAACCGTTTGGGGCTTTGTGAAAGATGTGGAAAAATACCACAGGAATAGCTGAACAAATCACCGCAAACCGCGCTTCAATATCTAGATCTGGCACCTCGTAACAGCCGGAGTTCGACATTAAAACACCTGCAAAAATGGGTGAAAATCGGGGACTTTGCCCCCCCATAACTCGAAAACGGTGCGTATACTCAATCTGAAATTTTAGTATGTGTAAAGGGTCACCCTAAGGATGAAAAAAAACCTCACTTCGACCCCAATTTCGAGGGCCCAAAAATGGGCCGTTTTTGGCCCTTTTTGTGCATGGCTCTTTAATCAGAGGAAGAAAATTAATTTTCCAAAATATTCTAACAAAATTTTGATTTGGATTGCAAAATTCTTCTTTCTGAAGTGCGTTTTAATACCGCAGGCAAAATCACTCAATCATCAGTCACACCTAAATATGTTAGCGCTTTGTGTTATTTCAAGAAAAAACCAGTTTGTTGGTGAACTCTTATCCAAAATTTTAAACTCTCATTAGCCCCTGTAAATACTTTCAAAAGAGAGTGATGGAAGGAACAGACATTGCATTCCGACTCAATTTTATCCTCAACTCTAGAATGTTGCCCCCTGAGTGATACAACAAGCCTTAAAAAATTATTCTTTTTGGACTGATCATGATAGCATAAATTATTTACTTTTTTCTAAGATTTCTTTTTAGGTTATCAGAATTGTTTGCAAAAAAACAATCATTTTTTATTTTTTTTATTAATTTTTTGTCTTCTGTAAGCAATTGTATAAGGACTTATTTTTGAGTGTGTAGGGTAAAAACGACCTTGGTTCCTGGAAGTGTTTGCAGCAGTGACTTTTGATGTTAGGTCGAAAAATTGGATTTTGAGTACACGACAGACTAAGCACCTGAGTGTCCTGAAAAATAAGTTTAGAGCGGTTAATCATATGTATTTGCTTGTAGAATGCATGCTGAGATAAGATGCAGGCCAATTTGGACTTGTAAAATCGGCACTTAAAATGCAACCCAAACACGTTAAGTTGTTCATTTTAGTGTCGAGGGAAACTTAGCATCGCATTTGATAATTTTGCGCCTTGAGCATAATAGATTAGAATTTATTACAGCTTTTTCTGTGAGCTACCTTTGTGAGTTGCAAATGGAACACCACCATAAGCCCAGTTTGATTTGACTTTTTTGTCCTAAAAGGTCTGTAAAACATTCCTGTATACTCTTGTATCCGTAACTCGAATTTGAGTTGCGTTTTGAGGCCCGTTTTCCCCCTGACAGTTACCTACATATTGTCATTTTTCATTACTCTGCTTTGAAACATTAACAAGTAACAATTATAAGTAATTATGAAAAGAAGATACAGTGAATGTCTGTTCCAATGAAACTGGTCATTTCAAGTTTTCACAGAGTCATTTTGTCGCTCAAGGGCATATCTACAGTTCACAAATGAAAGCAGAGTTGTGTCTTTACCAGCAAGGGTTATTACTTCTAAGGTTGCAGTGAGAGAGATGTAAAAGTATAGGATGAGTCTGTAAGAAGCCGTGTCTCTACTGTAGCTTCATAAAAGTTTTGAAGTGCAGATATCAGTCAAGTTGGAAGGGAAAATTTCGTTCTTCGAAGAGAGTTTTTTAACCTCAGCTTCGTCTAGAAAGTGGATTCTGACAATATTGAGACAGCGTATTCTTTTATAACAAGGCTTTTTCAACTTTGTAAAGTCATAAAATATCCCCGATCTCTTTTCATCTTTATTTGTGGTGCAAAAATTAGTTTCTCAAATTGGTACCGATTCATTTGTACTCAGTGTTCCTCCCTCCCTGAGTGCCATGCGCCTCAAAATCAAACTTCGGTGCATATAAATAGGGGGGGGGGGGAGTTGGGCTATCCTTGTGCCTGAGAAAGTTGACAATTTTTTAAACTTGCAATGCAGCAGTAGCGTGACGCGTATCCTATAAGTTACCTGTGCTCATAAATAATTGTAAATGGCTTATACTATTTGAACTTGTGGGCCAAAGTGGCTCCTAATATTTAAGAGGAAAAGCAGAACACGGTTTGCTCTTTTTGATCTCATCATTGAAGCTTAGTTTAGAATTCACACTCCTTTCATGTTCTCAACAACTCAGGCTCCCAATTTAATGAGCATGAAATCTGGCTATCTAGGGAAAAAAAGATCATCGTCTATGGAAGCAAAATTTTCAACTGAGTACTTTTATTGATATGGGTTGAACACTTCGTTTGAGATGCCGATCTTTGGAATTTCTCACCCTAATCACAACAGATCTGAATTGTAAATTCATAGTTTTTTTTTCCAAAACTTTGTTTTTGGCCTGAAAACTTCAAGGAGCTACAACTCTGGTTTAATTAGACACATGTTTCCTCACATTGGTAGCACACTATTATGTTGTGGTATCGACAACTAAATCGTGAGTGTTTGTGGATAAAGGTCCCTCTTCCTGTAGGCACTCATGAATCTGGCCAATTTTTTATTTTAAATGTTTCCTAATTTTTTAGTCTGATCTTGTTTGGTTGAAAGTAAGGAGTACCAAGTTGAACTAATGGATTGATAAATCAAAGATCTGGCGAAGGGGCCATTCATAAAATACGAAACGCTGAAAATCCGATTTTTTTTCCTACACTAGCACCCGCAACACAGTTTTACACCCCCGAACCAAAAATAGGTAACGCTTCATTTGACACCCCTTTTTCCTAACTTACTGCTTTAAATTTACCAACTTACAACGATGTTTCATAAATTTTGGAAAAATTTGTTCTTTGTCCCTACTCTAATGTTTCATCAAGCAGGCTCAGACCCCTCACTCTCTCTTTAAATTGTTACGCACTTTATTTACAGGCCCTGAATTAATTAATAATTCATAACTAAATATTCTAAATATTACTGTGTGATGGTATGACAAAGTTTTTACCTATTCTACCTACATTTAACCTAATTCAGGAGAACATGTCGTCACCTTCCCGGCAAAGTATCACAAGCGCCACTTTGCCAACTTTTCAAGAGACACAAAAAACTGAATTGCGACCGTAAAAGACGGATGTTTGGCTTGAAACTTGAAATATAGATCCAGCACACCTCCCTGCTTCGAATTTTAATAAAATTTCTTTAAAAAAACGGGTTTTTCTTTGAAAATTGGCGCTTGTGATATCGGCTTCTCGGGGCACTCTGAGAATCTATTGGCGCTTGTGATACGAAAGCCCATCAAATTTAACGGAGTTTTTTCCATATTTCTTCATTTTTAATCTAAAAAAAAATATTATTTTCGTATGTAAATGCATCTTATTAATTCAAAACTACCCATAACTCAACTTTAATAAAAATAGCGCTTGTGATACTTCGGCCGAAAAGTGACGAATCGCTCCAAGTCATTCCAAAAGTTGTTGATACTAATATCGAAAATCAATCTCAAAGATGAGCGATTATTCCCAACTTGGCGCTTGTGATACTTTTCTCTTACATGGCGCTTGTGATACGAAAGTTCGTCAACTTCAATGGAGTATTTTAAATATTTATTTATATTTAGTCTAAAAAAAATATTATATTCGAAATAACGAGATGTAATTACATGCGAAAATAATTTAGTTTCAAGTCATTCCGAAGACTGCCGTGACAAAAATTGTAAAACAATCAGAAAGGTAGGCGGTTGCCGAACTTGGCGCTTGTGATACTTTTCTCCCAAATGGCGCTTGTGATACGAAAGTACATCAACTTTAATCGACTTTTATTCATATTTCTACATATTTGTTGTAAAAAAAATGATTATTTTCGTATGTAAATGCATCTTGTTATTTCGGAACTATTCATAACTCAATTTCGGTAAAAATGGCGCTTGTGATACTTTGCCGGGAAGGTGACGATGTCAAGACCAGACTATTAACTCTGTACGTCCGCTTTGAAAGTTCTAAGACTCAACTTTTGAAAAGTTTGATTTCCTTTCATTAATTTCCTCCGCCACGAAAGTTTAGAAATAGCTTTGAGATATTCTTAACCCACGAGCTGTTTTATAATAATTGCTAAATTCTGTCGGATTAATAATTATACATTTTGGTTGATTAGTATTTTAAAGTTTATAAGTGAATATTGTTTGTATCTTTAACACAGCCTGATCAGGGATGAAATAAATTATTTTGAAATGACTGTGTATGCACAATGCCTATGAGAATGTTTGTCCTCAAATTCATTATTTTATATTTGATACTTCGATACTAAGTTGCCTTAAATTCAACCATGAAGGTTTATGAAAGTATTCCAATTAATCACAATAATATGAGGAAAAATTTAGTTTTAAGTCTGTCAATAATGTTAGATAAACAGTAGGTTGTGGTCTCAAAGTAAATTCAATATGCAGTCACCGAAATGTGGCTCCACAACAAGGAATCTGGATTTTTATAACTGTTAGATTTCATTATATAGGAAAAAAGCTTCTGAGTCTAGGTATGGTATCTGTGAATATTTTATGAGTTTCAGAATTGAATGTTTTGTTATCTTCTTATTTGAACTTATTCTTGTAGGATTTACTGATCAATAGAAATTACTTTGCAAAACTAGAGATTTCTGAATGGGTCAGTTGTGCTGGTCACAGAATCGTGTTTTGATGCTTTATTCTTGCATATCAACTAAAAATAATAAGATCTGTCCAAACAGCAACTTTTTACGTTGAATATTAACCGAGATATTGGGCTTTGAAAAACTCAATTTATGACGTCATCCACTGCGGTAGTTAATACCATGTTATGCACTACCACGGTGGATAATGTCTAAAACCTGGATTTTCAAAGGACGATATCTCAGTTAATATTCAATGTAGAAAGTTGCTGATTGGACAGATCTTCTTATTTTTAGCTAATCTACAAGAATCAAGCATCAAAACACGATTCTGTTACCAGTGCAACTGGCCCAGTTTGAGGGCCATTTGTATCATGATTCAGAACTTATTCCAAGATTATGTTTCGTATACATGTAAGTGCCTAGTCTTGTAGTTTTTTACATTGTGAATAATGTGACCATTCATCCATGGGAAGAAGGGTTTTAGTGCCAAGAAACTTAAATTCAGTGGTTTTGCACCAAGCAAAGCGTTTTTCAAACATTTTACCACAAGAACCGCATAAAAATTGTAAACCATAAAAGAATAGTGACAGCTTCAAGACAGCTGTTGAAAAACATGGTGTTGAAAAGCTATCAAAAGTTACAATCTACCGTACTCAGAAAGCAAGATGGTTAGATTGAGATGCAATTTTACCTTCTTATTTGACTTAATCTGCCGTGCTTAGAAAGCAAGATGGTTGGATGAAGATGCAATTTTACCTTCTCATTTGACTTAGAAGTGAACTAAAGAGATGCAATTTATTTTTGCGTAGATCATGCAGAGCAGATTCTGTTGGAAACTCTGCCCTCCTAAAACTTTCTTTCCATTACACTTAGGTCTCCTTTCCCCTGGAGAGTCAAACATACATATGCACACACATATGCTGTGTATGTACCTTGCATCTTTTATTGTTGCTTTTCATGGAAATACCTCTGGAGAACTTCATAGTGTACAACAGAGCGCTATTTTTTATGGTATAAAAGTCGTTTTGCTGCATATTAATTTGGCAGTCTTCATACTTTAAATATGATAAAATGCATGTAAATGTGCATCAAGATAGAGACAAATTATCTAGATGTTGCTGGGTGTAAAGCCATGAATTAATGTTACCGAAATCTCTAACAATGTTACCACTTAGGATATTAATTTGATGTTGCAAACATTTATGTGCCCTAATTTGTCCGTTTATTTGAAGATGCACAGCTAATTTCTAGGATTTCTTTGATTGTTATCTCTTTCCTTTTGATTGAAAGCAAAAACCAATGTAATCTTGTATCCTCATTCTCATTTAGACCTGATTTTTGTCTCCTGACTGACTGAAGCTTAGAAAAGTGATTCCATAATATTGTTCAAGAAATAGTGTGATCTAAGCATAACCTAAAAAATCATGGAGAAAAAAAATTCAATTTTTTTCACTTTCAGTAAAAAGGCGAGTCCTAAATTTTCCAACTCGTGCCTCTATTTTGTCTTGAAGCATTTTATTGATTTCTTAAAAAAGATCAATCAGCTGTAGAGGTGTCTTTATTAGTTTTGGTAAGCTGTTTAAGTGGCCCTTGTCAGGAAGCAGTTATGATGAAAAGACCCTCACTGATTGCTATCAAAGTTCTTACAGCTAAATTTAGGTAGCCAACTATTTCTGATAGAAACCCCTAAAAGAAAGTTAATTTGTATTTAGAAACAGATGTAGTGATAGTTCACAGACAAGGGTTTGCTTGCACACCCCTTTCGGCAAGGGTTGGAATATCCCTCAACAGTTTCCCATTTTCCACCTCAGAGAGGTGACATATCATCAGTAAGTTACATCACTCTGAAGGTATTTCTTCTCATATGTCAAAAACTAGAAGTTCAAAAATCAGTAGATATGAAAAACTCTCAGATCCCAAAAATGAGGTTTGTCTGCCCCTGAGATTTTCAGACCAATTTCAGCCCCCATTTTCACCCTCCTGAACCACACTTTGACTTTCTGGTAAGCGTACCCATTCACTTTCTATCGATCAATAAATTGCTGGAATCAGGAGTAATTTTGTATTTTTTTGAGAAATAAAGTACAAGTTTATACAAAAATACCAAGTCAAGACTCTATAAGAACAAACATGAAAACTATATTCGACTTGGCAATTCATATTGATGGTGAAACTTTTAGGAATGTTCCAAAATTCATCTCGATTTCAGCCCAATCGATAGCAAACAAAATGGTAGTTCCTTTTAGGATTCTATCCTCAGAATTTACCATGCATTGCAAATCGAGCTCAGAAGTGACTTTAATATCTTCAAGAATTTTAAAGAATTGTTTTTGTGTTCACTTTATGCAATATTTGTGTCAGCATGACAAACAGCAGCGTGTGTCTACTTTAGATACACAATCATCCAGAATCAATACTCGATATTCCTCAACGCTCTAGCACTATGTACAATTTTTAAAACATGCGTTTTTGTAAGCCAGGAAAAGGATTACCAACTTCTCTCCTTCAAGTGTTTTCTTCCATAAAATTTACAGCCTGTATTAGTCTAATTTTCCAATAATTGTTCCATGCTCTTTTCCTATTCTTCTCTCTTTGTAAAACACCTCTCTCCATTACAAATGTGAAAAAAATTTCAGTGCAAATTTCCCTCTTTCTTTTTCATAAAAATCTGCTGTAAAAACTTGGTCCTCGGTAATGCTGCGGTAATTTTTAGCTACTGATGCAACTGTGACCTACTTATAAGATGATTTTTCTTTGTTGCTCAGAGTAAAGCCATATTTTACTCTGCGAATATTTTAGAGATCTACTCTCCATTTAACTTCCAATGTTTTTAAATCACATATGCTCAACTAGTACGGAACTATCAGGAAGTATTAAATTATTTTTTGTACATAAGAAAAATTTTTTTGTATTTATTCCTTAAGGAAGGTCATAAATTGTTCCCTTTTTTACCAATTATGTTTATCAGGATCCATGATTTTTGTATCAAACGATGAAATTTTCATTTGTAAATAAATGCCAAAATAAGTGAAATGTTTATCTCATTACTGCCTGCTTGGACAAAAAATTGTAGGGTACCTCTGTTTGACATGAATTGACCACAAAATGAACACATGTGCGTAATGGACTATCTATGGATTGTACCTCGCTTAAAGGAGCTCTCTTCCATGCTATGTAGAATTGCGATTTATTATATTTGTTTCGGTAAAATTTTCAAAAAACGTGATAGTGCCACTGGTTTCTATTAACACAAACTTTTAGACTCACAGAAGCTCAAAGTTGATGCTGTCTTGGAGGAAGTTCTGGCCTTGCGAGAGAGCCATCCTCTTAATCCAATTCGACTCTCCATGCATAGATAGAGAGCGAGAAAATGAGCAGGGTTGCCTAGCTGCAGCCAAAAATTTACTGTTTTGACCTTTGGGTGCCCTTGCACAAAGCGGCAATTCTGCTAATGAATTCACTCTGGAGCTGTATAAGGATATTTTAATTGAATGAATATAAGGGTTAACTTTCTCAAAACCCCAGAGTTACCTTCCATGACGCAGCCTCAACTTAGTGAGCTTTTTTGGAGCTGAGGAGTTCATTTCAGAGAAAATTAGAGGCACCATCAGGTTTTTAAGAGCAATTTGGAGCTTAGGCTATCATACAAGAGAAAATTAGTGATACCATCATGTTTCTTAAATAGTATTTAATATGAAGAAGTACAAAAAATCGCAAATCCCTGTAGCATGCAAGAGTTCCATCACAATAGCAGGGCTGGGCCATAGGATGCTGAGTTGAATGACTCTTCCATTGATTAAAAAGTTAATCCTCCACGCATTTCAGCGAGAGAACACAACAATCTGAGGTCATACTGATAATAAAACAGAAATCAACAGGAATTATTTAAATGAAAAATTTATTTCTTCAACAGAATTGAACAATTCATTCAGAAGAAGAAAATACATGTTCAGGAAACTATGCAAAAATATAAAAGATGATTTTAAGAAAAATTTAATAGAAAAAATTGTCTATTGTGAATGCCTAAGGACGCATTAAGAAATGCTGATATCTTCTATGGAACTAAGTTGACTCACGAACCACACATCTGATGTCAAGCATCTAAGTAATCACTGTTTTCTTTCACATTTAACAGCTCTAAAGAGCTTCTTGAGTATTAACGCTCCCCTTGAATCGAGGATTAGGCCTGGTTCCTTGCACCAGAATAAGCCGTCCCTTTGATTTTCTACCTCAGGAAATGATCAATTCTGCTAACTTGTCCTAGATAGTAATTGAATCTGAATTTTTAGTTGGAGTTATTCATTTGATGAGACAAATACGCCTCCAAACTTTCCACAATAACTGACAGCTCAGTAATTAGAGTATGAAAGGGAATGCAAATCTACAAGACTGTAGGCTTTTTCTTCTTTCTGTCTTCCTTCAAGATGATTCCTATGATTGATATTCTTCAATTATCATGCCGCAAGTAAATCTGCTAAAATGAGGTATCTTGAGGCTATGATGTTTTACCATTTTGCGATTCTCGCTTTGATACCTTCTAATAAAAGTAGGTCGCAGATTATATTATTGATAAAAATTAACTTTACTTTCTAATTTAGTAAGAATGATAACAACCAAAAATGCACATTTCACTCGGGCGTAAACTCTGGCAATTATCAGAGTTTCTGATGTTAAGCAGCGAACACTCCCCAAAAATTGCTATGGAATCCCAGGTCTACCTACTTGGCAGTTAGTTGTAAGTTTGTTCTGAGTCTTAGTGTGAAGGTGCATTACTCTAACTTGCTTTGAGGTCTGATTATGCTTAGATAGGCATTTGATAATATACATTGATTGGATAAAATAACTTAGAAATGTATACGACGTCAAAAAGAACATTACACTAAAAATCGTAAAGACCAAGTAATGCCTTCGTCTATTTACTGGTGGGAGTTTAAAGCTAAATCACTTGATCAGACCTAGGGCATATCATCTGAAATTACTCCGTCACAAACGGAAAAACCAAACTCTATATTCAAACAATTCTCAATAATAATTGTACACACTCCCTTGTCAGTAATTTTCAAAGAGAGCTACAATGAGTTGCTCAACTTTTTCCGTCAATAAAAAAATTCGAGGAAATGTTCGCTGTTTAAGGATACTGTTTCCTAACTAGTTGTGACAGGAGGAAAACAAATAAGAAAATTCTGTTCTACTCAAAAAACTTTTTATCTTTTTATCGCAGACTTCCAAATTGAATAGAATCAAACCTGACCTTACTGAACTAGACTTTGTACAAAAGATACTGTCTCGAGTGACTTAACTTCCAGTGATAAAGTCCAATAAATATAAACACATTCACAGCGAAGATTAATGGAAGGATAATATAAAAAAAGAAGGTAAGAGAGTGAGAAAATGAAATAAGTTATGTCTAGTAAAAAAAAAATCTGTAATTGGTTACAGAGCACGAAGAAGAAAAAATAAATTAAATGGAAACAATGAGGAGCCGTCAACTAAATTATCGTCTTACAGCTCGATTATGGCATAAACACTGATTAAGTATGTTGCTGGGATTTAAAGGAACACCCGGAATCCATTCCTGACAATTTTATTCTCCCTTCGCATTGCCACAAGCAACACGAAATTGAGTCCAGCTCGAAGTATCTCTGACGATATAAGTAAAAAAAAGGGAAAAAAAAAGAATTCAATACTTTTTTCTCTGCGAAAAATGAGTCAAAGTTTATAATCTGGCAACCAAAAGCACTGTACATTAAAAACTCTTTTAGCACTTAAAAGGGAAATAAGAAATAATTTGAGAACACGTTCAATTTGAATGATTAAGATATAGAGAAAGGGAGAAAAAATATGGAATTCTTAAAAATTTCTGAGTGTAAAATATGTAAAAATTGTCCTTGGTTCTGGTTCGTTTTGGTTATCATATTTTAAAACCACTTTCTAATTAATCAACTTAAACATGATATAAAGCAAATTCAGACCCCTGAGAATAGGAGATGTATCAATAAATTTATATGTAATTTGTTTAGTTTAAGATTGTAAAAATGATTCAAAAACTTGACAGGGTGAATTAATAACCCAGTATGAGGTAATAAAGCTGCTAAAACTTACTTAATGTTCAAAAGGTGTCTGTAGATTCTGAAACAAAATTGGTTTGACTTTTCCGCACCACAAGGACAAAAAAAATCCTTTATTTTTACAATCAGTAAAGATGCCAACGCTCAAAAACAAAAAGGGAGAGGTTCTGGACATAATTTAAATTGGTGGAAGAGTTTTTTTTTTCTGCATCAAGATTCAATTTTTGAACATTTTGTTCCTGCAGTCATCAAAACTCGAAAAACAAAGAAAAATCAAACGACAAGGAAAAATTCCAGATTTTTTTGGCCAAATGTTATGCAGCTAGAATAAAATTTATCCCCCTATTTTTCTTCGCTTCTGCAGACACCCTGATTTGTTTCCTTTCGGCAATGTTGATTAAATTTGCAGCAGAAGGAACGCCTGGGTATTGAAATCTTAAGAATGAGCACTATTTGTTAACTAGAACCAACTATACATCAATACCCAACTCAAGCAAAATTCGATGACTTTGACTGAGACATGCTAGGCGTACAAATTAGATGAAAGATCCTATAGCATAATACTGTACATGGAGAATATGTGGGGGGGGAATTTGAAGATCTCGCATGCTCTAGTATCGGCGTCGCTTGTTTTGGAAATCATCCGGACCAGGTCCACCAGGCCCAGGCCCTCGACGATCTGCTGGGGCCCAACGGCCGCCACCACCCCTGCCGCCTTCGCCTCTGGGTCCGCCTCCTCTCGGAACAGGACCGTCGGCTGCGTCAAATCGGTTGCCTGGTGGGAATCCTCTCGGACTATCGAAAGCTTCAACGAATGGCTTCTGATCCTGAAAACGAAAGGACAAATTCAGCTGGTCAGTATTAAAACAACCCAACGGTGGTTTCTTGACGTTTTCACTCTCATGAAAAAATAAAATCTCTGCTCATCTGCGTACTATCAAAAGGGTCATTGTTTGTATCGAAAGATTATGAATCCAAAAGGGTTAGGAATCTTAAAAGATGGGGTAGACCCCGCGAACTGGGATTACAGGAGTTGAAGACATTTAGATTGGACACTTCAGGGTCAATGGGTTAGAACCTGGTCAGACTTTTGTTAGGGCTAAGTGCTCAATTTAAAAAAGTCTTAGTTAAATTGATTTTAATTTTGATTGAAAAAAAGGAACAAAAAAAAAAGAAACTGATTTCCTTCATTAAATGGTCCAAATTACTACTTTCTGAGGATGATTAGTTTAGGACGACCCAAAGTCAGAATTTTAAACAGTTTAGTATTCTCTGATGCAGTAACGACTGAGTTGACAAGGTTGTTTTTACCTGAGGGTAGCCTGGGGCTTCCAATGATCTCATCCGCATTTCATCCTCCGGTGTCAGCATTCTCATCGACAATTCTTCCTCACGCAATCTCAGCTCATCAACCTGCCTCGATTTCATTTCCCAAGTCATTTTCTGTCTTTCTCGGTCTTCTTCCCGCTGACGCAATTCTGCAAGGCATAAAGAAAAGTTTGAGATGAAGAAGGCAAACCGCAATAAATAACACATAATCTCACAAGATATGAACTTCCTGATTGAAGAAAAACGTAGGCGTTTCAAGAGAGAGGCGGATCCTCTTGAAATCAGAGCTGATACCTGCAGCAAATGGGTTGATACTTGGAATGCGGAAAATGGAAGTGTTTGGTTCAAAACTCTAATCAGAGATTTGCCAGAGAGGCTGTATCGAAGACATGGGCAGGTTCACTTTTATCTGACTCAATTTTTCACTAGTCACGGCGTTTTTGGATCTTATTTACACGGCTTCAAAATTAGACAAGATCCTTACTATCCTCATTGTAGGAACGTAGTGATCGACTCGCCAGAACACACCTTTTTTTATTGTCCAAGATTTACAGCGGAGAGACTGCAAGTTGAGAGCATCCTCGATGCTCCATTTTGCCGAGAATATGTAGTATGACAAATGCTCGAGACAAAAGAAAAATGGAATAGTAAGTATGCACAGGTTTATCAAGCGTGCCCTGGCCTTGAAGAAAAAAGGTCTAAATCCAAGACAACCTTCCGAAGTAGTGCGTCCGAGCGGTTCCGGCTGTCGCACCGAAATTCAAATTAAGAGGTGGATTAGTTTTAGCTGGTCGTTTCCTCTTCTTACCCATCCTAATGTATTCTGAGTAAATAGAACCGGCACAACCTAGTACCGGTTTGTTTCATGGTAAAGCAGCAAAACAACACAGGAAATGTGTCATTCAATAATTTTTCTAGTTTCACTAAACTCTTCTTAATTTCTTTCAAATTTTTCTTTTGCAGTTTTGTTGTTAGGCAAAATGTTTCTACAGATCTGGGTGTCTCCTTGGAAATTTTAAAACCACCTGGTACGACACACAACACACATGCCAAAAAAAAAAAGAAAAAAAGAAGAAGATGATCAGCAGCTTTTGTCTTCAGGCAATGTCATGCTGCCTTCGCCGAAATGTAAAATTCCGGCCTACTTCAAGGAGGGAACTATTTTCACCAGTTGAACTTTTCAAGTTATTTAAATGTATGTCCTTTGCTGAGCCTTAATCTTTAAAATCTTCCAAAATTTCGAGAGCACTTAACATCTTCAGTTCATGGCCAATTTTTTCATCTGTAAAAAATCAAATCTTCTTCAAGAATCTGCCAAAAGAAAAACTAAAGGCAATTTCTAATTTTAAAATGCGTACCTTTTAACTATTGCCACAATAGCATTGCAAAATCATATCAACCAATTAATCTAAAAGACGGAGAAAAAAATTGAACTCACGTTCTCTAAGTAGTTCTGTCTCGTGTTCGTATCGAGCATATTCCATTTGAGCAGACAGTTTCTCTTCCTCCACTTTCATCTCTCGCTTAAGTGTTTCTACTTTTTGTGTGAAAAGTTCGTACAGATTCTTCCAACGTGTTCCGTACTCATATTCAAAACTACCAGGCTTGGCGAATCTAGGCCCGCTCTGAAAATTACAAGCATAAGGGTTTAGTTTCAAAACAAAAAGAGAACGAATGAAGAATATTACTCTTCAGGAGTAGCTTTTCAGGGTTGCCTCTCTTGAGAGAGTTTCCATTTCCCATGGTATTCACCTAAATTTTTCCTATGTTGGCGAATAATTCAGCCCTGAAGCATAATTTAAGAAAAGAATGTGAATGAGAGTCTGTGGTACAATCTTGCTGCGGAGGGACGAGAGTGACCAGTGTAAAACCAGGATAGACGCTATTAGTGCTACGTCACAATCAGTATCGATTGTATCGAACTGGATCCAAACAATCAAACATAACTTTACTATTCAACATGAGTCTAGAGAATTTCAGAGATAATTTGCCCAGTTTGAGAAAAAAGCTATGTTAGAGACAGATTTTTTAATCATGGAATGTTCCTGTATTGTTAAGTTGATGGGATAAAGCAGTTTCAGAGAGGAGAAAATTCCCATGAGAGCCACCATGATTTAGGCCACACCTATGCGACTCAAGTTTCTTGGCTTTTGACTGTGAAATTCTGGGAGGGGGGTGAAAAGATGAGGTTGATTGTTTGGATCCAATTCGATACAATCGATACCGACTGTGACAAGGCACTAATAGCGTCTATAGATCCCAAAATACGGAGACACACCTAATTGCAAACAGTACTAAAAGATAGTGACATGGAAGGACTCAAACTTCTCCCAATTCTGATTTGCCAAGGATTCCTGCCGATTTTTCTGACCTTGAAATACAATTCTCTTGTGGCAGTTATTCTCCCTCCGTCAAAAACAGAATAATAAGGAGCGACAAAACTCTTGTATTATTCTAAAATTTCCTAAGTTCACTTATTTTTTCCTGTGGATAGCAACCCTGAGCTCTTATACTAACACTCATCATTTGAACACTAGCAAGAAATTAGTTCTTACAACCCAGAGACTTCAAAAATCAATAAATTTCAATTTTTAAAGCAAAAAGTGTTTAAATTATTATCTTATTCAACATAAAGCATCAGAAAAATTCTCTTAATATTATGATAGAATACACCACTTTCTATTTCTATTCAATTACTTTAATGGGCCTGTTGCAAACCTTTGCTAGAGCAAACAAGCAGTGAACTCCAACACAATGTGTTGATAAGGCGCGTCATTAACTCGCACATATCAAACCCTTTAGTTTTCATTTACAGAGATTTCAAAAAAGGCAAGCAGCACAACAAGAGAATTCACGATCCAACACTGCAAGGTCAACGACGCACCTTGACGAGACCGTGTATTGTGAATCTAGAAAGCTATTCGAACAAATTTAAGTTTTTTGATCTGCCTCAAGCAAAATCTTATCAGAGTCTTGAAGTAAAGTGCTACGGAAAAATTTAAGCGAAGAAAGGAAAAATTCTGTCGAACTCCTAGAAGATAAAGTCGATTTAAAGGTATTTTGGGGCTAAAATACCCAAATCACCGGTATTATAAATCCCGTTATATTATTGAAAAGAAATTGACTCGATATAAATGCAATTGTATTAAATATGTCTTGATTTTGTTATTTTAAACGCCTTTTCATGCAAAGAAGCTCAACCATGTCCATGCTTTATTCATTCATGAATTGAATGTAAGCAATACACATCCCGAAAATCTACCGATTTGCCGTAAAAAAATCGCAGAAACTTGATATACCAGGTCGATGTACCCACTCTTTGAATTTACCAATCAATTTAGTGAGTGCACGTATGTGAAAGTCAAAATGCTATAGTCATTTTGGGTGCATTCATTTTTCATGAAACAATTGTTAGTAATTTCAATCCCGAAAAACCATAAATTTTCCGTATAAAATAGAAAAAAATCAAAATATGTCGACTCCCTGACGTGAAAATTAAATTCTACGTGTGAAAATACTTATGTATCGATATGCTGAACAGAATACTCGCATCTCCTCGTAATTTACAAACCGTTCCTATACTCATCTCAAAATTTTTCTCAGAGCTTTGTGTTGTAATCAGCTTCCATTTAAACTCCGGTTTGATGGCCGAATCGGCTGCCCAAAAAGCAAGCCATTTTTGAAGGGCTCTATGAGAAATTCGTGATATTATCAGCTCTTAGGAAATCACCCCATGGGTAAAATTGCTGGTATAAATTTTCGAGCGCTTAAAATAATTGTATTCAAGAAACTAAGGCATTAAACTATGGAGTCAATTTCGTTTTAATAATATAACGGGATTTACTTGTCTTCAGGTCAAAACTCATACAAGGAAGCCCCGTGCAAGAGGCTAATTTTTTTGTAATTTCACTCAATTTTTTCTCCTTTTTATAATTGAATTGCTTGTCACATTCTGAGGTCAATCATATTAAATTGTAATTTATACATTTCTTTTTTCCCCCTTCATTTTATTTTTTGTTTGGAGAAGTTTTGTTGATTTCTTCGGATTTCGAATACTGTAACTTCTCTTCTATTTGGCCGATTTTTATGAATGAGACCTCTTTTAATTCGTGTTTTAACGGAGAGGAAGGAAAAAATTGCTAAAAACTCGTGAAACAATTTTTTTTGAAAATTGGACGAATCCTAGCGTGACGGTGAAATGGTTAATGAAGCGTAAGTAATTGGGCGAGGGGCTGAGGATCGTCGCTTGGCGACCGTCATTAGCTATTGTTCGTCGAGACGCCGACGCAGTGAGCAGGAGCGTGGGGAAGAGAAGGGTAAGTGGATTCCTGTATGAGCCACGTTTAGCTAATGGTCTAATGAGTCTCGAGGCTCCTCACAGATTGCACTTACACAGATTGCACTATCAGAGCACGGGTACCAACTTTTGAAAAGTATAACCGAGGTTACAGATCTGTCAAAGCAACGTTTTGAACAAAACGGAGGAGTTAAATTCTCATTCCGAGAGTGCCGACCTGCTCAGCCATCCTCGAATCAATTCGCTTGATTCTTCTTATATATGCATATTTTAAATCAGCGCGTCGCATTCTTAGGCTTTTTTTAAAAAAACCAAGTAACGTAGACTCTTGGTATTCACTGCACATAAACTAGAGACCCCCAGAATGAGAAACAACTTTAAATCATAATTATTGATGGATAAATAAACTTTTTACACGCTTTGGAAAATCTCAGAAGTTCGCGGTAGTCACTTTTCGGTAAGGAACTAAGGGACTCGGTTATTGTATCGAGCAGGGTTCGAAACGATCGCAAAGGCGGTATACTACGTATACGCGCCAAAATAAGAGTTGTTTCTTACAGAAAAGGCCTCCAAAATTACAATGAGCGCATCAGCTAATTCTGAGGTGCACCCCTAACTTCATAATCTGTGTCAGAAATTTGCATTTTTGGAGCTTCCCGCTTCAAAAATAATGCTACAGCACAGGTGAACATTTCCTGAGAGGAATCGTTCCATCCAACTCCTGCTCAATAGGATACTACTTAATATTCATCATGGTCGATGCCAATCTGCCAAAACACGTGTAATGGGATGAGATTCTAGCCACCTAATAACAATCGGCGTGTTTACATTCACATTTTCCTTGCATGGAGACTGTTGAGAGATATCCGACTTGATTGACCTTGTGCTCCCCTCAGCTTACGCATGGAAGCGTTGGCCATGATGTTATGCTAATTTGTCGTTTTGTTGTTATTGTAATATTTTCATTTGTTATTGACCTGTATGATGGCTGTAATTGCTGTTTTTATGTACGAGAATTTTAAAATACAATGATGAATATTGCGAAACATCCTATTGAATAGGGGTCGAATGTATGTATGTATGTATGGAGTCACCTGTGCTGTAGTATCGCTTCTCAAGCAGGAAGCTAAAGAAAAAAAATGCAAATTTCTGACACAGATTGTGCAGTTAAGGGTGCATTTCAGAATTTGCCGATACGCTCATTGTGATTTATGAGACATTTTTGAAAGAAACAACTCTAATTTTTGCTCTGGCAAAAGTTTGCAGCAGGCTCATTCCAAAAATTTTCAATTTTCCTACATTTCCATCAGTTTTGAAATCTAATTATTTGCAACGGCAAATTTCACACATTAAAATCAAGAAGACTTGGACAATTCACAAGGAAACATGGCAGTTTTTTGAAAGTTAAAAAGGGAACGCATGATGCAGAGAAGTAACACTGCACAAAGCAACTTGTGCGAGATAATCAAATTTGTACCTCTCGCGCTTTGATGAAGGCTGGATTCCTTCTGTTGAGATTTTTGTCTGGAAGACCATCACTGTCATCAATAGGTTCATAGGGCTCAACGATTACAGGGCGCAAGTCACTGAAAGAAAAAAATGAGGAATCTTAATTAATTATCAAGAAAATATGTAAAATGTTTGTCATATTTATCATGAAAATCTTGTCAGAGTCTTGGTAATTTTGAAAGTGAAGGAAAACGTTATGAGTAAAAGTACTTTTTGTGTTAGAGCAAAGAAAAACTCTGCAGAGACATTCCTGCACATTTAACAATTGTTAATAGCCGCATCATTTCAAAGAAAATTTCCGTTGACTTTAGCTTTAGTCCAATTTTCTCCTGCAAAAATTTATTAGATGAAAAATACCCAGCATTTCTCAGACCGCTAATGATAAAAAAATCACTTGTCCCGAGCCTGTCCGACTTATTGAGATTCTGCTGTGCTTGATTATGCATCTCAATCTTTCAATACAAGACATACAAGATAATAAGAGATGAACTTACTTTGTTATGAAGAAGCAACCTTCTGAACATTTTCGCAGAGCAGCTGTTGCACCGGGTTTACGAGAGAATTCTACGATTCCTTCACCTGTTGAATTACCCCTTTCATCTGATATAACAACAGCTCGGTCAACCTAAATAAAAGCAAGTAAACAATGATAAATTTATCAACTGAGCAAAAATTCACAGGGTCAGTAAAAACATACCTCAGGTTGAACAAACAAGATTTTTTAATGTGTGAAACACCACTACACAGGTGTCTAAAGCCGTACAAACTTTGTGAAAATATTCTCATGAGGTTAAGGAATGCAAACATGAACAAAATAAAAATCTTTTTTTACAATTACTGTGAAACTCCAATGGGGGAGGTTGACATAAGAATCTTATCCACACACATCCTTGGCAGGTGATATAAATTTTTAAGTAGAGCCGACATTGATTTGGCTGATGGGGCTGAAGGGACTTGACAAAAATATTGAATTTTGGAGAAGAGGTTGCCAATATGACCACATTGATCACACAAAAGTAAATAAATCGCCATCAAAGGCTCAATATTCTTGGAGTGAGGGTTAAAAGGTCTATTTTAGAACTAATAGCAAAACTCAAAAAAGTCTGGAAGTTAAGTGACAAATTTTATTAGGTCTTTCCAGTTTTTATCAGTTTATCTAAGGAAATCCTAAAATCTGAAAATGACCAATGCATATCCTCACACAGCAGATATTCACGTAAAATCCAAGTGTAGAAACAGAGAAAAAGAGGTGGACTTACTTCACCGAAAACGCTAAAGGCTAGCTCCAATAGCTCATTAGAAACCTGGTCTGATAAATTCTTCACTTTGAGGATAGTTCCAGGTGGAGCAAATCGCACTTTCAAGGGTTTGCCTTTTCGCATTTGGCCATCTAGTTCCCTCTTAGCTCGCTCAGCATTGCTGCGGAAATCCTGTCAAACAGAAAAAAACATGTTTCAATAAAAGCAAGAAAAAAAGATTCATCAGCCCGATGAAATCGGAGATGTTTGTCTGAAAATATGGAGACCTTTTGGCTCGGGTAGGGAAGAGGGACCAATCTTGATGCTCCTTCCCTTCACTATTCAAGTTTTTTCAGAATTTTCATTTCAATAAAGTAGGGCTGTGCAAATATTCGCTTTGTCTGACTCACGCACTATTCGCAAATTGCGAATATTCCACCGTCGTGAAGAGTGAATTTTCAAACCAACATTTTTAAATACTTGCACCGTCTGGATACGAATTTCGAATTCGCGCCGTCAACTAACGAATTTCGGGTGGCAATCGTGAAATGTTGCGAGGACCTGTGCAAGACTTCCATCCAAAACATCGTAAATGGCGGATCTCCTTTGATCTTTACCGAGTTTACAAATAGCGTGCGCAATTGCTATTGGCCTGCATATTTTGGTTGCTCCGAGAGTACCACACATTGAAAGTTAAATAACCAAGACAGAAAGAGGGAAAAGTTCATACACACATTTTCATTAACACCGTAGAAAATGAAATACTAAAAATGTGTCTGGTGATCCTTAAATACTAGCTTGACTGCCTGCGCAGTTACCTGCAAATCCTGGGAATGCATACATTAACTGCAGGAACAGTCAAGCCAGCACCCAGGGATCTTCAAAGATCTTCATTGTTTTCTGTGCAGGTGTAGGAGCAAATGGGAAATTCTTAAATAAATTAATCACACTTATTTGTCGACTTTTGTAATACTTGCGAATTTTTGCACTTATAAAGTCAGTTTAAATTATTCGTTTTACTATTCGTAGTTGTGAATAATTGACTTTAATTATTCGCTACTTGCTTCGCTTGAAAAATTCACTATTCGCACAGCCCTACAAAAGAAACCACCTTCGCACATTACTTGAAGTACTTCAACAGCATCAGGTCTATTTTTAATAGGACATGATTTTACCCTTCAAATTTGTCTGAATGTGTACAGTTTTGATAATCCATTATTTTAAAAAGAACTCCTTTTGACGTAAAAGATGTGCAAAATGGAATGTGAGATCACTTTCCATGTTGAAAACTTGAGTTCAAGTTTTACTTAAATAAATTTTTAGATCCTGCGTTAAATTATTTTCTTAAAAATACAAAAATATCACAAGATACTTTCCAAACAGGGTCTTACGATTACTTTTATGCTCATAACACTGTCATAACTAAGGAAAGTAAGACAAACCAAAGTATGGGCTCAATGGTGATAGAACAGATCCATTAGAAAGAACAAGACAGTGAAAATAGTAAGACATTAAAGTTTTCAAAAAACTAAACAAAGAGTGAGTGCGATTGAAATTGCATGAGCTAGTTATTTGAATGATGAAACACAAGTGATCAAGATTCGTAATTGATCGACAGAGAAAAACCTGGCACCATTGAAAGATATCAGTTAGTCAACTTGAAAAGACAACCTGAGAAGAATTATGGTGTTAGTTACACAATATCAGACTTTAGAGGCTTTTTCCACTTACCATCTTGATAAATCCAAAGTTCTTTTCGGCACTGTAAAATGGCTCGCTAGTTTCTCCATAGGGTTTGAACATTTCCACGAGATCTTTGTCTGTGAAGTTGGTGCCAGCATTACCAACATAGAGCCTGCAGTTCCCACCAAACTTCTTGTCTTTTTCTTGTTGAGGAGGTAGGTCGATCGTAGGTCCGCTTATAGACCTCAGTTTGTCCATGATTCTGTCCTGAAAATGGTAGAAAAGAAATGCTAATAAGTCATTGAATTGAACTACAATTTCGTACTCCACTAAAAATGGTCACATTGCTGCCAGAATGCAGAAAAACTAAAAAAAAAAAAAAAAAAAAATCATAAATTATTGCCAAGTCGACTGACAAACTCTGCGCTGTTGAGTCAGTACATGCTCTGAGCAGCGCAAACGGCGACCAACTTCCGGTTACAGTCAATGAGTTTAAGTATGATCTATAAAATTTCAGACATTCGGTGGGTCGGGTTTGTTAGCACGCTAAACATTTCTTTAGAAGGACATTGGACTCAGATGGGCCTTTTTCATACACCTGAGAGTTTGCTTTCTTGAACAGACTATTTTTATTCTTAGAAATACAGTGGTAGGTCAAGTTGTGAGATGGGAATCAAACAAGATGAGAGAGTAAAAATTTTAAAAAAAATGATAAGACCAGCTCTAGTTTGTCAATATCTTTTAATTTGGGCGGAAAAAGTAGGAGGCTGAGGGGTTGACTTATCTTCATATTATCAAGTGAAATAAAAATGGCCATCTGTGATGTTGCCAAGAAAGAAGAAGGTGTAGGAGCTTCAGAAGGATCAGAAAAATCACCCAGGGAATAAAGAGAGATCAGGGAGCACTGAATGTTAGCAAACTAAAAAATGTTAAGCCTTAGAATTTGATAATTATTGTATTTTGTGTCCATCTGTTAAATGCATCCTCCTGCCGAAAGCGCTACGCTCAATGGCCATTTAGTCCTGACCAAATGTTTTTTTTAAAAGGGCCTGTTACAAACTTTTGCTAGAGCAAGAATAGAAGTTATTTCTTGAAGAAAATGGGTCAAAAATCACAATGAGCGCATTGGCAAAGTCTGACATGCACTCCCAACCTCACTATTTGCATGATAAATTCGCGTTTTTTTGAGCTTCGCACTTCCAAATCAATATCACGGCACAGGTGAACATTTTTTTAAAGGAGTCATTCCATTCAACCCTTGCGTACTAGAATGTTTTGCAATACTCAACATAACCAACGATATCAAGACAGATCTTTATTAACGCAGGGAAAGCGTGAATGTAAACACGCCAGGTTGTTCACAGAAGGTTAGAGTCTCGTCCCGGCACATGAGTTTTGGCGGATTGGCGTCGGCCATGTAAAATATTGTGCAGTATCCTATTGCACAGAGAGGTTGGGAGAAACGACTCCTCTAACAAAATGTCCACCTGTACCGTCGAATCGTTTTTGAAGCGGGAAGCTCAAAAAAACGCAAATTTCTTATGCAGATTGTGAAGTTAGGGGTGCATTTCAGATTTTGTAGATGCGCACAGCATGATTTTTGAGCCATTTCCAATAAGAGACAACTCTCATTTTTGCTCTAGCAAAAGTTTGCAACAGGCCCATTATTTCTCTAATTTATTGTAAAACATCCCTTTAGTTTATAAATAAATACATGCGAAATGATTTACCATCTAGGTAATTAACTGATGCCAAAATTGCGAGGGGATGAAATTGACCTGAAAACTACACAATTTGGCTAACAATAAGATAATAGTTTATAAAAGGCAGCAGAGTATTTAGGAGACTTACCTCTGCAAATCTTTCCCCAGATGGACCACCTCTTCCTCCTCGTCCACCTCCACGGCCACCTCTCTCCCCTCTTTGCTCATTGCCCTCAGGTCCGCCGGGTCCACCAGGGCCCTGGAAAACATACAAGTTTCATAAATAACACACGCATCTTGAAAATACATTTTCATAGCACACAATAAAAATGGATTCACTGTCAAAAATCCATCTGCAGTGGATAAATCCTGTTCTTTATTGCCGTAGACCACTGGATAAGGGGCAGATTTAATCAATATAATATGGATAATGTATGTTTCTTTATCGCATTTTTACATGGAGCACGATTCATGCACCAACTCCTAACTAGGATACTAACGTTTTACAATGTTTATAAGATTTCCCACTCGGAAAAACCCATGATCTACTAAAATTTTATTGCACATTTGATATTATGTAAGTATGTAACATACCTTGTGGTATGAAAATACATAATGGCAACCTTTAACGCTTCAGCTCAGCTGTTGCACACAGTTACAACTTTGGACAAAATAGAGCTGGAGGGAAAGCTCGGTTAAAAGTATACCAAAACTGCAGTATATGTTTTATTACAGTTGAATCTGCATTTCTTAAAAGAGGGCTTTTTTCATCCGTGGAACGCGATGGATCAGGATCTTTGCAGTTCAAGACAGTTCAACCGGCCTAACCCACCTCAGAAGAGCAATCCACACTTTCCACTGGAATGCGCCAGTTGAACGGAACAAAAGAGCGATGCATTCCGTAGTGATCCTCTGCAGTTCCGATTAAAAAAAAAAGCCCGTAGAGCAGGCAGTTCAAATTTCCTATGACCAATGCTATAATATCCAGGAGAACATTAATGTGCAAATAAGGAATAAATTTAAATAATTTTTTGGCGCAGTCGTATTCTGCAAGAAATTGTTGAAAGAAAACATTCATCAGAATTCTTGAAATTGTGCCTGGTTTAGTGGTTCGTAGCGTTTCTCGTCGGTAGAAAACTGAAGTTAGGTTAGGTTTTCAGACCGTACAGCGTGCACTAGAAGATCCACACTGACATCCAAGCACCGGTCGAATGAACAAAGGAGGTTGCGCCCAACGATCTGAGGCACCATAAACTAGTATAATGACATGGTTCTGTGATCCTTGGAAAAGGTCACTAGTACCGACCAATAGACAAACACCCTTCATCAGGGATGCTCCCTAAATAACTTCACACATGAGTTACAAACACAAGTGGTGCTCAATGATTCTCAGTATTAATCTTCCCATAAAATGATTCTAAGCTTTGATTCAGGGTGTGAAAAAGTGGGTTTTCTGGGAACTTGATGGGTGCCGTAGCCTAACTATCTCTGATAAAACCCACTGAGCACAGGGCAAAACCCGGGCAGGGAGGTATTTGTATGAGATGAAACGTTGGTCTCTGAGAAAGTAAACGGATGAAAATGTCTAGATTTGATGAGCAATGGCTGAAATTCCTTGCAGATAGCTTTCCACATGGTAGTTGCGACAAAGGTTGCGCACCCACAGTGCCAAGCTCTACTGGCGGTGAGTACTGGATTTGCCTTTGAATGAAATTTGTATGGGAGTAAAGTGTCAATAACTCACCTTGTTGTTGAAATTTCGGCCATCGGCCTTTCCACCACCACGACTTCTGCCTTTGCCGCCGCCGAAGCCGGCATTATTGAATTTTTGGTTACCCGGTCCACCACCACGTCCTCCACTTTTATTCAGGTCTCCTCCGGAAGTATTCATGTTCTCCACTTTCACGTTGGCCATAAATCACTCGATAACAGTTGGATGTACTTAACTAGGCTTAAAATAAAGGAAACTGTCAGAAATTTAGTAATTGGACCTGAAAGCGTGAGCCTGATGTAAACAGAAATCGTTGAAGGGCCAGGAAAAACCCAAGCGCTGCTGGTTGATGACCTTCGTGAAAGAGCGCTGCGATTGGCTGCAAGTTTGGTGACGTCGAATATCCCCTGATTCAAAAATGCCAATAAAAATGCTCAGCGGAAAGCGGGAAATTCGATTTGTCGCTCCCGCCCCTGCGCGCGCGTTGGTCTTTGAGTTGATTTCTTCGAATTCCCACCCAATGTGCCAGGAAATCAGATGTTAGATCGGATATTAGACAAACGGTATGGGTCAGTAACTTAAAGCAACAGGGTTATAGCTCCACTCTAGCCATTATCATCTTCAGAAGTGAATGGCACAACTCCTCAAAAAATGTTTATCATGGTCCTATTGCTCATAGCCATGGATTCATTGACTGTATGTTGCCATGGGTAATTTCCAAAAGCTGGTGGCAAATCCCCGCTCCCACAGAAAACTATATTTTTACCACAAAACTTGATGTCAATACAGCAAAATAGCGATTAAATAGATCAGAGAGTCGAGTATTTGGAGCTATTGTTCTTTTGTACATTTTTAATCTAGCTAGGACTAAGATTTTTTTTTGACTGAGCATTTGGGTCGTTTCAAATAATAAATACTTCTGCAGCATACTTAAACTCTTGCACCACCTGACTCTTCTTTGAGCATTTTGTAAATTGAAAAATATGCGACAATTAGATTGTGAATCGAGGCATGAGATGTATGGACAGAGTGTTGTATTTAACAGAAAGGAACCAGCTCAATTATGGTGTTGCAAAAATTACACATCCTCATTTCTATCTGAGAAATGCCCAGACTAGGAAATAGTTCCTGTTTTTTTTTTATACTTTTTAAGAAAAATAATAAGGTAAATTTCGTTTTAAAATTAGGCATACATTTAGTATTTTTTTACTAAGCGAAGAAGAATTTGGACAATTTTCAAAACACTTTAATTAATCTAGCTCCCTTTTGTTTAATGCAATAAAAATTTTCTGCCTATAAGATATGTTGTTTGGTGCAACTTTAGTTACAAAAAATCAGGAAGACAACTGTGAAGACGTTTTAGGACTCATTTTAGTTTTGTAATGAATTTTAACACTCACTGGCAACATCACCAACAATCGGTCTGAGAATGTATGTTTCTGGGCTGATACATTTGTTTTTTACATGGAATAACGATATGATATGATACAATAATGTTTGCAACACATCAAAAAGTCTGCCGTATTTTTCAGAAAGTGACGAGATTGCAAATCTCTCTTTGAAAACAAGTTTTCTTTGAGGAAAAGAATAAAGATAAAATTTCCATGATAAAATTTAATACTTTATTCTTTAATATTTCAACATACAGGACTAGCATTGATTCATTAGCAGGTACAAAAAATATGAAAAAAAAAAACCAACTTGCTACAGAATCTAAAAGTTATTTAAAATAAAAAGTAGATAGTACTGTCGACAAATTCAAAAAATTCTAGGGCTAGGAACTTGATTCTTGGTGAGACCCCGATGACTGATATGTGCAAGCATATAACTATGAAATAGATTCTTTAATGGCTTGAAGTATCACCGTCACTCCATACGCTCCTGCGTCAACATCAGAAACATATGCAGCATTCACATAACTTGCTCGACCAGCTCTGAAACAAGGAAATGAGAGACATGCAAAATAAAGTTGTACACTATTTACTCATTTATTACTTACCTCATTTATTTCAATGACTTTTTAGAATTTCTTGGCAAGGAATTTTTGCAGGGTTGTGGTATAGTTTTCCTCACAAAGAATTCCATGAAAAAATCATCACCGGGAGGGGGGGGGGGGGGAGCTGATCAAAAACCAACAGTCGAGTTTTCATAGCAAGGTAATGCCTTGTGATGAGTTAGGTTAGGTTGCTCTTAAAAGAAGAAAATCCTAGGGGTTGATAGAGAAAAATAAAATAGGACAAAAAACAGATTTAAGTGACCCAGCATTTTATGAACTCATGTTTTTAAAGTTTTTTAATCGATTTGAACAAAAAATTATCACCAACAATTTGATAGAGTTGGGCAAGACAGTCACATCTACCCTGCAGTGTTTCAAAATGCCATCTCCTATTTTAATTTCAGGAAAGAAACCAAGCAACATTTTTGCTTCTAATTTTGTGGAAATAACTTCCAAAAAGGCAAGAAAAATTGCGATGATTTTCAAGTGAGAATGATTGTTGGTTTTCTTCCAAAAAATTAAAATAGGAGGTGAATTTTGAAGTACCGAAATGCAGATATGATGGTTTTGCCTCACTCTATCCAATTAACAAGTGAACTTTTAAGTCTACGGCTATGACCCATCAAATGAATGAATTCAATGAATGAACGAATAATTCAATTTATTTTCGTTTTAG
The DNA here is from genome assembly GCF_918797505.1 of Bemisia tabaci. Lineage (NCBI taxonomy): Eukaryota > Metazoa > Arthropoda > Insecta > Hemiptera > Aleyrodidae > Bemisia > Bemisia tabaci. Next base: position 53,804,357 of record NC_092797.1, read on the forward strand.
TACGAATAGGTACCTATACAATAAAACTTATAAACAAATAACGAAAACAAAAAAACGAAAAAATGGCTTCAAAGAAGCGATTGGGGAAGATGTCTTACCTTGCTTTCATTTTGGATGTTTTTTCACAAGCAATATTTGCCTCATCTGTCACCCTTTGTAGAACTACTTTGATTGAATCACTTGTTTCAAGACTTTCTTCAAAGACTTCCCATGCAGGAATCAATACATCTAACTGTGGGAGGAAACAAAAGAAGAATGAATAGAATTCACAGGCTGAATTGTTATGTTTAAGATGGGAACACAAAATTACTTGTGTGTAAATGCAACGTTTCAGTAGAATAACTGTAACTAAGAACGGTTGAGCTGAAAAAATATATTCTTTGATGTCTTTTTCCACAATTTCTACTCCTGCCTTACTTTCGAAAAGAGAACTGACTGATATTTATGCATTGAATGTTTTGAAAATGTTTGTGAGGTTAGAGATAATTCAAGCAACATTTCCTTTGATTTATTAAAATTTTGTTTTGCTAATCTTCAAATAAAACAGCAGTGTTTAGCAATAGAAAACCATAAGTGATGAACTTGATGGAGAAAATAGGTTTGAACATTAATCCCTTGAGGTTTAATGTAAAAATCTGACTCTTGAGTTGAATGTTTGCATGGTAAGTACGCTTTGCAGTTTTTAAATACCAAGCTGGAAAGAGCATGTTTCTAGAAAAGCTCAAAACTATCATTGATTTTATTTTTTTTTTATAATCGAACTGGATATCCTTTTGCTGAAAACTGTTTAAATGTGCGCAGAGCTAGCGTGCAAAAAGTTCCAAAATGCAGAACATTTCTCCCAGTCTGATGGAGCAATAACGTGTAGGTTTTCCTGTAGACAGTCCACATGGACCTAAAAGAATTTGTTTTCACCTGCTTTGAAAAATTTAATTTGAAAAGCGGACTCACCAGAGTTCGATCGCCTAATCTTGCAGAGCTGTATTTCAAGATGCAGTCAATGCCTGATTTCCAAGCAGAGGCCCAATCTGAAGCTGAGGCACCTCTTAAAGAAGAAGCAATTCCTCTTAGAAAAAGACCGTAAACTGCCCCCGATGTGCCACCCATTTTTTCCACTGCTATTTTAGCAAGTTGATGTAAGCACATGATGGGTGACTCCAACTTCAAAGTTTGTTGTTCCAGAGCTTGATGAATTTCTGAGTTTATAAAAATAAAAAAAGAAGTTATTAAAATTCGTTTTAAAAATGAAAAATTTCAATACAAAGAGATGGTGATTTTGCAATTGAGTATCAAAGTTCGGTAAAGAACTGAAATTCTCATGATTAACCTATATAGCCTATTTTATTCTTGATCCTGATCTAATTTCTAGAAATTCTAGATGTCTAACTTACTAGGGTGAGAGAGAAAAAAAGGTTCTACCTGTAGCAAATCGGTGTAAAGTACTACCGCAGTCACCATCGCCACAAACACTATCCAAATCATTCAGTTTACTCGACTCATTGATCAGGCTGCCCGCTACATTTCTCAAACAAGATGTGAAGATGCTAACAGTGGGTTCATCAAATTTCAAATGTACCTGTTGAAGAAACAATACTTTACTTACAAAACATACTGCATATCTCCGCTAAACTTGTGAACGGGCAAATATATATAAATGATGACGATGTACAGATTTTGTTGTTCAACGCTTCGAAAGTCCACATTGCGAAAGAAGAAAAAAGATTTTCTGAACAGCCACAGACAATAATAACAGACAACGAGAGATCGAAGGACTTGTAGGTGCACTAAAGCAATTTCCTTACTTATTCAGGGAAATTTAAGGATCTGAATAAAGAATTCAAATATGTTCGTGGACTTTCCGAGGTGTCACAAACTCCATAACAAGATGCATTAACCAATACACTGTTAACCTAGAGTAGACCTACAATGGTCGTTCAATGACAACAAGAGATAACTTTAATGTTCATTATTCTGGATGCAGTATATCCTGCGGAAGATTTCAAGCTCAAGTTTTTTAACATTGGTCCATTTATATGGATTTTAGAGGAAGAATAGAGATATTCATGAGTTGAGCAGCCCTCATACAAATTATAGCTTATTTTATTAGCACAAATTTTATTGCCAAGATTGAAAATTGGGTGTTTGAATTTCTTACATTACTCCCTGATGGTAAGCTCTCTTTAGAGCAGCCACTTGGCACAGCTGAAGCCGCAGAGAAAGATGGTTCACTGGAGGGGGATCCAGGCCAGGCTGGTGCATCCGTAGGGACGTCCAAGTAAACCAACCATTCAGGGTTTTCGTGGATTTTCAAAAGACATACTTGAACTCCACACATTTCTAGAGATGTCATCAAGGCACCAGCATACATACGATGGACGGTAATACCTCTTTCACCTGCAAGTCATTCGAAAAGATTTTAATGATTTGAAATTTTTGAATTTTTTGATTTGAGTTTAATGATTTGGTTTCAACCTCCGAAAGAAAATTACCAACAAGCCTTCCGCAGTTTTCAGGGCAGCTTTTTAAAAAGAATTAAGAATTTTCGAGGACTTTCCGAAAAGTTCCAGAAAATATTTCAAGGACTTTTAGGGGAGTTCTAAAAAATGTTTCCAAGACTTTTTGAGGAGCTCCAAAAAATATTTCAAGGACCTGAAAAATTTCTGAAGTTATTAGGAATGCCTTAAAAAAGACAATTTCCTACTTTTATACCTTCATTCGCTGCTTTTGTTACTTAGAGTTGAATTAATGACATATAGATGTCAGTATGGGACATTTTGGAAGCCACTCAACTTCGAGAGAAATATAAAGACTGATCCACGAAGCAGTTAGGATTAAAACCTCAGTTAGGTGACACACAATTCAATGCCTTTCAGGCGCGTTCATGCAGTTTTTCTGAATTCAAGGTAATTCTCAGACAAGCAAATTTGAAAATAATGCAATAAATCTTAGATTTTTAAGAATGTTACAAACCCTGCTTCAGCATAACAAACCATTAAGAGTTTTTTTAGAAATTTATTGATTTTAAGTCCATTAAACAAGACCAATCCACACAGGTCAGTCATTCCCGTGGACGAGTTTTGGTACTCTACTGCGCAGTGACGTAGTATTGAGTGCTTGCAATGTATTGCTTATGGGAGCACCCATTGTGACGTACTATTGAGTGCAGCCGAGTTAGCGCTGGGCGGGGAAGTGGCTCTCAAAAAGATGCGCAATGACTGACCTATGTGGATTGGTCTTGCCATTAAATCTGGGCGATACTTCATTGAGTCATGGGTTTCAATATTCCAGAATGAACTACCATATACAATTCCTGGAAGCTACTGAATGAAGAACGGATGTTCAGAAAATCATACCGAAGTAAATTACGAAAGCAATTTTTCAATTCCAATGTCAATAGATCAGCAGGAAAGTTCATCTGATTTCCAAAAACATTAGAAATTTTGCAGCTTTGAAAATTAAAATTTTCTCAAATTGAACGTAATATGAGTAGAAGAAAATGAAAAGTGAGGAGCATTACCTAATTGAGATTTGACGTTGCTAGCAACAATGCCCATTTCCAGTTGCGTGGTCCCACCCAAATTATTGATCAAAACGCAAACTTTTGAACCCTTTGTCAAAGATAGGCAACTGCATAGCTTATCAAGAATGAGTTGGACAATTTCTGATGCTGTTGTGAACTTAATAAACAAAAAAAAAACCACGCATTTAAAGCTGAATTAGTAAAAAATAAAAATTCATTTAAATTTTTTGGTACATAAAAACTTTTCTGCAAAAAATGTTGACTGCTTTAAGATTGAACTCTGATTTTTGTCAGGAGTAAAGTTCTAGCTCTCACAATTAACATGAGATGTAACAAAGATATCCATTGGCACAATTTTCTTCTTACCTTTTGTTTCGACACACCGGCTTCACCATGAATTCCAAGGCCTAATTCTATTTCATCATCAGCAAGCTGGAACAGGATCTCTTGCCCAGGGAGGCTGCATGGTTTCAAACAAACGCCAAACGTTGCCATTGACTGACGCACTTTTTCACTCACTTTATAAATATATTCCAAATTATTGTTCTGGGCTGCCATTTCTCCAGCTATCTGTAGATATTAAGCAAATTTTAAATTATTGCTCTTATTACTTTATTGCGGTGCTCATACACACACATCATTATACTTGGTGTGTTCTTAGTTTTTGAGTTGTCGCACCGTTGAAACTGGGAGCCTGTACTAAAAATAGCGTTAGTAAATTAAAATTGAAAAATAAATGATGCCCTTATGAACCAACCAGTTCAGAGGAATCTTTTGACTGAATGTGTTTTTCGCACCGATTTTAAGCAATGTGTAATTCCCATTTTTTTTAGTTCTTTGAAATGATCAGCTGAATAACATTTTGCCATATTGACTCATTTTAGCTTCAACATCTAGACCAAAAAAGAAGAAGAGAAAAACCCCTGGGATGGGTTGGGGGAGCAATGGCGATTACAAGCCAAGTAAGCGCGGCGAAGATAATTAGAATATTTAAAATTTAATAGATCTCACCTTGAATACAAACAGGTTACCACAAAGCCCTCGGCCACATCCAAAACCTTCTGTGCCATTGGATAACAAAGCACAATCTTCCCCAACATGAATGGTTTTTACCTAAAACCAACAAATGTTACCTATGACTTTCCAAAGGAAACGAGCTTTCAGAGCTAAAAAGCTCAACATTTTCATAGAACACTCAGATTTTGGTACCATTGTTGAAAAGAGAGTTACACAGATATCATGATGCATGAAAACAATTTCCAAAAAGAAAAAATCAACAAAATGACAGACTAAAAATTTCAAAACAAAATAAAAATGAGAAATTTTGAAGATTCTTTTTTAAAATTGAATTATCTTCTCACAAATGAATAAATTGAAGTAATTTAAATTAGAGTACAAGATATTGTGTGAAATTAAATTGAATTGGTATATAAAATTGAGAGAGAAAAATTCCATAAATCATAAAAATCAACAGTTCTAATTGTATTTGATTCGATTTACCTAGCTTATTCTTTCATTTTTCATATGCTTATCTAAAACGTCTTCTGAAATTTGCAGTTTTTTCCACAACTGATGTGTTTCTATCCCAAGTCTAAAAGGCAACACAGCAATAAGAAGTGTGCATGACACTTCACATAGCACTTTCACGAGAGTATGATAGGGGTGATAACAGTGCTTTGATAGCCCATTAAAATTTTGTTCCGTCCAATGAACTGAACAATTAAGGTTCCAGGATCCAGTTATTGAGTGTCTGTCTCCTGTGAGTTTCTTTACCTACAAAAAATCATCAATTTAAAACCCTTGGAGTGGTCTCCTCATTTCTGTACACTAATCACTTTTGGCCCCAATATGGATTCAATTTCATTTTCAGCTTTACCTAAATACTTGCTAGATTAAACAGACTTGAAAGGTCTTAATAAAACATTTTATGATGTGGTAAGCTTTTCAAAGGCTGCACTACTTATCAATTTCTTTACCTTAATATTTAAACAGGCTGCTTCTTCTGCAGCTAGACCAAAATTCAATCGGTCTCCTGTGTAATTTGGCACAACAAGTAGGATTCCAGCATCTGAAATAGAAGTAGAAGAGTTATAATACGTATAGGAAAACACGGTGAAAGAATAAATAAGAATGTACTTTTCTTAGAAAATGACAAATTTTCTTAAACCAGCTTAAAGAGTTACATAGTAGAAAATCCAGTATAAAACAGTTTTCAATAGAGCCGATAAATATATCATAAGCACTTTTGGGTGAATTTCAATAAACGTGAGGTCCAACTACGTATTAAATCAGAACTTGCACAAGAATTTGGCTAATGGTTGGTACTTAAGGAGAAATTATTGATCACAACTCAAAATTCTGGAATTTTCCATGAAAAAGATAAATTATTTTTCATCACTGATAATAATGAATAAAATGCAAGTGCTACACTAACTTGATGAGCAAAAATGGAAAACTCACTTCCATTTAACTCCGCAACAACTTTTAAAGCATGAAATATATTCGATGATGGTGGAGAAGCAAAAATCGATCCAGCGACAGCTGCAGTGAGCATTCCTTCTCCGACGTATCCAGCAGCGAAAGGCTCGTGTCCAGAGCCACCTCCAGCAACCAAAGCCACTCTTCCTTTTCTAATTTTCTGAAATGAAAATGGTAAGCATCAACTTGAAAATCTTTGGATTTAAGTGGTCCATCTGTCATAGTTAGAAGCTGATCGGTGAAAAAAAAAGGGTTATACACCTGTACTCATATTTTTCCCGCACAAGTTTTATTCCACATTAACTCATGTTTTCCTCTTAATATTTTTTGAAACCGGTAAATTGAAAAAACAAGAAGTTAAAGAAGTTTCAAATTGTTAACCAATCTCTTGTTAAATTTTTTTTCTTTCTTAGGTTTATGGCAACCAAAGAGAAAACGCATATTTTCATTGTTGAACTCTTCCTCGAGTTCCTAGTTCTTATATTCTCATAAGAGCCGGAAAAAAATAATTCATGCTCGTATCCTTGAGAACAACACATGTAAAATTATGAAATGCAACAACTTTGATACAGGATAATACAGAGAGTAGAATGATTCTTTTTTATAAAATTTTACTGGAAGGTCCATGAGAGACGAAACAGTGCCTTTTCTTTGTTTTTCCATCAACTGAGGTGCAGGTACAAATTTTAACTAATAGGCAGTCGTTATAAACAAGGAACTTACGGAATGAAAAATTATTCTTTCTTTACGAATCAGAGACAGAGCAGGATAAAGCGCGATGACACCTTCAAGCATCTCATCAACACAATTCTCTGGATCGTTTACTAACTTCTTGCAGGCCATGATGTGCTAAGGTCATTAAAAACTAACTGGAAAAAGGAAAATTTAAAGAAATTTTGATGAAAATGCTTGGTTGCAGTCGCAGCTGATAAAAATCTTGAGATGAATGAAAACTTTCACAATAGGGTGGCAAATCAATTCGCTGAAGAGCACTGTTGCTTTACCGTATTCTGACCAAAAATTCTCTACAATATTTCCAATTCTTGGCAGAAAGTTCTTGGAAGCAAAAGACCTTGGTTGTTTATAAAAACATAAAGTTTTAATGTCATAGTTTTGTTATCATAAGTATACCTACATCAAAAATGCTGTGATTTTCAAATAATTTAATTCCAATAATTGTTTGTTTTTTTGTTTTACAATTAAAGGGCACTGGTTTTATCACACCACCTTTTTAATATTCATCTTAAATTTACCGATTTTAATAAATACTTAAGATTCCTGTTTCCTGTGAACACTGTGGTTTTTCTCTCTTCAATGTGTACATCAGTCATAGTAACAACTGTTCATACTATGCACAGTCGTTGTTAAAAAAACCTTGATCAGCCGTGAATACTATGCACAGTCATTGATAAAAAAGCCTTGATCAGCCGTGGCAATAAGCAAGTTCAAATGGATCACATTTTGCAGTAAGGAACCAATAAATCTAGCCCATTTTAGAAACAACATACATGCCATTGGTTTCCCTATGCAGATATGCGCTTTTATGGGAGAGCCAGAGATAGTGGTTCCTTTTTGCAAAATGTAATCCAAATGATCAATGCAGGGGCCCATGGAACTTTGAAGTTTTTTCCTTTTTTTTAGCCCAAATTCTTTGATTATTCAAAGATGTAACTTCTCAGTTCAGTGAGAATTTTTTTAAGTCCAGTGAATGAGAATGATAATAGGTTCAATAAAGTTTCTGAGATTGAAACATCCTCTACTACCTTTCTGAAATTAATAAACTAGCCATGATTTAAGTAGACTGATTTCCTATTAAATATTTCTGATTGTTCATGATCAGAACTTCAATAATAAAGAAGAACAAATTGTGCTTGCCTTGAGAATCAGGAGTATAAGTGCGCTGAGGTTGACTGGTGGTTGCTGAAAGTCAATCCGAAAGAACCGAGCCTGCTAAACACAACTGACTTTTGTAAACAAGCAGGTTGAACTATCCTAACGAATATGTGAGATAACTGATTGGCAGCAAGAACTTGGTTTGACAGTTGCTCACAATCAGTGAATTGCTCCCAGATGAAAGTGCTTACTTATCACGTATTGAGGAGGGGAGACCAATTATCAGAATTAAGAAACTGGCGCTGTGTTGCCAAATCGAGGAATATTTTAAGTCTTAGGTATACTGGCAATTTCCTTACTCACGATCAGTTCCAAGTTCAAGAATTACATGTTTCACTTGATCTAGTTTTTTTTTTTCCATCCCGATTATCCCACTTGTGCGTCTATAGTAGTAACTTTACTTGGAAATTTTCTTTTTGTCTACTGCTTCCTTCCTGAGTTATAAAGGTTTCTTTTCAAAGGCACCTAGCATTTTTAGGAGCTTTTTATTTGTATTCTGAAAATTTTGAAAGAAAATGAACATGCATTTTTAGTATTTTACTTAGCGACCTTCTTCGGCATTTCCTGATGATATTGACAAAAATTAAAAAGCGACAAAATTCAGAAGGTGATTTCTTCCTTCCAAGGTACTTAACTTCTTTCGGTGAGGAAAATTTGTTTAATTATGTTAAAGAACCCAGAAAGGTTTTCCTAGTGGGTTTATACTAACAAATCTACTTGCAATGATCACTGTTCCTATATACAGGACAATTTTTTTTTCTAATCTTAACTTGATCTTCCACTGAAATTCAAAATTGAAACGTTGAAAGGACTAATTGTAAGTACGGCCTAATGAGACAAACAAAACAATTTAAAATTTGTCTGGTATGTAACAACAATGGGTAAATTTCTTTCCCCTTTCAAAAATTTTGCTATGAAATGTGATAAAAATTCTCTCCTCTCTAGGGGGAAAAAGAAATTCAAAATGCTTTTCGATATTGCAGGAGCCAGGTGCGCCTGCAACACTTCTACTGGATAATGCAGTTAGAAGTGCTGATAAATTCACTTTTTAGTCACGAATTTCTTAAAATAATTAAATTTTAAATGTTCATTGTGATCTGCAGGTCGTAAGGAGGATCTAAGTAAATAATATTGAAATTTAGCCGGCATCTAATTTCTTGGAATTTTGTGCGCAATTCTTAGGGAAATCCTGACTATTTCCTGTATTTCTTCGAAATAAAGACCCTGCACAGAAGACCAAAAGCTTTAACATCAACTAAATTTTGTTACAATTTATCATGATGTTCTTCATTACCTTTTGAGCGAGATGAGCTTTATTAATTGAACTGTCTGTTAGCCTATTTTGAGAAAAAAGGGCTGAAAAGTAGATTCTTCAGAAATGTTTCTTTTTTTATCTGGTAAAAAGGTAATCACTGGGAGCTTCATTTTCCTCACCACTTGCTGGACGGAACAAAAGGCTCCTCATATTCAACATGGTAGCAATGCCAAGCCATAATAATAAAAAGTGTACCTACAAGAATGGTAGAAAATTGCAGGCTTTAATTGGCCTGCAAGTTTTATTTTGATAACTAATTTATAAAACAAAATGAGGGTGGCAGATCCTCTACTGAGAATTAGGAGTATAAAAAATAAAAAAACTAGTCTGAAGCCTCATCTTATAGGTGTATGATTTGATGCCCTTACTGAAGTATCTCATTTTTCATAAATTTTTATGAATTCCAAGGAAATCTGAGTTGCTGCTCTGACATGGTGTGGTTAACTACTAGAGGATAATTTGAAATGACTATCGGCCCTTAAGGTAAATCCAGGCTTCAAACTTCGCAATTTGGCCACAATGTCACACTGCTCAAAATAGCCGGATATATTTGCCAAAATAATAAAAACCGCATTACTTATTCAAGATTGGGGATCCAGGGGATATAGGAACATACTTGAGGAATACTCAGTAAAAAATCTTCTCAAAATTTCCAAAACTAAAGTTGTTACGACGGCAGAAAGTAATTCCCATTGCAGCAATGGGATAGACAGAGACAGAACATGAGGGATTTGGTTGCAAGCTCGGCCGCTGCTGCTGAGCTGAAAGTTTCAGCTGTACTTTTTCTACGCTTATAATTCTAATTGCCAATATTTTTGGCTCAAAAAATCAAGCAAAAAATAATCTTTATCTTGTGGATCTGCTTTTTGTAATTTGAACAATCTTATTTCAGTAATCGTCGAAGGAAAGTGAAATTCTCAATGGTGACTGGTGGCACTATCTCTAATCATGAATTATCCCTAATCGAACCCTGGATTCACCTTCAGAGATGTTTTATAATGGCATCAACTTTTGTTTATTTACTTTTCAACAACATTAATAATGTCAGCAACTCAGCAATGCTCAAAACTGCTACCGGACTTAGACCATGTTCTTGGCTGGGTAGTATTTAGCAAAGAGTTAGGAGGTTAAATGATTCTATACTCCAATTTTCAAGAGCCAGAGGAATGATAGGCAATATAATCGTACTGATAACATAAGTTTTCACATATCGATAATCGAAGTGCAAACCAATGTATCCCTGTCAACGACTTCCTTTCATACTTAATATTTTCTTTGGAACACTAATCAATGCATTTTCTTGAAAACTTCTTTGGTTTTTCTACTCTGTAAGCAGAATATTTTGTTAAAATGTCAAGTAACAAAATTAGGTTTACTCTTCTGTAGAGAAAAAAATAGGAGAGCAGGAAGTTTGAAACATTGCAATGGAGATATATAGTTTCCAACTTTGGCCATTGATAAAGATTTGCTTCAGCTTGGTTTCCGACTTTGGCTATTAATATAGAATTTGCCTAAGCTTTGTTTCCAGACAAGAATAACTCCTGCGGGCCGATTATTGAAATTGATAGACAAAGCTATAGACAAAGATGACAAAAGGGATATGGAGGGAACCTATTGGTGGAAGCTGGTGGTTGCAATGGACAAATGCAGTAGGTAATAGACTAACTAACAGCAATTCATGAGAAACCCGACAGCTAGTCCATCATTTTCTCGTTAGTTTATACGAACCACACATTTCAACCAATAGGATCGCTCCATACCCCACATGTCTTTTTTGTCTATGGCTTTGTCTATCAATTTCAATACTCAGCCCGCAGGTCTAAATACAGCTCTATTGAGCAAGTCTGATTGAGAATTCATTTCACAATATGGCATCAAACGTATCTTAAGATTTCAAAGAGTAAGCAATGTAAAATTTTGTAATGATAAAAATAGTGGACTGTTTTTCATCAGTTCCCCTTTCAGATAAGATTGAGATTTTGGGAACTCTGGTCAAAGAGCGCTTCCACAAAAAAAAAAGAAAAGAATTGCCATACATAACCCATTGAAACCTTCAATGTTCATTTAAAAAAAAAAGAAACCTCGTAAATGTTTAGAAGGGTTTTGCGAAAATGGAAGTACCACTATTTTTAACATGGCAGACTTGTCACAAGTCTAACAAGCGTTTTTCAAACAAAAATTAAGGAGCAATAAACCAAACTTATTGTGAAATGGATTTAGGATCATAATCAAAAATTGCTACTGTCTGTCAGATTATACAAATAGCCTAAGTGGAAGTTAAGGGATAGAAATCTGTTTAAAGTATTTTCATTTACAGCTATCTCTTGGGATAGAAAACAGCCTTAAACTAGAGCTTTTAATCTTTGACGGAAGAAAAAAATAAAATAAGACAGTTCATTCTGTGAGAACAATAAAAGGTAAATAAATCCTCATTTTATTTATTTAAAGAAAATGAAGCTTATCATCTATTTGTATGCATAAAAAACAGTAGGTTTTGAAGTTCAGAACGGTTAACAATTTTGGATGATGATTTTTTTTAATAAAAAATAAGAGTAATAGAAAAATTAGATTTACAGTGATTTACAACTTCAACTTGGTTCTCCTCCAGTGACGTCTTTTGGCATTATACCTGTAAAAAACAGAATAGATATACAACAGATTAGAGTGAATGATGCGCAAAATTGAAAAAGTGTTTAGTGCAGGAGAGAGGCCCTGTGCTTTTACTGATTTTTGGCAGTTTTACAATTTTGAAAAAGCTGACACACATGATGCAACAAAATTAACATAAGAAAATGCAGATTACCTAGTGGCTCGCTTTAGGGAGGTCGGTCAATTTGAGAGTGGTTTTTCTACTGAGGGTTTCCAATAAAAAAAAAGGCGATTCTTAAAATGAATTTTGGCAATAATTAAAAAGATACTTAGGTGACTTCAAAAAATTCCAACGCAATTTGCAAACATTATCAATGGAAATACCGCATACCAGGTTATGTTAATAATTTGATACCTCATCAGAGACATCACTGACAGTAGACTTTTTTTTTTTTTTTCCTCCCCATCGGATTACTTACTGAGCATCAAAGCGAACTTTTAAGTAGTCAAAGTTCAGACCTGTTGAGCTTAAATTTGTAACTTCATGAGAAGTGTCAGAGACTCTAGTCAGTCATCATTACTAAGTCTACCTTTTAATATTTCCCTAAATTTTTCTCATCGTAAAAATAGTTACACGGACAAAATTACTCATGTCATGGAATTAATAGGGTTACTGAGATGATTGGTGACTTCAAAATTGTTTAACATTTTTAAATGTTTTTTCATTTATTCGATCTGCTGTGAGTTCAGATCATGGGCATAGGAAGACCCAGGCTAACCCACGAAAACTACTACAAAGATGTTCAGACAGGTTTTTTCATCTAGCGCGAATCTTCAGTCGTCTCGGCTTTTTAAGTAATCATTACACCTTTGCATCGTTGAGTAAAAAGTCAGTGAATATCAGTGACTGTGGTTTGTTATCAATTGGGTAAAGTAATTGGGTATCTTTCCGGGGAATTGAATAACTTGAAGTTCAGACCTGTTGAGCTTATTTATTTTAACATCAACATACATGTCAGAGACTCTAGTCAGTCATCATTACAAAAAATAAATCACGCATCTTGCGTTATTGATTCCAGAGACTTAATTAACATGAAGTTCAGACCTGTTGAGCTTATTTTTTGACATCAACATACATGTCAGAGACTCTAGTCAGTCATCATTACGAAAAATAAATCAAGCATCTTGCGTTATTGATTACAAAGAATTAAATAATTTGAAGTTCAGACCTGTTGAGCTTATTTTTTTGACATCAACTTACATGTCAGAGACTCTAGTCAGTCATCATTACGAAAAATAAATCACGCGTCTTGCGTTATTGATTACAAAGAATTAAATAATTTGAAGTTCAGACCTGTTGAGCTTATTTTTTTGACATCAACTTACATGTCAGAGACTCTAGTCAGTCATCATTACGAAAAATAAATCACGCGTCTTGCGTTATTGATTACAAAGAATTAAATAATTTGAAGTTCAGACCTGCTGAGCTTATTTCTTTGACATCAACATACATGTCAGAGACTCTAGTCAGTCATCATTAAATGACAGTCTTGTTTAATTTTTGAGACTAAACAAGACAAAACGGGTCTTTGAAATTTTGAGTGAATAGTTTTGAATCGGTGAGAAAAATCTGTTGGCTAGTTTTATTTTAAATAAAATGAAACATGATTGCAGACTTTCCAAGTCCCGACTGTAGATACACAAACACTAAATAACTTCATTTAGCCATTGCTATGTGATATCCATTTGTCATCTTGGACTAAAGAGACTAGAGATTAGACCTAAACAAATATTAAATATTTTAAATGGTCTATAATAGGAGGCTGCGAAAATCTGCAGAAAGATTAAAGCAGGGCTACGAATCTAAAGATGTCTTGTTCTTACGTATCACGTTGGGGATGAAATGCCAAAGTGAGTTGCAAATAAAACAATGTTAATTTAGCACTTAAGGCAAAAAACCTCAGTCAAGAAGTTGGCAAAATACACCAACACATTGACTGAAAGTGCTTCAGGAGATACAGAAAAGATTTCTGAGAAGACTTCAAAATAGAACAGTGTAAAATGCTATTAACTAACCGACTGAAAGATTGAGCCACTAAAATAATGCAAATTAGACATCATAGAGCCTTCTATGTGACCTCAAGTTCATATCTTTGACTAGAGTAACTAGAAATTGAGCAAAGTTCTTTAGTAGAATACAAGGTACTGGGTAAACTACGGACCGACTAAAGCAGGACTTCTAACATCTAAATGTCTTGTTTTGACGTATCACTGAGGGGTAGAAATGCCAAAGTGAGTTGCAAATAAAACAGAGTTGATTTTGCACTTAGGTGATATACCTCAATCAGAAAGTTAGCTAAATTCGCCAACCAATTGATTGTAAGTGCTTCAGGAACTTTAGGAAAGACTAGTTTAAGGGACTTCAGGATCGAATAGCCAGCCAAGTCCTGATCTTCAATGCATACAACAACAAAAAGAAAGGATGAATATGTGGATGACCTTCTGGATCTCAGGATGGCATGTATCTGCACCCTGGTTCTTGATGGTCACGACGGTTTGCATTCCATGCAATATGCAGTACGATGGCTAGATGAAATCCCATTTATAACAAGTAAAAGCAATGTACTTCGACACGTTGTATCAATCTTGCAGTGATCAGCTTCATTCGTACGACTGCACCATAGTGGGTACAAGCCAGTTCATCCACAGAAAATCAGGCTTTGACCGATGTACCTTTCGTACGTATCATTCTTAGTAAAACGTAAGAATGAGTTGCAAGTGAAAAGAGTTTGATGTGGCACATGAAATATGCTACAGCATTGTAGGCGTGATGCGTGACAATGCATAACCAAGTGCGACTCCAAATACGTCCTACCAGAACGTCCTAAAAACAAACTTCAAACCTGTGATGCATAGTGACCTACATGAAATGTACTAGAAATAACACGGTTCTAACAGAGAGGGAATCCTTCCAGAAGCCAAGGAAAAGGCTTACCTTATGGTATTTCCAGTTCGCATGCGGATCCACTGAGGAATAGGCCTGTTCTGCTTCAGCTTTTTGGCGAGCTTCTGCTTGATTTTAAAAGTCTTCTTAGCAGCCTACGAACAAAAAAAGTCGGTCAATTGGCGTTTTCAACTGACGGAAACAATTAATACGAAGAGATGATTTCAATCAAAAAACAAAATTGATCTTACCATTTTGACGGCGTGCGGCGTGCAATTTTGTCAATCGTGCGTCAACAATACGTGTTTTGTACTTTTGTAGGTTAGTCCGATGTTCAAATTCCTATTGTCGGATTCGGTCCGCTCTGTTCCAAAGATTCCGCGTTTAAGGAACTTCTTCACAAAGAACCAATTTAAATTAATACCGCGTAATTTGAAAATGCCGGCCAACCAATCAGTTGCGCAACTGTGTCTTTTTCCCTGAGATAATAATATTTTGGAATATGGTGTCCCATAATGAGTGAGAAATTTCAATTAAGGTATCCTTACATTAAAAACTAAGTAATCGGAAACTATAATAAATAGTGCCCATACATATTCCAACATGAATGATATGAGCCGCGCCCTAACGGGTACCTCTAGTGTAGTGGAGAAGAGGGGCATCCCCGGAGGTTGGGCTTCTTGGATGCCAGAGGGAGTACCCCGAGGGTTCGGTAGCTTGGATGTCAGGTGGGGCAGCCCCTGATGGGTTGGGTTCCTCGGATGCTAACGGGGACAGCCCCTGGGGGTTGGGCCTCTTGGATGCCAGGAGGGGCACCTCGATGATTGGGTTGCCTGGATGTCAGGTGGGGCAGCCCCCGGTGGGTTGGGCGCCTTAGATGCCGGGTGCAGCACTCCCGGAGGCAGGGCTAATTGGATGCCACGTGGGGCACCACCACACTGGAGGTTTTGCTCCGTAAAAATTACGTATTAAATTGCTGAAATTCGTACTCTGTTGCCTGGGCCCATGATTTGCCTTCAATTAGCCGGCTATGCAAAATGACTGTCGTGACGCACGAATAGTGGTATCAGAATTTTACATTATGATTACGGAGTGGGTTGAAGGCGCTCTTCTGTATCCTTATGTGAGCGGCCCGGTGCATGTGCAATGATGGTGACCAAAAATGTTCATAATTTTGGCTTCTCAATTGAGTCGTAATTTTGAAAAATGCCCGAAGAATATTATTTTGATTATTAAATAATAATTTTTTTTTATCTGTAAGTCTTCTTTTAAAATAGAGAGCCCAAATGCTTAGTTCAGATTGTGGTTTTTAAGTCTTCTTGCTTTGGTTATCGTATTCTCATGCACACTGAGAGTCGCCGTTTACAAGATCGCAACTTATTCAAAAGCGGTTGCGAATTCAATAAGTTTCGCAAGGATAAAATGAGGTTCCGTCGATGAACGGTGAATAATCAAAATTGAAGACAAGTTACTTTGTTCACTGGTCCAGTTGAAAGGCGCATAAAGCGTGGATGGATGGAGCATGGATGTCCTCCGGGCTTCTACGGGCACTAGGTATATGTAACGTATACAAATGAATGACTGTAGGTTTTTAATGGTATAATATGCCAAAGTGTTGGAGGAAAAATAGAAAAAAAAGTATAACCTATATAATTTTTTGAGGGTCCAATCAGAGAAGATATATTCTAGAGACTCCGCACTGTCCTCTTACCTACCTATGGCGTAAATGTTACTCAAGGAAGCCAATTCTCTGATTCACTTATTGATGACTCACGGTTTTAGATCAACTACCTAAAGTTTCTAAACAAGTTTTAAGTATGAATTAACTCTGTTTTTAATCTTGATGATCAAGAGCAGGTGTTCAAAATGCTAATAATTGCAGAAATGCGTTAGTCGTGATCAAATGTCATTTTTCAATCAAACTATACATGCTTGATCTGGCCATATGAGATCAAACTAAATCTAATCTGATAAGGAATTGTGAGCTTGAAACTTTTTTCAGGCTTTAAATTATCCAAATCCGCCAACAACAGGTTTGAAAGACTAATTGCCAAAATGCGTAGCTCGTGATGAAGTGTCAATTCATAGTGCCAAAAACGGAAATCTCGGCATTTCTGCCGTATTTTCTGACAGTTCGAGAAATTTAGCTGTCGATCGCCGTCGTAAAAATCACAATCGAAAAATTATTTTCTTGGAAATTTTCACCTTTTCGGTAACATAGAGACCCTTTATCTCCCCCCCCCCTCCCTCATCTGCCGTGTGTTTCTCTTCTCAGAGGAAGTAGTACAGTCAATTTTGCGCCCTTCTGATCGCTTGAGAGACCTCTAACATTTTTTTTTTTCTTTTCATATTAGGGCACATCAAATCTGCGGCTGTGTTGCTCACGGATCCCTTGAAGCACCAATACAAATGAGACAAACGAAACAAACACAATATGGAAATAGAGTAAATGGAGCGACGCGCGTTGACGACGGCGCAGAGATACAGCTATTCGTGCTTGAGGGATGTATGTGTAGCATCTGCAAAATTGAAGGCGCGAGCTGGGAATTTGCGATGTTCCACAGCTCCGTTTCATGCTGCCAATGAGGTGTCGTGAGAAAAGTTAAGAAACGAGGCTCGACTTTTACGGCTCTTTTATTTACAGCTGTGTTGCTCACACAGCCTCTATAGCACCACTACAAGTACAAATGAGACAAACTGAAACAAACACGGTATGGAAATTATTCCGGTCTTTGGGTTACTTGAATGTGTTCAATTTTGCACTTTTTGCTCCGTGCAATAACTTAATAAACTTCGAATCTGAAAATAGCGTAAGACTGTGCTGACTTGCCAGAAATTTCTGGACCTCCTTTTACGTGGGAATGCCCCCCCCCCCCCCACCCCGCCTGCAAAATATCACTTTACGCTCCCTTAGCCGACTAAGGGTCTACGCCCTGAGATGTGAGCCAGTCCGACCCTGCTTTTGAATTTATCTGTTTATTCCAGAGAAGACGGTCATTTTTTGTCATGTTAGCAATTAGTAAGAATAGATTCATTCCATAGCATCAAACATCGAGCTCCTTTGCCATGCGAGCCTATTAGAACTATCAATCCGTTCTACAGAAACGTGCATGAGCTATACTGACTCTGCCGCAAGAATTCATTGAAACTATTGATTCATACCGCGGCAAAGTGTTGATTTCTTTGCTGTATTGAACTCATTAACACTATCGATACATTACACAGAAATATGTAAGCTCCTTCTCTGTGAGAATCAAAAATGCAAAATTTCATCAGTTTATGCGACGAATTTTTGTTACAAATTCTGCGATATACTCTGTGTGCCATGAAATCTGCAGAACCAGATAAATCTTAATTTTGAAATTTTTTTGGGGGGAAAATCATGAGTCAAATTTCGAAGTTTCTCATCGAATTCTGCAGGGATAACTTGACCGCGTCTGGCAAAAAGGAACCAAGCCACATCAGCTATTGCCAAATTTAATTGGCCAATTAAATTGTTTACAAGAAAACGGTTGTGCGGATTTTGGTGCAAATTTTAGTGAATTATTATGGGGCAATTTAATTTCTTACAAGAGATCGCTTATGCGGATTCCTTTGAGAATTTTAAGGAATACGCCTCGTGCTATGCAGAAATTTCACTAAATTTGCACAAAAAATCCGCACAGTCGTTTTGATGTAAAAAATTCAATTACCCAATTAAATTTGGTAATAGTTTCGTTCGCGGTCCAATTGTTGCCGGTCGCATACGTAGCCTGAACAATTTCTTTTAATGTGACGTATCATTTTAAAGTAAAATGAAATTCCATCCGATGAAATTTCATTTTGCATCTCCGGGTATGAACTCATTGAAAATATCGAATCTTCCCCCAGCGCAGTGTGAGCTCCATCGCCGTTTAAACCGAGTAAAACTATCGATTTCACTCGGGCGCGACTGGCTGCATCCCCATGGCGGCGCGGCGTCATGAAGAATGAATGCACCGAGATGTCGCGTTGCGTCTCGAAGCGAGTGGAGTTATGGCCCGAAGCACGTGCTGCTCCCGTGAAGGAATGACTTTTTCCAGCCGACCCTAGCCACCCCCACCCCTCACCACCCGCCCGCCGCCACCCCACCCAACCCCGGCCGCGCCCCCGAGCTTCACTGCACCCTTTTCCGAGGGTTGAAAGCTCTGCGCAAGTTCGGCGGGCTCGGGTTTTCCTCCCCTGCGAAAAGCGATCCAGTCCCAGAAAGTCGCTCTCAACTAACCATGTCGATCTCGACCTCCGTGCGGTGGTAGTACAACTCACTCAAACCTCCTCGTTCACCGCTCCTCGAGAAGGTTCAGGTTCGAATCCCTCGTTCCTCGCGTTCGGTCCGTGGTGATATCGACGAGTGTGTGTCAAGTGTTTGTGAAGTCACCTAGGATGAGTGTGTCCCGTTGATGGAGGGAGTTGCGATGACATAGAGCTTGGGCAAGAATGGGCACCGTTCTGAGCTTCAGTCCGCGGGAGAGGCGGCCAGTCTACACGACGACGAGTCACAGCATGCCGGGCGGCCCGGGGGAGCTGACCCTCAACAACCTGGCCTACGAGCACCTCAACAACGTGAAGAACATGAACCAGGCGCTGGTCCCCTCGGTGAACAACATCAACAACAACAACATAAACAATGAGAACATCAAGATCCTCTCGGAGAAGAACGCCCTGGACAAGAGCTTCAAGAAGCACTCGCTCTTCATAAACGCCCTCAGCTGGAAGCGGTTCTCGACGGCCAACAACAACAAGAAGAAGCTGGACAGCAAGAACAAGAACCTGACGCTCACCTACCGGCCGCCGCTCAACGACAATGTGAACCCGATCATCATGGACAAGAACAAGAACATCCAGAAGTCGGGCACCATCTCCTGCTACTACCCGGTCGTCAAGAGCGCCACCACGGCCTGCATCTCCAGCAACGTCACCCTCGACCTCACCACATGCCCGCCCCGCCGCCCTCCAACATCAACAACAACAAAGACACTAGCAATAACAACAACAATAACAACAACAACAACTCGAATTCCAACCACAATAACAATAACAACATCAATAGTAGTAACAATAACAATAACATCAACAGTAACAATAACAATAAGAGTAGTAATTTTAGTGAGAAGTTAGCGCCCAAGCAGATCCTAGTGCCGGCCCCGACCAACACGTGCACGTCCCAGTTGCTCCCCAAAAAGACGGTCATCCAGGCCTCCACCTCGGAATTGCTCAAGTGTTTAGGAATCTGTCTGCATATCAAGTGCCACCGACTCAAAGACTTCCAGGCCGCTGACGCCATCATGTGGCTCAGGACCGTCGACAGGAGTCTCCTCCTTCAAGGCTGGCAGGTAGGCAACCATTCGTACTCCATCATCCTTCAAGGATCCACATTTCTGCCGTGCTAAGGAAAAACACCGTTTGAGCCTTCAGGCGTTGCCAAATTTCCCAAGATAAAACACGAATTTCCTGGCAAACTCATGAATATTTTCCCTCCAATTTTTCAGGTAATTTTGTTCGCAATTTCACCTAGAGTCCCTGAAAATTCCTAAGAAGAGTATTTATAACTTTCCCTAAAAATAAAAATTTTATCGAGGGAAATTTGGCAACTCTCAAATGTTCATACGGCGTTCTTTCTTGGCACGGCAGACTTTTATGAAGCAGCCCGAGACATGGTAACAGGAGAAAACAAGGGGGGAAAATGGGAAACAAGGCTAAAATACAACGATAAAACACCCGAAACGTTTCCACTCAACACCGAGTCATTTTCAGTCGTAAAATTACAAATTAAAATTTTCGATGAAGAAATCCGAGACCTACATGTTGGTGGTCGAGAAATGTCTCGAGTGTTTTATTGTCGTATTTTAGCCTTGTTTCCCATTTTCCCCTTGTTTTTCTCCTGATCCTTCAAACACATTGTTACTGGCTGGTAAACTGCCAGGCTAAGGACGAACGCCGTATGAACATTCGAGAGTTGCCTTTCCTTCGATAAAGTGTTTACTTTTGAGGGAAGTTATTAATATTTTCCCTTGATTTTTTCAGGAACTTAAAGTGAAATTATCTGACAAATGAGAAGGAAAATATTCATAAGTTTACCAGGAAATTTGGGTTTATTAAAGGAAATTTGGCGACGCCTTAAGGTTCATACGGCGTTTTTCCTTAGCACGACAGTAAAGGTCATCATACAGGCTGTTCATACATTACATCTGGCACTCAGAGGGGGATGAACGCCGGGATGTCTGACAAACGGGGGATGAGGGACATCAAGCCTAACACATCGTGAGGCTAACGCCTGTAATTTGGACATTTGGGAAAGAAAAATAAAACGAAAAAAATTAAATTTTTCGTTTTTCTTCCGAATAGCCAAAGGTTATGCAGTGCGCTCAACCTGTGCCTGATCGATCGGTGCCTGGCACATGGGGGAAGAATGCCTAGAAAATCAGAAAACACATCTCACGTAGTTCATGGACAGCCTTATAGAGAAATAATTGTAGGAAATCTGAGCTTGGTACGGCAAAATGGACCGACATTTCAGTCCACGAGTGCCGCATAATATCGCTCCATAGCAACGAATCGAATGCATGAGTGCACTAAACTAATAATCATGTGTATACGACATATTTATGATAGGTAAGTCGTTAAGAGAGTGAGTTTAAAAAAGCAGATTCCTGTTCGTCAAATATCGAAACATGAAACCGCGTCGATTGGCGGGAATACAATAGATTCGTGGTAAGAGCGAAAAATTGCGTGTATATGAGACCCGCGAACCACTTTAATCATCCCCTCTCCTCGTTTCTACGAATGATGCAACTATAAAAGCACGTAACTTCTTGGAATGCGACGTTGCAAACCTCCTATCTTATTTAACTTCAATTCAATTCACCGATTTCATCTCTTTGAAAGCATGGTCTTGGAAAACATGAAACACGCCGATTATTATCTCAGAATACGATTATTTTAACGCCTGTGATATGTTTTTGCCTACCCGGCCAGTTGAAGGAAAATCAGACTCTGTTGCTTACTGAGTGCTCCATTCTGTGACTGAGAGGGTCATTTGTCCTCATTTTTATAGGCAAAAACACTTCTTGAGCGTTGCAATAGTTGTATCTTCACAGGCGTCAGAGCCTGCATGTAGGGTCTACATTTGTAGGCCTCACATTTTCACAGGATCCCCATGGATGGATATCCCTGGCTACCCGTACCATTCCAGATGAGCTTAAAATAGATAAACCGATAAGATAAAGCTGGTGACATTGACATCGTCCCTTTAAATACATACAAATTATCTATATCCAGACGAAGTATGCTTCCTGACCTAGAGTCGATGTTTTATAATAGCTTTAAATGTTGGAAGACAAAGTTCCCTTCTTCGAGGAATTGCCCTTGCCGACGTCATCATGTATGTGGCTTCATACCTCCAGAATTTCCTTGAATATCATGCAAACGCCTTTCGATATTTTGAGCAATCAATGTCTCTCCATCAAGGTTGAAAAATTTTAGTCAGGAAATTCGATACTTATTCTGCGGATAGCAAGTTCTTACTATCTTTTTTGGCTATTGAGCTCCATTTTAAGCGCAAAATCAAAACGTCTGCTAAACGATGCAAACAATGGTCTGTTTGTCAAACACGTTTTATTTGTGGCTCAACACGTTTCAACAGCAAACAAGAAAAACTTTTCAACATTTTTTCTTGGATTTTCCTGAAAAAGACCGAAAAATTCTCAAGCACTGAACCCAGTTTTAATCTAAATTCCAGTGGCGCGATTCTCGGAAACACCAGTGGCGATGATCGATAATATAATCTATATTTCCCCATTTGAGCTGTGGCAAAGAATCGATTATTAGGGTGTTCGCGCTGCGAAAACCCTAATAATTTATCCTTTTCCATAGGTTTAAATGGTAGATCAATCGATATATCGCAAAGCACGCCACGCCACTGGGAAACACGGAGCTTTGCTCCATTAAACGCTTGTAGAACAATCAAAATATTTCGAGGAAGGCTAATAATCAATTTCCTTAATGGACTTAAATTTTTAAAAAAAAGTAAAAAACAGTGTTGGAAACTATCCTCTGATAGATCGTGATGAATTCAGGTCAGCACTGACCTGACAACGGACAAACTACCTATTTCGTGCGACAGCCGAATGATGTGTTCATTAAATGTATTAAAAGGAGCTTAGATATGATCTTTAAGGAGCCTCTGGAAACATGTAAATATCATACAGACGTCAGCAAGGACGATTCTTAAAATATGACACCACTGTTCCGCCTTCATTTGAACCTTACAATGAATCGATTCTAAAAAATAGTGTATTTTCTTCGGAAAATACACTAAAAAAGACAGTTTGGCACGTATAGCTATTTTAATGCACATTTAAATTGAGAAGACGAAATCCAGTATCGCCTGCAGCTGGCAAGAGTCACCTCCGATGCAAGTTCATTTACAAAGCAAATTAAGAGTTTTGGCATAGAACTTTCGTAAAAACACGGCACCGACGGGTTTTAACGCCTGTTTATTTTTTGAGATACAACTATTTCGACACCTTGGAAGTATTTTTGCCTATTTGCCGAAATGAAGGAAAATTATGCTCTTCGCTATAGAACGTAAAGTAAGCAACAGAATTTGGGTTTCCTTCACCTAAATGAGTGGGCAAAAACAAATCATATGTGTCTAGAGGCGTGGAACATGCTGGATGAGTGCATGTCTCAGGACTGCATTTTCTCTGAGATTTGCAGAAATATCTGTCAGAATTGAATTTCTTTTTTAAACCCAAGGAAACGAAAACCTCGTAAAATTAGACGTATTTTATGTCAATTTTCTGATCAAAGAAAATACCTGCTCTTACTTTTGGTGTTTTTTTCTAAATAGGAAACAAGCATATCGACGGTGTAAGTCGGCAATCACATAACTCGTTTGCGGTGTCTGAAAATCTTGGCCTCTATGTTATTTTTTTAAAGGAGAACAAACTGACATCATTCCTTGAAGTTTTTGCAGAATTTTCTTCACACAGAGAAGAAAAATCACGGCAGTTTTAAAGAATTGCCGTTGAATAGTTTTCCGTTTAAAAAATAAAGTATGATGGGAAGTCTGCGACGCGACGTCGCAAACCGAGTTATGTGATTAAGGACTTACACCGTCGATATGTTGCACCTGTTCTCTAGTATTTTCTCTCGTAGCCAAGCAATTTGGATACTGAGCAAGAGCAGAAAGGTAGCTATTTCTGAAATTCCTCTTGCTAGATCTATTTTCTATCCATTCCCTTTGATCTGTTCGTGGGATCCATATTTCAAAACTGATGATAGAATACGAATATTGATACTAAATACCCGCGATCCATATTTTCAGGCAAGCAAAGGTTGACATCGTCACCTTCCGGCCAAAGTATCACAAGCGCCGTGCAACGTTTGAAAAATTTTTGCTGCCATTTCATTTTCTTCCAGAGAAATTGAACATATTTATGCTAAAAGGAACTATGTGCATAGGTTTGTGTGCAACATAGTTCCTTTCAGCATGAATGCGTCCAATTGTTCAACGAAGCTGTCCGAAAATTTCACTCAATTTTCTTTGTGCTGCCGATAAAATTCAGTGAAGTTTTCAAACAGATTCAACCAACAATATCTATGAAAAAAATAAAATGGCGGCGGAAATTCTAAAACGTCGCATACGGTGCTTGTGATACTTTGGCCGGAGGGTGACGACATGAAGCTCATCGTAAACGGTGAATGCGAATGGGTTTCAAGGTTATTTTGAGCCGCCGATCGCGAGGGAACCCGGAAGGAACGGAGCCGAAATTCAGCGAGGCGCAGAAGGCGATGAATGGAGCATTTTGAGGTTACATTGATCGGGATCGGCTCCAGTCAAAACAGAAGCGCTAAAATAGGGCAGCTGCAAGGAATTGGTACAGCCAGAGCAGCGTGGCGGGGACCTGCTTCGCGGGGCGCATGCGTCGCCTCGCGAGGCGCACGGGTCAGCCCGCAGCGCGGCGGCGACGGACGGGTGGTGTGCAGCGGGAATGAAGGCGCGCCACCCCCGCTTCCGTTAAAATCCCGCCCTCCCTCCGCGCGGAGCCGAGCCGAGAGTTACTGCCAGGTTGATGGATTCCACCCTCGCCTCCCTCCGCCCGCCGGCTTACTCGAGGGAGAGTTGTTAGAGTGAAATTTTTAAAACCAGGCCAAAGTACTCAAAACGGGGAGGATGTTGAATCCGCGCGTGGTTCAAAACACGTCATAGGCCCGCGCACGAGACACTTGTAAACTCAGCTTTTGGATGCAGCCGAAATTTTCAGCTTAGTCGAATGGACTGCACTTCGGAATAAGGTACTACTATTTCGGCAGCACTAAGCAGAAAGGGACCAAGCCACATCAGCTATTGCCAAATTTAATTGGGCGATTTAATTTTTTTATGAAATTTTCTGCATTCCACGAGGCAAGTTGTTCCTTGAGATTTTCAAAGGAATCCGCACAAAAGTTCTCGTGTAAAAAATTAAATTGCCCAGTTTTTGGGAATAGTTGATAATGCTTGGTTCCTTTCTGCTGGACGCGATCTATTTCTGGCTCACATCTAGAAATGCGCATTTCTGTTTGCGGCGTAGCAGGCTTCCTGCCATACTTTACTTTCTACGTCAAAAACTAATAATCGTCATTTCTTGAAAACTTCGATGATTTTCTTCCTCTATGCGAAGAATATTCTGTGAAAATTGCAGGCCGTGGTGTTGGCTCGGCCTCCTTTTCAAGAATAAAATAGGAGCGGAAATTTTGAAACACCGCGACTGAGACACGCATTTTTGTAGTTTCACCGTCGATATGGGGTTGCGTTGTTTTAAAAGAAAGTATCCGCCTTGAATATCTCTCTTACGGATTCGAAAATCGAAAAACGCCGAAACACGTGTTCAATATTTTTGAGAGTATACATCTTTCCCGAGCGTTTGTAATTTTTGGCCCCGCGGAGCGTTCGGGCATTCTTCAATACTCAAATTTTAGATAATTCACCCTGTATAAACATTGAGAAACTAACGGCACATGATACGTTGCCTCTGAAATGAGCCAGAAATGTGACACCGAAAAAAAGTGAAGTTGATTTAACATTCTGGATGTAAAAAAAGTGTGCGAGAACTTATGAAATGCTGAATTACCCGCTATAGCAGTTACTTCAGCAATGCCAAGATGTAAAACTAACTGCTGCGGCGGGTAATTCAGCATTTTGTTAGTTCTCGCACACTTTTTTACATCCAGAATGGTAGAGCAACTTCACTTTTTTTTCGATGGAATCTTCATTGCCAAATGCAGTCTATTTAATCATTTAGACTGCATTTATCAACTGTAGAATCGCTGTTTCCAACTGATTTTAAAGACAAAGTATAATATGCCAATTGTTTTCGCATGCATGTTGATAGATGCCCGTATTCATAGCTCTTATAGTCAGAGATGGTAGTTCCTCATATTGCCGATTATTCGTTCAGTGTGGCACCATTGTGTATCTCGTAAAGTTTTATGCTAAAATCGATATTTATGGATTGTAAACCACCGCTATAGGTATGCTAGAATTCCATTATTACCTGCCTATATAGGGATATTATTGCTATATCTTAATCCTTTTGATGACAAAAAACTGTGCTGTATCCTGATTGATCTGCAACTTTTGGCTTTCGTGTAGCCCGTGTGCGAGTGGCCCAATATTAAAAAACAAGATACTTAAAAGGCTCCCTACGTAATGGGAAATTCTTAATTTTTTGCCTCCGAAATGAGTTTCATACAAACGTCGATGGAAATTTTTGCCGAAAATTACATCTCTCTCGTGGTAGTAACCATTATTCTACTTAATCTCTCGAGCATAAAAATTCCTCCGAGTCGATTTTTTTTACATTGTGCCCCGAAAGCCCCACGAACAGCTTGAAAATAATGAATCAATAAGACAGGGGCACCGACATGGCAATATTCTCCCTCCTTAAAGCCCTGTTAAGAGAGAACACAGTTCCTCACATTACAGAAAGAGGTGTCTACAATATTTATTTCTCTCAAAAATCTTATGTTAAATGTTTACAGGAACAAAATTACAATGCAATGTATTAAAAAATAAGGAAACGTACGCGTAAAAACGAGAGTAAACGCGTTTAAGCGTTTTTTCCCTATTCTTTTCTTTTACGAAAGTCTATGTTTCATGCGCTTTTTCTTTTTAAGTTTGTGTGCCGTACTCCTTTAATAGACTTGCGACTGACGCCAGTGGCTACCTTTGTTGTTGTTTCATCTCAACCAATTAACTCTCTGCAAGAATCTGCCTGACCCCAGGATACCAGCGTCTTAGATTTTTGCTCCTTTAATACATTTTTTTCTAAATAATCCCACGTTTAATATGAAACTCGAGAAAAGAGCGGGGCAGACTCTCCTTTGAGGGCGAGAAAAGTGTCAAGGTGAGTTAAAGGCGATACTCTAAGTACGGAGCCCGCCCCCGCAAGGTCTTACGCAAGACGTCGAAATCCGCCGAGCTGATATTAAGGGCTGGATTTACCCCCGTTGGCTCCTCATAAGAGGCAATCAAGTCGTCAGAAACGGCGGAACTTAATTAAAATCAGGTCGCTGCATTCTCCGTTCATCCTTGACAGTATTTGCATGCTCGCTCCATCTGAGGAAATTAAAGTGGATCCACCGGATTAATGTGAACCTTAATCTTTGTGTTTGCAAGGTTTGCGCTAATCCCTCCCGAGTTCCTCGATATATGGTGAAGTTTAAAGTTGATTTCTGAGATCACCGCGTATCGCTCTCACACGGCATTGACGTAGTGTTAGTGTTTAGGTAAAATTGGGCCGAGTTAAGCAGAAAGGAACCAACCACATCAACTATCGCCAAATTAAATTGCTTACATGAAAACGCGTTGTGCAGATTTTCGTGCAATATAGTGAATTTTTTGCGTAATAGGAAGCAAATTCCTTAAGATTTTCAAAGGAATCCGTACACACGATCTCTTGTAAAAAATTAAATTGCCCAGATAGATTTGGCAATGGCTGACGTGGCTTGGTTCCTTTCTGCAGCTAAACGAGGTCCAATTAAAGTATTACCTAGTTTTTCATCAACGTGCCTCTGTGAAGTTTACTTAGCGGTTTGTCTGCTTTTCTGATGAAAGCGATGGCCAATCAAACTAGTAGAACGTGAAGTCTTATCACCAATAATAGGGTAAGTTCCATGGAGGAAATTCCAAGTTATTAACTTTTTTATTGCTGAGAACTGCTGCAAAACAAAGCACTGACGCTATCTTTAGGATATCATACTCATTACTCCAGTATTGGTGACACTTGGACTTAGTCCTTTATGCAGCATGTTGTCCACGGTGCTTAGACCGAAATGCTACGTCTAATTAAATTTCCGAGTTTTTGGCACGAGGCCTATTCTTGATGATAAGTTTTCACATAATTCCTACTCATAATACATTTTATCCCAGAGATCCCTTAGATCTATCTAAGAATACTTTCCGCCACGCGGCCCAACCCCTGAAGGGCGCTTCGCGATCTCTTAGATTCAGCATCTCTTGTTTAGTTCAAATTTTCCTTATCTTGCTACAGAGCAAAGGGGAGACTTTCATGAGCCGCCCTGCGCCGTCCGCAGCGCGCATGGCGCACGACCCGCCTTTCATTATTGCACTTCATCTAGCGTTGAGAGTTCACTTATTACTTCACACGACCAGTGTGTAATTTTAAAAGTCGAAAAATAAACAAAAAATTTAAACGATTTACGAGTTTCTCCGGCAGGGAGCTCTTCCTGCTAGAAATCGTTCACCACCCGCCCGCCGAGAGTGCCACGGCGTGCTGCCAGCGCGAAGCGCGCACTGACGCCTACAAACCTAAAAGGCTGCTTCACGCATTGCGCAATGCTTGAAGTATCCACTTAGGTTTGTAGGCGCCGGTGCGCGTTTTGAGCTGGCAGCACGCCGCGCCGCGCCGCCGCAGCGTGCTATATTAATCGAAATATATCGTGTTTGTAATTGTGGAATTTGTAGGTCAGGGTATTAAAATGTAGGCAATTTGACATCAAATTCGAATTTAGCGACTCAAAAAACATCCGTTACGAAACTTTCGTGATCTTTCTGTCATTATCCGACTTATTTCTTCCTATCCTTGAGTTTTGGATCATAGTGCGCCGCAGGCGGCGGCTCATGAACCCCCCCCCCCCCCCCAGCTCAATCGCTCATCTTGCGTAGCATCCTGGTCTACCCTAATATAAAAAAATCTGGGTCATATTTCCAAAATCTGAATAAAACGGACTTATCTTGAGACATTCTCCTATCCTACTGATAGCCGCAAAAATCAAGGATAACGGCCCAGTAGAATGCTTTAACGAATTGCGGCAACACATGAGAATTTACATCGTTTAAATGGAAGAATTTGCAACTTCACAACGTAATATACAAAAACCTGGGCCACATTTCCAAAATCTAAATAAAGTGAACTCATAGACCTGCCGATAGACGCAAAAATCATGGATATCGGCCTGGCATGCAGAACGCTCGAACTAAGCATTACCAGAAAAGAAAATTTAGGAGGCTTGAGAGCATATAGTATAGAAGTTATGTTATGTACACATGACCATCGTGAAATACTGAGATGAAACAACTTCGGAAGTTTGTGCCGAGAGTGTCGCCAATAGCTTCCTCACAAAGACTGGGAAATTTCGCTAAAAAAAAAAAAAAAAAAAAAAAAAAAAAAAAAAAAAAAATTAATAATAATAACTTCCCCATATGTTCTGAAATGTTTGTATCTTCAGTAATCATTCACCGCAGACTTGCGAACCCCCATCATGAAAAAATTGCTGTGAGTCCGACTCGATGAATGACCCGGCAAACTACTTCAAGGACCGCGTATTGCTTTGGCGTTGATGCAGGTGTTTACTCGGCCTTTACGCGAAGTATAAGCACTTAATTGGGTTTCCAGGGCGGCACATATTTCGGGCTTGGAATAATATGAGCCCATTCAAGGCCAACGAATTAGCACACCGCTCTCTTTGGTCGAAGGTCTTAGCCAGGGATATTTTATCGATGACGGACACGGAACTTCCGATTTTTTGACGATATCGACCGTCGTTTGAACTTGAACGCCCGGTATCGCACAACCCTGATCTGCTCGTAACCAAACGTAGAAAAATCGATGGGAGGCGGGCTGAGAGCACCCTCAATGAGCTCACCGTTAAAACGTCTTCGAAGGGATTTAACACCCGGGAATGAGGTGGACTGCGGGGAAGGAAAGCAATTGAACGCAGCGGGTTGATTTCTACTCATATAAGAAGGAAGTTCTACTCATGTGAGTTGGCGAAGTATGAATAGTCAACTCGTCATCTTTAGCAGGAAGTAAAAACCGGTTTAGCTCTTACATTATTTCAGTCCTGATGCCGAAAACTAAACGGTAGACACGGACCTATCTGAAAAATCCGTCATTCTGCAGAATTTCTCATTTTTTTGCGGTAGTGAATCACAGTGTTCTCTCACGAGTCTCATACATTACATCCGATATAACGTTAAACTCAACTCGCGGTTTGTTGAGATTGAGCGCGTGCGTGTAGCCCCGATTGCATATTCATCCAGATGAAGGAGCACTCGCTGTCAACTGGTCATCATTCTTGTACGTTTTAACACACCTGCGTTCCTGCGGCTTCAAGTCCCCTCAGAAACTTCATTGAAAGGAGTTGGGAAAATGAAACGTAGACCTAAAAAATGAAAATTTCCAAAATTTTTACTTGATTAGTCGAAATATGCCACCACCTGTAATCAAACAAATGTTATGACGCGGGTGGCATGTTAACAATCCCTGACTGAAATATTGATTTCTCTTTATATAGTGTTTCTAGGGTGTCTACCAAAATTTCAGTTTGGAGTTTTTCCGATATTTTCGGGTTTCTTCATCTTTTTAAATGAAATTTTCTGATTTTCATTTGCGAATAACCTGACACTGATTTCATTTTACATAGCAAGATATTTAAAGAATTGGGGCAAATATTTGAAGAATGCTTGAAACACTCAGATTCTCCTGATCCATGACCAATTTTCCTGATATTTTCCTAATTTCTCCTGGCGACATCGAATTTCCTGATATTTCTCGGTCTCTACGGTTTTTACTGATCCCCCGTAGAACCCCCTATTATACCTTCTATTTCTTTTTCTACGCAGAATTTTGAAAAGTTAGCATAAATCTACGTTTGACTCTGTTCACTGCGTAGGTTGGTGACACCAAAACACATTTTTGTTGATTTCATATCCGCATCATACATACGCAGTGAGCCAAAATCGAAACTTGAGGAATGTGGAACAGGTGGCTTTTTTACGATGAGAAAACTAAGTTTTTTTTTGCCCCCTTTTCTCTTTGTTTTCCTCCTTCGCTGTTTTCCCGCGAGTTCAAGAGCAATTTTCCCCGCGGAGATGCACCTGGTGCGCTGATCTTATTCAAATTCTCGTAAATAAAGACTTATCCGGTAGAAAACTTGGATATTGGTGATTCTTCACGCCCGCCCCCGCCACCGTGACACTTTCGGATTACCGCCCTTCCAGCTTTTTCCTCAACCTTGAACGATCTATAGCAAGGTTGCCAGGTTGTCTCGTTAAATTGAGATATTTTACTTGAGTTTGAATAGGGAATAGTGATGATTTTTCAGCACAATATTACAACAGTGACCTATAGTTTGACAGCTGAGATTAGATATACATGAGATCTTTCTCGTCCATCTCCGTGTTGAATTTCCTTGTTCAGCGTTCAGGTTTACGGGAAGTCTCGAGACAACTTTCAGGCCACCCTTAAAAATTGAAGGGGGCTCCTCTTTTTTGGGCATAAATATATACAGACTCTATTTACACTCATCCTCTCCTTCTAACTTAAATGTAGTTAGACCTAGTTTAGCAGAGAGAAACCAGGTCACATCAGGATCGGGACAAAGATGTTTGAGGTGTTATTCCACCTTGAAATTCAATGGTATAAGAGGTTAGGTTTAACGCCTACTTCCTTGTTCATAATATCTTTTTTCAAATTTTAGTAAGTTTAGTAAATAAAATATGCGGCTAATGAATCTCAAAACTTCTCCTGACTCAATTTGATAGGTGAATATACCATCAATTGAAAAACATTTTTTTTAAAAAGAACACAGGTCCATCGCTCAATAATTTGTCTCGAATTTTTTTTTTTTTTTTTTTTTTTTTTTTTTTTTTTTTTTTTTTTTTACAAAATAAGAGGTTATACGGCTAGTTCAGCTCAAAACTGCTTATACACATTGTTTACCAAAGAGACACCAATTCTAATAGAAAACCATTTTTTTAAAGAGAACCGTAGGTCCACCGGATTTTTACCCAGAAAGAGAAACAAACTTCGATTCGGTTGCAAAAATTGAACTTTGGGTTGTATGGCATACGGAAGTTTATGGTTCAGGTGATTAAAATGTTATTGATAGGCACCCCATAGCTTGAGGGCGCCAAAACTTTTGGTACGGGAAAAATTAGTCTCAACATGGCTATTAAAAAATTTTATTACTTAGATCAAAGTTTGGTTCTCATGACTAAAAACGCAGGTGCTTTCGTGCATGGTACGAGCCGAGGTTTTTCTGTTCGAGGTAAGTAAGGCGGGTTACAACTTTATCATCTCTCGTTCGCGTAAATATTTAAAATTCAGTTGTTTCTCCGCAAGTGTTTTGTTTCTTGAAATATGTCCCATTCTCCAGAATAACACACCACGCTTTTTCATTGCAAGGGCGCTCCATTCATTTTCGTGAATCTTATAAGTATGAACGTGGGTCAGATCAAGTAACTTTTCTCTATTGTGCCTCACATCTTCATTTTTTCTGTGCGAAAGCTTGTTTTGTTTTGTGTTCAACAGCTTTTTTTGGTTTTAATTATTTGCTCTCGCCAGTTTCAACTACAATACTAAGAAAAATAAATAGTTCATTGACTAAAAAATATTTTAAAACAGATTTGGACTTTTTTCAAATAAAAGCTCGATAATAAAAAGTCTTATAAAGACAAGTTCTCATCGTAAGGACAAGCCTTACAAAGAAATGTTCTCATTGTAGTCCATCGAAATGAAGCTAAAACGCTCAGTCAAAGCGCTTTTAACAACAAAAAAAAATATTGACTTCTTTTTAACATTACAGTTGAAATGAACGAGATCATCTGATGTAAAACAAAACAAAAGCTGTTTGAACTCACTTTTACCCAAGGTATTTACCTTTTTCGAGAGGTCTGCGGTATGGACAACGTGAAGTTATGGACACGAGAATGAAAAGTTATTTAGACTACATTTTGCAATGAGCAACTGTACTATTTGTGGCTCATCTAAAAAAAGCACCAATCCAGAGGGGAATCAATGGGACGTATTTTATTTCTAAAATGAGCCAGAAATAGTATTTCCTCATTGCAAAATGTGGTTCCTTTGATCTTACCCATGTGTGATCACAAACTGCGAGGGAGCGAGGCTAATAGGCCGGCTTTTGACTGAAAACTTGACCCTAGCCGACGATTATTTTTAGAGCTTTTGTTGGACAGGGAAAACTAAAGAAACCGGATCCGGGGTCCAAGGTAGCGACTAAAATAAGGCTCACCACTCAGACTCTGTGTCACACCTTGTGGACATGGGCCGCGGCTAGTGGGCAGCGTAAATATTGAATGTGCGGTCCAGTTTTCTCGAGACGGGGTAGAGGGCAGCACCAGCATCACGAGCTTTTACTCCTTAAAAGCTTGTCGAGGAAAAGGTCAGCAAAGCACTGTTGCCATCGTCCGATGAAAGAACCAAAATTCGAGTCTCCAACCACCGCTGGTCTTTGGTCAAGCAAATCCTCGCAATCGAATGATGTTAATTCACATTATTAATGACCCACCATAGGCAGGGTCAGTATTTAAAACACTACAAAATGTGCCTCCTTATCAAAATTTTAACTGAAAATGGTCCAAAATTAACTCATGATCATTAAACTTTAATATTCCGTCAAAAAAAAAACACAAAAATCAATGGAGGCATCATTTGCTGGCAGAAATAAACGTATCGGTTGACGAATAACTAATGTTGAATTCTGCAAAAAAAAAAAAAAAAACTCTCCCTCCGTTACACAGTAATTTTAAACAAGTGAAGGAAATTCAGCCCACTGATTGTGAGTAAATTATTTTATCGTTAAAAAAAAAAAAAAAAAAAAAAAAAAAAAAAAAAAAAACAATAAACTTTATTGTGTGGCCAGTTCGATGCAGGGAGACTTTGGTTTTTATGCAAGCGAGAAGTTCCAACTGGCGTGCTTGTGGAGCCTTGATTTTCACTTACGAGTATAGTTACGGCATTTTTGAGTTTCAACGGTGCTGTAAGAAAATTTTTGAGAGAAATCATGAGTTTTGGCGCTAATTTACATATCGACGGTGTAAGTCGGCAATCACATAACTCGGTTTGCGACGTCGCAGACTTCCTGTCATACTTTATTTTTTAAACGGAAAACTACTCAACGGCAATTCTTTAAACCTGCCATGATTTTTCTGCTCTGTGCGAAGAAAATTCTGCAAAAAATTCAAGGAATGATGTCAATTTGTTCTCCTTTAGAAAAATAACACAGAGGCGGAGATTTTCAGACACTGCAAACGAGTTATGTGATTGCCGACTTACACCGTCGATATCTTGTCTGAGGAAAAGACTCAAGCAAAACTTACACGAGAAAAAGGGGTGAAAAGAATGAAAATGGTGATGACTTTGCAACTGTTGAAATGGATGCGATCGACAAGTGGTGTAACACAGCGTCTATTGTGTCTCATCTGCTGATATTGACCAGCTTCGGATGACGTAATAGTGGTGTCAAATAAAAAATATCGACAATGAAACTAGAGTAACACGTAGGTGCCTCGGTCTGCAGCGTTACAGATTTTCCTGTATATTTTACTTTTTGAGGAGCAATTCCATCATTGAAATTCCCCTGAGTTCGTGTGTTTTTTCTTTGACCATTCAAAAGTAAATTTTCGTGTAAAAGTTTTGGCTGAAATCAGGATCGGACTGGCTCGCATCTGAGGGCGTAGACCCTTGGCTGGTTAAAGGGGCGTAATGTGATATTTCCTGGTAGGGCATTCCCTACGTGGAGAGGGGTTCAGAAAATTTTGGCAAATCAGCACAAGTTTACGCTATTTTCAGGTTCAAAGTTTATTGATCGCACGGAGTAAAAATTGCAAAATTGTACGTGAAGGACAGCATTGAGAGCTCACGCTTCGCGTCATCGCGCCTTCAATTTTTCAGATGCAGCACGGACGTCCATCAAGTACGAATAGTTGTATCTCTGCGCCGTCGTTAACGCGCATCCTTTCCCTCGCTTTATTTCCATATTGTGTTTGTTTGCGTTTGTCTTATGTGTAATGTTGCTTCAAACTAGAGCAGAGCATTGCGAGTTCACGACTCACGGCATCGCGTCTTACATTTTTCATATGCAATGTGGACATCCATCTTGCGCGAATAGTTGTATCGCGTTTACACTTTAGATGTCTCTTATTTTTAAATTTCGAGATAAATTAAGATTATGTTTGCCCGAGCTATGCTATGGTATGTCCAAATCAATAATCATTTGAAAAGAAACAAATATGTTTAAAGGTCTCTTAAGAGGTCTATAAAGGATGCGTATGTCTAAAAATCGAACCGACCATCGCTTCTCAGGGAGTTACACATAGCGAATGAAGGAGGGGGATGATAAAGCGCCTGTATATTAAGAGGAAGGTGAAAATTCCACAGAAAATTGTTTACGCTTCAGAAGGTCGTTCTTGGACCTCTGTTCACCACTATCATGCGTTAAAGCACCTTTCTTTACTCCTAACTATCTCTTCTTCCGTTCATTTAAGACATTTTTCTCACATAATCTCGGTCGTAATTTTTTTTTTCTTCTGATTTTGCTATCTGTAAGAGGGGCACGTTTTCGGCGCGCAAAGGGGGCGTATCTGCCAATGGCAGATTGGCCTTATGGCCAGTTCGAGCCTGGCTGAAATAATAAAAAGCGATCGGAATTTTTGAAAAACTCTGGTCATGGTATGTAAAATTTTGATTTCGCTGTATCCGCGTATTATTTTTTATTTCTTTTATGGTATGAAAAGTATCATGACAGACCAATGGCGATGGTTTCAGCAATAACGTTGCTGCATCTGAATCTTTTCCCTCTTTTCCCCAATCATTTTGCAGAGAATATTAGTGCATAGGTGGCCGTTTTCAAAAACGAAAATGAGAATTGGTTGAAGAAAATTGAAAGAAACGAAGTTATTTTTCAATTTTTTAAGTGAAATGAGAAAAAAGTGCGAAAAACTGTGATAAATGAGTAAGAGTAGAAGCGAGAAATCTTGAGTATCCCTTCAAATATCCATTACGTAGCGATGGTTATCAATGCGAGAATACCTATTGGTGCGTATGTGTATCTGGGAAAACACGATTTTCTAGGAGTGTAAAAATACTGTCTACATTCCTCTTTATTGTTAGTAGAAGGGTAATAATTTTTGAGGATAGCAAGAATGAGATGCTTTTTCAGACTCCATCAGCATTTTGAAGAATTTCTCGGACTGTTAGGAAATACGGCAGATATGTCGATAGCCGAAAAATGGTCCGATACATCAGACAAATATTGATAGGTCGATTTATATAGTAACAATAATTTGAGGCGGATTTCCACCTACAGGATCCTCGTGCATAGGACTTATTCTTACATCCGCACTTTCAGGAACAAGATCCTGAAGCTTTCAGCAACCTCCGAAAACAACGAGGGTCCGATGATGTAAGGAGGGTGAGGGTCCAAGAGAGGGTCGATGTAGAAGGAGTGAATTTGAAAGCAGCTGAGCGCTCTTGCCAAATGGCAACATAAACGTCTTGTCTCGTTATAAAATTCCGATGAATGAACGGATTTTTCGCCACCAATCAGCGCCGTTGCCGCTCGGATTGAAAGGGCGCGAAAAAGCTCCGGAAAGCTATCTTTCTTACCCAAACAGTGTAGCCAAACTAGGCACTATTAATGAACTAGGTTCATTTTAGTTATTTACTTATCTTTTGCCCATAGGATCGGGTTGAAAAAGTGTGCCGGTACTTTAATCCGGCGACCGTAGAGTAGATCGGTAGATTGTTTCTACCCGTCGGTAGAAACATCCGACTCGTGGTATCTTCCCCGGCTGCTCCCATTTTCGAAGCCTTTGCTTCGGATGGGATCACAAGGAAAAGAAAAGAAGGACTCATGATTTATCCTTTTATAATTATCTTTTAAGTATTGACTTAAAAATTGGCTCCAATAGTAATTGTTTGCAAAAATACGAGTGTGCAGTTCTGTGCAAAACTTTACCATTTTTGAGTGTAAATGGAAGAAACATTGATGCAATTTCCGGTAAAAATGAAATGTTCCAGTGGAAGAGCAACGCTGAAATGCAGTTACGTCCTTCTTTTTGAAAAATCATAAAACACATAACGACGGTGTAAGTCGGCAATCACTTAACTCGGTTTGCGACGTCGTAGACTTCCTGTCATACTTTTTTAAACGGAAAACTATTCAATGGCAATTTTTTAAAACTGCCGTGATTTTTCTTCTCTGTGCGGAGAAAATTCTGCGAAAACTTCAAGGAACGATGTCAATTTGTTCTCCTTTAAACAAATAACATAGAGGCGGAGATTTTCAGACACCGCACACAAGATATGTGATTGCGGACTTAAGACTTGAAGTGCCGACTCCGTCGATAAGATTTCCTAATTTTTTTTTCATGAAGCCCAGGGTTTTCATCACCGGAAAATGCCCTCTTGAAGTTGCGGAGCTCTTAGCGGGGGTTGAGGCAGATACTTTACTCTCTGGAATTACAGCTTCACATCAACTCGGATTTCTAATCTCGCAACGTTGCGAGCCTTCAATTCGGCATTCATTACGCCGACTGAATGTAATGAATAACAAAACAAAAAGCTTTCCGCGTCGAGCGAGTCCGGAGCTTTTTTTCGGGTGTAGTGAACCGAGGGGGGGGGGGGGTAGAGAAACTTCTCCACATTTCTAATCTACCCTGCTCGCCATGACAGGAGCGCGCGCCAAGGTCAACGCTCGTCCCACCGCATGAATATTTTAATTGCTCGCCCCAGGGGCGGAGGTAATCGGCTGACATGCTCAAAAAAATTTGTCAAGGGAGAATAATTACTCGAGAAATGCTCGTTAAATTGGACCAGGGGCACCATAACTGTGCTCGTCAAGGGTTTATGACCTCGAACATTCTCCCTGTTGTGATCGTATCGCGAGAAAAGTAATCAAGCTTCGGGTTTTGCCCGCTTGAAGCTGGCCAATTTTGACAGCCTGCGCACACTGAAAAAAGTGCCTTGTCCGAGAAACAAGGATTCTAGTCCCCCAGACAAGACCGTCTTGTTATATTTGATCCACAAGGCATTCTTGTTCGTGGGACCCATACAGTCTTGTTCAGGGAACAAGACTTCCTTGTTGCATAAGTCAAAAGTCTAGTCACGGTAACAAAATTGTCTAGTTCTGGGAATAAGACTTGTCTTGTCACAGTATTCGGAAGAAATTAAAATTGCAAAAAAATGTCACAAATTTATATGAATTGCAATTTTTATATGAGAAATTGATTGATCTCTACTTCCTTCACTCCTCTTACACCAGAATTGTCCCATCCGATCTTTCAAATTTTTCCGACCTGATCGGGATTTGAACGCGGGACCATCTGGTCACGGACCGAGTGTCTTACTGACCGAGCTATCCGGGCTAGTTGTTCAGTGGAGCCGAATTATAAGTATAAGTACAGCCCACAGAATTACTTTTTCATTTTGTTGCTATCTCAAGTCTGTGGAATGCGTAGAGCATCAGATTGTTTGGTTTTTTTCTTTTTTACTATTTACCGTTTACGAAAAGGAATTTACACTCTACATCAGATAAAAATGGACAATTTAGGCCGAAAAAATGTGTTTCTTCAAGCAACGATGTTTCCTTTGTTCCCTGTTAATGATTCTAATTTTTATTTTTATTTTATATCATGATAATAATTAATAATATATAAATAAATCAAACGTTAAAAAAATAATTATATAATTAGATACATTTGATTTTAAAACCTTACGCATGAGCGATTTATTTTTAAAAAAGAATTATAAACTTATTGTATTTACCTTGTCATTAAACATCCAGAAAAATTTTCGGGGAACAATTATTATGCGTGGTTCTTAAAATACTCTTTCAAAATATATAAAATAATACGCTCTCTTTGAATTTGACCGTTACTCGCGGTGAGTAGAGAATCTTGTCACAGTGACAAGACTATCGAGTCCGGTGGCTCAGAAACCTAGCATATAAAACAAGACTGGTCTTGTTGCATTAACAAACGGGTGTTGTTTCCCAAACAAACTGAGTTGTTTGGCAGACTAAAAGTCTTGTTCCTGAGACAAGGCAGGTTTAACAAGTTTATCTTGTCTCTACGGCTCTATTATTTTTTTCAGTGCAAAGCTTGATAATGCTGCCTACCTGAGGAAAAACACCGTATGAACCTTTAGACGTTGCCAAATTTACTTTGATACACCTCGAATTTCCTGGTAAACTTATGAATGTTTCCCTTCCATTTTTTTGAATTTCACCCATAGTTCCTGAAAATTTCCAGGAAAAATTTTCATAACTTTTCTCAAAAATAAACATTCTATCGAAGAAAATCTGGCAATTCTCGAATGTTCGTACGGCGTTCTTTCTGAATACGGCAGAATAGTGTAGACATTTTCCCCCCTTTTTTCATAGATGGAAGAATGTAGCTATAAAAGTTTTACTTCCAAATCATACTTTTACCAGGATAGTATATAGGGCGTTTCTAATTGGTAAGAGTCTGTCATAATGATGCCCCTTATTAGGGGGGGGGGGGGACACTGTGATTTTGCTCAAATGTGACTTAAACGAAACCTCACGATGAGACAATCTTCCGGTGAAAGTATTAGCTTCGATTTAGAGATAGTTCTGGCAAGACATCGTTGCGAAATTTACATTTTTTACCATTTAAAAATCAAGTTCGGCGAACATTGTAAAAATAATGTCCGACTGGTAGTAGCATTGATTTGTGTATATTGGAATGTAGGTAGCCATGTGTAACAATTCTAGCATTTGGCTACCTACTTTTCAATATGAATTCAAAAATGCTAATATTTTGAAGTTCCTCGATTGGAAAGAACAGCTTTAGGTGATCTTTTTTACTTTTTGAGGCTTAGTGTCATCAGATGATGTTCCTGTGTCTCAAAAAGTAAAGAGAGGTAAACTAAAAATGTTTTTCCAGCCAAGGAACTTCAAAATATTAGCATTTTTCAACGGTAAGAAATGTAAACTTTACAACTTCACACCACCAGAAAGATCTCTAAACTCATAGCTGATACTTTCACAGTAGGACTGTCTCATCATAAGGTTTCGTTTCGGACATTTTTTAACAAAATCCCTGATTTCCGCAAAAAGAGGCACTTTTTTTGACAGGCTCTTACACTGATTCCACTCCTAAAAATTCGTCTTTATACATAAAATTCCATTGTGACACATCTAAAATTTCACTCGCTTTAAAATTCGTTCTTATACGTTGTCCTCTTGACGCAATAAGATTTTTTCTCAACACAACAGAAAACTGCCATAATTACGGTTTGTTTTGATGCGTTGAGCCCAATTTTTCTCAGTAGGTACTTACACCTCCCCGGTACTCACGATGGAGAATGGAACGGAACAGGGCCGGATTCAGGGGGTGGCCACATAGGCCACGGCCCATGGCGGCAAAGTTATTGGGGCGGCAAATTTTGAATTTTCTCTAAATGTAGGTATAAAAAAAAATCGGATTCAGAAAAAAAAATTACAAACGAGAAAACGCGATAAAATTTCTCATTTCCTGAGAGTATAGTAATTTCTAATTTTGACGTCTTTCGGTGATATAAAAGGCAGCACCTTTAAATAGTCGAGTTAAGAGAGAAACCAAACACGCAATTTGGCCTGGAACGGCGCGGCGTAGAGAGCAATGATGACGAGGACTTGAGATGAAAAGGAGAAGCCCTCGGCGCGGCGGTCAGCGTGTAACACATATTAGCGCCTACAAGACTGCATGAATACTTCACGCATTACCGAATACAGTGCGGTCAGCGCGGCTAGTCAGCGCGGCGGAAGTTAAAATTATTAAACCATCTTATGTTTGTTATTTCATAATGTTTTCGTTCAATCCTTGTAAATGGAAGGCCTTGTCCACACAACAATAGGTTTACGGAACTTATATAGGCGGCCCATGGACGGCAAGTAGGTAAATCCGGCCCTGGAACGGAAATGTTTGAAGAACGACAGTATGAGAACGGCCCCGCGTATGATTCTCATAGCTTTTCCACCGAAGAGAATGGATGGGATGCGGCATGAAAATGGATTGGACCGTTTATTAGTTGTGGAAAATACACAATATGCAATATGCATGCACGCAGATTGCATGGTGACCTTTCAACAAGGTGTCACCTGATGAGGTTACCCATTCAACGTATCGAGCGTCCCCCCCCCTCGCCACCCACGGGAGCGCGAGGGTGAGGATGTAGGAGTAGAATCTTCCCCTCCACCGATCCTTAGCATAAATCCAATTTAATTTGATATAAACGTGTTCGATTTGCATCACTCGTGTATATTCCCTCGGTTTTCCTTCTCTCGAACGACTCAAACGTTAATTTACAACAGTGTTGTGGTATGTTGAACCATTCAGGACTGTACTACCGCCTTCTGGAGGAAGAACGCCGTAAATCCATTCCAGATTTTTAATTACACGGGAAAAATGGATTGCTGATTCAACAATAAAATTGTTAAAAAATGTGTCCGACATGTTTCAAATGTATATTTCACAATAATGGAATGCTAATTTAACCACGGGGGTGGTTAAATTAGCATGTTTTAATTGTAAAGTTTGCATTGACGCATGTCGGACACTTTTCTTAACTACAAATTTATTAAATCAGCAATATCTTTTTTCCCGTTGCAGTTGAATGATTGTAATCTTGCATAATTTTGCAATTGAGTGCAAAAAAATGGCAATTTTTATACCATGAAATTTCAATTTTTTTACGTCTTCATTATCTGGTCAATAAAGCAAAGTTTTAAACGGTCAATGAAATAATTTCCATGGGTGAGAGAGGCAAGTAATGTGTAACGCAAACAGAATTTCGTCTAGATTAAATTTTATTGCAATAAATTTGAACGAGAGGAACGCCTTCAATTAGCGTACAGACAACATGCAAAACACTCTGAAATAATAGCCAACATTTTACCATGCGATGGAAATTTAATGCAGTCTGTAGTTTTTGCGCGGTTAAGATTTGCCTCCATCGGGAAGCCGTGTAGGTAATGAGGATTTTGTAAAATCAAGATTTCATCAAAAATAAATACTGACTCTTCTGTTGTTTGGAGAGTTGAGGATGAACCCTCGTAATTACTCATTTTATAATGCTCATCTCGTCCATATTTTGTAAAATGTTTCGGAGTCGGAGAAAAAATGATAAAACGCCGAAACACCCACCGTAATCCTGACTTTACCATAAAACAAGCTAGCTTAAAAGCGGGTGGTTAATGCGTCTCTTTTTCCACGTAGAAGAGGGCAAATAACAACTGCTTGGCAGTTGAATTAATTCCATGTGATTGTTGTCGCAGATTCTCTGCACCAGATTTACACATTAGCCTTGGTTTAATTGGACCGAGTTCAGCGACAAAAGCACCTACCTGCTTACAGGAATCAACGGTGGATATGCCGTTTTTGAGGCGAGCCAAAAAAGTTGGTTCTTTTCCGCTTAACCCGGTTCAATTCCTATCCGCTAATTTAAAAGCATGCAGTTTTTCACTAATAAATCTCGACTCCGGGGGTGAGATGGGGGGTGGGGGCAATTAGGGTGTCCTCGACTCTGTATCTGGGCCTGCGGATGTATTGTTTTCGCGCGGGTGCAAGAGGGGGCGGGGTGGGGAGACAGTATGCTTAATGTTTTGTTTTGGCGACTAATGCTGTGCGAATGCAGGGTGAACTGTTTACACTCGCAGAAGCGCCACCTCGCGCCGTAACCCACATTTGACCCAGATATCGCCCGCCACCCCGACCCGCGACCTCCGCCCTCCATGTCAGATTTCCTGGGAAATAATCTATTTTTAAAGGGGTGCCCGAACACGGGGACAGTATACCGACGCTCCAACTAATGGAAATACGAATCTTAATTGCTGGGTTTCAATTTTTTGCGCCTTCGTCATTTGTTTTCTAAGAGACTTTGCACCAGATTTTCAGAGAATTTTCTGTACAGAGCGCGGAAAAATCACTCTGAATCTGTTCAATAACAGTGCTAAGTGATTCCTCAGAAATAAAAATAAAAAACAAAAAAAAAGAGAAGAAATGCGGCGAGCAAATTGAGCCCTAGAAAGCAAGACTTCATATGTAAAACAGGGCTAACTAGGACATTTAAGTACACCTTTACGACAAATTCTCGCAAGTTGGCAACAATGTTTTTTTATTCGTTTAAACCCATTTTAAACCACCGGCTCTTCTAGGCGAGACAGCCTGTCTCCATAAATACGGATTGTTTTACGTGAATTTAAATGGACGAAGCTATTACCAGTTTGCGACAATGGCCACTTGGCGAAGATCATGTTCGAAAATTAGCTGCACCATACGTTTTTTTCGTCGCACATGCAGTTTGATTCCACAGTTTGACAACATTGCATTT
The DNA here is from genome assembly GCF_918797505.1 of Bemisia tabaci. Lineage (NCBI taxonomy): Eukaryota > Metazoa > Arthropoda > Insecta > Hemiptera > Aleyrodidae > Bemisia > Bemisia tabaci. The sequence goes on from NC_092797.1 coordinate 53,847,757, forward strand.
GCATTATGATCAAATGTGCAATAATTTATGGTCAGCTGTATCAATTTCGTGGACTTCGTCAAAGTTTTCAAAGTATGTATCAAAGCTTTCGAACTTTGATTGATATTTCTAGTTAACTCTGTTCTCTTTGATCGAATTGCGCTTACTTAAACATTAGCATTTTTAAAACTAATAATTCTCATCAGACGTTCAATATCAGATTGAATCTACGTATTTACAATTGTCTTTCAATTTGTGACATATTTAATCTAGCTTCAAACGACGTGAATACAATTTTGTCAATTAAAATTCAACTTTATTGAATTTTTTTCCAAGTTAATTAAATTAATGATCGCTTGACCATGAAGGTAGTGAGGAAACTTGCATTGATGTCTATTGTCATCGTCCGTCGATACATCGATTTCATAGCGGCTATTATGGCCCGTGCATTGCTGAGACGTGTGCGCCTTCATCCGTGAGGCGATGCAACTTATTTAACACGAGTACAATCGCTGTTTGCAGATCCAAAAAATTGAAGGCGCTCAGTATTAATTTCAGTGCCACCGTTGAAATAGCCCTTCATTCTTCACTATGCAGCGACAGTACAGAGCTGTGGACATTGTCGACGTTGCCATCCTGAAGCTGATAAAAGCCCTAAATAGAATGCATCCGAATGACAAGTTTTAGTAAGGATTTTATGGAACAACGGTGCCTCTCTGCCATGGCTGATGATTATTCGACTAAATTAGGACGACATTCGACATTTGAAATTAGGAACTATAATTTCTGGCTCATTTCAGACACGACACAAGTGCCATTGGTTTCCCTATGGATAAGGCTGTTTTTATGTAAGAGTCAGAAATTGTAGTTCCTCATTGCAAAATGCAGTTTAAATGTAAGATAGATGCCATTTTCCTCGCCACGTTTAGCCTGATTTAAAGGCAATTTCATTCCATATTTACCAATAATCGGCAGTCTTATCTAAAAAGATTCATAACCTCACTGTATTCTCGTCAGCTCGGATCCTTTCATGGGGGAACCATTTTTGATCACGAAAGGTCCTTCTTTTAATTAGATATTGGAGTTGGTTTTACATAATGAAATGGTATCATCATGTTTCTCGCGAGATTTAGAATGAGGTTGGATTCATGTTTTGCCGAGCTGTGGAAAAACGCCTGATGAACTTCTGGATGTTGCCAAATTTTTCCCGGTAAAATATTCCTCTATTGTGAAAGTAATGAATATTCGTCTCGAAATTTCGATATATTTTAGACTAAATTGCGAAAAATACTAAGTAGAGAATTTGAAGCGAAAAATCCACAATTTTTCTGAAAAATTCGTATTTAACCGAGAGATATTTGACAACGTTCAGATGACATACGGCGTTTTCCCGCGGCTCAATAATGTTGGTTGGCAACACTGTTATCATGAACCGACCGAGCGACGCCTTTGAAGTTGCAAGTTCTCTTATCAACAGTGGCGTGGCGTGCTTTGCGATGTATCGATTGTTATGTCATTTAAACCTATGGTAAAGAATCGATTAATGAGGTGTTCGCTGCGAACACCCTGTTTATCGATCCTTTTTCATAGGTTTAAATGGCATAACAATCAATATATCGCAAAGCACGCCACGCCACTGCTTATCAAGCGCCACCATCTCGACTGGTTACACGAAAACCTCCTGTATTTCATGTTTTAATCATTTTTGCGTGATGTATCAGGGTGGGTCACCAAGGCATGCCTCATCGGCCGGCTCAAGACCCAAATATCCTAGCACCCATGATATAACTGTATTTTGAGATGCGCGACCTGTCGTCCATATAACTCCGTGTTTTTGAGGGTTTACGAGAAAACTGAGTTACGTTCTTATGTCTATTGTCTCAAATATTCCTCGCCGTGCCACCTGGCTTGGCCGCCTGCATGCCCGCCCTTGTAGAGGCGTGAATGATCGATTATCGATATTTATCCATTTGCTGCTACCGGTAAGAATCGATAGTTAGTGTGTCCGTTGCTAACACCCTGTTAATCGATCTTTTTCCGCATGTTTAAATGGCACATCCATCGATATATCGCGCGACACGCCACGCCACCGTCCCTCGGGATTCCTATCCGCAAAAAATTGTACATGATGGACACCAAAATGGACAGTCATTAATTTAATAATGAACTGCAAAACGGCGTCAAAAATTTAATACCACATTGCGTGATTACTCATCAAAATTGTTCGCGGAACTTGATGGACACATCGAAAATTTCCCTATTTATCTTCAGAGAGAAAGCTCGAGGGTTCAAATTGAACCTGTGATTACAAAGCTTCAAATTAAGCAAATATTTTTGATAAGGCGCTGCACGCAGTCTGTGTTCAAAATGCAATTATTGGTGAACACGTTGAAACAAAACTCTTTAAACGACCGTGATTGTTACAATTTATCGCTACGCCTTCCGTTAAAAATGAAAAAATAAAGATAAAAAAGAGTTGAAACAAAGATAATGATAAAAACCGCTGAAGAACATGCGAACGTGCCCACTGGTTATGTGTGCATGATATTAATGTAACTATTTCAAAATAAATTTAATACAATTTTTTCTTTTTCGAATCAAACAACCGTTTTTGAAACGACATATGTACGCAATTTTGCAAAAATCATGAAAATGCACTGATGAATAACGTTCATGTAAAAATACAAAAGGGGGCAAAAAAAGGTGTCCTAAATTTTAATAATTTTTTATTTATTTTTTTATCTATTTTTTTACATTCATGTTTTCTGTCTCCGCTTATCCTACTATCCGCTTCTCTCATACCTTGAAGATGATTCTATGTTGTCAGCTCGCCAAAAATGAACAGATTTAAAGTGAGGCGTATGAGCATGAACCGCACAATTGTCGAGTAGGTATATTTCGATCACATTTTACATTATGTAGTCACTATTTCTCGCTCATTCTAGAGACAGCGTATGTGGTACTAGTTTTCCTATGCAGACGTGTGATTATCTAGATAAACCACTTATGATAGCTTCTTATTGCAAAGTTTGTTGTCAAAGCCTAACATACTTGCAAAGCCCAACACACAGCAGAGCGGCGTGCTGCCAGCGCGTGAAGCGCATTGGCGCCTACAAACCTAAGGGGATACTTCACGCATTGCGCAATGCGTGAAGTATCCCCTTAGGTTTGAAGGTGCTGCGCTGGCCGGCCGTAGCGTAGTACGGCGCTTCAAGCAACTATTTCACGACAGAGGTGTTGCACAGTATCTTGCAAAATTGAAGGCTCTCCAACATATTAAAAATGACAGGCATCCTTCAAAAGTAGGGAGCTTTCTTCGCAAAATAAATCAAGATACTACGGCACAAAAAGAAAGCGGGAGTCCAAAAACTCACTAATTCCTAGCATCCGAGTTTAATAACGTTAAGCATAATTTTTGAATTGCATTAGAGAAAAAAGTGCATTAGAGAAACATTCTTGAGTATGTTGTCAAGAAGATTCTATTTTGAATCAAGAATAATGTAGCTGAATGAAAGCGGGTTTCTGCTTGATGTAAGTGACCTCTCTTTTTACATACGCATCTTTTCTTCTTGAAAGAGGCATTATTATCTTTATTGATGCATAAGGGTTTCATTGATTCATTGATTCAAATATTCTCATAATTTCTCTATCATTATTTTCCTGACATTTTATTTCTGTACCCTTTTTCGTTCCTTAACTTCTTAAATTTCTATTCCACCCCTCTTAAGGTGCCTTATAGCCATTAGATGCTTTGGAGCCGAATAAGTCCTATTTACTACTACTACAACCACTATATTTATTCATTTTTTTTTGCTCCTAAAAATTCACAGTCTCATTTCATTTTTTTGCGTCTGCTCACAGCGAGGGCAAAGTTCAGTTCGTATTCATCGGGTATTGTTTGCAGATGGGAAGTTAAGCCACGAGGCGAAATTGGTTTGTTCGCTGGAGCCGTCGCGTAAATAATCCAACTGCGAAATATTCGAAAATCGATGAGGCGAGCTTACGGGGATGTTTAATTTCTGTCCAAGTGGGCGTGTTTTCAGAGTTGAAGGCACTCCAACAGCCAACACACTAAACGACCGGGGGAAAATTCATCCCACTCGTCCGTCAAAGCTCTCATTGATATTTGAAAAGACTTATTGTGTAAAGCCTCCGGCGCAAAGAACTCATGAGCCCCGGGCCTGTATAGAATATTGCCGTACTATGGAAAAACACCGTATGAGCACTCGAGCGTTGCCAAATTTCCCGCGATAGTATACGAATTTTCTCTGAATTTCCAAACATTTTCTCTTCTAATTTTTGGAGAATTTCCCTCCAAATTAAGGCCGATACTTGTGAAAATTTCAAGGAATTATATCCACAAATTCACGCCAAAATAGCTGTCTCATCAGAGGGTAATTTTGCAACAATCGAATGATCATACGACGTTTTAGCTCCCGATACAGCCGTCAATTCCCCTCGCTTATGTCCTTGTCGCTCCCACCCTTCATTTACCTAAATGTAATCGACTCTCCTGAAGCCTCCAACGTAACTGAATTACGATCCCGTGCGAAACCGCTTATCTACGCCTGGTTTTCGTTGAAGATAGGCGTTTTTTTGTTATCGGCCCAAGCATCAAATTGAGTAAACTGACAAGTTAGCTCTCGGGGAAAATATGCGAGAAAAAGAAAGAGAAGGGGGCTAGGATTCGGGCGATAAATTTTGTGACGGATCCAAGGCTGGCGCTCGTTAACAGGGTTGCTAAATATTCCTCCCGAATTTCAGCCCGTCTCGAGGGGTGAATTAAGACGCTTCAGCTCGGGCCTCGGCAAACTTGGTTCATCGACATAAAAGTTTCGGCGCGAGATAGGCCGGTGACATTGGGAATCGGGAAAGCGAACATTTATTTGTCTCGTGTTTACTTCATCAACTAGTGTTTGTTATCAAGTATCGCAATGGAGATGTTGCATGTGTAAGGAATTTGCGATTTGACTGTTGATTCACATGTAAAAGTTCGCGAGAAACACGATGGTCCCACTGATTTTCTCTGAAATCAACTCCCAAGCTCAAAAAAGCTCTCAAGTCAAGGCCAAAATGGAGGGATATCCCACGCTATCCTATAAGAGTCCACCTCTACATCAAGACAAACTCTCCAAGCAAAGATAGGGAGCAAATACATTGACAGGGCTGCCTTGTTTTCAGTCTTAGAGTCCCCAAATAAAGTGGCAGCCCTGTCAACGTATTTGCTCCCTATCTTTGCATGGAGAGTTTGTCTTGATTTAGAGGTGGACTCTCAGGTAGACTCAAGGTAGGTACAGAGTTTGCGAGAGAAATAGTTCCTATTGGCACAAACACGTCCATTTGTGCAATGCCGCCTCAGAATCACAAAAATCTTAAGAAATCACGTCGCATTCACTGGAAAGGTTGAGGTTGTCATTTGAAGGAATACGGTAAAAATAAACGGTGAATCGTAATAAAAACAAGGCATTTGACAAAAAAACAAAACTCGCTGGCACGTGAGCGCGGCCACCAATCCATCACGATTCAATATACTGTTGAATCGGAAAGGTGAGCCCGCGATTGCTCTGAACGGTAAAAATAGATAGGTCAGGAAAATAATAAAAAGGTTAAAAGTTATCCCCGGAGACATTTTTGGAAACAAGTCAATTGATCGAAATCTCTGAAGACCTCAGACGGAAAAATTGGGAACCCCTGAAAACGTGCGCATACATGTCTTTTTATCAAACCCTCAATGAAAAAAAACCCTTTTCGTTGAAATGCGTCCAATTATTGGCCCCGTCCAAAAACAAATTCATTTTATCGAAGCTATTTTGAACGATTCAAGATTACGATTCGCCCAAAGCGATTCCCTACGGTGAATTCTGTGAACGAAAAGCTTCAACTTAGATGACGCAAAAACGCACTGGTGCTGCGTCAATGTTCCCACCTTTACAGCTGTAGAATCTAATTATAATCGTTATTTACCCGCAGCGAATGGTAGCGACACGGCGCTCATATTTGCGCGACCACTTGAGACATCATAATTAATAAGGCAAATATTGATAACCTTGAAGAGTAAGGGCGGAACGAGATGGTGGTTGAGTGAGTTTGGCCGATTGGGAATCATTTGGCCTTGTTTCCAAATCGCTCGGATTTATCTTGTTCCGAATGGACAGCACTGGAAAAAAAAAAACACACATTGGATCTAGAGTCCAGACTCTTGAAAACATTGACAAGAAAAACGACTTTTGATTCAATCAGAGTTAAGCTTAAATCAAAAGGAAATCCACTCGAATTAAGAGGTTTGGTTCTTGATTTAAGCTTAAATCTGATGGAATCAAGAGTATTTTTTCTTGTCGATGTTTTTAAGAGTCTGGACTCTGGATCCAATGCGTTTTTTTTTCCAGTGAGTGGCACTATTTACTGGTTCCTCGAAGAAATTCAGGAGTGGATTATTTTTTACATTTTAGTTTATGTTATCGTAATCAAGAACATAGGAGAAAAAACAGGAAACAAGGCTGCAAATTACACGTAAAACCCCCGAGACGTCTCGGCCCAAAACTGTGCCATTTTCAGTCGGAAGAATAAAAATAAAATATAAAAATTCCAAATAGAAACCTGCACACTACATAATGGCCAAGAAAGTCAAAATAAAGAGAAGAGAGAAAATTGATAACATGAGGATCCTATTCAAAATTTTTATATTTTATTTGTATTCTTCCGACTGGAAATGGCTCAGTTTTGGGCCGAAACGTCTCAGGTTTTTTTTGTGTAATTTTTAGCCTTGTTTCCCGTTTTTCCCCCTATGTTTTTGATATCACCATTGTCACGGGCTGCTGTTTCAGAAATTTTTACCTACGAGGGGCGTTCAATAAGTAAGTATCCCCCCTCTCTAAAATCGATAGGAATGGACCAATTTTAAAAAAAACTTGGGCTCAAAATCTTCCTTAGGATATACTGAGTTCAACAAAACAAATCGCAACAAAATCGGACCATGTGTGGCCGAACGCGAGCCGTTTGAACGCGCCTAGGTGCACGCCGCTCCCGCCGAATCCGCGGAGATTTGAAGTCCGCAACAAGAGAAGAGCTTCTTTGCCAACGCTTCAGTCGTTCATCACTGACGAAAAATCAAAGAAGTTTTTGTAGAATAAGGTGCTTACCTCACCTCTCCACATAACCAGCTCGATCCAAGCAGGCCTGAGACTAATTGTGAGACTAAGAGAACAGTTTTTGGATACCGCGCCTGTAGAAGTCTTTCAATTGGCTGGGGATGAAAGTGTTGACAGCTTGTTTGACCTCTTCCACTGATTCAAAATGAGTTACCCCGAGTTCAGATACTAGATACGGTAATAAATGGCAAAAAAGACCACCATGTATTCCCCTTTCTATAATCTGAACTCGGAACGTCACTGCGGATTGAGTACTTTTTTTCACAGACGACAAATATAGGCTTTGCAGTATAGCTCAGATTGTGCGACTTAAAATGATTTTTTATGTAAATTTTATAAAACTTGTATAACATAAGGATCGGAGCGCAAATTGAAATAGAGTCGCAATCTTTTGTAGTTAAATGGCAATTTTATTTGACCAAAAAATTTCAATATTTTACATCATTTAATCAATAAATGCCGATTTTATACGATGAACGATCAGACGAAAGATGGGCAATTTATTTCAACTTAATAGCAATAAATTTCTTTAACAGGAGTCCCTTCGATTAGTAGATTGGCAACATACACAACAATCCGATGAGATCGCAACAATTCTGAGTTTTTCAATATGAAAATATATGTACTATTATTCGCTCACTAAAGAAACAAGGAGGGTGTCACTGGTTCTCCTATGAAAGTAGATGCTGTAATGGATTAGCGTGTGAAAGTGGTCCCTCATTACGAATTAATGTGCCTATCCAACTTTATCACAAACTTTCTATGCTACTTGAGAAGCGACACAATCATGAAAATATTCGTCCTACATGGGAATAAAAATTCACACTAAATTAGACCTTTCATAGACCGAATTCTGGCGAATTAATCTATTTTTGATTTAAAAAAGCCCTATGTACATATGTATACCGATAATTTTTTCAGGAGTGCGCAACTAACCAATTGTTACGAATTGACTGCAGCAGTTTTCATGCAACTATGCCAAATCCAGCCAGAAAACGGGACTTTCCCGGCCCACGAGACGACTGGGAAAGACCTTCTATGGACTAAAAAGCCCAATTCATTCATTAAAAAAGTCTTACGTACAAACGTATAAATTAATTTTTCTGTATTGTAAAACTGACCCATAGTTACGATTCAAGCGTGGTAGCTGTACTATCACGATGTCAAATCCCCCCGAAAAAAGAGATTTTCCTGGCCGCGAATACCCTAAAGAAGAACATCAATAGACTAAAAAACCTCTACGTAAATATAAACACCGATTAATATTTCCGTAAAGCGCAACTGACCCGTAGTTACGATTCAAGCGCGGCAGGTTGAGTGGCACGTTGCAAAATCTACCCCGAAAAACGAGATTTTCCCGGTCGCGAGACGACGGAGGAAAACAGTGCGGGAGGGGCGAAGCGCCGCACAGTGGAACGGACCAATGGGAGATATCTACCTTAAAATTTTCCAACTAAAAATGCAAATTTTTATGTTTATTTCGTCATGTAGCGACTTTATCGGGTGCTTCTTGCAGGGGATTAAACGAGGAAACCAACGGAGCTACCTTATAAACATTTAAATGTTGAAAATCGAAGCTTTTTAAGCTGTCCGACCTTTGGAAACTCTGGCTCTACTGTGCGACGAGGCGAGACCGTCGGGAAACTGGAAGCCTGAGGCCGGCGTGGCGGCGCGAGGGCGTGGATCAATAGCCGCGGCGCAGGCGGACCCGCGAGTCGGAGGGGTGGGAGCGCGCCCCTGACGTCGACCGCCGCCCCCTCCCCCTCGCGAGCCACCCCTCACTGCAGCTACCCCCACCCCCGCCCCAACCCACCCTTCGCCCCTCCCGCGCGCTGCGTTCGTTGCGTCAAGTACACAGAACGCACTGTACCGAGCCTCTCATTACCGAGGCCGTTACCCTCGGTCGAGGCGCCAGCGGGCTCATAATTGGAATTGATGGACAAAGCGATAGACAAAGAAGGAAATGGGAAATTGAAGCGATCCTATTGGTTGAAATGGCTTGCTCTTTAGGATTAAGTTGGAAAATTATGAAATACCTAAAAAAAAATTTCCCCCGAAATATTAAAGCACTCTAGACTAAATTTTACCGCTTTTAGCAGAACGGAACTAAGCCAGCTGGCCATAGGCGGTTCTAGACCTTCATGTTTGGGGGTGCCCAGAGGTGGAAAATGTCGGAGACCGGCCCCAAAGGGGACGGTCGCTCAGGGGAGGCCTAATTTTCGGCCCTCAAGTTTTATCCTATTCCTACCCTCCTTTCTCTTTTTCTCTCCTTTCTTACTTATAAATTCAACGTAGAAAATTTTCAGCAAAACTTTCCACCAAAACTACATTCTTACCATAAAAAAATCAGTAGAATCTTTGTAAAACACGGCTATCAATGTTAATTCTGTTTAAAACATTTTCAATTAATTGCTGGGATTTTTTTCCAGTGTGAGCGAATACAGAATCTTTAAAAGCAGTAATTTGGTCTTTTTTAGATCAATTTTCAGATTTAAAAAATTCATGAAATAAAAATATTGCCAATTTTTTGCGCTTCATAATACGATTTTTACTTGACGTGTTTACTGTTTACTTGCCCGAAGGCCACTTTCACGGTTCCGGTAACCGTACTTAATTTTTGCTTGGGGGTGCCCGGCACCCACTGGCACCCCCGTAGAACCGCCTATGCAGCTGGCTCACTATTGAAATTGATGGACAAAGCGATGGACAAAGAAGGAAATGGGAGATTGGAGCGATCCTATTGGTTGAAATGGCTTGCTCTAGGGAATTATGTGAGAAAATTATGGAATAACTAATGGGATTTTTCCCCCCGAAATATTAGAGCACCCTGGACTAAATTTTACCGCGTTTGGCAGAAAAGAACCAAGCCAGCCGGCTCACTATTGAAATTGATGGACAAAGCGATAGACAAAGAAGGAAATGGGAAATTGGAGCGATCCTATTGGTTGAAATGGCTTGCTCTTTAGGATTAAGTTGGAAAATTATGAAATACCTAAAAAAAATTTTCCCCCGAAATATTAAAGCACTCTAGACTAAATTTTACCGCTTTTAGCAGAACGGAACTAAGCCAGCTGGCTCACTATTGAAATTGATGGACAAAGCGATGGACAAAGAAGGAAATGGGAGATTGGAGCGATCCTATTGGTTGAAATGGCTTGCTCTAGGGAATTATGTGAGAAAATTATGGAATAACTAATGGGATTTTTCCCCCCGAAATATTAGAGCACCCTGGACTAAATTTTACCGCGTTTGGCAGAAAAGAACCAAGCCAGCCGGCTCACTATTGAAATTGATGGACAAAGCGATAGACAAAGAAGGAAATGGGAAATTGGAGCGATCCTATTGGTTGAAATGACTTGCTCTTGAGGATTAAGCGGGAGTCTCTATATGCTGAGAGTTAAGACAACACCCCCTCATGGAGTCACAAACGGGAATAAAGATTACACAATTTGAAGGTTTTTCGTAATCTTTGATCGGCTCATTCTCAAATTCCTTTCTCCGTTCCTTCTCTCATTCCGTTTGTTCCCTGCCAAACCCGTAATTCCCCGGTTCATTTTAGATTATAACCTTTGCAATTGGTGAAAATGCAATCTTTATTCCTGTTTGTGACACTGTGGAGGCCTAAAATACGGTAACCAATCAGGAATGAATTCACATTGTCTTAACTCTCAGTATGAAGGGACTTTAGGAATAACTAAAGGGATTTTCCCCCCGAAATATTGAAACACTCTGGACTAAATTTTACCGCGTGTAGTAGAAAGGTAGCAAGCCACATCAGCTACTGCCAAATTTAACTGGGCAATTTAATCTCTTACAAGAGAAAATTTGAGCGGATTCCTTAGAAAATTTTCAAGCATTTGCCTCGTACTAAGTGGAAAATTCTCTGAAATTTTCACAAAAATCCGCACAATCATTTTCATGTAAAAAATTAAATTGCCTTTGGTAATAGTTGATGTGGCTTGGTGCCTTTCTACCTAACGCGGTCCAATTGAGAGTGAGATTTTCTGAAAATTTAAAGTAAAGCATCCACAAGATTCCTTAAAAGTCGCAATTTATCTAAAACATTATGACCGAGCCCGAATAATCGTGCGGGCTGATTTTTCGAATCGATGGACGAAGCGATAGACAGAAAAGACAGGGTTTGGGTACAGGTATCGGGTTTGTCGTCAGACAGACAAATTATAATTTTTCACACTGGAAAAAAGTATCGGGCTATGTAGACGTACCGTCCATCCCGGGTTCAGGACCGAAACTTCTGGGTGCTATAGCTTTGCTTGCTCCTCTGAGCCCGGAACGCAGACGGTATGTCTATATTGCCCGTGAGGTTTTTTTCAGCGCTCGTTCAGCCAAGGGAAGAGGCTGAAAAATCACCGAAAATCATATCATTCTCAATTAATAGTGCCTCATACCATACGTCACTCACAACAGCCTGCGGCATGCCAAAATTTAATCAAGGACCGAATTTCAATCTGGTCCAGCTACCCTTGGAACAGGGGTGAGCCGCTTTCGCCTTGGGGCAAGCCGAGTGGAAAATTCGCGGCTGGTCAGAGCCCCCGGCCCTGACAGGCTCATGAATTAGTCAGTGAGAAAGAGTCATTTCTCTGCTGTGCAAAGGAAGAACGCCGTATGGACACTCAAGAGTTGCCAATTTTCCCTCAATAAAATGTTTACTTTTAAGGATAGTTATGAATATTTTCTTTTGAAATTTTCAAAAACCTCAGCCGAAATTGTGAACAGAATTATCTGTAAGAGTGGTAGAAAAATATTCACAAGTTTTATCAGGAAATCTCCATTTTATCAAAGAAAATTTGTCAACGCTTGAAGGTTTGTACGGCGTTTTTCCGTAGCACGGCAGTACGAGTACTGCTGCCTGCCCAATGTAATAGCTTCAGCTAGTTGTTTATTTTCCGTCGACAGAGTTCTCAGCTTCAAGTAAGCAAGCTAGCCTCTAATAATATGAATAGAACCTAGAAAACGGGAAGTATTTATCGATGGTGAAACTCCCAAAGCACGTATCTCGGTTTGCAGCGTCGCAGACTTCGTGTCATACTTTAATTTTTAACAGGAGCACTACACAACGTCAATTCTTTAAAACCTCCTCGATTTTTCCTCTATGCGTGAAGGAAATTATGTGAAAATTTCATGGAATAATGTTGATTTGTTCTTCTTCACAAAAATAAAAAGGAAGCGGAGATTTTGAAACACCGTAAACGAGATACGTGGTTTGGGAGTTTCACCATCGTTATACTTGACCATCATAGAGAGGGCATATTTATTTAGAAAATGCATTTGGCTTGAAATAAGTGGTGTAGAGGCTAGATTTGACATAATTGTATATAAAAAACCTTTTAACAGATTAAGGGTTGGAGCTTAAAGAGCTGAGACATCGGCCGAAGACAGATAGAAGATTTTTTTTCTTCCGAATTTATTTTTGGGAAGTTTCCTTTTTGATAAGCAAAACGTGAGGAAGTTGCATAAAACAAGCGAAACCTCTCGACATCTCCTGTGGGAAGATTGCAAGTCATTTCCGGATCTTCTGGTATCCCGGTTGCGTCTCTGCCCTTAGTTTTGAACATGCCCCAATCTAACATAAATCCCCGTCCTAAACTATAGCACATGTGTGTTTTTTCAAAAATCTCAATGTAGACATATCCAGTTTGCTTAGTTTCATCGGTCGACCTGTTGCTTCATATCACCTCAGAGGGTCCGGGTCCACAGACGCGGTTAAAGTCTCTATTGTCACCAAATAAAGCCCTGATCATACGATCAACATTTTCGTTCATATGTTAAGGGTATTTGTCAGATTACACCGGAAATGATGTAACGACATGTCCATCAATCTTTTACAGCCTGCTAAATATTCTTAGACTGATGTGATGTGACTGATGATAAGTTACAGTAGGATCAAGCTTAGACGGTGTTAAACGAAAACCAATAATTAATTTCAACCATAGACAATCTGCTAAAATGATACGTCTTAGTGCAACGGGAGGCACACCCTTTTTTGATGAAGTAACTTTGATTGCTAAGTAACATGCTAAATGGATTGCATTTTACAAAAAGAAAACATAAGCATTCCAATGTTGCTAGGATTGTGTAACTTACATTCTTTGCAAAAAATGACTGAGATCATGAGAAAAATTAAATTTACAAAGGTAATTTTCCTCCTAAATTTATAGTTTATTGGGGGTTAAGATAAAAGTTGTTTAGATGGTCTGTTTATACTTGCAAGTTGAAAAAAGTTGCACAATCTTAGCTGCATTGGAATGCATCTAGTTCCTTTTTGCAAAATGGAATCCAAATATTACAGCAAAGAGGAGTAAAATGTCAATGGACACAATCACTTTATAAACACTTCGAGCCAAATTTAAAAAAAAAATAAAAAAAAAATGAACTTAACTTTCATAATAATAAAAAAAAAACTCTTAAAGCTGCACATTTTCCCCTAAAAACGAGACAAACTTCTTATTAAGAGCAAGAAACAAAGTAAGCAAGATAGTATAATTTCTTCAAATTAGGATACGGTTTACGAGCATTTTTTCGATGTTCGGGGGTCGAGGGTGCTCCAAGACGATGCCCAATCAAGGGTGGGGGACCTCGGTTACGCTGCACGGCCCTTAATGAAGCCGTAAAAAGAGTCGTAAAAAATTTCATACGCGTCTGAAAAAGGCGTTGATGGGGTTCGGCGTGCAAACAGAAATTCCGCCACTTCCGGCGGATATCTGGGTCAGCCTCTCATCGACATGGTGACCCGGTTGTCGGCGTCGACGGAAAGGAATCAACCCGAGGCATCGCATCCGCCGATCGATCTGCAGTTTTGCATCCCCTCCCGAGGGATAATTACAGTGCGTAGGAGCGCTGTTTCCGGTTTCCCATTTCCGGTTCCCGATTTCCGGTCAGCACCGAGTTACCGCGCGACCAGATGTGGCCGGGGTGGTGCCGATCAGTAACGATCCTTGCGGGACTTCCGGTCGGAAAATCGAAGCTCTTTTCCATGGACAAAACCTCTTTAAACTTGGATAATCGAGTAAATATTGAAGTTAATAATTAATCGAATATTCGAATTAATAAAACAAAATTAGCAGCTGAAACATTAAAATTAATAACTGGCTAATTATTTGGTTGGTATTATACATATTCAAGAGTGCGTAGGGGCGCTGCTTCCGGTTTCCTCTTTCTTATTTCCTGTTTCCGATTTCCTATTACCGGTTCCCGATTTCCGGTCAGCACCGAGTTACCGCGCGACCAGATGTGTCCGGGGTGATGACGATCAGTAACGATCCATGCGGAACTTCCGGTTGGGAAATCGAAGTACTTTTTCACGGGTAAAACCTTTTTAAACTTAGATAATTGACCAATTTTTGTCAGCTTGGCTCGAGATTATCAGATTTTTTTTTAAAAGTAAAAACTACCTTGGTGCCCAAGGAATAAGTCGTAAGCGGCTTACATAATGTATACATATCTTAACGGAGGACGAAAACTCACTTTTTTCTCTAAAAATGTTCAGCCCGAGACATAGTTAATTGACGGAACTTTGTCGCCACAACAGTAAATTGGACCGCGTTTAGCAGAAAGGAACCAAGCCACATGAGCCACTGCCAAAAACTGAACAATTTAATTTGTTACAAAAGAACGTTTGTGCTGAATCCTTCGGAAATCTTGAGCATTTGCTTCGTACTATGCAGAAAATTCACTGAAATTTGCACAAAAATCTGCACAACCGTTTTCATGAAAACATGAAATTGCCGAATTAAATGTGGCAATAGCTGATAAAACTTGGTTTCTTTCTGCTTAACGCGGTCCAATTATTGCAGGCACACCCTTCGGCTGTTTTGTAGTTCAACCCAGGAAGCTACACCTGACTTTCAAGATTAACAACGATTATAATTAAAAAAATGAAAATTCATGAAAATACCCAGGGCGTGGACGCAAATACATATGAAGGCACCAACTTCGCAGTTAAGAAATCACCATTTATCAAGGGTATTTAAACCTGGCAAGAGTCATATTGCGACTGAGATGAAGAGACATTTTTCTCCGCGCGACGAGGTGACGACAATTTAAGCTTCAAGTCTACAGCTGAAGGACTGTGATCCTTTAAATCCGCCCAAGGATTTTGAACCCGACAAAAGTGGGCGCAGGGGGCCCTCGTAAGCCTAGTCGAGCTGTGAAACGGCAAAACATTGTCGGGAAGGGGTGTTGCTAACCCCCGGGTCCCGCTTCCCAACCCCACGATGTTTGAAGGGGTGCTGTTCAACACAAGTTAAACATCATTGTTCGCTTAGAGGGGATTTTTAATCAGACGTCAACTTTATGTTTGCGACGTTCTCTCTTCGAAGAAAAAACCGATCGAATATTTCACGGGAAAAAATTGATTGCTGATTTAACAATTTAATTGTTGAAAAAAATATGTCCGACATGTTTCAAATGTACATTTTACAATAGTGGAAAGCTAATTTAACCACGGGGGTGATTGAATTAGCATTTATCTTACTGTAAAATCTGCATCGAAACATGTCGGACTTTTTTATTTAAATAAACAATTTTAAAATCAGCAACATAATTTTCTCCCATTTTTTTCTTCATTCTTTCCCTTGCTACCCCTATTTAATGTAAAATATGAACGTTAATACTCTATAGTTAGGGGTTGATTCCAGTATTTGTTTTTTTAATCAATGCGTCAAGAAACATTAATATCTTGATTAGGAGTTAATGTCAGGAATTTTTGTTGCGCTAGTCGTTTTCTTCGTAAAATTTTGGTGAAGAAGCATTTATCAGAATGCGTGAATTCGCGCGTTATCTATTGCTCTATTCATACATTTTTGCAAGGGAAGCTCAAAGCTTCTTCTTAGCTGAGGGAGTTCCCAGATCCAACTTGGTCGTATTTATGTGCTCACAACAAAAAATTCCTAACTCCGCCCATGGCTATCTCAGAATCAACAATAAATTCGATCTTAAATGGAGAATCTCCAAGCTAACTCTATCATTATCGTCACTCTCCTGACGTAAAACCGTACCTCAATTTTCACGTGAGCTCTGTTCCCCAAATAACGATACATTTTCCGGGGCTCATGCAGAATTACAGATGTACCCTTTTGTAAGAAAGGCTACAGTATGTCACGACCGAATACAGGAAGTTAATTTGGATTCGACGTCGGGAAAATAGGGTCGTAGCTTTGGAGCTTTAGAAGAAACGTGCTTTACGATAAATCGATTGATCTGCCATTCAAACCTATGGAAAAGGGTCGATTAACAGGGTTCGACACTTTTAAAATCGAGTCTTTAGCATAGTTTCAAATGGGGAAATATCCATAGATCGATCATCAAGGTGTTCTTTGTGAACAGCCTGATCATCGATCCTTCTCCATAGGTTTAAATGGCACATCGATCAATATACCGCAAAGCACGCCATGAACGCCGTTCCTGCCGCCAACCGTCATCCCAAGAGATGCACCGCGGAACGGCGAATGTCCTGACCTCCGCCGGAAACTTCCAAACTGTGGCGAGACGGGAACGATCGATTATCGATATTTCCCTATTTGAGGCTATGGTAAAGAATCGATTATTAAGGTGCTCGTTGCGAACATCTTGTTCAGCGATCCTTTTCCATAGGTTTAAATGGCAGATCATCAGGTTGAATGGGGATAAGGGAGCGTCCAGATTGATAGCGTATAGTCGGGTCCGGAGTGAAAAAGGCGGTCAATGGGGCGGACTCCGTAGCCGGGACCGGAAAGATGTTGACGTCACACCTGATGACCTGACCCGCCGAGAGAGTTAGGCTCCGCGCTTTCGCGGAACTTTTGAAAGTATGAAAAGGGGTTAACGCATTCGCGTCCGAGGAGCCCTATTCAACGGGGGATTCAACGCTCCATCTGCTCAACGTCGACGTCGAAACCAAGTCTTATTCCCGGTTTTATCAACGCTTTTTCTCGTGCCTTTCGTGTACCTGCACGAAAGGTCTTCTTGATTTGCATGAAAGACCGGGACCATCTACGGGATGAGGGATCTCAATACTGAAAAAGTCAAAATGACCGTTATTTTGCAATTCGAAACTAATTTAAATTTCAAATTCGAATTTCGTTAATTGCTATACATTAGTCACGGTAAGTTGGGCTAGGTACAGATCACAATGGGTACAATGATGATTAACAGATCAGTTTGTTAATAGACTAGTCAGGTTATCACAAATTTTCTTAAGTTTTATCAAATTATCTTAGGTATTGAAAATTATCTCAGGTAAAGTACAATTTCTGACTTATCTGAAAAAACACTCATGTGCGTAGGGAAACTAATTAGGAAAATTTTTTCTATCCCTAGCAGTGGCGTAGGGTGCTTCGATATATATATATATCGATATTTCCTCATTTGAAGCTATGGTGAAGAGTCGATTATTTAGGTGTTCGTTGCGAACACCCTGATAATCGATCCTTTTCCACAGGTTTAAATGACAGATCAATCGATACATTGCGAAGCACCCTAGATGATCCCTAGTTTAGCTGCACGTATTTTTGCCAAACGGAACTATGTGCATTAAGACATGAGCCCTGAGATCCATAAGAATATATGCATAGCAGAGCTCACTTCATGATGTACATAGTTCCGTTCGGCAGAAATACGTCCAGCTGGACGCCCCTGCGATGCGACACCCACCAGGGATTAAACCCTCCGAATTCCTGGTAGATAGAGCTTGGAAAGCTTCCTCGGAATATGATCCGCAGTAATATTTTTAAACGTCTGGATTACAACTTATTGCCTTTCCCATTTTTTTTTTTATTGAAATGATGTGAGGATACTAAGTGGAGCAATAAAGCTCCAAAAGAACGCAGAATGCGCTTCCCAAGAAGAACTTTATTCCAAGCCCTCCTACATTTGAGGAATAAACCGGGCGGTGGAAAGCTAAAGTGTTTCCCGGAAAAAAACTGGGCGAATGTTCCTAGGATGAGGGGATGCTCGATCCCACAGTTGCCAGATTCCGATTCAAATCGACATAATTCCTATATCACTCAATGTAAAAAATGAAGAATTTTCAGCCTCATCTGGTAGCAATGCTCGATTCTCGTAACGCCGGGTCTGAAATCCACCGACTTTTTCGCTTGATTTCTGAGCTTTGGTGTGGGTTGAGGGAGTGAGGGTTCCCTTCCCGGAATCTCCAGGTGAAATGCCCGTATCGCATCCTGTCGATCATCTAAACAAATGGCGATGAAGTTTATCCCGAGAGCTTCATTTCCCGTCCTCATTAGTGACTTCTGCTTCCTGCCTCCGCGGTAACGTGACCTGCGGTCCGCATTTCTATCTTCTTGGAAAGCGGGTGTTGGAAAATTAATAGTAGAACGCAATCGCTTCCATAGAATATCGTCGCTCCTCTGACAAAAGGATGTATCGCTATTTTCAGATGAGGTCCGGAAAGCATGAACCGCGTTTAGCAGAAAGGAACAAAGCCACATCAGCTATTGCTAATAAATTAAACCGGGTAATTTAATTTTTTTACAAGAGAACGTTAGCAGTGGCGTGGCGTGAATAATCGATTATCGATATCTCGCCATTTGAAGCTATGGTAAAGAATCGATTACTAAGGTGTTCGCTGCGAACACCCTGACAATCGATCTTTTTTCATAGGTTTAGATGGCTCAACAATCGATATATCGCAATTCACGCCACGCCACTGAACGTTAGTACGGATACACCGTTGAAAATGTTAAGGAATTTGCTTCGAACTATGCAGGAAATTCACTGAAATTTGCTCAAAGGTTCGCACAATCGTTTCCATTTAAAAAATTAAATTCCCAAATCAAATTTAAAAAACGGAGGCTTCCTTCAATAAAATTCTCCGGTCAGACGCCTCTGAGCCCGGTTTCTCAAAACTTCATTTTTGCACTTACTGCTCTCTCCACTATCACGGCATGAAAAATTACCAGAGAAACAACTGAAAATCGTGCAGAGACAAGGTCTACTTCGAAGATTAGGAGAATTCTCGAGAATGGAGTTGTTGCATGTGTGCGGAATTGGCGATTTGACTGTTGATTATTATGTAAAAGTTCGCGAGAATCACGATGATGCCACCGGTTTTCTCTGAAATCAACTCCCAAGCTCATAAAAAGCTCTCAAGTTGAGGCCAAAATGGAGGGGATATCCCACGCTATCCTGAGAGTCAACCTCTACATCAAGACAAACTCTCCATGCAAAGATAGGGAGCAAATACATTAGCAGTGATGCCGTGTTTTCTGTTTTTGAGTCCCCAAATAAAGTGACAGCACTGTCAATGTATTTGCTCCCTATCTTTGCATGGAGGGTACACGGAGTTTATGTCCACTTTTTTTACGTCTACAGACTTTTCGTCCACAATTTTTACGTCCACAGTTCTAAAGCCCACACTATTGTTAAGTCCATTACTTAAACGTCCACTGAAGTCCACAAATGTAAAGTCCACTAAAATCAAATTCAAGCGTCATATTTTAGTCCGTGTGTAAAATTATATTGACAATATCGAAATGAGAAAATTAAGAGAGAGTGAAGTGTTGTTATCGTAACTCATATTTTAAATGAAATGTTAATTTCTTCTTTTGATTCATCTTTTCATATTGTCTTTGGTAAATACTTGGTTTCATTTCCATCCTTGAAATTTCCGATATAAAATATGCCTTAAATGTACATTCTTTTTTTTTAATGAAATTGATTACTTCATTTTAAAAACATTTAGATTTTTAAAACGTGGTCAATATTTGTAAAACCTTTTCCAAGCAATGGCATCGATATGAATCTCAATGAGCCGTAGTTGTGATGAACGAAACTATACAAAAATTAATAAAAGAGGAAAAAAACTAAGAAGCACGCAATTTTTTGTGTTTAACTTATTTGTACATCGACCTCCTTGAGTCAATTACGTCCAATTTTGAGCGTTTGGTTGCGCTTACACCACGCTGCAGCACAGTAAAAGTCCAAAACATAAAAGAATATTATTGAATGCTTTGGAAATCATTAAATTTGACACGGAACCACTATTATATTTACAAAAAACACATTATGTTTTCCAGTAGTACATATTTCTTTTTCATCAGTTTAAAAGGGAATAATCCATGCAGAGAGTGCAAACATTTCAAAATCATGAGTTGAAAAACGCTGACTCCGCGAGTTTAAATATTAGAGCCTAACACAGAGAGGAGCGGCGTGTTAGCAGCGCAGAACGCGAACTGGCGCCTACAAACCTAACAGGATACTTCACGCATTGCGCAACGCGTGAAGTATCCCGTTAGGTTTGTAGGCGCCTATGCGCGAGTCACGCTGGTTACCTGCCGCGCCGCAACGCTTTAAGCAACTATTTCGCGTAAGAGGCGTTGCACAGTATCCTAAATGATTGAAGTCGCACGAAATAACTAGTTAAAGAGGACTTTCAATTTTGACTGCATCTGTTACTGAAACATATTTAATTTGGCATTGGAGCGTTTCTTAGGCTCCCGCTTTGGTTTTCATCTTATCATATCTGTACAGTGTACACATGAACATATGTTTTTATCTGCTCTTAGAGTCTGTTCTCTTTCATGACTTGATTCATGAATGAAATGTTTTTAAGAATGAAGGTAGTAGTAGTATGCATTTATTTTTGAGGTGGTTCCTGTCATTTAAATGAGAAGAAAAAAATGTGGACATAACATGTCCACAATTTGGACAATTTTGGACATTTTCATTGTTGACATTAAATCATGTGGACTTAATAAAGACTGGACTTAACGTTTAGTGACATAAATAGCGGTGGACATTTATTTAATGGACGAAAGGTAGGTGGACATAAAGTCCTGGAAGCGCATGGAGAGTTTGTCTTGATATAGACGTGGACTCTCAGGATAGCGAGGGATATCCCCTCCATTTTGGCCTCAACTTGAGAGCTTTTTTTGAGCTTGGGTCTTGATTTCAGAGGAAACCAGTGGCACCATCGAACTTTTACATAAGAATCAACAGTCAAATCGCAAATTCCTCACACATGCAACATCTCCATTCTCGAGAATTGGGCTGCGTGGAAGCCAGGGGGCGCACCGGCGTTAACGACCTGTTAAACAAGCGCTCATAACTGGTTCAACTTTTGTTTTCAGCATGAGTTCCCTCTCGTCGAGTCCTTGAGCCTCCGCAACAACCGCTCGTCTCCCAAGTCGGCGCGGCGGCTAGCTTTGAGCTTTGAGCTTTGAGCTTCAGCTCGGGTCGAAGCTCGATTTTTCAAGCCCGCCAAGTTTCAGCCGAAGCGTGGAGGGCCACGTGTGTGTAAACAATCCCGACCTTGCCGTTTTTCTCCTTTTCTCCACCCCCCCCCCCTCGCCACCCCACACTCTCTCGCGCCTTTTCTTCCTTCTTTTTCGCATTCGCCAAATCTCCCGCCGACTTCAAACGGATGAACTGCCTATACCTCCGGTCGTCGGGTAATTCGATTAGGCGAGAAGTGAAATGAAAATCATAGCGGTGAGCTTTGAGTCGGCTCCAATTAGGCGAGCTGTGTTGTCGGATTTACATTCAGAATAACGCACGGTCCTTTCCACTCCCGCCATTTTGAATACGACCCCATAACGGGGAGAGTTTTTTTTTCAAGTTTGAGGTAGGAGCCGTTTGTAAAATACATCATGCTCAAGGGAGGAAAAAGGGCTTAATCTGTCTTAAGGGGTGCTTTATAATGTGGAGAGAAGAGTCAAAGGCTGCGTTATGTAACGCGCTTTGAAATTTAATCTCAACGCGTTGTTGAAAATTTGGGACGAAAATTCGATTATAAAATGGCAGATATATTCATCCAAAATTCATAAAATGCCAATTTGAGGGTGAGGGTCTGAACAGAGGTTGAATTGAAACAGCCATGCTGAAAGAAGATGGTACCATGGACCAAGTTCTCATTTTATTGCCCAAATAAAGTGTGATGGTTTCACGAATTTTTTTGCTCTCGCACTTTTTAACAGGATAGTTTGTGAAAAATTCGTCTGCCGTTCATTGTGCCTCTTGTTAAGATAGTGCAGGGACTTTTAAATTCCTCCTCACGTCAAATGTAACTACCAGAACAAAAAATTGCGTGCCAAAATTATCTTACTTCATTAAAAAGACACACAACATTTAAGGGCTCCTTCCTTTCGATGGTTATGCAATTTCAGTTGCGTTAAGTTAGAGACTCACGTCATGCCCTCATGGCTCACTGGACCGGGCAGGGAGGAGTAGAATACAAAGAGGGGTCCCTCTCGTCTGAGCAGAACCTGGCAATGAGATCGGAGTCACTTGCATTCCAACGATGTCCGCGCAATCAGATCAACCCTTTCGTTATTCCACCCCCTCTTCAGCGATCATCCCCTACCTTGTCTAGGTCTCTGACTGATGTTGCCGAACTGTGGAAAATTTTGTAGTTAGGGTTTACAGTCGCATATTAATTTTATTTGTTAATAATAGCAGCGTGCTCATTGAGGTAGAATCGTTATTTTGGAACACTCATCGTGGGTAACATGCGTTGTTGTTTTTATTTAGGAAAAATGAAAGATGGAACAGAAATAAGTTTCCACAATATACATTGTGATTAAAAGCGGCTCTAGCCGTAGCACACCACAATAAAATGGGCAATGTAAACGACTCTCGAGTAAAATTTAACAGCGTGACTTCGGAAATAGATCCTTGTCAGGGAGTATAATGCTTTGCCTCCAGAAAATATTAAAAATACAAATGAGTATATTTTGCAAGTATCCAAGATTTCAAGGTAGATTGGTACTTCCCACAAAAATTTTTGAAATCGTAGCGACTTTTTCCTTCCATGATTTTTCATTTTTATCTGAGTACCAAAACATTTTTATCCTTCGCAAGTATCTGTCTCTGAAGTTATTCTGTTGAATTTTCCTCGAGATTCATTAAAGTCATTTATATGATGCTACGTTAAAAATATCCTTGAACCTCCCTTAATCACAATGTGAACCGTGTCGAGCCTCATAAGAAAAGGAGTCGCTGAAGAGAGAAGCATTAATACGACCTCAAGTGATATAACACGGGGATTTTCAAGTGTATGGGACACAGCAGGCGCCTTCACTTTGAATTGTTAGGCAACTTTTGACACGCGTAGAGGCATTTTCGTGTGATCGACAGCGAACAACGCTCAATAACATAATTTTGAATGATTATCACAGGAGAATTCGCCTTCATTCTGAGGCGTTAGGCAACGATTTCCACACAGAGAGAAATTTCAACACAAAATTTTCGTTGATACGGGAAGTAAAACACAAATAAACCTTAGACTTCGGTTGACAATTTCAGGAGAAAATATCAGCTAGTTTTCTTGTAGAAATTTAATAAAAAACGAATGGTGAATACCATTGTCGAAATTGGAGGAATGCATTTTACCAGTCTCTCCATTTTTTTCTGCCCTGAATTCACCGCAAACTTTGCCGATATCAACACAAATTGGGCCGAGTTTAACAAAAAGGAACCAAGCTACATCAGCTACTGCCATTTAACTGGGAAATTTAATTTTTTACGAGAGCGCGTGTGTGCGAATTCTTTTGCAAATTTGCAGGAATTTTCTTCGCATTGTGCAGAAAATTTAAAGGAATTTTCTTCTCATTGTGCAGTCAAATTCACTGACATTTGCACGAAAATTCGCACGACAGTTTTCATATAAAAAATTAAATTGCCCAATTTCTGGCCCTAGCTGATGTGGGTTGGTTCCTTTCTGCTTAACGCGGTCCAAATTTGTGTCGGTTTGTGTCTCACCTCCTATATTAACCAAAAGTAACACAAGAACACAAATATTTGTATCAGTGTACGCCGTGCGCGTAGCAGAAGCTTTGTCTAGGTCGTCTCTTGGACTGTTGGGGTAGGTTCGGTTCAACTCACTATCAAACTTTTCAAAACTCACCAATTTCCCCTTAAGCTCCAACCATCGCAACCCAACCAGAATCGACTTCCCAATGGACACCCCCCCCCCCCCAAAAAAAAAACGCCATGACGACAACCACGACGGGGGCGACGGAAGCGATAAAGCGAGGGCGGTCTGCAACTCGCGGGCCCCTCCCCTCCCCACCGGTGGCGGCGCATCCCCAAAAGCCCCCTCCCCCGCCCATCGGGTCTGGTCGGAGGGTGCCTCCGCGTGTCTAGACGCAGTCAGGGGCTCCCAGACTGGGCGTCCCGACGCTATGCCTGGCGCCGCGTGGTCGCCGTTTGTTTAGGACCCGCTGCTGCGTTGCCCCACTTCCCCTTCCTCGGGGTGACTGCCCTTTTCCAGTCTCCGCTAGGGGCGTTTTTCCAGTCTCGGCTAACTCCACCATCGGAGTATGTACCCAGGGTCAATACATTTTGGAGGCCTTGCACTTGCAGTCTGAAGGCGAAGATAAATTTGGAGGTCAATGATGTTTGGTGAGCAGCTTGTTGCGTAAAAAATCGCTTAAGGATGACTGGTGAATGACGGAGTGTGCAATTTGCTAGGCGAGTTTTTGCATATTAGGTTGAGATCGCAAAACCAGTCGCTCATCTTTGTTCATCAGTCATCATCAAGCGAATTTGAGCGTTGACTTCGGAAATAGTAACTTTTGCACTGTTGGAAAGATAGCAGTGCGAGGTCTCTGAATACCAGTGGCTAGGCGTGAATGATCGATTATCGATATTTCCCCATTTGAATCCGTGGTAAAGAATCGATTATTAAGGTGTTAGCTGCAAACACCTTGTTAATCGATTCTTTTCCATAGGTTTAAATGACGGATCAATCGATACATCACAAAGCACGCCACGCCACTGCTGAATACTCTGTCTCTGGGCCCAGTAGCCTTACCCAAGCAGCATAGGCTGCAATGAATTACGAGCGCACGGTAAAATTCTCGCTATGGCATTGGAGTGTTGTGTATGTTGCCTATCCACGAATTGAAGGGGCTCCACTTATCGAATTTTTTTGAAAATAAAATTAAATAAGTTGTGAGTTTCCTGCGCCTGAGACATGAACGAAGCTCATTCTAAAGCTCTTCTTAAAATCGGCATTTATTGACCAAATGACGTAGAACTCCTGCCAAATGAGTTTGCAGTTGCCAATTTTTCACGCCATTTCGCCATCAATTTTCGAGGTTGGCAAAAAAACGTCGTCCTTGCTGCAAAAGTAGATCATTTCGGGGATTTGAAACCTAGATCGGATGCCGTGTGCCTACTTGATTGACACACCGATCAGCTTGCTTGCTATTACTAATAATTTTGATGCAAAGTTTGAAGGATTCGTTGAAAATCGTGAAACAAAATTCCAGGCAAACCTTGCGAAAGTGCCGTCATTTAAACATTAGTGTTTTATAATTTATATAACTTGATTTAAATTTCTAACAATGGCAACAGCGCGCCAGACACTTGCAGGCGAAATTGCATGCAGTTCGATCGTTACTGCATGCGTGCAATCCTCTCCGAGTGCAGTTTCTTTTTTCCGCAAGATCCGCAAATCGTGTCGCTATGTTCTCATATTTTGAACCAATTGGTGCGGTATGAGCCAACTCATAAACCCCCAAAATCTGGCAATATTGCTCCTCGTTTGTTGACGATACTCGAGTTCCCCTCTTGAGTGGTTTTTAAACTGCATTTCGGTAGAAAGTTCAACGACTCTAGACACCTCGCTTACAACTCTTGACTCCTTTTCCCATCCCCCTTACTGCCGGTGTCGTTTCACATTCTGAGAGGCCTCTTTCGATACTATATAGATTTTTTTCCAAAATTGTGCTTTGAATTATGCCAACAAATTTGATCCACTCGATCTAACGTCCATCAATAATCGGCCAGTTGCGCTGGTACAGAATCGTGTTTTAATGGTTGATTCTTGTAAATCAGCTAAGAACGATAAGATGTCCAAACGGCAACTCTCTACGTTCAATATTAACCAAGATATCAAGCTTTAAAAAATTCGGTTTATGACGTCATCCACCGCGGTAGTGACACCCTTGGTTTCTTCCACCATGCATTCATCCGAGATTCACGTTGAGTAACCAGGGCAAATGTGCATGACACCGACTGAACTCGAAGTCTTGTTGGCGCTAATATGCGTTTCACGCCAACTGACCGACTGCACTGCTTTTAGCGCAATGCGAGAAGTATTCATGCAGTCTTGTAGGCGCTAATATGCGGTTCACGCAGACCGCACTGTTAGGTGCAATGCGTGAAGTTTTCCCACAGTCTTGCAGGCGCATATCATTCATTCGAGATTCACGTTGAACATCCAGTGTAAATGTGCATCACACCGACTGATGAAAGCAAGGTGGAAGGAACTGAGAGTGCCACTACCGCGGTGGATGACGTCAAAAATTCGACTTTTCAAAGGGCGATATCTCGATTAATATTAAACGTAGAGGGTTGCTGTTTGGACAAATCTGTTTATTTTTAGCTAGTCTATAAGAATTAAGCATCAAAACACGATTCTGTGACCAGCGCAATTTACCCCCAGTGTCACCCTTGGTTTCTTTCTCCTTGCTTTCATCAGTCGGTGTGACGCACATTTGCACTGGTTATTCAACGTAAAACTCGGACGAAAGCAAGGTGGAAGAAACCAAGGGTGTCACTACCACGGTGGACGACGTCAAAAAACCGATTTTTTCAAAGCGTGATATCTTGGTCAATGAACATAGGAAGTTGCTGTTTGGACAGATCTTACTAATTTTAGCTAATCTACAAGAATCAAGCATCGGAATACGATTCTGCGACCAGCGCAACTGACCCATTGATTATTTGATGGAGTTTCACAGGGCCCTAATATAAGCTCACAGAATGGATGTCACGGTTAAATTTTCACTTAACATTCTGTCAAATGGAGTTAGGATGAACACGACGGTGAGGCGTGATGATCGACTATCGATATTATCCCGTTTGAAGCCATGGTAATGAATCTATTAATACGGTGTTCGTAGCGAACGCCCTGACAATCTATCTTTTTTTTATAGGTTTGAATGGCACATCAATCGATACATCGCAAAGCACGCCACGCCACTGGATGAAAAATTTAACGTTAGATACATCAACTATTTCCAAATTCAATGCACCATTAGGTATAAAGCCTTTTACATGCTTTTCAATTTTGGCTGCCACCAAAAAAATAAAACCCCAGTCTACTCGGGTCAAAATGGCCACTAAACTGGTTTCAGTAGTCTTCAAAATGGAATATATTCTTTTTACTGAATTTTGATTGACAAGTTTACAAGTTTCTTGGGAAGATTAGGAAAATATCGTTTAAGACTTAGATACCGAAGCCGGGTCAAATCTTGGTCAAATCAAGCCGCGTGGCGTGCTTTGCGATACATCGATTTATCTGCCATTTAAAGCTGTGGAAAATGATCGATGAACGAAGAGTTCACAGCGAATACCTTAATAGTCGATTCTTTACCATAACTTCAAATGGCGGAATATTGATGATCGATCATTCACGCCTCGCCACTGCTACACAGATAGAGGCTTCTACGGATGAGCCAGAAGAAGGTTCCTTCCCCTCGAATAATGGGGCCGGTACATACGAACTCAGGACGGAGGTCTACAAATAAATCCTAGAGAAAGAATCAGACATCAAATCGGAGAAACAGATAAAATCGAGTGGTAACACAGCCGAAGATAAGAGAGACGTATTTGGGCCTCGTCTCGTAAGTTTACTTCCAAAACTGAGCGACGCGAAACCTCATCGCCAGCGAAGAGCGGAGCATTGCGAGTTCACGGCTCGCGCCATCGCGCCTTCAATTTTGCAGACGCAACACGGACATCCATCAAGTACGAATAGTTGTATCTCTGCGCCGTCGTCACCGGGCATCCATTCCCTTGATCTTTTTCCATGTCGTATTGGTTCCATCTGTCTCGTCGTTAGTGGTGCTTCAAGAGTCACGTGAGTCACATACCTGGGGAAAGGACAGAACCGTAAAAATCCTGGTAACGAACTGAAAACTGGAAACAAATACTTAACTGAAATTTCAGTGAAGTAATTCATGAAATTTTACAACGCTGTGAAATATTTCATATTTTTTAGAGGCTAGAGTATACAACCCTCACTCAAACACACAAAAATAGAAGAAAGTTACAATAATTGTTACATTTTGCGAAACAGAACCGGTATTTTTCAATATCTAAATTTCTGAAACATGAAATTTTTTACATGAAATTTCATGATTTTACTCTTCATAAAATTTTGCCACTTTGGTCACGAATAGTTGCAAACACAATACTGCCGTACCAAGGAAGACCGCCGTATGAACATTCGAGAGTTGCCAAATTTCCTTTGATAAAATTTTTATTTCCGAGGAAACTTATGAATATTTTCCCTTAAAATTTTTAGGACTTTCCGGTGGAATTGCAACAGTGTTCCCGGGTGCTCCGTGTGCGAGATCCGTACGCTCTACCGCTCTCTGTGCTGCTATTGGCTGAGCATCATTCTGTGACGTCACGCGCACGGACATTTTAAGATAGGGAAGCGTTTTTCCATAAGGTTTTGGTCCGTCCGCGGTCCGTGTCAGTATAGGGAATGTCCGCGCGGTACGGATACATCCGTACGCTTTGGATCACTGAATTGCAAGCAAAATGATGTGAAAAATTGGAAGAAAAATATTCATAAATTGAGCAAGAAATTCCTGTTCTATCAAGGGAAATTTAGCAACGCCTGAAGGTTCGTACGGCGTTTTTCCTTAGCACGACAGAAGAGTCGGGAGAAATACAGGAGCTCTCCTTGCCAAACGACGCTTTCATATTCGTGCTGAAAGATATTGACGGATCGGGAGGCGATGGAAGAATTTATTAGCGAGTGTAATCTTGTTATTTTTAACTGAAACTGAACGAAATCACTAAACATCGACGACGACGACGGAGGGGCGAGGAAAGCTCGAAGATTGTTTCTGTCATGGACGGGACTACGCCAGGAGCGGCGGGAAATCGATGGAAGGGGAAGCCTTACGTTTTCTTAAAACTGACACGAATCTCCGCTGCACGTGAATTAATCGCTTTGACCAACCGACTCGGGCCGGAGTCCCTGCAAGAGGCTCTTCTCAATGCTGCGGTCCTAAGGAAGAACGCCGTATGGACATCCGAGAGTTGCCTTTCCCCTCCTAAAATATTGATTTTTGAGCCAAATAATGAATATTTCTACTTGAAATCTTCTGGTACTTCACATCACATAGCGATGAAAACTCTTTGGAAAATTGAACGGAAAATTTCCGCAACTTTTCCAGAAAATTTGTATTCTACCGAAAGAAATTTTGTAACGCACAAAAGTTCATACGGCGTTTTTCCTTAGCGCGGCAGTGTAAGAGGCTCTTGTCGACGCTACAGTGCCAAGGAAGAACGTCATATGAGCCATTGGGCCTTGCCAAATCTTCTTCGACAAATCACGAATTTTCAGAAAAATTTGGGGCAGCCTCACTGCCAATTTTCCAGAGGATTCCGTTCGTAAGTTGATCTAATAAAAAGTCTGAAAATTTCGATGAAAAAAATCATAATTTCCTCAAAAGTAAATATTTTCTGCGAGGAAACGTGGCAACATGCGAATGCTCATACGGCGTTTGTGCTTAGCACGGCAGAATGCGCCTATTGCACTTTTCTCGCAATACTCCCTCGATACACAGTATGTTGATTTTTACACTCTCCTCTCAGTAATAATTAACAAATGGACGGATTTATGGTAAAAGGAACTATAAGCGTAGGGTTTGCATGTCACATAGTTCCTTTTAGCATAAATACATCCAAATATAGTTCAACACTTGTCAAAAATTGAGCCATCTAAGATGCGATTACATACTAAACAAATCAATGCTGCTGCATTGAGGTGTAATGTATGTTGTCTCTTCACTAATTGAAGGGGCTTCTCTTATTCAACTTTCCGGCGATAACATTGAACTAATTTGATCGTCTAAACAACTGAAGGTTTAAAGACGGTAATATGTGCACTGAGTGTCATGGATTCTTAATTTTTATAATCAACATTTTCGATATTGTAGGTATTGTAAGTTTCTCCAGTTTTGAGTGACCTAGAGATTTGTTTTAAAATGACCAGACTCGCGTTCTATTTAATTTAGGGGTGGAGATTTGTTTATTTTCAGTGAAGAGGACTATATTATAAGTTGCTACTTTTTGTATTGTTCAAAGAATATTTCTGAAGCAAAAGAATTGCAACCGAATACCCTCATGAACGGAGGTAGCTGGACCTCTCTTGCTGCGTAAATCCTAATCCGTCCACGCAAAAATATAAACGTGAATCCTCCTTCATCCCCCACCCCCTATCTGCCCCCAAATAGAGGGACACGTGGCTGCGAGCGCGGACCCAGATACGAACAGCGGTGCCTTTATAGGTAAAAGGGAGCTCTCGCAAAAAACTCGTAAAACCGTAAACAAATATACCAGGGATCCGTCAACCCCGTCGCTCAAGTCGCCCCCTGCGGGGATAGCGCGTGGAGTACTCGGAATAGGGGGGCGCGTAGGCGGACTACCCCCAACCAACTACCCCCGTTCGCCAACCTTCGGCAACCCTTGTGTCGCGGAGAGCCTGGAAGTTTTCCCAGAGCTCTTCTCCCACCCGTTCTCCGATCCGAGCTACTGTGATTTCACAATTTGAAAATTTGTTACGAAATATCGGCGGGAAAAGTTTCGGAAAGAGTATCCCCGCGAGAAGCCTTAAGAAAAACACTAGCTCCGTTCGCTCCAAGCAATTGTTTGCTTTCCTCGACACGCGCCGTCGAGCCCTTGGAGACTTCCATGTTTAAGTCGAAAGCCAAAGTTCAAATCAGCAATTCGGTCGAATGCTTCGGCAAATATTGATATTAGTTTTTTCGATGATAATGCGAATGGGCGGTTGAGCGCTCTTTGCAGAATTTGGGATCAATTCAAGGGTGTTTTAAAGGTTTCGCTTGATGACATTAATCAATAATGTGTATGCTTTTGACGATTTATTTCGTTTTTCGACCCAACGCTCAGGTTTTAAGACGCATGGACACGGTAGCTATTCATTTATTCTCGCGAGTAAAAGTCGCCTTCAATTTTGGATGATACAAGTAGCATGACTCGAGAGTTCGAATATTCACCTACCCGTGTTCTCTCCAATGTTGCCATCAAGTTCGGAACGGGAAAATAATGCAGCAAGTAGAATTAGGCAAGCCATGATCGCCTACTGGCTACTTAACTTTGGTTGTATTTTCCGAAATTTACTGATTTTTCCTAGTCACATCAAATGGACGTCCCGGTTTTCCATCACGCCCACTTTTACAATTTTTCTTAAACAGCTTTCCAGAGCACATCTCATCTTTCCCGATCGTCTTAAGCACCGTCTAGCAGAAATACGTCTAATTTTTTCTGATGACAATGATTTTTCTGATATTTTCCGGTTTTTACTGCGGCGCACAGTGGATCGAACATGAAATTTTTGACTAAAACTGCAAATTTTGATGTGTATTTCGTCACATTTTAAATAAGAGGTGTTTCTAGAAGTAAATTTCTCGAGGAAATCAATGGAACCATTTTTAGAACCTCAAACTTTTGTATAAACGGAGTTATAAGCGTTTAAAGTTTCCAAATTTTGTCCGACCTCTCCTATTGACTCGATCGACTGTGCGACGTCAGTAACCCTATGGCATTTCATTCTTAGCCCTCGTTATGTTGTTGGAAAATTTGAGCTGATGACGTGTTATTTGGTGTGTTTCAGGAGGTGGCATTCATAAACCCGGCGAACGTGGTGTTCGTCTACATGCTCATCCGGGAGCTGGTCGACGGCGAGGCTGTCCGCTCGTGCGCCGAGCTCCAAGCGGTGGTGCTCACCTGCCTCTACCTCTCCTACTCGTACATGGGCAACGAGATCTCCTACCCTCTGAAGCCCTTCCTCGTGGAGGAGTGCAAGGAGAACTTCTGGAACCGCTGCTTGTCCATCATCGACTCCCTCTCCGGGAGCATGCTCCGCATCAACTCCGAGCCGGCCTTCTTCACCGAGGTCTTCACCGAGCTCAAGGCCTTCGGCACGTCCCAAGTCCACCAGGTCACCGCCCCGGCTTGACCGGCCCCGACCCCCAAGCCCGAGGCCCCGCCCCCTGGGCCCCCGAGGCTCCGCCCCCCGGAGGCCCCGCCCCCCGCAGCCCCCGTCCTCGTCAAGATCAACCTCGCCAGGGTTTCCGACCAGTTCACTACCGCCCTCTAGCCCCGCCCAAGGCTCCACTCAGCCTCCTTCTAAGACCTTAGATGCAAAATTTCATTCAAATTTATGAAATTCAATTTCACAATGGTAATTCGTATAAATTTCTGAAACTTCGTTCCTATTGATACGAGTCTCAAATACGAAAGGCTCCTGTTCATTAGTATTTCTTGATAGCAACTTCTTGCAAGATATTTTCAGCTATACAGAGTCGACTGGAAAATTTAAGAATAAACCAAATGCGAGGATATAGGATCTTTTCTGAGCATTCTTCGGCGACTTGAAAAACTCGTGTGGTTTGGCAATTCCATTTATCCGGGGAAGTGGTCAACTAGTCATGCTGTCGTGCTTTCCTCTCGTGATGTTCTTGTTGTGATCTATCAGCTGGACGATTTTGTTGAAATTCCTCGAAATTTTCAATGAATTTTTTAAAATGAAGATATATTTGGTTCGAGTATTCATAAAAACTCTGCCAACATCGGTTAAGGGCATCATCGTGCCTACTTTTATTCCGCACGTGTGACAAACGAGGAAAAGAGAAACAATCGCAGAATCAAATAAAGGAAAATGACAATACATGATTGGTGTCTTTTTTATGTTTCACGGAAAAAACTATATAGTGCTGAGCACTAACTGTTTAGATCAAATGGAGCCCGCTAGTATGGCAGTAGTGCTGAGCCCTAAAACTTTAGGGTACAGCCCTACAGACTGTAGGTCTCAGCAGTATTGCCGTATCAGCTTGCTCCATTTGATCTAAACAGTTAGTGCTCAGCACTATATCGTTTTTTCCGTGTTTTTTTTTTTCTCGAGTTGCATACGCAGTCTCTGAAATGAATGTTTCGCATATTCATAATTTGCACAACATCACAAAATTTCACGGAAATTGTCTATCTTTTAGAGACACCTCCCATTTTTAGCACCCTGACCAGAGGGCAACCCTTTCTAAAAGGAGGTCAGCGCGCGGTTGTAAGCGGTCGTACGTGAGGACACAGCGAGGGGTTGATAAATGACTTTTGGGGACGGGTCGCCCGGGAATCGGCACCCGAAAGCCACAACCATGCAAAACAGCCCGGAGACGGGGTGAAATCGGAAGAGGGGGGGAGGGGGGTCGTGTCGCGTTTGACGTGTAGAAATGCGGACAATGGTATGTACATCGATTCCGAAGTCGTAATAGCGCACGGACGATGCGGATGACGTCATGCCGGGTCGCAACCCGGATGTTTCCGTCACCAGCCGCCAGGTGGCACGAGGGTCGGGAAAATAGAGCTGGAATGACATGGATGATTATTTCGAAATATTCTGGATTGATGCTCATTTCATCATATCGTGAATTTTTAGGGGTGCTCCCTGGGGGAAGTTTACGGAGAACCCCACAGTGAATCCCTTTAGAACCGCTACGTGTCATATCACGGGGCGTTCATAAATTGGACGTAGTTCTGCTAAACGGAACTGTGTGCATAAAGACATGAGCCCTGACACCCATAAGGATACAAGCGTAACAGGGCTCACGTCATAATGCACATAGTTCCGCTCGGCATAAATACGTCCAATTGTGCAATGCACTTTTTTGGCAATTCGACCCCTCCTCCCCCCACCTCTTTTTAACGCTACGTAACGTAACGACAGATCCCCTTAATAATTACGTAACACTCTCCGGACCCCTTCCCCCTTAAGATTCCGAAAGTTGTGTAGACCTGTCTACACAACTTTCGGGATCTTGTGAATCTTGTGAATCTATCGGGATTTTGTGAATATAATTATTATAGCCCAATAAAATTGAGAGTATTTTCAATGCCAGTGTGACGAATAACGTGGAGGGAATGAGGATGACACGTTTTGGATTTTGTGTGTCTTTTACCAATATAGAAGGTTACGAAACGCAGTTACTGACCGCTCCTCTCCCGCCATTGTAACGCAGGTTCATGCACCCTCTCCCTCCTCATAGCGCTGCGTACTTTATAAACGCCACCTCGACGGCGAAAACATGAGCAATTCAACAGATCATGCTCCAGAATATTACGACTTCTGTCAAAGCCGTCCGCCAATATATGGGCTTTCCCTCCGAAAATGAGGTCGAAGATTATCCTCACCGATTTTTCCTGCGCAAAAGGGCACGGCGAGCATCCGCGAGGAGCATCAACAGATTCGCGGACGCTGAAAATCTTGGCGCGCAATCATATTCAATTAGCGTCGCCCCCACTCCATTCGCCCCCCACCCTCGTGCCCCCCTGTGCCCCTGACGAGCGGGATCAATCTCGACCCCCGAACGAAGACTTCCACCCCCCATCCCCCACCCCCGACCCCCCGACCCCCCGCTTTTCCGTAAAACGGCTCCCGTCCCACTTCCCGTGACCTTTCCTCATTTACGATACGCACCTCGCTCCCCGATGCGTTTCAGGCGGGGCGTATGCTTTTGCTCCACAGTAATTACCCCCCCCCCCCACTCTACACCTCCTTCCCCCCTCGTTCCCTTTTAACACCCTTTAACGGACCGGACTCACCAGAAAAGACTTAGTCCGGTGATGATGCACTGAAAAAAATATAGTAGCTTTGCCCAAACTCGGACACAGTGAAACCAGTATAGTAATAAATGCTGGACTGTATGGTAGTATTTACTATACTATGGTAAGTATCAACAGAATTCTGGTGAATACTATCACGATTCTGGTAAATACTAACATAATTCTGGTTAATTTCACTAAATGGTATCAGTGTGTAAAAAATCAAGTAGACTTATAGTAGATGTTACCATACTTTTTTATCAGTGTGAATCCAGTGATGTAGATATAAGTGGGGGTGTCGGGGGTGTGGATCCCCTTATGACCCAAAAGTTCGTAGGGCGAAGTCGTTATCAGCGATTTTTAGGTCTGTTTTAAGTTCGGAGCCTCCCGTGAAATTTTGACGGCTAAGCCACTTAATAAGTTAACACACATGCTTCCCTGCAGAGGGACTCAGTTAAGTCAACTTAATTTGCCATAAAGTTTAGATTGTAATTAAAAGAGGTGTAGGCATGAAGGTGGTCTTCAATATCCATCGTGTGAAAGGACAAATTTTACGAAAGTTGAGTAAAATTCAACGATATATTTTGGAGGTATATCTTTGCTAAGAATTATAATGCTTTCGCGCCGCAAATACCAAATAAAATAGAAATACATGATGTAATTTTAAGTAATGTGGTTGGTATGGCTAATATTTAAAATTGGCCAAACCCGCTACACTATTTTTAGTACTTGTAATTTTTTGTCGTGACAAATCATAACGACCTGGAAATGTGTAGCAAGGGTCTATTTCCCGGATCAGTCTGTTGAATCCACTCAAATTTTGTAAAAGTTTTTTAAAGGGTACTTCTCATAACATTACGTTAGAGGTCACCTCGAGCCCTCCTTAATTGCAATTTAAAACTACGAGGTTCCCCCACAAGGAAGGAGGTGATCAAGGAGCGACCACGAATAGGACGTAATTATGCTAAAAGGATCTATATTCCACGCAAACCCTATGCACATAATTCTTTTCATCGTAGATACATCCGATACTGCTTTAAGTCCTTTCGACCTTGGTGGAAATTTGATTGATCGGTTCAGAGACACCTAATCGCAGTGCGAGCGCTTAAACAGTCGGTAAACACGCCTACCAGAGTCGCGCGAATCAAACAACGATTACCCGCAAACAATGGTCCGACCCGACAGTCAACAAGGGACCTGCGTCTTTCCTCGAACAGGGAGCCCTGTGGCCCTTTGCTCCCTGCGCCCTCGTCCCGCGATGATCATTAATGTCATCAGTCACCCCCCCCCCCCCCCGGTCCCGCTTAATCCCTCGCGTTTCGCGGCTAACTTCACACCCGCGCGAAATCGTAACTTCGACAACAACCAGCGCTGCCACGCGGGGAAAAACCGCACCACTCGCCTCCCGGACGCTTCCTCGGCGAGCGAGACTTCGCAGCGCCGTCTCATCCATCTGATCTCCCGGCGGCGGCTGACGTCACGGCTGACGGTATTAGCACCCGGTGCCGTTGCCAAATTTACGATGTTTAACGTGGAATTGATGCGGGTATTTTCACCGACTCGGCAACGCGACTGGGAACGTCGCGAAATTGCAGCGGGATGATGCGAGCGGGCGAATTACTTTCAAGGGCGACGTAATTTTGCGTGAGCGTTACGTCATTCGCCCCCGCCCCCGCCCCCACCCCACCCCCCGGTGGAGGATAAAATCCTCTTCCTCCGAGTGCCAACTCAATTTTGAGGTTGATTTAGATCGGGTTATCCGTCGCGCTGGATCACCCGGGGTGGGATTTTATAAATTTGGTGACGCTTTTGGAAGGGGTTGCTTACCCGTGGTGGAGGTTGTGAGAATCGAAACACGCAAATCAGATTCAGAAAAAGAAGATGGTTTTTCTTCGCCTTTTTTCTTGGTTAAGCGTAAACTTTGAATCAGTGGGGTCCCTCGAAGTTCCTTCATTTCGTCGGGTATGCAACTTGATCTCCGGAGAGTTAAAATGGTTGCCTGGGATCGAGAATACTTGTTAGCATGTGTGTGCGTGCGGTAGTGCTCTCGATTAGACCACTGGGCCAAGACAAGAATCAGTGAAATCACTCAAAGTTCCCTCATTTCTTTGGGTATGCAACCTGCGGAGATTCAAAATAGTTGCCAGGGGTCGAATCTACCTGCCGGCACAGGTGCACGGCATGGCGCTCTCCGTAAAACTGCAAGGCAAAGAACTAGCGAATTCATTCAAAGTTCCTTCATTTTTCCTATGTGCAATTTGATCGGTGCAGGGTTGAAATAGTCACCCAATGCGAAAGAAACCCGCGCCAATGTATAGCCTCATCTTTTTTCATTTTACTTTAGCTCTGATTTTGGCATAGACTTATGAAGCTCGATAATTGGGTTATTTGCAATCGTTTTGAAAGAAAATCCTTCAAATATTCTGACTGTCATGTCATTACAGACGGAAAATCCCCTGATATTTTGAAGAGGCACCACAGCTTAACTTCCTCGGATCAGTTGTTTCTCTAGTCCAAACTCGTGTAAGAATTACATTATCCTCACGTAAGAGAGAAAGTATCCTGCAAGAAGTGACTATAATTAATCGAAATGATTATAAAAGAAGAACACGCTGCGTGTTAAGTTCTAAAACGAGCACTTTTTGTGATGACAACTTTTAGGATTGAAACTATGCCTAAACTGACCGACTCCTCACGAAAGTGCAGAGCACAGTAAGGTCGCATGACCAAGTTGGTATGCGGATCATGTATCTTTAGTTGATTGATATTTGCTAGGGGGAAAAATATGAAATGACAAATTTTACTGCCAGACATATAAAAATGATCGAAGAAAACATGTTGGTTGACACACGCGGGACCAATTTTTGGAGATTTGCTTTTTAAAAATTGCAAGCACCCGATGAAATGGAAATTTCACCCGGTTGTAACATAATGTAAAGTTTGATTTTTTTAGTTTTTCATAAGGGAGATCCTTCAAAGCGGAAAGCGAGACGATGAAAATACGCTCTTTTGAGCCGAAATGCAAGCACGTATCTCTCGACGTCCTAAAATTTGTGAATAGTTGAGGTTAAATTGTTAAAGTGCCACGTATGTCTGGTCAAAAATTCTGCCTCATCTTATATGAGAAAAATGGGAGGGAAAAATAATGAAGTATTCAAGGAACCACTATTAAACATATGGCACTCACTATGTCAGTTTGTACATATCGATGGGCAAAGTACGAAACCACGTACCTGCATTGCGATGTTTACTTTCTTCTAGGAGAAACAAGCCAACTTCACAACTTGGAACGTATGAAGAATACTCTGCTGAGAGAGATCAAAAGTCAAAGAAGTTTTTAAGAAATTACATTGGCTAATTCTCCAAAGAAAAAATAAAAAATGACACGAAGCTGAACGAAGAAACGTGGTTTCGCATTTTGGCCAACGATATACTATTACCGCATGCATATGTTTCAAAGCAAGGCTCAAATTTCATACACTGCAAAAAAATATATAATTAATTACTAGTACAGTTCATTGTTGTTACGTACAAAAGATTTATTTTTCTACAACTTGTATGACTAATTTTCTCGACCAATGGGAGGGACAGATGTTCATTTGTAATGAAAGGGCTGAAACGAGAAACCATATTTTTGCAGACTACCAACCCGTTAGTTCCGTTTCAGGGACTTGATAACTTGGGCATGGGTCACGCGCAAGGGACTGCTCCCACCTCCCACTCGCCTGGTCAAATCCCCTCGACTGTAATGGACAGAAACGTGCTTTCCGAGTGATTAAACACACCCTCACACACACATCCCCCGACGAGGATTCCTCTCATTGGATATTCCTCTAAGCTCATTTGGGATCGCTTTAATCCCTTGTAATAAGGAAACTATACCCCACCGATACTGGATAATCAGATCAGGGGTTTTGCAATCTTGAATTTGAGATTTCAGGTTTAGAACCACGAATCTGTGGTTTTGAACAGTAATTAGGTGCATAATCGCCGAGCGAAAGATGTCATCTGGAAAAACAGCCTCACCTTTTGGAAATAGAAATGTCCGCGGTGATAGTCGTTTTTCCTTGGAAGTTTACACTAAACGTTCCGCGGCAATATTGAATTATGTCTCCTGAGTAGGTAATATCTTAATGTTGATTGGAAGATCACTTTCAATATTGCCGTGCGGCCTTGGGGATGTATATGTTGAGGCAATATTAAAACAATATTTTTTGTTTTTTTGCTAAGTGGAGTGCACGCAATTGCCGCACGATTGCATTTTGAAAAGAGCGCCAAGTAAAGAACAGGCTGATTCAAAAGGCTTACACCACTAGCGCCAGGCATTACACCTATATAACTTTAGTAAAAATTGAGACAGAGCCTTGAAGTTTTGTGAGTGATCCTCAGCAGTGAGGAGGCGTGAATGGTCGATTATCGATATTTCCTCATCGGAATAACTATGCTAAAGAATCGATCATTAAGATGTTCCTTGCGAACGCCCTGTCTATCGATCCTTTTCCGTGGTTTAAATGACGGATCAATCGATATGTCTCCAAGCACGCCACACCATTTCTCCTTAGTCGAAACAAACGACTTTTTGGAGCCCCTAAAATTTCAAGGGGATCATCCTGAAAAGGAAAGATCACTAAGGGTTCTAAGGGTGGTGCGAGACTTTTAATCACCCTGTATATTCAGTAATAGCCATCAGCATCTGTCCTACACATTGGTCTTTCAAGAAAAAATACTATAACGTAGTTTATTCAGTGGTGAAGAAGGGATTGACCTCATCAGCTCAAAGCTGATAGATGAATCAGTAGCATATTACTCACAGAATTAAGTTAAATGACTGATCTTTGAATATCGTAAAAACGAGATCTGTCCAAAACGTTCTAAATGTGAGCTGTAACGTCATCACCTTGAAAACACAATGGATTGTGTCAGTGGCATGGCGTGCTTCGCGATGAATCGATTAGTCTGCCGTTTAAACCTATGGAAAAGGATCGAAAAACAGGGTGTTCGCAACGAACACCTTGATAATAGATTCTTTACCATAACTTCAAACGAGGAGATATCGATTCCAACTAATCCTCGGATAAAAAAATTTACAAGAGTAGAATACTTTAAAATAAAGTTTACTAACTTGAAATTCCTATCTAGATGTCTTCTCATTACATGTTTGTGTGCAAATACGTTTTTGTAAAGTTAGGTTTAAGTATGACGTGTTTTGACGTACTCTCCTCTGTTACATCACAGATAGGTACATACACTCCTCGGGACTTACTTCGATTTCGACAACATTTTGCGATGAAGGAACCTATTTCTGGCTCATACATAGAGGCTCCTGTCTGCATGGCAATGGCGAGGCGTCAATGGTCGATTATCGATATTTCCCCCTTTGAAGCTATCGTAAAGAATCGATTATTAAGGTGTTCGTTGCGAACACCCTGTTAATCGATCCTTTTCCATGGGTTTAAATGGCGGATCAATCGATATCGCAAACCACGCCCCGCCACTTCTGCATAGGGTAACTAATGGTACATATTTTGTTTCTAAAATGAGCTATTAGAAGTGGTTCTTCATGGCACCATGAAGGGTTCCCGACCCGTGCCGATATTTGTACATACATTTTGTAATTAAATGTTTCGGAGTCTTCGATCAATGTATAACTTTTTAGATTAATTTGAATAATTACCTAGGTCGGAAGAGTGCAATATAGTTAATTTTAAATGATCAACGTATCTACGTTTAATCTTGATTATTAGGAATTACTTCCTGTTCCTTTTCGTTACATTTTAGTTCATTTTCTTTCCGCGCTGGAGTATTAGGTTCATTTAAACGCAACTTATCCCTGTAGCCTGATACATGATATTGAATGGATCAAAAATGCAGGAGAGAAGCCTCTACTTAAAACGCAATTTTACTGAGTTGTTTCATTTCTGAAAAGCTCCTTTATTTTTTCACGTCAAATGCCGCACTGTCTATCTGACGAAATTTTGCGAGAATTTCGCCGGCATAATGGATGAATTCTTCATTAGCATTTTCAGTAAAATAGTGTATAGCTATACTCCGCCATAAAAAAATCAATAAACAGATAAAAACAAGATTCCTCTAGAAGTTAGGTAACACTACAATTTATTACAAACGTTGACATTTTCTCGGGTAAAAATGAGCCAGTCTGACATCAGGATTCCACCCCAATGAAATTGCTTGAAAAAGTAGTAAAACAAGTCGGATGTCTACTGAATAACTACTGATGACTGTGATGTCCGATGATTACCAAATACAGAATGGAAACACTGGTTTCGGACTGACCTGACCTCGCGTTGATGTCATACTAACTTCACACTGTTGTCACACTGATCGTCTACTGATGTCACCCTAATTGCATACTTATGTCACCCTAATTGCATACTTATGTCTGGTAATTCCAAACCGATGTCACATTGACATTATAGACCGATTGTTTCGAGAAGCAGTAGTGTGGCATCAGTTTAACAAGGTCAGTGCCGCTTTTGCTGTACTCTATGTTGCAGTTTTAATTATCCCTTTGTAAGGTTCGCAACTTTGACTGCTCATTCCTGTTAAGCGACATTGTAAATACTGGCATGGTGTAATTAATTTTATACTTTTCATTTTTATTGTAAATATCAAATGATAGCTGCTCGTAGCATGCATTCCGCATTTTCTCAATGTATAAAAAATTAGGTGCAAACACTATCAAAATGTGAACTGCTATGCGCGATATTTCTGCACTATATCGTCTCCTGTTACCATTATTCACACCTACATTGAGACAAAAAATCGGTAAAATTACCAATGTCCCACAACTTCAACTTCTTCGGCAAATTTTTGTGTGTTTTCAGTCATTTTAAAAACTTTTCTCATGTACTCATCGATTCATAGTGTTTGACACTTTAAGAGAAAGTCAACAAACTACTGGGAACAGATCAAAAGTCCCAGTGACCGATATAATCTTGGGAAAACTTGGTATAATTGTACCGACTTTTTTCAGTGTGTGAGTAACTATTGTTTAAGTATACTTCCCACAATATTTTAGTTCATTGTTAATATCTATTTCTTAGTCTTTCACCGGAACCTGTTTGTTACTCTCATATAATGAAATTCGATTCAACTCACGCAACATCTTCGAGTCTAAAACGATGTATTGGACCACCAAAACAGTATTCATTTCACCTGTATACCGGATAAAATCCGTCATTTTTTATTTTAATTTATCAAGTAAATGTAATCTTACAATTAGTTCAGTGTCCTCCCTTAGAGAAGAGCTAACCTTGTACCACTTTTAGGGCCGTCCTAGGATTTTAGAAGGGCCTCCGTTACCTTCAACCCTTTCGGCCATGGCTATGCCCAGTATCTGGAGATTTTCCTTTCTGTCATAAAACTCTTTAGTTAAATGGATTGTAACTTTACTTTGTTTGTTCTTTTACTAATTTTGTATTTTGTCCGGCGTCTCGACGTCTCGTGCTGTTAATCTCTGCGATGGCTTAGACGGAATTGTGCCAAAGGTCAAAGAATAGCACAAGATTTACGTCAAATCATAGTAATTTAAGATTCCAAATTCACGAGTGAACACGGAAGCAAACACGCAAAAGAGAAATGAGAATTTGAGCATTCAAACGATAATTTTAAGTATAGCCAATTTTAAAGTTAGTAAAGTAAAATGAGATAGAAGGTTTGTCTAGCAAATTGAAACGAGTTCTCCTCGTGAATATAACTCGGATAAGCATGAACGACGTGACTGTTTAAGCAAAAGTATTGAAGCCTTGCTGATCGGCTGGACTGAAAATTAAGAAAAGGCGTGACCTTATCAATTACGATGAGT
Source organism: Bemisia tabaci (assembly GCF_918797505.1). Classification (NCBI taxonomy): domain Eukaryota; kingdom Metazoa; phylum Arthropoda; class Insecta; order Hemiptera; family Aleyrodidae; genus Bemisia; species Bemisia tabaci. The sequence continues at coordinate 53,890,309 of NC_092797.1, forward strand.
TAGAGAAATTTTTTGTTGTTTTTAAAGTTTTAAGCCGAAAAGAGGGTTGAAATTTTCTCTCATCATTAAAGACTGAAAAACTCAAATTTGATCAAAATGCGAGTTTACTTTAGAAAACATTGAGTTACTCGGCGAATCAAGCTGCCGAAAATTTATAGTGAATTCTCCTGTAAACTGCAGTTTTCTGTTGTATTTCATGTGCGCTGTGTAGGCAGAAGTTTCCGTTGATATTTAATAAGCACTGTGAAAATTGAAGAGCCGACTTTATTGCGTACTGATATTCTTCAACTGTGCAACATTATAATTTCAAGTAAATATGTTACCATTCTTTAGTGACTCCTGTTCATCCTGGTTCCGCGATGAGCTTAGACAAATTCTATTTTAAGTATGCTATCAAGAGTTACCACTACTGGCGAAAATTTTAATCCGTACAACACATTAAAATTTACCTGAAAATATAATTGCGCACTGTTGAAACTCGTACACGGTAAGTGTTTAATTTTTTCAGTGTAACAAAATATTGGTCCAGAACGTTGAGTTCTATCGTTTAAAATATGGGCCATCATATTATGCACTAAAAATTTGCAAATTTTTAGTTTCATCAAGTTGCATGGACATCCTCTGTGTTGTAAACATTCTATTAAGGTTTTTGGGTTTCCCGGAGCACCGCATAAGTGACTATGCCAGGTTTCTTCATTTTTGTTAAAATTAATATTAAATTAACCCACCCTATTGATTAATTTCCATTGTGTTTAACACAAATTTAATTAATTATAGAATTATTTAGCGTATATTTATATAAGATTTGTAATTTCTGTTCAAAAAATTATTCCTTTTACTTTCTTGTTTGTATTAAATTGTGATACTTGATGAATATACTGTATATATACTGATAACTATATCTCTTTATTTCTCGTTCATGGCGCCTAGTGCAGTTACTTCTGGATTGCGAAAAAAAATAGAAGTTCAAAATGTCACTGTTCCCAAACGGCAACCGTACGACTTAATAAAATACTATTTTTGCCCAAATTTGGATTAGATTTATCCATTATTATTGCTAAAATAAAGTGGGTCCAAATTAAAAACTCAACTTTACCTCAATAAATTAAAATTCCATGCTGAACGCGTTTCGAGGCCTCGAAACGCGATTAGTACGGAATTTCAATTTATTGAGTTATAGTTGAGTTTTTAACTTTGGACCTATCTATTTTAAATGTGACATCAATGTTTATGAGTCTCGGCTTTCACAGTTTTTAACATTATCATTGCTGAGGCAGATCAACTCTACGATGAACATGTGATTTTTATGTAAAAAAAAGTGTTATAACACCGAAACCGCGCGTTCAAGTGAAATGTGCCAATTAATTTTGGCTTTTGAGGGTAAAACTTTGCTCTGGAAAAACATCACTGTTTGTCAAAAATACAAATCAGATTCAACTGAAAAATTTATCGCCAATTATTTTTTAATTTTTATTAATTTATTCCTTTTATTTGGTCCTGGGAATTTCTGAGTCCTTACAAAAGTATATTGTCACACCAATAGGACTTATTTTCCACCAAATACAGCAGAGAATTTTTCAGTTTAATTTGTTTTTTATTTTTGACCAGAAAGGTGGATAACCTCCACATTGTGACTTAAAACTACTCGAGAGGGTCATAGAATTAAAGTACCGGAGTTGAGGGGACACTGACCTTTTGATCAACTATTCCAGTCGCAAATGGAACGAGGCATCTCTGTAAACGACGCGCAACCGAAATCGTGTGAATTTTTGAAAGGTGTAGTAAAACTATTTTCCCTCTGTTATAATCATGGAATCGATTTTTGTTGAACAACCCGCCGGCTTCCGTAGACAGAGAACCCCTGGTAAAAATTGGCTATAAGAGTTGCGTTTCAAAATACCATAGGAGTTCTTATAGCCGACTAAAGAAGGCTACAGAAAATCATATAGCTGGCTGTAGAATGCGGAGAAAATCATACGGCCGGGCTATACGAAGCTATAAAAAATTATGCAGTCGGGCTATAGTTCCTATCGCCGGGCTTTACACTATATCGTCTGGTTGTTCCTTTTTCGTCATCGGTTATAAAAGGCTATAAGAAATTGTGTAGAAATTCATGTGCTTTGGAAATCATCAAGTTTGATACGGAACCACCTTAATATTTACAAAACACACATTATATTTTCCTTTAATGCATATTTGTTTTCATCAATTAAAATGAGAATAATCCATACAGGATGTGCAAACATTTCAAAATCATGAGTTGAATAACGCTGACTCCGCCAGATTAAATATTAGAGCCTAACACAAAGCGGAGCGGCGACGCACTGGCGCCTACAAACCTAACAGGGATACTTCACGCATTGCGCAACGCGTGAAGTATCCCTGTTAGGTTTGTAGGCGCCAATGCGCGTTTCGCGCTGGCTGCCCGCCTGCCGCGCCGCAGCGTGTCAGGCGCTTGAAGTAATTTTTTCACACCAGAGGTATTGCACAGTATCATACGAAACTGAAGGCGCTCTAATATATTATGAATGGCAGGCATCCATCAAAAGTACGGAGCTTTCCTCGCAAAATAAATCAAGATACTACGGCCCAAAAAGAGAGCAGTATTCCAAAAACTCACTAAGTCCTAGCATCCGTAATTAGTAACGTTTAGCATACACTTTATCGTCTGGCTGTTGCTTAGTCGCCATCGGCTATAAAAGGCTATAAGAAATTGTGTAGCCGGCTATAGAAGCTATTGGAAATCTTACAGCCGGCTGTAGGTCTATGGTATTTTGGAACACAGATTCTACTGCCAATTTTTATCAGGGACGAATTGGATTTGGATTGTATTGTGAAATCAGAAGCCACCATTTCTGGCTCATCCATAAAATCACCTGTCTGTATAGAGGAACTGATGGCGCATGTGTCGTTTCTGAAACGAGTCAAAAATAGTAGTTCTTCATTGCAGAATGCAGTTCATTTAATGAAACAAGACTCAGTTTAGCCAGGTTACGAGAGGTGCCACTCGATTTAGAAAACAAAAATTTAAGGAGCTGAATGAACATGAGTTTACTTAATGATTAAAAGAGTTTTATAAGAATGACTTTAAAATAGCACCTTTAAATGAAAAAAATTAGGACGCGAAAATTGGATAAAGTGCGAGGGATTGAGACGATTTGCCATATCATAAAATTAAAAAATATTAGTCATGCAAATTCTAAAGTAGATTTGTGTTTACCTTAAAAAGTGTCAGAATAATGCAAATGTTCGGTTTTGTATTTTCTTTTTTAAAGTGGCGAATCGTTGTTATCCTGTGAAAGGACCTAGTTGTAAAATATTACACCGTTTAATGACACTATTTAGTGAAAATCGTCAATTTTATGCTTCTACTTTAGAAACCTCTTCAAGCCTCTCTCAATCACGATGTTAATCATGCGAGACCTCCCTGAGAAAAGTTGCAGATCATTATCAAGAAACAACTATGGCCATTTCGGACTTAAGAGTGCATCTCTCAAACTCTCCAAATTTTATATTTTTTATTAATCCCTATTGTTTTGCATAAATTAGACACAAATATCTAAAATAATTTGGTTTCAAGTTGGTTGAATCTCAAAGAGTTGTAACATATTTTGCTAATAAACGTGGATACCACCTAGTCAGATTCTCTTTCGATTCAGGGATGTAGGTAGATTGGGGCGGATTTTTCCCTATAACGTCTTGCCAAATCCTGCAAAAATCCGTACAATCAACGATGTGTCATCGAGGAAGAATCGGCTTGAAGAAACAAAATTGACAACTCTGCCACACACTCGCCACCCTTGCGGAGGTCAAGAACTTCATAACGGCCGAATAAAATCCCACGCCATGTTGACTCTCAACAGAGTTGCCGCCTCCAGAGATGTAATCGATATGTCCTCAGCCCTCATCAATTACATTCTTTCAAACTCATGGATTTTAAATAAATCTTGAACAGCCTTCAATAATCAAGATTGCCGTAATGACAAAATTCCAAGAATATCTGCAGATAATCGTACAGGTATAGAGCCCCCTCCTCCATTTCGGCTGAGTAAACACACAAACACGAAGCGACGAAGCCCTCCGTCGATGAAAAAGGTAAGTGACTTTGAAAAATAATAATTACAATTGAAAAATCGGAGAAATTTTTAAAACAAATTGAAAATCTATAGTAAATAAATAAATGAATAAAAATAACAATAATTGACGAATAAAAATAATAAAATAATAATTGGAAAATCGGTGATTTTGGGCAACATTAAGTTCAAAATTTACTCGTCAGAAAAATTAATGTTAAATAATGAATTTACATTTACTCAGCTCTAGTTCAAACTAGACTCCAATGACATTCTCACAAGCGAGTTCCAGTTCTCTTCTGGCGTCACGGCGCCTTCAATTTTTTAGATGCAACATGGGCATCCATCGAGCACGAATGGTTGTATCTCTGCGCCGTCATCAAAACGTGTTCTTTTATTTGCTCTTTTTCCATGTTGTGTTGGTTCCATTTGTCTTATTTTATTTGTAGCAGTGCTTCAAGAGTTACGTGAGCAACACAACCAAAGACAGGAGAGACGTGATCCGGTCCCATATTTTAACTTTTTATTTTAACACCTCCAGAGTGTAGCGAGTTACAGTTCACGCCTTGCGCTATCGCGCCTTCAATTTTGCAGACGCAACACGGACATCCATCAAGCGGGAATAGTTGTATCTCTGAGAAGTCATCAACGCGCGTTAACGTGTCTCTCATATTTGAAATTTCAGAAAAGATAAGGTTAAGTTGGCTTAAAATATATTATGATGTGTCCAAATCAATAGTAATTTTGAAAAAAGAGTGAAGACATGTTTTGAGATCTCTTGAGTGCACTATTAGAAGCACGTCTAGAAATTGGTATTTTTGGTCGGAACTGGCGTCGTGTCAGGGATTTTTTTTTAAGAATACCCCTAGAAATCCCAAGCCGGGTAAAATTGACCCGACCATCTTTTCCGAAAGCGTTGCATGTCGTGAACTCGAAGAGGGGGTGAGAAAGCGCCAGTATGTTATCAAAAAGGTGAAAATAAAAAAAAATATTTCTCACCTTCAAAAACATAGGAGTTACATAGATAAAACTTCAAAAACCACTAAAATCAATGTGTTTTAAATTGATCAATTTGACCCGACTTGGGACTTAACGTGCAAAAAAGCCTAGGGCATCTAAAAGTTAACTGTGGCGGGTCAAGCTATCGATTTCTGAAGCAGAATTGATAGTCTAACTCACATTCAGTGGACGATAAGCAGTATAGCTATCTTCAGATAATCGCCAATGACATTTCCGTGCCGAAGTTCGACATGCCGCTCAGGTCGAAATAATTTTCCTCCGAAATTTGGCAACAGGGCAAAATCTTTGAAAGACGGAGGCGTAGAGTGATCAAGTGGAAAGTCAATAAACCCAGGAAACGCTTTTCCGAAAAACCGGCGTAACAGTCGAACAGTGCGAAGCCGTAGCGTCGGGTAGCGTTTTCGGGAAACGTTTGATGAGGAGTTATGAACTCTCGCAGATGCCGCTGAATATAATTTCATTATATTTGCGCCCTGGATTTTCTCTTTAGACGGCTCTGTAAATTATTCTGATCTGAGTGCGTAACAGAGGCAGATCCGGCAATATGGCAACACTGGATTCCTTTCATTTAAACCCATGTTAAATATTCGATTCTTGCCGGAGCACCCGGTCCCTCCAATCGATACATTTCCATGGGTTTAAATGGAGTTTTAAAACAAAGTTGCCAATTTGCTGGATCTGCCAATGGTGCGTAAGCTCTGCTGCCTGGAGGTAAGCTGAAAAATTATTTGTGTCGAGCATAGAGGGTTACAATAGTACTATTTAAACCCCCCAGTGGTGCCTGAAGTATTCATCGTAAAATAAAGGCGAGACATGCCTTCAGTGGCCACTCTATATGGCATTAAAACATTAGGACCACACAGCATACAACTATTTTGACACTCAGGAGTTTTTTAGATATACCTCGTAAAATGAAGGCGAAAAATGCCGGCAGCGGGCGCTGTAGAAAAGTTTAAAATATCGAGGCTAGGCAGATACAACTATTTTGACACGTAGGGGCGCGTTAAGTATACGTCGTAAAATGAAGGCTACATATACCCTCATGAACAACCAGACGAGGATTGAAACGAAGTGATATTAACACTTCATGGCAGTTAGCAATTTGTCAATTCATACTTCTTGCTGGTCGGTAAATCGTTGTCTGCTTGAATCAGATTGGGTATCCGACTGATTTTTCTCATAAAATAATTTTCCAGCGTATTACATTCACATCTGTGCACTATAAGGAAAGGGAATATCTGAACAGAAATGCTGGCAAAGATAGGTTTTTTTTTTTAAAGAAAAATGTTCTTATTTGCCGCCTCACCTGATTAATGATGTTTGAACGTTTGGAAGTAAAGTTATTTTGGGGCTTTTAAACTATTTAAAATATTGACCTTATTAAAAGTCAACACAAGTTCCTACAATCGCTAGAGTCCCTTTATAGTGAGAGTAAAGACGATGCGAATCCATTTCTGATTGGTTCCCGTAGTTTAGGCCTTCGCAGTGTCACAAACGGTAATGAAGATTACATTTTCACCATTACCAGGTATATAAACCGGAATGGACCGGGAAATCGGGGGGAATGGGTTGATCAAAGATTACAAAAAACGTCCGATTTGTGTAATCTTGATTCCCGTATATGAGATCCATAAGCCGCGCTCTCTCAACTCTCTATAAAGAGACTCTAACAATCACTTTTATGTTTTTCTTGCTTGTAAATATTTATGACGTCATATTTAGAATGGGCTCTATGGCAACAAATAAATAAGAGCTAGTTTTACACGGAGGTACTTTTATCCTCTTCAAAAGGAGGAGAGGGTCCTAGACCGCAGAGAAAATGAAAGGACACACACATACGATTTCTTATATTCTTCACGCCTGAAGTTAGGCAACTCAAACGCATCATGACGTCACAGATGTTGTACCAAAATCGAGAGAGCCAACAAACAGCACGCCGCGAAATCATAGCACTGACAATAAGGGTCTTGTCTACGTTGTCATATCAGAGCAATAGAAACACCAAAACTTTAAGTGCCACTAAACTGACCCATTAGTCTCAAGTTACAGCGTTGCCTTTCATGCAAATTTTCACACGTCCTCAATCCAAAGATCAGGACAATTTCCCGAGCACGGCAACGCTGATTAAACTCTTAATCCATCGATTGACGTTTATCGATAGACATGGTCCCGGTCGTAGTTTTTGTCTATAAACCTTCGATAAAGATCTGTCATTCTCGTCCGAGGAGGCGAGATTTTAGGAGATTTTTACATTATCCGCGGTGCCCCGGATAGCCGCGGCTTAAAAGCGTCGTAATCGTAAACGATGCGGTCAGGGGAGGGGGAGGGGGGAATTTAAATGAGGCGGCAAGGTACGGGCACACGTGAAAATCCACCGATTTGATCAGTACGTTTGTGGGGCAGGAAACTCGCACCATTGTTTAAGAGTGTGTTTCCATAGTGGCGTGTCCATTGCATTTTTTTGTCTATAGATTTATATCTAGGATTAACCCATCGGGTAAGTCCCTCGCATTTTTGTATCTTTGTGGATTGATGACTAAGGTCAAAAATGCGTATACGAACTGCAACGTCACACAGTAGATAGAGGCAATTAGAGAGAGGTTGGATGTGTAATTTTTGTGTAAAACCGCAAATTTTGATGTTTATTTCGTCATATTTTAAGTTTCAAGAAGTGCGTCTAGAAGATAATTTCACGAGAAAACCAATGGAACCACTTTTAAAGCTTCAAAATTTTGTTTGAACAGAGTTATGAGCTTTTAAAGTTTCCAAATGCTGTCCGACCTCTCCCATTGACTCGATCCACTGTGCGTCGCAGCTCTCGGCTCAGGTGTTAATTTTCTAAAAAACAAAACTAAGTGGAAGTATTCCTCTACGATCTCTGAAAATTTTCTTTTCATTCAAAAATATTTACAGAAAATATCTAGGAGATCTTTCCGTTGGTTATTTTTCGACAAAATAAAGTAAAATCGAAGGTTTTTTAACTGCAATAAAAAATCGCATTTTTGACCTAACCCATGTATATAATCATGTTGACGGGTAATTCACGAATCATGATCAATTGGACTAAATTTTGCAATATTAACTGCTATTTCAGGCTTATTCAAGAAATATTACACGCGCCATTTGATTCTCTGTGCGGATAAGAGCTTTTATGAATGAGCATGAAGAAATAGTGATTCTTTGTTGCAAAATGAAGCCCAATTAATTACATTCGCTCGAGGCTAAAATTCGTCATTTCTCAGATGAAAGGACGTAAGTGCATTTTAACGTTGCAAAATTTCCGCAAAAAATTCTATTTTCAACGGAAAACTGCTGGATATTTCTGATTGAAAATATCACTGGGTTTTCCTTAGATTACACGAAATAATCAGGCACATTTAGGATTAAAATGACACAATCATTTATCCGTGTAAAATCGCATTTTGTGAGTCAATTTTCCAGCTATAAATGGAATTACGCTCCCCCCTTCCCCGTTTAGGAAACGGCTGAAATGACGTCAGTCCGACTCCGAGGTCTCGTGGGGGAGAGAAAAGCGTGGTGAAATGCAGTCCTTTCCAAAGTCACGTGCCCTCGTTAAGCTGGAATACGTTACGAAAATAGGAACTAGCATTTATTGTTCATATAGAAAAGCGCCTATTTGTACAGGGAGACTGGTGGTGCTTATGTTGTTTCTAAAATGAGCCACACAAGTTGGCTCCTTTATTCTTTGCAGCCTAACTCGGTCCAAATACGTAACTTTTACGCTTGTCTACATGCTTACCGAGGCGGTGCACCTTAAGGTCTTTTAAACCTGTAACCTGCGTGTATTGATCGAAAAACGTCCACAAATAATAAGAATAATAAAGTAATAAAAATAGGTGTATAATATATAGAGAGACTCAGTCCCACACCCCCTTCCCGGCCGATAAGAGGCTCAACCCCTGACGTGCCCTCTTTACTGTTTAGTGGCAATAGAAAAAAAGAACAAGCGCAGAAAGGGACATTTTGAAAAAAGTTGACAAAGCCAGAGTTTATTATCTACTAACAGTCGCATAGTCATGAAATTCAGTTGGGTGGATTTCAATTGTAACTATGACAAAAAGGGTTGCATTTCAAAATTTCCTGGAAAAAATACTTTACACCCCTCCAACAAGGACGCAGATAACTTTTGCACCCTCCCTCCTCGCGCGTTCTAGTTATGGCTATGGATATGAATTACATTAAATTTTGCAAAAAGGAACCAAGAGGAATCCAATGTTGCTATGATTGTGTCCCTTACATTCTTCGCAATAAAATAACGCGGAAAATTGAATTGACCAAGGTCATTTTCGTCTTGAAATGATAGTTTATTGATAGTATAAAAATTGTTTAGATGATCAGTTTATACTTGCAAGGGAAAAAATTTCAACTTTTTTTTTTTTCTTGGAGGATGACGATACATTCCTCTCTACTCTAGGGGAGCGAGAAAGTAAAAAGCCGCACAATCATGGCGACATCGAAATACTTTTGGTTCCTTTTGAGAAAATGCAATCCAATTTGGAATGACCATTGCGTTTGCCAAGACACATTGGAGTCATTGACCTTATCGCTCGCATTTGCATTCTTGAAAAATCGTATGCTGTCCCTTAAAATACGGATAACCCAGGAATCGATTTCGTAAAACGAAACAAAGTCATTTAGTCCATAATTTGTTATTATTTGAACTAGTTAATTAAATTAATGTAGTATGTATGAGACGGCAAAACGAAGTACCCCTTCTGTCCCCTAAACGATACTGTACATCTCAGCATTCGTTTGGAAATTACTACATTTGGAAAGACGGAAAGGCAAATTTAATTTTTACACGCTTTGAGAAACATATGGGTACCATTATTTTCATTGGCTCGTACATTAAAAAAAGTAAGAAACTTAAAAAAAGTAAGAAACATTTTCTGAATTAGATAATACAACGCGGATTCATCAATTTATTGAGCTCGTGAATTTACATTCCAGTATCCAAACAGCGAGGAGACAAGTGATGCTGATCTCATGTCGCTACACTGAAAAATAAAATTGAGCCTGCCGAATAACCTTGACAAATAATCACTATGCAGTTGCTTTGCATTAAAAACGGTTTTCCCCAAAATTCTCGTTTGAACTTTCGGGCCCTGATAAATGCTTGAAATACGGTTCATCTGCCCATAAATAAATAAGTAGTTGAGGAGTATATCGACGGTGAGACTACCACTAAGGTCCGCTAAGGAAGAACGCCGTATGATCATGCAAGAGTTGCCAAATTTCCTTTGAATAAATTTTCATTCTTTAGGAAAGTTATGAAAATTTTTCCTTTAAACTTGCAGAATCTTTAGGTAAAATTGTGAACTAAATTATCTGAAAAATTTGGAGGAAAATATTCGCAAATTTACAGGAAATTCGCTTTTTATGAAAGGAAATTTGGCAATGCCGGACGGTGCATACGGCGTTTTTCCTTAGCATGGCAGACCAGACCACGTATCTCGGTTGCGCTGTCTAAGAATCTCCGCTCCCATTTCATTTTTTACGAAGAACAAATCAGTATCATTTCTTGAAGTTTACACTAAGTGTTATTCGCTCTGAGAAGAAAAATCACTGAAGTTTTCAAGAATTGATGCTGAGTAGTTTTCCATTTGAAAAATGGAATATGACAGGAAGTCTGCAACACCGCAAACCGAGATATGTGGTTTTGTAGTCTCACCGTCGATGTATCTCTTTTCACATGCTTTGGAATACTTTTCCGAGTACGCGGCATAATGTATGGTTGTAATCCTGAATATATTCATTGAGAGAGTTATCGAAAAATAAGTTTGCTGGATTTTGGCCTTTTCCAACTCTTTTGACCCAAGAGATGACTAAAAAAAAAACAGTGGCGAATTTTGATGGAAGGGGAAGGTTGTCATCAACTTTTGACAGTCATCATCTGATACGCTCGTTACCAACATACCTTGAGAAAAGTCTATGTTGATGCGCACAAAATTGGGTTTTAAACCCATTAAACACGCTTCATAATATGGTACAATAAAATCAACGCAGGACTTGTAAGCAGAAAAAAACAGAAAACAACGAAAGTTTCGATAAAAATTAACTTTCGCTACAACATCTATCATTTTTGGGCTTAAGATATGGAGCACCGTTTTCGGCAGAATATGGGCATGTATGATGGTCCAAAAACCCGCACGGCCTGAACCAATGTCTCCGTTAATAAGTGCGAGGGCCTGTGAATACAGCCAAACTGTATCTTTAAATGACCTATTCTCATCTTTAGTTTTGTCATGTCACTATCAGAAGCAAGATTTCATAGTGAGATCCCATAAGACGCATCTAAAATTTGGGATAAATTCTTTATTTTCAAAACTTTCTTAAGTTTTCATCAAATAACTTTGGGGTCGGTTGCGCTTTTAGTCTCTTTAAGAACTTCATCAAATGAGTCGATACTCTTTCAATGTCGGTGCCCTATCCCAATGCATGCAGGACCATGATAGGGCCAATTGACCAATCAGGAATGGATCCCTCCGTCCGTAACCATATCTCCTTCATCAAAATAGGCATACTCCTAGTTAGTTTTGAATAGACACTTTCTTGAGCGGAGCAAGAGGCTAAAATACATGGTTGGCATCGAAAGAAAAATTACAATTTTAAACTACACTGCGTCCAAGCCGCGGGTGACGAAACACAGTGTCACTTCCTGCCTCAATTTGCATAGCCCGCTCGAATCGTCTGGCCTTTGAACTTGGCCAGTGGATTCAAACGGTGCAATCAGTCGCAGAAACGTATCATGTCCGACTTCTGTTGAGCCGCGGGGTCCGTAACAATGCTAATGCGGCAAGGTTCACGTGGAAAAGATGTACGGCGCGTATCTCTCAGCCAATTAAATTATTGCCGTTCAAAGCTGTTAGAACTTGCGGACCACTGAGTGAGAGCTGGAATATTGATGGTGAAAGAGCCTCCGCAAAAATCGCCCTTTTTTTGGGAACTGGAGTAGATGAATGAAATACGAGGCAAATGAAAGCTAATGGCAAGGACGACTTTCAGGTTGAGTTTCACTTTGAGGCAGCACTTCGCCGAGGCTGTACAACGTTGCCAAATACGAATTTTTTAAACTCTGAATTAATCAGATTCTTGGACATTTTGTAAACACAGCTTAATATAATGAGTTTCCTTCCTTACCCGCCGCGGACTGAGCAGGTACTATCGTGCGATTTTACGAAATCGTAATTAAAAGCCAAAATTGAATGTTCGTTGGTGTTGTCAATTTTCTGCTTAATCTGAGGTAAAACGTGGATTTTGGAAAATAATTTAAGACATTTATCCTTTACCTGATACCTGAATATTGCAATGAGTCCATGGCAGTGCTACCCTTTTAAGTTAGGTATGCATTAGTTGAATTTGTCGAGAATGTCAATATTCCTTTCCTAGAAATGCGAATTTGATCACGATGCTTATAGCTTACACTTATACCATGAAAAAAATGGACTGCATTTCGCGATTTGGAACTATAGTGTCTGGCTCTGTTTAGGAAGACGTACGAACCAATAGTTTCCACACAAAAATATGTGTTTTTACGGATAAGCCGTACATTTTAGTTCCTAATTGCAAAATGAAGTCGAATTTATCTTAATGAACCGAATTAATGGATTTATTTAAAAGTGTCCGTTAAAATACATAAGTGAAATAAAATAAAGTAAAGTACAGGAAACCGTCTCTCGGCCAAGTGTTGAGATTTTAAAAATACATTTTTTGAAAAAAATTCAATATCCCGTAGGATGTGAGACTCCCACCTTTGTAGAGGCCATTTAAAAAAGAAACATTCAAGCCATTTCCCGGCAAACAAGTCTCTGTATACTTTCCTGAAGAAGGTCCAATCCAAACCCCTGTTACAGAGTTGCATTAATGGGTCAGCAGTGTTTATCTTTGAAATTCTGATGTTAGAGTGATTGAGAGAAAGAGCAAGTGCTCAGTACCGTATTGTTTTTAATAAAAACGGACAACATATTTTGTGGAAAAATCACCTTTCCGAAATATTAAGCTTAAGCGTTGCATCTAGCTCTTCGCGATCTAAGCCTGTGTCCTCAATTTACTCAGAGATCAGTGGTTCTCAAACTGCTGTCAGCAGTTTATTGTGGGTCTATAAAGGATCTCTAAAAGGTTGCGGCATGGAAGGGAAAGCATAAAAAAAGTCAGAGAGAGGATGAAATTTAAAGACGGAAATTTAGAAACTTTAGAGTTTCGACATACATTAAGCCGCTTTCACAGCGCCGCACTGAAAAAAATAATAGAGCCGCAGAGACAAGATAAACTTGTTAAACCTGCCTTGTCTCAGGAACAAGACTTTTAGTCTGCCAAACAACTCAGTTTGTTTGGGAAACAACACCCGTTTGTTAATGCAACAAGACCAGTCTTGTTTTATATGCTAGGTTTCTGAGCCACCGGACTCGATAGTCTTGTCACTGTGACAAGATTCTCTACTCACTGCGAGTAATGGTCAAATTCAAAGAGAGCGTATTATTTTATATATTTTGAAAGAGTATTTTAAGAACTACGCTTAATAATTGTTCCCCAAAAATTTTTCTGGATGTTTAATGACAAGGTAAAAACAATAAGTTTATAATTCTTTTTTAAAAATAAATCGCTCTTGCGTAAGGTTTTAAAATCAAATGTATCTGATAATATAATTACTTTTTTAACGTTTGATTTATTTATATATTATTAATTATTATCATGATATAAAATAAAAATAAAAATTAGAATCCTAAACACGGAACAAAGGGAACATCGTTGCGTCAAGAAACACATTTTTTCGGCCTAAATTGTCCATTTTTATCTGACGTAGAATGTAAATTCCTTTTCGTAAACGGTAAATGGTAAAAAAGAAAAAAAACCAAACAATCTGATGCTCTACGCATTCCACAGACTTGAGATAGCAACAAAATGAAAAAGTAGTTCTGTGGGCTGTACTTATACTTAAAATTCGGCACCGCAAATAACTAGCCCGGATAGCTCGGTCGGTAGAACACTCGTTCCGTTATCAGATGGTCCCGCGTTCAAATCCCGATCTGGCCGGTACAATTTGAAGGGTCGGTTAAGACGATTCTGGTATAAGAGGAGTGAAGGAAGTAGAGATTAAATATATATTCGTATAAATCGTGCAATTCATATAAATTTGTGACATTTTATTTGCAATTTTAATTTCTTCCGAATACTCTGACAAGACAAGCCTTGTTCCCAGAACTAGACAATTTTTTTACAGTGACTAGACTTTTGACTTACGCAACAAGGAAGTCTTGTTCCCTGAACAAGACTGTATGGGTCCCATGAACTAGAATGCCTTGTGGATCAAATATAACAAGACGGTCTTGTCTGGGGGACTAGAATCCTTGTTTCTCGGACAAGGCACTTTTTTCAGTGCGCCTCGCGCTCTGCGACGCGCAATCGCCATTGCCCCCTGTCCTCCCAGAGATCATCAGGCAATTGGCACCTTCTGATCTCCACCTCCACTCCTTGTAGCCAACCTTTCACAGGACGTCCACGCCGCGCCGTCACCTATCGGGAGTTGCTAAATTTTAGAGTTTCTAAAATTTCTAATTACTAATCCATATCTCAAAAATTTTAAGTTGTAATTGTCTCAAGACATTACCTAAAGTATGTAAAATCATATTGAATCAGATGCTTTTGAAGAATAATCACGAAATAAGTATGTATTTTTCTTAGTTCTTTAACTTTCAAGTGTATTTTTCGGATTTCCATCATCCCATGCGTGCATCACTTTAATACTTTTGAAATGTTCCTTTTTTAAATTTTTCCTAATCGGTTGATTTTTGAAAAAAATTAATTTTTTCTAGGTTTCGGATTCAAGGGTTCAAAAGAACAGCCAGCTGAATATTATACCACCTTGTTTAAAAAAAAAAAAAAAAAAAAAAAAGGATTACCGTTGAGGTTGACAAGTTATCCTGCTGACTTTCCGTGGAATTCATAGGCAGAAAAAGTTTAGAAGCCCCTGATCTAGGCCGCTCTGTGAGGAGTGACCTATTTTCCGAATGCGAAACACCGCAAGCATCTCGGAGAGCGCCCCTCGAATAATTCTTGTAAAAGCGCACTTGTAAAATATGTACGTGCCTGAGTGCCAGCTTTGGCCGTGCCGTCTGGATATTTGTCAGCCCTCGTGAGGCTCGGAGGTGGGCGCGTGAGTTTGAAAAGTAATTTCGGACACTCCCGGATTGATAGTAATTTAGAGCAATGACGATTCCTTGCTCCTGTGACGCACTGCCGTGCTGAGGTAGAACGCCGTATGAACATTCAAGATTTGCCAAATTTCCTTCGATAAAATGTTTATTTCTTAGCAAAGTTATGAATATTTTTCTATTTTATTTTTTTGAAATTTTCAGGGACTTTCTAGGGAATTTTTAGGTGAAATGGAGATGTTGTATGTGTGAGAGTTTTGCAATTTCACTGTTGATTCTAATGTAAAAGTTCGCGAGAAACACGATGGTCCCACTGGTTTTCTCTGAAATCAACTCCCAAGCTCAAAAAAAGCTCTCAAGTTGAGGCCAAAATGGAGGAGATATCCCACGCTATCCTAAGAGTCCACCTCTACATCAAAACAATCTCTCCATGCAAAGATAGGGAGCAAATGCATTGACAGGGTTGCCGTGTTTTCAGTCTTTGAGTCCCCAAATAAAGTGGCAGCCCTGTCAATGTATTTGCTCCCTATCTTTGCATGGAGAGATTGTTTTGATGTAGAGGTGGACTCTCAGGGTAGGGCGGGATATCCCCTCCATTTTGGCCTCAACTTGGGAGCTTTTTTTGAGCTTGGGAGTTGATTTCAGAGAAAACCAGTGGCACCATCGTGTTTCTTGCGAACTTTTACATGAGAATCAACAGTCAAATTGCAAATCCCTCACACATGCAACATCTCCATTGCAAACAACATTATCTGAAAAATTGGAAAGAAAATATTCATAAGTTCACCAGAAAATTCGTGCTTTAGAAATGGAAATTTGGCAACGTCTGAAGGCTCATACGGCGTTTTTCCTTAGCACGGCAGCGTGGGGGCGTATCTCAATTCCAACAAGAACCCTATTATACATGTAAGTCCATGCTTTCTGGGGCTCATGCGAAAATCAAGATCCGCCCTTACGCCGGAAGAATGACGGTTTCTTGCGAGGCGGGTACATAGTTTTCTTCGCACCCAACTCCATCAACCCTATAGTAATTTGAACCGATCTGCAATTGTGCCATTTGCGGATCCAGCAAATTGGCAACATCGTTTTTCCCCCCATTTAAACCTATGGAATTGTATCGATTCTTGGAGGGGCCAGGACTAGGTGCTCCGACGAGAATAGACCATTCAACATAAGTTTAAATGGTGGAAATCCGGCGTTGCCAAGTTGCTGGATCCGCCTCTGAATGAAGCTGTCTGAAAAATGTCTCAACTACTAAAAGGTCAACCTATGGCAAGATTAAGAAAATATCAAGATATTGAAACAAATTTACTAAATATCTGATTCCACTTTCAATTCTTGGCCGGAAAAATAGAGGTACATTTCGGCTTAGCAGTTCGCAAGTTGACTGATAGGATGTAATTAATATTTTGCCTTAACATAATGTCCCAAATCGAGATTTGCGCAGGCAGATAGCGATGTTCTCAGGTTCTAGCATTTGAGTGTAACATATGCATGCCTATCACCAGTAGCGAGGCGTGAATGATCGATCATCGATATTTCCCCATTTGAAGCTTTGGTAAAGGAATCTGTTATTAAGATGTTCGTTGCGAACACACTGTTTATCAATCCTTTTCCATAGGTTTAAATTGCAGATCAATCGATATATCGCAAAGCAAGCCACGCCAATGGCTTGCACCTGCTCAACACTGATTTTAAGAAATTTTCCGATGTTGCATGCAATCCTGGTCGCCTACCTATCGTCTCTTCGGGCAAGCTTCGCGCACGGTCTAGATTGTATTATTTACCTATGCTCGATGGCTATATCCTCGACATCAATTGCGGATTTGTAGGTCTGGCTTTCCCAGGCAAGGAATGGAGGGCGGGGGGTCGGGTAGGACAAAGCGAGGTTAATTTTCGGATGTGAGGCTCATTGCCGCAGCCGCGATCGGGGAAATCGCGCCCGATCAATTATTCAAGGCGAGCCTCTTAATTTCGCCCTAACTCCGCAGCTTCAACGCGACGCGGAGTTATTAGAATTGGCCCGAGGAGTGCGATTTCGGAGAAAAACGGGCCTCTTGAACCATATTTCCTCGCCCCTCGTTTACGAATGTTCCCTGAACCCTCCCATGCCGCTATTCCCCGGAAATCTTGCTCAGCCTCCTTGGAAATCCCTTGTTCTATCATTTGAATTTATTAGTGTACTCGTTCTCAGGAAGTGAGCTTTCGATCGATTTTTTATTTTATTTTTACGCTGAGGAAAAACTTAGGGTGTGCGAATCGATGGTTCAGTGGGCGCTTTTTGGTTCGAAGGACTGAGCCCTCGGCGGAGAGAACCAGTTGATCAAACTAAACTTCAGTCCGGTGTTCAGCTCTACGAAGTGTGAAATTTTGAAACTGAACTGGGAAAGGATAGATAACTTGACAGCAAAATGGGATAATTTTGAGGGCGCCAAAATAGCATTCCAGGCCACTGTCGCTATCTTGAATTTTGGACTCGTGAAAAAAGTCAAAACAATTCCCTCTGACATACATTTTCACAAAAATCTGTCTACCAGGAGCCAAGCTATCATTTATACTCCACAGCCATCATTTTGGCTTTTCAAATATTGAAAATTCGAGTTGAAATTCAAGTTTCCCGTCAAAAACTGCCACTTGCTTCTTAGTATCACAAAAATTGATCGAATTGCGGTATGAGTGTTGAAATTGATAGACAAAACGATAGATAAAAAAGACATAAGGAGTATGGGGCAATCCTGTTTGTTGAAATGGGTGGTTCCTAAAGACTAAGGGAGAACATGATGGACTAACTGAAGGGTCTTCCGTGGGTTGCCGTTAGTTAGTCTATTACTTACCTTGTTTGTCCATTGCAACCATCCGCGTTTGTCAATAGGATTCCTCCGTATCATTTTTGTCTTCTTTCTCCATCGTTTTGTCTACCAATTTTAACTATGAGCTCGCAGGAGCCGCAGGTCGTACAATCAGTAGCAGGACTCTATACAGTCAATTACAACGTCAATAACAAACGTTAGTGCGCCTTCATTTTTGTCTGATACTGTGCAATACTTCCGTGGTGGAATAGTTGCTCAGAGCGCCTTCTCCAGTGTGGCATTGACTAAATGGCAGGGAATCACGATCGCTGCTCATATTACATCCTAGCGCGTGCGCAGTTACATATTTTCTCATCACTGAGGCGACGCAAAGGTGCCGCTGAGGCAAAAAAAAAAAAACAATCATACTTCAATTTGCATCGTTGCAACTTTTTCACTGCTCATTTTGTGTGGGTAAACAAATATGAACACAAAATCTGCTGTGATTTTTCCAAGAAATGACCTGAAATATTTTAATGTTTCATTCGAGTCAATTTGCATGCTTTTCTAACAATGGGAAGAAGTATGAGTAGGAACCTTGGGACGAACAAAAATGGATACGAAAATGTATAGCCCTAGAAGTAAACAGTCCTAAGGAGTTGAAAAATCGCCGATACACACTGAAAGACGATCAGTATATCATCCACTCGCATTTGAGCTTTAGCATCTATGAGGGTAAGATTATTTAAATTGGTTTCTATTCCTTCGAGGGATGAATAAAACGAATAAAAACATAAATAAATAAACAATAAGCAGTTCTTAAAAAATTTGACAATTTGAGGAGCTCGCCGAAATCGAGGTCTAAATTAGCTGAGAGCACATCGATTTTGGTTCACATGAACATATTTATGCCATAAGAAACTATGAAGAATGTTGCCCCCGTGGATTACATGAAGTATTTTCCTCCTTTGGCATGAGTTTTTCAGTAAGTTAATTTGTTTTACTAGTGGATTGAACTCCTTAATTTATTTTGTCCGCAGGCTCAAAATGGAGTCCGAGCCCAAAAAAACGGAAAGAACGCATTCACAGGGATACAAAATGGCCAAATGTTCTGTTCTATATATACCTTCACATGTCCGCCATATATGGAGTATTTTTAATCTTCACGCATGCTTACTGGAAGACAACTTTTCTGAGTAAGTATTTCTGGATTTACTCACTCGCAATTTAAATCCTCAACACACCTGCTATGTCGGACAACAAATCGCCAAAACAAAAACTCCTCGATCATTCAGAGATTTTATTATATTAAATCAAGAGTGTCGAATTTCATGACAATTCGCAGAATCAAGAGTCCAAGGGGAGCTTTCAGTTTGGGAAAAGCCCGGTTTTACACAACTTTGCGCTCCTAAGTCCAACATAGGTTTATTTTCTGATTCCATGACTTATGGGCAAAAAAAGTATATAAGGGCCTCTGTAATCGCCACTTATATTTATTTTCAATTTAAAATGCAGGACGCCAAGAAACTTGTTCTTTTTCTTGCTCCAAATAAGTTATTTGAATGTAAAAAATGTTTTGCTGGTTGTAAAAGAATATTTGTTAATTTAAAAGGGTTTCTTTTATTCTTACAAAAGTAAAGGTTTTATCAATGTCAAGAAAAGTCGGTCAAAATCAAAGAAACCTCATTTGAATTAGAAAATATCCTTTGAATAGAATTGTTTTTCTTCCAGTGAAGAGAAAACTTTCTCAGAGCACATAAATACAATTATAAACCAAGATTTTTTTAGATAGCATATTTTAACCAGTGTCATTCTGCTCAGCCACCGTATCGATTGCTTAAAAGTGTGCCCTACTCGTATCCCGAAAATTCCAGGATCTGACCGATGACCCCTAGCTGATTTCATCTCCCATTTCAAGCGCGCAGGATGGTCAATATGGGTCACAAGACATTACCTAGCTTTCCTGTAAAACACTCATCGACTCGTCGACGTAGGCGGATCCAGCAAATTGGCAACACTGTTTTTCTCTATTTAAACCTATGGAAATCTATCGATTCTTGGAGGGGCCAGGTGCCCCGAAAAGAATCGATTATTTAACATGGGTTTAAATGGAAGGAATCCATTGTTGCCAAATTGCTGGATCCGCCCCTGCTCGTCGACCAAAGAGGGTCAACGAACCGATTATCAGGCGTCCGTTATCAATGCGATCAGCGTTTTGTTTACTCGTTCTCCGTTTCGAAATTTCAACGTAGAGGAACAACGCTGACACAGCCCTTAAATCTAAAAAAAAAAAAAAAAATGCTCCCCTTACTATCCCCGTCATTCGAGCGAAGGAAACAGCGATACACTGGCGTATAGGTGTGAGTGAGACAAGCTCAAGTCACTTGATCGTCGCATGCATGGCTGCTGTTACGCCGTTTAGTGTTGTCGTTTTACCAATAAAACTCTTATATTTTACATCCCTTTCAGTGTAGAATTTTGAGCATTTGCCGAAAGTTTGGCGACGGAGTGTACGCTCTCGGTAACCAGCGCGTTTCTGCAAACATAGCGTACGATAAAACCCTCTTATCTTGATACTCATCTTGATATTTAAAACTTAACCTATTTCAGGATAATCGCGTAGAATGGCGTAGAGGAGATCTTGATAGCAATTTGTTCTTCTTTTTTTTTTGTGCGTCGGTTTCATAAGGGAAAAACTAAGTACCATGTTTGATATCGCTGCGACGGCAAATGTACTTCAGCATGAGGGAAGGAGGGAGGGGGAGGATTAGGGAAGGCGCCGTTATATGGACGCAATATATTTCAGTGTGCATTCGTTTCACCTGAAGATACTTAAAATCGTAATTCTCACACGTAAAATTTAAAAATTTGAGGGATACTGTATGTAGGGGTGCAGAAAGGTTTTTTTTTGTTCTATTGGAACGTGGTTGAAATAGATTATGGTGCCTCAAGTCAATAACAGTTCTTACACGATGGCAATAATGCAGGGGTATGTCCATTTACGCGCATGCAACACTATCATACAATTTTTTGTTATTTTATGGAGGTTTCTAAAATCCCCACGATTAAGATTTCAATCTAGTTGTGAAATTAAAAAAACGCATGATAAAATTGTGGATTTGGTCGAAAATCATCCCTTGGCCTTAAAAATCTCTCAAAGACGATACCGCAATCTTCTGCAGTTTATGGAAGAGTCCACCTTTGCTTTTTTATACGGCGATAACACTGAATACATGCAAGGTTGTTATACCTCTGAGTCATAAACATACTTGACAGTTGGACTTATTTATGCTGAAAGGAACTATAGGCGCAAACGGATTAAATGAAAACGAACTATCAAGCAAGGGTGTCCTATACCCAGATTTCCTTTCAATTTAATAAGTTTTTCCACAGCTCTTTTTGGCATAAACCTCTACTTACAGTTCGCATAGCTTAGTCACAAAAATTTTGAGAATCTCATAAAGAGCACTTTCGGTTTCAGGACATTTTTTCAACGATTTTTGGTCCGCGCACCTTTTTTGTCCAGTAGTTTACGCCCACACGTAAAATGAGCAACAGTGACTTGGTCCAAGCGTTATATTTTAGTCGGTATGTAAAATGATATTGACCGTATGGAAATGAGAAATAGAGAGAGAAGGAGGTGGTGTTGTTATGGTTGCTCATTTTCTAAATGAAACGTTATTACTTTCTCCTTTTGAATCATATTTTTAAATTGTCATTGATGAATATTTGGTTTTATTTCTATCCTTAAAATATTCGATGTACAATATACCTGATACATATGTATACGTACTTTTTTTATATTTTTTTAAAAAATTTTCTTTACGAAATTATTATTTCATTTTGAAAACCTTTATATTTTTAAAACGTGCCAAATATTTGTAAAACTTTTGCCAAGCGACATTAATCTTAATGAGCCGCAGTTGTGCCGACAGAAACTGCAAAAATGAATAAAAGAGGAAAAAAAACCAAGAAGCACGCGATCTTCAGTTTTAACCCATTTGTACATCGATCTTTTAGAGTCAAATACGTCAAATTTTGAGCGATTGGTTGCTGCAGCACAATAAAAGCACAAAATGTAAAAGAAAAAATTAGTGTGCGTTGAAAATCATTAAATTTGACACGGAACCACCAATATTTAAAAAACACACATTATATTATTATTCTCCTTTGATAAATTGATACATATTTTTTCCCCATCAATTTAAATGAAAATAATCAATGCAGAGTGTGAAAAAATTCCAAAATCATGAGTTAAAAAACGCTGACTATGCGAGTATAATAATTATTAAAGCCTAACAGAGCGGAGCGGCGAGCTGCCAGCGCGAGAGGCTCACTGGCGCCTACAAACCTAAGTGGATACTTCACGCATTGCACAATGCTTGAAGTATCCACTTAGGTTTGTAGGCGCCAATGCGCGTTCCGCGCTGGCTGGGCCGCCCGCCCGCCGTGCGGCGGCGCCTGAAGCAACTATTTCACAACAGAGGTGTTGCACGATATTATACGGAATTGAACGTATTAAGAATGACAGGCATCCTTTAAAAGTACAGATCTTTCCTCGCAAAATAAATCAAGATACTTATCGTACACAGGAAAAATCTAAGAGCCTTTAGCTGAGGCAAATATAGAGGTTTATCTGGTTCAGGCATAACAAGGTGGGAATTTCTTGAAAGATAATAAGTCCTGTTACACCAAAGAGGTGTAGAGAGTTTTAGTGAATTTTGTCTCATGGAATTGACGCTCCCCCATTTTTACCAAAACTCTCAACTATATAGTATTCTCCGTTGGACCAAACAGACAAAACAAAAAAAAACCGAGCAAACCCTCATTCTTCCAAGACATTATACATTTTCATCCAAAAACGTCGTGAGCAATTGTCGTTTGTATTTACATGTGGGCTAATTAACTTTGGGTCTCAACTGGCACGTGGACCAAAACTCCCGTGCCGAAAAAACGCGTGGACGTAAATTACTGGAAAAAACAGGTGCGCGGACAAAAAATAGTTGACGGAAGGTCCTATGACCGCACTTTCACCGTGATGAAGTGAACAAAAGCAAGCAACATTCGTGCTTTGCGGTGGTTTCTTGCCTATCCTAGAGTTGGAAAGCGTTTTTTATGGCTTGTTTTCCTCGATTTTTGAGGTGAAGGCAATGAGCAGCCAATGTCGTTTGATTTCGTACATCTTTTCACATTCATACATATGCGATTTAACAGCGCTACAAGGCGCTCTGCGGCCCTTAAACTCCACAGCTCCTATTCAACCAGTGCCCTTATGGGAGCTAGCATTCCCTCATTTCTTGTTCAACCCGGTGTCGCCATCTTACCACTAGGCGTTCTCTTTGTATCTTTCCAGGAAGACCCCATCAAGCATCTTTTAGGCAGCATTTCTCCTGTCATGCTGCCCACAAGGCTTGACTACCTGTTAGGTCATAACGCCGAATACGATATCCACTCTTTCCACGCCTACCTTTTTGATGAGCTTTATTTAAATATTAAAGTGAGGATAAGCTATTTAGACGGTGAAACTAACAGACTATATATCGACGGTGAAACTACCAAACCACGTATCTCGGTTTGCGACGTCGCAGACTTCCTGTCATACTTTATTTTTTAAATGAAAAACTACTTAACATCCAGTCTTGAAAATTTCTGTGATTTTTCCTCTTTGTGCGGAGAAAATTCCGTGAAGATTTCAAGGAATGATATTGATTTGGTCTACTTCAAAAAATAAAATGTGAGCGTAGATTTTTAAACACCGCAAACGAGATACGTGGTTTGGTAGTTTCACCGTCGATACGTCAGTTTCCGGCATTGGAGACTTATTCTAGCCACAATTTAATTTTAAGCGGAAAACTACTCAACATCAGTTCTTGAAAACTTCGGTGATTTTTCTTCCCTGTGCGAAGGACACTCTGTGAAAACTTCAACGAATGATATTGATTTGTTCTTCCTCAAAAAAATAAAATGGGAGCGGAGATTTTTAGACACCGCAAAGGAGATACGAGATCTGGGAGTTTCACCGTCGGTTTTGACTCCTATCAATATTTTGCTTGTATATGCTCACATTCTTGTTCATTTACATATTTAGAACTGTTTTAGGCTAAAAAAATGGACTAATTGAGGAAGTAGGTGCAAGAAGGGTCTCAATCCGAAAGTAGTCTTTTGAGACAACAGTACCTATCCAAATTTTTGGTTTAGGTCTTTACTATCATGAATCATAAACGTTGTTGTGTCAAAAAAAAAAAAAAAAAAAAAAAAAAAAAAACTCGACAAGAGTAATTTTCTGTGATTTGTCTGCTATTTTAAGATTATACTTCAGAGATAAGAGGAACATTCAAGAGTAGGGATACGCTCGTTAGTTCCAATTTTATTCCACAATAATCCACGGATCTCGCTCAATTTTTAAATGATACATTGTTGAAGAAATATTCTCCAAGGTAGAGGAAATGGACGTATTTCTACCAAGCAGACCTATGTGCAAGTGAGAAATATGGGGTGTGCTCGTTAGTTCTCTTTGCGTAAGAGTGAATGAGAATAATAAAGCGCCAGTGACGTCAGCGGCGACGATGGAGACTCCGAGCCGCGGATCCGTGTCTTTAACTCATGAGCCCTGTCCACAAGGCTCTCTTGCCATGCCCGCGGCTCATGAGTTCCGCATTCAGTTGGCACATAGGTCTCTTTGATAGAATGTAAAATCCCGCTTTTCCAATTCTTCAAAAGGAATCACGCCCACTGACCACATTGCTTCTTATGCAGCTTCCTAGAGCACACCCCATATTTCTCACCTCCACATAGGTCTGTTTCGTAGAAATACGTCCAAATTAGAAAAGCACTTTCCTCCAAGAGACTCTTATGTCCTAAGGGACTTTCTTGCACTTTTCCTCTCAGTTACAAGGGTGAACTCTTCCGCACACTTGACTTGAGTTCTCACAAGATCTTGAATTCGGGGCTCCTTCATTCATCCCGAAATTTCCATGAAAGTACGTTGAACCGCAGGTTTTATCTATACGTGTATAATCAAGTGTAACGCTCACGAGAAGTTCTCAAAATGGGACGAATTTAAATCAAAAGGAGCCATATCTATTGTAACATGAGCCCTGTCACGCATGTATTCTCGTGGATCCCATGGCTCGTGTCGGAGTGGGAATAGTTCGCTTTGGTTTAAATACGTTCAATTGAGACTCTAATGTCGGTGAAACACATGATTACAGGAGAGTCCACCTACGTCCTCAGTCACATTCTCTTTGCAAAGATGGAGCAGAACACGTAAGCAGTATTGCCACCCCATTCTTGGATTCTGCATGTTACGCTTTGGCTCCACGGAACGTTTCATGGGATTTGTCCCAAGTTCGAATCGATTTTTTTTTTTTTTTTTTTTTTTTTTTTTTTTTTTTTTTTTTATTTATTTGCACAATAGAAATTTTGTATAAAAAACACTTTTAGACTTCATATAAGTCTTTTAAAAGCTTGTCTTAATTGTCTAAATAATATTAAACTGATTCTAGATACATTTTATAAAAAGTACTACCTTTACAATATTAAGGAGAAAGAATGAAGACAGATTTACTTCAAAGTAAAAAGGTCTTATTAATTTATCTGTGTAGAATTGGGCGACCGGATGTTCGAATCGTAGGAGTGAAACTTCTGGGCTTCTTCCCCGTTGAACAAAGCAACACAACTTTTTTTCCTTTTCTCTGAGTAGCTTTTAGGACCCCACAAGGACTCTGCTTGGTACATTTTTCCCAACTTCGCAAGTGTAATTTTTCTCTGAGACAAAGCCCATGAAACGTCCCGGGGAGGCCTTAGGTTGGCGATTGAAAGCCCGGATTCGTGGCAACCTTGCTGATGTACTCAGCCCCTGTCTACGCAGAGAATTGGACTGAATAGGTATGAAAGTGAGTTTTTCCATAATCATGCGTTGCTTTGTTATTTCGTGGTTCAAATTTAAGACCTTGATATGAGCTCGCAAGAGGACCTCGGACGAAAACAGTGGTGCAACTTTGATTCTCGAAAAAGTTATAAGATCAATGAGCAAATTTTTTGGAGTTTTTGTGTTAATATGTTAAATTATAACACTATTCTACGTAGAGATACCAATGTATCACTTTTAAACTCTACAGCAATAAGGTCTTCTTACCCTTGGACGGTCAGGTATCTATGGCTTAGGTTAAAATTGCGTAACTCCATGCCAAAACTCCGATCGGGTCTTATTTCTTGTTCCTAAGAAAACAAATCAAATTCGTCTACATTGCCGGTGAATTTTACATGATACATGAATGAAATTCATAAAAATGTTAGAGAAAAACTGTAGGTTGGTTCGCCTTAAGTAAAAAGTATGGAACGAGGGACGACTTACATTGTCACTTTCGGAGACAGTATTTTTCAGATTAGTAGTCATCGATCTATTGATTTGTTGTTTTTTGGAGCCAGAGTATTGGTACTAATCCGAGTCGAATCGAACAATTCCTATGGTATCAGCACGACTTATCTGCCGAGCTAAGGTAAAACGCCGTATGCACTTTCAGACGTTGGTAAATTTCCTATGATATAATACGAATTGTTTAAGAAAACTTGTGAAAGCTTTCCTTCCCTCCTTTCGGAAGATTTTACTCGTAATTTAATCTGGAGTATCCAGGGCCGGATTTACCTACTTGCCGCTCATGGGCCGCCTGTATTTTGCCGCCCCCTTCTCATTCGTTTTGAAACATCAATAAAAACCATCGAGTGAACGTGCCGGTGGAGGAATGGTGCATAAGACGCGTTTACTCGTGTTGGACACACTTTTTTCGAATGCCGTGTCAACACTACCAGCAAAAGTTCCTAGAATTTTGCGCAAAAGTTAAGTTCCGTAAACATACCTCTGTGTAGACCTTCCATTTGTAAGAAATGGACGAAAATATCATGAAAGAACCAACATAAATGGATTACATTTTGCAATTAGGAACCACTATCTCTAGCTCCTCCATAAAAGCACCTTTCTGTCCAAAGAAACCAATGGCATACATATATGTTGTTTCTAAAACGAGCCAGAGATAATGGTTCCTTATTGCAAAATGTAATCCAAATGTGGTTTAATATCTTAACTTCCGCCGCCGCGCCGCGCTGACCGCACTGTGTTTGGCGCAATGCGTGAAGTATTCCTACAGTCTTGTAGGCGCTATGCGTTTCACGTCGACCGCTGCTGACCGCACTATGTTTGACGCAATATGTGAAGTATTCATGCAGTTATGTAGGCGCTAATAAGTGTTACATGCCGACCACAGCGCCGAGGGCTTCTCCTTTTCATCTCAAGTCCTCGTCATCGTTGCTCTCTGCGCCGCGCCGTTCCCGGCAAAATTGCATGTTTGATTTCGCTCTTAACTCGACTAAGTAAAGGTGTTCTCTTGTATCACCGAAGGACGACAAAATTAGAAATTTCCCCTTTTCTCTTCTATAATTTTTTTTCTGAATCAGATTTTTTTAATACCTGCATTTAAAAAAAAAAAAAAAAAAAAAAAAAATTAAAATTGGCCCCCATGGGCCGCGGCCCGTGTGGCCACCCCCTAAATCTGGCCCTGGGAGTATCTGCAATTTTTAAATAAAAGTATTCATAAATCTACTAGATAATAAATATTTTATTGGAGGGAATATGTCAACGTCTGGATTTTCGCCCGGCATTTTTCCTCAGAGGTCTATATTCATATTCTGTTTTAAAGCTCGATCCTGGAGCTCTACCATGCACGACGATAAGATGAATTGGCAACCTCGGATAGTGGGTGGTTCATTGTCGGAGAAAGTGGTGGGTGGGTGGGGGGGGGGGTGTTCAAGTATACGGGTGGCCAAAGGAGCCTGGAAGGGACTGAATTAAAGGGAGCTGGTGGGACAGCGGTCGCTTAACGAGTCCTTGGACATTCACAGCGTGCTCGAATTAGATTTCGACGGGCACCGCCGCGCCGCGGCGCGGCACACCCGACCCGAGGCCCGCGCTCCCGTGCTAAGGAAAAA
Source organism: Bemisia tabaci (assembly GCF_918797505.1). Lineage (NCBI taxonomy): Eukaryota > Metazoa > Arthropoda > Insecta > Hemiptera > Aleyrodidae > Bemisia > Bemisia tabaci. The sequence goes on from NC_092797.1 coordinate 53,918,347, forward strand.
CGCCGTATGAGCCTTCAGACGTTGCCAAGTTTCCTCCGATAAAAACCGGATTTACTGGGAAAATTGCGAATATTATTTTCCATGGATTTTCAGACAATTTTGTACGCAATTTAATCTAATATATCTGAAATTTTCAAGGAAAAGTATGCATGAATGCTGTCAAAAATACATGTTTTATCAAGGGAAATTTGGCAACTCTCAAATGTTTATACGGCGTTCTTCCTTAGCACGGCGGCGTGGCACCCCGCGCGTTGCACGTCTACAAGTGTGTCTTTATTCCATGTGTGTCCATTGTGTGAGCTTTTATTCCATCGTTCTTTCGGCGCGACCCACGACCCACGAGCCGCCACCCCATCAAGGAAATTGAAAAGAACATCGTTTTCGGATCGCCCGCAACGCGACGGCCGCCTCGTTTTCGGTCCGTTTAGATCCCATCAAATCTCGTCATTTTCACCGTGATAGCGCCTGCAAGCCGCTGCGACGCTGCGCACTGCACATGCCTTAGCCGGACTGGGTGGGCCCTCACAGATAAACTTATAAAGGAGAGAGTCAAATGGACGTATTTATGCTAAAAGGAACTATGTTTCACGCAAACCCTATGCACATAGTTCCCTATGCACATAGTTCCCTATGCACATAGTTCCCTATGCACATAGTTCCCTTTGGCATAAATACGTCCATATAAGAGTACTGTATTTAAGCATTTGATGTAAATTCTGACAATTCGGCAGTAAGTCCACAAAACCCGCCAAAAACCACTATCTCCTCCTGATCTTGTAGAGCACTCTTTGTTCGATGCATTCAATCTTAATATTTGTTTTTATGTAAAAAAAAAAACCGTAAAAAAATGATGCTGATTTAACATTCTGGATGTAAAAAAGTGTGTGACAACTCACAAAGCGCTGAATTAACCACCATAGCAGTTAGTTTTACATCTTGACATTGCTATAGTAGCTGCTGTAGCGGTTAATTCAGCGTTTTGTGAGTTGTCGCATACTTTTTACATTCAGAATGTTAAATCAGCATCCTTCATTTTAGGTGAAGCACCCTCGCAAACATGCAGAAGATAGCACATACGGTTGTCTATGCTTGAAATAAGATTGATAAGTACCCTTTTTATAATTAAAGGTAAATTTCGTCAATTCTCAATCATCAGAGCGACCCAAAAACATCTTTCGAATGATAATTGACGCCGCTACCGAAAATGCAGGAGATACTTTTTAAAACACTCCACTCAGATATTCACGTCTTAACCGCCTCCAAACCTCATTTATCGAGTCTCTACCTTTTTCGGTATACTCGCCGATTCGGCTCTATGGAGACCATTTTCGGGCCCAGCATTTGCAAGAATGGGGCATGGCGCACTGCTTTTTTGCCTTCAATTTTCTAAATAGGCAAGAAAGCATCCTCAATGCTGCAATCAATTCGAAACTCTATGGCTTGCATTGCCTAGTTGCCTTCAAATTTTACCTCGATTTATGCCAATCTTCAAAGTGACTAATTTGAAGTTATTTCTTCGTCTCTATTCAAGTCCCCTGAGGGGAATGAGCACATTTTTCCATATCATAATTTGACAACTGAAAATCGAATATTTAGCTCTCCGTCATTAATTGTAAGTTCTAAAGAGACGGTATCTTTGAGTCTCATGGAGGCTACAAACTTGGATATTCTGATTTATATGAAGTTTCTTCCTTTATTTGGGGAGGGGGGGGGGGCGAAATTATCTGTATAATGTTATTACTTTATTTTTTCACGCTATAAATTAGAGTTATTCCTGAATAATTGTTCATTAAAATCCTCTGTAAATGTTTTTGTTTCTAGGTTTTTTCCTCACAAGTTTAGGTTTATTTAGTGTCACAGCTGGCTGCCATAGACTTTGGGCACACAGGACTTACGAAGCTGTCTGGCCACTTAGGCTCGCCTTAGTCATATTTCAAACTTTAGTCTGTCAAGTGAGTATTCAAAATTTACGCCCAAAGCTTTTATCCAGCACTCAGCTAACAGTGAGCGCTTTCTACTTACAACCCCCGTCAGTTATACTATAATACCACCTCTGCGGCGATTCTTGTTATTTTTAGTTATTCTATAAGATTCCATACATTATGAAAGCACAATTTTATGACTGGCGAATTCCATGATGGAATTAGGTCAATGACGGCACCCTCAGAAGTTCAAAATTAATACACCGAAAAAAAAAATCGGAATGAAAGCTACTTATCTTCCGTTAGTAATTCAAAAATTGGAGCAAGATAGTTTCAGGAGTAGTCGCTTTGTTTGTATGACTACATGATATGCTATTTGTATGGATATGATATGCTTTTTGCCCTCATCAAAACTGAAGGCGTTTCAAAGGTCTTTACTGATGTTTAATAGTTGGAAGAGAACATATTACTGAGTCGGCGAAGAGATAGATTATTGAAATGCCAGTACGTTATCAAGATCGAATAATTGTTTAACTTTAATATAATTAGTTTTTTATTTATCCTTTATTTAGGGCCCCGTATACGATTGGGTATTGGACCACAGGTTACACCATAAACACCATGGAACAGAGGAGGACCCGTACAACCATAAGAAAGGTTTCTTCTACGGATATCTGGGCAATCGTCTGGTTACGCAAAATCCAAAAATCGACGACCTCAAAGCAAAGATTGATATGAGTGATATAGAGGACGATCAGATAGTCATGTGGCAAAAGAGGTAGGATTGGCTTCGATTGAGTTTTATAGTCTCACGGTGCTAGTAATTAATTGAAAGGGAATAATGACTACGAGGAATTGTTTCGGCTCTTATGAAATCTAAAAGAATGGAGAGCGGTCCGTTTCTTATTGAAACGATTATTTTAGAAGGTTTGATGAGGACATTCATCATACTATTTTTCATGATATGATATTATACATTTCATGATACAATGATAGAAAAGATGATGTCCATGTCCTGGGGCAATATTGTTTAGGCAGTTAAAAAATTTAACTTTTTTTAGAATCTAGGAGCCAGAATTTTGAACTCTTTTGGGATTCCTAAATTCTTCAGGGTTTAAAGTTTCAATGATAATAGATTCATGTTTCTTATCCAAGAAAGTTCCCAATGAGTCAGATTCATCAAAGTTTAGAAGTATCGGAAAATTACATAGTACACCTTCTGTTTTCCTCTGACAGCAAAGACGTGATTACGGAAAGCAATTTAAACTTGATAGAGGGACTTTTAGAGGAATTTGCGACGTAAAATCTAGAACCAGTTTAAATTCCATTTTGATACCACATTCTCTTCAATTTTTATTTTAAAAAAATGGCAAACTTGTAAAAATGTAAAACTGCGGCCGGATACTGAAGTCACGCCGCCTCTACAAACCATTCGTCACTTTTTGAGCACTCGATCGATGTTGAAAGGTGAACTTTTTTTTTTTTTTTTCAATCTTAAAATAATTTCTTCGAGAGTTCATATTCTGATAAAAAAAATGTATATTAAAAAAAAGAAAGAAAAACCGGCGCTCCGCTTCGCTCCGCGCCGGTTTTTTGGGGGGGGCTTCGCCCCCCCAAGCCCCCCCAGGACGCGCGCTTCGCGCGCGCTTTTTAGTTTGAGTGTCCATTCCAGTTGTTCTGTCTTCTTAAGCGACCCGCGCGTCCACCGCGGGAAGAGTGTATTTCCGAAGGGGGGGGGGGGATCAATCTGTAAGGGAATAAATTAAGAATTGAAACAGAAGTTGAGTTGTGAGCAGGTGAGCACGTTGTGAGCAAGAAGTTGCGTACCTTGTCGCGAGAGTGCGCGGCGAGCGGGAATCCCACTACTGCGCTGATTGACCAGAGGCGAGAGTTGCGGACGGACGATGTACGAGAAATTGCCTACGTGGAGGCGGTCCGGCAGCAACATACCCACCGGCAGTCACCAGAAAGCAATAGCACAAAATAGTAGTTGCGTACGTTGCCAGCGAACGCGCTGCGAAAGGTTGTGACGGTTAAATGGTGAGATTTTGTTCAAGAACAGATCATTTAACCTGACCCACTGTGCGACGAACAATTTGTCCAGAATCTTCCTTCCCCTGACCCACTGTGCGACGAAAAGTTTGTCCAAAAACTTCTCTCCCCTGACCCACTGTGCGACGATCAGCTTGTCCAAAAACTTTCTCCCCCGACCCACTGTGCGGCCCTGCTCCGGCCGGCTCCCCTCATGCCGCGCACCCCTCGCCTAAAACTTTCAAAGCTCGCCATTTTTAAACGGCTCGGCCGATTTAGCTCAAATTCAATACCAAACCAGTCCTAGGGGAGAACTACCACCCGTAAAAATTTCAGCTCAAAATATTCATTTTCGCTCGAGTTATCGAGTGGACAAGATTTCACCTCCCCCCACTTTCGAGCCCCACCCCTCAAAATCTATTGCCTCAAATTTCAATTTTTTTTCGCAGAATAGTAGTCCTAATGAGTCTCTACAAAATGCAAAAAAATTGGTCAAAATATCTATCAACGTAAGAAAGATATAACCACTCAAAAATCGAAAAATCTTCAAAAGGCGGAAATACATACATACATACATATATATACATACATATACATATATATATATACACATGAATTTGAATAGCATATATTTTCGTGATCTACGACCCGTGATCGGTGCTCTTCACAATGTCTCAGGTCTGGGTCCGACATCATGGGAGAATGCAATAGTGTATTTCCTTCGGAAAATACACTAAAAAAGATAACACTCAGGGAGAAATTCGGCATTGCCTAATATCTCTTATTAAAATATTAATTTGGAGACAGGTCACGATTTTTTTCTTTTGCACATTTCTTTTTGCGCTTTTTCCAAGCACTCTAGTAAAATGAGAGTGAATTTTTCTGAAAAATTAAAGGTAATGTATCCAGAAGTCTCCTTGAAATCCGCATTTCACTGGATGAATTTTGACCAAATCCGAATGTTCGGCAGGAATTTTTGGTTAGGAACCTCTATCTCTAGCTCATTTTAGAAACAGCTTACATGCAGATAGATATGCACATGGATTCTCTATGCAGAAAGTTGCTTTTATGGAAGAGTCAGAGATAGTGGTTCCTTATTGCATAATGTAATCCATTTGTGTTTATTTGTATTTGCAGCCGATTTCCATTCACAATGTAACTTGATAGGTCTGAAAATTTCAAAGGAAACATCACTTTTATAGAAAATATATATTTCTCTCGGAAGAAATATGACCATTTTGAATGTTCCATACGGCGTTTGTCTTCATGCTGGAAGACGCCGGCTTTGAAAGGCGTACGTCAGATAATAACGGCATTTGCTTATTACGCCTGACCGATACTACCCACATTAAGCAATCTCGTAGAACATCCAAATTTTACCCCACAACTAAACAACTCCCATAAATTATTCATAATGTTATGAAACGCAATATGCTCTCTGACAACTGACAAGCTATCTCATTTTGCCTTTCAAGATCAAGGGAAGAAGCTCATACATCCACCGCGCTGGGAGAAGACGACCCAGGAAATGAATGGCTGGGGGTTTACTTTTTTCCTTTTAATATCCTTCCATTTGCAGAAAATACTGCACTCAATGCGGATATCTGACATTTTTCACGTATTTGATTAATTCATTTTTTGGAGATTTCGGAACGAGGTTATCTCTCAGAAAAAATACATTGTCTCAATGTTACGCACCGAAAGCTCTCTGATCCCCACAATTTTCATTTTCCAATGTATTTCAGTGTGTGTTTTTAGTATTTCATAAAAATATCTAGACACTTATCATCCTCATAGCACAGGGTGAAATAAGTCGTGATTACAAGGTATAATTAGTGTTAGTGCTACTGCATTAAGGTGTCATATATCGATGGTGAAGATGGAGAAGTGGGTATCTCGATTTTCGACAGTTTTGAGTTAGCTGCTTAAACGTGTTGTTGAAGATGTCGTTTATCTACCAGCAAGAGACTATAATCGAAAAAATCGGGTAGTCCTCTAAAACAGTAGAACTTTTTTCGCGAATCGCGGGCCTAAGTGCAGAAATGCGTATCTTGTTCTGGCCCCTTCATTTGATCCGGCGCGCCTTACGCACAACATGCTCTCCTCAGTATTTCCCGCTTACAGCATACGTACGTTCTGTATCTTCTGTACACTATAAGCTCCGAGACCTCTTAAATTTGCATAACTGGTAACGTTTAGTTCCAGCGTTTTACAGGGCCGATTTTCGCGATTTTTGCGGCTATCGACAGGCAATTATCTCTAAATGAACCCGCTATATATAGATTTTGAAAATATGACCCAGGCTTTTTTATATCACGTGGTAAAGTTGCGGGTTTTCCCATTTAACCAATGTAAATTTTTATTTTTTGTCATAAATCGTTTGAGTGTCCTATTGGGCCAATTTCCATGATTTTGCGGTTATGCACAGGTGATAGTCCCTAGGTGAGCCCGCTGTATTCAGAATTTGAATATAAGACCCAGGTTTTTTTAGATAAGAGTAGACCAGAGAGCTTAGGAAGGGGGACAAAATTTGGTATTCCCGCCGAAGAGAAATGGCGGGAATTTCAAATTTAGCGGAAAATTGAACTAAGCGGGAAATGTTGAATCTTGGTCTGTTAGTAGGGTAAGTGAATCGAAGGTATGCTCCTTCGCAACAGACTATCCAAAAGCGACGAAACGCTCCGTTACGTTTCGTTCTTGGCGTGAAGTTTGAGAAAAATGCCGATTTTTTCATTCGATTCTTATTGGTCCAATTGCTTCCGGCCGGAAGGAGATGAGATAAATGAAAGTCGAGTATGAAAATATTTTAATTTTTTTTGTCGTTCTTTTGTAAACGTGGTTCTAAGAGAGAGCGAAGCGCCCTCTGGCGGTTGGGCCGCGTAGCGGCCAGGGGGCATAGCCCCCTAGTTTTTTATATTTTTGGAAATTCGCTGGTTTTGAAAAGTTTCTGAATGTTATCACTCGAGGGTCCACCGGTAGCATTTCATCATAGGTACCTTTTACCCGCGGCGCGGGCCGTTCATGTCCATTATTCACTCTCTGGGCCAATGCAATCGTGAACTGCCGGTTCATCACAACGGTCGGTTCTATTAGAATCCATCGAGTAATACAATGCTTCATCTACCATTTAAGGGTCAAAAAACGCTGAAATTCGTACCCTGTCGCCTAAGGCAATGATTTGCCTTCAAATAGCCGGCTATGCAAAATGACTGTCATGACGTACGAATAGTGGTATCAGAATTTTGCATTAAGATTACGAAGTGGGTTGAAGGCGCTCTTCTGTATCCTATGTGAGTGGCCCTATACAATGATGTTGACCAAAAATGTCTCATAATTATGGAATCTTAAATCGAGCCGTAATTTTGAAAAAATGCCGAGGAACATTACTTTTCGGTTTATGATTTTTTCCCGAAATTGGAAAATGGAAAATCACGCATTCTCTTCACCTGTGAACTCTCCCGTATGACATTTCATGCGGATATCATTTCAGTTAGTCATGGGTGAAGTTAGGTAAGGGACACGACCTTTGCGGTAGCACGTGCTATTGCGAACCTGCACTGAGGGTCAACATTTACAGCATTTTTTTTATGATCGCGAATCATGAATTACTGAATGGAAATAAATCACGTTAGCACTGACGCTGATCATGCTGATGATAAAAACAATACTCTACATTGCCAATTCGCTTCAGTTAGTTAGTTAGTTAATTCATGTAAAGACATCCAGCGTCATAGGCTATTGATGTTCAACGAAACAGCGTTAAATACATTCATTTTCTATTATTATTAGTATCAGTATTTCCCTCCTCCTCTGTCAATTTTTAGAATTTTTTGAAAAAATCAAATCTTCACCAAGCAAACAAACAAAAAAATAAACTCAGAAAACCTTTTAGACTGTGCATCATTGTTCCATTTCATTTTGTTTTAATTTATTCGTGTTCTATAGATATACTATACCTACATCAATTCTTTATCACCACCTTTGCATTTTTTAAACCGGCTGTTGATTCTGTAAATCAAATAAGCGAGCAACAACGGTACTGAGTCACGTGGGGATTCGCAGATTTGAAACCGACCTTTTAACCTTAGTAATTGGTGATATCTCCACATAACGCACCCTTGCCGGAAAAAAGCACTGTAGTAGAATACATGTTTATATTTAACAAAGAAGAGGACCTTTCATTATTACGTAACACTAATACGTAACGCTTAGTAAATATTACATTCAGAGGCGAGGGAGCGAGGGGAGGGGACAAGATACCAGCATCACGTAACGATGTAAATTTAAAAATAGTAAATTTCTCATCTGGAAACATGTTGAGAGTAAGGAGTCTTTTCAGAGGGGACATTGTTGAATTGAACTTATTATGTGGAACTAGAGCTTTTCTAGGGAAGGTCACCTCATCAAGGACGGTCTAGCAGGCAAAAGAAAGGCGGGGACGAGAGAGGTCTGGGAGCATTTTTCTACCTCCGGGGGTCCGGGAGGCTCTCTCGGAAAACTCTAAAAATTAAGGCGTGTTCGAAATAATTTGATTGTAAGCACGCTGAAACAAGTTTATAACTTAATTTAATTTTCATCTTCTCTCGAATTTTTGACGAGCAACAAGTTAAAATTCTTGAACTCAAGAAACGCTATAATTTTGGGCCAAATTAGAAAGTTGACCATGCATGCTATGAGTTTTACGTAAAAATTTGATGAGTGCACATGCATTTTGTTGATTCATTTCTACACCTGCCTGACGGTCCAATAGAAGCGAACCGTTGTGTAATTGTCTCATTTGAAAAAGTTGTTCAACCAAAATCTCAGTTCATCTGACAGTTGAGTGATTCTACGAGAAAAGAACAATATGATGACAATTTTCAGAGGAGTTATTTTCGACGAATCTAAAAAATCGTGTTTTGAGATTTCAACGGGAAACCCTCTCCAGTATTTTGAATTCAACTTTGCGAGCGGTTTAGTGGTTTCATGCCCTGAATCTAGCAGATTAGAATTCTGGATGTTTTTTTTTTTTTGAATCTATATAACTGGAACTTTAAACTTCACACTGCCACGACTCATGTTTATTTTTACATTATTTATAGTATTTCGTTCCATTATGGTCGTAGACCTTTCTTCTACACTTATTGGGAACCTTTGATTGAAATTCAAAGTACATTTCAGTCAATTCAGTGAGTCATTTTCACTCATAGCTCAATTTATGTATTTTGTACACTAAGGCCAATTTTATATGAGAAAATTTACAATAAGTGGACGTTGCGGGTTGGAAATGGAGCGGGGAAGTTTTTTCAACCAACCCTCGAGTTTTCGCTTATACAATGAGAGACTATTACACAAGCTGATAATGGAAAGCATGGTCATGCAATTATTATCTTAATTCAACAACAGCAGAGAATCTCATAGTGATGGATCAATTAGACCGCGTTAAGCAGAAAGGAATCAAGCTACTTCAGCTATTGCCATAATTAATTGGACAGTATACATTTTTTACATTAAAACGGATGTTCGGCTTTTTTTGCAAATTTCAGTGAATTTTGCACAGTATGAGGCAAATTCCTTAAAATTTTCAAAAAAATCCGCACAAACGTTCTCTTGTAAACAATTAAATTGCTAAGTCAAATTGGCCTGGTCAGTCAATGTGGCTTGGTTCCCTTCTGCTAAACGCGGTCAAATTTATACGGGGTTTACGTCAATCGTCAAATCTCCTATCGCTACTGTGTGAACTCGGCGAATACTCCCTTGCTCTCCAATTGCCTGGCCGGCAGTTGAAGGTCAGAGGGCCACCTTCTGACTTCTCATTGCACTCATCTCATCATTTTTGGTCTGTTCCCTTTTCCTACTTCATCATCATGAGCCCACTAACTACTTATCGATGGCCAAAGAGCAAAACCACGTATCTTTTACAGCGGTGTTTCAAAATTTCCGCTCGTTTTACATTTTTATGAAAAGAAACGAGCCAATTATATGGCTTGAAATTTTGACTGAATATTCCCCTAACAGAGAAGAAAACGCAAGGAAGATTTCAAGAAATAACGTTAACTAGTTTTCCAAAGGAAGGATAAAGTATGACAGGAAGTCTGCAACATCGCAAACGGAGATACTTGGTTTCACACTTTGGTCATCCTTACGTAAGTCGTGTAGATACTCTTATGTAAGTGATTATTTGACGAAGCTTTGAGAAAGGTCAGACAGTGTAAAAAATTCCCTAGAGGACTTAAAAGAAACGTCTTCTTAAAAATGTATTTCATGAGGAGACGTCTAAAGTATGTACACTATTGATCACTTCGACATTAATTCGCAACCTTCCGGTCATCTTAATTATTTATTACATAGATCTCGAACGAAATTAACTATTCAAATATTCATAGAAAAGTTAATAAGTGAAACTGATGTGAATCGCTCTCCTGGCGTGTGCTATGAAATATTTTTCGACAGTATGTTTCAATCAGTCTACAGTGTCGTGTCCTCCTGGGTCCACCATTTAACGTTGGAAGGACACGGTGGCCTTCATTCTCAAGAGAATAAGGCCTAATAAAAGTATAAGAGCAGGGAGGAAAGAGGGTATTCTGTGTGCGTCCTCAAAAGGATGAAATATTGACTTAATCCACTGACCAGAAAAATGACGAAATAAGACCAGTAAATAATAAATTATTCCTTCGGATGAATGATTAGATACCGAAAAATTCAGGAGAATGAAAAACAATGGAATATTTTTCAGCCACCAAAGAGATGAGACGAGGAATTGGATTGGAAGCAGAGATGAACCAAGCCGCATCAGTTATTGCCAAAATTAACCGTACAATTTTTACGTTTAATTTTTTACGAAAGAACGTTTGTCCGGATCGTTTCGCAAATTTTAAGGAATTCGCTTCGTACTATGCAAAAAATTCACTAAAATTTGTACAAAAATCTGCACGACCGTTTTCGTGAAAAATTAAATAGCCCAGTTACACATGGCAATAGCTGATATGGCTTGGTTCCCTCCAGCTTAACGCGATCTAATTATTGATGGAAGGGATTGGTATTTTTTTACCAGCAAAGAGATGTGACGAGGACTGCTGAGTGAATCACCGAATATGAAGCCAGGAGATATCGTCAGTGAAGATGCAAAAAGCTTGATTGCGGCGTTGCAAAGTTCCTGCTCCTACTTCAATCTTGGACACGAATATTACATGACAGTTTTGTACGGAATTTTTAGGGAACAGCCCTTCTGAGGGCGAAGGAAATAACACGAAATCTCCTATTGACAACCAGAGACATTCTTGGACTAGCAAAAATGTGACAGGAAACTTGCAATAGGATTGCGCGAATGTTCCTTTTTTTACCTTTTTGAAGATGCATAGGATTGCGCGAATTTCTCTGTAACTGAAAATTCACATGTTTGCGGAAATATTCAATATTCAACGAGGAAGCGTTAATCTGGCAACCTTCGTAGTTTGTGGTAGATAACTGCATCGCGGAAGACTATTCATTCCCTCCTTGCACTAACGAGTATATCTCTCTTCGATGGACAGCCCGCGCAGCACGAATGGCCCAGAGAGCTTTCATAGAAATTTACCAAGTGAACTACTAGTGGCTACTGTGGCCGCTACTCGGCCGCCAACCACTGAAAAAAACTACACGTAAAAATCGTAGAACAACCATGTTCAAGTTTTTTTTAGAGGTGAATGGATTCAAAACCCGACGGGTACACCCGAAAGACTCTCTGATTGCAATCTCTGATCTTATCTCTGATTGCAACGTTATGCACGACTTTCATTTTTTATTTTTAATACATGTTTTTAAAGAGCTACACACCGTTTTTCTGAAAAATGTCCGTGAATTTACTTAAATGATCTCAAATAAAAGTTTCAAAAATTTCGACGCGATATTTTCGTTCGTTCTATTATCTTTTAATGTAACCAAAAAAAAAAAAAAAAAAATTAAATATCATCCGAGTCTCTGAATTGTTACGGTTAGGATACATATTTTCCCTTAAATTATGATAAAAACTGAAGCAGAAAGTCAAGAATGATGGCACGCAGTCTTACAGCATTCCTACACAGTCTTGTAGGCGCTAATATGCGTTTCACGCCAACTGATCGACTGCACTGCGATTAGTGCAATGCGAGAAGTATTCATGCAGTCTTGTAGGCGCTGATACGCGCGTCGTGCCGACCGCACTGTTTGGCGCGATGCTTGAAGTATTCACAAAGTCTTGCAGGCGCTAATATACGTTCAATGCCGGCCGGACTGTGTTTGGCGCGATTATTCAAACTCGCGATAGAATACTCGCGACATTGAATAACAGGGCTTAAAAGGCCTGTTGTGTTCCAACGCCGTATGAGCATTCCAACGTTGCCTCGTTTCTCCCGATTAAATATTTTTTTCCGAGAAAAGTTAGGAAAGTTCTTTATACCCACGACCATTACTCAATCTTTTCACTTCATTTATCATCAGAAGGTAAGACATCGATGGCTTGTCAACGAACTAACCTAAACTAGCGTTAACATAAAAATATGCGTTTATTTTCCAACTGTTTCCTATTTTGCCAAATTTCTACCTTAAATTAACTACATTTTACATTCGCGCAATCTTCATAACTTTTCTTAGACCTTCCGCGCGATCCTGGATTACCGCCTGCAATTTCGTTGGGGGCCGTTCATAAAATACGTAACACTCTAAAATGGAGGGGCGTCTGAGCTCGTGAAACAAGTAGGTACTTACGAGAAAGGGGGCGTGAGAGGTTAAGGACTGTGTCAAGTAATACTAGGCTCGGCGCGTAACGCTTTTTCGAAAATTAAACATGAAAAACCGACTAATTGTGGAAGAGAGAAGCATCAATTAGTATGGATCCAACCTTGCTGAAATTCCTTGACTCTCCGATTTTTTTCGCATTGAAGGTCCATATTTTACAAGATCCATCATAATTTGCAATAGCAAGGCGTGAATGATCGATTTTTTACATTTCCCTATTTGAAGTTGTGGTAAATAGTCGATAATTGAGGTGTTCGTTGCGAACACCCTCTTCAATGATCTTTTTCATATGTTTATAGTCTGTCCCAGATAAGAAGAGCGCTGGAAAATCAGAATAATTTGCACTATGTAGAAGCAAGGTATCGTTCGTTCTATTGTATAAATGGCAGGTCAATCGATATATCGTAAGGCACGCCACGCCACTGCTCATTTTTCGTATGTATTCAGGTCTAATGCTCAAAATCTGAAGGTCAAATTTGCCGAAAAACGTGGATTTTTCGGCATTCAGCTGAAAACAAACAAAACCCACATTTTGCACCAAAACCAGCCTTCAGACCCAGCATTAGACCAGGATAGAGACCGGAGGAACCAATCATGATGTGCATCTCGTAAAATATAGACCTTAGATGAGCAAAAATTCGTAGAGTTTAGGGAATTCAGGGTGGGTCCAAAATCGACCCTTATCGATACTCCTCCTTTCCACAAAAAAAAAAAAAAAAATCACATAATGTCAAATCAAGTGTTGAGGAGTCGAATAGAGCGTTACGTGATTTTTTAGGGGGTATATGCCTGCGTTACTGGAACATTACAAGAGAAAGGGGTGGAAAAAAATTCAAGTTTCAGCGTTACGTGGTTTTTGAACGGCCACTCACGCTGATACAGAGTTCAATCATCGATGTTTACCATCGTTAAAATCTCGGGGGACCCGCTGAGCATAATCAAAAAGTCCAAAATCAACCTACTAGGTTATAAAACGTTCTTATATTTGCACTGAGTTTTTCAATGAAGAACTACAATCTCTGGTTCAAACATAAAAACACCTATATCGATGGTGTGAGTCGGTAATCACATACCTCGTTTGCGGTGTCTGAAAACCTCAGCCTCTATAATTTTTTTAAGGAGAACAAATTGACATCGTTCTTTGAAGTTTTTGCAGAATTTTCTTCGCACGGAGAAGAAAAATCACGGCAGTTTTAAAGAATTGCCGTTGAGTAGTTTTCCGTTTAAAAAATAAGTATGACAGGAAGTCTGCGACGTCGCAAATCGAGTTACGTGATTGCCGACTTACACCGTCGATATGCACATGGGAAGCTAATGGCTTCTAACATTAGCGAGTAATTGTAGTTCCCAATTTCGAATATAATCAATTTCATATGATTATCATACAAAATAGCAATTTATTTTCTTGGTATGTTTCCTAGATTATACTGGATCATGATGCCCCTGTTCAGCATATTGCTGCCGATCAACGCACCGGTGGAGTATTGGGGCGAGTCTATCTTGGTCTCCGTTTTTGTTGTGGGTTTCTTACGAGTCACCCTGTGTTTACACGGAGCCTGGATGGTCAACACCGCCTTCCTAGTCTGGGGACTCGATCCTCTTAACAAGTAAGTGCATTAAGTCAAACACTTCATGACGTCAGTTTATCATTAAAAAATAGGGAACTTAATTGAACTACATTTTGCAATTGGGAACTAAAATTTCTGGCTCGTCTGTAAATACACTTATGTGCATAGGGAAACTAGTGGTACATATGTTGTTTCTAACTTGAGCCGAATATTTTGGTTCCTAATTGCAAATAAAATTTATTGCAACACCTCCTTCCTAAGGAAAACCGCCGTAGAATCATTTTTATGTTTCCTAATTGCTTTTAATACATATAGAATAAGATTTACTATCGACAAGAGTAATGAATATCTCTCATTAAAGTTTTCAGACATTTGAGATCGAATAACGAATAAAAGTTTTAAAAAATAGAGAGTTTTAGAGGGTCACTTTCCCGGAAAATTTGTAGATTGCCAAAGAGAATAACCGAGGGCGCAGCCGTCAATTCACAAAAAAAACCCCTCTAATATTGTCTCTAAATACCAATTAAGTCAGCAGTTGACGAAACCAGACTTTACTTCGGTCAACAGATAGTTTATTTCTACGAGCCGTCGAATATTTTCGAAGAACCAAACAATTTTGGCTGATACGGACCATGTTCTTCACGCGCAAAAACACGTTAAAGTTCCTTCATTTTTGTCAGTATGCAACACGGACAGCAATCGAGCACGAATAGATGTATCAAAATATCGCCATCACTATCTTGTCATGTCGTGGCGAGGACGTTTCATCTAGATGCCATGTGGTTGATTGATTTTTACCAGGTCAATTAGCTCATTTACCACGTTTCCATTTCTAGAGAAATTTGGAGGGCACAACTACTTACTCCCTTTCTATTCTCAAAGCTCGACATGGCGACGGAATTAAGTGGTTGAAATCGTTCGATAAATTACCGGGACTCTGAATTGAGCAGTTTAACTGGCATATAACGCAACAAGCGTCCATAAAACTGAGGGATTCGAGCTCGCGGCAAGGTCAAACATAAAAGATCTGGGATTTTATAGATTCAAATGCTTGAGCTTCTGAATCTTCATCACTGTTCTGATGTCCTATAAAAAGGAAAGAGAGATAAAAAGAACAGTACCAGCTTTTTCATGTAGTTGCTAGTTGTTTTCTGTGTTGAAATGTTCGAAAAAATCTCATTTGAGTAGTAATACTAATATACTTTAAGTGTTGGGCGCTGGGGCCATAAGCGGTGTTAGGGGAAGTGGAGGGCAGTTCAGGGTAGAGTTGGGCCCGTTGAGAATTCCTTTTGAATTTGCCCTCATCGACGGACAGTTCACGAAATTTTAGACTTTATAAGTATGTATCTTAAGAGAGGCAGGCTCAAATCATTGTAGATAAAAAATTACGTCACCAGCAATCGTTTTCCGTCAATATTAGAGGCTCGGTGCGGCCCGCTGAATATTGATGAATTGGTCGTTTCATCACCAAGAATCGATTCATTTCCATAGATTTAAATGGAGAAAAACAATGTTGCCAATTTCCTGGGTCCGCCAATGCCGAGGTGCGACTTAGACCACAAAGCACGTGCACGATGGAGAAAACACGTGCATAATGGAGAAAACACGCTAACCACGTGATACGAGAATCACGGGCAGGCAGGGACAGGGACAATGCAGTAATTAGTTTATTCCACAAGATGTCCCCGCGGTGAACCGAGAGAGGGGTCAGTGAATCCGTCCGAGTGTTATGAAAACGACACCGCTAACCGATATTTTGCGTGTTATCGTTCAATATCGAAATGAGAGGCGTTAGACTGCGCTGCTGTCTAAAAATCAGGGGAAACGGGTCATCCCTCATTGTTACAGAGTTTTCACCTCTTTAGCAACGCAACATAACTTAGATCCACCTTGAAGTACGAATACAACTATTACTGCGCAGTGGATGTGCTTGTTGCATGTTGTTGGATTTGAAGGAGCTCTAGTTTTTCCCGTTTGTTGACTCATGCGCGCGCTCCACACTGTAGAGTGAGCTTGCACTTTTTAAATATACATGACATTATTGAGGTGTCTAAACTTGGAGGTAACAAACATCCAGGTGTCGAAAACATTTTGCTATTAATTACTGGCTGTGCTTTAATTTTTGGCAAAAGCGAATCCATCACGTTTAGAATCTCATTTCTGCTGGCTCCTTCTTTCCGATAAATGTATTTTGTAAATCTTGAAAAAAAAAAAAAAACTGGAATAATGAGAACGCGATGTATTGTATTCGGTTAGTCAAATGAACTGAATTCTTACATTCGCACAGTTTGAGCTCTAATTCAGGTTTTACAAACGGCATTTCATGGGAATACACAGTTGAAATGAGACCGTGGACGACAAGTCGCATAAGTGCAGTATTTGCCATATCGAGAAATACGCGTTTAAAGTCTCAAAATTATATGGAGCCTTATGGCTGTAAAAAAGTTCAAACTCACATTTTGAAGCTTGAAAATTGGATTTTAGTCGTCAATTTTTCACAAAATGTATATTCTGACTAGTTCTAGTTTAAATTATGCAAGTTTGTTTTTTTCAAAAACTGTACGAATTCTCTAATCCCTTCAAATGTGCCGTAAGGCATAATGTACTCGTTTAATGCCAAAACTTTAAAACGAGACAGTATTTTAGCAACAGTTGTTCGATGTCTTAATTTTTCTTTACTCTCGCCATAGATTCACATTGAATCACGAATACAACTATTATTACTCAATGGATGGGCGTGTTGTATCATGTCTAAATTGAAGGCGTTTTAGATTTCTCGTTCGCTGACTCGAATGCGCGCGGTGTGCATGGACTTCTGCGTGGTACAGTGCAGATAATTTTGATTTTAAATGAAGTTCAGATGTTTTAAGGAAGATAAATAGTAAAATGTATTCTATCAATTAATATATATCAGTGTCTTTTCTTACACTATAGATGTAATTAGGTAACTGAAAGTTTAGTCGCACTTATTTAGCTAATTATACCACTAATTCCTAATTCGTTTCAAAGATTAAGTATGGTTCATTTAAAAATTCAAGACGTTAACATTAGTATTTAAGTAAATCTTTGCCGTCCACATAAAATCCATTAATTTTTCAACTGCCAAAAAGAACACCCTAAAAACTACACGATCTGCAGCACGAAACCTGAAGATATCGCTAAGGGGCGTGATACCACTATTCAACCTCCTGGGAGCTCGGTGTGCCTATTCAATTCATTGAAGGCGTTTCTATTTGCCGGCGCGGCACGCTGATGAACTATCGTATTAATAAGCAGATTTTCATGTGAAACTGTTTCTTCATGAATTGGAGGGTCTCTTGCAGAGACAGTAGACCCTCCACTGGTATCTTGGCAATGATGAAAGTTTTTACTTTCGGGACTTCAACATTCAACTGCTGACCCACCTACTTGATCGATGGTTATAACAACGTGTTGGAAGTTCCGTTTTGAAAACAAACCAAGGTTTGGAAAACTTTTTTGGCTCATGACGTCACCCGAAGCTCATCAAGCACCTTGCAGGTAGGTCAGCAGCCGAAAAAAGGATGATGACTGTTGCCCCCTCATAATTGTCCATAAAAAAATGTTGAATCCCCGAAAGTAAAAACTTCCACCAATCTTCCACCTGTCGCCAAGAGGCCAGAGGAGGGTCTTTTTGTCTCTGGTCAAAAACACTCGGAGTCGCATTTTTCAGGATGTCTACCATCAGTAAAAACCGGAAAATGTTTGGGAATTTGATGTCATCAGGAAAAAATCAGGAAAATTGATCTCGGATCAAAAAATTCAGAGTGCGTCAAGCGTTTTTAACTGCATGCAGTTTAGCACACGATGCAAAAGTGAAAACTGTGGTTTAATTCATTCAATATGTTGATTTGTAAGATCAAACGAGTGACGGCTTTTCCGCGCAAAAAGTTTTGCTTCGATGACATATAAATGACGATGGCTTTCGCTTCTGTAGGCGTAGTCTACTTATTCTATGCTGGTGGTTTTAATTGTCGTGTATCTGTCGACAGGCGTTCAGCGGACACGAACCTGGTGTTCCTAGTGAACAAGAGCCTGTGGCCGCAGTACCACTACCTCCTGCCGTGGGACTACCAGTCGGGCGAGTACGGGACCTACGGCGACGGCTGCACGACCGCCTTCATCCGGATCTTCACCGTCCTGGGCCTCGCTGACCGACTCAAGACCATCGACTCCCGAGGGGTCCGCTCCGCCCTCGGGCAGACGGCCAAGACCGGGAAACCCCTTCTCGAGTGCCTCCAGATGTCCCAGGACGTCCTCACCGGACCTCACTTCGTCCCGGCCGCCGCAGAAGACGACCCAGTTTGAGAGACCCTTTTCTGACCCCCGACAGGCCGACACTGAAAAAAAAAATTACGGGCTATATAGACATACCGTCCGTTCCGGGCTCAGTGACCGATAGGTCCGGGTGCTGGAGCCGTAGCTTTAATTGCTCCGGATTCTGCGCCCGGAACTCTCGGCCTCTGTGCCCGGAACGCGGACGATATGTCTAATAGCTCGTAAGTACGGCTTCCAAGGTTGGAGTATTCTTTTCAGTGGACCAAAAAAACAACGCAATTTGTCTCTTCCAAACGTGGGGAGAAGAGCTATGCCTCGAGATAAACGGACTACGTTTGGACCGCTTTGAGCAAAACTGGACCAAGCCACAACAGCTACTGCTAGGTTTAATTGGGCAATTTAATTTTTTACATGAAACCGGTTGTGCGGATTTTTGGGCACATTTTAGTAAATTCTCTGCGTGACATGAAGCCATAGAGTCCATAGAGTCGTAATGTAGATGGGAGAGCTGGCGCCATGTTCTGCTCGACGAGTTCCGAGCCCGGTGTGCGCCGAGTTCTGGTCACTTTTTCGATACATGTTCGATTCAAAATGACGGTATGGAATACGTGGTGACTCCTATCTTCTTTGTTTACATCGGATGGCCGGGTACCCGTGTATCGCGAACAATCGATTATGTATCGAAAAAGTGACCCGGCGTCACACAGGAGTCTCGGAATTCGGGACCTGGAAAATGGTTAAAAGTGGCGCCAGCTCACCCACTTACATTACGACTCTATGTACTCTATGCATGAAGCCAATTCCCTAAAATTTTCAAAAAAATCCGCACAGGCGTTCTCTGGTAAGAAATTAAATTACTAGGTTAAAGTTGGCAATACCTGATGGGCCAAAATGCCTTACAGCATACTTGAAAAAGAAAAATACCTATTTTAATTATTAATCCGATAATTAATATGAGTATTCATAAATACATTCATAAGAGTCGCTTTCATGGCGCTCACTAGCGTTCTGCAACGCCTAACCGCCACAAAACTCGGTCCTCCCACAACCCGTCAGGGAGTTGGCACTCCCTCATAAATCAATCTTTATAAATAAACTATATTGCATAAGTGGAATAATATGAAAAAAAGCCAGTCGTGCAAAATCACTTGAATAATAAAATGTTTTCCTATTTTAACTTTATTTTATTTTTTATTTTTTTTTTACACTTGAACTAAACTTGACTCAACCTAGCTGAACTTAATCTCCGTGGAAAAATTTGCGCCCTTTTGAGTTTCCTGCTTTAAAAATTACATTACGGTAAAGACAGGTGGCTCGTCCGCGTCGAGTTGGACGTATTTCTGCCAAACGGAACTATGTGCGTTACGACGTGAGCCCTGTTATGCATACATTCTCATGGGTCTCAGGGCTCATGTCTGAATGCACATAGTTCCGTTTGGCGGAGATACGTCCAATTAAGATTTTGCCTCAGTATACATACTTGGTAATATAAGGCTGTAAAATGCGCAATTCTTTTCACGAAAATTGTGAAGTCAGGATTGAATTTTAGACTTTCCTGATGTGCTCATCGTGATTTTTGGACCAAAGTCCGTAAGAGCAAATCTTAAATTTGTACTCCATTGAACGTTTGCGATAGACTCATATGGACGTGTTTATGCTAAAGGGAACTATGTTGCAAGCAAACCCTATGCACATAACTCCTTTTAGCATAAATACGATCATATGTAACGAAGCATTTACTATTGGAGCATAGAGAAAAAAAGGGAGGTGTTTGTATCTTGAGGATCGTGTACCCTGTAACGAGTGACGTAGGTCGGTACAACCTGGGCAGCAAAATCCGGAATTCGAAGTATGAAAAAAGGACCATAACGCCCGATTTTTTTTCTTAAATCAACTCATAATGTAATTTAAAACACTTTAGGTAGAATGCATTTTGTCCCTAAACTACACGATTTCCGAGAAAATCGATGATAAAAGTCGCCCTACCGACCTACGTCATCATAAAAATTCCAAGATGCCCGAAATGCGAACACCTTTTTTTTTCTCTATGCCATTGGAGAAGTTGCAATTCATTGAAATTAAAATATTTTCACTTCGAAGAACTTGCTGATATTGTTTGAGCAATTTTACCCGAAGTGATTGAATCTTGAATTCTTCAGTCTTCCCTTTAATTACGATTTTACCTCAACCTATCTCAATTTTTGCATTAATAATTTCGCCACAAGGAGTCACTGATAGAGCAGCGCTATGTTATCAGTATGTTGCGATTTTTGATTCCGAAAATACATATTACAATGAATCTGCGTTGCATGCGATCCACGGTGTTGTCGACAATTCCTTTCACTTCTAAAGCTACAAAACTCCTTCAATAATTGAGCTAGGCAACAGATGTTCCAATGTACATAACCGTTGGATTGAAGGCGTTTTCCAGGTTTTCGAGAAGAAGATGAGTTGTGTACCTCCACTTATTAATTAACGATCACTGATCAATAAATGTAATTATATCCAGTATTTCATTGGATAAAAATTATGTAACTTGCTCAACTTTAGTTTTCACGATTATTTTACAATTAGATGTGTAAATATGTTTGATACCAGAATGTAAAATAAAACATTTTGAAGAACTCTTCTGACTACCATTTCTATACTACTTTGACCATTCAAGTTAATATCAATGTATCGATTTTCTCAGAATTTTCTTCCATCATTCGATGATATTTAGAGAACATTTAAAGGAGACATATTGTACATTTTTCCTCTAGGAAAATAAGACTTATTCAACGATTTTTAGATGCTGCAATGAAGACAGATATTTTAATGTATTTTCCAAAGAAAGTGTGTGCACTATTTTTTTACTTCAGTCATTGATTCTTAGATACTCGAGAAGCAGCTATGCAGAGTAAAAGAATTCACTTATCTGTTCATTCTTGAACGACACCTTGACTTGAGTAGGTACCTACTAAGTTCTCAAGAACCTACATTATTGTGTGCGATTTTGGATGTTTTCTATTTTAAAAGCTTGCAACACTTGAGTATTGATGGAATTTAAAAGCCTGTCATTAAACTTGGGTCGATTAAGGCACTCTTTTTTATCCTGTTGTCCAATGAATCATGTAATCGAGCGCCGATATAAACTGTGGACCAGCAATAACATAGGGAAAGTAATAATGCTATTTTGTTATGTTATCATTCAGCAGAAAAAGTTGAAAGCTACTCGAAATTTGGGCAAAGTTCATGGCAGGACGACTTTCATTCAACCTCTAGTGAAATTCAAAGAGAGTTCTCTTCATCGATGCTTAACCTACTTTTGACTTCTAATATGATCAATGATAAACCAGACACGTGAATCGAAAGGTCAATGAAGTGTTTAGTTGGAGATCAGCACAACTCTGACTTATTTATTCTTCACTCATCTATAAATCTGAACAAAGATGGTAGAATAGTGATGGGTTCACTCTATAACTAATGTGTTTCTTGTTTAAAATCACACTATTTCCCACTGATTTTATTTCAGTCCTAATACCTTGATGAGTGCTTTTCTGTCATGTAAAGGAAAAACACCGAATGACCACTCAATTTATTCTCAGAGTCTACTGGTTCCTCAATATATTTCTTTGAAAATTTCAGGTAGACTAGATTGGTCAGCATATGAAATTTACAGATTTCCAAGAAAACTGATAGATATTTTATTAGCAGAAATTTGTCAACATCCTGTGCTGGTATTCTATTTTCCTCCGGACGACAGTGTTTAATAGTTATTCAAATATCAGGAGCACTTTCAAGTATTATTGAGTAAAAATTTACATTGTTCAATTTCCGATGTTTGGCCGTAAAAAGTACATAGTTGCGTAATAGTGGTATCATATTTTAGAGTCAAAATTCTAGTAGTTACGGGCACAACAATTTCATTTAATTTTTTCCAAGTCTCAAGGCAAATCCACAGTAAAAGTGGAAAGACACACTATCTTAATCACAGAGTTTTGAAGTTTCTAGTTTTATTATTTTGAGGGAATTATACTACATATTTTTTTAAAAAAATTTAGGGGAAATAATCACAGACTGGCAAAGAAAAATTACACAAGATTTCTGACGAAAATGATAATCCGTCATCCTTGAACAAAATGAAATATGATGGAAAGTCACAAAATTACAAAGGTAGGCATTTTCCTGATTTCACCAATGAAACTTGTACAAGTATTCGAGAGGGTCAATAAAATAAAAACAGTGAAGTTCAGGAGTAAATCAAGAAGTACCTGTATCAAGACTAAAACTTTCCTCAAAACGTAACTAGAAAATCTACAATTTGTACTAACAAGCTAGATTTGTTCCAACTTATTGTGAGTTATGAGCTCCCACACTGACCAAAATGAATTTAACATTTGGAGAGCTTAAAATCTTGTTTTTTTTAAGCAATTCCTATCTTTAGGGCTAAAAGAATTATACCTCTTACTTGTGAAATTCTTGTAAAATTTTTCATAGAGCACTGAAAGCAGAATTATTTCACAAGCATGCAACTGATGAAAGCTAAATGAAAGATGAAAAATGGCATATATTAGTAAGGAGAAAAGCAAAAATGGCCATCAAATGGAAACAAGAAACATTTTAGTGAGAACTACGAGAAATGTTGACACAGGTTGGGACTGGGATAGCTTTGAGTTTAGGGCTGTCAGATTTTTCAACGAGTTACCCAAAGAGTTGAAAGAGATCTTTTCAAAACTGAGTCGCCAAATCTGTTCATTGAGGTATTAAAAGAGCACTTTTTACAAAACCCTCTCTACACCTTGCAAGAGTTTTTAAATTTGTGAGATTACTCTTTTTTGTAACTTCTTCTAATGTGACTTGTATTGAGCCTTTCTGCTCAGGCTAATGTACTAATCTTTACAAATAAATAAATTGATCTGCCCTGTTTTATAAGTAAACAATGAAAACAGAAAAAATGTATTTTTGGGGTGCTATAAATTTCAATGTGTACTCATGATTTAATTGCAAATACAGGCCTTAAATATTACTTTCAAGCCCCGTTTAGTAGAAGAGATAAATGACAAAAACAGTTTTACAGAAGATGTAAGCAAATGCTTCATTTATTGGAAAAAAAAGAAAAATGAGAAGAATAAGAAGAATAAAGGAAAGTAAGGGTACATAAACATAACGACAGTACACATGTACACAACACATGTAAAGTTAGACAAAAATCTTATAAAATATAGATACACTTCTCCAGAATTTATTTCCCCGCAGCACTTCGTAAATGTCACCGGGGAAAGGGGAATCACATTCCGCCGAGAAAAAAAAGTTTGCTTCTAAACTTAAAAATAATACACCTTAAGAAATAATTGTGACTGCGTAACAATAAATTTCGAATGTACAATTAAAAATATAAGGACTAACTTGTCTAAATCACATTCATTAGTATTAAAAGTGTAAAATAAATAAATAATAAGATAAAATGTAAAGTAAGCATACTTTTTTTTGCAAAAATCATTCCTTCAGCTTGAATACTACGCTACGACGGATGTTAGAAATGCTATTTTAATAGGCTCAGGTCTGGAAAAGTATTCACGTGTGGTGAAAATTTGATGTTATTATCTCTCACATAGCGAGAGCAATATTTCTTATGGTCTCAAAAATAAAGCCCACCTTTACAAAATAATTATATCATATTTAAGAAACAGTTGATTCGACAATGGAAATTTTTGACGATGGAAAGAACTATATTTTTCATGTAAAAAAACTCTAAGGATATGCAGAAATTGGATCTGACTAAAATATGATACTTAGTAGCTTTTTTTTCTTTTGAAATTAATTGAAGAAAACAGGAATGATTAGAAAAATAAAGTATAATATACATATTTTTAATATTCTGTTTCCTTCAGTTACGAAAAGCTAAAAGAACATTTTGAAAAGAAACTGTAGGCTCGGAGTCAAAGTGCGCACAAAATTCAAATAGTGAGACTGTACTATGAAGTTAATCAATTCAGTTATTCTTGTTTTTCCAATGAGTTTGGAACAAAACTCCAACAACAGAAAAGTACTGCATCACGCGAATGTAATTTAGTCTCAGTTATTCAACTCAACACTATTAAAGAGACAGGGTTACCTATCGTGCAAATAATTTGTTCGCTTGAACGATTGTAAACTTTTAAAAGATACGTTAATG
Source organism: Bemisia tabaci (assembly GCF_918797505.1). Classification (NCBI taxonomy): domain Eukaryota; kingdom Metazoa; phylum Arthropoda; class Insecta; order Hemiptera; family Aleyrodidae; genus Bemisia; species Bemisia tabaci. The sequence continues at coordinate 53,943,054 of NC_092797.1, forward strand.
ACTGAAAGTGATGATTTCGTAAGTAGGTAAGTAAACAGAATTTTACAAATTCTTGCATCAAATGAGAGCTCGGCCGAAGAAAGGGTTGATACGAAAGTTTTTTCAGGTATATCCTGAATGAAACGAAAAAAGTTTTCAGTTTTTGATAATGTTTCATACGTCACATCTCTTGTCAAATGGATATAATTAATAACTTGGTGTTCTGAACACCGTAATAATACACTGAGCACCGGCATTAAATGCTACTTCAAACTTGGTAAAAAATTAAGTCTTTTACAAGCGAGAGAATTTAAGATTAAAAACTAGGAAATTGAAATTTTATGACAAAAATTTTGCAATTACAAATAGATAACAAGGAACATAAATTTAAACACGTTCTTTAAAGTAGAAAAAAAGCGCCTTAAGAGTAACAATTTACTGTTAGAGAAATTGATAAATGACATAACACATTCCTCGGCTTGGCGAATCGGGTTGTACACTACAACGGAATGTTAATGATGATAGATCTTAAGACAAAAATAAAATTACAAGATTTTTGAGCAAGGAGCATTGGTTGACGAAAAGAAACCAAAAATTTTTACTAAGTTTGAACTACAGCAAACTTCAGCAGAAGCTCATAAGGGTATAATTAAGCAAACTAATTTTAAAGCTCATTAGAAATGATTGGAAAGGAATGAGTATAGCTGGCAAGAAGAATTAAAAATCAAAATTGTAATCTGTTGAAAAAAAAATGTATTTTTAAAAAGTTCAGGGCGCAGTTCCTAATTATATAATTTCCATAGTTTAGAAATTGAATTAATTTAGTGAAAAGAAGAAGAAAAGGAAAATGATCACTTCAGGTCAGAAGAAAATTACGACTCTTCCTCTTTCCAATATGTTCTACACCGGTACACAGTAACACTGATTTGACATATGAGAATCGAACTCATACTGTAAATGGCTCAAAGACAATTGGTCACACCGTATTAGATGGGCGTCCTAAGTTAAGTAAAAACTAAATAACCTTGAATGAAGATAACAATAAAATTAACAATCGAGTCTTTTAACAAAGAAAAGACGCAACTTATTTACAGTGAATAACAAATGATTCTTCTTAAAAGGTTTCGAAGGACAACTGCAGGTGTAGAAAAAAGAGAGGTTTGCTGGAAAAAATATTCAGAAGGCTAGAAAGTCGAGGAAAAAATTTAAAGAAGTTTGAAGCAAACCTTTTCTTCCGTATTCTAACACATGGCAGGCACAGTAAATTCTTACGATAGTTCGTAACCTTGAATGAATATGGCTCCTACAATTGTCCATGCCATTCTAAAACTGAAAAATATTCTGCATAATGCAACGATAATGCAGCAAAGAAGGACAAATCATTCATACATATAAAAGAAAACCAGGAATTCATGTATCCCTTTCCTCTGGTCACATTTAGTTTTTACTTGGTTATTTCCTTTCTTTCCTTCAACAAAAACTTTTTGAATTCTTTTCACAGTAATTTAGAAATAAAAATCAGTGTTAATAATTCCTTTCATTCGTCGACCAGTCATTCGTAGGGGAAGTCTAGTAAATTCGAATTCTTAAAATAAATCCTTTATAAAAATAAAAAGACAATTTAATGGTAAAGTTTTGTTCAGCGCTTTTTCCTCAAAGGGAAGCACATACATCTGTCATCAAAAACACTCACACTAATGTACAGAAAAAAAAAACAACAACACCCACAAACTGCATTCACAAAAACCTATCAGACGTTTGCCACAGATGAAGTAAGACTGACTACTTTAACAAGGGCAAGTATGTACACAAGAATATCTTTCAAAAAGGTAGGTTGTTAAGATACTATACAGCTGCAGATAATTACAAAACATGGAAATAAATAAATTAATAAGTTACGACAATAAAGTAAATGCAGTACTTTTGTTCACAGCGACTTTAAAAGCCGAGTACTTACAATATACTTTGGATACCCTACAGTTACAGATCTGATGCTATAGTACTTAGCCTGCGATTTTGTCTCAGGCTGAGGATTTTTCCGAGAATATCGGGACTTTGGGGCCGTTGAAAATGTGTCGACAGAAGGTTACGTTGCCAGACTAAAATTTAAACATAGCTAGTACGTTAACAATTTGAATGAATTTTGAATTTTTTGTCTTTATATGCTCTGCATAAAAAAATAAGTCGCAAGGGTTCTTGAATTTAACCACTACGGTTGCCAGCCACTCGGAGGCTGTAGTGAAATTTACACATTGAAAATTTAAAACTTAGGAACAAATCTTAGCAATCACTAATTTAGACAAGACAAGAATGAAAAAAAAAGATCTCAAAAAGTTGAAGTATACAAAAATAAAAATCACTTTTCTAGAGAACTAAACACAGGAGAGAAAGTGGATGCAGGTTGTTTCGGGGACACTTTGGAGAATACCGATAGTGTTATCTGGCAAGTGTCAACCGCCTGGATTGTTCAGCAACTTGTGTTTGAGTTCATAAAAATGTCAGCACCAGTCTAAAGCTCATTTTATTCGTCCTTGCGGCCTATCACTGTCGCCTGCTCCCGATCTTCTTGCGACATGTCTTTGTCTCCCCAGCCCCAGACTTCACCTTCGTGACTGTGGTTTTCGTAGGTGCCGTCTCCAGTTCTTGCTGCTCGCTTCTTCACCATGCTCAGAGGAACTGTTTTCAGATCGTAGGCCCATCCGATTTTGGAGAAGAAGTCAATGAAGCCGGTTGTTAAATTGGCACGGTAGTTTCCTAGTTCGGCCGTTTTGTAGTCCCATGGGAAGACGTGGTGGTAGTTATGCCACCCTTCACCGAGAGCCATAACAGCCACACCAAGGTTCTCTGATGGGTTTATGAATCTGAAAAGCGAAAATGTTTAATTGTTTAGAAAACATTTTAGACATGATACATCAAATGTAAAAAAATACTGGTCAGTCCTATCTTTACTGGATGTCAAGCGTAAAATAAGCCTTGAAAGCTGTATGTAACACCAGAAAAATTTGTTCAACATTTATTTCCATTGCACATTTATTCCTCATTTGAGGACTTTTCAAGACTGCACAAAACCAGGGGAAACCATATAAATCCAGTTTTCATGGAATAAGTGTCGTTTAAAATATTGAAATGCAAAATCATCTGGTAATGCTTAAAGAACTATGTACCTTTATTTTTTCTGAACAAAGAGAGATTGATGTCCATGGCTTAGCTCAAATATCATGTGTCTCCATTGTGGAGTTTCAAAATGTACGCGATTTTCTTAAGAGGGAAAACAAAATTTACTGTTTGAAAAATAGTGATCATTTTTTTTTTACGATACAATCTTTAAAACATAATTTTTAAAAAATCATGTTTATTAGTTTTCAAATTTACACAAAACAATGTATGACAAGAAGTTTTTGATTGATCAAGAAGATACAGATCGAGATAAATAGTTCCTGAGCTTAAATAGTTCAAATGAATCCTTGTTGGTAAGTTTACAGTAGCTCTGGTTCTAAAATGCCAGTTCATATAGGGCTCTTGTTTTCCAAAATGTCTGTTAATACAAATTGGAACTGCATCCGCTCCAAGTTGAAGCATTTTTTCTCAAATGCCATTTTGGCGTGCGAAACTTATGTTCATGGCAAAAGCTCATTTTTGCTGGCTCCAAAAACCTGAGATAGTTATCAGCAAAAGCCCTTATGATATTACTTCTTTTTGACAAAACTGTTTTTGTAGCTGACCAAAAACCAAAGAGACACCCGTTTGCTACCTACCGAAAGAAAGAGAACTAAACTTACTTATCATAAGGTCGCTGTCCCCACATGTGAGCAGCGCTGTTGACAAGCCATGTCATGTTGAGGGTGAAGGTGTATCTGAACATGGTAGCGACGAACCATGAGTTGGTCCAGGTCTCTCCCCAGCAGTAAACAGGAATAACGGTTGGGAAAACAAAACAGAAGAAAGGCATCAGCAGCATGTAGTATCTGGAAAAAAAGGATTCTATTAGTTAAATAATCCGAACACTCAAATTTGCTAAATGGTAAATTTTTCTAAGCTGGAAATGAGAACACAGAGTATAAAATATTTTATAAAATTAAACATTTTCTTTAAAAAAAAAAATGTTTCCTGAGGAAGAAAAAGACAAAATTTAGCATAAAAACTATCCAAGCAGCCATGATTAGTAATTTTGAAAGCCACAAAAAAACCTTAAAAACTCAGCATTCAATATCTTCTAGGTTTTTACTCAAACTTCCTACGAGTTTCAGAAGCCTCCACACTGAACAGAAAAGTACTGAAATTTAGTTCCAAAGAAACAAGATTAAATTTCAAGGCAAAGAATTTCCATACAATTTCCTCTCATATCTAAAATTGGTGGACATAAAATTATACTTCTGCCACCGAATGCTACAGAAATTGTGTAAATAGGGGAATGCCTGGGGTCAGAAATGAGTTTGAAAAATATGTTTGGATCACGAGCGAGATTGCCATAATTTCTTCATCTTCAAATTCTCTGACCTTTCCTGATTTTTCCTTGACTATTTTTGCCTTTCCCTGACTCCAAAATGTTATAATTCCCTGACCTTTGCACATAATTTCCACTTCTTTTAAAACATGCGCTGACTTTTGCTAAATTCTGGACATAACTTTCTTGTTTGGCAATCAAATTATGAAAAAAGGCATTCAGTAGCTCTTTAAAAAATGACAATCCTTAAAAGTGATCAGAAAGGGTAAACAGTTGAAAAGTAGAGATATGCTTTAGTGATTAGTAGATGTGTCAGAAATTCCCTGACTTCCCACGAATTCTCTGAATTTATTCGGCCATCACAAATCCTCAGACAAAGGATCCTTCATGATCCAAATGATGAAACATTGACCTCGAGTTAACTTACTTTTTCTGGAACATGAGCAGCTTGTCTTCCTCAAGGTCTTTTAGGTCGATTCCCTTTCCTTTTTCGATGACATCGGGGTGTTTACGGCAGAGCAGCCAGCCAACGTGAGAGAAGAAGAAACCTCGCTTTGCGTTGTGAGGGTCTGCGTTTGTCTCACTGTACTTGTGATGGACTCTGTGATCTCGCGCCCATTCATACACATGATTCTGCAAAAAAAAAATTCGATTGTTTGTTAGTGGTGGGTAACCCGCATTTAAAGAGCATATGTCTATCGATGATTAGAGAACTAGTTTTATGTAGTGACCAAAATCTTGCTAATTTCATTGTGCATACACATACATTAAGCCGCTTTCACAGCGCATCCTCGCTCTTTGCAACGCCCGATCGCCATTGCCCCCTATCCTCCCAGAAATCATCAGGCTAATTTCAGTGCAGAAATACTAAATAGCATGGAAGCTCTTTAAATACTGTATTCAACTCTCATTTGAAGATGAAATCCAGCAACGGTCTACGCTGAGATTTTTTATTAAAAATATTTTGAAATTTATCTACTGAAAAGGTGGCAGTTGACAGAGCATCGACTTTAGAAATCGTGTGAAAGTATGATCTCAAGAGGGTAACTAAGCCAAAAACGTGGGCAGAATGGTCACGTTCTTGTGATTCAGTTATCAATTTATGACGGAAGTTCAACTTAAATGATTGGCGTAATACTTCAATGACTCTCGATGCTCTTGAAAATAATTTACTCTTATCAAAGTTAAAGAGGAAAAAATTGTTTTTTTCTCTCATCTTGGAGAGAGATGATTGCAAAGTTAACGAGAGACCATTTCTACAAGGATTTAGATATCTTCTCAAAGATGCAATTTTATAAGATTCTGTTCTCTGCTCTTGATTTATTCCAAACTCTCTTTACAGTACACATGACAGCATGAGAATGATGTACACGCAGCAAAAACTGAGAGATTTTCAAGTTTAAAGTTTATGAAAAAAGCTTACTTCAAAGGCTATGGTGTTGAAAATCACAAGGAGAACTCTCAGTGGCCACTTGGCTTTGTAAGAGCGATGTGCCCACAGTCTGTGTGCTCCAGCAGTGATTCCTAGTCCAGAAGCTTGATATAATAAGTAGGCTGAAAAGAAAAAATAATTTATTACGCTTCATACTAGAAATATGATATAAAAGTATGTAAAATTTAAAACAGAGTCAAAACATACACAGATGAGGTTACATAAAATTTTACGCATCCGCTAGTGAAATTTTCTTTTTGGGATAATTTATTGGATCACAATTCACAACAATTGAATAAGAAATGAGTAGAATGGGTACCAAAATGTTGATATTTTCTTCCGTTTAGGAACATCAATGAGAATTTGATAAGATATAATACGGAAACAAGTTTATGATTAAAAAGGGCAGATTATTTCAACAAATTTTTCTCTTGCTTCCCCCCCCCCCCCCCCGAAACAAAATTTATATTGAATAAAATTTCCTGACTAGATTTTTTATCAAAAGTAATTGATATGCAGTAACCTTTTTATAATTTAGAAGAATTATTTGGGAATCAAGAGACTTCAATTAAAAAAAAATACCCAAATTTTTGAAGAAATGCATAGAAAACTTGCGAAAATGTCAAGAAATCATATAGATTTGTTCTCCATCATGAAAATGAAATGGGAACGGAGATTTAGAACACCGCAAACGAAATACGTGGTCTGGTGGTTTCAGCGTCGATATGTTTTAGTGATTAATACATGTGTCAGCAACTCCCTGACTTTTCCCACGAATTCCTTGAATTTTCCTGGTTTTCTATACCACCGGGAACCCTGGATGACAACACTCGGGTTTCTAGGGAGCGATACTTGCACACTGGAAAAAAAAAGTCTCTTGGATCTACAGTTCAGACTCTTAAAAAAATCGACAAGAAAAATTACTCTTGACTCAATCGAATTTTTGCCTGAATCAAAAGGAACTCTGCTTTTAGGAGGCTTGGCCCTCGATTCAAACAAATATCGACGGTGAAACTACCAAACCACGTATCTCGTTTGCGGTGTTTAAAAATCTACGCTCGCATTTTATTTTTTTGAAGTCGACCAAATCAATATCATTCCTTGAAATTTTCACAGAATTTTCTCCGCACAAAGAGGAAAAATCACAGAAATTTTCAAGACTAGACGTTAAGTAGTTTTTCATTTAAAAAATAATGTATGACAGGAAGTCTGCGACGTCGCAAACCGAGATACGTGGTTTGGTAGTTTCACCGTCGATATTCTATTGAGTCAAGAGTTTTTTTTTCTTGTCAAATGTTTTAAGAATCTGGACTCTGGACCCAAGAGACTTTTTCCAGTGTAAATTTCTCCTGATGGTGGTAATTCGGAGGAGAGGCTTACCCCAGATGGAGGTCTGGATTTTGGCGGATGTGATCATGAGCCAGGCGCCGTAGAGGGCGGCCATGTGGAGGTAGACGAAGAGGATGACGTTCCTCCATACGATGCGGAGTCTGTAAGTGTCCTCCTTGGAGCTGGAGGAGGTTTGTGTCTTCACCTGCTCCGGCTGGAAGCTGCTGTCGTCCCCGAGGTCCGGGTCGTTCTCGAACAGGACCCCCGTCGGAGCGCTTGTGATGTTGGGAGCCATTTTGTCCTGCAACACCAAAACAAACCAAACTGTCAAGATATTTCGTCCGAACAATAAATCGCGCCATAAGAACAATGCAACGAGGAATCACTCGAAGCTTTCGAATCGGGTAAAATCGGTCTCTTCCAAAATTTTGTTCGAGCGAAAAAAAGAGTTCCGTATCATGGAAAGTGGCTCGACGATTGCCGCGATCGCACGCTGAATTTGGCGGCTGATTATATGTAGAAGTCACCAGCTGAAATTTCGCTAGTTCGAGTTATTTTCATCCAGATGTGTATCGAATCTATTCGAATAGTTCAGACAGATCCGACATTATCCGATGGTCGCCGAGAATCGTTGCTGAATTACACGCGCAAAATTCAGGAATCGGACCGGTGACTTCCATATTCAGCTCTCACATTCAGCGTGTGATTGCGGCAAATGGGTCAGTTGCGCAGGTCACAGAATCGTGTTTTGATGCTTGATTCTTGCAGATTATAAAAAAAATAGCTTAAAATAATAAGATCCTTCGACAGTGTTCTACGTTCAATATTGACCCAGATATCACGCTTTGAAAAATTCGGTTTATGAAGACATCCACCGTGGTAGACCCACTTGCATTCTTGACCTGAGAAATTTTCTCTGTTTTTTCCGTCATTCCCTAACCGTGGCAACCCTGCATTCGACGGTCACGGTCAAAATCCCCCGAGGACTTTTCCGACCTTGACCCGTCAGGATTCCTGGTGACCGGCTCAAATTAAATCTGAGCTTGGGGTCTGAGGATTTGGAGCTTCAAAAAGCATTGGAGAATCCAGATGTAGCGGCGGATTGGACGGGTGAATGAATAATGCAAGCAATTGGCAAACGCCGCGCCGCATTCATGCAGTTGATGCACGCTGAAAGATGACGCCGTGCGATGTGTGCAAATAATTCAGCGTATTATCCAACGAGCAGCAATGCAGAGAATGCACTCGCCAGCGAGAAAATCAGCACCGCCATCGACGCGCCTCAATTGTTAAAAAGTCCAACTCCCGTCGGAGACAAGCGGGTCTGTTGTTAAAATTGATAGACAAAGCTGTAGACAAAGAAGACATAAGGCGCATGGAGCGATCCTATGGGTTAAGATGGGTGGTTCTGATACACTAGGGGGTGAATGATGGACGAACTATCGGGTCTCTCGTGTGTTGCCTTTAATTATACTTTAAAGATCTTTTAAAGACTACAGCTTAAAGATATTAAGTACGTACTTTCGAAGACGTGCGACAACATTTTTGGGCCTTTTGAAAAATGTCTTAAAAACGCGAAATTCGCTTCACCTTGTAGCTAAATTTTCTGCTACACTCGGGGTTGCCACAGACTTTAGAAAATGAAATTCCCTGACATTTTCCTGATTTCCCTGACACATTTTGGTGGAATTTCTTGACAATTGAAGATGGGACGGGTGGTTAAGAAAGCATAATTGAAAAAAACCGAGATGTTTCGACTCAAAACTGAGTCATTTTCAGTCGGAAACGTTAGATCGTTTTTTTAAATTATATTGTAACATTTCCGACTGAAAATGACTCAGTAATGGGTCGAAACTTCTCGTTTTTATTGTTTTTTTTTTAAAATTGTGTATTTTAGCCTTGTTTCCCGTTTTACCCCTTGTTCTTCTACTCTTACCATTGTCTCGGGCTGCTCTATAAAAATTTATATCTAGGATAATCTGGACGAGGGTAAGGTATGCAAATTGCCCGCGAATTCACCGGAGACGAGCGTGAAGGGCAATGACCTTGCTTAACATTGAGGTTAGAATCGATAATCACCGTTATCGACAAACGGCGTTACCGCAAAACCCGCTGATAACTCAATAACAGACTGCGGTCTGGAATCGCGTAATCACCGATACAGAATACTCATTAGCTTTTTTAACGGCCTCAACTTCAGTTTCAGTTCATTATGAGCGATTTTACAATCGCGCTGACTTGCTTTAGTTACTTGCTGCAGAAAAAAACCGCCTCGTTCGGTTTTCGCCGAAGCGCGCGCGATAACCGGGTCAAAATGTTGGTCAACGCGCATGCGTCCTGAATGAATCAGTCCATGTTGAAATAAATTTACGTTTGCTCATAAGCCCTGAGCTTCATAGGAATGCCTGTATTCTAGGGCTCACGAGATAATGGACATGTTCGATTTTACATCCACCGATTCGCGTGCTTGATTGCTTAATTTGCGCGGAGACAATGCAGCTGTACTGCAGCGACACAATGCCACACCATAAAAAACAGGATTGCAGCAGGAAAAAAAATCCGATTTTTCCTGGTTACTTCCGGCATTTTTCTTAAACAATGCCCACTTCAAACACAGGAACAAAAACCGAAAAATACTGGGATGAAAATCAAGGGCAAGAGTATTTTGTTTGACACTTCGTTATAATTTTACAAAATAATAGCTTCGCAATTCAATACCTGACAAAACGCCTGATTTTTGCACTATTTTTTGAGATTCCTTCATTCAAACTTCTCACTCCTTGCTATCAGAATCCATTGCTATCCACTGCTATACTGAAAATGCGTTATGAATAAATGGATACACGATGGCATGCGTTAAAGTTCCATTTTGGGTGCATATTCTGAGTAGGCGAGCCATTTCACGATGATACCACTATTCGACCACTTAGGATCCTGTGTTGCCTATACTAAAAATTGAAGGCAACCTGACACAGCGTTAATTAATCTCTTCGAATCTTTTGATAATTCAGTTTTGAAGCGCGTTCCAAGTGAGCGAATCATTGCACGATGATACTAATCGACCAAGTGGGTACCCCGCGTTGCCTAAACTAAATATTGAATGCAAACTGACATGACGTTAAAGTAATCTCTTCCCGTAGTTCCCGTCCGGTAAAAAGCTATTTTTGAGCGCGTTCCAAGTGAGCGAGCCATTTCACGATGATACCACTATTCGACCACGTGGGAGCCAGTGTTGCCTACACTAGAAATTGAAGGCAAACTGACGCGATGTTAATTGTCCTCTTTAAATCCTTTGAAAAGTCCTTTTTTGAGCGCGTTCCGAGTGGGCGAGTCATTGCACGATGATATCAATATTCTACCTTTTTGAGTAGCACGCCATTTCAAGTAGGAAACACGTATTAGATTGTATTAATTTGCGTGCCTCGTTTACTTTGCCGTGCTAAGGAAGAACGCCGTATAAACATTCGAGAGTGGCCAACCTCCCTCCGATGAAATGTTCATTTTTGAGAAAAGTTATTAATACTTTTCCCTGAAATTTTTAGACTATTTAGATCAAATTACGAAGGAAATTCCCTGAAAAATTGAACGAAAAATGTTTATTATAAATATTCCCGAAAATTCGTGATTTTAAAGAAAATTTGGCAAAAACCTGAAGGCTCATACGGCGTTTTTCTTTAGCACGACAGCACTGATCCTTTTCCTAATTTTTCCAGGATTTCCATGATTTTCCACTTCGATATCTAAATATCCCCGAAAATTCGTGATTTTAGAGGAAATCTGGCAACACCTGAAAGCTCATACGGCGTTTTTCCTTAGCGCGGCAGCACTGATCCTTTTCCTGATTTTTCCAGGATTTCCATGATTTTCCACTTCGATATCTAATAAAGCATGCAACGCTGCTGCGTTGTTGCTCCTTGCTTTACATCTGGTCGGTTTCCACGGATGGATGTGATAATCGAGAACTGTTAGAGAGGAGAAGCGTCAGGCTACGACGTCACTGGAGTGCGACGACAACGACGACGTCCGTGGCGTGATCGAAGGACGATTAAATCAGGAACCCGCAGCCGCCGCGCCGCACAGTGGATCGAGTCAATTAGAAAGGTCGGACAAAATTTGGAAATTTCAAAAGCTTTAAACTCCGTTCATACAAAATCTTGAGGTTCTAAAAGTGGTTTCATTGGTTTCCTCGTGAAATTTTCTTCAAGAGGCACCCCTTGAAGTTTAAAATGTGGCGAAATAAACGAAAAAATTTGCAGATTTAGTAAAAAGTGTCTTGTCCGACCTCTCTGATTGACTCGATCCTTTGTGCGCCGCGCGGATACGGGTCCGGGTGGGACGGGGACAGGAGAAGTGACTCCACTAACTTACGGTCGCGAGGTATCCAAAATTGAACGGAATCGATTCCTCTTGCTTAAATTATCATATTTTAAGCACCGCGCACTTCCTTGCATCGCTTATTTTAGCCGGTGGCCAGACGTTCACGTGACGTCATGCAGTAAATATACAATTCCGAGAATCATTCAAAACTTCGAGTGTCGTGGTCGAATAATTGGACCTCAATCCGCGGTAGGGAACTACAGTTTCCGGCTCATTTCAGAAACAACGCCTGTGCATGAGTTTCCCTATGCACTTAGGCAGGTAGCGTCACCTCTCGGCCAAAATATCACAAGCGCCATGCGACGTTTCAAAATTTCCGCCGCCATTTTATTTACATACTAAGAACCATTGATAGTGTTTCATTTTCGTGTTTCTCCGATTACTTTGCTCGAATTGAAAAAGCAGGATCTCAAAAAAATATCGGCTTTGTTTCTTAACTTACTCTTAACCCTACTTTTCCTCGCACGCGAGCATCCCTTTTTTCTAAAAAAATATACATACACGACTTATGATCCGCACCAACACACACACAAAGTACACAACAATTGTGCTAGGGAAAATCATCGTATGAACAAATAGACGACGTCAACTTTTTTCTGATAACAGATCGCATTTTTACGAGCCTTTCCAAATTTGACATCGAATTTTCCGCAGGATCTTCTTCACAGTTCAATCGATCGTGACTAAAAATTTCGCAGACAAAATATTTCACAACTTTTCTAAGAAATAAACGTTTTGTCGAGAAAAATCCGGCTACCTTCAAATTAATGTTCATACGACGTTTGTCCTTAGCACAGGAGACGTAAACCGAGCACCTCGGCCTCCGGTTGTAAACGCAATGATTTTGAAAACTCGGAGGAGAAATGCGCGGTAAATCTTGCGCTATCACTCACGCAAAAGTAAATCGGCCGTGACTGGGCATGCATTAATCCCTGGAATCGCTCGCGGATTAAAAAAATCGTCGCCCCTCTGAAAAAAGGGCGTATCTCTATTTCCACGTGAGCCTCGAGAAGCCTAGAGTGTTACGGGGATCAGGGCTCATAAGGAAATCAAGATAAGTCCTTTTACGTAAATGCAAAATTCACTGCTGACATTCTCGCGGAGTTTGAGCACTGAGAGGATCATACGTCCGGAAACTTCCGCTATACTGCCGTGCTAAGGAAAAACGCCGTATGAACATCGAGAGTTGCCAAAGTTCCCAACACATACCTTTGATGAAAGTTCAGTTTATTTTTTCCCTTGAAATTTTCAGTTGTTTTAATGTCAATCAATTGTGAACAAAGTTGTCGGAAAATTTTGAAAAAGTGTTCAACATTTCCTCAGTAAATTAGGCTTTTGTCAAAGGAAATCTGGCAACGTCTAGAGGCTCATGACGGCTCTTTTCCTAAGCATGGCAGTATAGTGCAGTATCTTTCCACCTCTCGAAATTTTTGAACTTCCATGAATGTGTTCCTTCAACAGTTTTGTGAGATTATTGAAGTCTGGTTTCTGACTTCCTCAGGGAGGATTCGAACAATTTCTGCAGAAGTGGCACCCTTTAGGATTTCACGACTTAGAATTAGGAGGTGCCACAGCATTTAAAAATGATATTTCCAGGCATTTTCCTTAATTCTTGGACTAATTTTGATTCCTTGACATTCGACGAAATGCGGGATGCGCTCTTTCCGAACCCGAAGTTCGAAAGTCAACGAATTAGAAGAATTTTAGAAAGCAAACATAAAGGCGATTTGACAAGTTTCCACGGACATAGTTTTAGTTTCCTGGTTAAATTCACGGTTTTCAGTGACTTCGTAAAATCTCCCGAAATTGTTTGATTTTTTCTGACTAGGAAACGCTGAAAATTATAGGAATGGTTTAAAAATAGGAGAGAGGGCGCAACGCTGTAGGAGGGCGCTCAGATTTCAAGTTCGGAAGCTTAAAGTCCACAGGTATCTGGAATACACATTTCCCAATGTCACGCAAAAAAATGTCCCCTAAAATGATGAAACATTTACTGGACGGCGAGTATTGAAGACAGCACAGTACACAAATCCTTGCTTTAACTAATTCTGGTCAGAGGATGCTTTCTGGCCTACCTCGCGAATTGAAGGCAAAATGAAAAAGCAAAAACTCTTCAATTCTTCAGCGTGTCTGTTTTCATGCCTGTACGATCTAAGTCGAAAACACGCCTTAGCTCGCGATGGCCTGTTGCAAACTTTAACTGGAGCAAAATTAAGAATTGTTCCTTGCAGATAATGTCACAAAAATCACGAAAAGCGCATCGGCAAAGGCTGAAATGTACTCCTTGCTTCATAATTTGCGTTTTTTTAAAGCTGCCTGCCTCAAAAACGATACCACGGCACAGATGAACATTTCGTTAGAGGAGTCATTCCATTCAATCCTGCTCAACATGGCCGACGTTTCCGCGCGCAAGTTGAGGAGAGCACGAGCTCAATCAAGGCTGATATCTATCAACGCGAGAAAAATGTGAATGTAAACATGCCGATTGTTATCAGGTGGTTAGAATCATCGTCGCGTCACATGTGTTTTGGCGGCTTGGCGTCGGCTATATGTTGAATATTGCGTAGTATCCTTGAGAGCAAGGGTTGGATGGAATGACTCCTCTTATGAAATGTTCACATGTGCTGTGGTATCGTTTTTGAAGCAGGAACCTCAAAAAACCATGTATTTCTTACGCAGATTGTGAAGTTAGGAGTGCATTTCAGGCTTTGTTGATGCGCTCATCACAATTTATGAGCCATTCTCTAAAAGAAACAACTCTCATTTTTGCTCTAGCAAAAGTTTGCAACAGAACAGGCCCATTTCAGCTAACGGAAGAAACGACGTTTCAACTCAACGCGGCTCGACAGCTCCGCTGGCACGCCGCGCGTCGCGTCACGTCGCGTCGTCGTGAGCCGAAATGTGCGGGACCACGCGACAAGACCACGCGGCGGCGGCGGGCAGAATGAGAAAATGCACTTTTTCATTGACCCACAAACGGCGCGACCGGCGACCGGACCCGCGGACAGCGCCAAAATTCGCGCTTCACGCCTCGTCGTCCCACCTTCGGCCACCGCGCCGCACAATGGAACAAGTCAATGGGAGAAGTCGGACAACATTTTGAAACTTCAAAAGCTCAAAATCTATTACTACAAAACGCAATGGCCTGATGATTAGTACCATTGGTTTTCACGTGAAATTTACTTGAGGAACCACCCCTGGAGCTTCAAAATCTCACGAAATGAACATTTAAATTTGCGGTTTTAGTCAACGACTCCATGTCCGACCTCTCGCATTGGCTCGATCCTCTGCGCGCCGGCCGCGCCGTGCGTGGGCATCAACTAAATCGCTGTCGATGAGCTTTGTCCTCCCCAGTTGAGCCTTCGATACAACTTTCCGTCGTCGGGCCAAGAGGTCAGGTCCTAGTGCAAAAAAGAATACCCAGGGTTGCCACAGAATTTGGAACATGCAATTCCCTGACATTTCCCTGATTTCCCTGACACATTTTGGTGAAATTCCCGGACAACTGGAGATATGGCAAATGGTTAAGAAGACATAATTGAAAATAGTTTTCAGGCAAAATTTGCAGTTCGAAACTTCAAACCCGTTTTAGAGCGCAGATAAAGGAGATTTTACAAATTTTCCCGGACATTTCCCGGTTTTCCCTGACTCTTTAAAAGTCCCTGACGTTTCCTGGTTTCCTGGTATTCCCTGACTGTGGCGACCCTGAATACCTCAACAAGGAGAGTCCGCCTTCACGTCAAACCCATCTTGGAAAGCAAATAAAGGAGACCTGAGAATTTTTCCCTGACACTTTCGTCATTTTAGAATTCCCTGGCATTTCCTGGTTTTCCCTGACTGTGGCAACCCTGTAAGAGCTCCCTGATTTTCCCTGAACTGTTTCATTCCCAGTCATTCGCGGTCCAACACACCATGTCCCAACTCTCCCAACACAGGAACCCAACCGACGACCGTGGTTGAAGGAATTCAGAGGCGGGAACTGCGCAATCGAATTTTCCCATCGAATTTTCTTCGCCGCACAATCGTACACACAGGAAAAGAAACATGGCACCCTGCTCGCATTTCGTTCACCAGGAAAACCGGTGGCGGGTGGCGGGAGGGAGACGCGCCGAAAGGTGCGAAAACCGGTCACTGGGTCTCGACGACCGGTTCGCCCGGCCTTGGAGACGGTTTAACACATAATCGGGGAAACGACGCCGTCATTACCGCGTTATAACGTCGTTGTATCGCCGCTGATTCGACGCTGGACCCGACCCGATCGCCGTGTCGTTGACCCGACCACGCTGAATACCCACGCTAAATTAGTTTTTAATTCCCGCGCCGCACGGTGGATCGAGTCAGTAGCGGAGATCCGGCAAAATTTGGAAAATTTAAACGCTTATAACTCCGTTTATACAAAACTTTTGACTGGAGTGGGTTGCCACAAAATTTAGAAAATATCATTCCCCGACATTTCCCTGATGTCCCTGACGCATTTGAGTAAAACTCACTGACAATCGAGGATATGACACACGGCCAAAACGATATAATTTGAAACAGCTTCCAGGTAAAATTTCTTGTTCCAGACGTCAAATCCGTTCTAGAAATCGCATAAAGGTAAATTAACAATTTTTCCCTGAGACTTTCGACATTTTCCCTGATATTTCCAGGTTTTTCCTGACTTTTAAAAATTCCCTGACATTTCCCCGTTTTCCCGGTATTCTCTGACTGTGGCAACCCTGTTTTGAGGGTCTAAAAGTAGTTTCGTTGGTTTCCTCGTAAATTTTCTACTTAAAGCACTCCTTAAAATTTAAAATGTGACAAAATAACCATCAAAATTTGCAATTTTAGTCAAACATTTTATGACAGACCACTCTAATAGACTCGATACACTGTGCGCCGCTCGTTAAAAATTCTCGGCGTCGCGCGCGCGTGTCCGTCGAAATCCTTCCGCTTTCCCACGCTTTCCACGACCGGAGACGAAAATTCCCCCCGTGAAAAATTTCTCGATTTTCAACTTATCAATCAACTGCTTCCGCACAGGATTTGACATAATTTCAGACCTTATATTACCTACCATATCTACTGCGTTAATCTCAGGACTCGAATGCTGTGATCAGACTACGTATGAATAGGAAGAATATGAAGATGTCGGTAATTATGGAGCTCTTGGGGCCAAAAAAGAAGCCAGCCTATGAACTTTAATTGTCCAGAATGATTTATCATCACAATTTATTGATACGACTTGTTGTTTGTAAAGCACGGATATTTCAAAGCTTTTGCATATACTAACTGATTCTTGCGAAAAGCCGCCCAGTACAGGATTGCCACAGAATTTGGCAGATGAAATTCCCTGACAATTTAAGATATTCCAGATGGTTGAAAAGACATGATTTGAAATATTTTTCAAGCAAAATTTGTTGTTCAAAACGTCAAATCCATTCTAAAGAGCAAATAAAGGAGAATTATCAATTTTTCCCTGACATTTTCATCATTTTCCCTGACTTTTAAAAATTCTCTGACATTTCCCGGTATTTTCTGACTGTGACAACCCTGCCAGTAGTTAAAATTCTTGGCAATTTCATAGGCGAATCTAGACACTTTGAACGGGGGGGGGGGAGGGGGTGCCAGAAAATTTTCAAACTTTCACAGCATCCAATACGCAGTCCAAGACAGTTAGTAATGAGTGATTACCGAATAACTAAACGTCCTTCCTTCTTCCGTTTTCCATCCCTTCCTTCTTTCTTTCTTTCATCCCTTTTCTTCCTCCTTATTTTTGGGCTAACATGGGGGGGGGGGGGTTACGCTCCTTGCGTCCCCTCTTAAATCCGCCTATGAGCCATTTTGCTTAAATACTGTAATCTGAAGATTGACAGCGGGATTTCTTTATGACGTTTTTCGTATTTGAGGGTTGACTGCCCCATATTTTGCCATGTCTGTACCCTCCCCATATAGATACCCCAGTCTCAATGTCTCATCCTGGATGTCGATTGAAAGTGCGAAGCTCAAGAGTGGAGTGCCGAAGGAGGGGGGGGGGGGGGCACGGATTAAGCAAGCTCGAGTCGGGGGCACGCGGCCGGGGCAGCAGGGGGCATTGCTCCCCGCACCCTCCAAGTCAATCGCTGAGTGAAAGTGATCCTGGCGGCCGATCTGGTCCAGGCCGCCGGCGCGGCGCAACCGGTTGCTTCCCGCCAATCGCCAACGTGAGCGATCCTCTCAACTTTTGCCGCTCGCTCCCGCCAATATTTGGCGCCATCATTCCAAGCCTGGGGATTTCTCCCCAAATCTAGGAGGTTTTCACCATTTCCACGGATCTAGGGATTTTTTTAGAAAATCTAGGGCTTTAGTCTTTTAAAAGGTCAAAGTGAGTAGAAAACGGCTCTTCTCACCTCTATTTCAGCTTGGACTCGACCGAGAGCGTGAATGATCGATTTCGATATTTTCTCATTTGAGGCTGTGCTAAAGAATCGATTATTAAGGTGTTCGTTTCGAACACCCTCTCCATCGAGCCTTTTCCATAGGTTCATGACAGATCGATCGATACATCGCTAAGCACGCCACGCCACAGCTTGATGAAACGATGTACATGAAACATATTTGTACATGAAACAATTTTCGGGACAATTATTTCGGCCACCTTGGGTCAAATAATTGGAAAGTAAGTTTTCTGCTGAGGGGAAACTTCTGTAGAATTTCAAAGAAACACACGGCGACAAATATCCATGGATTTTAAAATCACCCGACGCGACGTTGCAAGTTTTCAGAAAAATGATTCGGCCACATATTGCAATTTAGAACTTAAATTTCTGGCTCAGTTTGGAGACAAAATATGCATCATTAGTTGCCCTATGCACAAAGATGTGTTTTTACGGATGAGCCAGGCATTGCAGTTCCTAATGATCGCAAAATGCAGTCATATTGTTTCTTTACTTGAAAAAAAGAGGGCATAGAAATACTACAAATCCAAAAGTTTTTGACGGATCAAACCAATGACGATATAAGACTAGAAATTGATGGAAAAGAGGACGATTTCGCAGCATCCTGCGGCATGGCATTTCGCCACGCTCCTCTGGTAGGACGCGATCAGCGATCGCTGAGTCTTTCGCAACTCGGACGCACCCAATGGCACACGCACCTCTTCCGGTAGATAACCTCTCGCCTCTCGGCCACCTTTCACGTTATCTCCGCGCCGCCGCCATTTCAAGTAATTCCGAGCAGACCTCTTTACCGAAGGCTAAATTTTTGCACGCCAAAGCTGGATGCGGCACTGTGGGAAGTTCCCAGAATCTAGTAAAATGTGTGGTTGACTGGAGACCATTGGATCGAGAGCAAGCCTCTTAATTTCAGCGGACTTCCTTTTGATTCAAACAAAAATGAAGGGCTGAGTGCAAATAGGACATTTCTTGGTTGCAGTGTTTCAAACTTTTAACTAACGTTTCACCCACTATAATTGAAGCAAATGTATGTAATTTGCTGTAACTTTTACAGAATATTGTTCACGATTTCACAGTGCTAAAAATATAAAATTTCAGAAAATTGACCAAATGGTTTCGCTCTTCAAAATAAAAATTAGCACTGGGGATTCTGAAACACCGCGACCAAGAAATGCCCTTTTTGCACCCAACGCCTCAAATCCGATTGAATCAAGAGTATTTTTTCTTGTCGACTTTTTTAAGAGAGTGTAGAAAGTATTCGGCCACAAAAACTAAAATTTAAATTTTTTGACTTGAATTGACCGAAAACACCCTGGTGCACTACTATCCTTCTCCATGTGTATGTTCATCAATTAATATATGTGCAGAGGAATGAGAGAGACGGAGGGAAGAACAAATCAGTGGCAAAAACTAGAGATGAATGCGAGGGACAAAGATTTTACTGCGCAGTTGGAGTAGGCGGATGATGGAGGACGATCTAGATACGACTGATCACTGAGCCTCAGTGAGTGGCGCATTTACAAATCGTAGTTGGCCAATTTCGCAAGAAGCCCAGGTGTTTCCGCCGAATCAAGGACCTCGCACAAATATCTTCACGACATGCGTTCCACCATAGAAAGCTACCCAACTTTTACGACTCGAATTTCGCGTTGCCTGGAAAAAGGACTGGAAGTTGGTACATCAAATACCAGGGCAAATTTTGGCAAATCTACTATATACTGCCGTGCTAAGGAAAAACGCCGCACGAGCCTCCAGGCGTTGCCATATTTCCTTCAATGAGAAACGAATTTGCCGGGAAAATTCTGAATGTCTGTCCTCCAATTGTCAGGCAATTTTGTTCACAATTTAATCAAAAACATCTGAAAATTTCAAGAAAATATGTCTATAACTTTCCTCAAAAATGTATGTTTTATCGAAGG
Organism: Bemisia tabaci; assembly: GCF_918797505.1. Taxonomy (NCBI): domain Eukaryota; kingdom Metazoa; phylum Arthropoda; class Insecta; order Hemiptera; family Aleyrodidae; genus Bemisia; species Bemisia tabaci. Next base: position 53,962,947 of record NC_092797.1, read on the forward strand.
AAATTGGCGACAGCAGGATGCTCATACGCCGTTCTTCCTTAGCACCAGTGACGAGGCGTCAATGATCGATTATCGATATCTTCCCATCTCAAGCAATGGTCAAGAATCGATTACTAAGATACGACGGCCTTTAGAAACCCTGTTTTCGGTCGAAATTTTGAACAACTTCCTTAAAAATTAGGTAGTGCGAAGAATTTCAATCGAGATTGCCCAAATACAAGGACGGGCCGTGATGTAGCCTTGTGAACTGTTCAACACGGCGACAGCGCCCTGCTCTCGTCATAAACCCAATATGACGTCACCACGGCAACGACCCACTGAGCAGACCGTGAAATGCACCTGGTGCGCCATCGCCAAATTGAAAGGAAAAATCGGCACTTAACGCACGGAAATTCGAAAAATCGATCGACGTTTTGCGATTTGACAATTGGTTCGTGGTGCTATAGCTGTAAAAAAGAGTGGAATTGCCGTTCTCACGCGGATCGACGTATTTTACATTGTGTACGGGGAAGGATTGAGAGAATTTAGGCAACAGTGACTCGAGATTTTTAGAATAACGGACTCGGTACACAAAAAGATTGAATGATTATGACCTCGATTCCCGAAAATAGTTTAACCGCTAGAGGCTATATTTATCTCAATATTTTTAAGACTGTTTTGCGGTGGGTAAGTTAAAATCAGATCAAATGCCTTCACAATCTTTTGCTCTTCATCTTCAATGCGTCATTTTATCGCTGGGAAAACAGGAGAAATAAATACGAAATAGAACAAATAAAATGAATTCAATACAATTGAAGGGAAAATTTTGGAACATTATAATGGAGAAATTAGTCTGATATCGCCACTGATTTTGTGCTGGAACGCAAGGAGGAAAATCAAACGTGTTTTCGGTATTTTTCTCACGTTATTAAAAATTTATACTTCATTTCCTCGATTTCTGTCTTTCCGCTTCAACAATTAATTTGCATCGTTTTCTTCCGCATCTTTATCAATTCTGCTCTGTACCGAAGTATGTGATCAAAGAAAAATAAGCAAATTCTATACAAACTTCTGCTTTTGGCGATAAATTATGAAATTTCCTTGCAATTTTCAACACTGGAAAAAAAAGATGAGATTCAGACTCTTAATAAAATTGACAAGAAAAAATACTTCAACCGGATTTTGCCTTGAATCGAATAGCCAAGCCTCTTGATTTAAGCGGATTTCCTTTTGATTCCAGCAAAACTCCGATTGAATCAATAGTTTTGTTCTTGTCAATGTTATTAAGAGTCTGAACTCTAGATCCAAGCGACTTTTTTTCCAGAGAATCTACAAAAGCCAAAACGTTTGACGCTGCTGCGTTTTCAATTCTAAGGAACCTAGAATGCGTGAAAATGAGAGTAAAATACTTCGTGTCCGCGCACTGTGGATGTTAATTTTCTCGAGTCAGTGAAAGCACTGGAAGCATCCTTGACGCCGAGACGAGCGACCCGACGCCGAGGAAAAACGGAGCTGCAAAAAAATTATCTTCGCCGATTTGACTGGGAAAAATCCACGCTCATCACTCGGTTTTTTCCACTGAATTTCCATTAACTTGGACCTGGCCAGGAGAAAAAAAAACATATGATGAACACCGGCCCTCCGTGAGCTATATTTATAGCTGACCCTTAATCACATCTTATTTCGAGAGGGTTATAAATATGGTTTAGATTGGAATACATTTTGCAATTAGCGAAACTACAATTTCTGGCTCAGTTTAGAAAAAATACGTTTGTGCCATTAGTGTCCTTAAACTGAAAAAATTTAATGCACTCACGTTTCATAAAGTATGGGTAGAAGCCACATACAGACTGGAAAAAATTTGATGCCGACCTAGAGGTAGAGTCTGTCTTGGTATGTACAAACATTACATACGAAGAGTATGGACTTAGAATCCATACCGTATGAAAAGTAAGTATGCTTTCCCATACAAAACATGTTTTCGGCACATCTCTGCCCTAGTCGTGAAAGCCGAACCGTGTGTGCAAGTAGTTCATACCTCAGATTTTCCGAGCAGTATGGACTCTCACCACATAACCATTTTTTTTCAGTGTACCTTTTACACAGCAGGGGAGCTTTAGTTCTGTAAAATACATATATTGCTTGTTAAGAGGACTTTATTATAGTCCTTCCATGAACGGAAGTGAGAACTTTTCGCGGGAGGGGGGCAGAAAGGGCACCTCAACAAAGATGGTCTACTGGACTCTCCTAACTGCCGAGGAGGGTTCGGGTTCATTATAAAGCATCAGTCGTTTCAGGATCAATTGGACTAAATTTTGCAATTTGGAACTATAAATTCTAGCCTGGTTTAAAAACAACGTATGCCATTAGTTTCCCTATGCACATAAGTGTTTTTCCAGAGGAGCCAGAATTTATAGTTCCAAATTGCAAAATGCAGTCCAATTTGCGTTGTTCTCGCGGAACCACGTACGATTTCTAGGATGAAACATACGCCACGCACTTATTTAGCAGAGTCCCTCATATTTCTTACACTGGGAAAAAACAAAACAAATTGGATCTAGAGTCCAGACTCTTGAAAACATTGACGAGAAAAAATACTCTCGATTCAATCAGATTTAAGCTTAAATCTTGACCCAAGCCTCTTAATTTGAGCGGATTTCCTTTTGATTTAAGCTTAAATTTGATTGAATCTAGAGTCCTTTTTCTTGTCAATGTTTTCAAGAGTCTGGACTCTAGATCCAATGTGTGGTTTTTTTTTTTTTTTCCAGTGTAGGAGAGACCAAGTAGATTTCTAAGGGGAACATCCCCCAGCCCCTCCCCATGATTCAAACCAAGAGCTTCATTATGAAAGTATACTACACGAGGGCCTACTTTTTTTTAGAAAAAACTCATGGACTCGCGACTCCGAAACGCGGTGCTGGCTACCAGAATCCGCGATGGCGAAAGTCGGCGAATCCGCTTCATCTCGCCGCTCCTCCGACGTAAGAGCGTATCTCGATTCCGACATGAGCCCCGGTCTCCGTATAACTCAGTGCTTTCCTGGGCTCATACGAAGATACGGATACGTCCTTACGTCAAAGGAGCGTCGATCTCGGACGAGTGTCTACGTGACCCGCGCGGCGTGCGACCTGGCATCGGAGGGGTGGGCGGTGGGCCGTAGCCACGTTGCCGGGTGGGCGGGCATCCCCCGGGGGAGGGGGACGGGGGTTCCCGGAGGGCCTCAACTAGAGTCCCTTTATACTGAGAGTCAAGACAATTTGAATCCATTTCTGATTGGTTCCCGTATTTTAGGCCTCCACAGTGTCACAAACGGGAATAAAGATTACACTTTCACCAATTGCAAAGATTATAATCTGGAATGGACCAGGGAATGACGGGTTCGGCAAGGAACAAACGGAATGAGAGGAGGAACGGAGAAAGGCATTTGAGAATGGGCCGATCAAAGATTACGAAAAACGTTCAATTTCGGTAATCTTTATTCCCGTATGTGACATCCATGAGCCGAATTGTCTTGACTCTCAGTATAAAGCGACTCTAGCCTCAACGTAATAATAAAGCGGGCGAGTTTTTTCCGCTCGACGGTGCAACGATGTCGGTGTCGGTGGTCGGTGCGGCAAACGACGACATCCGACGGATCGCGCCATCCAGATCCGCGAAGCAGCCAATCACCGCGCTCCCCGCGCGCCGCGAGTCGAGGAGTCGTTGACTGCTAATCCCTCATGCCCCGCCAATCAAGGTTGCCGCTTCTTCATTCCTCCAGCGCAATAGCAGGGTGTCTAGTATTTTTTTAATTTTGAAAAATCCTGATATTTTCCTGATTTTTCCTGATATTTTATAAAAAATTCCTGATTTTTTCACTTTGAAAATTCCTGATATTTTCCTGATTTTTCTCGACTCCTGGCACGGTAGGCAAATAGCAGTAAGACTTTCTCCGCTGAGATTTGCGTGAGAAAAATTCCTGATAAAACATCCGATTCTCCGATTTTCCTGATCGGCCAAAATTCCTGTTATTTTCCGGTTTTTCCTGATGCTAGACACCCTGAATAGATCGTATTCGATACATCAAATAGGGGAGATTGTATCGATACCGATTGGTTCGACACGTGAACATAGCCTCAAAAGTCAATTTAGAAATCTGAGGGAATGGGTCTTTTAAGATAGATTTTGTATTTTTTTGAGTACCAAAATGGCAATGAAAAGTGAAATTGTTGGGGATTTTCTCATCCTTATATAGCTTTTCCAACGTTAGTTCAAATATTCCTGTATGAGGTTATAATCTCTACGTTAAGCTCGTGTCTATAGATGGCTGTAGATTCCTAAACTGGAATAGAAGCCGAATAAACTGCAAAAATAATTGTTTGAGGTTATTTTTTATTGTTTTGGAATGAGCTTCCGCAAAGACTAATTGCAAATTTGGCAGTTACGCATTTTTGCTCAACCCTAACTGGAGCGATGCTAACCTGAGCAAAGTTTATACTTTCGTTTAAATTGAACGCGATATTTCGGTGGACCCGTCATAATAACAGGTTCACAGAATGTTACATTTTAGAGTATAAATGAAATTCAGAGCAGAGAAAGATTAGATTAGTTCAAATGACTTAAATCCGGAGTCACTTCAGTCAGCTTCCATCCATAAAATTCAGCAGTGTCCGCGGTGAGAGCTAAAAACCTTCGACGTCTGACAGTAGCGAGGGGTGAATGCTCGATTATCGGCAGTTCCCTATTTGAAGCTATGATAAAAGATCGATTATTAAGAAGTTCGTTGCGTTTGCCCTGTTTATCGATCATTTTCCATAGGTTTAAATGGCAGATCAATCGACATATCGCAAAGCACGCAACGCCACTATCTCGCCGTCACCGTTTTTGTTAAATACTATTAGAGCGCTTTTTCCTCATTACGGACTCTTTTATCGATGAACTTTTATCTGCAGGCAAGGCCTCCATGTCGATTCTGAATTACGCAATAATTACAAGTCGAATCTTGCGCGCAAAAAAAAAAAAAAAAAAAAAAAAAATTCATGCGCGAAAAAACAAGAGCGCAGAAATAACAATCTGAGCACTGAGACACAACAAACGGTATTTTGTTTGACTTTTTTCGCTAACCAACGGAATACAGTCAACAACAGTACAACCACCTTCTCACAGTCCGTCTACGATCGAGTAACTAATGCGAAAAGTTTGGGAGCCACTCGTGCGACAGTTAGAATGGCATTGAAGAAACCATGTTGTCTAATTATTGATATTGATAGACGAAGAAGACGAAAGGCAAATGGAGCGCGGTCTTATTGGTGGAAGCGATTGGTTGCAATGAAAACGAGTGGACTAAGTGAGGGATCTCTTATGAGTTACCGTTACCCATTCTATTACTTACATCCTTCGTCTACTGCAACCACTTGATTCCATCAATAGGATTGCTCCATTTTCTTTTTCTAATTTTTGTCTATTACTTTGTCGATTAATTTCAATAATCATCCCGAAGATCAGGTTTAAGGAGAGGCAGGAGGAGGAAAGAAGGTAAGGAAAAAGAGGAAACACAAGCAATAACCTGATTTTGGATCCTCTCAACGCAAGGCAAGGGTGTCTCTAAAACTGACTGACAAAAAAAAAGTACTTTTCCAGTACTTTTTCAGTGCCTTTCCGAAAAATTCAGTAAGACATAAGCAGAAAAAAATCAGTACTCTTTCTGTACCTTTAAGTTGATTGTTCATTAGAGATCGTTTTATTTCGCTATATTCCTTGTTGCTTGATTATTTTTAATTTTTCTATTAGAATTATCCATTCGCTAAATGCAATCCTAACTTGGGCACACTTAAACTATGCGGTCAAAACTGCAATAGCGGCGAAGAAAAACCGACAAGGCCAGCGTAAAGGCTACTTCGATAATAATCTTCCATCGCAATGCTAAGGCGCAATGATACAACTATACGTACTCTCCGGAATGCGTGAGGTATCACGCCACAATTGAAGGCGTTTTCGAAACGCCAACTTTTCATGTCGGGATCCTCGTCTCGCATAAATAGGATGTCAATTAAAACTGGCTGGCAAATATTAAGTATTTTTCAGTAGGTTTTCAGTACATTTCTAATACATTCAGTAACTCATATCTCAGCGGAAAAATTAGTACCTTTTGGTACGGGCAGCGTAAAGGCTACTTCGATAATAATCTTCCATCGCAATGCTAAGGCGCAATGATACAACTATACGTACTCTCCGGAACGCGTGAGGTATCACGCAACAATTGAAGGCGTTTTCGAAACGCCAACTTTCCATGTCGGGTTCCTCGTGTCGCATAAATAGGGTGTCAATATAAACTGGCTGACAAATATTAAGAATTTTTCAGTAGTTAATTAGGTATTCAGTACCTTCCAACCTCATACCTCAGCAGAAAAATTCAGTGCCTTTTTGGTACGGCCAGCGTAAAGGCTACTTCAATAATTATCTTCCATCGCGATGCTAAGGCGCAATGATACAACTATTCGCACTCTTTGGAATGAGTGAGGTATCACGCCACAATTGAAGGCGTTTTCAGATTCGGATTCAACAACCCAAAAAACATAAAGTAAGAAAGCAAAACAGCTGTGTACCCGAAATTCCAGGTAGCCTCTTTTTTAGCTACCAGTCGCCTGGACTAAACATTTCACGGTTGAAAAAAATATCTTAGCTCTTCCAAGCCATCCCGACTTTTCATACTGAAAGTTCCCACAAGGAATATGACTATGGCTCTCATAGCTTCATTCCTGTCGCGGGGGAAAAAATCACGCAATTCACATCGTCGTCCGGATCTTACAAAAAATAACTTTTACTTCACAGACGTCACGTCAAAGTGTGACCTTGTAGCTTAATTTCATGGGGGTGGGTTCTCCGGAACCACGGAAGAGGGCGCGCATGACGCATGACGTCACGTCACGGGGCGGAGGGGGTGACGTACGCGGTAGGTCACGGGCTGGCGGAGCGGGAAAGGGGAAGGGGGGGGTGATATTTCGTCATCGAGTGCTGTGGGCCCGGAGTGGTCGGTCTTCTGCGTCGAACTTTGAATTCCTGCGCCGTTTTCGGCTGCTTTTCGCGCTCCGCTGCGCCATGAACTCGGCGCGTAAACACGTACCCACCCATAAAAACAGCTGATTTATCTACGTTGCGGTGAGATTTTACTACGACGTCCCGCACACTCTGAAATTCGGATGTCGTGAGAACACGGACTCGATGTTTTCATGAAAAGCGTTGACATTGACAGACACACCGTGCTTCAGGCGATAGCTCATTATTTTCCGGACGAAAGGACATAACTTCATCGTTGTCATCGTTAACTTTCATCATAGGCAAACGTAAAGACGTTTCTACTCGCTGCTTACGTATTTTTCCGGAGCCCTATCAGCCATTTTTAACTGAAGATTTTACTAATTATTCTTTAATTACTAATTGCTGAAACTAACGAAATTATTGACAGGAACTACACAGTCGTACATGTGTAAAAAATTGAGTTATTTAATTTAGGTCAGTTTTGCGACTGTGAAATGGACGATTTCTGCCAAACGGAACTATAAGCATTATGAAAAGCAATTAATTACTGAAAAATATACTCACAAACGAAGTTTGACTGAGAAAACTAAGAGGGTTGTGAGCTCACCTGAAACAGAGAAATTAACAAATTAAATTATTAACGGGGTTGATTGACGTGACAACGATTTACAGCTTGAAAATATATAAACAAATGAAATAAATTATAACACAAAATACTGCATTCTCTGAATCATTGGAATTTCCAAAATTTTTCCGACGTTTACGCGTCTCCCGCGGATCTCTCGCAACTTCAAAAGGATATAGTTTGGATTACATTTTGTAATTAGGAATTACATACAATTCCTGGCCCAGTTTAGACACAACGTAACGAACCATTGGTTCCCTATGCACACAAGTGATTTTACGGATGATCAGGATATTGCAGTTCCTAATTGCATGGTAGTTGATATGTTCCCAGTGTACCCATATGTATTCTTCCAGCATAGAAAATTGGAGGGAAGAGGGAGGAAGTTATGACGTAGCTGCCGGCGGGGCGGATCCTTACAAAATTCAAAAATGTTCCCGGATTTTGACACCCCCCCCCCCCCCCAAGTTGAAAGAAATCAAATTATGGGAATAAAGCTAGGTTCCAATTTGAGCAATTGATTTGCCGCTTATCCGGTGCCCGACCGGTTTCATCACTCATTTCAATACATCCGCTTGAATTTTACATTCGCCCATCAGCATCATTCGCCTGTCAAAAAACTCGAGGGTTTGCTGCCCGTAAAAACAAAATCAGCGCACATAAATACACTATTTCGTAACATCTTGATAACCTTCACGGATGATTTTCTCCGATTCATCAATCTAGACGGATTATCTACCGAAAAAATTATCGTTCAAGAAAAAATTTCACGAATATAACATTTAGGAAGTGATGATAGATGAGAGACAATTCTCCCCGGTTTATAAAACATTGATTTTCTCATTTTTTCCGAACGTTTCCGCTGATAAAGGTTACACTAAAAAGCGGCTTTGGAAAAAAAAAGACTTCCGATCCTGATAACGTGTTGCAAGCTTGGTATCTGCCCGACAGGAATCGCGCAAATATTAATGAGTGCATCGAACTGAGAGAAACATTTTCTTCTTGAATTTGAAAATGTCCATGCTTTCCAAGGGTGTTGGGCGTATAAGCATTCTTCCTCTTCGATTCGCAGGGTTTGACGTTCACGAATGGAAAAATAGGAAAATAAAGAAATAAAAGAATACTGATAAAGAGTTAATAATGTTTTCCGATATTAACCAGAAAGGCAACAGGACGCGGCGTATTAAAGCTGCGTTTGGCGGTAAGAATTGACTTCTTCCTCGATTAACGAGTTATGGGAATCGAGAAAGATGTAAATAATGCAAGACACCCATGGGAGTCTGAACTGCACGTAAACAAGCTGTCGACGACTTGTCTAACGAGTGACTTTTTTAAATTTTGTTTGACTGTTTGTGTCACCTTCAATTTAACGGCAAATATCAGAGATTGAATAATCGGATATTTTTCCGATCACGCAATGACGCTAGTGAAGGCGCAACAGGAGGTATGATTCTACGTGCCGAATATTGCAAAGGAACTAAAACGTCGACTAACAAGATTCATGGAAGTAATCAAGGACTTTTAGAGGAAGTGCAATTGGTAAAATCAGGAACTTTCAAAGGTATATCAAAACTTCAAAGGTAGGGCGAAAAATCTTGGAGGGTATCAGGGAATGCCAAAAAACTGGATGTTGCCTCTTCTTCCGCAAATAGGTGTTCAGTGCTTCTTTGCATATGCCCCCAAATACGTAAAGATACAAGGACGACGTTATTTTGGACATTTAAAAGTCTATATCAGGGGGAGGGGGGGGGGGGGCTTTCAAGCGGCCGAGAACGAAATAACCACATTTTTTAAAATTCTAGGAATTTCAGGGAACCTAGCAACGGAAATCTAAACCTATCAAAACTCCTTGACTTTTCTAACGCACTTTCCTCGCGATCACCTTTTTTATCGATCCTTTTTTACAACTTTAACAAAGCAGCGGGACGATTATTGAAACTGATCGACAAAGTAATAGACAAAGAAGACATAGGGAGTATGGAGCGATCTTATTGGTTGACGAGGTTGGTTCTCATAGACTGAGGGAGAAAATGATGGACTAACTGTCGGGTCTTTAATGGGTTGCCGTTAGTTAGTCCATTACCTACCTTCTATGTCCATTGCCACCACCTGCTTCCACCAGTAGGTTCCCTCCAAATCCCTTTTGTCGTCTTTGTCTATTAGTTTCAATAATCGGCCCGCAGATCAATCGATATATCGCAAAGCACGCCACGCCGCTGCTCAAAATCCCTAAAAAATGGGGGGCACGAACGACCTACTACCACGGGACGCTGGCCGGGCACTCGTCACCGCTGAGACTGTCGGTGGGGGGAGGACGAGGGGGGGGGGGGGGGGGCGTTGGAACAGGTTACTTTCATCCACCCAGTTGGAGCGAGTCCAGTTCAAAATCGGGTTGACATTGACCTCTCTCGGAGGAAATTTCAATTAAGCGATCGCCCAGATGTGCGCCTTCGAATATCTCGCTCACCTCCTCAGCCGGCGGCGTGGCACGCTTTGCGATATATCGATTGATCTCCCGTTTAAAACGTATGGAGAAGGATCGACATACAGGGTGTTCGCAACGAACACCTCAATAATCGATTCTTCACCATAGCTTCAAATGGGGAAATATCGATAATCGATTATTCACGCGGCCACGCCTTGCCACTGATGTGCACCTACACTACAACCCTCATTCTCAAAAGATCATCGAATAAATATATAGGATGTGTGTCGAATTTCGGAAATGGACCTTTTTCTGAACTTTCGTTCTAACCAGCGAGCTTTCGGCAAGGTAGTCGAAACAAAGAAGAAACTTTACGAAGGGACAACGGAAAACATCGGATTTTTTAGTAATGGGTATTGAACGATCATTAACAGGGTGACATGTTTCTTTAAATCCCCGTATTTTCTGACCTCTTAAAGTTTTTGTGGAACTGATGTGTGCAGCTGATTCTCTTTCAGACTGGTGAAATCAATGTTGAAAAAGAACCCAACTGTAATAGATGAATGTTCATTCGGTTTTCCTGAGCTACTGACGCGACATCTCACCTCAAGTTTTCGGCCATTCTTTCATATTTTTTCCATCATAAGGGCCTAGAAACATCTTAATTTGATCATACAATTAATCCGACCATTTGAAAATAATCCGGGTAAGCTCATAATAATTAGTCCTGCTCAAAACACGAAACTTTTTACCCCAGATTCACTTGAAGGAAGGACTATGGATATTGTCCGAAGGAACAGCTTTTATCTCTCGAATTGGAGGTATTTACGCTAAAAGGAACTATGTACAAATGAATAAAATCAAAAGGAACTATGCAGCGCGCGAACCCAATCCTCGTAGTTCCTCCGATTTTGGGTGGAACTTCAGCTTTTGCGCGATACATTCTGGGTTCGATCGATGAATTTCATATGTTAACGATTTGGTGGATTAAAATGGGAAAATCAAAATTCAAGTCCGTAGATTATACTCACTAAGGGATGTTCGTACCGAAAATCATCCTCCTAAATCTTAAAATAAAGAAAAAAGTACTATTTTTTTTTCAATTTTGCAACCGATTTCAATGCACCGATATCGATGGTTAATTGGAAACAGTTCTTTACACTTCGGTTAAAGTCTTTGGAAGATGATTTTCGGGACGAAAATTCTTCGATATCATCAACGGACTGAAAATTCGATTTCCCAAAATAATTCACCTTAAGGTTAAAATTTGAAATACACCGATCGCACCTAGAATGCATTACCCAAAAACTGAGAATCCACCTTAATTGGAGTTAATTTTGCAATTCGGAACTACAATTTTTGGCTCAGTATAGAAACAACGTATGAGCCATCAGTTTGCCTCGAGACACAAGTGGATCGCGTTAAGCAGAAAGGAACCAAGCCACATCAGCTTCTGCCTAATTAATTGGGCAACTTAATTTTTTACATGAAAACGGTTTTGCGAACTTTTGCGCAAATTTCACAGTGAATTTCTGCATCGTAAGAAGCAAATTCATTAAAATTTTCAAAGGAATCCGCACAAACGTTCTCTTGTACAAAAATGAAATTAATCAGTTAAACTCGGTAATAGCTGATGTGGCTTGGTTCCTCTCTCCTAGACGCGGCCCGAGTGTTTTTACGGATGAGCTAGAAATTGTACACTGAAAAAAAAGATTGGTAGAATTAACCATTACTTCACGCTGTATTTCACACAGCGTTAAACCAGAGTCAATTCTGCCAGAAAAAAAGGTTAACGGTACTATATACTGGTACAGGTAACCATTCCTCTGGCAGATTCAACTTCGAATTCACGCTGTGTAAAGTACAGCGTGAGGAATGGTATATTCTACCTATCTTTTTTTTCAGTGTAGTTACCCAATTTAAAAATGAAGTCCGATTCGTTTAAACCAAGTTCCTTTGGGCATAAATGCGTTCGATAAAGGTTCTGATTCGTTGGCGGCGAGAAAAGGTCGAGACTTACTTGTGAATATCGGTTATCCGTTCGGGTCCTTTACTCCGCGTCCACTTCTCCGGCGAAAGCACTAGGCGGCACCTCCCTGGAACGCGCCCGGTCGACAAGTGGCGATCCGAATCCGGCGACCTTCACCGACAAAATTCGCACGAAAACGAGCAAAGGCTCGGCGGAAAATTTGCGCCGACTGCGCAATAAACCCACCCGACGAGCGTCTTCAATCAGCAGCGCTAGCGCCAAATCGCCCCTCTAAACGCGCTTAACACACCGGAAAAATACTATAATCCCGCCAAATCTGACAGGCACGCCAAACGCTATCGCCAAATCGTGCAGCTAAACGTGTTTTACGAAGGGGAAAAAAGTTATTTTTCGGAGGATTCGGCAACTGTGATCAGCGGCGATAGGACGTTCCCGCTTGCGTCGTCGGGACCGATCTTCGCTCGCAAAGGTCACGGGAGGCGGTGATCAAACTCGCGCAAATGCCAGCCAAGCACGGAACGGAAACCGCGTAATCCGCGGCGGGACCTAACGGGAGGTGCGCGGTTTTGGAAAGAAAGGCTCTTGTCTATCCGCCTTTTGTGGTGGGCCGCGGATGAGGTGGGATCTCGTGCTATCGGGGGACCGTTCGTCGATGCGGATAGAGCTTTTCTGCTTCGGTCTGGATAATTAGTCGCTGCGACCTCTCGCCCTTAAAATACGCGAGGTATAGAGACGGACTCCACACACAGCAACAAAAACTGCCGTACTTGCGTCAAGAAGTCTCTGACGGGGGCTGATTATCTCAATGTATAGACAAAGCGGTAGACAAAGAGGATGAAGGGAAAATGGAGGTCGATACTATCGGTGAAAGCGGATGGGTGCAATGGACTAAAGAGGTAAGTAATAGACAAAAACGATGACATTCACCGTTCAAGATGAGAGATGAAAAAGAGGCGAGGGAGACAGGAAAGAAATGGAGGGGGAACGAGTAGGAAAATCAGAACAGGAAAAGGTAAAAAATGAATTGTATCGAGTTGAAGGCGAACTATATTTTTTCCTCCCGCTTTTCAATTATTTAGAAATGATCGCAAGCGCTCCATCTTTTGCAAGTTATCTCAATGTCAATATCAATATTTTTTTGCGGGGAGAATCGAGTAAAAATTGCTGGGCATTTCGCTGCGATGGTCATTAAACACGCAAAGATTACAACGTAAATCATACGTCCTTGGGATATCAAGCTAAACTAAAATGCACGATACAACTATTTGTACTCCTGAGCCGATCAAATTGCATTTATCGAATTGAAGGCGAACCTGATCTCTCTCTACAACGTTTTCTCAAAAAAGTATCACCTACAGATTTACAGCCAAAATATTTCAAATTATCAGTTGCAAAAAACCGAAAAACCCAAAAAAGCCCCAAAGAGCCATTTAAAACCGTTGTTTACGACTGTAACGACCGTGAAATTTTCTCCGTGGGAAAGGAGTTCACACAAAGCTGCAAAAAGATTAAATTTCACTCCGCACTCGTACTCCTCATAATTTTAAACACAGCCGTGTTTCCGTCCTTTACGATCGCTTCACTCCGATAATCCATAATTTGAAGAGATTATCAACACTGGGAGGTGACAAAAAATTAATAGCGGGCCATAACGGAGCGCCACCGCAGCGGGCAGTAAGAGCCGGTGGGAGGAGGGGGAGGGGGGGCAACCGGAAACGACCCGGGGGAAATAACCGGAAATCGAATTCCGCGCTGCATGGAGCGACCTACCTGCAAAACCGCCGCGCCGGCCACCATGTTATGCCCACGACGCAAGCACGCAACACGGCCGTGTCCAATGCCAAATTCCGCAAAAAAATTGCACATATTTGTTCTAGGAAAAAACTTAATGAAATTGCGGCCATCAAAACCTCCTGAGAAAGAATAGACTGAGTAATATTTTTGATAATTGAATCGGTCAGTTACAAAAAATCTCGAGCGCCAGATATAAAAATACGAAAAAAACAGTAGAAACATATGAACCAACACGTTTTAGATTGCTGGTTAAGTAAAAATTTGATTAATTAATTAATCGCTTAAATATTTTAAAGCACTAGCATTTCTAAGGAGTCAATTAAAACGGTTGTTACAATTTTTCTCAAAAGTTCATTTTTGGCGCTTGAGCCCTTTTGCAACTGACCGATTCAATTTCGAGAGAAACGGGTCTCGATTCGAAGAATTACATCTCACCTCATGGCTAGAGAAAAATTCACACTGACGTTGCGGCGTTAAAAGTTAAGTTTTTCGAATTACTATTTCTGCTCAGGTTACTTAGGAGCGAAGTTTGTTTGGAACCACCAAATCAGGGCTCAAAATAGGCTTGACAAAATCAAAATCAAAGACTCGTGAGAAATTTTTGAAAAGTTGTAGTCCAACTAACAAAATCGAGAACACTTGGGTTCTATTCGAGTGACTCGAAAGATATTGGCACACTAAATTATTATCATAAAAAATGTTTAAAGGCACGCAGAAACGACTTAAAAATCATGACTCATGCCTCCTATGGACATAAAATGGAAAATTTCTGATGTGCAAACGACACAATTTGGGAGTTTCCGCATCCAAAAGAAAATAAGAATGATTCTCCGGACTCGAAGAAAAAAAATAACTACTGAACTATGTGAAGTTCAAGGACGTATTGAGTACATTCCGAAATATTTAAAAATTCAACAATGCGAAAATTCGAAAAAAAAAAAAATACTGAGGGAGGACTTCCAAGACCTGGCGAACCTTGAATCATCCACTCGAACGATACCACTATTTGAACTCCCGAGTAGCCCGAATTGCATAGCTTGTTAAGTGAAGGCGAGATATGTCGGGAGACTACGACAGCACTGCTCACAACGGCGCTGCCAGGGAGAAAAATTGAATGGAAATTGAAGCGGCAACAATGAGAAGCCGTTATGCAACATCGCAAACCAGCCTCGTGCGATCATGAGGTTGTTATAGGAAGCTACGTTCTTGCTCATTGATAGAAAAAAAGAAGAAGAAAAAAGTCGTCACTTTCACTGTCTTGCTTGCGGAGGATACACCACTTTTGCACTTGGTGTGAGGGAGGCACAGCACAATACTGTCGAGCTAAGAAAGAACGCCGTAAGAGCCTTCATCCGTTGCCATATTTCCTTCAAGAAAGACCGAATTTGCTGAGAAAATTTTGAATATTTTTCCTCAAATTTTTTAATCAATTTTGTTCCCGATTTAATTTAAAATATCTGAAAATTTCAAGGGATAATATGCATAACTTACCTCAAAAATACATGTTTTATTCGGAGAAATTTGGCAACTCTCGAATGTTCATACGGCGTTTTTCCTCAGCACGGCAGAATAACACGCCGGAAGTTCATTCAGTTCGTCCGAACAATTAAAGGAATTATTATAAAGGTGCTCAGACTCAATTCGTGTTGTAAATTCCTAATCGTAGAGTCATGATCCGTGCAGGAATCAATAACAAAAAATTAAGAGTTTTCACTTAAAAAATCCATTCCTGTAAAGTAAATGGGTCTATAAACACTGTAAACACAGAATGAGTCCACACTATTTTACGGGGAAAACAAGGCCAAAAAATTTAAAAATTCCCATTGGATTCAAAAATTTGAACTCTATAATGAGTATCAGCGAGTGACTAAGGGAAGAGAGAGTTCAGCTCAGGCAGTTCCAGCCGCATATACATATATTATTTTTCCTCGCTTGTACCTACAGTGAACTGAGTCGCTTTTAAAATATATAATCGAGCGAACTTCCGTAAAAAAAAAAAAAAAAAAAAAAAAAAAAAAAAAAAAAAAAAAAAAAACAACCTAGGTCATGAATAAATACGAAGGGGACAGGAGAATATTATCTTGAGATGATTGCATGTCGATAGCCGAACAAATAATCGGAATCGTTCCGATCAATCTCTACGAATATAACTATACCAAAAAATGAACATTAGTAGAGCCAGAAAGCTCACAGTAAGTATTGATTTTCCACGCGAATCGGAGTCAGTAAGATAAAATTGCAGTGAGTCCAACATTCTCGATCGAGCCTCAGAATTTACGACTCGTAAAGCCGTTACGAGACCGAAATAGACGCGAACATGAATTTACAATATTTTTACTCCTCTAACTATCCGTTCTGTGATGTTCTTCTCTTCGGAAAACCGTAAGAACCGACGCGGGTACTAGTGATTTCTTGCGGTAGCTTTTGAAAGCCCCACCCCCCCTCTTCCGTGGGCACCCTTCCGGGCTGGCTCAATTAGTTTGCCCTCGATATCCAATCGATATCCGATGAACTTACGAGGCTTTTAAGGGAGACATTTACGCTTCCATTCCGCCCGACCTACCGCGCCACCGCGCGCCTTTTTACGTTCCCACCCTGTCTGACACAAATCGCCGTTTCCCGGACGAGGGAACGTAACCTGCCTATTGCTTGTAACGTTCAATGTTGCCAAATTATTCTCGCAAGCTGCACATTCACCGGGAGGAATTTGGATATTTTAAACTAAGAACTGCAATGGGTCAGTTGCGCTGGTCACAGAATCGTGTTTTGATGCTTCATTCTTTCAGATCAACTAAAAATGATAAGATATGTCCAAACAGCAACTTCCTACTTTCAATATTAACTGAGAAATCGCGCCTTGAAAAACTCGATTTATGACGTCATCCGCATGACCGCGGGAGTGCATAACATAGTATGTACTACCGCGGTGGATGACGTCAAAAACCCGACTTTTCAAAGGGCGATATCTCGGTTAATTTTGAACGTAGAAAGTTGCTGTTTGGACAGATCTTATTTTTAGCTGATCAACAAGAATCAAGCATCAAAACACGGTTCTGTTACCAGCGCAACTGACCAATTGGATTGGAACGGAGCAATCAGTGAAAATTTCATTGATTTTTCTTCTAGTCTCATGCAAAATTGGAAAATGATCAATAGGACACATTCTTGAATTGTTCGAGTCAACGTCGCAACCTTGGAATAAAATTAATTTTTATTCGTCTGGGAAACGACGGAATGGTCACGTTAAGTACTCAGGAAAAACGCCACCGCTTGCGCATTCAAATATTTTCAAATTTCGCCCAAATAATTGAGTCATTTTCGAAAAAAAAAAATATGAATTTTTCATCTTACAATTTTTGCTGTCCCCTGAGGACTGATAGTTGAAATGGATGGACAAACCAAGGAAAATGGCTAAGGCTAAGGCAAAGGGAAAATTAAGTGATCCTACTGGTGAAAGCGAGTGGTAACGACGGACGAAGGAGGTAATGAATTGAGTAACTAACGGCAACCCACGAGATAACCTATTCCGAGCCCATATTTTTCCGCCTCAAGTCTTCAAAAACAACCCATTTCGATCGAAAAGATTACTCCATCTCCTCTACGCCTTCTTTGTCTGTATATTCGTCTCTCAATTTCAATGATCAGCCCACAGACCCAATATGAAAGGCCTTCTGGAGCCTTCTGCTACGTCCCCAGAAGCACAATCGCCTTAGGTCATACGACAGGAACAAAAAAAGAAACACTCCTGCAAAAGAAATCTATCTACGTGCCATTTCCCAATGGACGTTGGCTTCTTTTGTAGAAACGCATGAAGGTAGCAAAAACGCACGTGTTATTACGATGGCGATCAGTCGTGGCGGCGCCTACAGCACCGGCACCGCGACGCGACGCGACGCGTGGTGCAGTTGCATTGGCAAGATTCCCGCTTAAGCTAATTGTAAGTGGGGCGCGCTGCCATATCTACGTTTCCCCCGCTGCACAGTGGATCGAGTCTACGGGAGAGGTCGGACAAAATTTGGAAACTTTAAAAGCTTATAACTCCGTTTAAACAAAACTTTGACGTTTTGAAAGTGGCTCCATTGATTTCCCTGCACACTTTCCTTCTAGAACCACCCCTTAAAATTTAAAGTGTGACAAAATAAGCATCAAAATTTGCGGTTTTAGTCAATAATTTCATGTCCGACCTCTCTAATTGACTCGATCCACTGTGCGCTGCCTCGAATGCGTCGCGACACTGCCGGCTACGGAAAAAAGCCGTATCAACATTCGAGCGTTGCCAAATTTATCTGCATAAAACATGTATTTTGGAGCAAAGTGATGCATATTTTTCCTAGAAATTTTCATACATTCAGCATTTGATTGCGAAGTAAATCGTCTGAAAAATTTGAAGAGAAACATAATCAATTTTTCCAGTATTCCCGTTTTTTGGAGACGAAAATATGGCAACGTCTGAAGGCTCATATGACGTTCTTCCTTAGCGCGGCAGTGCAGTCCGGACCCTCGAATATTTTTTGCTGGCCCAAGGTTCGCGTCGGCGTCCGCGTCCAGGCATTTCGTTTTCACCGCTGGCATGGCGCGGTTTGCGATGTATCGATTGATCATACCTACAGGATGAGCCTGAAATGTTCGTTCCTGATTGCAAAGCGTAGTTCAATCGGTTTGCAGGCTTGAGAACTATTCTCAATGCGAAGAGGGATTTTTTTCCTCTGTTACTTTGGCTAGCGGCCTAAAATAGACGACTGCAAGCGCTGCTGCACAGCGAGGTAAAAAGAGACAAAATTGACGCCGACACTTGAACGACTCATTCGAAAAAAGACGTAAGTATGCGAGGGATGCTCATGAGGTTTACGCTCTACTTCAAGAACCTATACACCGTCATCTGGCACTGCACTCGATGATCGACGCTTATGGACGACTTTTCCGACGCCGCAATTGGACCTGAAAAGCTGGCCAAAACTATTTATCACCAGATATCGCCGAGTTTTAAAAATATTTTACAATCAGTACTTCTTCTTAAGTGATAATATGCACAATTTAACCACTTAAGACATCATACGACAATTTGCGGAGAGTTTAAAGAGGGTGCAAGAAGCCCTCCAAAAAGCCTTTAAAAGGACGCAAAGTATCTAACTAAAGCGGTGCATTTAGACGAGTTTCTCCTTCACCTATGGTCTACTTTTTGAAATAAGGACTTTCTATTACCTCATTAATGGTTTTTTTTAAAAACAGCGTAAGTCACTTCAAAATTTTTGACCAAACAGCCGATCTCTCACATTGAGGAGTAATTGTACATTTCTCAAAACAATTAATATGAATCATTCTAGATATTAGATTTTTGACAGTTTTGAATCAAAATTAGTCCTAATATGAAAGTGCCGGGACCTCCATATGATGATTTGAGGATAAATTATAAGATGAAAATGAGTTTTATCATAATAAGAACCATTGTAAGGACAGAAAGCACCTGTGAAAAAGATTCATTTTGATGGGTTCCTTCCTAACCCATGGTCCCACATCTCAAAGTGAGGCACTTCACTAAGAAATTTGTAAGAAAACCACATATCTCACTTTTACGAGGCTTCAAGTGTGCCTCACAGCGTAATTTTATGGTGCCAGAGGGCCACTTTTAAGGCCCCATCCCCGGGGCCGCATGGACTCAAATTTGTCTGTCAAAGTAAATCATGGCATAAATATGTCTATACTCAAGGATAATGCACGAAGATATTGTTAGATAACGGATTAAGCACATTTGCAAGACTTTAAAGTGACCCTCCCATCCGCTTTCAAATTATTTTTTTTAATCCCTCTTTCGAGGGCGTAGGGGCCAAAAAAACAGGTTGGGTGACCAAATATCACCCAATTGGTACTAAATGGGTCAGAGCTGTTGGAAAAATACAATTTCAGTCGTCATATCGACATAATTTTTCCCGTTCATTTTTGTGAAAATCGCTCAAAAGTCCATGTTTGAAGTCAAAAATTTCAATTTCCTCAGTTTTCCTCAGTCTGTCGACCCTGAATCCTGAAAATACCCACTTCGGACTATAACATTCCGCCTGAAACCGCTTGAGAGTAGTTGAGAGAAATTTTTAATCGGACTGTGAAATTCGAAAAAAACGTTTACTTTTACATCACTTTTCAACCTCCTGTGAAAATCACTAAAAAAGGAAATTTCGAAAATACTGTGGTTAGTTGTGTAGAATATACCCTTAAGAATGTGTTGCATATCGCCGAACTTCCCTCCCATGGTCGCACAGTTGAAGTAAACTGATCGACGAGTAGCGCGTCGAAACATATAAAAAAAATCGCTGAGAAATAGGTAACTTCGTGGTCTCTTCGCGGGAAATTGAGCCACTCGAAAAATGGCACATACATGGCTACTGGGGTAAAAAACGGTGTAGATTTCGAATATCACATTGGTTTTCCAAAAAAAAAAAATTTAAAATTGAGGTTTTGGCCAGGTTTTTCGGTCAAATGGTTCGTCACCTGCAGACACATGGCGCGGCGCGACGCTCTTAAAGACTGCGATTTATGCGTGGGGTCTAGGCTTGGACACTTAGACAGCCGTGTGTTAGAATAATGCAAATTCCTCACCTGGCACCTGCTTCAACGCCAGGTGAACTTGGAAAAGTTTTCACGTTGAAGCTCATCATATTTTTCTTCTTTTCCAAACTTAGACCTCTTCTTGCGGGTTTACCTTCTGATGAATAAAATTTGACATGCACTCTGAGTGCTTGTTCAATTTTTCACCTGCAGTTTAAGATTGAAAAAATAATTGTTCAGCGCTTCAATACGCATTTTTTGGTAGCAATGAGTACAATCAACACGGAGAAAAAAACTTCGTGCATGGGACCCGAAGTTGAGGTCATATGGATCTCTGAAGTTTTCTGATCACGCATCCGAAAACTTGAGGTCCAGCTGCCGAAGTTCGGGTCAGACATCGAGGCACTTCGGTAAGTACCGGACCGGAGTACTTCAGATGTGTGACCCGAACCACTCGGTATATATCAAAGTACTTCAGATGTTTGATCCGAACTTCGGCAGCTGGACCTCAAGTTTTTAGATACGTGATCCAAAAACTTCAGAGATCCATATGACCTCAACTTCGAGTCCCACGCATGAAGTTTTTTTCTCCGTGCAGTTTAAGATTGAGAACAGAATTTTTCAGCGCTTCAATACGCATTATTTGGTAGCAATGACAATCGAGGAGTCCCCTTTCCCAAGATAATTGCCGCTAAACCACGTGTTAACATGCTTTGGAGCAAAAGGCTTTACAGCGGCAGTATACTAGAGTTCCCGTGAGAAAGCACGAGTAGAATTAAAAAAAATCACCTTTCAGCCACTCTTCTGTGGAAAGTTCAATCAAAAGTTCAAAATTTTCTTCGAAGGGAAATTTCAATCAAAAGCTCATGTTGATCATGAGATCGCAGAGGACATTAAATCAAATTGTAACAAAAAGCCTGGATCGAATTCCTGGGTTTTCCGTATAACGAGCTGATTATTGAGATTGATAGACAAAGCTATAGACAAAGAGAAAATTGAGCGATCTTTCTGGTGGAACCAGAAAAGTGCAATGGACTGTGGAGGCAAGTAATCGACTAACCAACAGCATGCGGCAACCCACAAGAGACCCTATTGTTAGTCCATCATTTTCCCCCTTATGGTAACAACCACCCGTTTCAACCAACCCGATCGCTCCATTTTCCCGTCGTCTTCTCGGTCTATCGCTTTATCTATCAATTTTCGATAATCAGCCCGCGGAATCTTATTTTACACAAATTTTGAAGTTAGGAGCGAACCTAATACAAAACATTCGTCGTGATGTTAGAGCCATTTTATACACGGAAGAATTATCCTTTCCGCGCAGGTAGGAGTTTGCGATAAAGCCGCACTGCGTTCTCCCATCTGCCTTGACGTTGGAAAAATGCTCCAAGTTAACTAACAACTGCATGACAAGCGCCCCGAAGAATGAATTGGAGAGGAGAAACACGGACAAGACAGGAAAACTTCCTACTTACAAGTAAAGTAATGAGACAAGAGCCCGCATTAGGATCGATCAACTGCAGCGTTTGAACGGGAGGAGGGGTTGAAAAATTCGCTGAAGACTCCAGTCCATCCATCCTGGCCTCTCAGGGTTGCCAAACTAGTTGTTGAAATTGTTGCAAGACTAAGATTCTTTTCCCAAATGAGGAGCGAAAATCCTCTTTCACATCTTCCGGCTAGTTCTCCACACCAAAGTCAACGCGAGCCATTGAATTCGAGCATTGGCGGATCCAGCAAATTAGCAACATTGCCTTCTCTCCCTTTAAACCTATGGACATAGATCGATTCTTTGACTTGAGGGGCCAGGTGCTCTGGCAAGAATCGATCATTTAGCATAGGTTTAAATGGAGGAAATCCAAGGAATGCCAAATTGCTGGATCCGCCTCTGAATTCGAGAATAATTTGATTTCGGGGCGGGGCGATCTGACCAAAGACTCCCAGTTTACAGCACCAATTATTACCTATACCTGACAAATTCCTGTGTGCCTACTGGTACATCATCATCTAATATCCACTCTCTTTCATTGCCTTCCTTTTACATTTTCCATACTTAAAAATTTCCTCTTGTCAGCGGGTTTCTGAAGGCCTGGCTTTTTCATTGCAATATTTACGTTTTATTTTTCCTCAGGTGACACACATTTTCAGCTCTGACGGGGCGGATTTTCGCGAATGATAAAGAAATTCGGATTTGGAAAGTAGAGAGTGGGAATTCTGTACATGTTTTCTGACAATTTTTCCCTTGACATTGTCGTCATTTTCCCAGACAATTCCAGGTTTTACTTAACTTTATGAAACTCCGACATTTCCCGTTTTTCCATGACTATTGCAGCCCTGACTATCAGGTCTTCTCAAGTCTTAGGCACCATGAGGTAAAACGCACCTATCTGTCCGTGTAAATGAATGAGAGATAGGTGGTTTCTGAAAAAGTCAACTGCTTTCTGTTGTGCTGAATTCAGTTCCGCAACGCTGGTATCAAGTGGGACGGTCCGACTGGTCAAGTGAATCCACGGAGATCTCGTTTCCGCGGACGGGTCGCAGTGGCGAGGCGTGAGTGATCGATTATCGATATTTCCCCATTTAAAGCTATGGTAAAGAATCGATTATTAGGGTGTTGGTTGCGAACACCCTGTTTATCGATCCTTTCCCATAGCTTCAAATAGGGAAATATCGAAAAAAAGACCGGTGAGAGATAAACGAAACTAACTGAGGCTGGGCATCGAGATGTCTCCATTCTTCCATCCGAGGCGAGTCTTACATACCTACTTGTCTAGGAACGTGCCGAGCTAAACGCTTTGTTGCAAAATCGCTTGGAAATCGGGACTGTCACCCGCAAACTGACGCTGATGGGTAAAAGGAGGGTTGTGAGAGGGACTAGTCGCCAGCTCGATGCTCGGTTGGTGTAAAGAGTTTCAAAACGCGCAAAATCAGAAAATTTCAAAATTTAAAACCTTGAACGTTTGTGTGACCGTTCTGAGGGGAGGATTAAGATCTAAAAAAAAATGGTTTGAATGTTTTCATTTTATTTTTGGTTCTATTATTTTTAAAAAATATTGGTCTTAAACAGGTTTTTTGGGCTCCAATAATTTTTCGGAAGTCAAGGACATTTTTTTTTTAAATTTCAGAAACATTTTTTGGCGAGATGGGATTTTTTTTGGATTGAAAGAATTTAAATTCAATCGATGACGAAGTTGGATTTCTCTCGATTGAATACTTTAGCTCCATTTGAATTAAAAAAGAGAAACAAATATTTCACACTTGGAAAAAACTTCTTCCGGTGACAGACATTTTTTTTTTTTAACCTCCGCATTAAAAAAATTGGGCCAAAAATTGTCTATGTTTTAGAGACAATTTTTTTTTTAAATTTACAAAAAAAAATACATAATAATAATGAACCTTCCCCTACATTTTCTGTAGAGTAGTCCTCGCAAGTATGGAAGGCAGATAGCATTTGTTGAGTGACAGCCAGTTAAACAGGATTATTTTCCTTTCTACAATCGTCGCTACATAAAAGCGCAAACTACAACAGATCAACATGTTTATTGTCGTCGAGTCAGTGTCTTTGTTTACGCATTTCAGCGATCCACGTCGCACGCGTTAAATTATGCGGCGTATCATTACGTCATCTGGATTCGACTTATTTCAATGCAACGACATATACAAGGGTAGCGTCAAAGAACCTTCACCAGAAGGGACAACTGAGGGAGTGGGGGTGATACTAAATACATTCGAATAAAAAATGACTTGAATTTCCCGTCAAGATGATTCCGTCTTGCATTAAGAATAATATCACTTTAATCACCAGGTTTCTACTTGACACCGGCGACTTTTTCCTAGGAGAAGCATTCTTTCTTCTAAAATCAAGAGTAATTTCTTCTTGGCAACCAATTCAAAAATGGGTGTCTATCAAAACTAGCTGGCAAAAATCGGGGCTAATCAAGTACTTTTTCAGTATTTTACCATAGAATTCAGTACTTTTTCAGTACATTTATAATGTCCACGCGCGAATCGCGATTTCGCGGGCAATTTTAATGCACTGAAAATCAATGCGCGAGGGATTACCTACTTTCCAGGCTGTCTAAAAAACACGCGTGGCATGACACGAAAAATTCCGGAGCTTCATGCGCGGAAATTCCGTACATTTTCACTGCTTCCGGACCGCCTTCAAAACTTCGGTACTATATTTACTTCCGAACATTTCGGACCGTGAGAATATATTACTCAAGTCAGTTTTATCCGATTTACGGCCCCGGGCTGATTGTTGAAATTTATAGGCAAACCTATAGACAAAGAAGACAAGAAGGGTATTGAGGAATCCTATTGGTGGAAGCGAGTCGCTGCAATGGACAAAAGCGACAGGTAAGACTCAAAAACGGCAACTTACGACGAAAGACCCTCTAGTTAGTCCATCATTCTCTTCCTTTGTCTATAAGAGCCACCCATTCCAACCAATAGGATCGCTCCATACTCATTATGTCCTCTTTGTGTATTGCTTTGTCTATTAATTTCAACGATAAACCCGCTGCAACTCATCATAGTCAAGAAACTCGTCTGTTTTGATTGAGCTGTAAAAACCTTGGAATCGGGGATTCGGGAAGTTTTGAGCGGGTGAGCTTTTCATTTGGAGGGTTTCTTTTGCGACTCGGAGGGCGGAGAGGGAGACAAGGCCGTGACAGGACAGGGCGAGGGATTACATCAACACGCTCATTTCGCTGCCGTCGCCTTTGCTGGATCACAATCCGAGTTGCCTCCATGACGTCATCGTGTTATGATGTATCGCACGGAAATCTGACCCCTCGGGAACCACACGAAATGGATATCCGGAGACTTCAAAACTGGCGGCGCTTGCGACGCTGGCCGATCGATGATGAGAGATCGTCGATATTTCGAAGGCAATCAGTCATCTTATCAAATGCCCGAGCAGATAGTCACATTTTGACAATTTACGAAATTTGGTTTTATGGCGAGGAGCTTACGAGTTCTCAATATTTTAGGAAAAATAACTTCATTATTTGTTGGTGAGGTAATGAGCTTTAGTAATCATCTTCGTTACGCGCGCATTTTGCGACGAGGAACTGCTTTTTTGGACTCATCCAGAAAAGTTCCTTTTTGCATAGGGAAACAAATGGTAAACATGTCACTTCTGACACGAGTCAGAAATAGTAATTCCTTGTTGCAAAATGGAGCTCACTTCTCGAATAGTGCAATTAATTGTTGATGAGGGACTTCAGTGCACTGATAGGCTCTCAATTCTGCATCAACCATTCTCAAAGGGCAAAGCAAAAAAAAAAAACCAAAAAAAAACCGGTCATTTCTGAAAGAGTTACTTACGAATGAAGTTCGACTCAAATGACTTACTACTAGTAGAGCTAGTAGTGCTACTAGAAGTCTCACCTGAAACAGAAAATAATCACTCTATTAGAGATTCATGCAAAATCTTAATTTTTGAGTTATGAAATAAATTAATTTATTATAATGATTTTATTTTTCAAAAGTTTACTGTGTTCTACATGAAATTACACGTCGAGAGTAGGGCTTAATTCTCCCTCAATATCTGGTGATCCATTCAACAAGCGTAAAACTGGGACAAGAGCCAGATAAAACTGTTTACCTTTTACTCGACCCGCGGGAAAAGGGGCAAAACCCGTTGTAAAAACTCGCGGGTCAAGAGGATCTCGCGCGGAGGGCTCACAGCGTGAAAAATGGTAATTATGAAACGCTCGCGGCGGCGTTGCCCGGTTGGGCACCGAATGGCGCCTTTTTTCCCGGTCGACACGAGACACTGTAAACACGGTTCGACAATGGGGCTCGAGTCCTTTCCTGAAGCGCGGGGACCCTTCAGCGGCACTCGGGCGAAAAAAACGCTCGCGACAGTCGTCGAGCGCGCGAGAACGCAAACATTGCTCGCGCGACGCGTTTGCACCGGCGAGCATGCTCGACGAGGAAAAGCTCGTCTCGTTGCCGCGGCCGCCGTCGAAAGTTCAAGCGTGATTCGCCGGCTGCATTCGTTCGATAAGTTTTACACTCAGCAAACAGTGGCGTGGCGTGCTTTGTGATATGTCGATTGATCTGTCATTTAAACCTACGGAGTTCGCAACGAACACCTTAACAATCGATTCTTTACCAAAGCTTCAAATGGGGAAGTATCGATAGTCGATCATTCACGCCATGCACTGTCAGCAAAGTAGCCACAAATTTGAGTTCTTTTCTCTGTCCAGAATGTCTTCCCTGATCCATTTTGTGAGGTTTACCTGAGTTTAGTGGGAATTCGGAAAAAATTATACTATTTCCATAGTCAGATCCAAAGGGAGGGGGGGGGGGGGCTTTGAGGGGCACCCCCTCCCCTCCACCAGAAAAGAGGAAAAAGAAAAAGGGGAGAAAGAACTTCAGGGTTGCCACAGGATTTAGAAAATGAAGTTCCCTGACACATTTTGGTGAAATTACCTGACAATTGAAGATATGACAGATGGTTAAAGAGACATAATTGAAAATACTTTTCGGGCAAAATGTGTTCGAATCCTCACCCTTTCTAGAAGAAAAGTACAGTTGATTAAACAAATTTTGCCTGACATTTCCCCGGCCTGTTTAAAATTCCCTGACATTTCCCGGTTTCCCGGTATTCCCTGGCAGTGGCAACCCTGTAAAATACCTTGACTTTTATTTTTCGGTGTTCGAGTTCTTATCCGTGGACGGTTACACATTTTTTCCAAGTTCTGAGTTTCGAATTCTATCGGAGGGTATCATGCAAATAAACAACTTCGCACGACTCGCTGCAAAAACAAGTGTTGAGCGAAAACGTACCGATTTCCTCCCGTTGAGCGGGACTGGAACAACCTCGATTTTACCGGTTGTATTTATGAGAAACGAGGGTATTAAGTTGCGTCACATGTAGATTTTGTTACCGCGCGTAACTGTGTCATCCGGATTTTACCGAGAGGTTTAACAGCGCTAAATTACCCTCTAATTGGCGATAGTCTGCCGAGATTCGGCCTTCGCTTGATCAATCGAAATTATCGTGTGCGGAGTTGTGGACCGGGAGAGATAGGTTTTTTGTGGTTTTCCTGTGTCGGGCGAGTAATTTGTTCTAAAGAAAACTAAATCGGTTTGTCCCGGGTTCGAGTGTGGTCGAACTGACGCGCGATATATCGCATTTTTTGATTAAAAAGTCTTTTCAGATGTTGACTAATTATCAATTGAAAACAAAATTAACTCGATCTTTTGGTCGAGGGGATTTCCTTTTGAATCAAGAATGAAATTGCTTAAATAAAGCAGAAGTCCAAGAATATTACTGCTCAAATTAAGTAAGTAACTTTTGATCCAGTGACGACTAAGAAAACAACGATTGCCCCAGCGCACGAGTTGGAAGAATCATCTGCGAAGACAAAAATTGCGGGGAAAAATTTCAAAAAAAAAAAAAAAAAAAAATTCAAATTGCAAAACTTGGAGAGATGAAATTAAGATTTGGCTGCGCAAAAAAGACAGCATTCGATACATGGTTTGATTGCTGTCGGCATCGAATGCAATACCTTTTTCGTAGCCAAATTACGGCACTGACCTATTTATTGCCAAATTATACTATCTCGCTCAGTTTAAGATTTTTTTCTTTACTTGCAAGACTCATGCGCAGGCGCGTGCATCGTCGCCTAAAAAAAACAAAATCTACCAAAATTCTGGCCTCGATCGATGGAACGAGTGACGAGGCGTTAAAGATCGATTGTCAATATTTCTCCAATTGAAGCTTTGGTAAAAGATCGATTATTAAGGTGTTGGTTGCGAAAACCCTGTCTATCGATCCTTGTCCATAGGTTTAAAAGACGGATCAGTCGATATATCGTAAAACACGCCGCGCCACTAAATGGAACAAATCAAACGTCAGGAACTCGGTTATCGATTCGTTCTTACTCGATTACTGCGATTTTTCCGGTAATTTTTTCCCTGGTCCCCCCCCCCGGGGGGAGGGGGGATTCCGAGCAGGTGGTATCGACCTTGACTCAACATTACTTATGAATGATAAAACGTGCGCTATCGATTGGCGTCGATTAAAATTCAAAAGTTCACGAAAATCGAAAGTGAATTCGTTCGACTTGGAAGCAGGTTCGGAGACGCGCGTGGCAATCCCTCTGATCGGGGGCAATTGTAAGAGCTTAGTTATTTTGCGGCGTTTGGAAGATGAAGTTGCATTTCATTCTCATCTTTTCCGCATTCGATGAATTTTCAAGGACCGTGGATTTTGACTTCAGATTTTTGAAGTTTTAAATTATGGAGTTGAAACGGTTTTCCCTAGCGGGACGTGGCATGCTCTCTTACTGAAAACCCATTTCAACGATAACAAGCAAAAAATTACAGATTTTGAATTACTGGTCTAAATGTGGTCCCTGTCATAGGGGACGCGCTAGGCCCAGAAATGACGGTTATAAAAATTGAAAATTGGTACTTGAGGTTGTGTGGCGAAAAGTAGGGTGATTTAAGTTTTAAATTGTGTAAAATAATAACTTTTTGATCCCTTGAAGATTTGGGAGCGATGAACTAAAACCTCTGCATTTCTAGACTGGGTATCTATAGTTTTTCGATAAAATGCAGGAAAAAGTTCTTGAAGATTCATAAAAGGACGTTTTTATTTTATGATTTTTTTTTTTTTGGGGGGGGGGGGTATCACTAAAATAAAAATGAATATCATACTTTCTATGTATGTACTTTAAGGTTTCTTTTTGAGTCGGAAAGAGGGTGTGAAGTATGGAGTACGTTTTATTTAGTTCTTAAAGGGAGGAGTAGGTACTTTAAAGTCACAAATTCACATTGAAAAATGAATTTTTGAATGTGTGTATGAAAGTGGTATAGGATAATGGCGCGTCGTGTAAGAGGAAAAATAGCAACGACACTGACAGTTCGATGACATTGAGTGAATGAATCGCGAATTTTCAATTTGGCATGCAGCGTTGGTAGATTTGCACATCAATTACTTCATTTTGCAACCGTGTAGAGTGTTAGAATACTTTAAAACGGTGTCACTTTGGCAAAGGTCACGTGGCCGGATCAAGTATACGGTAAATTGACTTAGCAGGAAAATTCCTGAACTCCGATGTTTATACTTTGGTACTGCCAAAATAAATTGACATTTGAACTGAAGGGTTATGATATTTTCAGATACACCGTGCACTCCTCCGCCCCAAATTCATAAGAAACGCGACAGCGTTTCAGTGGATATTTTGAGGTCTCTTCTGATAGGAATTTGTAAGAATCGCCTATTTTTGGGTAGTAGCTTCGACGGTTTCAAAAATTCGAAGAGTCAGAAAAACAGGAAAAAATTGATTATTTTGGCCTCATTGGCGGATAACCGGTATAGAGCAGGATTCTGTTACGTTAGAAGTTACATGTTGATTGGATTAAAGCATTCATACGTATTTTCAATCGAATCGTGTTGAAAATCAAAATTCGGGAGGAAAATCAGGAAAATACGAGGAATGATGCAACACATCAATACTGCTGTGCTAAGGAAAAACGCCGTAAGAACATTCGAGTGTTGCCAAATTTCCTTCGATAAAATGTTTACCTTTGAGGAAAATATGAATATTTTTCCTCGAAATTTTCAGAAGTTTTAGATCAAATTACAAAAAAATTATCTGAGAAATTGGTAGACAAATATTCAAAAATTGTCCTGTAAATTAGAGATTTGCCAGGACAAATTTGGCAACGCCTGAGGGCCCATACGGTGTTTTTCCTTAGCATGGCAGAATAGGTCACCTTAACGACAAACGAAGAGAAATCCAGTTTCAGTGAATCGAAAAATTAGTTTTGAACGTTATCAGAATGTGACAGGGCAAAATACTTGTCGTCATCCTTACAAAAAACGTAAGTTTATACCGAAGTTAAAACTTTGACTTAAAAAATTGAATTTTTGACAGCAATACGACGGTACACGGAGAGGTATTGATAAGAGCCGTTTATGGGCTCATCATAGCTGGATTTCCTCAACTCTGATTTTTTGCTCATTCAGGGATTCTACTGCGTTATACCGTGCAGATACAAACGTACGAGAGGGAAATTCTGCAAAGTTAAAAAGGACGTATTTCTGCCGAACGGAACTATGTGCATTAAGGCATGAGCCCTGAGACCCATAAGAATGTATGCATGAAAGGGCTCACGTCATACTGCACACAGTTCCGTTTGGCAGAAATACGTCCAAATGTAGTTACGTTCTCCCGTCTGGCCGCACTGAAAAAAATTTTCGGCGTTTTTACCAAGGTCCGTTGGTACCTTTACCATCTCACTTTTTTTACCAATTATTGGTAATTTTACCAAGACAGACTGGTAAGCTTACCTAAAAACCGGTATTTTTACTGTTTTTTTCAGGTAAGAATACCACTTTTATTGGTAATCAATTCCCGGTAACTTTGCCATTTTATCTCGGTAATTCTACCACAGTCGATAAAAAACATTGGCGTTTTTACCAAGGTCCAGTAAAATTACCGAGATAGTTCAATAATTTTACCGAGATTTCTCGGTGAAATTACCAATTCCATAAATGGTACTTTTGCCAAGAAAAAACTGGGATCCAATAGAACCCTGAATTCTTGGTAATTTTACCCTTTTCTTAGTAAATACACCGATATTTTTTTTTCAGTGCGTCTGGGAATGAGCGATATGCTCGTTTCCGGATGATTCTGCACAAATGGAAGGATTCAAATCGGAGGGCAAAGGACCTGACTTAATGAGGAACATTAAATTGCATAATATCGCGACAAGTAATTATGCAGAGTGAAGTGTGGGGGAGGGGGGGGGGGGGCAGCACTTCGGTTCAATTACCCAGTTGCCGAGACGAAGCGCCACCAAGGCGGACGGGTTTGCGAGAAAAAGCTGGATACTACCGTAAAAACCTCGTAACACCAATGGATTCATCTTGTAGATACGCGGTTCTTGTCTTGCTTACCAGTGAAGGGCGACCTCGAGATGTGAAATGCAGAGCGCGCGAAGTCCGAAATTCACGTGCGTATTCGCGCGAATGTGTCCGTTACAACCAGTGGCGTGGCGTGAATTGCGATATAGATTGTTATGCCATTTGAACCTATGGAAAATGATCGATATACAGGACGTTCGCAGCGAACACCTTAATAATCGATTCTTTACCATAAGTCTAAATTACATAAAAATCGATGTATCGCAATTCACGCCACGCCATCTGGTTACAACCATCCGCTGGAGCGAAAAATAGGGGTGTTACTTAAAATGACTTTGAAATAACGATAAGCGCATCGGGATGTCACTATTTTTTCTCAACTTTGCTATCTTCGTAAAAATTTCCACCCATAAAAACGAAGATTACGAAAATATCTGACAGGATTTAAAAACCGACTACTATACTGATAATAACACAGTATTTTTGGACATTTCTAGGGAGATAGCTCTTTTGCACAGAGTCAAAATTAGACGTGTTCAAAAAAGACTCGATCGCAGAAATTTAATATAAGTGGCCTCCGGTTGGACGGATGGAGTAATGAATGACTCCCCTTGATTTTTTTACAGGTAACTCCTAATCCCAAATTTTTCAAGAAAATTACAATTCCCTGGAGAGTTTTTCCGATTTTTCCAGAAAAGGTAACCCGGGAACTTAGTATCGACATTCAAATTTCATGTGGATTACAATTTTTTCAACATTGGAAATCTGGTCTCGGCCGCTGATCCGAATTTCCCCGGGTTTCCCCGCGACACTCAGAATCCTGAACTTTTTATCGATGCTTACGTCTCACGCCACAGAAAAGCAATACGTATCGATTTATTCTCATCGTTAGCATTTAAAAGAGGTTATGCCATTCGTGATATTTTGGAGATGAATTTTTTATTCTTAAGGCAATGAAAAGTGCAATTTTGAGAATTTTCTCATTTGCAGCTTTCCGAACTTACATCCTAAAGGTTTTGTTTGAGCTTATGTTCAATTCACTGGAAAAAAAAACACATTGGATCTAGAGTCCAGACTCTTAAAAACATCGACAAGAAAAAATACTCTTGATTCAATCAGATTTAAGCTTAAATCAAGAACCGAGCCTATTAATTCGAGCGGATTTCTTTTTGATTGAAGCGGAAATCTGATTGAATCAAGATTAGTTTTTCTTGTCAATGTTTGCAAGAGTCTGGACTCTAGATCCAATGTATTCTTTTTCCAGTGTTGTTTAGAAAAAAACGATCAATCGAAGCGCTATGGAGTACAATCCATGAGAATAAGTCGATATGTATCGAATGAGGCGCGCGTGCGCGGCTCGTGGCTTTCGCGCGTTGCCCTCTACATTGCCGATGGTGGATCGAGCATGGATCGTGATTGCTGATGGCTCATCGGCGGCGCCCGATGAATGATCCGATGAATATGTAACGGATTTGATCTCCTTCCTCCCGTCTCACCACCTTCGTCTCCCTCAGCTCACCCGCTCAAGGTCACTCCCGTCATCCCTTCCTAATCCGTGGCGCAATAAATCCGCCCATACACTTCCAAACGGGTTAGTCTCGCATTTAAATCCTCGCTTCATGAATTTCAAATGCAAAATTCTCGTTTTAAAATAACCCTGAAACGACGGACTTGCAGAAAAGGAGTGGGGTTGCAACTTTGGCGAAATTTCAAAATTCCCTGGCTTTTCTCGGCGAGGGTGCGAAAAATTCAGGAATGCCGACCGTTTTCCGTGATCCGGCAGTTTTCCCTTGACATCGATTGTCCGTTATCATGATAGAAT
This sequence comes from Bemisia tabaci, assembly GCF_918797505.1. Classification (NCBI taxonomy): domain Eukaryota; kingdom Metazoa; phylum Arthropoda; class Insecta; order Hemiptera; family Aleyrodidae; genus Bemisia; species Bemisia tabaci. The sequence continues at coordinate 53,996,030 of NC_092797.1, forward strand.
GCCCAAATTTAAGTTTTTTACGGAAAAGAGCAAACAGGAAAAAAAAAAAATCTGATGGCCGAAGATTGGCCTCTTGATTGCTGCAAGATCGGGCGCTTTATGCACCCCGTTCCCTGCCTCTAACGAGAAGGGGAGGGGAGAGAGGGGGGAAGAGGAAGGGAGAGGAAGAGAGAGAGAAAGTGAATAGTCAATAAAATAAGAAAATCATCAGAATGCAACAATATTATGAGTATGAGTATTGCTTGCCTCGCCCTGATTTTGCGGGGGGAAAAAAACCGACGGTCAGACTACCTGCAAATGCAAACGTAAAAATATTCAAGATCTCGATTTTTCCAACTTAAGTATACATGCATTTTAACATACATATGCACCTTTGGGGTGCAGTTTATTACAATGAGGGAGCGGCTCGAATTTAAAGATTAACGCGGCATCCCGCCAAAACTTCAATGTTATGTAATAAAAAACGGCGAAGATCGATTTAGAATTGGACAGCGTCTTATAAAGATCCTGACTGCTTTTCGAAATCCTTACGTAAAAGCCCGAAAGAAAATCTTGGTTCTCGGAGAATTAGCTGTTCCGGACAACTAGCCGAACTGAATACTTTAACCTAATTGCTTCAGGCGCCGCCGCACGGCGGGCGGGCGACCAGCGCGAAACGCGCATTGGCGCCTACAAACCTAAGTGGATACTTCAAGCATTGTGCAATGCGTGAAGTATCCACTTAGGTTTGTAGGCGCCAGTGAGCCTCTCGCTGGCAGCACGCCGCTCCGCTCTGTGAGGCTTTAATATTTATACTCGCATAGTCAGCGTTTTTTAACTCATGATTCTGAAATGTTTGCACACTCTGCATTGATTATTCTCATTTAAATTGATGGGAAAAAATATGTATCAATTTATCAAAGGAGAATAATAATATAATGCGTGTTTTTTAAATATTGGTGGTTCCGCGTCAAATTTAATGATTTTCAAAGCACTTTAATTTTTTCTTATACATTTTGTGCTTTTATTGTGCTGCAGCAACCAAACGCTCAAAATTTGACGTATCTGACTCTAAAAGATGGATGTACAAATACGGTGTACACACCAAAATTTCTCTGTCAGAATTTTAGAGGAATTTAATACAAAATCTTACCCTGGCATGGTTTGTTCCGGCCGGTGGCCTTTAGATTGAAATTGTAAAATTTTCCCGCGAGTAATTAAAAATAGCATCAGAGAGGTTTAGTTAAATCCAAAACTCGATGAAAATAGATATTTAAAAAATTGAAATTTTGCAGAATTAAACCGTTCATATTGCGCTGATAGTGAGTATCGCTCGCATTCTTGGCAGAGCTAAGCCTGTACGGTGCAGAAGTATCCACACGTGTAGAAATACTTGATTCTGGGCATGCGTGATAGACAAATTGAACAATACAGGAAGAAGATGGACAAAGGCTTTAGCATAAGTGACTTCCAGGTGCTTCGATAATTTTTATGAAGTCACGTTTCTGATTTTAAAATTAGGGGAAAAGCAGCAAGACAGGCCAGCCCGTTAGCAATCTCCAAGTGATGTCGGTTCAACAGGTCCTCGCAAGAAAAGGATAATATGAGACGGAGTTTTACAAATTCCTCCGCTTCACCACAATTCACAAAGAGAAGGAATAGAAATTTCTCGATTTGAATTTTGATCGTCTTCTCAATGAAATTTAAATTTTCCGCCCAGTGTTCAGTCCAGTGGCGTGGCGTGCTTTGCAATACATCCATTGATCTGCCATCAAAATCTATAAAAGAGGATCGATAAACAGTGTGTTCGCAACGAACACCTGAATAATCGATTTTTTACCTTAGTTTCAAACGGGGAAATATCGATTTTCGGTCATTCACGCCTTGCCACTGATTCAGTCGTGTGAAAATTTGTCTCTACTTTGTTCTGAGGGTTGCGATTTACGAGCTGCAACTGAAAGCCGATTAAACTCTTTCTCATTCAAATCGTCGACATTATATAAACCTAATTACCTATTAAAGAGATACTCCCAAGAATGTTGCCTTGCTGCTATTCTGACTATATAATGTATAACTTTTCTCTCTTTTCTTGTTCAGAAGACAGCGATTGTCATTATGTACCCTGAAAACCTAAAAATCCAAACGAGAGGTGAGTGGATTTTGAACTTTTCTTGAGTCTTATCAAAGTTTACGCGAAACAGTTGCTTACGTCGCAAATAGTGCTCTTTCAGGAAGCTTGGATGAATAAATTTTCTTCACAGATTATTACTCTCTGTCCGTAAATTTATGAGGTATGAGCGGACATAACCTAACTTGTAGCCAACATCCACCATCGTTGACAAAAACACAACGTACCTAGAAGAAGCACTCCTTGCAAACTGACAACCCAAAAGACATTCTCCTTAAAGCCATAATGAAAAAATGCGGAATTCATTAGAGACAATCATTATTTTAGTTAGAGGAAATTCATACATTTTATTGTTCGGAGACAAGATGACGAGGAAATAATTATTTCATGAGATTTACTCACATGACAGCTAATTTAGACGTGGAAGCGTGTGAATTAGTGGCGTGGCTCAGAGGAAACTGCAAATGCTTACGGAGAAAAGGATCACATTTTTAGATCTATACAGGGTGGCCCAGACCTACCGTACTATACCGTGGTACGCACGGTACGCAGTGCCGTACTATACGGTGCTAAGGAAGAACGCCGTAAGAACATTCGAAAGTTGCCAAATTTCTCCGAATAAAACATGAATTTTTGAAGAAAGTTATACGTATTTTTTCCTTAAAATTTTTCGATCTTTTAGATTAAATTGGAAACAAATCTGTTTGAAAAATTGTAATAAAAATATTCAGAATTTTCCCAGTAAATTCGTTGGTTTCTGCAGGAAATATGGCAACACCTTAATGCATATACGGCGTTTTCCCTAAGCACGGCCGTATACCGCAATGCCAAAAACGTAGGAGTGGCGATGGTATTTCGACGGAGATTTTCGCGTCTTTCAGCGGCAGCATTACGGCTTAGAATTAGTGTTCCACCGCGGGCGCGCCTTGGCTGCAATTTACGATTCGGGACTATCGACTGTACTCCGAGGGGCATCTTCGGGCCGCGATTTCAGTCGCCAATCGCGAAAATAGTTCAAGGGCACTCAGAAAGCGCTCGACAAGAAAAACGTCCTCGGATTCTCCCTTCTTTTTCCGTTGAAACTATTTTCTACATCCGAGAATGTACGTATGGTGCTTAAGGAGAGGTTAAAATAGAATGAAAATGTGCGGAACATACGCGCGGAACCGTTGACGCGCTTACATGATCTTTAGAAGTTGCGTAAATCTTCCTCAACCGAAATTCTAGGAGCACGTGATGATTAGAAAGCATGAATTAAGCTTTCAGGAGACTATTTTTCTGGTTAAAGACAAATTTTAGGCTTTGTGACAATCACATGATTTACATTCATTTTAATGAACGAAACGAAACCTATACTGCCGTGCTAAGGAAAAACGCCGTATGAACATTCGAGCGTTGCCAAATTTCCTTAGCTAAATGTTTTTTTTTTTAAATTGTTATTTTTGAGGAAAGTCATGAACATTTTTCCTTGATATTTTCAGGAACTTCAGGTGAAATTGCGAACAAAATTATCACAGAAATCGGAAGAAAAATATTCATAAATTTACCAGGAAATTCGTGTTTTATCAAGGGAAATTTGGCAATTGTGACGGTCCATACGGCGTGTTTCCTTAGCACGGCGGTGTAGTGCTATCAACTGGACCGCATATAGCAAAAAGGAACCAAGCCATATCAGCTATTGCCAAATTTAACAGGGCAATCCAATTTTACACAAGAGAACGTTCGTGCAGATTTCTTTGTAAATTCTAAAGAATTTTCTTCACAGAAATTTGCAGAAAAATTCGCACAACCGTTTTCATGTTAAAATTAAATTGCCCGATTAAATTTGGCAATAGCTGATGTGGCTTGGTTCCTTTCTGCTTAACGCGGTCCAACTTGCGTTGCGTTCGAACGGATTCAATCGGGCGGTGAAGCTGTAGCTGTAACCTGGCCCTGCGATTCGGTGACGATTATCTAATTGAGTGACGTAAGTGACGCAACGGAGACGCAACGATCCACGCAAACCGGACCTCAACGGCTCTCGATTACATATTCGCGGGGCTTACGTGATTTCTACCAAAACCTTTGGTCCTCGATCCGATTCGCGGATTTAGGGTAGCGAAAATGAGACGTGGAGGGGGGGGGGGGTGATGGCTGGTTGATGAAGGGTCAACGACCATGCTCTAACTTCCGAGGCGAGCTGCCAAGTTGAGGCACAAACCGGACTTTCGAGAGAGGATTTTTCTTTTCTTTTTTTTTTTTAACTGACTGATTCGAAATTTTGGAATTAGGCCCCCTGAATGGATCGCGTATATAGCAGGAAGGAACCAAGGCACTGCAGCTATTGCCAAATTTAATTGGGCATATAATTTTTTTACATGAAAACGTTCAAGCGGATTTTTGTGCAAAATTCAGTTAATTTTCTGCTTAGTACGATGCAAATTCCTGTAAATTTTCAAAGGAATCCGCACAAACGTACTCTTGTAAAATATGAAATTGCCTTGTTGAATTAGGCAATTGCTGTCGTGGCTTGATTCCTTTCTGCTTAGAAGCGGTTCAAATTTAACTGGGCAATTTATTTATCTACATGAAAACGGTTGTGCGGACTTCGATGCAAATTTTAGTGAATTGTCTACATTAGGCGAAGGAAATTCCTAAAAAAAATTCAAAGGAATAATCCACACAAACGTTCGATTGTAAAGAATTAAATCGCCCAGTTCCTATTCGGCAATAGCTGCTGTGGCTTGGTTCCTTTCTGCTAAACGCGGTCCAAATATGACGACATTCCACTTTTAGTTCTTCACAGATACAAATTGGCTTTTCAATGTGCAATAAGAGTATGACTGCACATTTTCCTACGTCGGGGTTGAAGACATGCATTGCAGGTACGCGTTTTTTGCTATTCCCATAGAAAAAAATCGAAGAAAACGTACAGCTCTAGAGCTTGGAATTGCAAACTTTCCAGTAAAATCATTTAGTGTTTTGAGCATCACGTAATTTTTTCATCCGTCAATGCAGATTTACGGAGGTTGTTACATACTCCTTATCTTGTGCTGCTCGTCACAGAAAATTCCACCACATAAACTAACGCCGCAAGTGTACGTGCGCCATTAAAATGACCTTCGATGACCTTAAAATTAACACGACCTTTTGCGTTTTGCTTGTGATTGTAAAAGCGTGTTCAGATCGTGAAGAAAGAGAGAAAAAAACGGAAGAAAGGAGGAGCCAGGAGAGAGGGTCAACTTCGGCAAAGTCGGCGTTTTTTGTCATCTTCTTTTCTTTCTTAATGGGAAAGAAATGAAAAATGAAAATAGAAATGTTTGTGCAACTTTAGCTACGCTTTTATTCGCTTGTATGCATACGGCGAAAAAAAGGGAGAGATCACATATGAGAAGGGGAGGGAAAGACGGACGGAGAAAACTGAAAATCGCACTATCTAAGCCCTATAGAAAGGTTATTTAGAGGTAGCTGTTATTCTTCTTCATTCTAGAGAGCTCTTATGTTTTTGTGCTAAAATTATGAAATCGAACAGTTACATCACTTAACTGATCATCGTTTTTCTGAATTTTTCTGGACCTCTGATCGTAAAAAAAATAATAAAAAAAAAAAAATTAAACTTTGTTGGTTTGCAGTTGGTGCAAAAATAACTTTTTTCCGGTTGGGACCATTTTAATCTACACATAGGAGCCAAAATCTTTAAAATTCTATAGAATTAGGAACTTTACGGTGAAAATGTGGGATAGAAAAATGCATAAATCCGCTAAGATATTCCCTAACTTTTTATAAGAATTAAGGACAGTTTTTCGAACTTCAAAGCATTATCTTCGATATTCAGCTCGCTTTGAAAGCCAGGAAACTTGTATGCTATTTTGGTTACGTTCCAGTGGCGAGGCAGAATGATCGATTACCAATATCTCCCCATTGAAGCTGCGTGAGGAATCGAATATTAAACGAACATTCAGTTACTCGATCCTTTACCATAGATTCAAATGGTAGACCAATCGATACATCGCAAAGCACGCCACACCATTGGTACGTTCCGTGGTTAAGGCCAAAAATCAAGATCTCCTCTTGTGAAAAATGTGTACATGTTGCGCACGCCATATTCGGCGGTCGATCATTCACCGAGAAATTTTTCCGCGAAAAATTTGCAAAAAATCCCCCATTTTTATCGAAATTTAACGCACTCTGTACACTGAAGGATGGCAAAAATTCCCTACCGTCTAGAATATCCGCCATTTTTCCAGGTCCTACGGTATTCATGGGGCCTATGCCCATTGCCCATACTTTCTCTACGCGGACTCTCTGAAGATCCAGTATGCGTGCTTTTTACATATGTATAGTCGACACCCTGTGAAATTTACGGACGATCCGGCAACAGTGATGGCGGAGAAAGAAGGAGAAAGTTACGGCTCCGGTGACTGCAATTAATCAGCTGGCGCTACGGGACATTAGCAGGGCTCAACGAGACGAGATCGCTAAAAGCCTACCAACCGCGCAAAAAGCAAACGGCACCAGTGGCGTGGCATGAATGATCGATTATCGATATTTCCTCATTTAAAGCTATGGTAAAGAATCGATTCGTGGTGAAGAAGGTGTTCGTTGCGAACACCTGAAGCGAACACCTGATTATCGATCTTTTTCCATAAGTTTAAATGGCAGATAAATCGATATATCGCAAAGCACGCCACGCCACGCCACTGAACGGCACTAGCATCTCGTTCGCAAAAATAGGGTGCAGACACCATGACATCCTAAGGAAGGACCCCGTATTAACATTCGGACTTCGCCAAATTTCTACAGAAAATACATTTATTTCTGAAGAAAGTTCAACGGTAAGAAAAAGTAACCGACATTTTACACCCTCCGAGACATTCAAATTTAAAAAAAAAAAAAAAAAAAAAAAAAAAAAAAAATCATCTTTAAAGAAAAATTCACGAACTTTCGGTAAAATTCCTATTTTATTGTAGAGAACTTGGCACGCTGAGAGTCTCAAACAACGTTTTCCCTTGGCACGGCATGAGCATTGTACAGGTGAAGGGACTGTGGATGAATATTCGATATAAGCGGGACATGACGTCATAATTTTTCTCCTCGGCGATTATTGGAGTCTGCTATGACAATGGATAATTTCCGGGTGACAACGTGTCAGAAGCGCATACATCGACGACAGAATGGATAAGGAGGTGGCTTTGATTATGGAGCTGTCAGAACGCTTAAGAACAAGACGCGTGACAAACGAGGCTCCTAGCCTTTTCTCTCTCAGGCCTATTCACTGTTGGATCAATGGACAGAGAAAACAATTAAACACCTCGAAGAATAAGTTCTCGGCAAAATATGGAGAAGGAGATGAAAAAATTGCAAACTACAAACTTACACTTGCAAGGGATAAAAAATGCGTTTTTACATTGATCCGGGTTGCCGCATAATTTGGAAAATGATTGTGAAATGAAAATTCCCAGACATTTCCCTGATCTCCCAAACACATTTTGGTGAAACTCCCTAACAATAAATTGAAGATATGACATATGGTTAAGAAGACATAATAGAAAATAGTTTTCAGGCAAAGTTGTTCGAAACCTTAAACCTAATCTAGAAAACAAGTAAAGGTGATTTAACAAATTTTCCTGGCATTTTCGTCATTTTCCTGGCATTTCACTGATGAAAATTGCCTCACGTTTCACGCCGGAAAGTCACAAAGATTTATAAATTGTCGGAACTTTTTTCGTGTGTCATTCCATATAGGCACAAATCTCCTTACTTTACCAAAAATTTCCTTATAAATGGCGGATCGCATGATGGGGAAAATTTGCACCCCTAAAGACAACTGCAGCGCAACAAAGTGACAGTTTTCGTTCCTTGATCAACCAGCGGGCCGATTGTTGAAATTGATGAATAAAGCTATAGCCAAAAAAAGACAAGAGGGGTATGGACGGATCCTATTGGTGGAGGCGGGTGGTTACCATGGACAAAGGAGGTGGACCAACTGACAACAACCCACGGGAGACCCTACAGTTAGTCCATCATTCTTCCCCTCAGTCTATGGGAGCCACGGCCACCCATTGCAACCAACAGGATCGCTCCACCCTCCATACGTCTTCTTGGTCTATCAATTTCAATAATCAGCCCGCTGATCACCTTAAAACGGCCGCACATGTTGCGTCTACGTCTGATTGAAGGGGCTTAGCTACTCGTAAGCGGGAGACACGAGAGACAGTCGCCACGCAACCGGCGAAAATACATGCCGGCACCTTGGAGTAACGGTCGATCGGAGCGGAGTGGCGTGAGCATCCCCCCCCCCCTTCATCTTGTGGGGGGGGGGCGGCAGGGGGAGATTCCACGTTGGAAGAGGGAACAGGGGGAGGGGACTGGTTTGGCCATTGAGATACTGACCAGCTCACTCTGGGCCGCGGGGAGACTTGACTGATTCGAGTCACTCGACAGCTCGACTGGTTTGCCACTGGAGCGAGACGGAGGGCCAGGGCCTCATCGTACGAGCCAAGTTGCCAGATTGTGCGATAAAATCTGGATATTTTACATGCGTTTAATGGGGAAAAGTGTTGATTTTCGGCACTATCTGGCAATGATGCGCGCGATCCGCGGTGAGTCAGACCGACCTCGTGCGTGACGCGGCGTCTAGCCGGCTCGGCTTCGCTAGCCACGTTGCGTCGATGATTGATGAAATCGATAGACAAAGCTATAGACAAAGCAATGGACAAAGGGAAAAAGGGGAAAATGGAGCGATCATAATCCGGTGGAAGCGGGTAGTTGCAATGGATTCAGGAGGAAAAATAGACTAACCGACGCACAATGGATCGAGTCAATGGAAGAGGTTGGACATGACGTTTCTGACTGAAACTGCAAATTTTGATGTATATTTCGTCACATTTGGGGTTCCAAGGGGTGCATTTGCAAGGGAATTTTACGAGGAAATCGATGGAACGACTTTTAAAAGCTCAAAGTTTTGTATGAACGGAGTTATAAGCTTTTAAAGTCTCTAAATTTTGTCCGACCTCTCCCATTGACGCGATCCACTGTGCGACGGCAACCAGCGGGTGACCAGACGATAGGGCTCGTTTTCTCCTTCTGTCTTTACCAGGGTGTCGACAAGAATTTCATATTGGATTTTCCTGATATTTCAAATGAAATTTCCAAATTTTTGGCGCGAATAAATTGACATTCATTCGATTTTATGAACCGACACAATGAATTGAATCGTATGTTTTACTTCATCATGAGCTGAATTGCATGTAGTTGAAATATTCTTGAAGTGCTTGAAATTCCGAGACCCAAACAGCATTTTCCTGATTTTCCCTGAATTCTTCCTGACTACATTGAATTTACTGTTGTTTTCTAGTATTTACTGACGGAAGACACCCATAAGAGCCACCCGTTTCAACCAATAGGATCGCTCAATCTTCCTATCGTCTTTGTCTACAGCTGTGTCTACTAATTTCAGGAATCAGCTCGCAAAGGGTTGAACTTTAAAGAACGAGAAAGATAAAGATATTTTTTGAGCTTTGTCAACAATGAGCAAACCGAGCCTTCTTTTATGACAGCGCACGCGCAGGACGAACTCTTCGATCACGAAGATGAAATTGAGGTGCTGCGTCAGCGATAAGATAAAGTTCAAAAACATGAGTGGAAATTGTCGGACAAGTTGCGTTACCCAAGGTAAGAATGAACTTGACTGAACTTTCGGGTCAATAACGGAGCTTGAATAGAGCCTTGAATAATTTAAATGATCTACTTTTGGAGGCGGCAAAACCATCACATTTCGAAAAGTTCAGATACTTTTGACATTTTTCCCCTGTTCCACCTCTCATTCCCTTAACTTTTATGTTGTTCTGCAGTTTAAAAGTCACAAGTCATCATGATATTTCAGAAAATGAGTGTGAACCATCATCCTCCAGAGCGACGAGTCAAGGTATCAGAATTGGTAAAGCTTCAGAATTCCCTATACCTTTTCCCCTCCCGTGCGTATAATTACTGACAAAATCGTCGACTACGTATAGATACACTATTCTCTGAATTTTTGAAGTGAGAAATCAATATTAGCGATAATGACTAAAAGCGGGGGCAATTCCTGCCGGGGCATTCAAATTATCCCGGTTTTCTGTTGTGTCCCAATTGATTTATCCTGGCTAGCTCTATTTTCCTTTAGGTGCATGGACTGGTTTACCATGCTACGGAAAAATGCCGGAGGATTAATCAGACGATGAGAAATTACCTCTGGTAAATTACAACTTTTCTAGTAAACCTACGAATATTATTCTTAGAATTTTCAGCGACTAAAGATAACCGATTGTCTCACAAAAGTCACAGTGTCAGCGACGAATCATTAATTATCGCTATATATTCCTACAGGAAGTTATGGTAAAGAATCGATTGGTAAGGTGACTGTTGCAACACCGTAACATTTTACGCAAGTGAGCCAGTTTCTCAAAAAAACTTTTTACGCAGTGAAACCTAGCCGCAAAAATCCGCGAATAAAGATAACCGATTGTCTCACAAAACCAGTGTCAGCGGAGAAGCATTAATTATCGCGATATATTCCTATTTGACGCTATAGTAAAGAATCGATTAGTAAGGTGACCGTTACAACACCGTAATCGATCATTTTTCATAGGTTTAAATGATTGATCAATTGTTTCATTGCAAAGCAAGCCAGTCCACTGATAAACAAATTCATTTCATGCAGTCATCGGTATTGGCGAAGTAGCTCACCATACCAAACAAATAAGCGAACAACGCGCAAAAAATTGTTTTAGGCCAGTCTCTGCTGCGTCACTTGAAATTTTGCTGATGCCAGGAGAGAGGATATTTTCCGGTGTGCCTGAAACTGCGTAGAGTGAAATAAAAAAGAAAAGTCGGGGCGTGCCATGATGCACAGAAATCACTTCAATTTCCAAGATTCCAGCCATTTGCATGCGGACAGACCGTGACACCTGTTTCTCCTTACGGAGGATGCCCTGCATTCATTTCAATGCTTTTTGTGGAGGGTAAAATTTTCAATCCTTTTAATTTTTCACCAATTGCTAGATTATTTTCGAGTCAATGTTCTACATTCTTCTAACTTTACTGAAAGTGGAAATGTGAAATTTTAAAAATTATTGAATGAATAATTGTTTTAACTAAATGACGACACCCTACAAAATTTTAACTTCTAAATCTTCTTCTAGGAGAATCTTCTTCTATCTTCTTCTTCTTCTTCTTCTCCTTCTTTCGTCTAGTCTTCTTTTCTAGTTTCTTCTTCTTAACTTTTAAATTTTAACTTTTTTTCCCCTTCAGGGACACCTTCGTTTCCTTCACGAAAGAACACATCTCCATTACAATGTTGCCAAATTCTTTCTCGCAAATTGCATATTAACCAGGAAAACTTTGGGCATTTCTTACTGGATATTTCACTGATTTTTCCTCCGATTTAATTAAAAAATCAGGAAATTGTTTATACAAATTGCAGGGGAACATTTTTGTCAAATACATTAATCGATTGAGTTGATCGGGTAACCTTGAAGTGGAGTTACGTTGCTTTGACCAGGAGACGACGTGACTGACCACGTGAAATTACTCAAAAAACGCGATGTTTCACGGTTAATGTTAGAGTGGACGAGGTTTTTTCAAAGACACGGTGATTTTCTTGCGACACAACTTGGAAATATGTGACTAGTGTGTTTACTTAATAAAACGCAATAATAACACGCAAAACGGGAATATGCGAGCAGAAACTAGGCCTTGATTCTGCTGACAGACAATTCATTAGCCTGAAAAAGAGCGTAAGTAACAACATGTCAAGGAGATCTCCGGCGCGCAAATACGGCTACGATATCAAGAACTCAGGTGAAAACGAATTTAGGCACTTTTGCCGTATTAATTATTCTGGCACAACAATCAAAATTAGCAACAGGTGAGAGAACTGTTGTTGGCGACTTCGGATTTGCATGAGACTTCAAATATGGGACGGCATGATCTATGTCTCTTAACGTAGAATCGCACGGGAAATTTACTGGTAACGCTGTTTTTCCGCTTACAGAAACGCAGTAAGTTTCTTACATCTCTAAAATACCTGGGTAATTCTTAAAATCGGTCATCGAAAAAAAAAAAAAAAAAAAAAAAAAAAAAGAGATGAATGTCAAGTGCGCGAAAGTGATCAAAACTTATAAACGAATCAATCAGAGAGAAAACTTCAAACGCACTTCTACCCTGGTAAAAATTGGCGATAGGAGCTGCGTTTCAAAATACCATAGGAGTTCTTATAGCCGACTGAAGAAGGCGATAGAAAATCATATAGCTGGCTGTAGAAAGTGGAAAAAATCTTACGGGCGGGCTACACGAAGCGATAAAAAAGTATGCAGCCGGGCTATAGTTCCTATCGCCGGGCTTTACACTTTATCGCCTGGCAGTTGCTTTTTCGCCATCGGCTATAAAAGGCTATAAGAAATTGTGTAGAAATTCGTGTGCTTTGTAAATCCTTAAGTTTGTACGGAATCACCTTAATATTTACAAAACGCACATATTTTCCTTACTATTTTTTTTCATCAATTAAAATGAGATTAATCATACAGAGTGTGCAAACATTTCAAAGTCATGAGTTGAAAAACGCTGACTTCACGAGATTAAATATTAGAGCCTAACACAAAGCGGAGCGGCGGCGCACTGGCGCCTACAAACCTAACGGAGATACTTCACGCATTGCGCAATGCGTGAAGTATCCCTGTTAGGTTTGTAGGCGCCAATGCGCGTTTCGCGCTAGCTGCCCGCTCGCCGCGCCGCGCCGCAGCGTACCACGGCGCTTGAAGCAACTATTTCATACCAGAGGTATTGCACAGTTTCATACGAAATTGAAGGCGCTCCAACATATTAGGAATGGCAGGCATCCTTCAAAAGTACGGAGCTTTCCTCGCAAAATAAATCAAGATACTATGGCTCAAAAGGAGAGCGGCAGTCCAAAAACTCACTAAGTCCTAGCATCCGTAATTAGTAACGTTTAGCATACACTTTAGTCGCCGGGCTGTTGCTTAATCGCCATCGGCTATAAAAGGCTATAAGAAATTGTGTTGTCGGCTATAGAAGCTATTGGAAATCTTACAGCCGGCTGTAGGTCTATGGTATTTTGGAGCACAGATTCTACCGCCCATTTTTACCAGGGTAGCCCCCTCGCCTTGCTGTTTGAGGGAAAACAAATATTTTTCTGAACCTTGTGGCAACGCTATAAACCAAATTACGTGAAAATTAGTAATCGTGGGTACTTGTTAGCGCTCTGCATTTTTGAACTTTGAAAAAAGGTAAAACTTATAGGAAGGGTGGGAGAAGAAAAGTGTTGAAGTTATCGAGCCTTGGAATGCGATTAAAATTGAGTGAATTAAATCCAAGCCCTGCTCATTCGACCCTTACAAACTGCATTCCCCTCTCCTTCATTTTTCTTTTTTAGGTAGAAGAAAAAATAATTAAAGTTGCACTACATAAGCTACGTATTAGCCCGGAAATCGAGTCCTAATGCAGGGTTGCCACAAAGTTAGAAAATATAATTATCTGATTTCCCTGACACATTGGAGTAAAATTCCCTGACAATGGAGATGTTGCATTTGCAAGTGTGAGGAATTTGCGATTTGACTGTTGATTCTTATGCAAAAGTTCGCGAGAAACACGATGGTGCCACTGGTTTTCTCTGAAATCAACTCCCAAGCTCAAAAAAAGCTCTCAAGTTGAGGCCAAAATGGAGGGGAAATCCCACGCTATCCTGAGAGTCCACCTCTACATCAAGACAAACTCAACATGAAAAGATAGGGAGCAAATACAATAGCAGGGTTGCCATATTTTCAGTTTTAGAGTCCCCAAATAAAGTGGCAGCCCTGTCAATGCATTTGCTCCCTATCTTTACATGGACAGTTCGTCTTGATGTAGACGTGGACTCTCTAACAAAGGACATCCCCTCCATTTTGGCCTCAACTTGAGTGCTTTTTTTGAGCTTGAGAGTTGATTTCAGAGAAAACCAGTGGCACCATCGTGTTTCTCGCGAACTTTTACATAAGAATCAACAGTCAAATCGCAAGTTCCTCATCCTCACACATGCAACATTTCCGTTGAAGATATGCCATACGGCCAAATAGGAATTATTAAAAATAGTTTATAGACAAAAGTTGTTCTTATAGACGTCAAATCCATTCTAGAAAGCGAATAAAGGTAAATTAACAATTTTTCCCAGACACTTTCGACATTTTCCCTGACTTTTCAAAATGCCCTGACATTCCCGGCATTCCCTAACTGAGGCAACCCTGCTGATATCCTAGCAGAAAAATCCGACAAGCCTTAAGTAGGTACGTACAAAAAATTAAATGATACAATTTAGATACCTAGTTAAGAGTAAACGATCTGAACAACTCGTCAGTTCCAACGTTAACTTGCTCTCGTTTCTCCACGCTGGTAAACCTACTCAGAGCATAGAGAAAAAAACAGGAGCAAAAGTAAAGGTTTGCATCTTGAGGATTTGTACCCACCTACGTCATCACTGTAAACAGGACGCTCGTTGAGGGTTATGTTGACGCTGTAAAAACGGACCATAATGTCAGATTTTTTTACTTAAATCAACTCTTTATATAATTTCAAGAACTTTTTATACCTAGAATGACTTTTTCCCTTAAATTACACCATTTCCAAGAAAATCGACAGGATAAAAACGTCGCTGTACCCACTGACGTCATCAAAGCTATAGATACTCTATGAAAAATTCCAAGATGCCCGAAATGCAAACACCTCCTTTTTTTTCTCTATGTACTCAGAGTGCTCCGACGAGTCGAGTCTTAACAACCTCCTCCTCGATGACATTTAATCTGGCTCACACCATTGTTGACACTTTTTCAGAGCTAACGGTCGTAATCTGGCACATCCTTACGCCGCGCGACAGGACAGCGCAGACGTATACCTAAACCGGTGCATTGTCGACAAAACAGCGAAGATCTATTTTCGTGTAAGTCCGGAAAAGCATGGCGTTACGCACTACTTACCATGCTGGAGAGACACGCCGTATCAACATACGAATATTACCAAATTCACTACCGATAAAATATTTCTTACTGAGGGGTTTAGAATGTGTAAATGTAGGTACTTAACTCCGCCTAGAGGAGAGTTGTTTTTCTCTTGCTGGTCCCAAGCCCAGGAAAAGGAGGAGGGTTGTGCGTAGGGCTAGCAACCCTACCACGTAAAAAAAACCAAGCTACGAAAACCAAGACAAAGCCTCGGTACCCAGAAAACCCACGGATAAAGCGACCTAAAGAGTATGGATCACGGAAAAAACCCCAAAGGATGGAAGGAAAAGACCATGGACAGAACAGGATGGAGGCGCGTTGTCTTGGAGGCCAAAGCCCACCCCGGGCTGTAGCGCCAGTAGTAAGTAGTAAAATGTAGGTACTTGAACTTTTCAGATCCAGATTCAGCTGAAGCAATTGGAATGAACACGATCATTCCAGCTGTTTTGTAATGCACATTTTTCCATCACTATGGCGGTATTCATAGACATTAGTAATTCATGACAGGCAAAAAGCTAAGTTTTCCTTCATTTTTAGGTGATACCACATACCTACTTTGGAGTTCGAATAGTTGCGCGCTTGATTTTCACGTTAACGATGCGAGCATAATACCCACATTCATAAGCGTGGGAATTTGGACCGCACTAAACAGAAAGGAACTAAACCACATCAGCTATTGCCAAATTTAATTTGTGTAAAATAGAACGTTTAAGCGAATTCCTTTGAAATAAGGAATTTTCTTCGTAACTTGCAAAAAATTCACTGAAATTTTCACAAAAATCCGCACAACCGTTTTCATGAAAAAAAAAAAGGAACAAAATCCCCGGTTACATTCGGCAATAGATAAACGGGCTTGGTTCCTTTCTGCTTAACGTGGTCCATTTAAGACAGGTGAAAAGCTAAGATTATCCTTCATTTTCGTGTGATACCAAATATCTACTTCTGAGTTCGAATAGTTGTCCGCTTGATTTCCGCATTTAACGATACGAGCATAATACCTACATTCATGCAGTAGGTAATTTGAGATGGGCGAAAAGCTAAAATTCTCCTTCACTTCCGCGAGATGCCACATGACTACTCCAGTGTTCGAATAGTTGCGCGCTTCGTGTCCGCTTTGACCAGTACTGATTTATGTGTTGCCGCAAAAATTAAAAAATACATTTGAGGCGACGTTCATATTCTTGCTAAGTAAAACTATCAATAAATCTACTTTTTCCAAATCTGTAACACTTTTCATTATGTTACAAGCATACAATTCCACTTACTTGTCCTTAAGCTGACGAAAACTTAAGAGAAAAAGTATATGGTAAAATTTCTGTCATAACTAGAATAATTTACCAGTTACCAAAAACTTACAATAATACCTTCCAATTTTTATTTTGATCTAAAAAGCCCCCCTTTTATTATTCAAAGATTATGAACATTTCTATGACCCAAGCGAAACAGGTAGTTTTGTGCAGCTCCTGTACGATCAATTTTTGTGAAACTCAGTATACTAAGCAGCATTTCTTGATGGAAAACTTGAATATGAACTCAAATTGTCATAATCTTTGAATAAAAAGAGGGGGTATTTTTAGAAAAAAAATAAAATTGGAAGGTATTTTTGTAATTTTTTGGTAACTGGTAAATTATTCTAGTTACCTATGACAGAAATTTTACCATATATTTTTTTTTCCACTTCAGTTGTAGTCAGCTTAAGGACAAGTAAGAGGAATTGAATACTTGTGATATCATGAAAAGTGTTGCAGATTTGAAAAAAAATAGATCTATTGATAGTTTTACTCCGCATTGAGGTGCAAATTTCTTACCACCTGGTAAACTTTAATTTTGAACAGTGGCCTCTAAAGCTCATTAACTTAAATGGACATAATTCCATCAAATGGCGAACTATGTGTATTAAGACATGCTGACTACTGTGCTGTTATTTTACTGTAAGACTACAGGAACCAGCGACAGAAGAGAAGCATGACGAAAATACAAAGCGCGAGGAAAATTGAATAAAGGAGAACGCATAATAGAATGACTTTAACATGGAACGGTATAGTTAGAATTTTGCCGATTCTCAGGTTATTACTTAAGGGAAAAAAGTTACGGGCAAAATTACTAATGCACATTATTAGGTACCTAAACAATGGACTAGTCTTGTGTACTTAGGTAGCTCAGATTGGCGATAGAAATGGAATTAAATTGAAAGTAACCATCCTAATGGTCATGATCGCATATCAATTTGCAGAAATGTCTGGTGTGAAAAAAGAAATACTTGAATCTTAATAAAAATTATGTTTACAAAACCGATGAGCAGTACATCACAATACTAATATAAAATTTGCTTAACCACTATTCTACCGTGATGGCGATACGTAGATATTTCCGCTACCACAACAATGAACCTACTTTTGAAAACCCACATTCATGTGCTCATTCAGAATTGAGAGCTTCAATTAGAATTACTGGAAAGGGTCATTCAGAAACTAGTTTGACCAGACTTGTTTCTCAATAATTTAAGAGCAGTAGTAGTGGATAAAATTGCATTCATTTGGGTACTTAAATAAAGAACCTCAAAACTGAACTCAAACGGCTAATCTACATATTGTGGAGAAGGCTGTTTATGAATGAAATGGTAAAGATCAACAGCTTGCTATGAGGAAAAAAAGCAATTTCGAGATGCCAACTATGAATGTGAAACAACAGAAGCAGCTACAACCTGACTCATACACTAAGACATGGGTCAACAAACCTGATGGAGTGAATGAATCTCAAGATTATGACACTTCCGAAAGTTATGAAAGATTCATGTTTGATACGAAAAGGCTGACACGCATTGAGAGCAGGCAACAATAAATACTTCCGATTAAACTAACAGAATACGAGTTTAAAAATCATTCAAACTGGATCTCACTTTACGAATTTGGGTTACTGTTTATTTGTAGGTTATCAGTTGATAAGGGCCAAGTGGAGAATGCGCGGAGATTGGCAGTTGGCAAAATTTCGCAGACACGGATTAACTTTGTACGGTAAAGGCAATTATCAGAGCTGTAAGTGGCGGGGTGAATGCAAGTTATTCGTAGAAAACTGCCAAGAGATGAGAGTCGGCGAAAACTAGGGTAAACAATGGGGCTTAAGTGCTCACCTGTGATTAGTCCAAAATGCAAATCCCAGCAAGGAAACTCGAGTTGAAATCGGGATCAGCACAGTACTTAATCCAAAGCTCAAACTCACGAAGTCAAAGCGCACAAATTAAATGCAAGGAACCAAGTAGGTAGCGAAATACGCGCACATCCAAATTGGCACAGATCAATGCAGTTCGCGATTGATAGCACGACTGACTCGCGATTCGCGGCGAAGGTGCTTCTCTTGCCCGAACGATTTGAAAAAAGGGTAGAAGAAAGAAGAAAAAGAAGGCGTTATCCGCGGCGTCTCGCAACTTTGAGGTAGGCGATGATGATAACGGAACGGACGGGACGAATTTCGAACGCGTAACGAACTGCCCAGTCTACATTTCACGTGTTCAATTCCGAGCTTGTTGGCAGAGGTCATGTGACCGCTCCCGAGAGTGGCGTGATCACCCCTCGCTTCCCCTCCCGGCCCTCGCGCCCCCTCCCGCGGGTTCGCGAATAGCGATCCCACTTTTATCCCCACTCCCGCGGTTTTTGCACGGCGGTCCACAGAACCCCTTTCTTCCGTGCCGTAATAATAAGTTCATCTTCCTCCGGCTATGAGTTCGGCCCGCCGAGCCGCCGACATGTAGAACATTTCATGTTGTACATACTCATTCTAAATATACCAATTCCACCGTTCATTGGAAGGAGTATACATAGTAAATTTTTTTTAATATTTTTTTTTTTTTTTTTTTTTTTTTTTTTTTTTTTTTTTTTTTTTTAAACAAATACTTGTAATGTCATGAAGTGCCTCAGTTTTTTATTGAATTGTTTTACCAGAAAGGCGCTTCTAAAAATCATTTTCACTTTTAAACACATGTTAAATTGAATTTTAACGTGCTTCCGTCAAAAAAAATTTATTAAGCATTTTTTTTTTTTTACCTACATATTTCTTGTAAGTACGACTATGGACCACGTTGAGCAGAAAGGAGCCAAGCCACATCAGCTATTGCCAAATTTAATTGGGCAGTTTAATTTTTTACATGAAATCAGTCGTATTGATTTTTGTACAAATTTCTTAAAATTTTCCAAAGGACTCCGCGCAAATGGTCTCTTGTAAACAATTTAATTGTACCCAATTACATTTGGCAATATCTGATATGGCTTAGTTCCTTTCTGCTGAATGCAGTCCTGTTAATGCTTTTTCAGGTCTTTTTGTCAAGGCCCTCTACAACTCAGTTAATTTTTATCGCGATCAGTTTTCGTACGTCTTTCACATGAAATTTCCAGTGTATCCAGTCCTTCATAACCCTCTCTAAATAATGCTAAAAATTAATCAGACAATGAAAGCAAAAACTTTCTCAAGTTCTCTCATTCTTCGCGGTCAGCAGAACATTTGGACGTATTTCTATCAAACAGACCTAAGTATGTGGAGGTGAGAAATATGGGGTGTGCTCTAGAAATCTGCTTTAGAAGCAATGTGGTCAGTGGGCGCGATTCCTTTTGAAGAATTGGAAAAGCGGGATTTTACATTCTATCAAAGAGACCTATGTGTCAACGGAATGCGGGATTCATGAGCCGCGGGCACGGCACGAGAGCGTTGTGGACAGGGCTCATGAGTTACAGCGCCCCGACGACGTTCTTCCCCTCGGCGCTCGTGCTCCATCATCGCCGCTGACGTCACTGGCGCAGAATTATTCTCATTCACTCTTACGCAAAGAGAACTAACGACCACACCCCATATTTCTCACTTGCACACATTAGAATTGAATCGAATCAAGACCATATAACGTAATATAAAAATTCGTAAATAGAAACGTAGAATACAAATTTCACTGATTCAAAGCAAATCCTTCCGTTAAACATGAGGTTTAAAAAAAGATACGATTTTTAGTCACCTTTCGTCAAAAGTATCGCAAGCGCCCTGCAACGTTTCAAAATTTTCGCCGCAATTTTGTTTTTTTACAGAGAAATTTTTCAACGGAGCTGTCTAAAAATGTCACTGAATTCTCTTTGTGCTGTCGATAAAACTCAGTGAAATTTTCAAACAGGTTCAATGAAAACCATCTCTGTAAAAAAATAAAGTGGTGGCTGAAATTTTGAAATGTGACATGGCGTGAAGGTGAGGCAGTTGGAAGTTTAAACACGAGGAGAGATGAAAGAGCCAACAGATGTAGTTAATTTAACGTGGAAACACTTGTAAAATATTCTGATGCAAATTCACATCGCGCTCGATGCTGCAATTGTCTAATTATGCGTGCTCATATCGTCACCTTCCAGGCAAAGTATCACAAGCGCCATGCGACGTTTAAAAATTTCCGCCGCCATTTTATTTTTTTACTGAGAAATTGTTGGTTGAATCTGTTTGGAAATTTCACTAAATTTTATCGGCAGCACAAAGAAAATTCAGTGTTTCAGTGGACAGCTTCGTTGAACAATTTCTCTGTAAAAAAATAAAATGGCGGCGGAAATTTTTAAACGTCGCATGGCGCTTGTGATACTTTGCCTGGAAGGTGACGATATTTTCATCTCGTTGTCGCGTTTTTCGCCGCACCGTTATGATCCGTGTTCTGACCATGCAATTTCCGTCGAGGCTCCTATGTACCGCTTAATTTTTTTCGCTCAATGAGCGGGCATTCAAAAAAGCTAAGCGCCATCATGGATTTACGCCGTCTTAGTCATTTTAAATTCACCTAGGTTCCCCCATCTCGTGAGCTTTTCCCTAGAAAATTGTTTCTAACTTTGATTTTACTTCAATGACAAGACAACAAGAGAAAAATTTGCACAATCCGAGCAAGACCTGATGGCGCGTACTGTAACGTATATCGACGGCGTAAGTCCGCAATCACATATCTCGTTTGCGGTGTCTGCAAATCTCCGCCTCTATATTATTTTTGTAAAGGAAAACAAATTGACATCATTCCTTGAAGTTTTTGCAGAACTTTCTTCGCACAGAGAAGAAAGATCACGGCATTTTTGAAGAATTGCCGTTGAGTAGTTTTCCGTTTCAAAATAGAGTATGACAGGAAGTCTGCGAAGTCGCATGAAGTACCGCTACAGAAAAGACAAACGAGGACAAACACGAAATGGAAACAGAGCAAGGGAAAGGATGCTCGTTGATGACGGCGCAAAGATACAACTATTCGTGCTTGATGGATGTCCGTGTTGCGTCTGCAAAATTGAAGGCGCGATGGCGCGAGGCGTGAACTCGCAATGCACTGCTCCATGCTGCCAATGAGGTGTCACTCAGATTTGGGAGATCAGTTAAAAAACGAGACCTGATTACATCTCTCTCGTCTTCGACCACGGATGCGCACGTAGCCCTTGAAGCACCTCTGCAAGTAAAACATACGAGGACAAACACGAAATGGAAATAGAGCAAGGGAAACAGGATCAGACTAACAAGGGGGCGTTGATGACGGCGCAGAGATACAACTATTCGTGCTTGATGGATGTCCGTGTTGCGTCTGCAAAATTGAAGGCGCGATGGCGCGAGGCGTGAACTCGCAATGCACCGAATTGCACCGCTCCTTGCTGCCAGTGAGGTGTCACTCAGATTTGGGAGATCAGTTAAAAAACGAGGCCCAACTATGTCACTCCTCTCTTCGGCTGTGCTGACAGTCGATTGTTTTCTTGCTTTTTCAGTTGACCTCTGATTCTCTTTTAGGATGTATTCGTAGACCTGTGTAATTAAAGTTCTTTCGTCTACCCCATACAAACCGCGGGGGGGGGGGGGGGGGGGCAAGTGTCTGTAGGAAACCTCCGGTCCATTTGACCCGGCTTGGGCATTATTTTATAGGTTTTGAATTTGCAATTTTCATTTAGTGGCGTCCGTTGCACACGAGTGATGCAATTTAACACATCGTTGGCCAAAGTGCAAAATCACGTATTTCCGTTTGCGACGTTGCAGACATTTCTTTATTCCTCATTTTTATTCTTTGCAAAACTTCGACGTGCTTTCTTGAAAACGTCCTTGATTGTTTTCCTTGCCTGTAGAATATTCTGTGTGAATTTCAAGCTCTGAGGTTGACTTGTTTCTGCTCAAAAAAAAGAATAGGAGCGGAAATTTTGTAACATCGCACTGGATATACGTGATTTCGCACTTAGGCGATCCATAAGTATAATATACACATTAAACCGGTCAAAAATTACTATGATCACGTCAAAAAAGTCTGAAATCAACTCTTTAACGCGTGATATGCACAGTACTGTAACACATTTTCAAATTTTTTGTGTACCCCGGGAACTTTCTGCTTCATCGTTGTCAGCCAGATTTGCCCAGAGAAGTGAGAACACAGTTCTTAGATTGCATGATAAAGTATGGATACTTTACATGGTTTTGAATAGGGAAAAGCGCTGATTCCCGAAACAATCCCAGTCCCGAACCACCAGCACTAGGCATCACCCCCGTAACTTTTGAACCAATATTGAGATAGAAACTTGAAATTGTGTGAGTGCTCCTAGGTCAAAGGAAACTGCATTTGGGAATCCATAAAATCTTATAGGAATTCCTGTAAAGAGGGACAAGAACCCTACGGGTGGGTTGTAGAGGTGGTTCGGGACTTAACGATCATACCCTAAAGGTCTGAAAACGATGCGACCTCGTAAACCGTTTCCGATCTCATACACGTATGATTTCAGTCGTTTCAAATAATTTGCTGGGTGATGGAGCCCCAAAAGGATGGAACTTTCCAACCGCGCGTCGCCAAGAGGCTGTACTGCCAAGAAAGTCGTATGAGCGTTCAGGTTTTGCCAAATTTCTTTCGAAAAACAATGAATTTTCTGGAAAATTTGTGAATAGTTTTCTTCCGATTTTTGGGAGGATTTCGTTCGAAAGTTCATCTGAAATGTCTGACAATTTTAAAGAACAAACATTCATAACTTTCTTCAAAAATAAATATTTTGAGAGGAAATTTGACAGTCTCGAATACACACTCGGCATTTTCTGCCTATATGAACGTATGAACGCCGTATGAGTCTTCAGGCGTTGCCTAGTTCCCTTTGATAAAAACCGAATTTAGTGGGAAAATGGTGAATATTTTTCACCCAATATTCTCAGATAATTTTGTGCGCAATTGAATCTAAAATATCTAAAAATTTCATTGACAAGTATGTCGGAATTTCGTCAAAAA
The DNA here is from genome assembly GCF_918797505.1 of Bemisia tabaci. NCBI lineage: Eukaryota > Metazoa > Arthropoda > Insecta > Hemiptera > Aleyrodidae > Bemisia > Bemisia tabaci. The sequence continues at coordinate 54,019,371 of NC_092797.1, forward strand.
TACATGTTTTATCGAGTAAAATTTAGCAACTCTCGAATGTTCATACGGCGTTCTTCCTTAGCACGGCAGTTTTATCCTAACAGGGCAGTAGAGCGGAGGGACTCTTTTATTGTTTATGATCACACTGTATGTACTCAGAGCTTCCAACGACGCTGACCTACAGAAGTGCGCATCATCCTCTTGCGAAGTGTGGGTAGAGGTCGGGCCGCTCTCGTAGCGCCACGTCAGAACTTTTGGAAGAAGATCGTTCACCTGTTGCGCAAATTTCAGTCATAGATTTAATAATATATCAAATTGGTTACGACATGGACCTTGGATTATTCTTGCTCGGCCGATGACGTTTATCATCTGACTTGGCTTTTGTGAGCCCTCTCATCTTTGTCCCGTGATTTTGTTTGTTTCTTAACTACCAATAGAGAGGTGACGTCAATGTTTTTGGGATCTCCTCCTGGGCGCTACGCGACCCAACTCCCCATTTGTCATTGGAGAATCTGGCAATGAAAAATCCAAAATATAATTTGAAAATTTGGAGACAGACCAGTAGACAAGGTCAAGGTGAAAATTCAAGCATTATGATACGCGATACACGATTTGATTACTTTCTTTTATTTTGTTATTTATTTTGCTGTATAAACGTTCCTCATAAACTGTAAAATTAGCATGACCATTAAACGTTTTTAATTAGCCTTTAAATATAACAAAAAAAAAATAATTGCCTCTAAAATAGCTATCAACCATTAAACACACGAGAAAAAAATATTACGGCTCAAAAAGAGAATGTAGAGTGAGCTTCATTGCAGAAGCGATTTTCTCCTTGGACGTCAAGATTTTGAGGAAATCCGAAAATAATTTCAGAGGAAAAAAAGGCGTTTCCACAACTTGCCCATTAAATTTCTTGTGCCGCTCGACTGTCATGCACGAATTGAATATTTCCTCCGAAATGAAAATGATTCGTCCAGCTTACACGTCCGCCGGTCATTTGAAAAAGCGATTCTCGCAAATTACAAAAAGAGTTCTTAGGTTTAATTTAACCCGGCGACGCGTCGAAGCTCCTAGTATTAAAGCCAAATGGACCGCGTTAAACAGAAAGGAATCAAGCCGCATCAGCTGTTGCCAAATTTCATCGGGCAATTTAATTTTTTACATGAAAACGGTCGTGTGGATTTTTGTGCAAATTCCATTGAATTTTCTCCATAACACGAAGCAAATTCCTTAAAATTTTCATAGGAATCCGCACAAACGTTCTCTCGGAAAGAATAAAATTTCCCAGTCAAATTTGGCAGTAGCTGATGTGGCTTGGTTCCTTTCTGTTTAACGCGGTCCAAATCGTGATTCTACTCTTCTCAGAATCGCCCCAAATTTCCCCTGATCGTTTCCGAAAAACTGGACAGGGATTTTGCGTCATACTTTTTCGCATATTTATTTTACTTATTACTCCTTTCAGTGTGTTTTGCTTTACATGAAACTTCCTCAGAGCTTGTCTTGAAGATAATTTACAGAGTTAGTTCCAGAGAGAGAAAGAAAACTGTACCTCGTCACGTTTCGCTGCTAAATTGAACAATGGCGTGGCGTGCTCCGCGATAGATCGATTATTATGCCACTTAAACCTATGGAAAAGGATCGATAGACAGGGTGTTCGCAGCGAACACCTTAATAATCGATTCTTTCCTGTAGGTTTAAATGGCATAACAATCGATGTATAGCAATTCACGCAATGCCACTGAAATAGAGTCGGCTTCTGTTAAACGAGCGTAAGTCCAAAAACTCATGAGCCCCATGCCTTGCGTGATCAACGAAAGCCAGAGCTCATAAGTTTTTGGATTTACGCCCGTTTAACAGAAACCGATTCAATTTAGACTCTGAAATCAGCGGTCATTTTATTGGCATCACAAATTCGTTGAGTATTACCTCTTAAAACTCGCTGAAGCATACTTCTTTGTATGGACCCTAAAACGAGCTTTGAGAATTCATTGTCGAAGACTATATCGACGGTGAAACTACCAAACCACGTATCTCGGTTTGCAACGTCGCAGACTTCCTGTCATACTTTATTTTTTAAATGAAAAACTACTTAACGTCCAGTCTTGAAAATTTCTGTGATTTTTCCTCTTCGTGCGGAGAAAATTCTGTGAAAATTTCAAGGAATGGTATCGATTTGGTCTATTTCAAAAAAATAAAACGCGAGCGTAGATTTTTAAACACCGCAAACGAGATACGTGGTCTGGTAGTTTCACCGTCGATATGAAAATTAATAACAATGTAGGTATGCTCACGTGTCTCGACGAGTGCAGTGGAGACAGCTGCAACGCCAAGAGAAATAGCCGCAACTGATCAGAGCATTCGCTCGGTAATTCAAGGTTATTTTCCGATTTTTTCATACTTTTCCCCGCTTTCAGGTTTTAGAGGTGAAGAGAGCATTGTTACGATTCATTTAAATGTAAACGAGGAGACAGGAATGCTGAAAACTTTTCACAGAGCTTCAGCGAGTCAAAAGCTGCCCGAGTAGACTGAATGAAATCAAAACATATAGGGGTCCCTCCGAAGGAAATATCCTTGGAAATTCGATTTTAGAATATTTAGGGGCTGATTTTCAAGGTACTTTCACGAGCTTATTATTTAGAGGAGGTTCAAAATAATATTAAAATATAGAAGCCGTGGATAAGGTCCGTTTTAAATTCCAGACTTACGTAAGTCTGGAGTCTAACTAAGATTTTACAAAAAGTGTTGATGACGCGGCCCTAGATATGGGATTTTAGAATCACAGATGGCAGAGAGGTATGAAATCCTTTTGTGGTTTATTACTGACTCCATATCAGCGTCGTGTGTACAAGAAGCACGTCTACCATTAGGGCATAATGAATGACAATTCAACGTATTTACGCTAAAACGAACTATGTGCATAGGGTTTACGGGCAACATAGTTCCTTTTAGCATAAACACGTCCAATTCTGCTGACGAAAGAAGCAATATTTCAGCCTGATGCTGAATCATCTTGAGCCAAATTGATAGCTATGTGGGCAATTTTGAAACTCCCTGAATTATCTTGCAATCACCGATAATGAGGAATGACTCGGCGGTTGTCAAAGTTCTCCACGATAGCGATGGGCTTTATTCAATACTTATTATGGTAAATTTCAATATTAGGAGAAGTAACAAATGAGTGGAAACTCTTTGGACATGGAAAAGTAAATATTATTTTCAAGTGTGATCCATCAAACAGCAGGTCAACATTACTGAGCAAATGGCTCGGCCTGTCAGATTTCACGTCTTTTCAGATTATCGACCTATTCTCGAATTAATTCATGGTTCAAAATATAAGTATCTAAGTAATCTAAGTATCAAGTACCAAGTAAACGAAGTATGACCTGAAGAAGAAACCTCAGTCAAGGAAGCGGGAACATAGTTGCCAGATCGAGCTGAAATTTCAGCACTTCTTCCATTTATATCCATGGAAAACATTTGCATTTAATTGCACAATCTGCATGGGAACTTTAAACCCTGACCTTTTGCTGGGACCTTTCTGAGGTTTTAAAGAATATGTAGTGAGTGGTTTGTTTCATTTTTGACCCTATACTGAGGGCATAGACTAGCACTTTAATCCAGTAATTTTACACTTCGAACATGACGGATTAACTTTTTTTTAGAGTAACCCTAGTAGCAGAACAAATATTTGTTTTTCTAAAAAAAAGTATTAAAAAAAACATATCTGTTATCTATATGGTAGTTTTATACAAAAAACGTGTAACGCTTATATTAAAAAAAATCAAAGTTCAGACCTGATCATAATATATGAAAAATGATAAAAGCTAGATAAGGTAGGTAATTCTTTTTTGTAGACAATCATTTTATTTTTTTATATAACGCATGCATACGAAAGAGTTAAAAGTGAACATATTTATGTAACTATTATATTAAAAAAAGGCCATCATTTTCGTGAGCTTTTCGCAAAATAGAGGATTTTTTAGTATGTTTGCGAAAAGCTCACGAAAATTATGACTTTTTTATATAATGGTTACCTAAAAATGTTCACTTTTAACACTTTCGTATGCATGCATTATATAAAAAAAATAACTTTCGTAGATTATCTTTATCTTTTCCTCCTATGGTTCTGCTACTAGGGACCTTTTTAGCAACTGCGTTTATTGGATATTGAACTTCAAAGTTTCATAGCTCTGGTTTTTTTTGTATATTTTTCAGCGTCCTCGTTCCAAAAATGTTCGCAGAACACTCCTGTATGCTCCAGTATCGATGAGCCAGTTTTTAGTTTTGTGGACTACGGTTCCTTTTCCTGTGGACTAGGGCCGGATTAAGGGGTTGGCCACATGGGCCGCAGCCCATGGCGGCAAATCTAGGGGGCGGCAAATTTTGCAATTTCTTTAAATGAAGGTATAAATAAAAATAGGATTTAGGAAAAAAAAATTACAAACGAAAAAAGGTTACAAAATCTCTCATTTCCTGAGAGTATGGCAATTTCTAATTTTGTCGTCTTTCAGTGATACAAGAGACAACACCTTTAAATAGTCGAGTTAAGAGAGAAACCAAACACACAATTTGGCCTGGAACGGCGCGACTTAGGAAGAAATGATGACGAGGACTTGAGATGAAAAGGAGAAGCCCTCGGCGCGGCAATCGGCATGTAACACATATTAGCGCCTACAAGACTGCACGAATACTTCACGCATTGCATCAAACACAGTGCGGTTATTGCGGTCAGCGTGAAATGGATAGCGCCTACAAGAATGCATGAATACTTCACGCATTGCGTCCAACACAGTGCGTTCAGCAGCGGTCGGCGTGAGATGCACAGCGCCTACAAGACTGTAGGAATACTTCACGCATTGCGCCAAACACGGTGCGGTCTGCGCGGCGTGGCGCGGCGGCGCGGCGGAAGTTAAAATCATTGAACCACATTTATGTTTGTTCTTTCATAATTTTTTCGTTCATTTCTTGTGAATGGAAGGCCTTGTCCACACAGAGATAGGTTTACGAAACTTAGACCTTGCACTTGGTTGGACTTGGAGAGTGCATTTAGTTATCAGAAATTTTTCAAGATTCCTTGAACGATACCTGTCAAGTTGCAAAAATGCGGAACGAGTTCAAAGATGCTTATTTGCGCTCTCGTTTGAACAGGCTCGCCGGGAACTCCAAGATGGCGTCCGAAAATATCCCTCGCGCTTTAGGTGTACTCAAGATTGACAGAAGAGGCAAAAGTGTACCCTCGGCTCCTACCTCGGTGGAAGGAATATTCTCGGATGCTACCTTTGTTTTTAAGCGATGTACATTATAATTTCAGCTCAAAGACCCAATTTTAAACTCGTTTTTCGTGCGGCTTGATATCGTCCAAAAAAATGTGGGAAAATTCCTGTGAACTAAATGCACTCTCTGCTGTTCAAAACTTCAAGATTTAATAATTACTGAAGAAGTTCATTTATAATTCTATGCACAACTGTTCTTTTTTTTCACTCCCTTTTTTCATCGGTGAAGATCCATTTTTACGACGGTCGTGTTCATTACTTGAAATTGTAATTGAATTTTGATCTCAAATTATGAAGGTATTGGCCAATCCGAGGTCAACAATTTGAATCTTGCGCAACTAAGAACGTAGGTAATACCCAGCTGATCTTCAATTTTCGAAATAGATTTTTCTCCACTTACTCACCACTCAGTCAGCTCTTTGAGACTTGTACTGCGGTGCTAGGGAAAAACGCCGCATGAACATTCGAGGGTTGCCAAATGTCTCCAGATAAAACATGTATTTTTTAGGAAAGTTACTTATTTTTCCTTGAAATTTTCAGATACTTAAATTCAATTCCGCACAAAATTGTCTGAAAAATTTAAAGAAAAATTATGACAAGTTTCCCAAATAACGCGTGTTTTATTAAAGGAAATATGACAAAGTTTGGAGGCTCATACGGCGTTCTTCCTCAGCACGGCGGTGTAACAGTCCAGGCAAAGACCGGTTGGATTTAGAGATGGATTTGTGCCCAGGCTCACGAAAACGAAATCGCCCAACTGGAAGCGGGTCATTAGTAATTTCTACCGGGGCTTTTTCATCCTTTAAGTCACGCGATGCGTATTAAAACATATTGATTAACATAACCCTCAGGGGAGTCAACTAATAAATTTTCATGATAAAGGAGCAAGTCGAAGAGTTCTTATGAAATTTTTCGCGGGCGATTTCGCGCGCTCGAAGCTTGCTCATTAAAAATGCATTTCCGAATGAATTCCGGTGTTGCCTCTTCGGACACGATTCTCTCGTGTGATGCCGCAGTTTTTCTTCCATTTATATTCATTATAAATGATCGATTCTGCGCACAGCAGCCTGTTTTGATACATATCGATTGTTTCACATTCATTTAAATGAACAACCCCCGAGCGTTGTCAAATTGTAAGGATCGACACTGCATTGATCAAATAATCCAAAAAAGTAACTCGACCAGGACGCGCTTCTTTGAGCGTCGTGAACCAGGATTCGCCATTCAACAGCCATACAGTTTTTCTTGGGAGCTGTATCCGTTTTTTTGAGCTACAAACTTTAAAAAGTCATAATTTCGATTTTTTTTGAGATTGTTGGGAGCTTTTGATTCCAAAATCTCCGCAGACCACTCCTTAATGGTATGGTTTAAACTTATAACAAAAAAAAAAAACTATATTTCGTATAACTACTCCAAAGAGATTACATATCAACCCACGAGACACCCAGACAGAGAGATTTTGCGAATGAGCGTTAAAATTCAGTGAAGTGTAATGACAATTGACTGAATTTTGACGCGCGTGTCTAAAGCAACGCAAGTCTCTGTTTTTACAATTTTTTCAAAATTAAAACTAAAATTGGACCGTGTTTAGCAGAAAGGAGCCAAGCCACATTAGCTGTTGCCAAATTTGATTCGGCAGTTTAATTTCTTACAAGAGAACATTTGTGTGGACTCCTTTGAAAATTTAAGGAATTCGCTTCGCTTTTTGCAGAAAATTCACGAAAATTTGCACAAAAATCCGCACAACCATTTTCATGTAAAAACTTAAAGTGATCAGTTAAATTTGGCAATAGTTGGTTCGGCTTAGTTCCTTTCTGCCTAACGTTGTCCTGTTAAAAAGTAGGTTGTGAAGACACGCATCCTGTGGCCTAAATGGAGCTGGGAGCCTTGGTGTAATAATGCCATCATAATTTTTTGAAAAAACGGTATATAGGACGTATATAATGGGCCAATATAAAACAAGAGCTGTCTTGGTCTTTGAAGAAATACAATAATGATTGATTCTTTATGTATAAATCAATACGAAACTGTGAAACCACGTACCTCCATTCCAGTGTTTCAGAATGCCCGCTCCTACTTTATTTTTTCAGAGAAGCACAGGCCAACTTTTTAGCTTGAAATTTATTCAAAATTTTCTGTTAACAGAGAGGAAAATCAAGGAACTTTTCAAGAAATTACGTTAATTAGTTTTCCGAAGAAAAAATAACACAGACATTGAAAACGGAAAAACGTGGTTTTGAACTTTGGCCATCGAAATGTGGATTGGCGACACGTGCGCTTTTCTGATACTTGAATTTTAGTCTACAAAGAAAATATTTAGAAGTCTCATTAAAATCTCTCTGCCGAATGATTATACCATGAAATTAACGCTAGAATCACCAAAGAATTAATCCCATCTAAAAGAATATATTCAGATTACAAATTCCTACCAGAATATATTCAGACAAACAGAAAGATATAACAGGAGGATCTCAATAAAAGAGCTCCCAGTAACTTTTATTTCCAACTTTCTTTCCCCAACTAAATAGGTCGTAGATGAAGTTGTGTTCGGGATGCACCTTTTTTCAGAAAGGAGTACTTTTGCTTTTGTTCTTGTTCCGACTTTCACAGATATAATTAAATGTTTCACACGAGGGAACAAACAAATTAAACAAGGAAAATAACTAAAAAAAAAAAAACTCCTAGAAGATAAAGTCGATTTAAAGGTATTTTGGGGCTAAAATACCCAAATCACCGGTATTATAAATCCCGTTATATTATTGAAAAGAGATTTACTCGATATAAATGCAATTGTATTAAATATGTCTTGATTTTTTTATTTTAAACGTCTTTTCATGCAAAGAAGCTTAACCATGTCCATGCTTTATTCATTCATGAATTGAAAGTAAGCAATCCACATCCCGAAAATCTACCGATTTGCCGTGAAAAATTGCAGAAACTTGATATACCAGGTCGATGTACCCACTCTTTGAATTTACCAATCGATTTAGTGAGTGCACGTATGTGAAAGTCAAAATGCTATAGTCATTTTGGGTGCATTCATTTTTCATGAAACAATTGTAAGTAATTTCAATCCCGAAAAACCATACATTTTCCGTATAAAATCGAAAAAATCAAAATATGTCGACTCCCTGACGTGAAAATTAAATTCTACGTGTGAAAATACTTATGTATCGATATGCTGAACAGAATGCCCGCCTCTCCTCGTAATTTACAAACCGTTCCTATACTCATCTCAAAATTTTTCTCAGAGCTTTGTGTTATTATCAGCTTCCATTTAAACCCCGGTTTGATGGCCGAATCGGCTGCCCAAAAAGCAAGCCATTTTTGAAGGGCTCTATGAGAAATTCGTGATATTATCAGCTCTCAGGAAATCACCCCATGGGTAAAATTGCTGGTATAAATTTTCGAGAGCTTAAAATAATCGTATTCAAGAAACTAAGGCATTAAACTATGGAGTCAATTTCGTTTTAATAATGTAACGGGATTTACTTGTCTTCAGGTCAAAACTCATACAAGGAAGCCCCTTGCAAGAGGCTAATTTTTTGTAATTTCACTCAATTTTTTCTCCTTTTTATAATTGAATTGCTTGTCACATTCTGAGGTCAATCATATTAAATTGTAATTTATACATTTCTTTTTTTCCCCCTTCATTTTATTTTTTGTTTGGAGAAGTTTTGTTGATTTCTTCGGATTTCGAATACTGTAACTTCTCTTCTATTTGGCCGATTTTTATGAATGAGACCTCTTTTAATTCGTGTTTCAACGGAGAGTAAGGAAAAAATTGCTAAAAACTCGCGAAACAATTTTTTTTGAAAATTGGGCGAATCCTAGCGTGACGGTGAAATGGTTAATGAAGCGTAAGTAATTGGGCGAGGGGCTGAGGATCCCGGCCTAGCTTGGCGACCGTCATTAGCTATTGTTCGTCGAGACGCCGACGCAGTGATCAGGAGCGTGGGGAAGAGAGGGGTAAGTGGATTCCTGTATGAGCCACGTTTAGCTAATGGTCTAATGAGTCTCGAGGCTCATCACAGATTGCACTTACACAGATTGCACTGTATTTCTTAGTTTTAATAAGAAATAAAATATAATTCTGTAAAATTAGTAAATAAATACCAAGACAATTATTCAGGATGTCAAAGACTGACTGAAAACTTTTTATTAACCTCATATGATAAAAATATTATAAAAAAAAAAAAAAAAAAAACGAAAGGTCAGGATAATGGATTACATTTCCTTCGTTTGAATAATATACCTATATATTTTGTATTTTTTAAAATGCTGAATCGTAAACGAATAATTTTATTTAAAGCAGCGTAAGATCATGGTTTAAGAATATGGTATACCCATGCAAAATCTTTATTTATCGATCACGCTGCCCCTCGGCGAGAAATATCGAGAAATCTTCACCCAAGGTTGCCTTATTTGCGACGAAATGTGCATTTTAATATTGTAATTTTGGAAAGACGAGCAATGTTTCAGCACAACCGTGTAACCTCGTCTCCATTCACCAGGACTCAGATCCAGGCTCAAAAACCCAATGCAAATTCAAGCTCGGAATAGACCTCATGATTCTATTAGAAAAATATCTGAGTAGGTCCTGTCTTGTATAGTAATATTTTTTTAAATTTATTTATTTATTCATGCATTTTTTTGTCTTCTTATACCCAGAAATGAGTTTATTAATAGACACCGTTTATTTATCCTGAAGGATAATACAAAATAACATCCGAGGATAATTTAACTTTTTTTTCTGTTCTTTTTTTCCCTTTCTTTTGCGAAATTCTCAAGTTGTTACATTAATGATCAGTTCGATTTACAGCCTCTATGACCGTCTGAGCGACTCTTCATTGTCCTAATTTCCCCCTCATTTTCTCATTATGAAAAAGGGTATTGTAAATTCATCTGGTATCACTTTCTATGAGACGTAATGAAGAGGGTCTCTAAGTTTTCGTACATGTGAAACCAAAAAGTGGAGATTTTGGGAATTTAAAAGATGAATAAATTGATGAAGTAAAGGAGGTATAAAAATTGTGATCCATGTACAAGACTCCATTCCTCATTTTGAAACAAGAGATGTGAAACTTTTTTTTTACAAGAAATATCAAGAAAAGCTTTAAGTCTTGTTTTATCCGGTGCTAAGTTAAGACGGCAGCAGAGTCTTGATATTACAAACAGCTGAAGAGACTTTTGACGTTCAGCACTGCACTTTGAACTTCTTTGGAGACCTCTGGACTGAGAAACTCCTTCAAACTGAGCAGATACCACCCACACTACTCTTGAAGGCGGACGGCTCTCATGTTTCGTTTGACTCGAGAATTAAGCATGCCGGCTGCATCGTTTTACCGCCTTTGAGTAGCATCATCTCTCTCTCTTTCTCTCTCCCCCCTCTCTCTCTCTCTCTCTCTGATGATATCTCTCTCATGTTCTCTTGAAACAAGACAGTCGACATGTTATCTACTTCAACCGAACCGTGTATTTTTTCTTTATACGTGTGTATCGAAAAAATGATCCAAGACACAATTTTAACCAATAGTGATCTACAGTCAGAAAGTAGAATCACTAATGTTATTGGGAAACAAAAAATATATTCTCAAAAAATATAAAATACAATTTGACAACATTCAATATGTTTGTTAGGAAAACAATTTCATAAAAATATTTCTTGACAACATCAAACACTGAGTACATCTTGACAGAAATATATAATCGATCAGAATACTGGATTACTCTCTATCATCTCCAGGACATTTTAATATCCTACAGTGATTAGGTATATTTCACATTCATTTTTCATATCCTTTGACCATTTTTTCACGAAGCCAAGACCAAATGATATGGATCAAAACTAGTGATTGATACTTTTCAGAAAGTTTCTTGGTTTAGCGATATATTACAAGGTGAAAATATACAATCTGTTAAGTTATTCCTGGCACTTGATTTGTACTTGAATATTAATTTGTTTGTACGTACAATAAAATTTTCTACGTTCCATAGTCTGGTCATCATTTTCCAAAATTACTCAGCACTAACCAGAATTAGTCTAACTGCATTGCACGATTTTTAATGTTCTTTTGTGTTTTATTCATTTATTTTTTTTATAAGAAAACAAAGCAACATTATACCTTAAAGTTTTGTCAGTATACATATTTAAATACTAAAGCGAAAATTCAAGAAGGGTATGGAGGTAGAATGCTGTTTAATTTTGTTGTCAAATAAGTTATAAGACAATACGAGAAGAAATTAGGCCTCAGTGATTCAAGGTCCCTGGTCCAGCTCAGTGATTCTGGTTGAATCTATCCAATTCATCGTCAAGATCTCTAGATCGAACTTACCAAAAAATAAAAATTTACAGCAAGATCACCCAATCTAAAAGAAATGATACAATACGCAAATGAATCACTCACAATTTTGCGGTGCATGGATTATGGAAATAGATCAGTTGCGTGTTAAACCAGGAAGCGCTGTTGGAATTTTCTGGATCAGCAAAAGAAAATCGGATTCCTTCCAACCATGATTGATTGGTTCAAGCTCATTTTATTCAACTCTAATGCTCATATCCAGTTTCAAGACCTTCAGAAAGCATAATTCCAAGTCATTGTAGTCTAAATTAGAAGGAAGTACCTACTGGCTACAATTCCACGGTGAAAACTTTTCCTAGAATTTTCTATAATTTTTCGGTATTTTTAGTAATTTTAAGACGGCTAGTAGGCCAATCGGACTCCGACAGCGTAATTATAAAAATCCACAACAGTGGTGCCTCACGCTTCACGCATGGAAAAATCTCTCTTTTTATGAGGGTCGGCGTGGCTCCATCTTAGCATCTTGATCTCGCTTTAGGATGCCAATATTAGGAAACAAAATATCAATGTTACGCCACAAAAAACCGATATGAATGGATACATTCTCATGGATAGCATAAAAAATGTGTGTTATTGATATTCCTTTGGATTCGATCCGATAACAGGGTGCTGTTGAATCGTCCCTACAGTGATCGCTATAAATAAAAACGCATACAATAGGGGCAATATTTCAGCCGAATATCAAGAGATCGGAAGAATAAAATTTCTTCAAGGATGGGGGCGAACCTTCCAAAAATCTCGAGAATTCCCTTAAATTAATGGAATTTGACTAAAACCACCCCAAAAAGATCATATTAAAAATGCAGGGGAGGGGGCAGCGCCCCCTTAGCCATCCCCAAATGATGTTTCTGCCCACACGGAGTGAGCAGGAATTCTCTCTCCTTGGGACAGACCGGATGCTTTGCTTGGGCCCTTAATTGAGATCTTCACTCATCCTTCTGGAAAATGACTGCGTGGTCCTTGTCTTCTTTGAGCATGTTCTCGTCGTCCCAACCCCAGACCTCCCCCTCGTGGCTGTGTTTCCGGGTGCCCGTTCGGTTTGCCCTCTTGTGGACCAAACTCAGGGGAACCGTCTTCAAGTCGTAGGCCCAGCCGATCTTGGCGAAGAAATCGATGAAGGCGGTCGTGAGGTTGGCCCGGTAGTTGCCCAGCTCTGCCGTCTTGTAGTCCCACGGGAAGACATGGTGGTAGTTGTGCCAGCCTTCGCCCAAAGCTAGGATCGCCACGCTTATGTTCTCAGCTGGGTTGATGAATCTGGGAGAAAAGGCAAAGGAGTTAGGACGAGACGTATTGAAACGAGGGGAAAAAGTGCCAAAAATGAGCTCGTTCAGTCGAGCTTCCGTTAAGATGGATGCGTTGAAATATTCCCCAGTTCATTGAAAGTCCAGCGGGCTGATTATTGAAATTGATAGACAAGCGATGGACTAAAGAGAAAAATGACAAATGGAGCGATCGTATTGGTGGAGAAGGAGGTGCATTTGCGATGGACGATGAAGGTGTGTATTAGACTAACTGATTTCCCCCCTTACTTTATGACAGCCACCGGACTGCCGTCCGGTTCGACGAACGGGATTGCTCCATTCTCTCTTGCTCTCTTTGTCTATCCATTGTCTATCAATTTCAAGAAAAGACCCGATATTCCTAAAGCTATATTCACAAGCATTCCTGATATCTTCTTTTCCCAGACGAAAGAACATAACTCCCTCCCAAGGTTCCAAACTTGACTCAATCAACTTGATAGCTTACAAGAATTTGACCTAGACATTTTTCTCCAAAATTGTATTAATTTTTCCAAGTAATCAGAAAAATCAGCGAAAAATTAGTGAAAACAGTTAGAAAAGCCAACAGTTTACTAGTAATGCTACAATTTACGGGTAGGAAAGTTAAAACTTTGAAACGTAGTTGCGTTCTTTCGTCTTGGAAACGAAGATATTTGAGATCGTTCAACCAAAGTTCTGAGAGCCAAAAGATCTAAAAATTAAAGAGTCTATCATACCATATTTGGCCCGAGATGAATTTCTTGGTGTGCTGAAGTTTCTTTGATAAGTTTGAGAGCACGTGACATCGAGAGAGGAACAATTTTAAGAAGCATAGCCTCCAGTTATTTGACGAACAATACGTTTATTTGAATGAACATAATTTTGACTTGAAAATAACTACCAATCATCCTCTCACGAACTGATTTTGGGAATTTTTCGCATCTATGTCTTGTGTATTTTGCGTTAACTTTTAACAAAAAGACAACATTTGTGATGCTCTCTCATAATTTCTTGATAATTTCTAAAACTCCATTTTGCGATATGACGGAATGAAGGGCATCCCAGTGGCATGGCGTGCTTTGCGATATATCGACTGATGTGCCATTTAAACCTATGGAAAGGATCGATAGACACGGGGCAGTAGGGGTGGGGGGGGGGGGTCACCAGCGCCTTAAAAATCGATTCTTTATCATAACTTCCAGTGGGCCAAAATCGATAATCGATCATTCATGCCTCGTCACTGGACATCCCATCAATTACTATATCTCCAGACCATAGGTACTGAAACAGGTTTTATACATAACACATGCACAGTCAGTAAACTGAGAAAATTTTCCAGCGGCACCTTTGCGCTTTGCCCTTCATATTTTCTGGATCTTTCTCAATTATCGGTCTCCACAGGAGGGTTAGATGCAAGGAGTTTTCTCGAATGAGATGATCAAACGCTAAAAATTAGACTGTGTCTCCGGATAAGATGCCTAATCATTTTTTGGCATTGCTTGGGGGAGAGGTGGCAATGATTCACTGGATCTGCGATAACTATTTGTTGACAAATACCAAACTTATTTTAGGTCAAGAAAAATTCCAACTTTTCCGAATGTTTATCAGGAAAAAACTTTGGAAGATAAACCTTGGACCGTGATCTAATTTGACCTATGCAAGGTCGGATTGTGTTTCCAGGTACTTTAAAGTTTGTTTTGAAATGACAGAAAGTTAATTAATTGGACGTCACTGTGCCGTAGACGGTTTGCCTATATATTTAGACTGTATTACGCAATATGAAACTACAATATCCCTGTCTCATTTATAAAAACGTCTATCCGCTCACGCAAGTAATAGTACAGACGTTTTTTTCTAAACTAAGCAAGAAATAGAAGTTCCATTTTGAGTATAATGCATGCAAAATGAACTACAGTTCATTTTGAGCCCTGAAAAATACTTGAACTTACATTTACGTAGTGATTTAAAGTAGCCTTTCCTCAGTAAGACCTCACATGGTTTACATTGTGATCAAGGGAGGTTTGAATTGGCGCATTTGATAGAATATCATTTAAAGAAAAATTTCGAGAACCTCGAGTACAATTAGTCATTGTCGGTACAAAAAATACATAAAAGAACCAGGACCAAATCTATAATGCAGCTATGCTTTAAGACGGGCCCAAAACCTATCTCAGTATGTTGAAAACTGGGTATATTTTTTATTTGCCTAGTAGTTTTTGTTCTTGAAGTGGCGAATCATTACAATCCCTTTGATGATATCTATTTTCAAGCTTTTGTGTAAATCTACCTTAAGGATTGTAAATATTTTGATTTTTTCGATTTTCTGCATTTCCTCTCACCCTAGTATCCGACACAAATAATATACCCCTATTTCTCATCGCTTACTGCTGTCTATTTTGAACTTACCTCAAGCATGCAACTAATCGAACTCTGCGGATATTTGTTTGCCTATACGCTGGAATGAAGGTGAAATGACTTCATTGCCATGTGGTTACCAGTAAATGGCACATTATCGTTGATCATTTTGGCAAATAAATAGGTAAAATACGATCATTGATCAAGCATGTCATATTCATTCACTTTCATTCAGTCCGACATAAATCCGTATATGGTAAATGTATTCTACTAAAAGTAGTGCCATGTTTGCACGAATATAATTCCAAAACTCTCGTGTTTTTTTTAGGCAAGCGCATCGTGAGCTGTCTGGAGACAACAATTAAAGCATGTTTCATCGAATAAAGGTCGAAAAATTTCCACTTACTTGTCGTATGGACGTTGTCCCCAAAGATGCGCAGCGCTATTGACCAGCCAAGTTACGTTCAAGATGAAAGCATACCTCCATAATGTGGCCACGTACCATGCGTTGCCCCACGTTTCCCCCCAGCAGTAAACGGGCACTACCGTGGGGAGGATGAAACAGAATAGAAGTACCATTTTCAGGTAGTGCCTGTCAACGAAAAAATGTCGTTAATTCGCAGCAATTAATTGAAACCGAATTTGCGTTTGCGTGGCATTGGCCAGGAGCACTCTAACTTTTTCAGAAGTTGCCTGACTTTCCCTGATGTTTCTGACGTTTTATGTTTTGAAAAACAGACTAAGCAACATTAGAACTTGAAAATATACTTTTAATTATTATACGTTTAATTTCCCAAGAGTTGGAAGGCGATAAGTAGTTCCAATCTGTTAAATAAAATAAAACACGAGAGAAAATGGATTACATTTCGCAACGAGGAGCCATTATCTCTGGCTCTCCCATAAAAGCACATACCTGCATATGAAAACCAATGGCACGTAAGTTGTGTCTAAAACGGGCCAGATATAGTGGTTCCTTATTGCAAAATGCACTCCTATTATCCAGCGTGAAATGTAGTTACGGATAATCTCGGTCGAATCCGACCAATCAACCCTTATGTTTAATATTTTTAATTTTTTTCTTAAAACTTTTAAGGTGTTATGCTGTTTAGGGTTTGTCAGATTCGTCAAAATAATACCACATTAGAGGGAATTATACAACGTAAAATGCCCCATTCAACAGCTTTGACGTGGAGGCATTGCGATAGCTCAGGTCTTTTTTTGCGAAATCAAAATGATTTTGTTTGCTTTGAAAATGGAGCGGAGTTTGGTGCTTTAAATTGTATGTTTCCCAACTCTTTTATCCCCTGGTAGAAATTGGCAGTAGAATCTGTGTTCCAAAATACCTTAGACCTACAGCCGACTGTAAGACTTCCAATAGTTTCTACAGCCGGCAACACGATTTCTTATAGCCTTTTATAGCCGATGGCGATTAAGCAACAGTCTGACGATAAAGTGTATGCTAAACGTTACTAATTAGGGATGCTAGGAATTAGTGAGTTTTTGGACTACCGCTCTCTTTTTGGGCCGTAGTATCTTGATTTATTTTGCGAGGAAAGCTCCGTACTTTTGAAGGATGCCTGCCATTCCTCATATGTTGGAGCGCCTTCAATTTCGTAGGATGCTGTGCAATACCTCTGGTGTGAAATAGTTGCTTCAAGCGCGTGTACGCTGCGGCGCGGCAGCGGGCAGCAGCCAGCGTGAGACGCGCATTGGCGCCTACAAACCTAACAGGGATACTTCACGCATTGCGCAATGCGTGAAGTATCCCTGTTAGGTTTGTAGGCGCCAGTGCGTCGCCGCTCCGCTTTGTGCTCCGCTTTGTGTTAGGCTCTAATAATTAATCTCGTGGAGTCAGCGTTGTTCAACTCATGACTTTGAAATGTTTGCACACTCTGTATGGATTATTCTCATTTTCGCTGTTTCATTTCACGTGCGTTTTGTAAATATTATGGTGATTCCGTTCAAACTTAAGGATTTACAAAGCACACGAATTTCTACACGATTTCTTATAGCCTTATAGCCTTCTTTCTTATAGCCGATGGCGAAAAAGCAACAGCCAGGCGATAAAGTGTAAAGCCCGGCGACAGGAACTATACCCCGGCTGTTTAATTTTTTATCGCTTCGTGTAGCCCGGCCGTATGATTTTTTCCACTTTCTACAGCCAGCTATATGATTTTCTATCGCCTTCTTCAGTCGGCTATAAGAACTCCTAAGGTATTTTGAAACGCAGCTCCTATCGCCAATTTTTACCAGGGTCTAATTGTCCTTACTTTCTCGCCCTTTGCCACGAGCTCCATTCAAAACAGAGACGAGGAGAGACCATCAACTGGCCTCTTGGTAGCGGATGGAAACTTTTTCCCAGCTGATTTCATTCGCTTTGTGTCTAGCACCATTAGCCCTGTGTCCACTCGTCAAAATGGCGTCAAAATAAAAGCTCTCAGTGAATCGATAAATACGATCTGCTCGAGATTGTTGATCAAAAAAGAGTCGCGCCCCTCTATTTTGAGATGAAACACTCATCAATCGCATCAAGCCCCAACTTTGAGCCTTTTATCGTTGAAATCGATTCACTTTGAGCATCCATTTTGACGCAATTTTGACGAGTGGAGACAGCGCTATTGAAACTTTTACTTTCGGCGATTCAACGCTTCCTTACAGTAGAAGGGAGCAGCAGTTATCACCATTTTTTCGGCTGTCGACCTACCCACCAGGTGGATGATGAGCTTCGGGTGACGTACTCACAGTGAGCCAAACAGTTCGCCGAACTTCAGTATGTTTGCCCGAGTCGAGATACCCGACACGTTGTTTAACACCCACCCAGCAGGTGTAAGTCAACAGTTGAATGTTAAAGTCCCGAAAGCGGAAGCTTCCACCATTGCCAGGATAGGAATGGAGGGTCTCTCTGTGTCTGTGATCCAAAATGATCTTATCAAGCTTAAAAAATAGGAGATACCTTTTTTGGAATTGGACGAGGGGCTCGTCATCAAGATCTTTGAGGTCGATGCATCGGCCTTTCTGTATGACGTCCGGGTGTTTGCGACACAGGAGCCATCCCACGTGGGAGAAGAAGAAGCCCCGCTTGGCGTTGTGCGGGTCCGCGTCCGTCTCGCTGTACTTGTGGTGCACTCGGTGATCCCGCGCCCATTCGAACACGCTGTTCTGTCGATTAAAACAAATGCCAATGTGAAACCCCTTCATTTTTTCGAATACGCAACACCGATATCCGTCAAGTAGGTATAGTTGCATCCATCCAGGCGCTATGTTCAAAAGTGTAGCTGACATAGCGAATCAATGAACTTCAACCTACGCTGTTGACTTGCTTATTTTCAAATCATGAATAAAACAGCAGTGTGCAGTATTGGACTACATTTTGCAGTTTTGAACTATACATTTTCTTCTTTTACACAGAATTTTCCAGCATGATCGAATCAGCGAGAACGAAAACACACCAAGTCGAAAAAACGAAAATAATCAAGACATACACAAAACTACACCGTAGGTGAAGAAGCTAGTCTAAGAAAAATATTTTTGGTGCCAAAAGACAAGTATGAAAGGACACTTTAAAGGTCCAAGTTGGAACAGATGCACTAACTTCAATGACCTTTATGAAAATTAACTGTCTTTAATGAATATTGAGCATTTTCTAGTTACCGAGTTGGTGTGTTTTCGTTCTCACTGATTCAATTGCGATGGAAGTTCTGTATTTACATAAAAAATATACTGCAATTCCATCAAAATTTCACAATTTTAAAGAATGAAATATATGAGTAAAGCGACGGGTGAACGCAGACACCACACATCCATGTTACAGTTTTTCGACATGCTTTACTTTTACTTCCTCTTCTTCATTTCTTTTGAAAAATGATTGAAATAATCTCTTAAAAATCCCCATTAATATCCCTCTCTTCTGGAAAGGGAAGCATTTCAAAAGGAATATGATTCTTCGTTTTCCATCGACAAAATACAATTAGAGTGAAAATGATGGGGCACTGCATTCATTGAAATACGCGATCTCGAATTTAGTTACTTGTATGACACAATTCGGAAGCTTTAAGTTAAATAAAGTTCGAAATTTCAGTTGAATGCCAGTGTCGCAGTATTTGTATTCAATACAAGCGTATCTCAACGACATTCCAGTAATTCAGATAATCCAGTTTGATTAGAGAGATTTTTCTGAATAATTTAAAAGATTGTGTGAGTTTTAGTCCTTTCAGTATTTACTTACTTGGAAAGCTAATGAGTTGAGGATGATTAGGATGAGCTTCAACGGCCATTTGGCTTTGTATGCTCTATGTGACCACAGTCTGTGGGCCCCTGCTGTTATTCCAATTGCTGATGCTTGATACAGCAAAAACCCTGGAGGAAAAACAATGAAAATATTTATTAAATCTAACAGAAAGAAGATTGAGTTCACGCAATATGCTGCTGCATAAGCTCATGTTGGAAGCAAATCGATGGATAAACTCTGGACATACATACTTCAAAACGCGACACCGCAAATTTCCTCTCCTTTTTAATAGTTAACTTAATAATGTACTTTTAAATAGAAAAACAACTCTCATTATGCCAGAAAAATTTATTTGAATTTTTTTTGCTCTTTAATAGTCATTCCGCACATCTATTTCAATCCATAATTTTGCTATTTTTTATTAAAAATAAGGTATGAATGGATTTTGAGTGCAAATAAGTTACGTCTTTTCAGAATTTGACCATCAATATAGCAGAATAGGAGCTTTGTCAACCAATTAAGCTAGTAGTTGAAACTTTGAGAACCAGTTTCGGAAATTGTTGTGTAATCGCACGTATTTAAATAAAAATGAACTACATCCATTCCTAATGAGCCTTGAGATCCATAAGAGTACATGCATGACAGGGCTCTTGTCAAAATAGTAGTTCTTCCTGATTTACTTTGAACTGCGTCCAATTATTTGATACAGAGATTCCGATTTTACACTTCAAATAACCTTAGCCCAACTATTAGGCCTCTTAAACGGAATAAACGAAAAAACAAGTTTCCTTTTTGTTCCTAATCAAACTTGAGAATAAGAGAGAAACATTATTTTCAACACAAGTGAAAATTCCCTAACCGGCGAGTGCAATTTCAAATTAAGAAACGAACTTTACAACCCAACCCCGTGCTTAGTGCCTAACATACCTTTCTGCTATGTGAGAGTTAAGGATCCTCCTTTTTTGCAACATTTAATTTGAGAAAAATTCCAGCGAGAGTCAGTCCACTCTCGGAACGTGCGTAAAATTAAATTTAGAGGATATCGTCGATCCTCTGGCGTGAGGGCACATCTCGATTTTCAAGTGAGCCCTACACTCCATATAACTTGATGCTTTCTCTGGAGCTCATGTGAAAATTCAGATACGCCCTTACGTCAGAAAAGCGACGATATGACAAGCGAAAAAGAGCCGAGGTGGAGTGCTCACGCCACTTTTTCATTAAAACGCAGCATCCGCCTTGTTTACCTTTCCGGAGATCCAATTTGTTTACTCTCAACACCAGAATAAAAATCGCAGCCTCTTTACATGGAGGCATGTGCCTTGGATGCCAATGAGAGCATCATTTTTCTGCCGTCCAAACTGAAAACGTCGAATCTCCATTCAACATTTTTTAGTTTTTTTCTGATAAAATGCTGTTTTGCAGAAAAACTATCAATCATTCATCCGTCATTTTTTCGAGTCGACTCTGGCATACCATTTAGAACTCTCAATGAAAAAATGGAGCATCGTTGCAATTGAGTTTTCCATACGGAGAAAAAAACTTCGTGCGTGGGACCCGAAGTTTAGGTCATATGGATCTCTGAAGTTTTCGGATTGAGCATCTGAACACTTTAGATCTAGCTGTCGAGGTTCGGATCACACATCTGAAACTTCAGTTCTTACATCTGAAGTACTTCGGTTTTCACATCCGAAAAACTTCGGTTCTCACATCCGAAAAACTTCGGTTTCTCACGTCCGAAAAACTTCGGTTTTCACATCTGAAGTACTTCCGATGTAAGACCTGAAGTTTCAGATGTGTGATCTGAACCTCGACAGCTAGATCTAAAGTGTTCAGATGCTCAATCTGAAAACTTCAGAGATCCATATGACCTAAACTTCGGGTCCCCTTACACGAGGTTTTTTTCTCCGTGCAGTAAGAGGAAAGTATGTGTGGAGAGAAAATACAAAGTTTGGAATGGAGTTACGGCTTTTTCGCTGCGGACGGTAGATTTGCTATGCTCTATTTTGCGTTTTGAGCATATTTTATAAAAAAAAAATATGCCTGGGTATATGCCCATATTCTTGAATTCCATCTAAATTGGCAACGGTACCTTGCCAGGCTGATACCAGGTACTCAGGGCGGCGCGGCGCACTATGTTTAATAAACTGTGAGCTTTTGAGATAAGATTAAGAGGCTATTTTTATCCGGAGCGTGCGGTGAGATTCGGGAACAGGCTCCCGGGGGTTGAGGCTCCGCACTTGTGCTCCAAATTTCGAGAGCTTAATACTGACACCTTCGCGGAAGGCCGGAAGGTTGTCGGGTGTGAGGGAAGTCGAGCACCTGTTTTGGGAAAGTTTTGCCTTGTTTAGGCCACCCTGTGATTGGGTCACCAGTTCTGTCCATGCGACCGTTGTCCAATTAGCACAGTGCAACAAATATATTTAAATAAATGCTCAATCTAATGAAATAAAATTGTAACTTTTTTACCATTGAAAGTGCAGTATGTTTACGTTAATCGATTAATAAATGCCGATTTAACGAGCAATAACATGGGATTCAAATATCAAAGAGATAGGCGATTTATGATGCAAAGAAAAATTGCAACTTATTTCAATTTTCCCGCGATAAGGTCAACACCAGGATCCCCTTCAATCGATAGGTAAGCAACAAGTAGAACAGCCCGCAATCCAGTTGCAATCACATTGTATCATCTACGTGTACTTTATTGCGATCTGAGATGCCGGATTGTTGAAATTTAAGTTGGCTCGACGAGAGTCGAAAATCGATATATTACACGGCGTAGATAGGGCTATGTCTCGTCTTATCTTGCCGCTAAAGCCATTGAAATTTTAACAATCAGGCTGCAGTGCTACTTGGTTGGGGCCGAACGGAAACAATTGTATTTTCCAAAAAAAAAAGAAAAATGAAGCAGTGACATTCTCGACGGATACATCTACCAAAACTTGTACAGGAGTCATTCCGAAAGGACAAAATTCAAAATCCCTCGTCACGTTAAGGATATTCTTGTCATCTCCTATAAAAGCTGCCTTGAAGGCTCCATGAAAGTCTAAAACTTGCAGACATTACTCTATGAGTCGCGACGCGACGTATAGTATGCTGAACGGCTCGATAATAAAATTTGAGTTTTCCCGAAAATTGGCACCACTGCAAGTAGGCGTTAAGAGCAGCAAGAAAGGGACACCCACACTGTTCTGTGCGGCAAGAGTCGCTCAAATTCAAAGGGAAACCTTCAGTGGGTGAGCGATTTTTGCTGAGTTTGCAGCTTGCTGTTGGCAGTTTTGAAAACTTTGCGAGCTTACAACGTTATCGCCGGGCGAGAAAGGGCATGAAGTTACGCGTCAAGAGAGATGAGTTTCATATCCCTGGGATAATTACACCTGTCTTGAGGGACTCAACGTTAGCTAATTACTTTGTATACAGCCACCGTTCACGTTTCAGAAGGGAAAATCCTTGGAAGCGACTTCCTTGCTCACCGTTATACCGTGGATGCTAGATACAGATTATGAAATTTGAGAGCTGGGTAAGAGGCTCCTGACCTTGAGGTGTCACATGATTTAAATTTGTGACGTGGGGAATTTTTCAAACACTAAAGTATCATTTTTCCGATTTCTTCCTCTGATATTTTAGCCGTGAATTTCACGACGATTTCAATTATTCATTTTCTCTGAATCAATCAGAAGCAACAGAGGAAGATGAAGTGTCCCCAGTTTCTTTGGCGCCTCCTAAAAAATGTGAGAATTTTTTTTTTCAATAGTGCGTAACCAGGGTGTCTAGCAAATTTTTCTTTTCATTCTCCCTGACTTTCAAGGTTTTCCCTGACCTATTGAATTTTCTTTCTCCCTGACTTTTCATGACCTTTTACCAAGATTTGCTTTCAGTCTGTACGATGTTTTCCACCCTTCAAAGCGATGGATTACAATTCAAGAATAAAACCTTTCTGCGGTCTTTGGGTGTCATGGTGTCAACGGAGACTCTCGTAAAAAAGATTCTTTTCTTTCTTCCACTATTGCATCAACTTGATCTTTGCTTACTTCAAAAAACTTTATAGACATTTGCAACTTCGGGAATTAAATAAATAGAGGAAGAAATAGTTCACTTCCGGAGGTGTCGCGGACGCTAAAGGAGGCGTCGCGGACGCTAAAGGAGGCGTCGTGGACACTTCAAAAGGCGTCGCGGACACTTCAAGCGGTGTCGCGGACACTCCCACAGGCGTCGCGGACGCCTAAAACTTGTCGCGGACGCTTCCACAGGCGTCGCGGACACATCCAGAGGTGTCGTGGACGCTTAAGAAGGCGTCGCGGACGCCTTAAAGTTGTCGTGGACGCTTCCACAGGTGTCGCGAACACTTCCAGAGGTGTCGCGGATGCTTTAAGCTACGCAACTTAAGGCGCGTCTGTCCGCGGCGTCCTGGACGCCGCGGAGAGACGCCGATAAATCTGTCTAATGATTTTGCGCGGGGACGGCACCTTAGCGGCGGAGAGACGCTGCGGAAAACGCCGATGGAGGACGCTCCGATCTGTCGCCAACAGATCGGAGCGGAGACACCGACAAATTCCGCTCAGTCCGCTGCTTTTCCTACATATTTTCGAATGTGTTCAGTTCGACAAACCCGCGAATCGAACACAAAAGCCGTGAATTGATCGACAAAATCCGTGAATCGTTCGACGAAAGCCGTGAATCGATCGACAAAAGCCGTGAATCGATCGACAAACCTGTGAGTCTATCGACAAACCTGTGAATCGATCGACAAACCTATGAGTCGATCGACAAACCTGTGAGTCGATCGAATTACGTCGATCGGTTCACGTTTTGGTTTTTCGATCGATTCATGTCGATTGACTTGATACCGGTTTTTTTTTTTAATTAATTGTCAATCATTTCTCGTCGATCGATTCACGTTTTTTTCCGATCGATTCACGTTTTTTTCCGATCGATTCACGTTTTTTTCTGATCGATTCACGTTTTTTTCTGATCGATTCACGGTTTTTTCCGATCGATTCATGTCGATCGAATCGACACCGCTTTTTTAATAATTTGTCCATCGAATCGGTGTCGATCGATTCACGTTTTTATTTTTCGGTCGATTCTTGTCGATCGAATCCACACCCTCCTAAAAAAAAAGCGCCTCCAGCCATTTTCGCGGCTCAAAGCATACTGTCCGATCAACGAAAATTCGAGAAATTGACAGCGGACAGAGCGGAAAAAATCCACAAATTCCGCTCCTAAGGTGCCGTGCTCCGAAATGTGAGCGTCTTCTCGCCCTCGACTCGGTAGCAGCATTTTCCGCCGGCGTCCAGGACGCCGCGGACAGACGCGCCTTAAGTTGCGTAAGGCGTCATGGACGCTTCAAAAGTCGTCGCGGACACTACCAGAGGCGTCCTGGACGCTTGGAAGGCGTCGTGAACGCTTTAAAAAGGCGTCGCGGACACTTTCAGAGGTGTCGTGGACGCTTAAGGAGGCGTCACGGACGCCTTAAAGTTGTCGCGGACGCTTGCACAGGCGTCGCTGACACTCCCAAAGGTGTCGCAGACGCTGAAGGAGGCGTCGCGGACGCTTTAAAGGCGTCGTGGACGCTTCAAAAGGCGTCGGGGGCACTTCCAGAGGTGTCGCGGACGCTAAAGGAGGCGTCGCGGACGCAACACAGCGATAGAGAGAGGGAGCACCACTAGTCAGCACCATAGAATAAAGAGACTACGCTATGTAGTCTCTTTATTTACGTCAGCACTAACGGTTCAGATGGCACCTCAGACCAGGAGAGAGCGCTGCACGGCTAAGTATCGAAGCGCCGTGAAGTTATTCAAAAAATCGCGATCTTCGACGGGAGTTCGCTTCTCTCCCGGTTCTGCGTTTTTCTTCCCTGACTTCCCCTGACTTCTCCCGGACCAATTTCATCTCCCTGACTTTCCCTGACTTTCCCGGTTTTCCCGGTCGCTAGACACCCTGGTAACGTATCTTTCAAATTTCTAATTGATTTTGATCAATTTTCTGGTAATAACAGTTCAAAATTGTTTCTGAGACATCTCAACTCTTCGACAGTTTCCCAAAGAGGCCTGTCAAACCCTCCTTGGAGCTTAGGAAGTCCTCCAAATTCCCTTGGTGGAGTGCCATGCTATGCCTCCATATCCCATGACGAAGTGCCCACCTATCGCCTTACAAAAAGTCCCTGGTATTGCGCATTGGCCAAGGGTTCCGTCAAGTGGTTATCTTGTTTGTTATCTTACGGCTGTAACTGCTGTAAGAACTCAACTAGAGCCAATTTTTTGTGACCATATGCAATCAGCAAGCTACACATCGATGAGCATACCCTCCGTGTCATTCACTGGCGGATCCAACAGTTTGGCAACACCGGGTTTCCTCCATTTAAACCTATGGAACTGTATCGATTCTTAGAGGGGTCAGGTGCTCCGACAAGAATCGATTATTTAGCATAGGTTTAAATTGAGGCAATTCGGTGTTGCGGAATTGCTGGATTCGCTTCTAAAGGCATTGCCTTAAGGCGTACTTACGGCGTAAAAGCGCGTGGGAACTCACCGAAGATAGATGTCTGGATCTTGGCGGATGTGAAAATCAAGTAAAAGCCGTAGATAGCTCCCAGGTGGAGATAGGCGAAGAGCATGACGTTCCTCCAAACTATCTTGACTCTGTAGGTATCTGCATCTTCTTTCTTCGGCTTTGGGCTGTCTGCCGTTTGTTCTTCGATCACGGGCGTTGGTTCCGGGTTCAGTTTCTCCGGTGCTTTCTTTCCCGGCTCCGTTATCGGTCTGCCAACTTTCTGCTCCTCGAAAAGAGGAACCACCGATTCGGGCCCGAACAGAAGTCGAGCCGCCGTGTTTATCACGTTAGACGGTGCCATCTTGGTCTGTAAAAAACGAAGAAAGAACTCAAAAATGGGTTCAAAACAAGGTTTGATTTGAGAAAAAAATCATTCAAAAAACAACAGGCCCGAAAGCAGTATCCACCTTCCAAAAGGACAATGCCTCAACGTTGCTTTTCAACACACCCCCCTTCCATATCCTTGCAATATTGATAGTGAATTAGGGACGTTGAGGGAGCATCCCTGGTTATACAAAAGCAATATTCCCGAGGATGTTAGCAACGATATTATGAGTCGATATTAACGAAAAGCAGTGCTGGTGCTTTTTGGGGCCTGAGTGTTAATTTTCACTTGCATGTTTCAATCATAGTCCAGTGAACGAAGCATTTTGATGGCCAAAAATTAACGTACCGCTGGATTCGGCCGATTAGAATCGATTGGGTCTAAATCCAGCCGTACGTTGATTTTTGGCCGGAAACGGGCCCTATATGTCTTCGTTTACTGGACTATCACTCGTATGCCTTTTTTTTAAAAAATCTATATTGTTCTGCAATACTGCCGGGCGATATCGTATCAATATCCTTCAAAAATATAAATTGACAATATGGTCGGCAATATTCCCAAGATATATTGTTTCAATATCTGTAAGTATCCTTATCTCTCTTACGTAACGTACCTCAATATTGTGCCAATATCATCCTGCAATATCTCATAAATTATTTCCCCCTTCCCCATTGCAGGTTGGATAACTCTGGCTGTACGGAAATTCGCCATAATGTTCCACGTGCGGAGTTTTTCGCGCCGCACTGATCGCACTGTGTTTGGCGCAATGCGTGAAGTATTCCTGCAGTCTTGTAGGCGCTATGCGTTTCACGCCGACCGCTCCTGACCGCACTGTGTTTGGCGCAATGGGTGAAGTATTCATGCAGTCTTGTAGGCGCTAATATGTGTTACATGCCGACCGCCGCGCCGAGGGCTTGTCCATTTCATCTCAAGTCCTCGTCATCATTCCTCTCTGCGCTAAGCTCCAGGCCAAATTGCGTGTTTAGTTCCTCTTTTAACTCGACTAATTAAAGGTGCACTGGAAAAAAAAAACACATTGAATCTTGAGTCCAGACTCTTGAAAACAATGACAAGAAAAAATACTCTTGATTCAATCGTATTTTTGCTTGAATCAAAAAGAAATCCGCTTAAATTAAGAGTTTTGGTTCTCGATTTAAGCAAAAATCCGATTGAATCGAAAGTATTTTTTTTCGATGTTTTCAAGATTCTGTACTGTAGATCCAAGCGAGTTTTTTCCCCATTGTTTTTTAGCGTCATCAGTAATTTGATGGTTTGACGTCGTTTTTTCATAACCACGATACAAGTCTATAGAGATTTGAAGAGCAGGGTGCAAGGCTCATATGATTTCAGGATCTGCTGAAATGAAAATTTGAGAAATAGCACATCCATGAAATTCATGAAACTCGCTACCGATTGGATGCATTGACCCTGGTCGAAGCGTGATCCGTTGGACGCGGAGTTATTACGTGAAGCGGCGCCGCTAGCGTCGCGACGCCGGCCGAGACGCGCCGGGGTAATCACGTGAGACCGCGTCGCGAAAGAGGTCAAGGTCGGTCAAGGTTGGACCACCTATTCTTTACTGGCTCTCCAGATCCGTTATACCTCCATTTTCCGTCGCATAACGCAGACGCAGAATCCCGAACTGCAGGTTGATTCTTGAAATTGATAGACCAAGCGACAGAAAAAGAAGACGAAGGGAAAATGGAGTGTTGTTATTGGTGGAGATGGTTGGTTGCCATGAACCAAGAAGGTAGGCGATAGACTAACTAACGGCAACTCGCGAGGGACCCTGTAACTTTCTCCCTTAGTCTATGACAGCCACCCATTTTCCCCTCGTCCTCTTTTTCTATAGCTTTGTCTATCAATTTCAATAATCGGCTCGCACTTCGTAGAAATTTAAAAACGTCCGTCGGTGCTCAGAGGAAATGTCCCATTTTAGGGCCCGGTTCTGTCACCTCCTGATACAGATTCATGTTTTGGGTATTTAGCAAGCTCTTCTGTACTCAGGGTATCTGTTGTTTGTAAGGCTTGTAGTTCCAAAAATGTTCCGCGCCGGAATTTTCATTCCGACCATTAAATGGACCGCCTTAAGCAGAGAGGAACCAAGCCTCATCAGCTATTGCCAAAATTAATTAGGCAATTTAATTTTTTACATGAAAGCAGTTGTGCGTATATTCGTGTTTTCAATGAATTTCCTGCATAGTACGAGGCAAATTCTTTAAAATTTGTAAAGGAATCCGCACAAATGTTCTATTGTAAAAAATTAAATTTCCCTGTTAAGTGTGGCAATGGCTGATGTGGAATAGCTCCTTCTCTCCTAAAAGCGGTCCAAATGTACCGCGCGAGCCTTAAAAACTACGATGCAGCCCGGAGATGAGTAGGAATTGTAAAAGAGGTCAACTTCAGACATGGAATTTTTCAAGTACTTTTTACTCTGCAATGTACGCATTGAAAATGTGACAATCAGAAAAATTGTGCATTGGACACTTTGAAGTGGACATTACTGTAACGGATATTATTCACTGTGTATGTTTTACAATGCGCATTTCCCCGAGTCATTTGTCCGTTTACTAGTTAAGGAAAATCTGCAGAATTGTTCGGACTGTGTTTTTGTTCTATTAGACATGTTAATCTGCGTATTACATGAAGCGAAAAGTTGACGCGTATTCATACACAAAAATAAGTCCACCCGGATAAGGAGTTTTAAGAATGAGCCTGTTTGTTCCAGGGTGGATTTTATTTCTGAGTTAAAGCTTGCAGCTCTTGGATTGGCCTAAATTTTATGGGCCGAGTAGTAAACACTGCCATTCACGGATACCTGCGCAATAAAAAAGCATTGCTTACATGGAATTACTATTTTTGGAATACTTGCGGTTTCTTTTTGCAAAATGCAATCCACATGGTCACCCACTGATGCACAGATTTTCCTGCGATTTCCATCCCTGTTCTTTCAAAAATATAATCGTGTTTTTTCACCGCAAACAACAGACTGATTATTGAAATTGATAGTCAAAGCGATAAACCTAGGAGATACAGGGGAAATAAAGCGATCGTAATGGTGGAAGGTGGAAGCAGGTGATTACAATGAACAACAAATTATGGATTAACTAAATGGTCTCTGGTGGGTTGCCATTGGTTGATCTACTACAGTGGCGAGGCGTTTATGATCGATTGTCGATATTTCTTCATTTGAAGCTGTGGTAAAGAACCGATTATGAAAGAGTTCGTAGCGAAAACCTTAATGTTTATCGATCCTTTACCATGGGTTTAAATAGCAGGTCAATCGATTCATCGCAAAGTACGCCACGCCACTGATCTACTACTTACCTCCTTTGTCCATCGGAACCACCTATTTCCAGTAAAAGGATAGCTTTGTCTATTAATTTCGATAGTCAGGCCGTTTGCAGACTCAGGTTACCATCTTCACACTGTTATATAACATTACGGAAGTTCATTTCACCTCCACATTTAGTTGAATCGTATTTAGCAAAAAGGAACCAGCGCGATTACGGTGTTGTAAAAAGGTTGCTTCTACATAATTATCTGAAAAATCGCTCAGAATACCCGAAAGTTTTCATTTTCCACCAAAAAATTGTTCATTTTAAAGGCGAGTAATTATGTAAATTTTAATACTGTGCTTATATTGAGTATTTTTAAAAGGAAAGAAAAAGTTAAACGATTTTGAAAACACTGTAGTCGTGCTGGTTCCCTTTTGCTAAATGCGACCCAGTTCATACAAATGCCTTTTTAGTGCGAGTTAAAATGACGTGTAGTTTAAACTTTAAATTAAAAAAGAAATCAAGAAAAGTTGTTTGACCAATTTCTAGCGAGGTTTCCATCTCCGTGCAGTATAAACGATGTTATCAACCGACGGATAAAAATTTTTCTGGAGGCTGAAAATATTCCCGGAAAGAGAATAAATATTTCCGGCAGCGAATAATAATGTCAGAGCGCTATTCGAGGGGGGGGGGGGTGTTTCCATCCCCCTGCATCCCCCGGCTCCCATGAAATATGCCCATAATTTCTATTCGCGTGGCGCGTTCATCCGATGAGTCGGACGTCTGTCAAGGGATATTAACTTGGGGACGGCCGACGGAGGGCTATATAAATCTTCTCCCAACGGAAGGGACAGTTTAGAGCTTGCGTAGCAGGAACGGGATTAATAGCCAACATGGGACTCTTCTGGAAGGAAAAATAATTTTCCCGGCTCCAAGGAAGGAATTGATAACCGCGCTAATTGCCTGCGTGTGCGTGCGCTGTTGCCATGTCCTAGTCACAAATCACCAATTCCATCGTACTAAAGAAAACCCGAGGAAATTCCTCTGAAAAACTTTTCAATTTATTTATTTCAGTTTTTTGTCAAATTTTATTCGCAGTTAAATCCAGGTGACGGGAAAATGTAAAGAAAAACTTGTGTCCGAGGCAACTAGGAATCGCCAGCAAATTGCAATCCATTGGTGTCGAGTGCGAGTATTGTAAACTATTTAGACGTAAAGAGACAAGAAAGGAAGTACTGATTATTCAGCCCGGAGTTCAATCACCCACTTTTTTATTCTGAAATGCATGGTACCAGCTAAGGCTGACACATCTCGCACTGTGTGTAGTGAAATCAATGATCATAGTTGGGTTTGGTTTGGATAGGCAACTAAACTAACTCTCCGATAAAGCGGAGAGTATCACAGGATTTGAAGGCGCTTCAAGCCGAGTTTATGCTTTTAAAGTTCTCATTGAGTTAAAGCGTTACCGTATCGATGCGATTGCAATTTGATGAGTTGACACGCATGCTGCTCAGAAATGGCCGACCATTGCTGACTGCTATTGACGTATGCATATTTCTTCTTCAATAGTCATTAAACCTGGTCATTCTCGAACCTAATTCGAGGTTACCATATTTATTTCTAAAAGCTGATAATACTATGTTTCCTCCATTGAAACCGCTATAAATAGAAGAGTCCAGGATTTTTTGCTAGGCAGCCTGCTTCAAAAAGTATTTTCAAGCAAACAAAGTAAAATTCAATTGACATAACCCAGTTTTGTCATATTGCGAGAAGTATTGCTCCTACTTTTCTCAGAAATAAATATTTGATCGAGGAAAGATTGGCAACATTCTAAGGTTCGAGTTATTTCCTTGAAATTTCATTCGTGAGACGGCAACATTGGGCAAACCAGCGTTATCAGTTTGTGAATGATACTCCCAATTTTCCTAATCCAAGCGAAATAAAACAGGCGATTTTTACTTCACAATCGTTAACGCGGTTGTGATCTCCCTTGGTATAAGCCATTGACCTCTATTAATGACTGGACATTTCCGGCCTTTATTTTTTCCTCTTTACCGAGGAAACTTTAATCCGTTCATCAGTGATTTTATTCGTCATTAAAGAGGCCGTTACGTTAAAATTACAGGTCGTATCGCCTACTTCATTTGGACGATATTCGTTGCCTTGGTAACATTATCGGAAAAAGCTGATATCTCACTAAGAAGAGAGCTCGGTTCTCCGGACCAAACGGAACCTTCAGTGGTCAATATTAATCACCATTCGTTTTGTGTCTTGGGTTTACTCCGCAACTTAAAAGACAACCTGAAATGCTCCAATTTGCGAAAATGTTACAGTTAAGTAACTTGCACTGGGACGAAGTGACAAACTTCTTGTCATTTTCCAATAGACATACAGCGTTCTTCGTCCTTGCTAGATAACCACACGTGGTTATGCGCATTATTGGACGACGGGTGTTCGACTGGCCCTATTATTGACGAAATTAGCAGCCAGGTTGCGGATCTCCTGATGGTATCGCATTGTGCGTTGAACTCTCAAAAGTTTAACATTAGCGACCAGGGCCGGATTTACCAACTTGCTACCCACGGGCCGCCTGCATTTTGCCGCTCCTTTATCATTCGTTTTGAAACATCAATAAAAAACATTAAGTGAACGTGCCAAAGGGAGAGGGGTGCATTAGACGCGTTCATTCTTGTTGGACACATTATTTGCGAAAACCCTGTCAACACTACTAGCAAAAGTTCACAAAACTTTGCGCAAAAGATAAGTTCCGTTTACCTATCTCTGTGTGGACGAGGCCTTCCATTTGAAGAAATGAACGAAAAAATTATGAAAGAACAAACATAAATCTGATTTAATAATTTTAACTTCCGCCGCTGCGCCGCGCTGACCGCAGTGGGTTTGGCGCAATGCGTGAAGTATTCATGCAATCTTGTAGGCGCTGATATGTGTAACATGCCGACCGCTGCGCCGAGGGAGGGTTTCTCCAGACAATATTCTGAGCAAAAAAATCAGCCCCCTAACAGTATTACTTAGATCCCGAGCTTGATTCCCTCTCGAGGGTAGCATGAAAACGAACGACATTATTTTGTTTCAACTCAACGCCTTTCGCTGGGATGGTACATTTGATTTTTGAAGACGTCATGTCATAGGTTCCTATGAGTAGCTGATGGTTTTTAGTGATTATATTATCGTGATTGCAAGATGGTCTCGAAAAAGATAATTTTTCCCTGTTCAGCTGAGGATCAAAGAACTTTTATCATATAATTTGGTAAGCTCATCACAGTTGCACAAAATTCAAATTTATCGCGCGACCTGGCAACATATTTATAGTTCTCAAATTGTGCAGAGAATCAGCAATTCTCAATACATAAGTCAATTGTGAAGTATACCAATTTCAGTGCATAATATCGCAAT
This sequence comes from Bemisia tabaci, assembly GCF_918797505.1. Lineage (NCBI taxonomy): Eukaryota > Metazoa > Arthropoda > Insecta > Hemiptera > Aleyrodidae > Bemisia > Bemisia tabaci. The sequence goes on from NC_092797.1 coordinate 54,052,399, forward strand.
ATTGAGGTGGATGATTGCCAAATTAGGCTTTTAAGTATCACTTTCCCGGCATTCAATTCGCAATTTCATGCAAAGCTTACCTCTCAGTAAGACAAACTTTTACATTAATCGGGAGCCAGACAGATAATATGAGAACAGCTCACGAGGAAAATTTTGCTTAAACTTTAAGGCTGCTAAATAAATTCCAGCAGGAAGCGTTTAAGAGAGTCGTTCCGACCAAAGAATAACGCTTCATAAGCATTTTGGCGTTGCCAAACCCCCGGACAAAATGTCTATTTTCGAGAAAAGTTACCAACATTTTTCCTTGAAATCAATAGCGCACCAGAATGAGTTACAAACCAAATATCCTTGTAAAATGCCAAAATGTGTGGATGACTTACTGTTTTCAGAAATCATATTTCTGAAATAGAGCAAAACTTTTTTAGTATTGTGAAGCATGGAACTTTAATCAAAATTCAGTGCTATACTGCCGTGCTAAGGAAGAACGCCGTATGAACATTCGAGAGTTGCTAAACGTCCCCAAATAAAAGATGAATTTTTGAGGAAAGTTACGCATATTTTTTCTTGAAATTTTCAGATTTTTTAGATTAAATCGAGAACAAAATTGACTCAAAAATTTGTGGGAAAATCTTAGTAATTTTCTCAGGAAATTCGAATTTTCTGGAAGGAAATATGGCAACGACTGTAGGCTCATACGGCGTTCTTCCTTCGCACGGCAGTATATGCATGAGTTGCATGAGCAGAATTGGGAAATTTTTGTGGGGGGAGGGGGGAGAAGCGAAGAATTGCCATTCTAGCCTCATCTAGAGGGGTCTGGGGGACATAGAGAGATACCTCCCAGGGGTTTCTCTCATTCTATCTCCTTTTCCCATTCTCCTCCCCTTTATCTCTTTCTTCTCCCTCAAGATTCCCATCTCCGTTTTCGTGAATTTACCGGAGTTAAATTGGAAAAACGACCTCCAGACCCGGAGGCCCTTTCTCCGCTCCACTATTGAAATAGGCAGGAAACCAGGGAAGAGATCTCGGTTTGGAAAGTAATCCATAGAGGCGCCGAACAGTGGATTGAATCAACGGGAGAAGTCTGACATAATTTGGCCACTTTAAAAGCTTATAACTCCGTTTTTTACAATACTTTGGGGTTTTAAAAGTGGTTCCATTGGTTTCCTTGTGAAATTTTCATCTTGAAGCACCCCTTGAAATTTAAAATAAGACAAAATAAAACATTAAAATTTGCAGTTTTAGTAAAAAATGTCATGCCCGACCTCTCTGTTTGACTCAATCCACTGTGCGACGGGCCCGAATCGATTCAGCGTTTAGCGAAAGCTCGAAGGAATGCCTGCCGCCGGAGCTTTGAATTTTCTTCGCGGATCGGTGAGAGAGGGGGGGGGGGGCAAGTGGCTCCGGAACCAGGGCAATTTATCGCCTTCCTTTGGGCCTTCGACGAAAAATGCTGCGGCCCACGCGCTCACGCCCAGGCCCTGTCAATATTTAATCCCATCGCCGCCGACGACCGATTTAAAAGCCGAGAAATTTCTCCATTTCCCGCGCTGCGGGAATGCGGGAGAGAAAGTGATCCCTCCCTTACATAGCGAATCTATTTATAGTCGCGATGGGAAAACCAGGAAAAGAAACAAGTTATTCTCTCGTTGAATCTCCATATGGACCGCGTTAAGCAGATAGGAACCAAGCCACATCAGCTAGTGCCAAAAATTGGGCAATTTAATTTTGTACAATACATAGGTTGTGCGGATTTTTGTGCAAAGTTCAGTGAATTTTCTGCATTGTGCGTGGCAAATTCCTTAAAATTTTCAAAGGAATCCGCACAAACGTCTTCTTGTAAAAAATTAAATTTCCCAGTTAATTTTGGCAAAAGTTGATGTTGCTTGGTTCCTTTTTGCTTCACGCGGTCCACATGATGGACCCCAATGAAGAATTTGCAAGTGTCTGAAATTTTGTAAATAAATGTTTAAATTAAACTACTATAGGAGAACTGAGCAGGAGGATTCCCTTGGTTTCTGAATTGAACAATTGTTGGAGGAAATATGAAAATATGCGATGTAGTGTGCTATAATACATCTATTTAATTGAGAAATGCCCCCACATGACGTCACAAAATGGCACATTCTCTCACTTTTAAATCAACTTTCCTACATTTCATAGGTATTCAAATTCATAGGTGAGGTTTGACGGGCTACCTATTCAGATATTCTACCTGTCACGTCATAAATTTGTATTTTTCACAGATAGTTTTAGCAAACCATCGATACACATCAACGGATGAATGTTGATTTCGCATCGCATCATCCGAATGAGTTTCACAGAAAGGCCTTTGCTGGTCGAATTCATTGTTGGCAGGAACCAAATGACTTTCATTTGAATTCCGACCAGAATCGAGGGGGGGGGGGGGAGAGGGGAGGCGAACACGCGAGACGAGCATTTGCGTAGCACCGAGATTGGGCTAATTTCCGCCTCGACTTAATGCGAGATCTAACGCGCCTGTGATGGTGATTTAATGTGCATCGGCCCGGACGAGCCGATTTAATCCGTAAATTACTCTGTTTTGGTGACGAGAATTCAGCAACGCCGTTTCGTTTGGTGGAAAAAGTCGTCAAGAGATCTATAAGTAAAAATATCTGAATTCAAAAGATGCATGACTCCATAGACCAAAAGTCATTTTTTCAATTGAAAAATAGTACACTGAAAAAAAGTTATGGGCTGTATAGACATACCGGCCGTTCCGGGTTCAGAGGCGGAAAATTCCGGGTACTGGAGCTGTATCTCCGACTGCTCCGGATGCTACGCCCGGAACTTTCGGTCTCTGAGCCCGGAACGCGGATGGTAAATCTATATAGCCCGTAAGTACGGCTTTCACGCCTGGAGTTTTTTTTTTCAGTGTATGAGACAAAATTTGTGTCCTGCAATCAAGAAACTTCTTCGGATTTCATAGCTTCAAGTAGTTTTATAGAAGTTAATGAAAGTTAGCACTCCCTAAAGTATCCTCAAATTGGTAGCTTTATGAGGAAATTAGGGTTGAGTGTCATGGATTTTCGGATCACGCCATTGAAAAAATTATGAATGGAAATGGAAAGCACTGTGATGATAACGACCTATGCAGTTGCTATCTTCCAGACCATAAAATGCGTTTGTAAAACTGGCGACATAAAAGGGACAGTGACGAAATAAGTACCTGATTTGCGTGAATTATCTCGTGCGTCTTATTCTTCGTCTGTTTTCGCTTTGGGCTTTAATTGGATGCTGCACCAATTTCATCTGAAGCTCAATTTTATACACCCATACCATATTAGGCATTTTATTATTTCGTAGGTTAGATTCGTTTGCGGTGACCTTCAAACCGCAAAATTGACGCACGCTCCGATCAGTTAGAAATTGAGTTTACTGACTGCCAGAACGTGATGAAGCTTCTTTTAGATATACAGGGTTCTACACGATTGAACCTCTGGACCGCAAGAGGATGCTTTAGATGTCAACTAGGACTTGTTTCTATACTATTGAACTTTTTCCAACGGTACTTCATAAGGGAGCTACAGCCCCCCCCCCCCCAAGTTCTGGAAAATAAATCGTTTTCTCTGCATTTTGGTAACGGTAATACACCGAATATCATGAAAATTAATATGCACACATAATTTGATACGCTGAAACTATCAAAGGTATTAGATAGATCTAAACTTCTGATAAAAGCAGGGTCTCGTGGGTAATAATATACAACTTTTATGCACGAACCAAGTTATTGGCTCTTTTAAATTTAAGACCCCCCCCCCCCCCCCACCGAGGAAACTCTATATTTAATTGAGAGGGAGATTTTTCTAATGCCACAAATGAATTCAAAGTATAAAATTATTGGGACGTACTGATTTTCATGAGATTCGGTGCACTACCGTTGTCGAAATGCAGGAAAAACAATGTATTTACCAGAACTATGCGGAGGGGGGGGGGGGGAGAGTCGATGTATAGCCACCTTAAAAAGCAATTTTGGTTAAAAAATTAATGGACGAAAAAAGTCTTATTTTGACACATAAAACACACTTCTGCGGGTTGGGAGTTTAACGTGGGATCACCCTGTATATTTCCTGGTAGGTTTCCGTATTCGACATTGTCATCCTAAGCAATTCGATTCCACCGCAGGATTTTACATCAAGTCCACGTGAATTTATGAACAATATGTTACGGTCTTTGGAGCGGCCTGACGTGCAAGTAACTCTTCGCGAGAGTACGTAAGTCACAAAAGATGACGATTCCCCATTACATAAACGCGCCCGAAACATTTCCTGCAGAGAGGTGATTAGGTCCTCCGCAATTTTGCCAGTCGGCAGTTTCGCGGGTCATTTTGAACTTTGAAGCTAAGGCTGAGAGTTACGGCTGACATTGATAATGAAAGCGCACCACGTGGGAACGGCAGGCGATGATTCATAGCGGACAAACTTGAAGAGGAGCTGCGACCGAAATAGATTTATCAGTGATTCCGTTTGTCATTTTTTGATCGTCCTGCCCGGAAATGAGATGAATGTGAAAGGCTCATTGATATTTAGGGACATAAATTCAGTCACATTTTAGAGAGGAAGGCGGCTAAAATATTTGAAAAATGTAAAAACCTATTACGAAACAAAACTTCGTAAAATCTCTGAAGAATTCACCAAAATTTACACATTTTTCGTGAAAATTTAAAATATATAGGAATGGGAGAAGAGGGCAGCAGTCCCTTTTCCCACCAAAGAATTTCCAGGGTAAAAAGAAGAAACGAATCCACGAATGCAAAAAGTCCTGTTCACCACAGGGCCGGATTCACCTACTTGCCGCCCATGGGCCGCCTGTATTTTGCCGCCCCCTTCTCATTCGTTTTGAAACTCGATAAAAACCATCAAATGAACGTGCCAGCGGGGGAGGGGTGCATAAGACGCATTTACTCGTGTTGAACACATTTTTTGGGAAAGCCCTGTCAACACTACTAGCAAAAGTTCACGAAACTTTGCGCGAAAGATGAGTTCCGTAAACCTATCTCTGTGTGGACACGGCCATCTATTCATAAGAAATGAACGAAAAAATTATGAAAGAACAAACATAATAAATGTGGTTCAATGATATTAACTTCCGCCGCCGCGCCGCGCAGACCGCACCGTGTTGGGCGTAATGCGTGAAGTATTCACGCAGTCTTGTAGGCGCTATGCGTTTCACGCTGACCGAAATGATCGCACTGTGTTTGATGCAATGCGTGAATTATTCGTGCAGTCTTGTAGGCGCTAATATGTTTTACATGCCGATCGCCGCGTCGAGGGCTTCTCCTTTTCATCTCAAGTCCTCGTTTCAAGTTCTCGCTAAGTCGCGCCGTTCTAGGCCAAATTGCGTGTTTGGTTTCTCTCGTAACTCGACTCATTGAGGGTGCAGTCTCTTGTATCACTGAGAGACGACAAAATTAGAAATTACTGTACTCTCAGGAAATGAGAGATTTTGTCGCCTTTTCTCATTTTTAATTTCGTTTTTATAAATCCGATTTTTTTTTATACCTACACTTTAAAAAATTGCAAATTTTTTCCGCCCCTTAAATTTGCCGCCATGGGCCGCGGCTCATGTGGCCGCCCCCTTAAAATGTTAATTATTGTGATAAACGACTTTTCTTTTTCGGACGAATTTTTTCTAGTTATGTAAATATTTTTTGATTTTATAGTACTTTTCTTTCCGACGATGCCATTTCCCTCGTCAAAATAGTTAAATTTTCCGAGAGTGATGGGAAGTTTAGTGTGCTCTCCATTTACGTTACGGAACTACTCCTTCTCTTAATACGTTCGGGAGATTTACGTTATTCTTGAAAAATTTACTTATCATTCATCTTACTGACATGAATGGAATAAAGAGCTATCATTAAAATCGTCAAATGGGATTTGGTATGATTTACATCGATTCTCAGTCAACACACTCTGAGAAAAAAACGTTGGTTACGTACTGGGACTGGGCTTTGCTTTAGCTCATATTAAAGAGTAGAGTTTTTCGGTCGAGGTTACCAAAGTTTCCAGTCACGGAAACGAAATTTCGACTAGCTGAACCATGGTGCGGGTTCTGTGATAGCGAACTGAACGTTGGTGTTCAATATGAACCGGAAACTCTTTCCCTCAATGCAAGACAGCACACGCAACCATATTACTGTTTTCGCACGACGGATGTTTATTGGCCTACCTCGGAAATTGAAGGCAGAATAACCGTGTGCTTTACCTCTATACCGTAGACCCCATTATAATGTGTTAGCTCTGCTAATGACGTTTGACTAAACGTGCGGGCCCGACAGTCTGTACGCGTCGATACACTTTTGTGTGCGAGAAAGCGTCACGCGATCGGAAGGAAGTGGCTGCATTCGTTCCATCACGCCGCACAACGAAAAGGCGTGAACACTTTGAGATATGCCGAGGTGTCCGTAAGATTTCATTTTCTTCAGGGCCCTCGTGAAGCTGCAGGTGTCAAGGGCGTGGCGTAAATGATCGATTATCGATATTTCCCCATTTGAAGCTATGGTAAAGAATCGATTATTAAGGTCGAACGCCGAGTTCATCGATCCTATTCCATAGGTTTAAATGGCAGACCAATCTTTAAATCGCGAAACACGCCACGCCACTGGTAGGTGTTGGTATACACCCTTACGTCAGAGGAGCAAAAATTTATGACTCGATATCGGTGCTTTCCTCTGTCGCGTTTTTATCTAATCTACGTAATTTAACGCAGCCGCAAAATTATTGCAAATAGAGGTCTCACCGGCTTCGAGAGCTTTCAGTTTGCAGGGAGATTAACTGGACCGCGTTCAGCAGAAAGGAACCAAGCCACATCAGCTATTGCCAAATTAACTGTGCAATTTAATATTTTACAAGAGAACGTTTGTGCGGATCCCTTTGAAAATTTTGAGGGATTTGCGTCGCACTATGCAGAAAACTCACTGAAATGTTCACAAAAATCCTCACAACCGTTTTCATGTAAAATATTAAATTGCCCGATAAAATTTGGCAATAGCTGATGTGGCTTGGTTCGTTTCTGCGTCCTGCGGTCCAAATACCGGGACGACTTTCATACCGGATGGCAACGCATGATAATGTGGCTCAAGTGAAGTGTGGAAACTCAAAACTTGGAAAGCGTCATCGTGTGTTACTAAGATTGTGCAATTATCTTCTTCTTTTAACGGGAGCCCAGTGGCTTACGAGAGAAAAATGTCGACTTGGAAATAGGATAAAAATTTAGAGGGAAATTCTCAATAAAAAATTAACAAGCGGAGGTGTTAACAATCTAATATGTACAGTAAGTAACATATACGATCTTAGCAACAACTTTTGGCACTTGAAAGGTTTTGTATTCCCACACTCTTCAGTTGTTAACATCAGGACTGAAATGAACGCTTTGATCCGGCAGGCGGATCCAAGCGCATCGAATAGACTGAGGAGCAAGTAGCCAAAGAAATGGCTCATTTTCTGTCAAATGCACGGAGAAATAAACTACGTGCGTAGGACTCGAAGTTGAGGTCATATGGATCTCTGAAGTTTTCTGATCACGCATCCGAAAACTTGAGGTCGAGCTGCCGAAGTTCGGGTCACACATCTGAAGTACTCCGGTACACACCGAAGTGCCTCGATGTCTGACCCGAACTTCGGCAGCTCGACCTCAAGTTTTCGGATGCGTGATCAGAAAACTTCAGAGATCCATATGACCTCAACCTCGGCTCCCATGCACGAAGTTTTTTTCTCTGTGTGGTGTTCATAAAAAAGAGAGCAAAAGCATTCCAGGATTGGTACTCTTGCTGAACACTCCTTTTCCATTTGCATTGTGAATGTGCGAACTTATCGTGGTACTATAACTAAAAATTAGATCATTGAGATTGCGACAATTGTAAGTCGCGATCACCACCACAAGAAATACTAACATCTTACGCCGGTATGCAACTATTTCTGTCGGGCAGGTATATTTTTAGTATAAACACAGAATTGAAAGCGCTCTGCCATTTTGGATTCACGCAGTGAAGCTCGCCGCGCTGCGGTGCCGCAGGTGAAGTTGAAGTGGCGAATCCCCGAATAGTCAAAACGCCTTCACTTGCGTGCGTATGCAACACGGACATCCATGGAGTCCGAATAGTTGCATCCAGGGGTTAAAATGAAAATTCTGTAGTGTTCATCGCATTTGATCGTAACCAACTCCTTTTTCTTAAGTCGTAACCTAATTTCAGCGTTACCTATAGTGCTGATGAAGTAAACTATTACCTATTTGTTTCACGACATAACAATAATGCTTTGATTGCTTGAATATATTAAACATTGTCGTCCTGACATGTTGACTAGGCCTTATCTAAGAATGACGAAAGTGACGAGGTCGTCTCATGGTCATTTCAGAATAAAGTCACGCGAGCATCTCAACATAATTTAATATTTTTCGCTGAAAAGTTAGACAAAAGTTCAGTCAGAAGCGTAAAAGCATAAGAAAAAAGCTAGGTATAATTTCGATTTCTGCAAAAACAGAAGACGCTTTGAAAAAGTTAGCAGCGAGAATAGTGGTCAAAAAGGAGAGTGCCAGTGCCTGCTTTTCGCAACGATGTACCTACCTGCGGATTTTTGGGAATAAATGTCGGGAATAGATCGCACTGCGCCGGAGAGTGCTACACAAGCAACTTGTGCGAATATGTATGAGAACAGGTGTTCAAAGCACAATCAGCGGATTCTAGCTCAGCTAAATTTTGAATATAAATTAGAGTGATCGGTCAGTTTGAATCTCCTCCTTCCCCTCAACTCCTCAGAAAGAAAGGAAAAAATGAGAGAATCTCGACGGAAGTGGTATTGGCTATGGCTTTTAAAAATAGCTCTCTATTCTATTTTAATATCCACTATACCGGTAAATCTAGACTATATCGGGTTTTTGGCAACTATGTCGATTGAAATTTAAAGATGAGATAATATTTTTCTTCAGTGTATGGGGTGGGTAAGAACACTTTAAATATGCGAATTCATCGGGTACCGTTTTTCATGGGGAATATGAATAAAAAGATATTATTATACATGATTTAATGTATAGGCTCTGTCTTGTCGAGTGGTTCATTTCAAATAAATTTTTTTAATGTTGTGAATTATTGTTACTGAGAATAGAGCACACCAAAACTTAATAGAAAGTTTCGTATTTTTCCTCGGGAATTGTTCCAGGATTGGAGTCAATATTGACACAATAAAGCACGTGTAGATAAGACTTCTCATGGGCACCGGTAGACGAAAGAGTAAGGAGATTCGCATTTTGGTGTGATCCCTCAATTGTGTAACATTGCACCCTCATCAAAGCTCATTCTGAAATTAACACTCCATAATCCTACGTCTAAAGCTGTCACACTAATGGAAAAAAGTTTATGATGCCAGAGCACAGTTTTAGACCGCACCAACATCAACATATAATAAGATCGATTTTTCAACTTAAAACTGAATCCTATAAATATACAAGAAACAAGAATCGCAGGTAAGTAGGCTAAAAGACAATTGGACTACATTTTGCAATTTGGAACAAAAAATTCTAGCCCGGTTTAAAAACAACGTAAGTGCCATTCGTTTCCCTATGCACATAAAAGTTTTTCCAGAAGAGCCAGAATTTATAGTTCCAAATTACTAAATGCAGTCCAATTAGAAAACCAAAACGTCTCGGCTGGAAAAGCCAATATCAGTTACATAGCAATGAGAATAAATTTAAAATCTCTAAAAGAAAAAGAGAAAGATTGCCTCTAAAAACTGCCCGGAAAATGCCTTTCACTGGATCCACATCAAAGATTCTCCCTTTCCACCTCCATAGGGTTTACCAGAAAATGCTTTCTCGAATTTTTAGGAGCTTTTTACTATTTTATTCCAGTCAGTTTCAAACGTGTCATTACGCACATTTACTTTTAAATGCTGTATAGTTTGCATTATTATTCAGCGTTTAACATCACAAAGAATATTTTTAAAAATTGACAATATCTCAATGCAAAAATTGTTCCATGACTTTTTCGTTCTTGAAGTAACTTTTGCGTAGGCACATTGTTTCATGACTTTTTTGTTCTTGAAGTGACTTTTGCGTACATTTTACGACAAAAAAAGAAGAAAGCAAGAAAAAATGCCCAATTTGTATATTTTAACGGGCCTCTTACATTCGCCAAGTCTGCGATTGTCATCCTTTATAGAGCAAGTTTACATGAAATTCTGTACAAAAATAGAAGACAGATTTCCATTTGACCAACGATACCTTATCAAATTGTGTATACTTTGATCCTTACCGAAATTCGGTATCCAGCCTGTCCTTCAATCCATGGGTAAAAAAGGTTGAGAAAATTTTGCGCCGTAACTTTCACAGATTCCACCGCGAGGAGCCTTTCATCCTTTTCGGTGGCCGAAAAGGTTACTCGACACGTCACATGTTACACCACATTACACACTCGACTCGAAAAACGGAACCTGCAGCAATTCGCGTGTGAACGCGTGCGGGAAAACAGGCAAAAATCGACTGGTGCAGACCGCAACTATGCGATTATTTTTCAGTCCGTTTTGGTTTTATTTCTCTCCGTTTTTTCGTTCCAGAAGCGAGAGCTGCGGGACGTTCGTTCGGGACGAAATTCGGCTGGAGTTTGAACGGAGCGTGCAGATGGAGCGTGCGGTATACAAAGAGGGTGCGGGTGGGGCTGTGGGCGCGACGCATGGCCCGCCAAAAGCGCGTGTAAGTGCCGCAGCCCCCCCCCCCCCCTCCCCCGTGGCCTAATCCCTAGTGCCTCCCTCCCTCCGTCCCTTCTTCAAGCAGGCTGCTGAAGGGAGTGGAGGGTCAGCTGTGGAGGATATTGAATGGGCGAGATGTTTTGGGCCATGGTGACAGTACTGCCGGGCTAGGGAAAAACGCCGTATGACCCTTCAGGCGTTGCCAAATTTCGTCTGATAAGATACGAATTTTCAAGGAAACTTGTGGGGATTCTTCCAATCTTTCAGATAATGTTGCTTGCAATTTCATCTAAAGTTCCTGAAAATTTCAAGGAAAAGTATTCATAACTTTCCTCAAAAATAAACGTTTTATCGAAGGAAATTTGGCAACTCTGGAATGTGCATACAGCGATCTTCCTTAGCACGGCAGAGTAGCTGTTACGAGCATTTACGTCCTGCAAGTACGCGGAAGGAGAAATTTTTTCCAAAATAAACAGAGAAAAAAATCGATTTATCAGTTTCGTCCACACGTAATCAGGAAAGAAATGTTTTGACTGCATTTTGCGATTCGGAATTAATATTTCTGGCTCAGTTCAGAAACGATGTATGTACCATTAGTTTTTCCATACACATGGGAGTTTTTACGGACGAACTACAAATTGTAGTTCCTCTTTGCAAACTGCAGTCTTTTTTTAAACACAGTACATCGATGATCAATCTCCTATATAATTCATTGTATTCTTGCTATTTGCATTTATTTTATATTTACTTTTTACAATGATCAGCCTTGATTAAAATGCATCGATCTTTTAACATAAACCTCATGTAATATAAATATTTTTTAAGCATCTAGTCTAATCATTGTAGAAAGTCAATCTCCTATTAATATCATTAAAAAAAATGACAAATGTTGCCAGATGTCTGGTCATCCTTGATGCCCTACGGTATCTCTGTTAAAAATTGAGTAGACTCATGAGAGAATTTATCTTACTTCCGGTAAAATCTGGCGTGCCTTTTTTAAGTTTTTTTAGCGGTAATAACGTAAAATTTAAAATTAAAAATCGTTGAAATAATCCTGATGCCGTATATCTTCCAATCATTGAAGCATTATTGCCTCTATCTCCAAAGCAATGCAGGAAAGCGTTATTATTTTTAGATAATGTACCTATCCATCCTCGATTTTTGAGATCGAAATAGAAAATAATATGTGAACCATCAAAATCGTTAGCCCGGACTTTAATGTAATCTTTTGCGAGGCAAAATATGTAAAAATATATGAAAAAAAAAAAAAAACACACACGCACACACAAGACACGCAAATCCTCGCACGGACTACACAAAAAACGTTTTTTGGCCTACATGCAAATTGAAGGCAAAGTATTGGGAATGTGCTTAAGTCTTCAAAGCGCAGACGGCCTCAAAAAGACGGGTTTTTTTAAGTTAAATTGGAAAATCGGAAGTAGAATTTTCGAAGGAAATCTTCAAAACTCGAGGAATGGTTCTAGCTGAGGGTAATCTTGTGTTAATTTTACCATCGCATTTATGGAACTAACACTTAATAGTAAAAATTACCACTATCATTGGTCACAACCACTACGAATTAAGAGTTACACAAATAAAAGACCACTTATTTCAGGGCCGGATTTAGGGGGTGGCCACATGGGCCGCGGCCCATGGCGGCAAATTTAGGGGGCGGCAAGTTTTGCAATTTTTTTAAATGTAGCTATAAAGAAAATTCGGAATCAGAGAAAAAAATTACAAACGAGAAAAGGTGACAAAATCTCTCATTTACTGGGAGTGTATTTCTAATTTTTCGTCTTTCTGTGGTACAATAGACAGGACCTTTAATTAGTCGAGTTAAGACTAAGAGAGAAACCGGACACGGAATTTGGTCTGGAACGGCGCGGCGGCAGAGAGCAATGATGACGAGAACTTGAGATGCAACGGAGAAACCCTCGGCGGCGCGCGGCGCGGCGGTTGGTATGTAACACATATATTAGCGCCTACAGGACTGCATGAATACTTCCCGCATTGCGTTAAAGACAGTGCGATCGCTGCAGTCAGCAGCGGGCGGCGTGAAACGCATAGCGCCTACAAGACTGCATGAATACTTCATGCATTGCGTCAAACACAGAGCGGTCAGCGCGGCGAAGCGGCGGAAGTTAAAATTATTAAAACCACATTAATGTTCTATCATTATTTTTTCGTTCATTTCATATAAATGGAAGGCATTTTCCACAGGGAGATAGGTTTACGGAACTTTACTATCGCGCCAAGTTCCGTGAACTTTTGCTAGTATAGTGTTGACAGGGCTCTCGCAAAAAATGTGTCCAACACGAGTAAACGCGTCTTATGAACCCCTCCCCCTCCGGCACGTTCACTTGATGGTTTTTATTGATGTTTCAAAACGAATGAGAAGGGGGCGGCAAAATACAGGCGGCCCATGGGCGGCAAGTAAGTAGATCCGGCCCTGACTTATTTTGTTAATTCAAACCGCATTTTCCTCCTTGTTCAAAGGGCGGAAATTCTGATTCTTCGACTGTTTGATGGTCGTCATAAATCATAATCAAAATGAGAAATTAAGATGTATTGGACGTACTTCTGCCAGACGGAACTGTGTGCATTATGACGTGAGCCCTGTTATGCATATATTCTTATGGGTCTCAGGGCTCATGTCTTATTGCACATAGTTCCATTTGGTAGAAACACGTCCAATTAATACGTGGTTGCCGAGCGGTAACATTTTGCACTGGATGCAATCTAGTGGAATATGCCGTGGCAGCGGGTTCGTCTACCCGGATCTTCGGAGCAAGGTGAACTGAGGTTGCGTAAACCACCGTATGAGGATCCATATATTTCATGTAAATTTCGTTGACATTTGCAAAAGTCAGTCGACGGCTACGACGTTTCCCTTTGGATCGACAAAGATCTGTGGGCTGATTCTTGAAATTGATAGACTGAGCGATGGACAAAGAAGACATAGGGAGTATGGAGCGACCTTATTGGTTGAAATGATTGGTTCCTACAGACTACGGAAGAAAATGATGAGCTAACCATAGGGTCTTTGTAGGGTTGCTATTAGTTAGTCTATTACCTACCTCCTTTGTCCATTGTCACCACCCGCTTCCACCGATAGGATCCCTGCATATCTCTTTTCTCTTCTTTATCTATAGCTCTGTCTATCTATTTCAACAATCAGCCCGCTAAAACGGTGCGGACCCCTACAAGTTGGAGGTTTTGAAGGGTTCAACCGCATGATTTTACGCAGGGGGAGGGGAAATCTTAGAGAGGTTCGGATTTTGTTTCGGTATGGCTGAAGGAGTATTAATAGACTCTTTCAGTGCCGCTGATATCTTCATGAATGACAATCTGCATGCTGGTTTTTCAAATTTATAGACAAAGCTATCTATATTAATCGTGTTGGTTAAATCAGGTGTTTGTTATAGACTAAGTAGGAAAATGGTGGACTAACAATACGGTCTCTCGTGAGTTGCCTTTAGTTAGTCTATTACTTATCTCGAATGTCCATATTGCAACCACTCGCTTCCACCAATAGGATCGCTCCATATTCACTTTGTCTATCTTGTCTATCGGATTGTCCATACATTTTAATAATGAGCCTGCAGATTGACGTGTTGGTAACAGTCAATGGCAATTCTGTGAAGTTGGCAATGCTGAAACTCGTTGCTCATTGCAGCACTACTCGATAGTATTTATTTCTTACTCCATACCCTAATAAGGCGATTAGAACAAAAATCGAAATACATTCAAGCAGGCTGCTTCACAAAAATCGACTATTTATAATGGATTCAATACAGTGTTGCCAACGTGGAAGGATCGTCATTGCTTTGGTTCCTTTTGGTGGTAACTTATCTCTATTACTCTTTTTTGGCCCCATGTGTATTTTATAAACATGCATGTAGCGGCGAAACCGCAAAACCATTCATCTCGGTTTTGCAAAATTCTCGCAAAATTTTGCTCTGTCGAGCGACATTCTATCCTCAAGAACACCTTATGAAAATTTTGGATGAACAGTATGTGTTCTCATATTCTCTTGAAACATTACGGGCAAATGGGAATGAGTCAGTGGTAAGGAATTTTTACAGTATTGTAATGTAGTTATCCTCACGTACAATTTCGAAAAAAAAATCATTGAAAAGTTTAAACCATCGTTTCGAGGGGAAGAAAAAGCTGATCCTAAGCTCGACCAATCAAAATCCAACTGTTGAGTTGATATATCAATAGCATTGCGATGCTTAAATATGAGTTCAGCCAATCAGCGAACGCTGTTTCCCCCGCTTGGCCACGCCATCAGCGTCAAAAATATCTTCATGCAAACGGGTCCCATTTTTGTAATTTTTAAAACAGGGTTTCTTTGAAATTTGCGGTTAAAAAAATCTGAAAAATTTCTAGGAGCTCACTCCACTCCGTACTTTTAGAAAATGGTTTAAATAAAAATGAGTGCCATTGACCCATCATGAAATCCTGCAATCCTGGTGCTACTGTTTTCATAATTCTCATCGATGCATGTTATCCATTGAAGTTCCATTAATTTTTTGCCCCGTCGGTTCTTAATCATAATAAATATGACTTCTAATTGGACAACATTTTGCGATAAGGAGCTATTGTTTCTAGCTCATTTTAGCCAGGTGCCATTAGTTTCCCTATGTTAGGTGTTTTTATGTGCCAGAAATTGTAGTTCCTTATTTCAAAATGTGGTCCAATTGGCTCTGTATTAATTGAACTACAATTTGCAGCCGGGAACTACAATTTCCGGCATATCCGTAAAAACACTTATGTGCATAGGGAAATTAAAGCTACGAACGCTGTTTGTAAACTGAGCCAACAATTGTAGTTCAAAGGGCTGATTCTACCAGGAAGAGGTTTAACTTTTGTCTGGGTACAACTGGGTTAGTGCAGACGATTCCATACCTACACTTAAATGTAGCTGTTTACGAGAAAAGGAACCTTAGTGTGTAGAGGCAAGTTTTCAGAGGGCCGATTATTGAAATTGATAGGCAAAGCTGTAAACAAAGAAGACAAAAGGGATATGGAGGGATCCTATTGGTGGAAGCGGGTAGTTGCAATGGACAAAGGAGGTAAGTAATAGACTAACCGGCGACCCAAGTAAAACCCGACATAGCTCCATACTCCTTATGTATCCTTTGTCTATAGCTTTGTCTATCAATTTCAATGATCAACCCGCTGGTAAGTGATTTATGCCAAATCGAGTCGAAAAATCGCAATTATTTGAGTCTCCGACAAAAGACACTCTCCTCGAAAGAATAAGATTCTAGCTGCATAATTCATTCTTTTGGAAATAGAGGACTCAAATTTGCATTTTAATCCGACGCCTTGCGCCCCACCCGAAGCTGGCTGATTAAAACTTAAGATAGTTTTTCTTCAAAGCGACGTTTTTGAACTGTAACTTCAACCCGTCATAACTACGGTCCGATTTTCCACTCTTTGGCGTCTGTATATAGGGTGAAAAATTATTTTCTGATACGCAGCCGGCACAAGTTTCAAATTTTCTAGTTTTTTGGGACAAAACTCATTTTCCCTTTGGGTTACAAATCCTAAACATATCATGAAATTTTCCCTCGATGAAATTGATGAAGTATCGTATCCAGTTGCGCAGATTTCAACCTGCTAACTTACGAAGATAGAAAATATTTGTATGGTGAAAATAAAAATCTTGCTTTCGCAGCGTTGCAAATATGCTATCACGTCTCACTTTCCTAAAGAAGGCCTGATGCCCTGATAATTCTACTCAGAGAAGACTATGATTATAATCATCAAATTAGTAGTGTTCCATGTGAATTCTTAATTTAGATAGTAAACATGAAACCAGTAAGAGTGGTGTTTTCACCTAAGTGACAATTATATCTTCTGGTAATTTTACCATCAAATTAGTAATAATTTTACCACAACTATTCGTCATTTTATCCCTATGTTGGTCATTTTACCACTTCGTGAATAAAAATGTACCTGAATTGTAAAATATACCATTAATGGTGGTAAAACATGGTGGCTTTGTGGTTATGACTATTATATACACATTAAGAGTTCAAATCGAACACCGGTAATTTAGAAATTTTAACCATAGTTCTTTCTCAGTACCGTTTTTTACTAAAGTCGTTCGATTTCTCTTCGTTCTTTCAGCAATGTTCTCTGAAAATCTCGCGAAAAAAGTCGAGGAGCCTCTCCTGCAAAATATGAAAACTAAGCGGAAATTTTCAAACACCACAACCAAAATCCATCTATATCCACTCTCCAAAAACCTTGGCTCCTGGAGCCTAAATCCTCGCTCCCGGCTGCTGCAACTCAACAAAAATGACAAAAATCCGACAAATTATTACGACATTCGAGCTGTCTGCAGTTTTAGAAAATTCCGCCAGCTTGGGGAAAAAATCTCGACTCCAGTTGAGGAGTTTTCGGGGCCGCGGATATTCCCGCCGGAAAAATATTTTACCGTCCTGGTAACGGGGTTTCATCATCGTTTCGCTCCACGAGACAGCGTAAATGATCAATCTTAGATAATAATCTATTTGAATAATCTATTTTTAAGGTATTCGTTGCGAACACCCTGTTTTTAGATCCTTTTCTATAGTTTAAATGACAGATCGATCGATATCGCAAAGCACGCCACGCCATGACCATGAGTGAGGGATCGGAAAATACCAGGACTGATTCCACTCATTACGCGGATGTAACGTGAAAATTCAATGCTGTGCCGAGCTAATTTTACGGAGAAAATGATGAGATGAGAAATTGGAGGTCAGCGCATCCATCAGCTGCGTGTTTGATTATTGTGCACGGCTTAACGATGATCACGCGACACATGTGAAGTTTGAAGTTCCCTTCTTCCTGCCAGAGGATCCACGAAACTGGCGTGGCGTGAATGATCGATTATCGATATTTTTCCATTTGAAGCTACGGTAAATAACCGATTTCAGGTGTTTGTTGCGAACACCCTGATTATCGATTCTTCTCCATAAGTTTAAATGACAAACCATTCGATACATCGATGGCCAAAGTACAAAATCACGTATCTCCATCGCAGTGTTTCAAAATTTCCGCTCCTATTTGATGTTTTCGAGAAGAAACAAGCTAGCTTAGTAGCCTGAAATTCATACAGAATATTCTGCTACCAAGAATAAGATAACTCGAGGAAGTTTTCAAGAAATCATACGTTGAGTAGTTTTCCGAAGAAGAAATAAAGTACAAAGGAGGTCTATAACGTTGCAAACGGAGATGCTTGGTCTCGCGGAGAAGGGCCGGAACGTCCAAATTTTCAAAATCGAGTCTTTCTAAAAAAAATTACTGATGCAATTCAAATAAACAGACTGACTCAGTCAAAACAGCAAAATTGCCTTCATTGCGATGCCACTTGTCAAATGTCACTCATTTTACGTTTGTCGAAACTAATTATTATAACTTTGTTCATGGTTTTACATTTTACATTTTTTAAATGTTTTTTTTTTCATTGCTTTGTGTTATAAAATCAATTTCCTCGAGCAAGAAAATTCGATAACATGTTTTATTTAGGACAAAAAAACTAGAATTAGAATTAAGTAAGATTAAAAGAGACCATCTCCAATTTTTTTGCGCTTGATTTTTTAAAAATCTAATGATCTTTGAGGCTCAAAGCGTTGAGTGCTGATTATTCTCAGGTAGTGCTCGGAAAATGTTAGGCTCTATTCAAAGGGAAAATTCCATAAAAAACCAGCAAGATGACAGTTTTTAGCGTATTTTCAAAGGTCGGAGAAATTGGAGATGATTCGATTTTGATCCTGTGAGCCTCAAATAAAATATATCTGATGAAGACATACCAAAATCTGCATTATCAATCCCCGGAACGGCACTTTATTTAATCCAGGCCCAAACCGCGTAACGTGTAACACTGCGACTAACTTCAGTAACTAACCAACTGCCAATAACTTCATGTAACCATTTTTCG
The DNA here is from genome assembly GCF_918797505.1 of Bemisia tabaci. Classification (NCBI taxonomy): domain Eukaryota; kingdom Metazoa; phylum Arthropoda; class Insecta; order Hemiptera; family Aleyrodidae; genus Bemisia; species Bemisia tabaci. The sequence goes on from NC_092797.1 coordinate 54,071,035, forward strand.
AGGAGGCAGGAAGCATGCAGCCTCAAAACTATGCTGATATGAAGAGGACGAAAACCTGTTTCATGAATTGTTACCAAAACACTCGCACATCAGTAATCATAAGGTATACGAGTAATCTCCGATTTGCCAGTCGATCTTGATGTATTCTTGTAGAGGCATGCTAAAGTTGTGATACCGATACATATTTATTTTCGGTGTCTAATATATGTGTACCAAAGGATGGTAATTTATGATAATGGGGGGCGCACGTCTACGCTGCTGTGGTCGCTTATGGCAGCACAGTGATGTCTGATCGTTACGTGATTGATAATCGAGGATTTTGCAGGATTCGGGGACATATTTTTGCAAAATTAACGCCGTTGCTCAGGGAAAATTGCCTACTGACCTTTGCAAAATCAGTATGAGAGACGGCCCAGACGATCGTCATAATGTTGGACGCGTCATCTTCCTGCTCTCAGAGGTTGTCATATTCTCCCAGAAATTCATGAATTTCACAAAAGCTGAGGAGCCGTTCAAATATTACGTAAGGCGTTTTGCCAACATTTTGATCTCCTTTCCCTTGAAAGGCAACTGTAAAACAACCTTCCGCCCCCCCCCCCTTTGGATTACGTAAGACTGACCTGGCCATCCCCTCCCCAATTTTCATATAATCACGGAGACAGTTTGAGAAGAGAATGGGAAAAAGTATTTATATTGCATTTTTCAATGAAAGGCTTTCGTGAGATTCAGCGAACCTCCCCCAAACCTTCTTCTCGTATACCCCGTAAGACAAGCTCAGACCCCCTGTCCCCCTCAGGTATAGTTCGTACGTAATAATTGAACGGCCCTTGAGTAACTATCGATTCATAAGAGAAAAAGACCTACACTCAGAAGAATACTGCATGGGATAAGGAAAATTGAACAGTCTTGATCAAAATCGGCCCAGCTGGATTCCACGCTGCTTACCTCTTCTTCTTCCTTTTTTCTTACAACTTTTCGCCGTTTTTTTATTAAAAATTTTCCAAAAAGCACTTACTCCCGGAAGTTCGAGATAAAACATCTACAGTCTTTTTAAAAGTGTTGCATTTGATCGGTGAAAACTCCTTCAGGCTGGATAAACAAAATATGTTCTTCGACTTTTTTCTGCAATGTATACCCATTTCTTTTTGTAATAAAATAAGTACATCAGTAGCCTTGACACCTTTCATTCATACTTATTTCTAATCCATCTGCTACATTTTATGAAGCTTTTCTATCCCATCCTGGCTGAATATCGAATGGGATCGAAAAGTTCCCACAATGGAGAATATGGGTTGGAAGTGATTATAAATGAAAGGTAACCTAGTACTAATATACTCATAAGATACCACTGGTAAGGTATGATTCTAAGGTTTACTTACAAGGTTAGGTTAATTTATTTTCTTCTTTCAATTTTTATTTAATTAAATTTTTAAATAGTTGAATTTTAATTAATTTTTAATGATTGGTCGTACATTCATTTCATTACTCATAAAGATAATTCTCTCAATATGTTATTCTCAATATCATATTTTTTTGGGGGGACAAGTAGAGTTCTTACTTTTTTCAAAGTATTGCGAAAAGGATCTCACTCTGAATGTTAATGTAAGGTTGCTGGTTTTTTCTTTGTGATCCGCGGATAGGTACGTGCGACAGCTTACATAAAAAGATTGCGCCATAACAGAAAATAATTGCATCGAAAACAACAAAAAACGCGTGATAAGTTAAAAACAACGTGAATGTTACTAGTCACAATGAGATGTTCTTGATTCACCTTCAACCAGTGAGATCGAGTCATAGGAAGCCAGTTATCTTTCACACCGAAAGTGGCTATTAGCCGATGAAAGGGCAAGAAAAGCATCAAAATTGACCTTTGCTGCTTTCGTGGATCTTTTCTCACGACATAACTGTTGAGCTCAGTTTGAACAGGCTCTTTTGCACAGTCTGTTGAAATCTTTTGAGGCTGGGATTACCTATGTAGATTCCAAAATCTCAATTTTTTTTGTAATCTAAGGTTGGAATAAAAGCATATGTGCCGCATTACAGCTGGTCTTCATAAAGAATCTATTTTGTTAATCCTAAAATAACGCTGAAAGCATTCGAACGTAAAATATTGCATTCGATTTTTCAAATCTGACGGTTTTCACGTCCGCATACTTTCAGCTATAATTCAGGTTTCATAAAAGATATTTTTTAGTATGAGCAGTGCTGAAATGTGCCTCTAAGCGCAGTGGATCTGTTTTTGAATGAAAATGTAAAAATAAGCCAGTTTTCAAAAAAAAAACCGTGTGCCATATTTAGATGCTTTCTCGGGGTTGCCACATAAAACATGCAATTCCCTGACATTTCCCTGATTTCTCTGACACATTTTGGCAAAATTCCCTGACAATGGAGGATATGCCAGATGCAAAAAAAGACAAGACTTGAAGTATAATTTTTAGGTACAATTTTTTGTTCGAAACGTCAAACTCATTCTATAACTGAAATAAAAGTGACTTGACAATTTTCCCTGACATTTTTGTGATTTTCCCTCCCTGACTTTTTGCAATTCCCTGTCATGCCCCGGTTTCCCCTGACTGTGGCAACCTTGTTTCTTATTCCAACTGGAGCCTCAGTTAAAGCCCAAAACTGATTAACCAATCGGAGACCGGCCCAAACGTGGCATAATACTCTCGCTAGGATGGAACTATATGTCGTCCAACACCGCGTTGGACGACATATACGTTTGCACCGCGCAAAGGTAAAAGGCCTCGTCGAAGCCGCCGCGCTATCAAATGACGTGGACGGGTGAAGATTTGAAGTGCGTCACTCTGATGACTCCCTTTGCGATGACGAACATCTAAATCCTACGGGAGCAACAAGCGTGGCATTTGACCTCGCCAATTTCTGCTGAATTCCGGTGAAAACTCTTATGCAATAACGGGCGGGTGGGGGGGGGGAGGAAGGGGAGCATAAAGATGATAAAATCGCTCTGATTAAATATTCGAAATTATTCCGATCCACAATTCCACAAGTGGACCGTGCTAAGCAGAAAGGATCCAAGCCACATCAGTTATTGTCAAATTTAATTGGGAAATTTAATATTTTACAAGAAAACGTTTGTGCGGATTCCTTGGAAAATGTTTGGGCATTTGCATCGTAAGATGCAGAAAATTAACTGAAATTTGCATAAAAATCCGCACAACCGTTTTCATGTAAAAAATGTATATGCCCAATTAAATTTGGCAAAAGCTGACGTGGCTCGGTTCCTTTCTGCTGAAAGCGGTCCAAGTGGACAGCGTTTAACGAGAGAGAAAACTCAATGGCTTATTTTGCGCAAAGCTACAGAGGATCAAAAAAAATGTGGGAGTGGATAATTCATTCTATACCATGCAATATTCACGGCTGTGGTCGGAGTCACTCTGTGAACATATTCTTTCCTTAACCTAACATCGAATCGAACAAAGAAAATTGTATTGCATTTAGCTTAAGAATAAACCAAAATATCTCGTTTGAAGATTTTCAGAGGATTCTATAGATTGAACCGCGATAGGTAAGCAGAAAGAAAGAGAGCTACATCAGTTATCGTCAAATTTAATTGGGAAATTCAATTTTTTACATGAAAACGGTTGTGAGAATTTCAGGGAAATTTTCTGCATAGTGAGAGGCAAATTCCTTAACATTTTCAAAAGAACCCGCATAAACGTTCTCTTGTGAAAAATTAAACTGCCCAATTAAATTTCGCAATAGCTGATGTGGCTTGGTTCCTTTCTGCTAAACGCGGTCCAATTATTATCGTTAATATTAAAAAACTAGGGGCCTGTGGCCGCTACGCGGCCGCTAACCACTGGGAAAAACTACACGCAAAAAAATAGTATATTAACCATGTTCAAGTTTTTTATGAGATGAATGGATTAAAAAACCAACGAGTGCACGCGAACGAAAGGGTATTTATGTCTGATTGCATCGATATGCATAACTTTTATGTTTTTTTTTTATAATCATCATTGTTTTTTAAAAAGCTACGGACAGTTCTTCTGAAAAAATTTCATGAATTCTCCTAAATGATCTCAAATGTAAGCATCGAAAATTTCGACGCTTTATTTTCGTTCATTCTATTTTCTGTTTATGTTACAAAAGAAATTAAATATAATCAGAGTTTCTGAATCATTACAATGAGGACACATATTTTCCCTTTACTTACGGTACACGGAAAAAATGGATTGCTGATTTAACAATTAAATTGTTAAAAGATAAGTCCGACATGTTTCAAATGTACATTTTACAAAAGTGGAGAGCACATTTAACCACGGGGGTGGTTTACTGTAAAGTCTACATGGAAACATGATGGATACTTGATTAACTACAAAATTGTTATAAATCAGCAATTTTATTTTTTCCGTGTAAAAACCGGAGCAGAGAGTATAAAATGATGACATGTAATCCTTGTTTAACGGTGGCGCGTCGCGCGAGCCAGGGAAGGAAACGCGATGGAGTAATCTCTGCAGTGCGACGCGCCTTCCGTACGGCTAGCGGCAAAATGCCTACACCCATGGTCGAATAATTATCTCATTACGCCTGCCGCGAATGAAATCAATTATCGACGTATGCACGCCGAAAAAAGTGTTCTTATCTCCGATTGCAACGTTGCACATCTCAACTTATGTTTTATTCTTAGTCAATTTTTTTTAAAAAAAGCTACATACAGTTTTTTTTTAGAAATTTCCGGAAAAAAATGTCGACGCGATATTTTCGTTCGTTCTGTTTTCTTTTTATTAAACCAAATGAATCTTACGCGCATCAAGTTTCAGAATGGCTGGCTCACTTGAACATCGTCCGAGCTTCTGAAACGTTGCAATTAATATATGTATATAGTGGAAAACAAAGAGAATGTAAAAGCAGCCCTAAACGGAGACGACAATCAAAAACACAAGAAAATGCGGAAACAAGGCTAAAACACAAAATACTAAGGCAGGACCAATAAATATGTATATATTTACCCTCTAATTTTGGTAAATGCCGGGAAGATACCGTCAAAAGAAATGGCACTTGGTCCTATAGTTTTGCGGCGATATTAGCGTCGCGCAATCCAGGGAAGCGCGGTCGAGTGTCGAGCCATCTTCACAGTGTGATGCTCCTTCAATCCAGCTAGCGGCAATATGCTTATACCTGAGGTCGTTTAGCTATTTCAAATTCGCCTCGCAATGCGTTTGGAGCGATGCGAGAGGTATTCATGCAGTCTTGTAGGCGCTAACGTGCGTTCACGCCGACCGCACAGTTTGGCGCGATGTGTGAAGTATTCACACGGTCTCGCAGGCGCTGCTAAGAGTGTGACAACGGCCGCACAGTGTTCAGCGCGGTTATTTGAACTTGCGTTAGGATAATCGCGGCATCGAATAATGGGGCTTAAGAGGCCCATGATGTGTTTCGACACCGAATGACCCTTACAACGTTGCCTCGTTTCTCCCGATAAATTTTTTTTCCGAGAAAAGTCAGGAGAGTTCTCTTTGTTCACTTTTTTAGATTGAATGGACCATTAAACAAGGCACGAATTTAAGCTTTCATATACGTGTGTCTCAACCAAAATTATTCATGTAGAACACGATTCTTGCATTAAAAATTACTGGGATCAACTTCTAGGTATGATATTTACGTTTTTATTGCACACTGGTTACGGGAATACTTTGAATTGTCCGGTGAAAAAAAAACAAGACTCTAGGCGAGTCAAAGGGCGCACTACAACGGCTTCAGCAGACTACACATTCGAGCATTGCTCCTTTCCCACACTGTGTTGTTCAAAATGTGTACACCTTGCTATACCCGAGCGTCAAGATTGAGGTTACCATATTTTCATGCTGCTGAGACTGTTATCGTGACGTTTAGCGTACAATGTAACCCAAGTAAATTATTCTTTCTTCTATGAGCGGAAAGGTTGAATTTATTCATAAATAAACGTTATTTTCACGGTTAGGAGTTAACCCTTTATTGCATAGCGTTGCATGAAAGCAACAAATGGTTTTCAGCTTTATTTCTGTGCTGGAGTATTAAATTGAATCGAAGCAAGAAATGAGTTTTGAGGAACATTTTAAGTCTGATCTCTTTACTTTAAAAAAACCCATAAAAATCGATTCTAACCGACTCTAATGTCGAAAAAATACTGTATAATGTGGATTTTCCCTCCAAAATCAACGAGTAGCTCATGCAACAAAGGGTTAATCTAGGGTTAGCATTTCACACAAAGATGTGCGCGCGCGCGCAAATCGCAATATAAAACACATGAGCTCCAAAAAATACTATAAAATTATGCTGCTCAAATTTTCCAGGGTGGCTCCAGAAATGATAAGCATGTTGACTTCGATGTGGCTCCACGACGCAAGGGGAATCACTCAACCCCGCATTACAGTTTATGACGCTTAAGGCTGCCAGATTGTGCATAATATAACGTGGAAATTTTACATTGGATAATATCATACAGGGAGAAAAACCGATATTCTGCGGCATCCTCGCATGAGCATCCTCCGTTACGTAACGTTTGGTGGAAAATAACCACTGTACGCTTTCACAACGAACGATCGCCCGAGAGGTCAAACCTTAGCATTTGAAGAAAAGTATTTTAACCCGAAGCAATACTATAAATAATCGAATCGGATCAGTTCCCGATCACCTGCGCATTGCTCGCGTAGGTCAGACATTTTTTCTTTGCCTCGTCTTTTTTTCTTCCTGGTCGAAGGGATGATATAATAAACGATAAACGCGACACAAGATTACGTCGAGGGGGTTTCTGCACGTAGAAGGAATGTCCGGCTGTGAGTGCATAATTTCTGCACTCTTCACGAATGAAGCCGGTGGCGATGCGAGCTTTGCGATCCATCGATTGATCTGCCATTTCGACCTATAGGAAAAAATCGATATATAGGGTTTTCGCAACGAACACCGGCTTAATAATCGATTCTTTACCATAACTTCAAATAGGGACAAATCGGTAATCGACCATTCACGCCTCGCCACTGGATGCAACTAGTGTGGGAGAGGGCAAGAAGAACAGAATTCTAGCTGGAGCGCAATTCAGCTGTGCATTCACGACTGCAAAAATGTCGAAGGAAATCGACAGGCCTAGCATGCATGGAGGCTATTTCCATTTTAATCTTCCGTCACATTCTTACAACATGATACATTATTTAATGATACAACTATTTGAACTCTCCGGAATGCGTAAGGTATCACGCCGCATTTGAAGGCGTTTTCAAAAACAGCCAAGTTCCGATACCCGGATTATCGTTTTGCATAGTTCATATTATTTTGTTATATTCCGTACCACCTGTTTATTTTTAATCCTCGTATAAAAACCACCCATTTGCTAAATACAACTTCATTAAGGGAGGACTGGGGGGCTGTAAAAAACACTCCACCAAAAAGAATCTGTTGAACTCCCCTAGCTTAAGTGGAAAGTTCATGGGATTTTCCTAGTTCCAGAGAGGGTTTCGGGGGGTCTCCACGTAAAATTTTGAAAAGTCAAGTCCCTTCTGAAGCAATTTGGAGCTGTTTTCGACAAAAGATTGATCCCTCACATTTCTTGAAAAACCAAGGAGATTCGTTGATGACGGGCCCCTATTAGTTCCGCCCTTGACTTTCTTTACTTTGCGATTCGAAATTGGTATATATTGGGATAACAGGAATCATAATTTGAACTACGGATCATGTGGCAGACGGCATCCTCAACTATTAAAGCCATCAGGCGAGTCCCTCTGATTGGCTGATGTTCTTTTTTAAATTTTTTTTTAAAAAAAATTTTATTGTATTTCCGAGTGAAAATGACTCAGTTTTGGGTCAAAACGTCTCGGTTTTTATTAAGAGTGTAATTGGACTGCATTTTGCAATTTGGAACTATAAATTCTGGCTTATCTTAAAAAACACTTATGTGCGTAGGGAAACTAATGGCACATGCGTCGTTTTTAAACCGGGCCGGAATCTATAGTTCCAAATTGCAAAATGCAGTCCAATTTAGCCTTGTATCTCGTTTTTCTCCCTTTGTTTTTCCACTGTTATCATTGTCTCGGGCTGCTCTTAAAAATGTGTAGCTTGCATATAGACGATATCTTCAACAACACGTTTATGCATGCAGCTAATTCAAAACCGTCAAAAATTGAGGTACGCACTTCTGCACTTTCACCATTGATATTGCATATGATCCCATCGATTTGTTACTTTAAGTAGCGGTATACTTTGAATTCGATCTTAACTACGGCTTGCTGTGATTCTCCTCGGAATTTCTAGAATCGCTCACAGAATAATTAGAGAATAGTGCTCAATAAGAAAGGCGTGATAATCTATAATGCAACGTTATCTCTACAAAAAAGTCGGAAAAAATAAATAAGATTGCCCTCCTCGAACTGTATTTGTAAACAAATCATTCAGGCAAGCTACATCGTGCGGGAAAAGAAGATGAAGAGAGAAGAAAGTAAAAGACCGGGAGAAAAAGTAAGTCTGAGGAATAGATGAATTTAATTATCAATCGCCTGAAATATAAAAAGGAACTATCTTGTGTCCGGACACCCTCATCACGAGTCGTCACGTCGCATTTTGCTGGAAAAAGTTCACACACACGCAACTCGATCAAGGCGTTTCCACATTAATTAATTCACATCATTGTTTTGACTAAAAACATATCACTTCTGAGTATTTAATTTTAACATCATGGAATTTTTTTCGGAACAAATAAGGAACGGAAAGAAATTTCAAAAAAAATATGTTGATTGGTTTTTCTTCAAAGAGAGAAAAAACAAAAGTCTAACTATGCCTCCGCTTTTTGGATGCGTGTTTTTGAGCTTCCATTAAGGTTCAGCCTCAACTTTCAATAATGATTCTCCGCCACGAAATCACAACCCGACTTACAGATTTCTCACGTTGAATGATGAATTTCCATTAAAATGAAATCCCAGGGGCAGGAGCAACATAATTTTTCTTCTGATTTTCATTTTTAAGGGGCAAAATTTATGGAATTGGCATAGGGAAAAAAAGAAAAATCTTACGCGATGACAAGTAAAAACGACGCTAGAATGTCTTACGCTTTCACGGATTTACTTGCCTGCGATAATTCCGTAAACGCATGGATTTCCAGTCAAATTAGAGGGGTATCATGGATGAACGAGTTTAGTGGCGCAGTCGAAAAATATTAACAATTCATCTTTGAGATTATGACTTCGTCGATTGAAACTTGTCTAAGGGCATGGCCAAGGTAATATCAGATAAATACATAGCCTGTCCAAAAAGTAATGCAATAATCGACTTTTAGAACGAAGGGAAAAATTAAGTTTAAAAAAAATCTGTGTACATATTCGTGTGGACGGAGTAAATTCCTATAAAATGAGACCTTGTTGAGCTCTTGATCAAGAGTTGACCGAGATATAACGTTTCTCCCGCGGCATGTTGAGAGACCGCCTCTAGGATTTTAAGGGTATTTTTTGCAAAGAAAAGAACGAGTGACAGTTACTTAAGTGAGTCTATTAAAAGAAATCAACAACAACAAAAAAAAAAAACTTATCCTACCTTGATGCTTACATTCAATACTCTTTATTTAAAGACTCAAGACCTTTTCGTTCCTTTTCACAGTACCTTCCTTCATGTTTTACACACAAACGAAGGCGTCCTTCCCATTTAACCAAAATTGTTATTTCCAAAGTCCTTTGGCGCGAAACTTTTGAGAATCCGTTAAACATCAGCCTGAATTTCATCAGTAGAGTTGAACTTCTTGCCCCTTATGGCTTCCTTCAATGTAGGAAAAAGCCAATAATCGCAAGGTGCGAGGTCCGGGCTGTAGGGGGGTTGGAGGAGGGTCACAAGTCCTCTTTTCTCCAGGAGCTCCTTAGTGAAAGCTGCCATAAGGAGGCGCGCGTTATCCTATGATGGAGTATCCAAGATTCTTTCAATTCAGGGCGCTTTTTCGCAATGTGTTCATGAAGCATACCTAAAACTTTGCAATAACACTTCTTATTGACAGTTTTTCCTTGTGAAACCAAATGTTGGTACACCGTACCTTGCCGGTCACTCGTTTTTTTCTTTGCAAAATGTACCCCTAACATCCAGGAGGCGGTCTCTCAACATGCCGCGGGAGAAACGTCATATTTCGGTCAATTTTTGACCAAAAGAGCTCAATAAGGTCTCATTTTATCGGTTTTTAATCCGTCTACACGAATAAGTACACAGATTTTTTTTTTTTTTTTTTTTTTTTTTTTTTTTTTTTTTTTTTTTTTTTTTTTTTTTTAGCTTTTTTTTAGCTTTTTCCGTTCGTTCTAATTGCCGATTATTGCACTACTTTTTGGACAGCCTATGTATGACCGTCTCCTCGCAGCCTCGAGGAACTAATAGTTTAGTAGAATTGAAATCGCATAGGTACTCAATAAAATGAGGGAACTTCGAATGAGTCTGCTCATAAATGGTCTGAGTAGGAGCGCCTTGCCGTCCAACGCGCTGATGCTATTGGTTAGCTTTGACCTCGAGCGACTATTTTAACTCCCCGGAGATCACATTGCATACATACCTCATGAAATGAAGGAACTCAGCTCGAATCAAGGGATTTGAAGTCTTGTTAAACTTCACTGCGTATGTCATACTTCGAGTTCGTGTTCAATAACTGCGATGACAATGTGAGCGACATAGGAGCACAAATAGTTGCGTGCAGTATTTTTGCCACTTGCTCAATCTCAGCGAGGAACAAACGTTGATTTCTCTCGTTACTGCTTGACACTCATTCTGCCGAGCTCGCCTTCAATATCCACGATGGCAATATTAGCGACACGGGAGCACAAATAGTTGCGCGCAGTAGTTTGGTCTTGGTAAGGATTTAAAATGTATTGCAATGTTACACTAGACAATATATTTATTTACACAAGAAAGCCTGAATTTTTTTAAAAATGTTCAGTGCATACGTGCGGTGCATAATGATCCTGACATTTTCAAGGAGAAAAATGCACCTGCCCTGTCACGCTTAGGAAAAACGCCGTATGAACAATCTACGTTCCTAAGTTTCGTCCGATAAAATAATACTTTTAAGGAAAAGTTATGAATACTTCTCCAGGAAATTTTCAGGGACGCTAAAATACAATGAAGAAAATTCAGCAAAAAAAAAGGCTCAAGTTTTCCAGACATTTTTGTATTTGTCAGCAGAAATTAACCACCCCCTCATACTCATAAGGAATTTATTTCATTGGCAAGGAAGTGCTAATAAGTGAAGAAATATGTTGTCGATGGTTATAGGATATTTCGTCAACGATTTTTGTCCGCCTGTTTTTCCCAGTAATTTACGTCCATGCGTTTTTTAGGCACAGGAGTTTTGGTCCACGAGCCAGTTGAGACCCAAAGTTAATTGGCTCACATGTAAATACAAACGACGATTGCTCACGACGTTTTTAGATGAAAATATATAATGTCCTGGAAGAATGGGTTTGCTTGTTTTTTTGTTTTGTCTGTTTGGTCCATCGGAGAATAATATTTAGTTGAGAGTTTCGGTAAAAATGGGGGAGCGTCAATTCCATGAGACAAAATTCACTAAAACTCTCTACACCTCTTTGGTGTAATAGGACTTAATTATCTTTCAAGAAATTCCCACCTTGTTATACCTGAGCCGGATAAACCTCTATATTTGCCTCAGCTAAAGGCTCTTAGATTTTTCCTGTTACGATAAGTATCTTAGTTTATTTTGCGAGGAAAGATCTGTACTTTTAAAGTATGCTTGTCATTCTTAATACGTTCAATTTCGTATAGTACTGTGCAACACCTCTGTTGTGAAATAGTTGCTTCAGGCGCCGCCGCACGGCGAGCGGGCGGCCAGCGCGAAACGCGCATTGGCGCCTACAAACCTAAGTGGATACTTCAAGCATTGTGCAATGCGTGAAGTATCCACTTAGGTTTGTAGGCGCCAGTGAGCCTCTCGCGCTGGCAGCACGCCGCTCTGCTGTTAGGCTTTAATATTCATACTCGCATAATCAGCGTTTTTTAAGTCATGATTTTGAAATGTTTGCACACTCTGCATTGATTATTCTCATTTAAATTGATGGGGAAAAAATATGTATTAATTTATCAAGGGAGAGTAATAATATAATGTGCGTTTTTTAAATATTGGTGGTTCCGTGTCAAATTTAATGATTTCCAAAGCACTTTTACTTTTTTCTTTCACATTTTCTGCTTTTATTGTGCTGCAGCGAGGTGCGTACGCGCAACGAAACGCTCAAAATTTGACGTATTGGACTCTAAAAGATCGATGTACAAATGGGTTAAAACTAAAGATTGCGTTCTTCTTGGTTTTTTTTCCTCTTTTATTCATTTTTGCAGTTTATGTCGGCACAACTGCGGCTCATTGAGACTAATGTCGCTTCAATGTCCTGCGATAATTATTGATACAGGGTATCTTTGACTTTGTCAAAAAAGAAGAGGAAAGGTTAGTATATAGGTAAATAATTCTTCCAACGTTAAAAAATACTGAAATGAGTTGAAATGAGTGCGCCATTTGACTCTAATAAACTCCGATTTGGACCACATTTTACAATGAGACCACGATTTCTGGCTCATTTTAGAAACAACGTATATGCCATTAGTTTCCTTTTGCAAGAGGGTGCTTTTACAGAAGAGCCAGAGATAGTGATTCCTTATCGCAAAATTTAATCCATTTTTCCGCGAGCGGGAGGTGTAAATGACCATAGAGAATCCCCGTTACTTTTGGACTTACGACTAAAATTCGGAAGGGATTAGTGGGTACATAGTATTCTAAGTACATGAAACTTCGATAAGAAAACAAATGTTGTATTTTTAATTTTATACCCTGTCCAATGGTAAGTTCAGTTACTGGTTACTATGGTATAGGATTTACTTGGCACCAATAGATTCTCCAAAAGCTTAATGAGTTTTGATTCAAGAGATGACAACAGAAATTAGAACAGAGAGAGAAAACAAAAACTAAGATTTTGTAACGTAAAAAACTATATTTGAACATCAAAAATATGGATAAAATTTATGAATGCAAAAAATTGATGACAAGATACAAAAGTCTAGGGATCAAGACTGTTGTTTTACCCTTCAAAAAAGAAGAAAATCACTTTGACTCATGTTATTGTTTGGGTAAAATTTTAAAGTTAAAAAATCCAAAAACAGTTGATGTACTCCAGAATTTTCAGGATCAAAATTTAAAAAACTAAAACTGGAAACTTGCATCAACGTTGCAATGAGCCTAATGCACACAAGAGATAGGCCATGTGACGGACTTTTCGCAGGTAAAATCACATGAGAATACCGTTTCGCATCTGAGTAAAAAATGTATAAAATCTACTCTTTGATGCACACTTTGCGTAGTCCATCTCATGTTCTTCCAAATAAACCGCCGAAAACCCTCAAAAAGAGGGATATGAAGTATAAATACAATTTTATTGCATTTATTTGAAGTGTCGCAGTTATTCGCCCCCTTCTTCCCCCTTTTTTGTCATAGATTAGTTCTGGAACCACTGGCCCTCAGCTCTGCCCATTTTTAGTATTACTTATCCTTTTAGAAGTTACTTATCCTTTTAAAAGTTACTTATCCTTTTAGAAGTTACTTATCCTTCTAGCAGGTCTACAATACCTAACGAGACGGCGCGCGGCGCGGCTGGCCTGACAAGTCACTTGCCTCTTCGTGTGAATGCGCGCCCTTGCGATTGTGATTTTTTAGGTAAGTCTCAATTCTCAGCTGAATGAATGTGCACTACTATACCAAACAAATTGTTAGTTCGTGCCATTAATGAATCATTCATGTTCGTGCAGTATCATTATACTTGATTATTATATTTGAGTTCAGTCCTAAAGGAACTGCGAAAGATGGAATCTGCCGCGATGGAATCAGCGAGGCTGAAGATACTCCACTATTTGCCAAGAATAGACCACTAGACAAGGTAAGAAGTTAAGCAATCTGATACATGTTTCTCAATCAGAACTTCACGTAGAACACGATTCGCACAACGAAAATTACTGAAACCAACTTCTAACGAAGATATTAACGTTTTTATTTCTCATTGGCTACGAGGAATTTGAACTGCCCGCTCACAAGAAACTCAAAGCTCTACGTGCGTCAAATCGTGCACTACATCGGTTTCAGCAAGCTTCTCAATCGAGCAATGTTTATTTCCCACCATGTGTTGTTCAAACTATTAGCAATTTGCTATAGCTGAGCCAAAGCGTCAAGATTGAGGTTGTCAGATTTTTATATCGCAGAGACTGTCATGATAACGTTTAGCGCGTGATGTGAATCACGTAGAGCATTGAGTTTTCATGAGCGGGTGGTTTGAATTCACGCATCAGGAATCATTAAATATCTTCGTAAGGAGTTGATTTTGGTAATTTTCGTTGTGCGCATCGTGTTCTACGTGAAATTTTGGTTAAGAAGCATGTATCAGAATGCTGAAATTTGCACCTTGTCTAGTGGTCCATTGCTTGGAATTTGGAAATCATGCAAGCGATTCCGTTGTTTTATTAATTTTTACCAAAACTTTAAATACTGAAATCCCTAAAGCAATTTTCATCGACATCTTTGCATAAGTTGGTAATAAATTAATATAAATTTTAAGTATTAGAAAATTCTGTGAAATATACATATTATCTCTGTAACTTTATAAACCCGGAAGGGCAAAATAAAGTAAAACGACAATACAATCGAATTCATCTCAAGAAGATCCAGTGTCCTTATTTGATCCACGTCTCTCTGTAGTTTGTTGTTCCTACATATCAAAGAACAACTGGTGCCGAAAACATTTCTTTCAAAACGCTCTCGCTATAACATCGTGCGGAACCCTTTTTTTATTCAGACTCTCGTCACACACTATTCTATTCGAACACTATTCTATTCGAACACTATTCCATTCGAACACTATTCTATTCTATTCCGTTGTTTTATGGCAAGGAAGCGGATTAGAGTGATAACAGACCGCATCGCTTTGAAACAGGACGCCAAAATCACAAATGGCTCATTCGGTCGCCCTGACCCGAGTCGCGCTAAAACTGGCGGACTATGACTTGGACGTGGTATACAAGAAAGGTAAACTCCACCTCAACGTAGACGCACTATCCCGAGAAATTCCTGGCGCGGGGGAGTGCCACCTAAAATTTCTCCCGCAAAAAGATTTTAGTCAAATTTATTGATCAACATAACATGCCGGAGGCTGAATTGACGATAATGGGCCGAAAAAGGAACTTTTCAGACTTCTGTTCGATGACGTTTCTAAGTCAGACATGTTTGAAAGACTCTGGACCTAGGCGAACTGCAGGAACAACAACGACGGAACGAGGAGTTTTCACCTAGGTTCGAGGCACTGAAAGACCCCGCAGCGGTAACCAACACGACGAAGCGCAGTAGCCGACAATTTTTCATCGCAGACGGGTTGGGCTCCTCCCAGATCGTCATCCTGATCACACCCGTTCCATGGTCAATCAACCTGTTTCTATGTATCGTTTGCTCTATAATCTTGAAAATCATCGTTGCAATGAGGATTGTTTTCGAAAGTTTCAAATTTTTTTGACTCCGTCAGAGATCAAAATAGGTTTTTTTCATTTTTTGTTTGATTGATTGATGGTTAAATTGATTATTGTTAAAAAATATTCCCTTAATTTTTTAAATTGTTACATGTTAGGAATTAGAAGTGTACTAATTCAGTCAATAACAGGTCAGGATATTCTAACATTAAGATGTTTCCCAGATTATAATTCATATTTAACTTTTCAAAAAACCGATTGGTATGTAAATAGTAAACAGCTTTTCAAAAATGTGATGGGTTTGCTCGTAAAATTACCTGAAGCGCTAAGAAAGTATAAAGATGAAGTCTTAAAACCATTAATTAACACAAAATGTTTACTATCCTGCGACGATCCCGCAACAAACGAGCGAAACTTGACAAACGATTTAAGGAACACGGAACGCATAAAATGGATCTGGAAATGAGCGGTAAGAAAGCAAGAAAAATGGATCAAATCATAGGAGATTATTTAATCATTTATAATTGCCAGGAATATAAAATTGCTTGCTAGCAATGGCCTTGCCTATTGCAGCGATGGCATGTGTAAGAAGAAGGAACGTCTCCCATTTGATGATTTTGTCCATGTATGCGCAGGTAACTGTAAAACAATAAGTGCTCCTTGTGTGCTTGTTGGCTTGGGGGGAGCGGGTGGGGAAAAAGCCTTTTGGTTTCATATTTTCCATATTTTTTCAGTAGACACATTACAGAAAATAATTTGATCATTTTATATTTTTCTTGCAGGATTCTTTTTATATTTCACGAACATGTCGACTCCCTACGATGCATGGTTTAATAGGTAATTTACAACAAAAATTGAAGGAAAGTCAACAAAGAGCGATATTAGAACGGCAACAAACCTCATCAACTTCGGATAGTGTCACTGTCCAGAATACGACAATTTTTATTTATTTTTATGACCACGTAGTCTTTTGTGTTTTGATAGATACAATTCTTTCCCGAAAATGTTTTGGAAGTTATTACAGAGGTGCCATTATAAAAGGTGCAGTTCAAAATAGATTCCACTAGTTGATAAGCGTTTCGTTTTTCCACTCAATAAAAATTTATTTCACTTTGACTAGCAATTTTTATTTGTTCATTTTTACAGATTCCTTTTAGTACATGTAGATAACCTAGCCTAAATTCTCCTATGTCATAAACACATTGCCCTTGTTTTCCTTACTGTAAGTATAGGTAATGTGGCTGGTTCCTTTTTGCTAAACGCGGTCCAATTATTCTTGATGTTAAAATTAATTGAAGACTTTGCCTTGCCCCTGGCACTGGAAACGTGTTTAACGGTTGCCTGAACATAGGTCTACAGGCGCATTTTATCGAAAAATGCGTGTTTTCTATCACTCAGAGGCTTTTGACACCGAGCACACTGTCTAACTAAAACTAAACCAGGGTTAAAATGTGTCCTAAAGCTCCTTTGATAACATTTCAAAAGCTCGTTTTAGTTAGATCATGTGCTCGGTGTCAAAAAAGCCTCTGAGTGATAGAAAACATGCATTTTTCGCCTAATTGCACCTGCAGACCTATGTCCAGGCAACTGTTTAACACGTATTCAGTGGCCTATGGACCATATCATGATTATTTCCGTAAAGTACATTGAGTCAACTTGGAAAACCCGCATAAATTTCCAGATTCGGGGGGGGGGGGGGGGGGCGGCAAAAAAAGCCCTTATCGATACCCCTCCGTTGGAGACCACCTTTACATTTTTCTCAATGTGCTGACATCCTGAATGGCCATCTCTCACTTTTTATTTTGAAGAGTAGAAATTACGAATGGCTGGTCGTATGATTTCTATATGCTTAACGTACATCCATTTGCTTTATTTTTATTCCTGTTCAGTCCGTATAGTATTAAAATAATTTATTTCTCTTCTTTATTTCTGTTTAATTTCCGTTGATGCTATCAGCAATTAGTTAAAATATTTGATTGGTTTGATTAGCTTTATTCTTATTTTTTTGTTTTCCTTCTCAGAGGATTATTCGCTCGCTTATGATGATTTAGTGAGACGCACAAAAAATAAAAAGACAGTCAAAGAGTCCGAAGATGAACGAGCTCAACGCAAAAGAAGGAACCGCATGAACTGCCGAAATTAACAGTCACCAATTTGCTGTCTTGGGCAAACGTCAAAGACTCCAAAGGCAAAAAGATCCCGCCCAAAAAAAAGGATTCAATTCCATTCAATGACCCGCCCAAAAAACTCCGAACTCCATCCCAAGACCCAAACCACACCCCGGGCACCCCTACTTCGCAGACGCGGGATAGGGAGGATGCCCCAAACGGCTCCCCGGCCTACTTCACCCCCCTCGGCACGGTAGCTAGTCAAATAATAACCCTGGAGGACAAGATTAGAAGGTCCAACGACGCTATGCGAGACCTCCTCCGGGAACAACTAATGACGTGACACCTGGCAAAAGGACGCCCCAGATGTGCAGACACTCGGACAGCTCGCTGTCGAGCGAAAACTCGCCGACACCTCAAGTTAAACGCCATTACGATGACAAATCTGTAGTGCAGGAGGTGTACGAGCTTGTCGATAAGGGGGTTCGGGTTGTTGAACAACTCCGCTCGTCCTTTAGCAAACTTCGATCCGAAAGTGGAAAGTACTCATGGAAGGAGTTCATGGACACCGACAACCCTCCGTTGGACGAGGTAATTGAAAACCAACAGAGACCGGCAGCCATGATTCTCTCGGGAAGTCGGGGAGAAACGAAGGCTACCCTCATCGCCTGAAGCACAGGGAGGACGGGACCCAGACCAGCCCGCCTCCTAGATGTTCCTGTGTCGTCATTCTCCAAGACGAAGAGGACAACGACGAGAACCTAAACAATCGGGTGAACCCGCGGGGAGGGCCTGAAGCCCCCGAACCGCCCCACGGCAACTCCATTACTTCTTGGGGAAGAACAACATATTAAAGAAATTAAAAAAAAATTGTACAATGGTTCAATTTACAGCCCATATTCTACACTTGAGAGACAATTCTTCTTAGGTAATTCTCAACAGAGGTTCTAGAGGGCGCTGAGCCATCTAGAATTAAGTGAAGCACTGCAGAAAGTTAAGCCAACAGCTCCTCTGTTCCAAAGGAGGGGTATCGATAAGGGCCTTTTTTGGCCCCCTCCTAGAATCTTGAAATTTATGCGGGTTTTCCAAGTTGACTCAATGTAGTTTACGGAAATAATCATAATTTAGCCCATAGGCCACTGGATACGAGTTAAATGGTTGCCTAAACATAGGTCTGCGTATTTTAGCGAAAATTCGTGTTTTCCTATCACTCCGAGGTTTTTTTGACACCGAGCGCATCGTCTAACTAAAACGAGCTTTTGATATGATATCAAGGAGGCTTTAGGACATTTTTTAAGCCTGCTTTGGTTTTAGTTAGATGATGTGCTCATAGTTAAAAAAAAGTTTTCAAAATTCGACGTTTAAGGGATACATCCGCAAAAATCTTAGGGAATTACGTCTTTAGAGGTTTTTTTTGCTACGACTAAAGAAAATATCCTTGTAAGGGTTTAACAAGGCTTGATAACTGCCCTCGATAATATACGTAGCGTCCATACAGTTTGAGAGACGTGTTCCCTATGATTTTTGCAGATGTATCTTAAACGTCGACTTTTGAAAAAGTTTTTTTTTTTTAACTATGAGCGCATCATTTTAACTAAAACCAAACCAGGCTTAAAAAATGTCCTAAAGCCTCCTTGATGTCATATCAAAAGCTCGTTTTAGTTAGACGATGCGCTCGGTGTCAAAAAAGCCTCGGAGTGGTAGAAAAACACGAATTTTCGCTAAAATACGCCTGCAGACCTATGTTTAGGCAACTGTTCAACACGTATCCAGTGGCCTATGGGCTAAATCATGATTATTTCTGTAAACTACATTGGGTCAACTTGGAAAACCCGCATAAATTTCCAGATTCTAGGAGGGGGCCAAAAAAGGCCCTTATCGATACCCCTCCTTTCAGGCCTGCTCTGTAAGTATAATGAAGAAGAGTACAGAAATTTAGCACGCAATGTGAATCACGTAGAGCATTGCAATGCACAGGAATCAGTGGCTATCTTTGAGCAAACTCCATTACTTATTGGGGAAGAACAATAAAACAATTAAATAAATAACGTACAATGGTTCAATATACAGCCCATATTCTACAGTTAAAATTGCGCTGGTCCCCATCACAGGTTCAAAGTTGGAATGGCTCGCTTACCCAGGTAGAAGGAACTGTCACCCTCAAACTCAAAGTTGGCAACCTTGCCTCCGATGAAAAATGTTATGTTGCACATAACATATGAAGAACATATTTGTGTGTATGCACCAATTGACAAATGAATATGTGTATTCTACATAAGAAGTGTTAAGAGACAATTCTTATGCCCCTGTCAATGATGGGAGGTTCATAAGGATATTATGTTTATTTTCTTACTCTATGAATCAAGGTTTTATAATTGCTAGAGAAGTTTTGCTTAAGAAAAAGGACACCTCAGGGCGCTTGGTTATGAGTCAAGCTCTTTTTCATTTGAAAAACTTTCATTTAAAATGTTGCCAGCCATATTTCTATGGTGAAAATCTCCTTCTTATTCCTGCATCACAAATAATAGAAAAAATGTGTTTTTCTAAATGTTGAGGAAAATAATGCCTTCATTGGTTTGCTCCTAAATAGAGCTATTAGAGATTGATTCATTATTGTTATTTTGTTTTAAGTAATTCACAAAAGTAATAAGTAATTATGTATACTTAATTTGTTGTATCTTAAAATGTTTAGTGTTTTTCTTTCTTGAATTATTGTATATGGACCATCTGAAAGAGTCATCTTGAGATGAGATTTCTTTCATGTCATTAAATTCTTTAGATATACCAGCCCTTGCGGCCCCGCAGCTTCCTCCCATATAGTTTCAATTTCTGTATTCCTTGTACGTCCCAGGGTGTATGAAGATCCGTCATTTCCATTTAGGCTACGTAATGGTTTGATTTGATGAAATCGACAGATCTCCTATTACAGTCTGTGTATAATGACATATTCTGGGTGGAACTCAACAGCCTATCTGTTCTATGAGTTGAATTAATTTTGCAGTAAGGATCTTAACTCCATATGTATTTTGACTGAAACGTTTTGTTTTTCTTCTATGTGTTTCAGGGGCACAAGAAGGCATCTAGTGCCATTGACTTTGCCTTCACAGTCATGGGACAACTAAGCAGCGACCTTCAAAAGAGAGTATCCGTGGCACATATCCTTGCAATTGCAGGTAAGATGTGTTCCGGCTTCTCTATGGTTTGTAATCAAGAGTGGGGGTAGCCACCCCTGGTCAAGAAAAAGACCTCGTAATGCAGAGGAATAATGAACAACCATTTAGCAAACCTTATTATAAGATAGCAACCTAACTTAGGGAAAGGCCGCAAAGGAAGAAAATATCATAAACTAATTAAAAACAGAGGACGTTTTGAAACAGCAACTCTCATCCTCAGGCGGAAAAAAATAACCGAAAAACCCCGGCTATTTTTTGCATCGGCAATTTGGTACACTTAAATTAGATGATCGACATAAATAACATCCAGTCTACTCAGGATCATACAATGTAATAGTAATAGAGGGCGTTAACTCAGAAATTGAGGTTAGAGGTAAAATTGCATCTGTACAAAATGATCGGCTAATGTCATATGTTTCATTCAGTCATTTGAAATTTCTTTTATACATCTGTGCTTACAGAGAAGCCATGATATCACTTTCATGAAAAGAGCGTTACAATTTAATCATTACCTGTTACATAACTTACCCATTAATGAATGTATATTAAACATTTTTGATGTACACAACGTTATCAAGTGATTTTACCGACTATGAGTCTATTGAGATAGCCTCATCTCTTGTCTGCAATTGACCCATTCTAGAAACAGATAATCTGATCCGACAAAGTAATATTGCTTATGAGAATAAATACTTGACTTCCATTTTTTGGAACTTGTCAAAAAAAATGTCTTTGCCTTTGAAAAAATATGTCTCTCATAATTGAATAGTGTCTTGCAAAGACCGCTAATGTCCATTTTTTTTAATTTTGAGATTTTTGGGTTAAAACACCCTTGGAGGTTAAACACATTCATTGATGTGGTGAACATGTTTGTTTTTTACCTTTGAGCCCCTTTCAAGGAAGGATCCTTGGTTGCAAATCGTGCATAAACCGCTAATGTCCATCTTCCGCAATATGCCTCATAATTGGAGTAATGTTTGATTTAAAATCATGATAAAATTAAATACCACCCTCTAATCTTTTAATTGAGACTGTTAGGGTAAGAAACCCGAAAACTTCTAAGAGCTTCACAGCGACTTGGCCACTCACAGAGTCAAATAATGACTCCTCCAATGAAGAGAATGATGAAAGCGAGTTAGGAGATGCTTTAAGAGGTTTCCTTATTTTTAATTTTTCAATACAAACTGTACTTAAAAATATGCGTTATCAATGTTTCATAACGGTCCACGTGCAAATTGTGCGAAAACCGCCAATGTCCAGATTATCGCTGTTAGCTTCGAGATGAAACTTGTTATAAATGTTGAAATTGTCAAGAATTTTATTTTAATTTTTTTATTTGAATGATAATCTACAGTTTTGATCTCTTTAAAATGAATTTTGAAGATTTCAAACAGCTTCAAAACTCTGAGATTTTTTTGTTTCATGCAAAAACCACTAGTGTCCGATATCCTTTGTTTTTAATTACTCCGTCCTGGAAGGAAGAGGAGCTGGAGACTGTTAGGGATCTTTTTCTAAAATCCACTCCTGTAATTATTAACTTCTTAAATTAACTTCCTAAACTTCTAACTTCCTAAAATTGGAGAAAATGGGCATTATCGGTTTTCGAGCTACACAATACAATTTTGCTCAGGACCGCAATTAAGTATCCACGTGCATAAAATGTACCTTGATTTTCAAAATTACAGATTTATTGTCTCATTTTACTTTTTAAGGAAAAAAACAGTGACATTGATGTTTAGAAATTTTACTCTTTTTCTTCAATCCTGTGCAGAATATTCTAGAAAACTTTTAAAAACTTACATTCATAGATTTCTCTCTACAAAAATAAACAAAAAGCTGAAATTTTAAAAACCTTTGCAATCAAGATACATGTTTAGCAACTGTGTAAAAGAAAACAAGAACTGAAAAAACCCTAGTTTTCGAGTTCATTGAAATTTAATCTTCCGCGATTCAACCATTTCACTGGCTCAAATCTGACTAGTCAAACTGTGTTGACCAGAACTTTACTAGGCTACAAAATTGAGCAAAATTGCTCAAAAGGGGCCAAGATCGAAGGTCTGTCAAACCAAACAGTACGTTACAGTTCAGTTCAGAACACAGTGAGCCATTATGAACTCCAATAACAGGTTCAAGCCTCAAGTAACCTTACTGGAAATATACTTGCATTCTGTACTACAATGTGAAGAAATGAAAATCATTTTTGCAGGTAGTTTGTTGCAAGTTTAAACCAATGGTAAATTCATCCGATGAAACTAGGTTTACCGTAAAGTCTAGACTCCTTTGAAACGACTCTGAGAGAGCTCATGACTAACACTGCACCTCCAAAAATTTAAATACACCTGGAAATGGTGCCTTTCTACTCAGTCATTATCTAGTCTTTGGCGAGCATTACCTTTTGGATTAAATTTTCTTTTCTTGAAAGCAGATACACCCTTTTCTTGTTTAACATTATCTGGAACGAAGTCTTTCAGAGACGTGATTACTTTTTCTTTGAATTCAATTTTTGGCGCATCTGATTGTAATTCAGGTACATTCAGCTCAACGTATTCTTGCTCTGGAAGTTGCAAATCGACAGGCTCTTCATCTCTAGAAAAAACAAGAGAGTGAATTTCATGAAAAAATTTGACCAGTGGAAAATTAAAACTACAGAAAACACCATTTATAATTTTAAAAAATTGATCTTTGAATTTCCTTCCTCTGACCATAGGAAAATGAAGTAGGAGGGATTCAAAAGAAGTCTTCGACTAATTTGTTGAAATTACCTCAGGAAAAAATATTTAGAAGCTCCATTCAAAACTTTTAGGCATTTTCAACATCACTTTCTGGTTGAATAAATTCATTACATTGTAAAATTTCCATACCTTTTTTCTTTCTTTCAAGAAAGTTAATTAAAATAGCATAGAATTTCCTGTGAATTTTTGTTATGCCACACAGAATGTTCTGTTGCAAGTGCAAGGAAAAATATTCCACAATTTTTTCATTAAGGGCAAAAGAAAATATGAATTGATGGAACGTTACAATTTACGACTTTCTGTTGAAGTACATCCTTTTAAAACTTTTTTTGGTTTAGTGCGTCGTGTGTCTTTGCTTTTACCATGAAATATTTGACAGAGTACTTTGATTAGGACATCAATGAATTGCAAAAATGTTTCTAATTTTCATTGTAAGGAGGCTACCGTTCAAGCCAAAATTTTTGAGTCCTGACTGAATAAGGCAAATAGAAACATTAAGTGGCTTTTTCTGAAAACTATGTTTGTAGAACTGCAGACTTCAAACTATCATGAGAGCAGTTAAATGGGTTACTTGAGCTGGTCACAGTATCATGTTTTGAAGCTTTATTTTTGTAGATTAGCTGAAAGTAATAAGATCTGTCCAAACAGCAACTTCAAAGTTAAGTATTAACCAAGATATTGCGCCTTGAGAAAGTCAGTTCATGATGCCAGCCACCGTGGTAGTGACACCCTTGGTTTCTTCCACCTTGCTTTTATCAGTCAAGGGAGACCCACACTCTTGCACTGTTAACTCAACTTGAAACTCGGATGAAAGCAAGGAGAAGGAAATCAAAGATTTCACTACTGCGGCGGATAGCATCATAAACTGACTGTTTCAACGCGCTATATCTAGGTTAATATTCAACATAGCAAGTTGCTGTTCGGATGGATTGCACTATTTTTAGCTAATCTGCAAGAATCAAGCATCAAAACACAGTTTTGTGACCAGCACACTTGATCCATTGAAAACTAAAGGGTGAGATTGTGCAAAAAAATTCATACAAAACTCTTTACAGCATGCATATTATTTCATTTTTCCCAGACTGAGGACAACTTTCTCCTTAGATTATCACATTTTTCCTCATTATTTTTTTTCTTTGGTGCTCGTTGCAATTCTTTCTAATTCCTTGATTGAATATTAACATGATTGGTGATAGTTATTTTACGCATAACTTACGTTTGCACTGTTTGCCAACCTCCGTACGGATCTGGTCTTGCTGGCCTAGGAGCAGGTCCAAACGAAGGTAAATGCTTGGTTCTTTCATTGGTTTGCTCTATTTCTAATTTCCTTTTTCTCAGTTCTAGTTCAGCTCGTTTTTTCTCTTCTTCTTCTTTTTTCTTTTCCTCTAATTTCTTTTTCTCTTCTGCTTCTTTCAATTGTTCTTCTAAGCTAACATAAGCGCCTTCAGGTAGTTCCCATTTGGATTCTAAAGGGCAAACAGGTAAAACAATTACATACAATTTTTTGTTGAGTTCTTTTAAATCAGGTTATAATTAGTTGTTACTGTTACCTTATTTGTTTGAATTTTTCACAAGAGCCATCTAAAATTTTGAAAAATGTTCTTCTAGGCCTCTTTTTTCTTAAAAACGATGCAATGGAGGTTTAATTTTAAAACCTCATTGCACTCAGGAGGTTGTTAACAACAACATATCAAATAATAATGAAAATTAGCCGGCGCTAGATTTTTCCGTTTGGTCTTCGAGAGTGCCTTCAAACTGTGTAAAAGTTCCCCTTCGGAAATCTTTATTCTCTGCTAGCAATACCTGAAGATGCAAAAATATGATGTTTGGATGACACAATGTAATTGAAATTCTGAAAGAGTCTGAAGCAAAAGTGAAAAGAGGCAAAATTTCTGAATAATCGAAATTAAACTAATCAGATGATGTAAAATTCAAGGACATCAAGTGCGCTTCGGCAATTTCCCAAAATTCAAAAATTACTTACTGGCAAGAATATTCGGAAAAAATTTAAGTATATGTATATTCAAGGACTTTGCAAAGCATCACAAACCTTTCAATAGTTATTCAAAACTTCTTGACTTTTGGCAGATCTACTAGGACTTTCCTTTATTTTCATCACTCGAAGATTGGCTTCGATAATCTTCTCCTCCTGCTTATTGTTTGACTCAACCATTCTAAAGTAAACATAATTCTGCTGATATTCAAGGGTGAATATTTCAGAACTGCTACGTGGGATCTCCAAGCGCACGACAAGACTTTTGTTTAACATGACAGAGAGGTATACAGGGTGTCCAGAAATTAACGTTCCTAACTGTCAGGATCGTTATTTTGGCTCAAAATATAACTTTCCACCTATATACATGTGCCCAAAAATGCTTCATAAGTGAGCTACGCACTTCCTTTGCTGTGCGCTATGAATTTCTACAGTTCTTGCAGTAAAAATTGCCTACCCAGCGAGGAGCTTCAGAAATCGGAAACTTTTTCAAAGTTATGTTGCGTCGAGATGACGCGTTTCTAGAAAATTTTCTGTGGTGGACACCTTCTCCACTTGATTTATTGAGCTTTCTCACGTGCCGTGATCCGTTTTACCAAATATCATCTACCAAAAAAGTTATCGCAATTTTAAAATTTGGGAACGCTCATAACGTCATTTTCCGAAGACGTACGTCCTTGAAAACTTGAAAAATCAACAGTACGAAAGAAAAAGAATGGCAACTTTGGAAACGCATAGCTCACTCATGAAGCATTTTCGGGCACATGTGTACAGGGAAAAAAAGGTCATATTTTGGGCCAAAAAATCGATCCTGAGAATTAAATACTTTAACTTCCGGACACACTATATATTATTTTCATTAGATTTGAAGATTAGAAAAGTCCCTAGGTCACCTCTCTTTACGTTCTTTGGAATTGAATAAAAAACAACCCTTTAATATACTCCCGGCCAAAATGAACCGAGAGCCAATAAAAAGTGGGACAAATACAACACGAAGAGCTAAGGTTAGTTGAACAACCAGAAATTCAGATGCTTGGTTGTCAATCAGTTGGAGCCACAAGAAAACTCACCTCCAGTTTCAACATTCCAGTAATACGAGTAGCCCTCTGGTGAACGTGCCTCGAACCATTTTTTGCTAGCGGGGGTTTCTACTGTGCTTTTTGTAGCTTCAGCTTCTGCGGATAGGGTTTCTTTTTGTCTCCTTTCTTTTTCCGCTTCTTTCAGTCGTTGTTCCTTCTCAGCTTTGGCTCTTGCTACTTCCTCTTTGATTACGTTGGATGTGTAGTCCGGATTGCTTTCAATATCTTTCAGGTAAGCTTGTAGGGCAGCCTGAAGAAGAAAATATTACTAGTAAAGGAAACTATGCGATCGAGTCATGTCTGGATCTTGGGCCGGATTTACCTACTTGCCGCCCCCTTCTCATTCATTTTGAAACATCGATAAAAACCATCAAGTGAACAAGCCGGAGGGGGGGGGGGGTCTGCATAAGACGCGTTTACTCAAGTTGGGCACATTTTTGTGAAAGCCGTGTCAACACTAGCAAAATTTCACGGAATTTTGCGCGAAAGCTAAGTTCCGTAAACTTATCTCTATGTGGACAAGGCCTTCCATTTCTAAGAAATGAACAAAAAATTATGAGAGAACAAACATAAATATGGTTTAATAATTTTAACTTCCGCCGCCGCGCCGCACTGACCACAGTGTATTTGACGCAATGCGTGAAGTATTCATGCAGTCTCGTAGGCGCTGAGCGGTTTGCGCTGACCGCACTGTGTTTGACGCAATGCGTGAAGTATTCATGCAGTCTTGTAGGCGCTAATATGTGTTACATGCCGACCGCCGCGCCGAGGGCTTCTCCTTTTCATCTCAGATCCTCGTCATCATTGCTCTCTGCACCGCGCCGCTCTAGGCCAAATTGCGTGTTTGGTTTCTCTCTTAACTCGACTAATTAAAAGTGCTGTCCCTTGTATCACCGAAAGACGACAAAATTAGAAATTACTATACTCTCAGGAGATGAGAGATTTCGTCGCCTTTTCTCGTTTCCCGAATCCGATTTTTTTTATACCTGTATTTTAAAAAATTGCAAAATTTGCCGTCATTGGCCGTGGTCTATGTGACCACCCCCCAAAATCCGGCCCTGTTCGGATCCTAACGAGATTAAAAATCAAAATATATATGGTTTTGTGTATGGTGAAAAATGAGAAATAGACTCTTTGGACAATTCCTGATTTTACTGCACAAAAGAGGCGAATTTCTGCGCGTGGATTCAGATAAGTTTTTGACTTAGTAGTGCCGACCTCTGTGACAACAAAACGAAATTTCCTCCCGACGCGGCGATGGTGCGCCTCCAAAATTTCGTTTCCACGTCAGGATTGATAGCCTTATCCAAGAATCCAAACGTTGGCCGCAAGTCATCAAACCTCAGAGTTTAGTTCTTATTGACTTCTGGCAGGTTTTTTTTCTTTATCGATTGGCAGTTCTGTGAAATTTGGTTAAAAAAGGAATCGAATCCACATGCGGAAATTCGCCTCCAGTATTCTCAATTGGACGTATTTCTGCCAAACGGAACGAGAGACAGGTGGGAAAGAAGGGGTGTGCTCGTTAGTCGAGGGCCGTAAGAATAAGTGGGAATTATAAAGCGCCAGTGACGTCAGCAGCGACGAAGCCGCCGCCGCGGTTCGTCTGAGTGGCCCGTTTTGAATGGCTTTTCTTTTCCCGGCCTTTCTTAGACTATGAGACTTTTTGTTTGGCCAGATCGCATTATTTTTTATTTATGAATAAGACTCGACCATTCAGACACAGTAGTTCAACGCGCCCACCTAACCCATTAGGGACGGGAAAGAATACATGGGCATTCCACACATAAACTCACTTGTTCCATTTTTTCCATTTCTTTGTCAACTTCAAGTTTTTTCTCGTGAGCTTTTGCACTTTTCTGCCGGATCTCTGAAATTCTTCTTGCCACATTTTCTTGATGCTTCTTCCCATTTTCATGAAATTGAACGCTCTGAAACCAAAATAAATGGGGAAAGATGAACACTTCATAAAAATGGAGACATAGCTTCGTAAAGTTATTCAGATGCGTGATGGATCTGAGTTAATCCAGAAATGTAACTAAACACATTTTTTTTTGAAGGATTAGAATTTTAAATTCGAAACAAAGAAGAGAAAATGATGAGGAAAATTTAAAGTTAGCTAGATTTTTAACTCCAAACAGACAGAAGATCATGATAATTGGCACAGTAGATTTCTAGAAGTATAACTATGACAAAAATTAAAAATGCGAAGGGTCTAAGGGCTCACTGTGATGATGATGTGTAATACTGACATGTTAAAAAAACGTCAAAGAATAGAGGATGGTCTGCTTTCAACTTAGGGAACACAGCATCTTCTTGAGCAATTCATTAAAGATTTGGTCGGGCCCTCAGTAAGAAGACAAAGTATTTATAAGAATGCAATTAAAATGCTTGGCTTTACTTTTTTAAACTTGGACAATTTTACTTCTATACATATTAAAAAAAATATGGACCAAAGACTTCAAGTAGGAAAGAGGCAAATACTAATTGCATAACAAGTTGAGACTTCAAAAAAGCTGATCTTTGGAACTTTCGATTACATAAAAATAACGAATCTCTCGACTTTATTTTACCGGTTTATTGTTCGATATCCAGCACTTGCAAAAATCGCAGAACTTTCTCTCCTGAGACTTCCAGTAATCTGCCCTGCAACAGAAATGTTCAAAAGTGGTCAGAGCAATTGTCAGAGCACATTTCAATCGCAAGCAATGGGTTCAGCAAGAAAAGGAGCGCAAATGGAAGCACTAAGGAGTTACAAGTATTTATTACGATAGATAAAGCACGACTGAACGGCGTTAAGCAGAAAGGAACAAAGCCACATCAGCTACTGCCAAATTTAACTGGACGCAATTTACTTTTTTACAAGAGAACGTTGGTGCGGATCCCTTGGAAAATTTTAAGGAATTTCTTTCGCAATGTGCAGAAAATTCACTTGTTTGCACAATCCGCACAACCGTTTCCATGTAAAAAATTAAAATGCCCAACTAAATTTGGCGATGGTTGACGTGGCTTGATTCCTTTCTACTTAACGCAGTCCAAGTAACCCATGTACGGACCCAGGCACTTCGAACGAGGGGGCGGAAAAGAGTTGGGGGGGGGGGGAGGGCTTCACCCAGAAAATTATCAACTTTTTCAAGCATCGAATTATCAGTTTGAGTAAATTTCGACACGAATAATTACCAGTGGCTGGGCGTGAACGATTGATTATCGATATTTCCCCATTTGAAGCTGCGGAAAATAATCGATTATTAAGGTGTTCGCTGCGAACACCCTGTTTATCGATACTTTCCCATCGGTTTGAATGACGTATCAATCGATAAATCGCATAACACGCCTCGCCACTGATAATTACCAAAAATAAGCGTCCTTCCTTTTTCTTTCCTTCGTCCTTTCCTCTCTTCTTTCCTCCTTTTTATTCATTTTTTTTTCGGTTGAAAGAGGGGGCGTAACCCCCCCCCCCCCCTCCCCCCTGGATTTGCCTATGAACTAACCCAAGCACTTAAGTCATACGCCTAACTATCAAACCGATGCCTCATCACCTTCCTCGGAAAACAGCACAAGGCTCATTAATAAATAGACCCGTTATTTTATTCAAAGTAAATATCACAAGATGGAAAGTTGTAAGAGGAGCATTTTGATAAATGGGTATAAGATTTGGTAGCTGGAGAAGCGGCCGCAAGACATGTTATGAGCAACAGAGATGGATTTCCAAGGGAGGTAAGAGGAACTTCTAGCGGAGATCAGGTCCGCAAAAAACAATAAAGATATTAACAATAAATACACTGACAATAAAACAATAAAAAGATGCTCCAAATCAGGGCCTGAGTGGGAAATGACACTGTGTTCAAAGTCACGACTAAGTAGCCAGTCAGCAGGCTGCTCATTGAAATTGATGGACAAGGAAGATGAGAGGAAAATAGAGCGATCCTATTGGTGGAAATGGGAGGGAAGTAATAGATAAACTAACGACAACCTACGAGAGACCCCATTGTTGGTCCATTATTTTCCGCCTTAGTCTAGGACAACCACCCGTTCCAACCAATAGAATCGCTCCATTTTCTCTTTGCCTCATTTGTCTATCGCTTTGTCCATCAATTTCAATAATCAGCCTGCTGGTATGCATGTCAGCAGAATATCGTAGGAGAGGTTGTTTGATCGAGTTTCTCATTGAGTGGATGAATGGGACGCCCAGTGAAAGGGTGGCAACATGAAGTTGCACGCGTAATGAGGGGATGCCAGTTTCTTGAGAGGCTTTGGAAGGATAGGGGACTAAGGCCGTTGGGCGTCGCAGAGCAATGAAGAACACTCTAGAATTAACTCTTAAGTCTGTGTGAACAAACTAGGGAGATCAGTGGCGTGGCGTGCTTTGCGATATATCGATGGTTCTGCCATTTAAACCCATGGAAAAGAATCGATCACCTTAATAATCGGTTCTTCACTGCAGCTTCGAATGAGGAAATATCGATAATCGACCACTCACGCCTCGCCACTAGAAGAGATGGAGATTTTCTTCCCTTGGAAATTTTACTCTGGTCATCCTCGAGCCCGTCACACATTCGGTGCATTGATGGGGGAGAAAAATGCAATCTGTCACAGGCAATTTGTTACCTATAATTTGCAGGAGGAAAAACTAGTTACAAGTTTACTCTGCCTCATCGAAACCTTATTCTTTCAAAGAGACATCCATGATTTGTCTCATAGAAGGTAATTACCTGGTTACATTGAAGAAGAGTTGTTATGTTCACCTAGGTTGATACTGAATTGCAGAAAACTTTATGGAAAAATAAGCATTTTGTCAAAAGCAGCTTGATTGACCTAAAAAGGCAAAGATAGATATTGGACGAGGTAGCTAGGGGTATTAACCTCCTTTTAGATGATACCTGCATTACATGCTTAGTATTAAGATCAAATCTGTCTGAAAAAAACTGAACTGGTAAACCTAAAACTAAGGATTGTCTCGCTAAATTTCAAAATTTGGCAAACATTTTAAGTTTCTTGCAAAAGAGCTACCGCATGTTTCTGTTGAAGGATAAAGGTGAAATTCTCCATGAAAATTATTATACCTGGAGTTACGAATGTAAATTAATGGTAAAAACTGATTTTAAATACGAGAATAAAATTTCCACAGAAATAATTAAACATCAACATGGTCATCCATCATTTAAATACCTCATAACAGCAACCTTCATTTTCAAATATTTATTTAGTCCTTTTCGATATTCTACCAAACTCTAGAGATCGTTACAAAGATGGTTGCTGCGATTTCAAAAACATATTTTCAAACCGAGAAATCAAACAGAAAGTCATACAAATATATAAGTGAATAAATAATGCAATAAATGATAATAAAAAAAAAAAAAAACAGTCGAAATTCCCAAAAAGGACAAAAAATTTCACGAGGCAAAATCACTTTTTTTTTTAATTTTTTTTGTTTTTTGGAGACCTATAACCCTTTAGAATATGATAGTGGCTGAAAATTGCAGGTTTGTAATACAGTTCCTCTCAGACGATTCTTTTAACTCGTCGTGGAGTTTTGACCTCGAGACTGGTTTTGGATACATTTTGAAAAGGGGAGCACACACGTTTGAACTTGCGCTGGTTAAACTGCGGAAATTTTTTTA
The DNA here is from genome assembly GCF_918797505.1 of Bemisia tabaci. Classification (NCBI taxonomy): domain Eukaryota; kingdom Metazoa; phylum Arthropoda; class Insecta; order Hemiptera; family Aleyrodidae; genus Bemisia; species Bemisia tabaci. The sequence goes on from NC_092797.1 coordinate 54,103,200, forward strand.
ATAGTAAAAGAAAAAGAAAGTTTTCTGTAATTTTAATGGGGTGAATTTAATTTTTAAATAATTGAAACTGAAACTAGAAGGAAGAGAGATAAAGAGGGGGAGAGAGGGAGATAGAGGTCTACCAGACCTGGTTCAATCTTTCATTCTTGCTCAGGAAAATGTTGGACTGGAAAACACACGAACTCACAATGATGATGTTTTAAAGAAAATTTTCTTTGAATTTAATCAACTCTTTTGAGAAGATGTACCTAACATTATTTTTTAAAACATGTACCTATTTCCTCGGATAAGGCTATCCTATAGTTGTTTTCCTTGTCTGAAAGAAACTTTTCGGGGAGCAGAGAAATATCATAGGTATTGGCTGCTTTTCAAACGAAATACAATGTTGTGGATTCCTAGAGAGATTGATTGAAGTTTCCTTTCCGCGTAGATGTGAAAAAATAAAGTAAAAAGTGCGGAACTTGTAACATGGTCTCCCTCTATTTTATTCCCTCTATTCAGTCAGATCTCGATGTTGTCAGAAGGTCTAGTAGAGATCCTCCCTCAGATTCTACTTATGAACCAAAACAACTATTAACAACATTTTTTTTTTATTTATAGGCACAAAAATAATTTTAAGGATTTAGTTGTAATAATAAAATTAATGAAATTAAAACAATTAAGGTAAATTTTTGACGCTAACGGTAAGAATGTCAACTGAATCATACAAGGCTGAAATTTATTATTGTTACGCTATCTTGATGTCACATTTTCGTCTTGTCCCTCTTATAGATGTGACGTAGAGAAACACACACACGCACAAAACAAGGAAAAACAAGAATACGGTGAAGGCACATTTACTTTATTACCTGGTTCAATACTTTACAAAAAGTTATGCAGAAAACAATGGCAAGGTTTTTCATTATTGCTTAAATTGACAATTCTGCCTTCGATTGCACCTTAAAATTGTCTAAAAACTTAGTATCTAGATCACAAAAATTTCACACGGTGGGTAACGAATACGAGGAAAAATAAAATACGGACATATCATTCACAAAACAACAAAAATTAAATAGGTGCTAGAGAGTAGGACTTAATTAACTTCAATTGTGGATACTAAAACGGGGGGAAAAACCAGCGGAAAAATGAAACAAAGAACTGAGCCAATGTATGATCGGTTCATAGGCATCTCGTGGCCAGATAGATACGGCTCCTTCCGCAGAAAAGTAACAAAACTCAAAAAGTCATCAGCTCACAGCGTTGAAAATTTGCCATATACCTATAATATAATTACTGAAAAACAGACTGATAGCTAGAAGTAAAAAATTCGTACCTTGATTGCAACATTAAAAAAAGCTACGATTATTACACATTTTCCTCAAAAAAAAATCAACCAAAATGCTTCCTTGCAATTTCGCGAGGTTTTTGTTTTAGAATTTATTAAGAAAATTCACGACAAATTTCGTTAATAGCTATTGGCTAGTATTCCTGAAAAAAAAAAAAAAAAAAAAACTAACAAGACATGCGCGGAGACGCATTTCAGGGGTGCAAAATTTGGCCGATCCGCAAATTGCGTGATCAGTGGGGAAATTTGTGTCCAAACGGACGCCGAAAAGTCTTTCCGGAAACACTCCGACAGTCTATCAGTCTTTTCGAATTTTCAGGAGAAGTTTTCAGTATTCCTGACAGCTACTACGCAACGTTATTTTTTCGTGTATTATGTAGAAGAAAATTGCCAAGCACAAGTTTGAGGCTTGCGAGGAAAATGTTCCTTATTCCAGAGAAAAAATTTCCTCCATGTGAGAAAATTGTCGGGAAAGCGAGAAAATTCTTTTCAGAAACGAGGAACGGCGACGAAAATAAATCTTTGGTGAAATTCCGACTATTTATCGACCTTTAGGACTTTTTGGACTTTCGGTCTGTCGAGGAAACATTTTTCTCAGGGAGGAAATACACTTGCGTGCAAAAGCAAGGCGTCAATGATCTATCTTCGATATTTCCTTATTTGAAGCTATAGCAAAGAATCGAGTATTAAGGTGTTCGTTGCGACCACCCTGCTTATCGATCCTTTCCTATAGGTTTAAATGGTGAATCCATCGATATATCGCAAAACACGCCGCGCGACTTCGGCCGAATGACATTTTCTGCACTCGTGAGCATTCTAAGTTACGAATTTTCGACTTTAACCATCGAGATAATGTCTGTTAAAATTATACTTCCGATAATTCTATTCTTCGTTGCTGGGGTAAACAATGCACCCGATGAACTTATACATTAAAACGTGCAAATTTCATTTTTTTCATAGATTTATTTTTTTGGTAAACGTAAGGGATACTATTTCAACTAGGAGGGCAAAAAAAATGATATTCCTATCATTTCGGAGGAATGTACAACATAAAAAGTTAACAGATAACAAACAAAATACCTAAGTGTATTCTTCAACCCCCCTTGAAAAAAAAAATTAATGAAACAAATAAAATAATAATAAAAAAATAGGACTAGGTAAATCTATTTGGAACAAATGAATCTACATTACAAAGATGGAAAATTACCATAAATAATTCAAGGAAAGGAGGAGCCCTGTTCAAAATTAATGATGAACAGAAAAGGCAGTGGATTGCAAAGTTTGTTGGGAAAATATTACTCATTAAAAAAGGGGGAAGATCAGATCGGTAACGATTTCAACAGTCCAAGGTAGGATTAAGGCAATAGGACGGTTGGCAGCTTCTCTTAATCATAAAAAGGGACTGCTCCTTAATTTGTAGCCACGCCAAGACAGACGAGGATTTGGAGCTTTGCCAAATCGATAGCATTACCGAAAAACTCATGGAAAATAAGGAGCATGAACATGTTTGCGAGGGAAAAAAAAATCATGCTCTGGAAGATGATAAGGCACATCAGGGTTAGAAAAAAAAGTTGGATGCTTTGCAACAGTGAAACAGGGGACAGTTACGAAAAGTTGGCACAGGTAACTTGGAATAGGAATGGACTTCACCGAAGAGAAAGGGAAATGTCTTTTCGATTATGATGGTGGGTTTTTGGCGGTGGCATTTGTTGTTCTTACAGATACTCTGAAGATGTACTTAATCTAAAAACAGAGGACATGATCATTTTCAAATGAACGTAAGCAACCTTATTGTCTCCTTTTTTTAACAAACAGAGATCTATGAGGAACATTTTTAAGGACAAAACTCTGAGATCTCAAACAATGAGAATGTGTGATTTCAAAATTAGTTTTCCTGTTTTTTTTCTCAGAATTTTATCGATTTCTGATTCTACGTCTTCGGTTGGATAAGTGTAAAATTAACAGAGAATGGGAATGGCGTGAGTTCATTCTTAAGATAAAATGAATATTTTTTTTTGGAGAAAAAGAGACTTGAGAAGAGGGGAAAAGCACAATTAATATCTTTGGCACAAAAAAAGAAGAAAAAAAAAATGATTGCTTTTAAGCTCACTCTCATTGGTACATAAACCAACGTTTGATCACGTACGACTAGACTAAAGTGGTAAGCTATTAGACTAACCATTCAATGTTGAATTTACCGCTCTTAAAACCAGGCGGAATATGTACTTATGTATTTGTTCTGGGTAGAGCCATCGATTTCACTGAATGGTGTCATAAAAACGGTCTACGAAGACTAGTTTGAAGAAATTTACACCATTGCATTATCAGATCCATGCATTGGAATTGAAAAAAAAAAAATATTAGGAATGATTCAAGATCCCGAGTTCAACTACAAAATTATTTAGGTCACGATAGTTGGGTGAAATTTTCTCTTGCCAGTTTGGTTATAGCCAGAGCGATACAGAGTTGGGGGACCAGGGACAAGCAAGTTTTTCGTCAAAGTTATTTACCCAGGTCAGTTCACTGACACCCTGTTAAAGTCGTTGTCTCCGCCATGAACACCCTCAACTGGACTTGTTTAAACCCGGATTCAAGCTTATCAATTATTTTTACCACAATTTGATTCGAGATGTGACAGGGTACGAGAAAAGGCACTTGCGTGCACACACGCAAATTTTCAAGGTAAGCAAGTTCCGTGAAGTTCAGTCGAAAAATCAGCCTTTAAAGCCAAAAAAGCTTATTGTGGCTCAAAGTTGCCAACAATGACTCATGTTTGCGCTGATAAAGAGCGTGGAGTTTCGATGAAGCGGCGATTTTGAGCCCTAAACATGGTACTTAGATGAAAAGTTTGAATCGCTTTTTCCCCAAACTAATTCTTGATGCTAGAACTTCGGACTGTCATAACACTGGTTTTTTTGAGATTGCTAGGCATGCCTAGTGCCAAAGTATAAAAAATTCCTCTCAGCTCTGCATTAATATTTCGATCTTGAATATTATAAAAGAAAGGTCCCCTCATCCATGGACGGGACACAAATGGTAAAAATCAATTCGTAATATTAATATGAAATTTTCAACTTCCATGAGACTTGAAGTTACATTACAACATTTCATATCCTTGAGGTAAAATTTGAGATACTTTTGAAATTAAAGTTTTAAGAATTTGTTCAAATAATTTGGAAATCATATCAAAATTTCAAGATCGTGTAAAGAACCAAATTAATAGAGCCTTCCGGTTTAAAAACAAGCCGCATCTATTTTTTTTAAATACACCTTTAGTGACTCTCTTCTTCTAGTAGTATGCGTTCCTTTCTCATTTCACAGAAAATGAACCCTTAAAATAGGTTTGAGTTCTAAAGGATTTTTGTAGAAAAAAGAGATGCGTCATTTAATTACAAACGGACAGATTTCATTGATGCTCTATTACATTAGGCGTGTCCGTGCGGTTCAATAGGGCACTGGCATAGTTTTAATGAATGTTTTATAAGACTATTTCGTTACGATTTGATGAAGCCAGTGGTGTAGCCGTGGCGGGGGAGGGGTGGACCCCCAATAAGTCAAAAATTAACTCGGAAAAATTAAGTTTTCGTGATCTTTAGGAATTTTAATCTTTGATCATGTTTGACCATCCCCATGAAAAAAACTGGCTACGCCACTGGTTGGAGCACTGACTAGAGTACAAACTGATTAATTCTTTGAATTTCACGTAGAAAATGATTCATCCGCAACAAAATTTGGAAATCAACTTCTGATGAAGATATAAGTATTTACAATTAACATTAGTTGAATGGTAAAAGTACAAATGACGTCATTTCTTCGTTCGTGCTTCATACCCCAGCTGATGGACTTCAAGTGTAGTTGATAGATTTTGAGTGCACATTTCGATACCTCTCTTCCGATTTCCAAATGTTTTGCTGCATGAATCGTTCTCTAGGTGAAAGGCTGTTACATTTAATTTATTGGAAGTGGACGGAATTCATGATCCTCTCTATGGATCGTATTCAATACATCAAACAGGTAAGATTGAATCGATATCGATTGGTTCAACACGTGAACACAGCCCCAAAAGTCAATTGAATGCTCTGAGGGAACGGGTTTCTTGTGATAGGTTTTGATTCTTTGGGTACAAGTATAAAGTGGCAATGAAAAATGAAATTGTTGGGAATTTTCTCAATTTCAGCTTTTCCTACTGAAGTCCTAAAATTACTGTTTAAGGTTATATTCTGTTGTTTTGAACCAAACGATGCATCGAACCACCATCGAATACGATCTAACGGGGAATCACAGAACTAGGGCTAGGATTTATCGGTGGATGGTTTGTACAAGGAAATCAAGAGCGGATAATGGATGTCTTCCTCGTAGAGAGGACTACTCGATTTCAACTGCGTATGCCTGCGATGCACATCGGCGTTGTAGTTCTGACCGTGGAGCTTAGTGACGAAACCAACACTCTTAGCAGCATCGAGGAATTTCAAGTGGGTCTGACCCCTGGCAGGAGCCGTGATCAGCGCGACGGAGCCTCCCTTCAAGCAATCCCAAATAGTCATCACCAGGTCCTTCCGAGTTTCCTCGAAAAATAAGCAGTCGGCTGCCAGGACCACGTCGAAATTCTCGGCCCAGGATCCAGTGTTGCAGTTCCATTTGAGAACGGCTGCTTCTGCGGTTGTCTCGCGCAACTCGTTGGCATCGATGATCGCTCGAACGTTCTCGACGGACTCGAGATTCCCGTCGGTCAACAGAACTCTCTGAGGACACGCAAACTTGGCCAACATGATACCCGCAAGGCAGGTCATCCCTCCACCGAGCTCGAGGACGGATTTCCCGCGGAACATGTCCCTGTTGCTGAGACAGTAGAAGGCTAGCACTTCTTCGGAGGGCCAGACGCAGACGTTCCCCGTATTGTTGAAGCCCATTAAATCCGCAGGCGTTATCAGCTTGGACACGTGGCGAACTTTAACGCTCAGGTCTTGATCGGCAACGCGCGTGGAGTAGTCGAACCAACTAACGCTATCGTTGTCCACTTCAGATGAGGACCGGATGGAGAAGAGTCCGAACTCCTGAAACCTCCGGACGGAAACGGGATCCACCTCGTTGACGCTCAGGTTTTCCTTGTTGTTGAGAAGGGCGTGTGCTAGGAGGAGCCACCGGTTTCGGGCCTTTGCGTTGCAGTTTTTCGAGGGCGGACTCGCGCGATAAGAAACGTCGATGTTCTGGTCATGGTTGATCATCCTCTAACGGAAAAGGCAGCCAGCCTGCTCACGGTGAAACGGGGTCAGAATCGGTGCGAATTAAGGGTTTCGCAACGGAGCATCGCGCGGAAGACCCGAGCTGACCACCTGCAAAAGCAAGGACAGATCAAGTGAATCGAAACAGTCAGAGGCATTGAAAGAGAGGAACCTTGGTTGGGGCGTCCTCCAGAATGATTAACTTAGTCCGGATATTGTGGCAGACTTTATTTTTGTCCAAGGAGCCCGGTGGCGGGGTAATCTTTCAGCCGAATACAAGAGCCAAGTTTTTACAAGACAGACATTTAGGTGATCCAAAAATTCTTGGTTCATGCAGACTTGAAAAAAGGAAGGACAAAAATGACGTAGTTACTTAAGCACTCTCAATTATTTTCAATTAGACGCTACTTTAACGGAGGTTCCAAGTCCATCTATATGCATGGTGAGGCTTTGCTAAAGAACAAAAATTCGGCATCATTACCGCCTTATTATTAAAAATTTTAAGGCATGTTTTGAACACAGCCAAGGACAGCAAGCAAATAGGAGTAACAGTCGACTATCAAAGTCTCAAAAATGTATCATGCACTGCGCGTTCAAATATATTAGTAATGTCACCTCAGCAGACTCAAACGTTCATCGTTTATGCCTCAGTATGATTTAAACTGATTGGGTTGCATAAATTGTAATGCATCTGAGGAAAAGGAGACTTAAGGTGAGTTGCCAAATTTTCCACGAGAACCACAAAATGCAGTTTTGGTCCTTCACATAAAATGGGTTTTTTTTTTAAAATTATGGAATGTTCAAAGTAAGGTAGTGAATCTTAATCCTCCATCTGATTCAAACATATTTCGTTTCAATTCCACACTCGAATCGCACGTTGGTATTTTCTTTCCGTCACGTGCACTCCTATCAGTTTGCGGTTCAGGTGCATAAACTGAGAATATTTATTGAGAATATTATAGGTGGCATTTCGATAAAATCTGAACCTCCCTTTGGAACATCTTAGATATTGGAAAGCTCCTTCAACTCAAAACAACGCCGCGGGTGGAGAACACTGGAAGAGGTTGGGTTCTAACCCAACATGCAACTATTTTAACTCCGCGGTGGGCCGGGTTGCATACGCTACATTTTGCAGGCGAAATGTGAGACCTGTCCACGGCCAACGCGCGCTTGCGATGCTCGCTAGGGTAGAGGTGCAGCAGTGTTTTCCTCGAGAGTTTGCAACCCGGCCCACGGTAGAATGGACCAGCTGCGCTGGTCACAGAATCGTGTTGTGATGCTCGATTCTTGTAGATTAGCTAAAAATAATGAAACCTGTCCAAATAGCAACTTTTCACGTCCAATACAACTTTACGGTTGAAAGTAGAAAGTTGCTGTTTGGTTGGATCTTAATATTTTTAGTCGATCTACAAGAATCAAGCATCGAAACACAATTCTGTGACGAGCGCAACTGACCCATTAAAATAGCTGCATCTTGTGTCTATACCCAAATTCGTGTATTCTTCCTTTATTTCACGTTCAATTTGTTAAAATCGCGTTACAAATCTGCGCGACAGGAGCGTCCAAATACTTGACGGAGACATACGTCACGTTCGAGGAAAAAAATGATTGGAGCCGCGTATCCGGTCGCGAAAGTCGTGGGCTGATCTCGGAATCGCCTTCAAAATCGAGCGTATGCAGCCCGGCTCACAGCGGAGTTAAAATAGTTGCATGTTCGCTTCGAACCCAACTTCGAATATTCCTCCGTTGTTCTACGCTTCGCGAATAATTCAAATGCCGTGTTTGTCTTTCGGAATCTCAATCACTTTACTTTGAACATTCCATAATTTAAAAAAAAAAAAAAAAAAAAAAAAAAAAAAAAAAAAAAAAAAAAAAAAAACATACAAACAAGATTACTTGATATAAAATAGTTAAGTATCTCAATTTTTTTTTTCACCTGCAGTTCCTCTTTCCTCGAGTGCATCACATTTAAGGGATCCTGAAACAAAGGGAACAGAGTCCATTTTCCTGATTATTCCCATAACGCTAGTATTCTCATGTAATCCAGGGTTCATCAGCAACACGGACGTGGCTCCTTTTGCTTTAAGATGCCTTATTTGTCATATCATTAGAATTTAAGTGATGTCAGGTCCTGTAAAATTTAGGTGACCAAAAACTTAATTTTTAAGTGTCTTCATGAACCAAGAAATTTATTAAGACTAGGTACTTTTTTTGCTGCTGAAAAGGGAAAATTGGTTTGAACTCTCAAAATATTAAGTCTACTTATACACTTCTTTTCACCGTTTGATTTCCTCCTAAAATTAGGTATTTTCTAAATAAGATTTTGGAGTTAATTTAACGTTTTGAATTATTCAATTTACAAAACATTTTTGGACATAAAATACTTATATAAGGGTGGGTACAAAATTCAGTAACTTTAAAATGAGACGATACATCGACTAAGTTAGGTACAGCTATCTAATTTCATGAATATAACTGGCTGGGCGTATCTGGAATGTTACGTCAATTTCAGTCAAATAAAAATCACAACTACATAAAGCAAATCACATTGGGCTTACTAAGGAGTATATGCTGACAATTTCATGCTCGTAAGAGAGCCCTTAGGTACAAAACAGGAGTGGGGATGGCTGGCATGTTGCTTGGTTAGAAAAAAGCTTTAAATATTCTAAATTGTGTTAATGATTAGGTACATCATAAGGTAGGGTGCCAGAGGAGTAGCATAATTTTGCAATATCCACCTGTGTCGAATTATTTCGCAGGTCAAAACAACTTATAGAAATAAGTAAATAAAGTTAAAAAAAAAAAAAAAATAAATTACAAAAATACATTAGCCCCATTGATAAATCAACACACAAATTCATATTGGTTATCAGAATCCTACTAGAAAAACACAAGCTAGTAATTCATCGTAAGGTTAAGAAGAGTCCAAGTTGACCGACTTTAAAGTGCGACAGAAGATATGCCATCTAAATTTTCCCATTGAAAGTAAAAGGCGCAAGCCCCGATAGAAGATCTCAAGTCTCACAGTGAGAGTCTGTCTGCAACTTAAAGGGTGTGGACTCTAATGGTAATTTATAATTACTTGCCAAAAGGTATGATGCTGTGAATGTATGAGGGTTGTTTACAGTTTTGGAGTTCATCAATAATGCAATGATTCTTTATAACAGTCCGTGGCAGAATCTAAGCAGCCCTAGAGTAATGTGTAGATACTACACCCACAGGAGATGGGTCTCAATGAGATCAAATATTATGAAATAGAGTATATTTTAATAAACATTAGGTACATGGAAAATGGAAGGGTTGGAAAGAAGCAAAAAAATGACATTCCCTACAGGCAATATTTGAATGGACCTCAATTACGTGATGGATAAATGGATAGCCTTGCCGATTAATTTTATGATTATCTCAATTGTATTATGTAGTTAGAAAACAGGTTCTTGTTTTTTCTGAAGGGGCATTTTCAAACGGTTCCATTTGGGAAGATAGTATCTATCATTTGTAGTTCCTTATTTCTGCAGGAAAGACGCAATTAAATCTACGATACTTTTTTGTGCAAAAAAATGAGTATATAGGTCACACTGAACCAAAAAATGTAAGAAAAGAGATTTAGAGACAAGGAGATGGTGTGTTTTCAAGTAAGCAACTAAATTAAATCAGTCAATTTAAAAACAGCCCAACTCTGGTCGCTGCCTACGAGAATAGAGAGGCCGTAACTACGATTCTGTAACGTCACGCTAGTAGATGAAACTCGGCGGGGATCAAACATGTGTTTTTATGGGAGAACGCATGACACATGTTCCTTATGTGCTAATATCTTTTCAGGGGTTGATCTGGTGCAAAAATTCATAAGAACCTTATTGAGAGAAGATAAAATTTCAATCAGAGTACTGCCTAGTTTATAAATTACATTGTCTGATAATTGAGGAAATAAAAGCTAAACACGACTAAAAATCGAATATCGTTACCCCACTGCGATTCAAATACGCCGCTCATGCAACTTCAGCCAATCGATGGCGGCTCTGATTGGTTAACATGGCGATTGCTCTACTAGTTTGACGTCATCAAACCGACCGGTTAAGGCCTCTCCATTCTCGTAGGCAACGCTCCGGTATGCTGCATTTCTCTCTTTCTGCAGAAAAGTACTCTCTTGAGATTTGCGTAAATCTTCTGCTAAAAACATGGTGATTGTAACTAAACGGGAAGACCTTAAAAAGATTGAAATCTTGAGAAACAGAGAGCACTTCCCTAACTAAGCAAGGCTTTCAGGGCTTGAGAATATGTTCCTTGGATTCCTTATTGTGGTAAATTTAATTGTATCACTCTTTGAAAGTAAATCATAATAAGTAATGGCGGATTTTCTCCTTGTTAGATGCCTTGAACCTGTCGGGGAGAGCAATGGCACTGTCATTGCTTGTTTTCAATCGCTGTGAATGATTTCGGCAAGGTTAGGAACAAAGCGTTTGTTACATACTTGGATGAAGGCTTACACATAATAGTTACTCTACAAAAGAAATTACAAACATTTAATCCGCGGCTTTGGCACCGCTAGGTCAGCATGAAATGGTTAGAACAAATTAGATTAGGTTGTTTACTTGGATGTTTATGGACATGTAGCAAATTCATGTTCAAGTAATACAGAACTTGTCGAGGAGAGACCTTACAAAACACTCAGGAGATCTATAACACTAGCTATGGATGAATAATAATCAACAACATGCCAGGTATAACACGGTAAAATGGGCGTCACAATATAACTGATATTACATTCTAGGATCAGTGAAGGATTAACAAGGGATTAAAATTACTTACTCTAGGATTATAAAACACAAGATCCTTGCCAAAAGTTTAACCTCTTAAGTAGTTGGGTTAGAGAAAAATTAAAGGCAGAGTAAATTCAAATCCTTGGTGACTGGCATCATTACAGTCGAAGCCGAATTTCTCTTTCACTAATCATGGCAAATATCCAGATCTCAAAATTTGCAAGCCATGTTTGAACTACTAATCAATTTATACTCTAATAATAGTGTCCACAATCTTCTTGGCTAAATTACAAATCAATTAAACATACCAATCTTTTTAACCATTAATTTTTTGGCTCCATTTCAAGTGGCCGGAGACAACGACTGGGCAGGCGAGGGGAGATACTTTCAATCTTTTCAATTTTCACAGCTCCCATTAATACATCAATTTGACATTTAAAGGTGGTTAAAATGTAGAGGAAGCATGCAAGAGAGTGGAAAGATGGAAAACAAACTTACATTTTAGACTATTTCAGTCACTCTGCTGCGGCAACTGTCAACTTGAAAGGTTACTTGACTTGAGGGCAGCAATAATTTAAAGGCTCAATGCTGATAAATACTACACGAATTGAAAGATAGGGCTAAACACAAAACACTCAGTCTGGGGACATTTATTTCCCGTACAAAAATAAAATTTAGGAAGAAAGTTGTCACAAAGAAAAGCTCATGAAAATTATTTGTTGTGATAGTACAGTTCTTCTTCTTCTCTTCGATAAAAAATACTTGAGTTCATGGAGCGGCAACACCGCATTTGGCAAGTGTGTGGAATGGGCGGGTAATTTGAAATTTACGGGATCAAAGTGACAATGAGTTCCTTTCACAGTAGGGACATTTCATTTGTGGCTTATTCATGAATACACTTATCTGATTAGGGTGACCGATGGTAGGAATTTACACATATTAAATATTTTGATTGTGAAAATAAATTACTTACTTACTGTTGGCCGACTGAATTTTTAAGGAAACCAATGAACACCTTGGTCAGAAATTTTTAAATCAGAATTTCTGCACTTATCTACCTGCGAAGAAAAATCAATACAAATTTTAAAAAATAATGCCCATTGGTTTCCATTTGAAAAAGAAGTAGCACTGTCCCGGTTTATTTGTTTCCTGGTCTAGGACCTTGATTTGGGTACGTTATGCGAAGAGGCGCAGAACTCGAGCACTGGGAGTTCAGCTCAGATATTGTGCGAACCATGATGCCTTCTTTTTTAACTATTTAATTGCACAAGTATGAAAATACTAACAAGAAAACAAAAGAAAAAAAGGGGAGAGGATGAGAGGGAAAGGATTTAATGAGCTGCTTGAATAATATAAAATCCAATGAATTAATTTGTTGATAATTTGACTTAAGTAATCAATCTTTTCAACATAATTTTTTAGTAATCTCAAGCATTCAAGGTAATACGCTTGAATGTACCTATATTGATGAGCAAATGAGAAAATTGCGTAAAAAATTGAAAAGTATAAGGCAGTGGATTTTCGAACTGCACTGCTGAGACGAAAAGTGAATTGATGTTAAGTTGTTTTGAAGAAAGTATACACTTAGTTGACTTTGAAAATGATGAACATCTCAATTTTTTAATTTGCTGCCTGTCTGCTCCAATACAGTCTATCGATAATTCTGCTCTCGCGTTTTTTCTCAAAGTTAAAAAATTTGCGAGGACTGAGTTTTTTTGGAGTATTGTTTGAGAACTAAAAAAAAAGTTGAGCAAAATTGAATGGACAAAAACAGTCAGTTTTCATCCATTAACATAAAACATGGTAGACAATTTGCATAAGTGTTGTTGAGATTAAGGTTTTAAAGTTTTCTACTTTAAAATCAAACATTTTTGTTGATGGAGAGCAAAATTGTGGGCGGGCTGGTTAACGATAGATCCAAAAAAATTAGATCTAAGATTCAAATTAGGAAAGTAAATTTTTCCTGAAATTACATACTTCTAAGCACTGCATTTGTTACAAGGATCATGCCAGGAAATACGTCACTAGGTATTACCTCATTTTCTTTTTCAAGAATCGTCACCTTAATTGCACCTTTATAGAATTGCTACCTTAAATTGCCGAGTTGAAACTTTGTAAAATGTGAATGATGTATTTCTCAATGATTAAAACTAAATTCTGCTTGGAAAAGATTTATGATCTCAAAGAAAATTGACAGGGCAACACAAAAAATGTAGCTCTTGCATGCCACAGGAATAGGCATTTACTCATAATTAAAGTTCCATAATCCTACACAAAATTTTGCGAGAAACTTCATGGTACTGCTATTTTTTCTGGAAAACTCTCAAATTAAAAAAAAAAAAAACCCTTAAAGATGAGACTGTTAATGTAAAGATCACCTACTTTCACCATTACGTTTACATAATATTTTGCACAGGCTAAAGAACTAAAAATGCAAAATTTCTATAGCATGCAAGAGATCCATGTAGGAAACGATAGATGCAAATTTCTTAAATACACAGACCTTGATTGATTTAAATGACTATCTAGTGATCCTAGGAGTTTAATATTGAACAGCAGGAAACAGATTTAGAAAGAGTATTTTCTTTATTAAAACAATTTTTAATTGATATAAGAAAGGATGAATCATCACACTTGATTAAGAGGAAGTTCAGTTGATAGAACATAGACACAAACTACAACACTGAAAGGTATTGAAATACATTGAGATGACAGCAACATACTTTTTCTTCTTGCGGCTTTTGCCAGTTTCAGTAAATTTCTTCTTTAGACACTGAGTTCTCCTGAAAGTGGATCCTTACATGATTCTTTCTTTTTTCTACATATTAGTGCTGGTGTTTTTCAGGTTTATGACAGTTATTGGGTGTAAATTGACTTTTTTCATTTAGAAAATGAAAATCATAAAGAATAAGTGTGCATTCATTTGAGAGGCAAAAATGACTTCAAAATTGAAAATTTCAGGTATTAAGAAGTGCAAAGGTATAAAATTGTTATTAGAGCAGAAAACATTTCACAGATATAGCTGCGAGAGTGAAAGCATCGCAGGACCCACTCCAAGACCAAGAGGCACAAGGAAACGCTACAAAGGGGCAAATCGCCTCTTTGCTAGTGTTTAAAGATAAGATTGTCCCTTCAACAGGGTTGCCTCAACACATTTCTCAATCAGTGGGGTAGTTCCTGCTTCTCCCTCAGTCTTACAGAACGATCACAGTATTGTCTACCATACTTTTATCTTTGTTTGTGTTTTCTTAAATATATTTTGTGAATAATACTATTCAGATAAGAATTTCTTCACTATGGATCCGATTGTTTTGAATTCAGAGCATGAAACTCAAAAACTGTGATAAAACAGAACGATTCTGATATCAATCGAAATAATAATGCCCAGATTGATTTTAAAAAAGTGATCTCTTAAGAAAAGAAAAAAAAGGCATTAATAGTTAACTGCTGACATCAAGCTAACAGTCACTAATCGAAGTAAAAAATATTATCACAAAACATAAAATCTTATAGAAACTCATTTGCTTTTCAGTGGTTTTCGGTTTTTGCCTGTCTTCTTTGCCGTGCTCTTTTTGGCATTCTTAGCGGCTTGTGCTTTTTGACTTTTTGCTTTCTGATTTTTCTTAACATTTTTCTTCTTCAACTTAAGTTTTCCACCCTTTTTCTTTTTTAATTCCTTCTTCATCTGTTCCTTTGCCTGGGCTTTCAGGATTAACTTCTGTTTCATTCGTAAGATTTCCCGTTTGGTCAATTCCCGTTTCTTTTCTTCGGTAGTTAGACTTGTGAAAGGAACTTTCTTGAACGCTTCATTGATTTCTTCTGGGACTTCTGCGGAGAAAACGAGGTCAGTGGGATTCGTAGCATAAGATTCTGCGCACTGAGCTTTTGTCTCTAGTTTGACTTCCTTTGCTATTTTTTTGCTAACATATTTTTCTCCGGCGGCTTTCTTCAACTGTTGACGATACTGGAAAAATAATAGGATAAAAATCAATCATACTACTCTGAACATCCCCAACACTAAGTAAACTAAAAAGTCAGAAAACACGCCATTTTTCCTCCTGCTTTTGACGATGAGGATTTTCTCGCAAAATGGAATAGTCTGCCCAAATACAACAATGTAAAATTGATCCGGTAGTTTTGCATTTGAAAGGACAAGAAACTTAATCTACTTAGATGTTGCTATGACTACTGGCTGACTGGCTGCCAGTGGGGGCTAAGATTCCTTACTTTGCAGACACTTGCACATTTGTAGGTAAAAATGAAAAAGATTGGGGAGAATAATTTTCATCAGCGTCAAAGGGATATGACAATTACTCCCCCAAAAGTGGACCGCGTTTAGCAGAAAGGAACCGAGCCACATTAGCTATAACCAAATTTAAGTGAGCAATTCAATTCGTCACAAGAGAAAATTGGTGCAGATTTCTTTGAAAATTTTAAGGAATTTTCGTCATACTATGCAGAAAATTCACTGAAATTTGCACAAAAATCCGCACAACCGTTTTCATGTAAAAAATTAAATTGTCCAATTAAATTTGGAAACGGCTGATGTGGCTTCATTCCTTTCTGCTTAGCGCAGTCCAAATGACGATCAAAGCTGCAGATAAAAGAAGGAAGTGAGTAACTTTCTGGGGGTAAAATTACTTCACGATTAGAAAATCACTTTAGATTTCAGTGCTAAAAAAAATTCAACAGATGAGGAAGCTAAAATTTGAGTTTTTGTGATCACTCTCTTTGAAGAGAATTGCAGGAATGTTGAAATAAGCACTGTCAAATTCAATGAGAAAGTTACCTTAGCAGGGGAGATATAAGTAGGATTCGTCCACAGTGTGTCTCCTCCAAAACTATCGTTGAAAATCTTGATGGGATTTAAGGAAAACCTAGGACCTGAAAATTAAACAATGAAATCTTTAAAATAAAATGAAAGTGAAAAGTTAAAAACATGAAAAAGTTCTTGAGCTAAAATGAAAGATTAAGTGATTGAGAAGAAGTCTAGGTATCATGTCTGATTGATTGTAAAATTAGGTCGGGGAAACCTAAATTGACAAAAAAATCTACTAAGATGAGACCAGAAGCGAAAGTCTGTGTTACAGCATCAAATGTGATTATAAGGATCATATCTTTCCGGGGAAAATTTTCCGTAAAGTTTTTTAAAACTTAGATAAATAATGTTTCTCTACAACCCACGATTTTTGCCTTTGGACTTTAGGGCTCATATTATCTCCTTCAATTTTTTAACTTTCAGGGTTCAACTTTCGCCAAAAATTCCAGTTTGTTTCCTCTATGCGTTTGCAAGAAGTGAGGGAGAATTTTTGCTATTAATTTATGTCTCTTTTCACAGATGTGGTCCCAAATATAAGTTTCTTTCAGACAAATTTGTCAGAAGAATAATTCACAAAATGAGAAGACCAGAAAAAAAGTCTTGGCAAGAAAATGTTTCTTTTGCTTTGGCATCAAGCCTTACTATGGAGATATTTTTAATATTGTCTGTAAGCTCATGGGATATCCCAAAGGGAATTTTAAAAAAATTAAAAAAAATATAATAATTTAATGTTTATCTTTCCGGCCAAACTTTTAGATTTGAAATTTTAATGAAATCTTGGTACAATATAATAGTATCTTGTACAGATACACATACAAAAAATCTAGAGTGAGCTGAGGAAAATACCAACCGATTTCAATTAATGCACCATCTTCTGCCAGAACTTGGTAGTTGCGGAACCATATCCTATTGTCGAGAACGGAGAAAGTAATGACGTGATCTACAAATGGGTGGCTTTTTGGATGATATCTTGGAACACCAAAAACCTGGAAATAAGATGAGAAGTTTATTGATTGTGATCAACTAATAATAGAACTGGGGAAAGAAAAGAAGAGACATAAGTCACATCAGTCTGGGTGCATCAATCATCAGTTGGCCAATTGGCTAGCATGTAAATATCTGTTGAATGGTGCAATTTTTGGATGTGACAGTTGTCTCTTCTTTTCTTTCCCCAGTTCTAGCATTTAAAAATTTTAATGAGCTGGCTCTGCCGAGGTGGAAAAATTTTACTATTTCAGCAAGGTAAATGTTAAAACTTTGCAATCTCACTGTGAATGCAAGTATGTATTGTTTTTTAAAAAAAAATAGCAGAAAAGTTTCAAAGGGTAAGTTAAAAATTAAATATCTACAGTTAAACGACCAGACCACGTATCTCGGTTTGCAACATTGTAGACTTCCTGTGATACTTTATTTTTTAAATGAAAAACTACTCGACGTCAATTCTTGAAAACTTCCGGTGCAAAGAAAACTCTGTGAAAATTTCAAGTGATGATACTGATTTGTTCTCCTTCAAAAAAATTAAACGGGAGCGGAGATTTTTAAACACCACAAACGAGATGCATAGTCTAGTAGTTTCACCATCGACAGACACACTAGTATTTTTATTCTGATGTAATCGATACCTATGTATTTTTCCCTCATCCTAAAAAGAATTTATGGGATTTCCATGTATATGGTTTGAGACGGTACTGAGAGAAATATTACATGGCAGCTTAATTTCATACCTGAATGAATAATTCTTTTAAGACAGCGTAGTGAGGATACTTATTAAAATTTTCATCAAAAGAAAGGAGTGGCCGTGATCCTTTCAAGCAGTTACCCGTAAGTCGCATTTCTCTCAAAGTGAATACTGAAACAGAAGATTAAAAAAAATAATAGCATAAATTTGTGGGGATATTTAGGATATGAATGATCAATTGGCTAGAAAGCTCTAATTAGCAGAGAAAAAAGGGTAGGTGGCAAGAGCGCCATTCGAAAAGTGGCAGAACAAACATTTACCCAGCCTCCGATTTTGGACTTAGCCCGAGGAGGATTGCTGGGCAAGGCAACGAGAAAGGAAAGGAAGGAGAGAAAATTAGCGGAAGGAGTTTGAAGCGCATTTCCAATGTTGCAATAATTTCGGCGAAATTTGCACTAGGTACACATCAATGTTGGTTTACTCCGGAGGTAGACTTACTTCAATAAATTGTGTTCTAGAGGTTTATCTTTTTGAACAAAATGACTCGACAAATGTATGCCTAGTAAATGACGAACAGAAATCCAGACAAGGCTGCTGTTTCACTAATATTGAACAGACACAACGATTAGGCACTCACCGCTTTCAACTAAAAACTTTGCTGAGGGTCCTCCTTTGATATTTGAAATCCACATGTACAAATCTCTTCTTAGTCTGCCTTCAAACAGAATGCATTTGTTGCAGTTTTCTGATTTGCATATCTGTAACAAAAAATGAATTGACTACTGATGAACAGTGGATTTAAGAAATAGAGATACTTTAGGTACCCTAGCATTGGGTATGGACAGATTTAGTGGTTACGTTACTCGATAAATCGTCATTCAATTTTGGTGCCCTTAAAAAGCACAGCGAAACCATTGATATCAAAACAGTCAATTTTTTTTGGGTGGAACCAATGATTGAATGTATCACATATCAAATAAAGTAGTCACTAAATTAGTCTATTGATTGCTATAAATAGCACATCTATTGCGATATTATAACCAGTCTTCCTTACTACACGCACAAAAATAATCTGTGAGGATCGATAGATCATTTTTTTTTTTTATTTATTGAAAATGCTACTTTATAGCAATATTGATTCCAAAAGTTAAAACTTGCTTCAATTTCCTTGTATTTGGGGGACAAAAAAAAAAAAAAAAAAAAAAAAAAAAAAAACAAACGATAAATGCTTGAAAATACATTTGTACCAATGCTAACTTTGAGCATTACGATTAACTGTAAAAAATAAATATACCTTCTTGAAACAGAACTAACTAATTCTATACTAACCAATTACAGAGATACCTACTACTTTAATCATACGTAGGGTGTTTTGTCAATATTTCTGATTTGGTCAAACTGGCAAACGGCATATTGCACGCCAGTTTGACTACGCCAGAAATCGTGAAAAATCATCTTCAACAACATAACAATGGTGTAAGTCGGCAATCACATAGCTCGGTTTGCGACGTCGCAGACTTCCTGTCATACTTTATTTTTTAAACGAAAAACTTCTTAGCAGCAATTCTTTAAAGCTGCCTTGATTTTTCTTCTCTGTGCAAAGAAAATTTTGGAAAAACTTCAAGGAATGATGTCAATTTGTTCTCCTTTAAGAAAATAACATAGAGGCTAATATTATCAGACACCGCAAACGAGTTATGTGATTGCCAACTTACACCGTCGATAAGTCACTCCACAGATTACAAACTATTAGCCTATCTCTTTTGAGCAATGAAAGGTAAGGAACCTACGGCGCATATTTATGGCGTCCAGACGCCGATGAATCTGCCTGATGGTCTAGCGTGAAGACGGCACTTTAGCGGCAGAGAGACGCTCTGATCTGTCGCCAACAGATTGGGACGGAGACGTTGACTAGTTTTGCTTAGTCTGCTGTCTATCCTACCGACGTTTCAATGTGTTAAGTCTTGAGTTCGATCAACCGACCCGTGAATCGATCAACAAAAGGCGTGAATCGAACAACAAAAGCTGTGAATCGACTGACAAAGCTGTGAGTCGATCGAATCACGTCGATCGGTTGATGTTTTGGTTTTTTGATCGAGTCATGTCGATTGAATTGATAAGGGTTTTTATAAAATTTGGTGTCGATCAAATCAGTGTCAATTGTTTCGCATCGATCAAATCGCCACCGGTTTGTTAATAATTTTTCCATCGAATCAGTGTCGATCGATTTCCATTTCCATTTTTCGGTCGATTTTTGTCAATCGAATCCGTACCCTCCTGAAAAAGCGCGTCTGATCATTTTCGCGTCTCAGAACATACTGGTTCGATCAAAAGAAATTCGAGAAATTGACGGTGGACGCAGCGGAAAAAATCCACCAATCTCGCTCCTTAGGTGCCGTGCTCCAAAATGTGAGCGTCTTCTCACCCTCGACTCGAAAGCAGCGTTTTCCGCCGGCATCCAGATGCCGTAGAAAGACACGCCTTAGGTTCCGTACCTTGAGGCATGAAAACTGTGCAGGAAGTGAATAATAAAAATATATATTTTGATATTCAGTGAAGATAAAACATTTCTTACCTCATTTAATTCAAATAATTTCTTTTTCTTTTCCATTTTTGAACCATATCGGGAATGAGGCATCATTGACAGTAAATCTTTCATCAGATGACGATCTATGTGAGATATACCTGGGGATGCAAATACTAAAATTCTTTGACGATTGATCCATTTCTCCTGAAAACAAGAGCAAAGCAGATTAAATTTATAAAAAGATTCTAAATTGACCATCATTTGCAGATGGTTACACCGCTGCTGTCCAAAAGCATTGATTGAGAGCAAATGTACTTACATGCCAAAATACTCGTATTCATTGACGACAAACAGGAGTCAAAAGTGAAAGAACTGCCGACTTAAAGCTCGTGCATTGTATGTTGAGACAAACTTCAAAGAATTGTTTATGTCACCATTCACTTGTAGTGCCACCTAACTACATGTATTTGCCTGTTGAGTGGTGCGAATTCAGAGCTAATCGGAGATTGACGTTTGTCTCAACATACGATGCGCAAGCTTTATCTGGGGGGGGGGGGGGGGGAGCTTCAAGAATTGATGTAAGTAAATAAATTAATTAACTTATGGATAGGTACAAAAGCTCAAACATCACAGTTTTTTCATGACAAGAAATTCACTCCTACCTTAAATTATATAATTCATCTTACACCGAGTTCCTGACAACTGTGCAAGATTACGAATATTTTCATCATAATACTCGGTGCTTACAAGGACAGTGAGATGGTAGGTATCATCAGCAAACTGTAAAACTCAATTCCTGTTTTCCCATTTTCCATTACCTACTTACTACTAAATTTTGCTGATGGGAAACTTGCTAATAAAATTTCATAATGAATTTAGAGAATATGCCGGGATACATGCGGGAGTGCCAAGCAAAATTGTTAGGCAGCAATACATTCTTATCTACGTTCTCAAATTAGTAGGTCTTTTGATCTCATCATTTCATGCCGAAGCTTTGTTCTAACATTTAGACGGAAGAGTTGGAAAAACACGAAGAACTAAGAAGTACTTCGAGGACAGAGCGACGCACAAATAGTTACTCAGCATTGAGGAATTTTTACAACAGGAACAACAAACTGGAATTTTAAGGCACTATTTCTACATTATATGGTCGAGAGTAATGCTTAAAACTGGAAGCAGGAAGGAGTAGAGTAATGGGTTCGCAGAAATGGATAAGCTTCGCTTGAAGTTGGACATGGATGTTGCAAATCAGTACCAACTGAAATGCTGACTTGAAAAATAAGTAACAGAGTAAAAGAGGAAATTTGGGCAGTTTTTCGTTTGACTTACGGCTTTCTTTTCGTATAGGACGTCAGAAGTCACAGTATTTTCCATCATGATTGTCACGAATTACAATTTCGATCAAGGATCAACACGTGTATCACATTTGTAAACATTGGCAAAATGTGAGGTTAAGAATTCTTGCAGGTCCACGACGGTGCTGCTACCTAGCGGAACCATAGCAAAATACTGGATGAGTGTATCATATATTGCGTTCGTTGAAATTGAAGGAACTCTAAAGTTCTTCAGTCTAGTTTGGTAAGTTCAAAGATGTGATCTAATTGCAAACTTTTTTGATGATTGAATGTGACGAAAAATGATATAATCAAGTATTTGTCTGTCTTTAGACACCTTAACTTTTTATTCTCTAGACTTAGAGCATAAATCGACTGAAATTGTCGTGATTTTTTCACAGAACGTATTGTATCCTCTTAGAATTGAATAGCAATGATTATGGCACAGTATTAATTTTCCTCGTTAAAAATGGAATAAAGTCGAGAGATTTTGAAATATAGTATATTCAGTAGTGTTTTTGAACTGACGCCATCAACATTGGTTTCTATCAAACAGTCGAGGAATTTCAAAGTACTTCAGTACTTACTTTCATCAAGGGCTACGGTGAGCTCAAGGAATTCTAACGATGTTAGCTGTTAAAAAAGACGTTCGGTAAAATTTACGCGAGCAAGTCTTAAAGACAGAGAGAAAAACTATTATATAACGAGCTTCTTCTTTAAAGTTTTCTCGGAAAAGTCCAATTTTGAAATCTTCCGTAACAGGTATATTTTTCTGAATAATTTTAGCTCTTTGTACACTTAAATTTTACCTCTTGTGAATTCCAATTAAAAAAATGGAGAAATAAGTGAAAGAGTTTTTAAAGAGAGTATAGACTTTTTAAAATGTGTGTGTTTTTTTAGTCTCCTTTGGGGTATTGTTCGGAATAAATTGAAATGTCACCACTTTGAACATGTACGATTGATTTTTTTTCCTCAGGGCGAAGGGTCTTCTTTGGGGTTTATCGGGGACTTTCATCCCTCGAGGTTTGCGATAAATTGATTGATCTGCCATTTAAACCTATGGAAAAGGATCGATAAACAGGGTTTTCGCAACGAGCACCTTAATAATCGATTCTTTGCCATAGCTTCAAAATGGGAAATATCAAAAATAGATCATTCACGCCCCTTTGTACCGCTCCTCACCGATATGCTAATTACAAACGTCGTATGAACATTCACACGTTGTCAAATGTATTCTAATAAAACACACATTTTCTGGAGGCTGGCTGTATCACTTCTGGAGAATAATTTCTACATTTCATTCTGATATAACTGAAAATTTCAAGGGAAAATATTCATAAATATATTCATAATTCAAAAAGTAAATAATATATCGGGAAGAATTTGGTATCCTCCGCTTGTGAATATGGTAGAATCCTGCAGCACGTCCATGGCTGAAAAACGTACCTCCGTCGCGGTGTCTCAAAATCTCTGCTCCTCTTTTAATTTTTCGAAAAGAAACGATGTAATCAAAATTTCTACAGAATATTTTGCTAATAGAGAGGAAGAATCAAGGAAGTTTTCAAGAAATTAAGTTTGCTATATTTCTAATGAAAAAAATAAAGTATTAACAGAGGTCTGCAACGTTGCAATCTGAGATACGTAGTTTCGCACTGTGGACATCGATGTGTACGTGTGCTTCCGTGCTTCGGAAGAGTGCCGGATGACTATTCGAATATTGCGGCAAATTTCTTCCAATGAAGTATTTACTCTCGAGGAAAATTACAAATATTGTCCTTGAAATTTTCAGGTGTATTAAAACAAATCGGAAAGTGTCTTTTTACAAAATTTCAACGGAAAATAGCCGCAAGTTTTCCGGGAAATTCGTCATTTTATCATAAGAAACTCGGGAACGTCTCAATGTTCATACAGTATTTATTCTTACTGCCGTGCTAAGGAAAAACATAGTATGATCGTTCGGACGCCGCCAAATTCCTCGAGACAATTTTTTTTTTAAAGTGAATCTGTGTTTATTTTCTTAAACCATTTTCAGCTGTACTTTAGGTTAAATTGTAAATTGTGATATTAAAAAAAAATCGACGAAAAATTTGCACTACACTGGAAAAAAACACATTGGATCTAGGGTCCAGACTCTTAAAAACATCAACAAGAAAAAATACTCTTGATTCAATCGGAATTTTGCTTAAATCAAGAACCAAGCCTCTTAATTTGAGCGGATTTCCTTTTGATTCAAGCTTAAATCTGATTGAATCAAGAGTATTTTTTCTTGTCAATGTTTTCAAGAGTCTGGACTCTAGATCCAATGTGTTTTTTTTTTTCTGTGTATGTCTGAGAAAAATTCGACTTTTATCAGCGGAAATGTGGCGACATGTGCTTGCTCATAAGTCGTTTTTCCTTAGCACGACAGCTCAGCTCGGAAGCGCAGAGGACTGCATCCTGTCGCGTCGCTGCGTTATCTCCTTCGGCGGTGAGCAAAGAGAGGGTTGTGTAACACGCATGAGTAAGGCGTTATCGTCGCGTCAAGGTGTACAAACCTCCCGCTCCGCGAGCAATAGTATCTGAAAAAAAAAAAAAAAAAATTATTTATTTTCGGGTCTGAATAAGCTCTCGAAAGCTGGCTCTGAAGACGGAGATCCTGCAAGTGGGACCAAGAGGTGGGTCCCGGAGATAAGATAAAATACCGCCGATGGGCGCCGCATCCCGGCCAACGCCACGATGAGTGCTTCACAGGTGTGTTCCAGCGTTGAGTCCCGAATCCCAGGTTTCGGCCCTCGAAACATTCATAATTAGTTTTAGGAAACAAATTTGTGCAAAAATCCTGCTTTTACGGTGATTTTTTTTCGCCCTGTTTTTTCAAAATTTTGGACCGTTTATTTTTATTTTTTATTTTGGGTTATATCTCGTGTTTTACTACTAACATAGTAGCTGATGTAGTGATCTGTGCGAATAAATTTAGTAATTTTTTATCGCCGTGTCTCCCCGAACTTTTGGACAGTTTTTCATTTTATTTTGGGTTTTCTCTCGTATTTTCCTACCGATACTGATGGATAGTAATCTGTGCGTTTAAATTTGATACGCAGTGGAATATAGTTGCGGTTCTCTACATTTTATCGATTTTTCGGACAAAAATCTGCGCGGAAAAAACGCATTTTTAAATTTTATCGACGATATTTTGGGTAAAAAAAAGTGTGTTTAGTTTGTTTTTGATTCGAATTTTTTCAACATATCTCTCTCTTAAACCTCCATCGTTTACCTCAGTAAATTCGAAACAACCGGATATTTCGGAAATAAGGCTGAAAATTAATCTCTCATTTCGTCGGGAAGTGTTACCGCTGTGCAGTGATACTACGGCTTTGGCGCGTTCAAAAATGGCGAAGTCACCCGGGTACCTGTGAATTTTCTTCCCATCTCAATGTTTTTCAAATTTTGACCGGTACAAAAGACGGGCCAGAATGTCGAGACAAGACAGAATATACAACATTCTGAAATACTTATGGATAAATATATTTGTGATTTCTGTTGCTGCGTGTGATGAAAACGTGGTGCAGTGTGAGAAAGGCCTGGCGTGCCAATCTCAAAATCCGGAATTTTTGGACGTAGTGTTGCGGAGATCTCGGAGGGCGCCTCAGAATTTCGGTTTTCAGCAGCAGGGCCAGAATCAGTTCAGCCGACCCTACATTCCGCAAGTCAGGCCGTACTTCACTCAAAGTTTTGGTGAGTTTCAATCCGTTCCGACCAAAGGCGGATTCAGCAATTTGGCAACACCGCATTCTCTCCATTTAAATCTATGTTAAATAATCGATTCTTATCGGAGCACCTGGCCCTTCCAAGAATCGATAGGTTTCCATAGGTTTAAATGGAGAAAAACAATGTTGCCAATATGCTGGATCCGCCCATGGTTTCGACCTGTATTACTTTACGTGAAATATAAGCGTAGCTGGTAAAACATTGTGGGGGCAAAGGATCCACTCACCCTTCAAAAAGATTTACTAGTAATGAGCGACTGCGTACAATGAAAATATATCTGGGGGAACAAGGAGCTCCCCCTCCCCCGACTCTCTTAGTAACAAATCTAGTCAAATCCTGAAATCAAAGATGGATCAAAAAGTATGGACCAATCGGAGATTTTCGATTCAACCGTAATCTATAGTCTCTAGCCTCCAATCCTCGGTGGAAAAATAAGTGGCTCAAATTAAGCAGAGATATTCTCGAATTTGCTGCCAAGAAGATTTTCTCTTGAATTAAGTGGGGTTGTGCTTGATATAAGCAACTTCCTTCCAGGATAATAAGCACTGCCCTCCTTGATTCCGGAGTAAATCTTCTAGATGGCACATTTAAGCATATTTCTGCTTAAATCAAGTCACTCTACATCCAGTTCTATACGAGAACGCCCAAGACAGGCTTGTGCTTACTCAACGTGGTAGAGAAGTTGCCTAGCTTCAATATTTGAAGGGGCTTTGGCAAATTGTCATAAAGGATGGTGTCCTATTTCACACCTGGATTGCATTTTGCGAAAAGGAACCACTAGCATTGCAATGTTGCTAAGATTGTGCAACTTCTTTTGTCTTGGAGGAAAAATCCGATTATCCCTTAATAGTTTCTATTTTACTCGCTAAAAACTGTAAATTTAAGACAAAAATTACCATCTAAATTTCATAGTTTTTCACAATTTCCGCAATTTTATTGCAAAGGATGAAGTTGCACAATCTTAGCATCATTGCAATGCTAGTGGTTCCTTTTTGCAAAATGCAATCCACCTCATCTGTTGTGTTAATAGCTTCCGACGCCGATACCAAATCGCTCAACTGCTTATAATCGTTGATAACCTTTTTTCCCTGGGCTAAACCGTTATATCTCAGTTGTTGAATCTCTTAATGCTTTTAAGGCGATACATTCTCTAAGTTCTTCCGTTAGTAAGTAAAAGGTTTTGAAAATGGAGACATAACCATTTGATGACTAATTAAAGTGTATAATTTTAAATTTTACATTTTAGTGTTACTGATAAAAGTTCCACTCGGACAGTGGTGCCGAAGAAATAGGTTGATGTAGTTAGGTCAGAAATCACGACTTTTTCTCAGCAAGAATGATGTCACCAACCGGAAATGACTCACACTAGGAACCGGAAATGAGCATTTTCTGATGAGCAATGTAGGCAGTTACATCGCTGCAATACTTTTCCATCTGAATCACACTACACTAAAACAGCTCTTATCGAATAATTCGAATTTTCGGAAAAAGACAAAAAGTCGTTAAGATGGATTCTAAAGATGAGCTTAGAATGTTTCAGTCGAAACCTGTGGTGGCACATGATATCGATGAGTAAAGTCGCTTATTGCGCCTTTGCAGAATTTTCGTTGGATTTATTTTCTATTTTTTTTTTTTCAAAAGAAATTATGGATAAACCAATCAATGTAATTTGAATTAGAACATTTGGTTTTCTAGCAAGAATAGCGTAAATTGCGGGTCAAAGGAGATTCACATATATTGGTTCAACATTTATTAAAATAAAATTGTAATTAAATGAAGGAATCATGTTGAACTTTTCGATCAAGAATTTTCTTCACACAATAAATGACACATATTTAAAAAAAAAAAACCGTTCGGTCAGGCTCCCTCCGACTGGGGAGCATAACTGTCGACCGAGTCTAAAATCAAGACGGACACAATTAACCGATACAACTGATGATTAGAAATTCGTTCTATTGAAGATGGGATGAATGCGGGAAGTAACAGAAAAAGAATGATTCTCTGCGAATACCAATCTATCAATTTTTTTTCAGAAATTATTTCACAATTTGAAAATCAGAAAATTCACGAGAGCTTGAAATTCGTTGACCAATTAGGAAGCGGCATTTTTTTTCGTAATGAAAGGATTGAGATGCAATACCTATAGTTTTTCTATGTAGGTACTCTTTTAGTCGGGTGTTACTGCAAATATAACCGCGTGAAATTCTGAGGAGGTGAGAAAGGCGAAAGCGCCTACAATTTTGAACATGCAACACGCACATCCGTGGAACACGAATAGTTGCATGAACTAACTCACCATCAGCGTAGTATTTGTAGGTCATTCGTAGGGAATCGGTCACTCTAAAAAAGGCTTACGCGCCAGAAATAGTACTAAAAAAATAGTAAAAAAAAAAAAAAAAAATTAATCGACTCGTTCTAAATTTCAGCGTTCTGAAATATTAAAGCTATGAAAAATTTAATCACATAATTTTGTAATCTACGATTTAAGACGGGTCGATAATTACAGTTTCTAATGATTTCCTCGGGTTTTTATTTCTGGCGCTTATGTCTTTTTGAGAATGACCGATTCAATTATTAGCCTTAGATGCTCTGGCCTCGTGTCGGTAGCTAGTAATTCTCTCCCCTACAAAGGTACTTATCGACGGTGTAAGTCGGCAATCACGTATCTCGGTTTGCGACGTTACAGACTTCCTATCATACTTTATTTTTTAGACGAGAAACTATACAACGGCAATTCTTTAAAACTGCCGTGACTTTTCTTCCCTGTGCCAAGAAAATTCTGCAAAAATTTCAAGTAATGATGTCAGTTTGTTCTCCTTGATAACATAGAGGCGGAGATTTTCAGACACCGCAAACGAGTTATATGATTGCCGACTCACACCGTCATTATGTCATTACTGTGCTTCAAGTAACAAGTCTCGCGCTCCGCCGAAGAAGTGAGAAAAGCGGAAGTGCCTTCAATTTTTAAATATGCAACACGCACAAACATGGGACACGAATAGTTGCATCAAGGCGCTACAATCAACTCAGTCTAGTCTGTGTCAAATGGAAACGCCTCCAATTTTTGAATATGTAATCCGCACATTCAAGATACTAAAAATACGAGCAATAAAATATCTTTAATTTTTAATAAACACCTTTGAAGAATTAAAAAAAAAATAGGTTGTAAAATTCATTTACTTAACCTGTGAAGTGTTTACCACTGTACTGTTATACTTTTGAGTTTCGTTAAAAGGCTCGAGAAATATTCTTCAGAAATCGGTCAGAGGGGGACATTCGCGGATTGGCGTATGAATTGCATTTAAAATTGACGACCGGCCTGGCTGCTCACTACTGCCCGGTTTACAGAATGGACAAGAACATCGGCCAGTTCGCTGACTGGGAAACGTAGGTGAACTGTCCACAGACGGGACAAAGAATTTGCCCAGTCTTCGGACCGGGTAATTTCACCATTGGGGTGTAGGTACCATAATCACAAAATTTAAGAGCAGACGGTTGATTAATTTCTTGTGAACAGTGATCTTGAAGCCCCCCCCCCCCCCCCCCCGGGTACGTGTGGACTCAAAATCGCGAAAAATCAAAATCTTGGCTGATCCTAATTTCGAGATATCGCAATTGAACTTTTCATTGTAAATGCAAGCTTTCCACTGATTTTGATCAGCTTCTTTATTTATTTGTCCATTGAATCGGTGTTGATCGGTTCACGTTTTCATTTTTCGTTCGATCATATTGATCAAATGCAGTCCCGGTCCCTCTCGTTACATGCAGACTACCTATCATACTCTTTTTTTCTAATTGAACAATTCGCCTTCTGCTACGTCTGTGGCAATTGTTGTTACGAGTATGTTGTGTGTGCTGATTTTGGCCCATTACATACTTGACTCTCTGAAGGCGTCTTATGTGCGAAAGCAAATCGCCTTCAACTGCGCCTGCAGCAATTGTTGTTACGAGTATGTTGTGCGTGCTGATTTTAGCCCATTACATACTCGACTCTCTGAAGGCGTTTTATGTGCACACGTAGCGCAATCTGTCGGAGAACGAACGAAGCAGGGATTGAGCGATTCATTCGATCTCATTTCTGTTCATCTCCAACAGGACCGTCAATCCCCCATAAAAAGACCATGAAGTACAACTCTCTTTTGGTAACAATATTAATTAATAAGCTAAAATGTTTTACAACGTGTATTATTTTACGGTTGTTTTCAATTCACCTTTAGCTGCATGCATCCGCAGAAATTGTTGTCATGAATATGTTGAGCGTGTTGATCTCAACTCATTACATACTTGACTCTTTGAATGCGTTTAATTTGCGAAAGTTGAGCACCCTGTTAGAGATGAACAGAAGTGAGATCGAATGAATCGCTCAACCCCTACTTCGTTCGTTCTCCGACAGATTGCGCTAGGTGTGCACATAAAACGCCTTCAGAGAGTCGAGTATGTAATGGGCTAAAATCAGCACGCACAACATACTCGTAACAACAATTGCCGCAGGCGCAGCTGAAGGCGATTTGCTTTCGCACATAAAACGCCTTCAGAGAGTCAAGTATGTAATGGGCCAAAATCAGCACGCACAACATATTCGTAACAACAATTGCCACAGACGTAGCAGAAGGCGAATTGTACAGTTAGAAAAAAAGAGTATGATAGGTAGTCTGCATGTAACAAGAGGGACTGCATTTGATCGACATGGTCGAACGAAAAATGAAAACTTGAACCGATCAAGACCGATTCAATGGACAAATAAATAAAGAAGCCGATCAAAATCAGTAAAAAACTTGCATTTACTATGAAAATTTCAATTGCGATATCTCGAAATTAGGATCAGCCAAGATTTTGATTTTTCGCGATTTTGAGTGCGCACGTACTATGACTCACCCCCTGCAGACCGTTTTGGGTTCCTTTTTGTAGCATTGTTTTTGCGGCTTCAAGACCACTGTGTACCTACAAGGAAAGAATCAACTGTCTAATTTTAACTTTTGCGACTGTGGTACCTACACCCCAAAAATTTCAGCAGAGACTCTGATTGTTCGAGATTTTGAGTACACATGCACCATAGACCCACCCCTGCAAACCGTTTTTGAGTACAGTTTCATCGCATTTTTTTTGCTTTAAGACCACTGTGGTTAAAGAGGAGGTAGGGAAACATTCCTCAAATCGACGCTCCACTAACTCCCCTACCAAAGTACAAAACCTCGTATCTCTGTTTGCGACGTTGCAGACTTCCTTGCTGTCAAACTTCATTTTTTCTTTGGAAAACTAGTCTACGCGATCTCTTGAAAACTTCTTCGAGTGTTCTATCCCATCGGCAGAATGTTTTCCATAAAATTCAAACTATGAAGTTGGCATTTTGATTTTCGAAGAGATAAAATAGGAACGAATATTTTGAAATACTGGAATGGAGATATGTGGTTATGCACGTCGGCCATCGGTTTATTTTCCCCTGTTGATGAGTGCAACGGTTTTTTGTCCAGATCCAGGAAACAACAGGTATGCGCCACCGTCGATGCGGGCCGGGTACTTGGACGGTCCGCTGTACGTGATCTCAGAGCAGCGCTTGCGGGAAATCCGATCAGAATTTTTGTACTGGTTCTACGACCGTGGCGGTGACGACGGCTACGGCGACTACCAGAAGGACATCCACGCATCGTCGCCCCAAATCCACAAGAACTTCAACTTCCAACTTCCCTTCTTCGGTTTTCGATTCAATTACACTAGGGTAAGTCCCATGTTACTTCCGGCCTTCAGCCTTAGCTTAATCGACGTGTTTTACATACACGAATTACCAACCGGGGCCCTTTCTGACTTATATTTGGGCTACATTTTGCAATAGGTCAGTTGCGCTGGTCACAGAATCGTGTTTTCATGCTTGATCCTTGTGGATTAGTTAAAAGTAATAAGATCTGTCCAAACGGCAACTTCCTACGTTCAATATTGGCCGAGATATTGCGCTTTGAAAAATTCGGTTTACGACGTCATCCACCGCTGTAGTGTCATCTTTCGTTTCTTCCATCGTACCTTCATCCAAAAACGTTGAGAAACTAGTGCAAATGTATATCGACGGTGTAAGTTGGCAATCACATAATTCGGTCGCAGACTTCCTGTCATATTTTATTTTTTAAACGGAAAACTACTCAACGGCAATTATTTAAAACTGCCATAATTTTTCTTCTCTGTGCGAAGAAAATTCTGCATACCTAATCTTCAAGGAATGATGTCAATTTCTTCTCCTTTAAAGGAAAAACGTAGAGGTGGAGATTTTCAGACATCGCAAACGAGATATGTGATTGCGGACTTACGCCGTCGATATCTCTCTGATTGATGCTTCCAATGTGTAAGAAACCAATGGTGCGTCACTTCCGCGGTGGATGACGTCATAAACCGCATTCTTCAAAGCGCTTTACCTCTATTCAAATTGAACGTAGAAAATTGCTGTTTGGTTTGATCGAATTATTTTCAGCAAATCTACAAGAATCAAGCATCAAAATACTATTGTGACCAGTGGAGCTGACACATTCGGAACTTCAATTTTTGGCTCACCCGTAAAAACACTTGTGTGTGTAGGGGATCTAATGGTACACATCGATGGCCAAAGTGCGAAATCACGTATATCCATTGCGACGTTTCAAAATTTGCACTCCCATTAAATTTTCTTGAAGAGAAAAAAGCCAACTTTTATACACAATACATACTGTCAACAGAGAAGAAAAGTCAAGGAAAACTTTAAGAAATTATACGTTGACTAGTTTTCCAAAGAGAAAATGAAGTATGACAAGAAGTTTGCAACGTCGCGAGCAGAGATACGTGGTTTCGCACTTTGGCCATCGACATAACGCAGAAAGAATAGTAACGGCTAGTTAAGATCAAAACTGCTCCTAACTCGTTGTTTTTTACTGAGTAACTCGGTTACTCTCTGTTTAATCCAGCCGTAGAATTCTCCGTTCATAGCGCAATGAATTTCGTGGTTGTCCGACCTATGAAAGCGTCATTAACTTTTCTCTTTCCTTTCTGAAAATCGACAGTTATCGATGCACGGATATCTGGAGTTCAGCGATCCGCCTGAGCACTTCACATACCCTCTCTCGTTTCCGAACAAGGACTGGCCCAAGAAAAATGACCCCTCTTTCATCGGAATATTCTACAGCAAATGCCGGATCGGAGCTCTCAGAGCTTCCGACGTCGATCAGCGCGCACCAGGAGTCTATTTCAGGTACTTTCTCGTGCGTTCTTATGGGAAAATTGTGGGATTTAATTTTCTATTGATTTTAGTGAGTTAGGGGTATAGTTCATAAAATACGTATCGCTCGAAGGGTTGAGGTGAGTGTTACGTCATTTAGTTTTTAGGTATTTGCGGATAAGGACCTACGTCACAAAATCATTACCAAGAGGAGGAGGGCGGAAATCTGAAATTTAGCTTTACGTATTTTATGAACGGCCCCATAAAATGTTGATGGAATTGTATACAATGGAAGCTGTCTACAAAAATTCCTACCACGCCCACGTGGAAAAAGAAGACATAGAACCCCTTACAATTCTAGAAACAATTATTCATCTAAACATCCGTGAAAAAGTGAAGTATTCTAATAAACGCCTCACGTCGAAATCTCAAATTCCCGTGAAGCAAAGGTCGAAATATAGTGCGATTACATAGTAAAATTGGACAGCAGTTTGCAATTTGGAATTATAAATTCTGGTTTTTCTGGAAAAGCACTCATGTGCATAGGGAAACTAATGGCACATACGTTGTTTTTAAACCGGGCTAGAATCTATAGGTCCAAATTGCAAAATGTAGTCCAATTATTGTTCTTGCGTCAGAGCGTTGTGTACGTTGCCTATCCTCAAATTGAAGGGGCTCTTATTTTTGAAGTTTTTTGCGGCAAAATTGGAATAAGCTATAATTTTTCTTAGTAATGCAGATGTCCCATATTTCTAATACAGGGAACTCATCATGTTAATTGTTTAAAATAGGCATTTATTGACCAAGTGATCCCTGGTAAAAATTGGCAGTAGAATGCGTGTTCCAAAATACTATAGACCTAAAGCCGGCTGTAAGATTTCCAATAGCTTCTGTAGCCGGCTGTACAATTTCTTATAGCCTTTTATAGCCGATGGCGATTAAGCAACAGCCAGACGATAAAGTTTATACTAAACGCTACTAAATACGGATACTAGGACTTAGTGAGTTTTTGGACCACTGCTCTCTTTTTGGGCCGTAGTATCTTGATTTATTTTGCGAGGAAAGCTCCGTACATTTGATGGATGCCTGCCATTCCTAATATATTAGAGCGCCTTCAGTTTCATATGATACTGTGCAATACCTCTGGTGTGAAATAGTTGCTTCAAGCGCCGTGGCACGTTGCGGTGCGGCAGGCGGGCAGCCAGCGCAAAACGCGCATTGCGCATTGGCGCCTACAAACCTAACAGGGATACTTCACGCGTTGCGCAATGCGTGAAGTATCCCTGTTAGGTTTGTAGGCGCCAGTGCGTCGCCACTCCGCTTTGTGTAAGGCTCTAATATTTAATCTCGCGGAGTCAACGCGTTTTTCAACTCATGCTTTTGAAATGTTTGCACACTCTGTACGGACGATTCTCATTTTCATTGATGAAAAAAAAATATGTTTTGAAGGAAAATATAATGAGTGTTTTGTAAATATTAAGTTTGTTCCGTATATAACTTAATGATTTTCAAAGCACACGAATTTCTACGCAATTTCTTATAGCCTTTTATAGCCAATAAAGTGTAAAGCCCGGTGATAGGAACTATAGCCCGACTGTATACTTTTTTATAGCTCCGTATAGCCCGGCTATATGATTTGCTCCGCTTTCTACAGCCCAGCTATATGATTTTCAATAGCCTTCTTTAGTCGGCTATAAGAGCTCCTATGGTATTTTGAAACGCAGCTCCTATCGCCAATTTTTACCAGGAATGTGCAATATTAAAATTTACGATCGTTAAAATGAAATTTTATTGCATTGCATTGTAACTTTTTTTCAAAATTTTTGTTATACTAGTCATGTAACTTGTGCGCAATTCGCGGTGATGCAATCACTTAAACTTAATACTCAGTAAAGTTAAATAATCTTCTTGTAACAATTTCCATGCTGTGAATCTAAAACAACTTAAATTCAGAGTCCACGATCTCCCTAAAAATTCTGTAAAATTACTGTAGTCAATTTAAGACATTTCTGCTTTATTTTCAGGCTGGAGAGAGATTTGCAGTCTCGGACGGACATTTTTGGAGTAGAAATGCGAGAGCGCTTAATGTGGGACATTCGCGAAGGGGTCGTAGGGGCTGAAACTTTCATCCCCAAACACTCTGTAATCGTCACCTGGAAGAACATGTCTTTCGCCGGAGGCATAGATAACTCCTTGTACAAGGTAAACATTTTTATCTTCCCCTTTTGAAAAAACGATGTTCACAGAAAAAAAGAAAAATATAAAGATAAATAATTTTTGTTCAAGAGACACACCAAAACTTTTGGCCAAAATTTTCTATCTAAGAACCGGCCTTCGGGTCAGATTAGATGTTGTATTACGCAGCATTATGAACTTAACATACATGACATACGCACTCTTTTTGTCAGTGATGCCATAACTCGTATTTATACTGAATATTTCCGTCATCTTTCGTCTCTGCCAGTCATTGGCGGATCCAGCGAATTGGCAACATTGTATTTGCTCCATTTAAACCTATGGAAATGTATCGATTCTTGGAGGGGCCAGAAGCTCCGACAAAAATCGATCTTTTAGCATGGCTTTAAATGGAGAAAATCCGGTGTTGCCAAATTGCTGGATCCGCCTTCGCTTCGAGTCGACAAAATCAAAGTAGAGCTCTCAAAGTGGCATTACGCGAGGTCACGTGACCACAGGTGCTCTCCTCCGATTCTCGCAATCACCACGCAATCTTCTCGTCCGATGCTTTCAGCAGAAAATTAAGGCAATTCGTCAAGCTTCCTGACGTGGTCGAACTGGCATGCAATATTATCGCATCGATTAGGTAAATAATCTCGGCAGATTTTGAATTTTTAGCCGAAAAAAGAACCATAGCCCCTGCGCATGATCCTACAGAATCGTTCTAAACTATCAATTGGCTTGGAAAAAAAAACCTCGCATTCGATACAGAAATCGATAATTGTATCGAATGCGAGGTTTTTCTCCTAACAGGATTCTGCTTTCATGCACTTCTCTACATTTTGCCAATTTTTTGGTTTAGAATGATTATTTAGACTTATCTATTGTCCATAACAAAAACGTCGTAACTCAACTGAAAATTTGTTCCTTTTTTTGAGCACGTACTGCTCTCTCACAAGAAAATTCAATTGCCAGAAAGGCTTCATTTTTTCATTTCTAGTTCCTAATGGTGCGGCGGAGTTGGATTCAAAAAATGAAGGATGAATATTTGTTACGCTTTCTGTAAAACAGCATTTTGTCAGAACTAATTGAAAAAGTCTTGAATGGAGAGGACGGCATCTTTACTTTGGCCGGCAGTTATGCGAATCACCTTAAATAAAAAACAGAATGTTTAGTGACCCATTCTCTTGATGTCCTCTTGCGCCCATAGGGCTCACAGTAATTGGCGTATCCAGAAAATTGGCAACATTGTAGCTCTCCATTTAAACCTATGGAAATATATCGATTATTGGAGAGGCAAGGTGCTCCGACAAGAATCGATCGTTCAACGAGATTTAAATGAAGGGAGCCCGTTTTGCCAAATTGTTGAATCCGCTTCTGTTTATAATGTGATTTTCCGTTTTTTGGAACCTAGACGAACACGTTTCAACTGGTGCTGGCGACGGATGAGGTGTTCACGTACGCTATTTTCAACTACGCGGATTTGCAGTGGACGAGTCACACGGAAGCGGGAGGTGACACTTCCGGCGGCGAAGGAGGAACCCCCGCCTTTGTGAGTCACTCACTATCGAGTACCTAGATTACACTTTACTACGGCCTCTCATTCCGATGCTTACCAAACACATACCAATGAGTCATTTCCTCGTTCCTCTGTCGTAACGGCGTACCTCAATCTCCGAGTGAACCCCGTTTTACGTATGCATGCATGCTTCCTGGGGGTCAAGTGGAAATCAAGATACGCCCTTTCGTCAGAGGAGCGACGATTTGTGTAGGGGGTCATTCATAAATGGACGTATTTCTGCCAAACGGATGTTAATGATCAGCCTGTATATGCCATTAGGTTGGTTAAATATTTCTAGTTAGTGAAAAGAGACCAGCAGGGGATGATCAATGGGCCTGTTGCAAACTTTTGCTAGAGCAAAAGTAAGGGTTATTTCTAAAAGAAAATGGCTCTAAAATCACAATGAGCGCATCAACAAAGTCTGAAATGCATTCCTAACTTCACAATCTGCGTCAGAAATTCACGCTTTTTTGAGCATCCCGCTTCAAAAACGATACCGCGGCACAGGTGAACATTTCGTCAGAGGAGTCGTTCCATTCAACCCTTGCGTACTTCAATGTTTTGCAATACTCAGCATAACCGACGCTATCAAGACGGATCTTTATCAACGCGGGTAAAACGTGAATGTAAACACGCCAGGTTGTTAACAAATGGTTAGAATTTCGTCTCGGCACATGAGTTTTGGCCAGTTTGGGCGAATTGGCGTCGGCTATGTTGAATATTGTGCAGTATCCTACTGCACAGAGGTTTGAAGGGACGATTTCTCTAACGAAATGCTCACCTGTACCGTAATATTGCTTTTGAAGCGAGAAGCTCAAAAAAGCGTGAATTTCTTACGCAGATTGTGAAGTTAGGATTGCATTTCAGACTTTGTTGATGCGCTCATTGTGATTTTTGAGCCATTTTCTTAAAGAAACAACCCTTAATTTTGCTCCAGCAAAAGTTTGCAACAGGCCCATTGAACTAAAACAACTTACCGAGCGTGACGGAAGTGATTATGCCTAAGCGCACAATTGAAGGTGAAATGGATGGCGGATGGAGATAAAGTCCATCAGCACTGAGATCTTGGACTAAATGAGGCATTTTTGTGTGCGGACGGAGAAAAACTCGGTGATTTCAAAACATCTCTGAACATAATCTCAATTAAGGGCGGATACCCATTACTTTTGGATATATTAAAGAGAGTTTTCTAAATATGTTTGAAAGGAAAATGGAGAAGCCTCCATTGATATTGATATTGAAATTGAAAAAATATTATTTAAATTAAGAAGTAAAAATTTTCAGTGTCTCAAAAATATTTCCCGTGGAGAGATTTCAGTCTCCAGGTTGAAACATGCTTCCCAACCAATTTTTGCGGCGTGGTTTGCGATTGCTCGGAATAATTACTTCTCTGAAAAAAAAAAAAAAAAAAAAAAAAAAAAAAAAAAAAAAACTCCGGCAGTGGAAGCCGTACTTACGGGCTATACATAGACAAACCGTCCGCGTTCTGGTCTCAATGGCTGAGAGTTCCGGGCGTAACACCCGGAGAAATCGAAAATACAGATTCACCACCTGGAACTTTTGGCCTCTGAGCCCGGAACGGAGGGTATGTCTATATGGCCCGTAACTTTTTTCAGTGATAGTCAGGTTTTATCTGCGGAATCGCCAATTATTATTAATCCTCAAACTTAATTGTCGTTATTGTTTCCGGTCGTTCTGAAGGTGTCGATTGTTTCAGGTGGGTTTCAACGCTGGAAACGGGACTCGCAGTTATGATTACTATCCGTATTCCCAGAGGTCGACCATTCGAGATCTCACTGGCCGTGGCTGGGCCAACGGGTTTCCCGGACGGCATATTTTCCGAATTGACGAAAACATCATGCTTGGAACTTGCAATAAAGATGCCGGTAAGATTATAATTAATGTCGCTACGGACATTTCACGAAATCAGTGGGCTCATTCTGCGATCTGATCATTGAAATTTATAGACAAAGTGATAGACATAGGGGACGGAGTAAAATGGACCGATATTGGTGGAAGCACAAGACGACGCGACGTTAGGGTGGTCCAAGTTAACATGGGGAAATTTTTTTTTGGCCCAATGAACCGCGACTCAACCTAAATTTGTTCCTTACCATCCAAATATGATACCTGCCAAATATTTTCGTTCTCCGACAATATTAACACGTGCCGACTTGAGGCTGAAAATCTCCCAAAAAATTACATTGATTTAAATGGGGCGAAAATCGGCCGATCCGCGGTATTTCGTTTTTCGGCTGTAAAATGCGCCAAAATGCAAATAACTTGCTCTTAACCTACGAAGATACCTAGAGGCCTATTGTGATTGAGAAAATCACACATTCGACTCATTGGGAGGGGGGGGGGGAGGGGGTCACAGCGGAGCGGATTCCTAGGCCCCGCGGCCCTGCGCGCTGCGCGAGGCTCCATGCGCCAAACTGATAGAAGAGGAACGCGCTCGCATTTTCGGTCTCCCTGCTCCCTGATACGCATTGCCGTACTGCAAATTAAATGATGTTATTTCTAGAGTTTGAAAAGCAAATCATCTGACCTGCTGATAAGCACAGAGGCAAAGTATTTTACAAAATGTTGCCGAGTACAGAAAGCTCTTCAGGGAGCTCAACAAAAAAAGGATGACTCAAGACTTCTGAATAGAACAGAAGGTAATATTCTTTTTACTGCCTGTTTTTTATTTTAAGAACTTTAATTACGAAAGTCTATTCCACAACTAATGTCTACATAATGTTTAATGTGTATATAATTTATTGTGTAACATTTGGCAATACAAAACAAATTTTTGTTCACGAGATAGAGTTGCTCCTTATCTAGGATATAGTCTCGTTATTATAGTTATGTCATCATCATTATTTTCAGTGTTCTTACTCGCTTTAAATTCACTTTAAAAGCATACTCATTCAGTTTTCAATTGATATTTTTTTTTAAATACGCACTGATACTTATCAGCGGGCATCAGAAATTTTCAAGCTAGAACATGTTTTAGCTACTTTACCGTTGTTGCAGTTTTTGATATTTTCGAATATTTTTTAGGTTCTCTCCAAAAAAAAATTTCTGAATGCTATATGTCAAGTGCTGAAACTTGAAATCCGTATTTTATAGGTGCGGTCGAACACAAGTAAGGTGCAACGCTGCTTTTTTATACCAACGTTACAAATTTTAATAATATTCGTCTTGTTTTGCTATTTCTTGCAATTTTCCTAAAAACAGTCTTACGGTGGCAGGTTTTAACATTATCAGAGAGTAAAATAAAACGTGGCCGGCGTCGTTTTTGGATCAAATGGAACTAATTTAGGGAGCGACGCGGTCCATTTCCCGAAGTTGCCCGGAGCGTATCACACTAGCGCATGATGCTTTACGCGGCGCCCCAGCAACTATGAATCGGCTCCACTGTCACCCCCTCCCCCCCTCCAATGGGTCGAATGTGTGATTTTCTCATTCACAATAGGCCTCTAGGTATCATCGTAAGTTAAGAGCAAGTTATTTGCATTTTGGCGCATTTTACAGCCGAAAAACGAAATACCGCGGATCGGCCGATTTTCGCCCCATTTAAATCAATGTAATTTTTTGGGAGATTTTCAGCCTCAAGTCGGCACGTGTTAATATTATCGGAGAACGAAAATATTTGGCAGGTATCATATTTGGATGGTAAGGAACAAATTTAGGTTGAGTCGCGGTTCATTTTCCGAAGTTGCCCAGTTTGGACCACCCTAACGCGACGTCTTGCGAAAAACAAGAGAGGAGTAATAGACTGATATCTAGTCCATCATTTCCCTCTTTGTCTACAGCAGTCATTCGTTTCAACCAAAAGGATCGCTCCATATTTTCCCTTTGACTTCCTTTGTCTACCGCTTTGTCTATCAATTTCCATTTTAGTCGAGGGCAACATTTGCTTCCGTTGCCTGGGTAGACTAAAGTTTATTTTGGTGCACTCGTGAGTGAGAGCTTAGAGTGTATATTCTGTCTCTAACTCGAAATGTAAACACTAACTTTTAATCGAATCTATTGAATCTGAATTTTTTAACAAAATAAATAAGTTTTGCTTGAAATTTCGAGTAGGAAACCTATTTTGGAGTTCTTGGATCTTATCTTCTATCTAAGAGTCAACTGTCCGGATTTCTTTAACTTGCATTAATGCCAGTGAAGACATTTCAGTGTGACGATTTTATTTAAAACAAATACTGACCCTATGAAGTCTAAAGTTTTCCAAGTATTTCAAGTTTTTGCGCGAAGATTTTTTCAGTGAACTGACCGTAATGAGTTTTACGACTATTCATTGCAGCTGGAGCAACTCTGCCGCTTGTTTTTGCCCCTGAAAGTGGAAACATGCTTGGTGGAACGGTAGTCAATATAACGGGACCATGTTTCACCCCCAACATGAAAATTAGATGCAAGTAAGTATATTCTCGGTCTTTTTTAATATATGGGCCTAGAAGAAATGATTAACATCCTTTAAAAAAATATAAACTGAATCCAGGGCATCCATTAGATGTTGCATCAGGTCAAAATATAAACACTGAATGTATTTGCGACAAAAAAAAAAAAAAAAAAAAAAAAAAAAAAAAAAAAAAAGTTTGTAGTGAGTCAAAACAAATTTGAGGTAATGCAGGGGATTGATTTAAAATTAAATATTTAAACTGGTGTTTGGTCGATATTACTTGAAAAAAGTGCTTCCTTTTAATTTCAATAAAAATGCTCTACCGTAAGGATTTTGGACATCAGCAATAAATTGATGAAATTTTGAGATTTCATCAATTGCGTTTATTTTACCAATGCAAGAAATTTGATTTAAAAAAATAATATGCACCAAGTTCCACTTTTAATTTCATTTTTTTCTTCAATGTTTTTGTTCCGAGTGTTCAGGGACAATTTACTCATTTCAAGGTTGATTTTCTCGCACAATTAGGGGGTACAGGTACACCCTCTAACTGCTTCGCGGTCCTACCCTTCGAAAACCCCTTGCGCTGTAGGTGTCATAACAAGTTATGATGATTTTATATTATAGATTGTGATATATAGATAAATGCACACTATGGCAGTTTGAGAACATAGATATAAAATAGCACAGGAAATGGCGGGGTTGAGGGTGAAAAACACAAAAATTCACAAATGAAACGTCCCGTGTTTTGTAAATTTTTGTGTTTTTCAGCCTCGTCCCCGCCTTTTCCTGTCCTATTTTAAGATTATTATATGGACGGAGTTAAACAGAAAGGAACCAAGCCACATCCGGATCGAACCGAGAAAAAGAGGCTTAAAGTTTAGCTCCTGCATAAGACTCAATGTAAAAGATAAACTTCAAGTTGAATTTCTGCAAAATTTGCTCCAACAAAAACTTTGAATTTTTGGCGATGGATAGTAGAGCAGAGGTTGAGTTCAAAACCACTCATAACTCAATTTTTTCCAAAATGTGGGTTGGTTCCTTTCTGCTTAACTCAGTCCATATATGTTGGTCATTAATTTTTAATTTTTGTTTTATTTGCCCTGGTAAAGATTTGATATCGTTGATGTGGTGGGAACAGTTGTGAATAAAAATCGTGCCATTTGCGTACAGCCTCTTCTAATGGCAGAAGGATACGTAATTTTTGACATTGCAATTGATGACGACAAGTACAACTGGAAAGGAAAATACTTCGTAGGTAAGTTTACAAAGTTACCCATGAGATAACGTATTAACTTCACGTAGGCCTCATCACGCCGCTTTTTCCTGACTTTAAGTCTACATGAGCTCTTAAAGGCATGGAATTATATAGACAATATGGCTCAACTCAAATATAAGTTACTCCCTTACGTCAGTGAACGACCACCAGTGGGTCTACTAGCACGAGCTTGATGCATTGTTCTATAGTACGAGATGCATATTGCAATTACATTTCTTTTTTTAATTGAATTTTTTGAGATTAGAGTGTGGGTTTTTTCCCTGAAATCTCTAGACTATTTTATTGCATCCGATACTTTCGTAAATCGAAACATATTTCTCTAAGATGCCTCATTAGTTGCACTAATTTCATTTATTAATTTTTTTTTAGAGACACCTGCTACTGCGACAGAGCGCATATTTTTCGATACAAAAAGTGTTCACGAACCATACCCCGAGGAGATCAAAATAAGTTGGAACAAATATAATTTAACCACCAATTTGAATGCCCCTCTAAGAATCTCGCTTTATGGCTACAAAGAAACAACTATTTTACCGCAACTTCTGTACATTGATCTGCTGGAGGTAAGAGTGCTGTTCAGTTTATGTAAAACTCAGATTACAGGATTACACTGATTTGTGTCGTTTTAAGGAGAATTCGTAATTCGTTTCTCCACATCATGGGATACTTTTTACGGAGACAGCTCTGTTAGAGTCTCATAGCGCTCAGCGAAAAAAAGCAACTTACCTGGGTAAGAAAAATTCTGCTCGAAGGAAGTGATCGAAGATATTCAATATCAATTATAATGAAGAAAATTTTCAGTATCAAAGTTTTAATCAGAAGAATTTAAACATTAATTTTCCTCACAATTAGCGGCGCTAACATAAAATAATTATTGGAGAGTCATGATATGATGATATCACTGCGTATTGCTTGACTAGAATCACATAATTTTATTTTATAAAACTTACAAAGGCAAACGACTCACGTAAGGTTATAAAATAAAATGATCAAATGAAGGTCAAATCTTATTTAGGTAGATGATACCATGGTATTATCATATGATGAATATATGCTCTACTGTAGATACAATTTCGCAATCACACATAAAATTGTATTTAACGCGAAAAGCTGTCTCCTTAAAAAAAAAAAAAAAAAAAAAAAAAAAAAAAAAAAAAAAAAAACTAGTTCTCGTGTCTTTCAAGGAGACGACCAAAAAGAGGTTTCATTCGGTGTCATCACTTTTTCTCTGTGACTTGATTCTCTGTCGTAAATCCGTACCCATGTGAACCTTTCCTTCGTACATTATCATTCCCTGGTAAAAATTGGCGATAAGAGCTGCGTTTCAAAATACCATAGGAATTCTTATAGCCGGCTAAAGAAGGCTACAGAAAATCATATAGCTGGCTATAGAATGCGGAGAAAATCATACGGCCGGGCTAGACGAAGCGATAAAAAATTATGCAGCCGGGCTATAGTTCCTATAGCCGGGCTTTACAGTTTATCGCCTGCCTGTTGCTTTTTCGCCATCGATTATAAAAGGCTGTAAGAAATTGTATTGAAATTCATGTGCTTTGAAAATCATTAAGTTTGATACGGAACCACCTAAATATTTACAAAACACACGTTATATTTTCCTGGAATACATATTTTTTTTCATCAATGGACCACTAGACAAGGTACGAATTTCAGCATTCTGATTTATGTTTCTTAACCAAAATTTCACGTAAAACACGATGCGCCTAACGAAAATCACCGAAATCAACTCTTTACGAAGATATTTAATGATTCTTGATGCGTGAATTGAAACCACCCGCTCATGAAAACTCAATGCTCTACGTGGTTCACATCGCGCGCTAAACGTTATCATGATAGTCTCTGCGATATAAAAATCTGGCAACATCCATCTTGACGCTTTGGCTCAGCTATAGCAAATTGCTTATAGTTTGAACAACACATGGTGGGACATGAACATTGTTCGATTGAGAAGCTTGCTGAGACCGTTGTAGTGCGCGATTTGACTCACGTAGAGCTTTGAGTTTCTTG
Source organism: Bemisia tabaci (assembly GCF_918797505.1). NCBI lineage: Eukaryota > Metazoa > Arthropoda > Insecta > Hemiptera > Aleyrodidae > Bemisia > Bemisia tabaci. The sequence goes on from NC_092797.1 coordinate 54,147,215, forward strand.
TGAGCGGGCAGTTTCAATTCCTCGTAACCAGTGTGAAATAAAAACGTTAATATCTTCGTTAAGAGTTGGTTTAAGTAATTTTCGTTACGCGAATCGTGTTCTACGTAAAATTCTGATCAAGGAACATGTATCAGATTGCTTAAATTCGTACCTTGTCTAGTGGTCCATTGAAACGAGGATAATCCATACAGGATGTGCAAACATTTCAAAATCATGAGTTAAATAACGCTGACTCCGCCAGATTGAATATTAGAGCCTAGCACAAAGCGGAGCGGCGACGCACTGGCGCCTACAAACCTAACAGGGATACTTCACGCATTGCGCAACGCGTGAAGTATCCCTGTTAGGTTTGTAGGCGCCAATGCGTGTTCCGCGCTGGCTGCCCGCCTGCCGCACCGCAACGTGCCACGGCGCTTGGAGCAACTATTTCACACCAGAGGTGCTACACAGTATCATACGATACTGAAGGCGCTCTATAGGAGGAACTATATTAGGAATAGCAGGCATCCATCAAAAGTACGGAGCTTTCCTTGCAAAATAAATCAAGATACTACGGCCCAAAAAGAGAGCGGTAGGCCAAAAACTCACTAAGTCTTAGCATCCGTATAATTAGTGACGTTTAGCATACACTTGATCGCCTGGCTGTGAGTTGCTTAGTCGCCATCGGCTATAAAAGGCAATAAGAAATTGTGTAGCCGGCTATAGAAGCTATTGAAAATCTTACAGCCGGCCGTAGGTCTATGGTATTTTGGAACACAGATTCTACAGCCAATTTTTACCAGGGTTATCTGCTGTTACGGTTCAGTTTTTCTTCGACAATTCTGTAAAAGAACCAATGATTTTCAGGATGGAGTACCAAATACCGGATCCTATTCAATATCTCCTGGGAGCTACCGCAGTCGAAACAACGAGATGAACGTCAAGGATCTCCGCTTTGGTTTCATTCAAATAAATCTTACCGATCCGATATCTCACGCTGGAATTTCTGTCACTCCGTGAGTATAGAAAATTCTTAATTGGACTACATAACCAATCAGGAGTTAATATTTGGATGTATTTATGCTAAAAGGAACTATGTTCCGCATAAATCCTATGCACATAGTTCCTTTTAGCACAAATTCGTCCGTTTAAATGCCTTAATATAAAAACACTTTTGCGTATTGATAGACCAATAACGATATGTCATTTGTGAAGAGCCAAATATACTAGTTAGGTCCTAGTGCGAAGTGTGTTCCAATTATGACGGAGTGTGTAAAAATGTCCGTGAGGTGAAAAAAAAATAAATAAAATGAGATGAATAGAACACGGCTTAGGGGGTTTCCGTCATTTTGTGTGAAGAACATCCATTATACATACAAAGCATCTGTTCGAAGAAAATTTAACACGCAGAAAAAAATTCCTCCATCATGAAATATTCCGAAATTGGTTTAGTGTCCGATTTGACGATTTAGGTGAACTTTAATTTCCCACTAAAGGAAAATGTGAGTTTACATATTAGTTTTTAGTGATTTATATTTGTTTTAAATGATGATATTTTACTTTGATTTATTTTTAAAGTGTGTTATGGAGCAAGCCGATTCCATTGGCTTGGTATTTCTCGGGTCAGTGGGAAAGGATGTATGGCCAACGGTGGGCAGAGCGCATGTGCGATGAATGGCTCAAAAATGATCGTTACCTCAAGAACTTTGCCGCAGAGGTAACTATTTAAATACATTTCTGAGTACAAGCGTTTTTGAGTGTAACGCTTTTACTACGTTAAGGAGAGAGCAAACAATACAAGTTTGGCAAGTATTAATTTTGTCAGTGGTCAATTTTATTTTTTCAACTCAGCATGTTGATAATGAAAGTCACAAGAAAGCCTCGATTTGCGACATTTCAAATTTTTTCGTATTTTCTTCTTTTTCTTTTTGTCACAAGAAGTCTTTCTTTATTTTTGGTTTTTTTTTCTTATCAACACATTTTTGGGTTTGTTTTTCTAAGAAGGACTGACAAATTATTGTTTGAAATTTGTACTGGTTTTTTTTTTCATTTCGTGCAAAATATTTTGTCAAAATTTTGACAAATGAAGTTCATTGAATTTTTTTTTTTGATGAACTAAAACCATTGCAAAGATTTTAAAACGTTGTAATTGGGGAACGTGTTTTGCGACTTTTATATTCCTGAAAAATATCTTCTAGTAATTTTAAACATTGAAAATAGATCTTTATGACAATGCACATGTGTGTGAGAGAAATCAACTTCTTACAAGTAAAATCCACCAAGAAATGTGTGAGTGCAAGAAAACACAACACATTGAAGTTAAAAATTGAAATTTTGTAGGAGTAAAATTTACCTTATTTTTTTTTTTTTTTGCTCATGAGCTCATTATGATTTAGAGCGATTTAAAAAAGAAATTAAATTTTTATTTTCGCTCGGACAAAAATTTGGAACAGACCCATGCGTATCTGCTTTGACATACCCACGCGATGTCTTAACGAGACGCTACGTTATCGACTCTCCTTGCATGCAACTATTCGTGCTTCATTGTTGTAAAGGTTGCATAGCCGAAGCAATGAAGGCTCTTTTATCCGGATCGCGCGTACACACATACCATGCGCATCTTCGTAATTTTTCCAGTCGCATTTGTTTCATATCGCACGTTTTTCTTAATTTTGTTCAGGTTGCACAGTGTCCTTGCACTCTAGAACACGCTTTGGCGGACAAAGGTAGATTCCTGCCTGATTTCGATTGCGACAAGGATGCCAATCCAGATTGCAGGTACAATAAAGGGGCTGTTCACTGTGTTCGGACTGGAGCGCCAAGGTATGATCATTCTCCTTTTCCCCCTCACTCTCTCTCTCTTTTCAATTTTAAAGTGTAAATCTGGCATTTGTTCAAATCGGTGATCTGAGAGATTTTGATACTTTTTTTTCTTTTTTTTTTTAAATCGATGGTTGGGGGAGATTACCCGTTCTTTTTCTAATAAACTCAGGATTATTATCATTACTATAAGCCTGTCGACACATTAAGTTTTAAATTACTGTCAATGTCATTTATAGAGACTAACAGAACCGATTCTTGTTACTTTTCTATTCTACCCAAGCATATCTCTATATGGACGGCTGGCCCATATAAGGGTAGCTTTGCCACTTTTTACGAAATTAAGTTGGTGTAGGGTATAGACTCTACCAATTTAGAGACATGCTGCCAGTAACGCGTTCCCATTCCCAAACTGTAAAGGTGAAAAGTATATTCGAAAAAGGGGCATTTACTCACTATAGAATTTTTTTCCTCTCGCCATAAATTTGAGTTTTTTCTTTAAAATAAACGATCGTCGACATAACTTATTTTTTTTTTTTTAGTTTGGAGGGCTCTGAGCAGCAATGCTGCTATGACAAAAACCACTATTTGATGCTTTCTTACGACCAGCAATGGGGATCTAGACCACGTCGCTCCCATAATCTTGGCTACATTCCTTGGACAGAAGCAAATAAGGTAAATTTTAGAATTTTTTTATCATTGACATTGCTTTTTAGCTAATTACACGATTAAAATATGACAAACGATTGGAAAGGACATCGTGTCATCCCTTAAAAACTAATAGAGCAAATTATTTAATCACACTGTCGTTTGAGAAATGATGAGAATTCTACTCGCTGCTCTGATGCCTATGCACATGAAGCAAATTTACCTAACTTGTTTTAAACTGATCTACGGCAGTTTCGAGGAAAAGGGAGCTTTAAAAAAGCTAAATTAGATTAAAAGTTGCGACTCGGCGACTGAATGGTGAGCTTTTGACGACTCGTCGCGTAATTATCTGTAAAATATGGTTGAAGCCTAATTTGAAACTTTTTCATATGCACTAGAAAAATTCTCCAAAAAGACATTAAGCACTCGTTTGAAAGTTATAACACAGAAAAGAATTGTTAAAATGACACTGTGTTTGATATGATGATAAAATAACACCGCCTGGCGCTCTGATGCTTATGCCCATGAAGCAAATTCACTCAACTCATTTTAACTGATCTGCAACAGTTCGATAGAGTCTTCGTTTAATTCTAGTGGTTCCAAACCTATTTTTCTATAAGAATCTTCCGCGCATGTCAGGCCTGGTTTTGGAACGTGGTGGTGATTTTTTAATCGATCTTTTGAAAGATCGATCCAGCCCGTCAATCTTTTACCAGGAGCAAATTTTTTGGCGCTGAATCGAACTGGATTAATACAAATACATTCCAAACGTCTATCTTCAAGGCTTACTTAGACGACTTACTAGACGATCTTGCGGTGAATCAGCTAAAATCACGATTTATAATAGTCGATTCACAATTTTGCAGTAGAGATATCTACGAGCTGTCAATACTGTTTTTTTTTAAACTTTTTATTCATGAAATCTCCTCACACAGGATTTAATCATATTTGTGTAAACTATTTTATGTACCATTTACAATGGTATAATTTTCCAAGTTGACCCAAAAAGGGTCGACTCCAACCGAAACAAGCCTCCTTTTTCTTTCACACAAATTATCAACAAAATATGCTGTGAAAAACGCCGAAGTGAGGAAGACCAGGCTCCAGTTTTTCCTATCTTACCACTCGTAAAGGGTGGAAACGCAAACAAAAATAATAATAATAATAAAAAATAATAATTTCCGAGCTGTGCCAGAATCTCCTTGGAAAAAGATTAGCGTACCGACATTAAATCAATTTCTTGGGCTTAAATAATCAAACTCTTGAGAAACCGATCCATGAATCGCTCGTAAGATTATAACTACGACTAAGAAAGTAAGTAGGATTTTAAGACGAACACTGTTCCTCCGTGTTGGAGATGTCTACAGTGTGAGCCCTAGAATATGCAAGTGTTTGCGTCATTTTTTATTGGAATGTATTGTTTTGTAGGTGCCGACGTTGTCTCAATGGTTCCACGACATGAGCCCGTTCTACATGTGCTGTTTATGGCAGGAGGAGCAGGCCGTCGGTTGCGAAACCTTCCGATTCGAGCGGCGCCCGTCCCAAGATTGCGTCGCTTATCAGTCGCCCACCGTCGGTAAGATATCCGCTCATCATAGCTTTCGTGACCCACATCACACATTCCGTCGGGACACAAATTCATAAATGAGAAAAGACTCGCCCGGTTAAGACTGCGGTACAAATTCGGTGGTCAAAATGACATGTGGCGATTCCAGCAAGTTGGCAACACTGTTTCATTTATATGCACTGAATATATCGATTGCAGGCGGGACAGGCTGCCTCATCAAAAATCGATTGTTTTACATACATTTAAACGGGGAAAAAACAGTGTTGCCATTTAACAAGAATCGCCACTGTCGAAGTCACGGGGCCCTCATATTCGTTCCCTACACAGCTTTTTCCAATAAAAAGGTGGCTTAATGCGCCTTGTGCGTCGTGATTGAGAGCAGCCTAAGAACTTCTCAAACGTAACAGCATTTTAAGTAAAATTTTCTTGAAATTTTCGTAAATCCAGCAGTTTAACTAACACACTTATTTGACGTTATTACACTGAAGGACGAGAGCTCGAAAAATTTGAATCGTCATCGTAAAGTTCAAGAATCTCCACCCATGTCCATTCTTTTACAAGGAGACTAACCACTGTCTGAAATTTTCCATGAACACTTCTGAATGAAAGACGAAAATTGACGGATACTTTAAAAAAAAATCCGTTTGTTTTCTTTCAAAGATTGCAACACGACCAACGTCCAACACATCAGAGTATTTTTCCAATTTAGGATTATTTGTGGCACACTCATTATTTATCTCTTTTTGGCTTTTAGGGACCGTTTTTGGAGACCCACACTTCATTACTTTCGATGACGTCCAATACACGTTCAACGGCAAAGGGGAGTTCGTCCTCGTCCACACGAACTCGGAAAAAACGAAGCTGGATATCCAGGGAAGATTCGAACAGCTTCCCGACAATATTTACGGCCCTGTCAGAGCAACACAGCTTACTTCCATCGCAGGTAAAAATATCATCCCCCATAAACCCTTAATGTCAGGCCTGAATCTACATTTTGGGCGATTCTTCCCGGATCCATGCATGTTCCCATGATCCATCCAGATATCTGAAGTGTAATTCGTCGCACCGCGATTAAGTAAAAATTTTTGGTCAAAGTCAAAGATTTTGACTTAGGGGCCTACAAAACATAGATAAAGTCATTCGTAACGAGACAAATTCTCAATGTCGAATAGGGAATGAAAACAAGATATGACCACGAAAAAAAACTTGAATTCAGTATGGTGATCTATTGCTGTATCGAATGCGATAGTTTTTTCAGAGCCAGTTCTTATATTTGTCTCAACGAAAAGAATCTTTTCCGTTGCAGATTATTTTTATAGCCAATGCTGGTGCTATCGCTGTTTCTTGGACTGATAATTCAAAATTTGTCAAAATTCTTTACTTGATCAATGCGATAAATCTCGCGCCTGTTCGATCACGCCTGTAGTACCTGAAAGGAATCAATTTCAGATCAAAGTAACCGATAGACCGAAAAATCCCACGCTTAAACTCAGCAAAGAGATTATTGGACAAGGTACGAATTTAAGCATTCTGATACATGTTTCTTATACAGAATTTTACGTAAAACACGATTCTTGGATCAAAAATTACTGATTTCAACTCCTAATTAAGATATCAACGTTTTCTTTTTTCATTATTTACGAGAAATTCGCATAGCCCGTTCACAAGAAACACAATACTCTACGTGAGTCAAATCGCGTCTTCGGTTTTGACAAGCTTCTCAATCGTGCATTGTTCCTTTCCCACCATTTATTGTACGAAGTGTTAAAAAAATTGCTATACCTTAGCCAAAGCGTCAAGATAGAGGTTGCTATATTTTCGTATCGCAAAGACGGCCACAGTAATGTTTTATGTATGATTTGACTCACGTAGACCATCGTGTTTTCGTGAGCGGGAGGTTTGAATTTATGCGACAAGAAACATTAAGTATCTTGGTAAGGAGTTAATGTCAGTAATTTTTGTTGCACGAATCGTGTTTTACGTGAAATTTTGGTTTAGGAACATGTATCAGAATGCTTAATTTCGTACCGTGTCTAGTGGTCCATCGTCTGAGATTCCAAAGAATTATAATTTCTCTGATTGATTCCGCTACTTAAATATTGAATTGAGGCACTGGATGCAAAAAGGGCACTTTTCGGTTTCAGAGCCTCCTCTAATATTTCATTCATTGTAAGGAAAGTGAATGCATCCATTTCTCTAAAAATTTTACAGAATATTCTTCATGATTCTACGATTTCCTATGGATATAATTCTGGAAAAATTACCCATCAAATTCTTCTCCAAGAGATTAATTGGACATATTTCTGCTAAACGGAACTATGTGCATTAAGACATGAGCCTTGAGACCCACAAGATTAGATGCATGACAGGGCTAACGTCATGATGCACATAGTTCTGTTTTGCAGAAATACGTCCAATTAGCAACTGATATTTTGAAACACCGCAATCGAGAAGTGCCCTTTAGAGTCCCTTTATACCCAGAGTTAAGACAACTCACTTTTGGTTCGGCTGAAAGTGGCCTAAAAAAAAATCCAATTCTGATTGGTTCTCGCTCATGGAGGCCGAAACGAGTGCACCAAGATGGCGGTACCTCGAATGTGAACAAGAATAATGAAAATATCACCTAATTGTGGTTTATCAAGAGTAAATTGTCATTTCCATCGGTCCAAAATGAAAAGAGAATAAGAAATTATTCACAAACCAATCTCATTTTCTTTTTAATTGATCAATTTGTTGATGTTGTTGTTTTTGTGTGACAGACATCGCAGGATTCCTGATCCTTATCCCTCAATATCGTTCGTTTGGGTGCACTCGTTTCGGCCTCCATGGCCAGCCAAGGCCGGCTGCCAGTCAGCTGATAATCGAGTTGTCTTAACTCTGGGTATAAAGGGACTCTAGTGCCCTTTTTCGCATCCAGTACCTCAATTTATTGAAAACAAAGAACATGTTAATCAATTTGTAACAAAAACTGAATGCCTCTCTCTTCTTTTTTTTCAGCGCGTGACAATACATCTGCAATCATTGAACTAAGGGTGCGACCCCGTCACGCTCAATGGCGGTATAGATTGGACGTGTTTGCGGACGGAAAGCGTGTCTATTTTGATCGACCTCCATACCGTATTCAACATTTCCAAGGTAATAACTTCCCAATTATTTTCCCTAGTAAAAAATTAAAGTGGCTATGAATAACTGAAAAAACATTTTGGTAGAAGCAGCCATTAAAATTGAGAGTTTTCATTGTTTCGCAAAATTTTGCTATTTCAAATGAAAGTGCGAGATAAGCCGAGTGGGCAGCATTTTTTTTTAATATTTTTCCTGTAATATGAGTGATTCAGAGAAAAAATCTGATAATTTTTTGCCTCATGACTTCACAAGGTCGGCATTACCCGTTCACATACATCTATTTTTAGTAAATTTGTTCGATCTATCATAACTTTCCAAATACTGCATAAAATTCATTAAAATTCATTTTAAAAAAATCAGAAATTCAGTAAACTCTTAAAACCTGAAAATCATCTATCCCCGTAATGGAGCTCCTGCAGGCAGCCAAAATAAATTCAAGGCAGAGCGCAGAGTATCATAGAAAAATGAAGGCGCTCCAATCCAGGATCGTGACTTTGAAGGCTATCACCAAGCGAACCTTCGTTATGCCGGTGCACAATATTGTAATTCGCCAATTTGCAAATTGCCTGCGACATATCGATATCTTAAGTTTGAACCCACGTATCTCCATTGCAGTGTTTCCATTTCTCGGCTCGTATTTTAAGTTTTAAAATAGAAACAAAATATGAAAGGAAGTCTGCAACGTTGCAAACGGAGATACGTGGTTTCGCTATTTCCCTAGACTCGTACTTAATGGTGCAGCTGATTTTCCACATAATCATTCCAAAGCCCATCAGAAAGTACTCACAGTTTACAAGTTTAATTGAATAGTCCACGGCCTCAAAAATGGGTAAAATAATACATGAGAGTAAAATATAAAAAGTAGGTACCTATAATGAAAGGTTAATGAAATCAAACTCTCTATGCAAACTGCAAAAGTACGGTTCTAAACATTCGACAGGATGTCGTTCTATATAATGATTCGACATTATTTTGAGTTGTTCTGTCACTCAAAATTCCTAGTTTCGTGTACTGTAACTTGCGTCAGTAAGAGCCTTAACCGAAGCAATGATTACTGATCGCTTTGTCGATGAGTTTTGGTTGGACCCCGCCTCGGCCGCGCGCCACGCCTCCACTCACAATCAGAATGAGCTGTAAAACCGCTTAAGACAGAATACACTTGATGTTATGGAGTATGATGTCCAGCCTCGATACTTGTTACAGGAGTCACCGTCTACACACCATCGCATATCCTAAACCAATCAGAGGTCGTCGTCATGTTCCAGTCCGGTGTCGGAATTGAAGTTGTCGAGAACATAGGATACATGACCGCCAGGGTTTACTTACCGATGCAGTTCATGGTAAGGGTTTTTTCTTCGTAAAGGTGAAAAAGTAGAGATATCCGCATTGGATATTTAAGAAATATGTTCGTTCGAAGGCAGTTGGTTGGAAAAAATTGGATCCAGTGCAACAAAGAAAGTGCAGTCGTCGCTTTTACAATTCTTGATACAATTCCGCCTGGATTTTATGTTCAACCTATTTTTCTAGCTATAGTCGAATGAACATTTGGACGTATTTCTGCCTAACGGTACTATGTGCATTATGACGTGAGCCCTGTTATTCATGTATTTTTATGGGTCTCGGGGCTCATGCCTTAATGCATATAGATCTATTTGGCAGAAATGCGTCCATTTGTGGTATAGTCCGCCGGTACAATAGTGCTTAAACCCCGACCACAATGCTGCATTGTTACCAGGAAGGAAATAATTGTTATCACACAAATAAGATTGTAACTACGAGTAGAAACGAAGGCTCTTAGATTTTGTGAGCTGCTAACTTTAAAATGATTTCGGTGTGGTATGACAATTGTAAGCTTTCTTGTGCCATAACTTTCAAAACTCACATCTCTAGTCATTGAGTATGTTTTAAATCACTCGGTAATAAGATACTTTTTCTCGGGGCAGTCACAAAGCAATGAATTTAAAAATAATGTGCTGTTTTTTTTTTATAAAAAAATGTAAAATATAATATTTACTATGTTGAGAGTTAAAAATACACAGAACGTGTTATATACTGTACTTTGAGACAAATCACGTATATCTAGATTCCCTAATTATTTTAAGATGAAAAATATTTACTGACTTTTCTTTTCTCTAAATAATTTTTTTTTCTCTCCCTTCAGAATCAAACCGTTGGACTTCTTGGGAAATGGAGCCTTGATCAGAGTGACGATTTCGTTCTCCCAGACGGCTCTACTGTCAACCCTAATCTGAACAACTTTGAAAGGGTTCATAGAGATTTTGCGATAAAATGTAAGAGGATTTCATATCTACCTATAAGATCTCTTGAATTGCAATGTATTGCGGTTTCCAACTTTTTTCACATATTTTGTGAAATATTTTGAAAAGTTATTTTGACCAGTTTAAGATTTTGTTAGATTTTGTTGGGTTGGCACCAAATTCTGGCTGATATGACCTAAATTTAAAAAAATGGCAAAAATGGAAACCCAAATTCTTACTTTCCAAAAGGTTTGAAATTTCAGCGATCGTGATTTTCAAATATCTGTGCCTTACCAATGTAAATTGCAGACTTGTGGAGCCCTGAGATTTTTGCAATTTTTAATTACAACCAATTTAAGCGAATAATTAGCAGTGATATCTGCTCTTTTTTTTCTAAAAAGTAAGGAATAATATAAAAGAAACAATTCGCGAGATATTTTCATTTTTGCAATATTGCCCTGTATCACTCTACAGAGGGTGGTCATTTTTTCGTGGTACATGAGACCAAACGATGATCTTTTTGAATCTGAAATAGCAACAATTAAAAATGAATGCTTGAACAGGGCTTCTGGAGGACCGTGAAGACAAGAATAAAGGAGCAGCCCTATTTCACCGGGAGTACGGGCGCACGGCCAGTTACTACGCCAGCGAGTATTTCGTCCCAGAATGGCGGTCCACTCCCTTCGACATAATCCCGGCAAATCGGTAATTTTGCGTTATATTATACCCATAAACGTACATTTCAATTATTACAATCAGCATGTCTTCCTTTTAATAGGTTACATTTGTCATTTAATGATTCATTACTGACTTTGGTAATGATTCAAAGTCAAGTATTATCCTTGATTCCGAAGGTGACCTTGATTTTTCTAGTTTTGCCAAATTTTCTCCGAAAAATCGAAAGATCCCTTTAAAATTGGATTTAGTTAAGTTAAAATTGAAACCAGGGAATGATAGAGTTAAACAAAGTAATTATGCATGTATGATTACCTAAGACCTAAGCTATTATTGAGCTCTTCCTGATGACAAAGGTTCCTTCAATCAGACGACTGAATGCGCCCCCCCCTCCCCGGAAACATTTTCCAGCATTAAAACAATGTAGGCAGTTAGAACTATTTTAGATTTTGCATGCCATTGTTGTAGAGTACGAAAAATAGTAGTTATATCATGATTTTACCCTCCAAGTAAGGAGTTCCCGAGGTTTTAGGATTTCTAAGGCGTAAACAACCCTGAAAATAATATTTTCAGTCGTAACGGTTAAAAAAGGGGCGAAAGAAAGAAAGAAATTTAATAAAAGAAATATAGAATTCAAGTTCTCACTTTCTAATTACGCTACGGCCTTGTTTAAAAAACTTTTAGTAATTAACTCATTAAATCAGCCCAAGACCTCCTTACTAAATAGTAAAATTTCCTTGATTTAATCCATCTTTTTTTTTGATATTCGTCGAAACCTTTCTATGTTGGGCAGATCTCAAGATGTCATAAGAGCAAATGAACTCTGTGGTGACTCGTACCAGTGTAAATACGATTATGCGGTCTCTTTGAATCGCGATCTTGCTTACTACACTCTGTCCTACCAGAAGCAGTTCACGGCTATCAAATCACAAAATTCGCCCGAAAAAAGAGGTAAGTGGTTTCTATCACACACGTGGGGATTTTATTTAATCGAGAAGTGACCACCCTTACCGACTCTCGTACTCTTCAAAGTGGATTCTCACAAGTAATTAATAATAACTGCACGATGCGTTAGACTGCCACTACGCGCGAGGCGCGACGGTCAAGAAAATCCAAGCGCCTTCAATTTAGGAGCATGCAATACAGACGTCCATCGAGTACGAATAGTTGTATTCGGAGTACGAATAGTGGTATGCGTCCGTGGTTGAAGGCGCTCGTGTTTTTTACACCTGCCGCTCTAGCATGGGCGGTCGTTTATCTCTTGTCGTTAGAGGTAAACGATTCTTCTTACACCTGAATTGTGAAGTAGCGCTTCTTAAGGTCAACTTAAAGATATAATGAAGAAGGAGGTGACGCTTTTGTGGTTTTTAGGAGAACATTGTTAAATTTGAATAATTTCATGTAAGTTTTGGACTATAAACAATGAAACTACTTAAATTGAAAATATGTAAAGACAAGAAACAACAAAGTTTCAGAATAATTTTGTCCATACTTTACCTTTATAAAAGAACTTTAAGGAATACCTTTGCCCAAAATTATAATATTTATGAAAGGTTTAATGGGAATAGTGTGACATTTTGTGCAGTAACCATGATCACTCCTTTAAAAAGGAGGTTTCGTAATTCACAGGCAAGTTACAAAGAAACGCATTAGTTTGCTTTATTTTGTAAAAGTTGTATGATTTGATCTCCATTTTTATGAAAATTAACAACTTCAGTGGAAACAGCCGAACAGTATTAATGCGGATAAACCCGCAGTCCCTCCTGGCCAGTATTCAAACCCAACGAAGGCAATGCACAAAATGCACCTAGACATTTCTAATCGACACCTGACTAATTGAACTTGTGGTCAAAGTTTTTTTTATATAAAAATATAATCATTGTGGCCCCCGAATAAACTATAATGACCTCTAAATACTGAGCATACTGACCAAGATGGCTTTTTTTTGGTGAGGCTCGAACACTACTGCAAGGCCGAATTACCGAGAGTACACTGGATTTTCTTTCAGCGTTGATTATGAAATATTTTAATGAGTTCAGTGGGTTTTGAATGAACTTTAAATGAGGAAACGTTCGTTCTATTGTTACCCTCTCCAGTGATCAATCGGACGTCATTTTGCAATTAGGAATTACTCTTTCTAGCTCATCTGTAAAAACACCTGTCTGCATAGGGAAACAAATGGTACTTATACAAACGTTCTTTCAGAACTGTGCCAGAACTTGTGGTTCCTATTTGCAAAATGTAGGTACTTGAATGGGTAGGTTGCGCTGGTCACAGAATCGTGTTTTGGTGCTTTATTCTTGCAGATCAACTAAAAATAATAAGACATGTCCAAACAACAACTTTCTACGTTGAATATTAACCGAGATATCGCGGCTTGAAAAACTCGATTAATAACGTCATCCACCTCAGAGGTACATACCATGTTATGCACTACCGCGGTGGATGAGGTCAAAAACTCGACTTTTCAAAGGGCCATATCTTGGTTGATATTCAACGTAGAAAGTTGCTGTTTGGACAGATTTTCTTATTTTTAGCTAGTCTACAAGAATTAAGCATCAAAAGGCTCTGTTACCAGCAAAACTGGACCATTAAGGCAATTTTATTCGCGACAACACTCAGAAGTTGACTGAGATCCATTTATTTTCCAGTGATTTCTTGCGGGATCCTGGAGACCCCACGCTTCGGGCGGAAGAGTAACTTCTTATTCGTTCCCGGAACGAAGGTGACCTTCGAGTGTAACCAGGACTTCGTTCTGATCGGAGACCAACGAAGAACGTGCACTGCGGATGGTCATTGGGACATCCCCGAATACGGCTACACGGAATGCCTTCGTGAGTGCTCCCTTATTTTCATATCTTCTTTCACTTTGCTGACACGCTCCTTCCTTTCAACACGTCCTGTTTCATAAGGAGTCGATCGATTTCCGACATGAGTGAGATACTTTCGATTGTCTATACGATATCGAAGTTATATGAGCAGTATTTTCGTGAATTTTGGGACAGAAAAGAAACTTCCAAAATGTCAATATAAATTCAGAATTTACTTTAATAAATTTGTACAAAAATTAGAGAAAATTATTTCAGAGAGAAGGTTTTTACAGTAATTTGAGAATTGAATTCAAAGAATTTAGAAATTGTAACTTCCGTAGTTTTTGTTAAATTACCTGCGGAAATCGATTGACCCATCACATGGTATCAATCATAACTCCATCACTTTTCTTATCGGGATGGTGAAAATATCTTATGAAGATCTTACAAGGCTATTAAATTAGACATGAGCAGCTGATAGCAAACTTTCTGATCCAGTGAGGTTCGTGAGACGTTTTGGGTTCGTGCTCAACATTGTTGACGAACAAAGTGTAAATTCTGTTGCACCATATTAATTATTGCCGTCACTTCACCCATGCTAAAACCTCCAAATCTTTGGTTTTTCCTTATATCCGGCTTCTCTTTCTTGCACCGCGTTGTTTTTTCGCACCAAATTTTGCCTGATTTTTCTGCAAAATGGACCCCTAGACGAGGCATTAGAAACCTATCTTAGTAAGGTAAAACACTGTACCTATTATGTTTCCTCTTTAAAATTTAACGAGAAAGCTATTTACGCCATGGGAAATACGGTAATTAACTTTGTAGCGAGATATTAATATGCTCACTTAAAACTGGACGTATATATGCGAAAAGGAACTATGTGCAAGTGAAAGATGGGGTGTGCTCGTGGAAGCTGCAGAAGAAACAATGTAAAGTAGATATAGTTCCTTTTGAGAAAATGGAAAAGCGGGATTATCAATTAAATCAAAAGAAATTGAGCGCTAACTTTTCAGAGGTTAATTTCTGAACCTCCTGTCGTAAGACCCATTTTATTGTGTAAAATTTTGAAGGGATAACACTCTGTCTAGTGATCCACATTGTATATCAAATTATTCCTCCGCACAGTACCTGAGACTTTTAACCATTTTTTTCGCATTGACTCGCCCGGAGGATAAAACATCAAACAATATGTATGCCTAAACACGTTTACATTGGAAGGTGCAATATTGATCGTTTTAAGACAAAGCACATTTTAAATTTTAAATCTACAGCTTTTATGCCAGAAAATTAGGTGAATTCATCCAATAATATGATAATTTTCCCTGCTCAAAACCATAATTTTCATTCCATTCATTCGATCAGCGTGAAAGTGTTTAACTATTCATTGTTAATCGGAATTTTTTGTTAAAGCTCTTTGTAGAGTGATTCTCAAGGTAGACACATATACCTTTTTTCTCTTGAAATTCATTTCGCACCTGAAAAAGTAATATTTCTCGTTGTTGACAAGTCATATCACCCAACAGCTCTTTACTACCTATTTGACGTACTGTCACCAATGTATTCAACAGCAGGAATACTTTCGCAGTGTATCATTAAATTAGTAATTTCGAACACAAAGAGATTTAAAATACAATTTAATATGTATGGAAGCCGCTTCTTTTCGGCCAGAGAGAGAGAGGTTTTAGGCTAGTCGGTTCTGTCTATCCCTACACATTGAAACCTATGTCACTATCTGTCCCATTTTCTCAAGTTCTACTGAATGGTTTCTTAAAAACTGTATTTGTTAGACAGGTCTAAACGTGTTATTTTAATTGACGTGTACCTAATTATTTCGATTTTCCTAAAAATAAAATTTTGAGACATTTCTGAAATTTTCATTTTATTTTTAATGATTTTTTCACTTCCAAGTCTTCTAAAAACTCTGGTTAACAACATATCAGAACAATCATGTGTCAATTAAAGAGGAAATTTAGAGCTGTATAACAAAACAAGTTTTCGAAAATCCAATAACTAGATCTTGAGAATAAGGGGCTAAGGTGTTCAAAAACTAAACTTTTCAGTATCGCAAAATGAAAAGGAACAACAATTTTAAATGACCTTTTTTTGAACTGACAACTTGCGTGACAAAAACAAATGTAACTCTGCCAATTTATTGGGATATAAAAAATAGAAAATCTAATCTTGGAAAAAAAAATTCAGAACCGACTGGCCTTTTTAAAAAAGGGGTCGGCTTTGATGCGGCAACTGACGCCTCGTTTTCTGCCCCAGGTCACGTGGAGTACGAATCGAGGAACGCGTGGATAACGATAGGCATAATTGTAGTCATAGTGGTACCATTGTTAGTGGCGCTCTGTTGCTTCGCCAACTACGTCGTCCGGAAGCGTCGGTCATTGGGCCCGGCGGGGGCACCCGGCTCCTGGCAGTACGAGTCCGGTCCGGCGGCCCGGAAGCGGATGTCCTTCGTCCAGGCCCTCGCCGGGACGCGCAGCCCGGACCGCGAGGCCCGCTCCAAGGACCCGGAGATCAACAAGGAGCTCTCCAACATCTCCTTCACGCTCCGCAGCTCCGAGTCCTCGACGCCCTCCTCCAAGGACAAACCCCTGCCGGTCCTCTACGACGGCATCTACCGCACCCACGAGCCGCTCCCCGGGAAGCCCAACATCGAGTTCGAGGACAAGGTCTGGGACCTGGAATACGAGGAGGACAACACCACCCTCGGCAGCGATATCTCCACGCCCATGTCCTCGCCCCAGTATGCCGGGCCCGGGGCGAGGCCCCCCAGGGGGGCGCCGTCCCCCTCGTCGCTCCCCGCCTCCCCCTCCACCCTGACCTACACCCGCCAACCCCAGCAGCGGCAGGCTCTTCCTCGCCCGGTCCCCGTTGCTGATCCCACCCGTCCTGCCCCCTCTAGCAGCGCTTCCCCGGACTCCACGGCTAGCCCCCCTCCCAAAACCCCCCAAAAACGGACGCAGATCCAGACTTTGATCTAGGAGCAGGGTGGCATTTCATGATAAATAACATCTTGAAATTTCACGTGAAATATTTCATGAAATGTCAGAAATTAATGATAGATATTGAAAAATACCGGTTTACTTCTCATGTGTCGCCAAATTTAAAAATCGTGATTGCCTCCTATTTTTGAGTGAGTGAGGGTTGCAAACTTTAGCCCCTGAAGAATATGAAATTATATCTCGCAGCCTCGTGAAATTTCATGAAATATTTCACTGAAATTTCCAATCTTTTATTTCTTTCTTACGTTTCATGCCACCCAGTTTAGGAATCTTTTGGTAAAATTGTCGGCGTTGACTGAATTTTGCGAAAAGGGACTTAACTGGAACTGGGTTCTCCAGATTAGTACTGCGGAATCGCTCTCAACTCTTATATGAGAAATAAAATTCTGATGTATAAAGAGCTAAGTTCGTCAATTATTTAATAAGCCATTTAAGCGAAATTCATGATAAACTTCTACGTAAAGAACTTGTCTAGACGTACGAAACTGTACATAAATATGTAATTTAAATGTTTTTCGATATTTTAAGCCGTAAAATTTAAGTTGACTTTTAATACTCTCGGGTTTCAACCAATGAGCTTCACGAGACCTGTATGATAAAAATTGTATTTCTATAACGACAATACGGGTAAGTCTTGATGATTAGTTTCCTTGTATATGTACATTCGAAATGTTGAAATTTTCAACCATTTAGATAGAACAAGATAAGAAATTTTGTAATTGAAGGAGCTTCTCTTGAAGGAACAATATTTTTAATTCATCGAAAGTTTATCTTTAGGAAAGTTCAAATGGATATTTTTTCGAGACGCATAGTTTTCGTTCCACTAGTTATTCACACGAGGACGAGATGAACAGTTTCAAGGAAAAGAGCAAAAAATACGTTTGGGTGATATTTTATATTCCTCTGTGTTAAAACTGTAGCCTGAAAATTGCTAAGTTGCAATCATGTCAATCATAATATTTAATTATTTATTCAAATAATATTGCAGCTTGTTTATCGTGCTAGCGAACGCTCAAGAATGAACAGGTGAAAGCCAGTAGGCAAAATCTTTTCTTTCAAAAAAAGAAAAAAAAAGAAGAAAAAAAAAATAGAAAAAAAATGCATTTGCTCTCGAGTGAGCAAATTGACAGGAATTTAAAATATTGCAATGTAATTTAGCTCTCTCAGTTCTTGCAAATTATAAATGAAAAAAATTGAGAGATTCGAACAATTTAAAGGATCCTTTCTTCATTTTTTGTATGTTCAGGAGCAATATTTTTGAATCCTGTTTTTCAAATGCACCTTAAGCCTTCATCTCTTTGTAAGAATTTCCTTGCTTTTCCAATCGTGCACATCCTCACTCTCATCATGTCATCCCGCACTATTGTCACATCCATCTGTCGTAGGCAGTTAGCGATCACCGGCGAAAAGCAATCTATTTTTGTTGTAAAAAATGGGTAAAAATTCAGGTGAAGAGGAACATGAATGAAAGTACTGATACTTAAGCTGGACGTTCAATTTCCACCTGAACGCATGGCACCAGCTAGCACCTTCGCAAATGCGCATGGTAAAATCGGAGTTTGACTCGGTTAGGCGACCAAACTGACTCCCCGGCAATGCGAAGAGTATGCCCAGGATTTGAAGGCGCTAAAAGCCGAGTTCGATTGCATGCCACTTGCAAATTGCCGTGAATTTCTGACTGACTGCGACTTTCACTCGTTTAACATGTCTCTTTATTCGTTGAAAGGAGTGTCTTTGCGCTAATGATGGTACCACAATCTTATGATTTAAGAGGTTCCTAAAAAATTTGATTTGCGTGTTACTCCTAATTGAGTGCTGACTCTCGCAGTTGAGTTTCATAGAGTCAGTCGATTGTATTTTACCATCCCGTTCTCCGAAGAGAAACGTTGTGAAAAAATACAGTTGTATGTTTTTATGTTAGCTTTAACTTTCAAATCTCGTGATATGTTCCCTAAAAAGCAAGCATTCATTTTGGTTAGTCATGATTTTGTCGTTTACTCCATATTATTATTACGTTGAATGATAAATTAGTCAAGTACTGATCAAAATTGTTAAATGCAATTTTTACGTATGTGAACAAATTAGTGGAATGAAAACTATGGTTTTGTAGCATTATTTGATGAGTAAATCAAGTGTCATCTTCCTGGTGACACGCTTTCTAGCTTAAGCGCTCTGACTGAGGGTATGTGATAATTTTGTACATTATATTTCCCCCTCTCCTTATATCTTGCCGTCCAATGCTGCCGCTCATGTGAGTACTTTTGTTTAAGTATACATTTTTAATAAAGCTCTTCTAAATTTAGGAATCAATTACATCTCCTCCATTTAACTTGACCTGTGTAAATTGACGAGATAACTCTTTCAAAATGAAAAAATTAAGTCTAGGCTTGAAGCTCTTCAGGATGGAAAACTTACAGCACTGGTCCTAAGGGGGTCTAAATGGTACGCCTCCCCCTTGCCCCAATACTATATAGCTAAAAAATAGTCATAGCATCCAAATTTCAAGAATTTTTACCAATCTCTCCCCCCGATTCGAAAATAAAATATTGACCATTGAGCAACAATAAAAGATAGTTGGCTACACAACTAGTTCGAGCGAGGAATTTTCCCCAGATATTATGTAGATTTATATCCTTACGTAAACTTAATTCATGAGTTGCGAGCCGCATATTGCGTGGTTTTTTTTTAATATTGGAAATAAATTTTAGAGATATAGCCAGACCACGGAGTTTTTCAGTCTGCAGTCTGATTTTCTGAAAAACTCCGTAGTCTGGCTATATCCCTAAAATGTGTTTCTAAACTTAATTATTAAAAGAATCAGTACAAAATAATGTAATTAAAATTAATTAGTATCAAAGAAAAGAGCAAAACAGTAAGAGCTTAAACCTGGATCAAGCGTTGCAATTTTTGCTGAATCTGGAGTTGAATCAATCGGTACTCGACATGTTTGCTTTCGTTCTTTGAGTTTTTTCAAATCTGATTTGTAAGAGCTCTATTCAAATAGCTTCTCACCTCAGCATTCAAATAACATTCAACAACACATCGACGCCCAAATTCAATAAACATTGCAGCGTGTGATCTGCGCTTCGTAGGTAGAAAAAATTCAACTATAACAAGTGAATAAACAATATCGACGGTGAAACCACCAGACCACGTATCTCAGTTTGCGACGTTGTAGACTTCCTGTCATACTTCATTTTTCAAATAAAATACTACTCAACATCATTTTTTGAAATCTTCCGTGTTTGTTCTCATCCGTGCGAAGAAAATTCTGCGTGAAAATTTCAAGAAACGATATCGATTTGTTCTCTTTCAAAAAAATAATAAAATGGGAGCGGAGACTTTTAAACACCCCAAACGAGATACGCAGTCTGGTATAGTTCCATCGTCGATATGTTTTCATTACGTTATGATAATATTTCTTAGGGAATCTGCTTTCCCAAATGACTTAGGAGTCATATGCGAACAGTCATAATTAATGTTTGACCCGTACAGAAAATTTGAAAGGTGAACATAAGTTTAGCAAATATATCGGTTTAGTGCCTTATAATATGAATTACCAGGCGAGTAAAATTTAAAAGTACCCTTCCGTCTCCCTTCCGGCAAAAAAATTCTAGTTCTGTTCACCATGAAGACACATCATTAAGTTAAGGTGATTCGATGTATCGCATAAATTGGTTCCATTTTTTCAGCTACTCGTCATTTTTCTCCAATTTTGAGATCGCAATTCTGATGTCAGGAGACTGAAGCATTACTTACCAATTTTAACAAAGAAATTCAACGTAATAAAGGCGAGGTTTTTTTAGAGAGAAAATGTCGCATTCGCGTGCAGTTTCGATATCAGTATCGAATGCGATGTTTTCTCTCTAAAAAAAAACCACGCCTTTATTACGTTGAATTTCTTTGTTAAAATTGGTAAGCGAGTGCTTTATTAGTCTCCTGACAACAGAATTGCGATCTCAAATTTGGAGAAAAATGACGAGTAGCTGAAAAAGTATGAACCCTTTGATGCGATATATCGCATGCCGTTCTGACACAAAATATGGCGTCCATCGAATCACCTTAAGTCCCCTCTACTCTGGAGCTTACTTGTGTTTGGAGTTGTACTTGACTGCGAAGAAACCCATAGTCTCAAGTGAATCTAGAGATTTTTAGCCAGGGATAAACTTAAAAGCTGATTATTTTGAGCAGGACAGCAGGAGTATTCGTCCCGAACGATCGGGAGGATTTTGCCGATCATGCTGATCATCATAGGTCCTCTCCTCATGATTCTTCTCTGCATCGCTTATCAACTTTTCATACGCGGAAAGAGAAGGAAGCAATCCAAAGTCAGGTGAGAATTTAATCTACTTAATGTTTCATCCTAGATCAGGGAATTTCGTTGGAGAACAGATTGATCATTCCAGCTCCTCGATTGATTTCAGTTCAATTAAGAGTTTTCACCTTAAGGCGCATACCGTCTGATTCTGTAACATCTAGAATGTCCTAAGGTTAAACGCGAATATTGTCAAAATCAATTTTTCGAATCAAAGCATAGGACTTTCTTCTTGTTCTTTAAAGTTTTCCCAAAAAACATTTCCTCCCTCTCAGAGTTATAATCCTTTAAAAGTCGGACCAAAAAATAGCTCTATTTTTATTATGATGGTTTTTTAAGGCATTTTTTGGGGGGGGGAGGGAGGGGCGTGACTCCGAAAGTGGGGGAGATTTTTGGTACTACTTTACAGAACAGAAAAGTCTTATTTTGGCCCCAAAAATCTATTAATTTTACTTTGTAACTTTACTACAAAAATTTAACTTTGAGACACCCTGTACAAGTACAAGGAATAGAAATATTAAATATAAAGACTTAAACCACCAGCAGCCTGATTATTGAAATTGATAGACGCAGCGATAGACAAACATGACAAAAGGGATGATATGGGGGATCCTTTTGGTGGAAGCGGGTGATCACAATGGACAAAGTAGGTAGGTCGTAGACAAACTAACGGCAACCCACGAGGGACCCCTTAGTTAGTCCATCATGTTCTCCCTTGGTCTATGAGAACCACCTCGCTATATATTCCTTATGTTTTCTTTGTCTATCGATTTGTCTATCAATTTCAACAATCAGCCTGCAGGAAGACCTAATTCATTCTTTTTCCTAATTTTTTCTCTTTGCTCAAGATTTCCACGTCCAGCGACAACGGCTGTTGTTCAACCACCAACAGAGCAACCACCGACCCCGGAGCCAACCATGGAGCCGATCCCACAAAATCAGCCTCTATAGACTATAGACTATAGTAATAGGAAAGAATTGCCGGAAGTCTAACTTCCAATGCTCTAGTCGCAAAGTATTTCCGAATTAAAATCGCCGAAGCAAATAGTTTGCTGATTTGCTTGCGGTATTAAATCAGCTTCATTGACTCTTTGACATTAAAAAAACAACACATTTACACCGCTAGAAATCTCGGAGTGGAATGCGCAGTGCACATTTAGTCGAGGCCTCTGATACCGCTGAAAAATGTGGATGATGAAATTTGTTCCATTAGCAAAGTCGAAGAATGAATTCACTCCGATCATTTGCTCCCAAGCGAAATTCGATTCGAATTTCTAACCGAGATTTTTGAGAGTATAATGAAGCTGATGAGTGTTGTTAAGTTTTTCGTTTGATGTAATGAGTATTGTGTTGACCAAGTTTCCTAAGATAGTTTGGATTCGCCAACTTTGGAGCGATCGTAACAAACCTAGTGAAAATTATTGCTATGTTTGACTAGGGTATGTGGGCACATATTGATTCGATAAACTTTAATGAGTCTTCAGTCATATTTAAGGATAAAGTTGAGTTTTTAACCTCGTTTGTTTTAAGTTTTTTAGATTTTTTAAAATAAATGTCTGATATTTTTTTAATATGAAGTCTGGCCAAAGTTATTTCCGTCTCTTTTTTCCAAATACCTGGTGCTTGTACCGCAAGACACACACATTGCTTGCTAAATAATCTTACTATTAGACCTTCCAGAATCGGACTTTAGGACGTGCTGGACGTGGAGAGGCAAATATTAAAGTTTACCAAAAAATACAATAATATTCTTTTCTTATGGACTGATGTTTGCATACATTTAGAAGGGGACCTTTTAAAGAAAATTACAATGAATTTATAGAAGTAGAATTTCCTCCTCTCCATTTGGACATATTTCTGCCAAACGGAACTATGTGCATTAAGACATGAGCCCGGAGACCCATAAGAATATATGCATAACAGGGTTCACGTCATAGCAAACATAGTGCTGTTTGGTAGAAATAAGATCATTTAAACTGTGGCGATCTACGACCTAACTTTCTCGAACTTCGTACCTCTCTTTCTCCAATTCTCTTTCCATTGCTCTTTTAAAATATCCATAATTTCACTTGAAAATAAATCTTCATCGAAGAAGATTTGGGGGCAGTCAAATTAATGTTCATACGGCAAGGGCGCGGTCATCAATGCTCCATCCATCCATGCTTTACGCTTTCCTAATGGACCAGTGAAAAAAGTACCATTTCTTCAATATTGATTATTCACAGTCAATCAAAGAAAGCTCATTTTATCCGTGCGAAACATTTTAAAATCACAACCGCTTTTGAGTAAGTTGCGATCTTGTAAATGGCGACTCATTCAGTTTCGCTTCAGAATACGATGACCGAAACAAGCAACTTAAAATACACAATCTGATCCAGCCGCTTGCGCTCTCATCTTTGAAATGAGACGTAGAGACCATAAAAAATCTTATTCTTTTTCGATATAATATTCCTCGGCATTTTTCAAATAAAAGGCTCGATTTGAAACCCAAAATTATGAACTTTTTGGCCAACATCAATGTACAACGCCACTCACAATGGATGCAGAAGAGCGCCTTCAAATCAATCCGTAAACTTAATGCAAAATTCTGATACAACTATTCGTGCGTCAGGGCAGTCATTTTGCATACCCGGCCATTTGAAGGCGAAACATTGACTCCAGGCAACGGGGTACGGATTGCAGCAACGCAGGGGCTGCACCTATGCCGGGGGCGAGCCCCCTGACCCCTACGGAGCCAAAGACGGGGGCCAGCCCCCTGACCCATAAGAAGCCAAAACCGGGGGCCAGCCCCCTGAGCCCTAAGTAGCCAAAGTCGGGGGCCAACCCCCTGACCCCAAAGAAGCCAAAGCCGGGGGCCAGCCCCCTGACCCCTACGGAGCCAAAGACGGGGGCCAGCCCCCTGACCCCTACGGAGCCTATGCTGGGGGCGAGCCCCCTGACCACTACTGTGCCAAACACAGAGGCAGCCCCCTGACCCCTAAGGAGCCAAAGCTGGGGCCAGCCCCCTGACCCCTAAGGAGCCAAAGCCGGGGGCCGGCCACCTGACCCCTAAGGAGCCAAAGCCGGGGGCCAGCCCCCTGACCCCTAAGAAGCCAAAGCCGAGGGCCAGCCCCCTGACCCCTACGGAGCCTATGCCAGGGGCGAGCCCCCTGACCTCTGGGGAGCCAAAGCCGGGGGCGAGCCCCCTGACCCCTAAGGAGCCAAAACCGGGGGCAGCCCCCTGACCCCTACGGAGCCAAAGCCGGGGGCGAGCCCCCTGACCCCTACGGAGCCTATGCCAGGGGCGAGCCCCCTGACCCCTACGGAGCCAATGACGGGGCCAGCCCCCTGACCCCTAAGGAGCCTGAGCGGGGGGCCAGCCCCCTGATCACTAAGGAGCCAAAGCCCGGGGCCAGCCCCCGGACCCCTAAGAAGCCAAAACCGGGGGCCAGCCCCCTGAGCCGTAAGGAACCAAAAAGGGGGGGCGAGCCGCCTGACCCCTACGGAGCCAAAGCCGGGGGCCAGCCCCCTGACCCCTAAGAAGCCTATGCTGGGGCAAGCCCCGTGACCCCTACGGAGCCAAAGCGGGGGCCAGCCCCCGGACCCCTAAGAAGCCAAAACCGAGGGCCAGCCCCCTGAGCCCTAAGGAACGAAAACCGGGGGCGAGCCCCTGACCCCTACGGAGCCAAAGCCGGGGCCAGCCCCCTGACCCCTAAGAAGCCTATGCTGGGGGCGAGCCCCGTGGCCCCTACGGAGCCAAAGCCGGGGGCCAGCACCCTGACCCCTAAGGAGCCGAATCCGGAGGCCAGCCCCCTTACCCCTAGGGAGCCAAAGCGGGGGTTCGCCCACCAGAAACCTAAGGAGCCAAAGCCGCGGGGCCACCCCCCTGGACACTTAGCAGCGAAAGCTGGGGGCCGCCCCCCTGAACACTAAGCAGCCAAAGTCGGGGAAACCGGTTTTCCTTAGCACGGCAGTAATAGCGCCCATAAGCGGACCGGGTGTAGCAGAAAGGAACTCAGCCACATCAGATATTGCCAAAAGCTGAGCAATTTAATTTTTTACAAAAAAAAAAAACTATTGTGCGGATTTTATTGGAAATTAGGAATCAGCTTCGAACTATTTCGAAAATTTACTGAAATTTGCCCGTAGATCCGCGCAACCGTTTTCATGCAAATAATTAAATCGCCCGATTAAATTTGGGAATAGGTAATGTGGCTTGGTTCGTTTCTGCTTAACGTGGTCCAAGTGACCTTCCATGCCGCGAGGGTCGGCGTGGCCGGAAACAGGCGGGATAGGGGGTTGGCATTTGTTCATTAAGTGGTCAAAAGCATGGGACGGTCGTAAAAAGGAGCAAATAAAAACAATATTCTGTGTCGGAGTGGCAAGTGTAAAATGACCCTGCCAATGGTCTCCATCCCTGCCGTGCAATCACCTTGTTTGTCGTTTGACTTGCTTGTCCGGGGATGCTTCTCGCAGCACCCTCGAGAAAAAATAGATCTCATCTACGAGATCATGGATTCATGTTTTAAAAAAGGGCGTAAGTCTTGCAATGTTCCAAAAGTGTCAAGGACAGTTTACTTGTGCATAGTCGGATGTATTTTGTCGGAGCCAATTCACTGAGTGATAAATATAGTTTCCTTTCAACGATTAGATAAATAAAAAAACAACAGAGAAATTCCCTCATATTCCTAACGGAGGTTAGCTAGATGCACGCAACGATTTTGAGCTTTTTTGGACACGATAAAATTAAATGAAAATGAAATAGGAGTAAAATAAGGCGTACTTAGTTTTTTTTTTTTTTTTTTTTTTTTTTTTTTTTTCAAATAAGATGAAAATTATACGCCAGAAAAAGTTTCCAATTTTTTTTTTTTGTTCTTTTGTTTTGTCGCAAGTACACCTTCTAGAAAGAATTATCTGACTATTGATGATGAAGCATATAGCATTCAAATAGAAGTATTCCACTGAGGCAGTAGGCGTAGGGTGAATTCCTTGAAGAAAAAGCCGTATGAACGCTCATTATATATTTTCAATTTCTAGGTAACATTACGCACTTAGTATCCGGGGGTTGGGCCTCTTGGATGCCAAGAGGGGGGGGGGAGGGGCACCCTCGAACGTTTTGTTCCCAAAAAAACACGCATCACATTGCTCAAATTCGTACCTTGTTGCCTGGGCCAATGATTTGCCTTCAACTAGCCGGCTATGCAAAATGACTGTCGTGATGCACGAATAGTGGTATCAAAATTTTGCATTTAAATTACGGAGTGGGTTGAAGGCGCTCTGCTGTATCCGTAAAGGTAAAGGAACCGTTTTTGAGTTACGAATATGGGCAAAGGGGTCAAACTCCGGCCTTATTCTTCGCTATTTTCTTGTTGAATTGATGTGTCTGCGGCGTTGTTATCGTTGTTTACACATGTTAAACACAATGGTTCCTACGTATTTTTACACGCAAAATCGAGTTTTAATGTTGACGAGTCGATATCGACGGTGAAACTACCAAACCACGTATCTCGTTTGCGGTGTTTAAAAATCTACGCTCACATTTTATTTTTTTGAAGTAGACCAAATCAATATCATTCCTTGAAATTTTCACGGAATTTTCTCCGCACAAAGAGGAAAAATCACAGAAATTTTCAAGACTGGATGTTAAGTAGTTTTTCATTTAAAAAATAAAGTATGACAGGAAGTCTGCGACGTCGCAAACCGAGATACGTGGTTTGGTAGTTTCACCGTCGATATATCGATCGTTATATCGATTTTTAAAATTTCTTACTGAAAATCGACGATTTTTTGCTGAAATTGAAATTGTTCATTTTTGATTCATGGATGACTAAATGCACCTAATATGACTGAAGTACACCGGCACCTACGTATTTTTTTTTGTAGAATCGATTTTTAACGTTAACGAGTGGACATGTCAATCGTTTATATTGAATTTTTGCGATTTTTTAGGAAAATCAATGATATATTGGTATTGAAATTGGTTATTCTCCATCCGAGAACGACCAAATTTTGGGTTGGAACACATTTCCGGTCGGGTCGATTTCCAGTTGAGTCAAGTTTTCGATTGGGGCACATTTCCGGTCGAGTAGAAATAAAGATTTCCGATTTCCGGTCAAGTGAAATTTCGGGTAGATAACGAATCCCGTTGATTGTGGTTTCCGGTCGGTCAGATTTCCGATCGAATCAAATTTTCAGTCGAGTCAAATTTTCGACAGGGACACGTTGCCGGTTGGAAAGAGTTTCCAGTTGGGTTAATTTCCGGTCACGTCAAATACGGATGGATTACGGTTCCAGTGAATTGGAATTTTGAGATGGGTCAGATTCAGGATGGGTCAATTTCAGGTTGGATCGAATATGCAGTTGGGTCAAGTTTTCGATCGGAGCACGTTTCCGGTCGAGCAGAGTTTATGGTTGTCGATTTCCGGTTAAGTAAAATTCGGCCGGACGATTGGTCGATTGATTTGAGTTTCCGGTGGGTAAGATCACCGGTTGAGTAAAGTTTTGATTGAGTAGGATTTCTGGTAAAGAGTTTCCAGTTAATTTAAAGATTCAGTCAAGTGAATCAAGTGTCCCGTTTAATTAAACGATCCCAATTTTTTAATTGACGATTTGCGTTGTCCAGGGAGATCATCGATTGTTGAATCCAAGAATTCCGAGGGATGCACCAGAAACAAAAAAGAAACACACATGCTGATTAGAAGAGAGAAAAGTATATGTAAACTTAAAGATGAAAATAAATATCTCTGAAATCTTTATCAGTGTATATTTCGCAGGGAGTCAGCAATCGCCGGCAATTTGCAAGCTTCGTACCTGTCAATTCGTCAAATTGTAATTACGATAATATCGATATAGTAAAGGTTTCTTTAGCGGAGAAATTCAAGGCACAACCTGCTCAGCTTGGAACGCCTTCAAATCCAGCGATACTCTCCGCTTTGCCACGGAGTTAGTTTAGTTGCTTAACCAAACCAAACTCAACTGAGATTATTGATTATATTTCACGAACTCGCGAGTGTGCTAGCTTGTACCATGCATTCAAGAGGAAGGGTATAACGTATGTTTGAATTCAAAGCATAATAATCCCTACTTCCAATCTCGTTTTTTCACTTTAATTTTTTTAAATTTGTTGATTAAACACGAAGAGATTGCAATTTGCCGGCGATTGCTAATTGCCTGCAACATATATACCTGAGAATGTTTGTGAAGAAATTAATGAGAAAAAAAATTAGTGACTGAAGAATCACAATCACTGCCTGTTCACTTCAAATGTTAATTAAACAATACGAAAGCACTTTATCGACGGTGAAAGTGCAGAAGTGCAAATCTCGGAAAACACGATTTTCCAGGAGGCTAAAGAAACTGACTCTATTTCTCTTTATTGTCGATAGGAGGGTAATAATTCTTGAGGATACCAAGAAGAAGATGTTTTTTCAAACTCCAGCAGCAGTTTCAATAATTTAACGAACTGTTAGAAAATATGGCAGAAATGCCGAGATTCGAGTTTTTGGCACTAAGAATCGACACTTCAACAAGAGATACGCATTTTTGCAATTCGTGTTTTAAACTTGTTGGTGGATTTGGATCATTTAAAGACTGAAAAAAGGGTTTCACACTTAGAATTCCTTATCAGATAAGATTTAGTTGGTCATCGATGCACCATCCATGATTTACGCTTTCCTAATGGACCAGTGGAAAAAGTACCTTTTCTTCAAATTTAATTAATTCACATTACATCAACGAAAGCTCGTTTATCCGTGCGAAACTTTTTAAATTCACAACCGCTTTTGAGTAAGTTTTGGTCGTGTAAGGCGACACTTTCAGTATCGCTTCAGAATACGACGGGAGAACCAAGGGACTTAAAAAAACACGATCTGATCCAGCTGCCTGCGCTTTCTTCTTTGAAATAAGACGTAGAGACCAGAAACAAACTTATTATTTTCTCAAAATAATATTCCTCGGCATTTTTCGAATATGCAGCTCGATTTAAAACCCAAAATTATGAACTTTTTGGTCAACATCGTTGTACAAGGCAACTCACAATGGATACAGAAGAGCGCCTTCAAATCAATCCATAAACATAATGCAAAATTCTGATACCACTATTCGTGCGTCACGGCAGTCATTTTGCATAGCCGGCTAGTTGAAGGCGAATCATTGGCCCAGGCAACAAGGTACGAATTTGAGCAATGTGATGCGTGTTTTTTGGGAACAAAGATATTATAACAGTTAGATATGCTGTACGGGCTTACTTCAATTCAACAAGAAATTAGCAAAAAATAAGGCCGAAGTTTGTCCCCTTTGCCCCCCCGTAACTCGAAAACGGTTCCTATACTCATCTTGAAATTTTTTCCTGAGTTGTCTGTTATTATCAGCTTCCACTTAAACCTTGGTTCGATGGTCGAATCGAATACCGAAAAAGGGCGAATTTTGGGAGGCTCGACGACTCAAAAAACACTGAAAGTGAAACTTTCGTGATGTTTCAGTCATTAACCGACTTATTTCTTCCTATTTATGAGTTCTGGACCATAGTGCGGCGCGGCGCGGCGCGCGCATCAAAACGTAACACCTTTCTACACTTCGTTTTGACCTCTTTGATCAATGCTAAGAGGTATGAGGTTTTTCAAATGACAAATGACACATTATTTGCCCAATTCGTAATCGCAATCAACAAGGACGTGACGGGTTCACCGAGAGACGAGAAGGGCGAATACAATGGAAGACAAAGATCTTGAGCCAACAGCCATGCGTCATTGGAGACACATTTACATTTTGCGTGGATGTATTCGTGAGTTTCAGTTACCTACCTTCAGCTATGCAGTGGTGCGAATGTTCAAAATTCAGGGACTGCCCGGGAGGTTTGGAGTCGTCTTCTGCCGTGCTAAGGAAAAACGCCGTATGAACATTCGAGAGTAGCCAAATTTCCTACGATAAAATGTTCATTTTTGAGTGAATTTGTGAAAATTTCGCCTTGAAATTTTCAGGAAATTTAGGTGGAATTGCAAACACAATTATCTGGGAAATAGGAGGAAAAATATTTATAAATGTTCCTGATAATTCGTAATTTACCTAAGGAAATTTGGAAACGCCTGAAGGTTCATACGGCGTTCTTCCTCAGCACGGCGGTGTTCATTATCGCTTCCTAAACTGATCCTCAAAAAGGGGGGGGGGGGGCTCCATATGGTTTGCATTGGAATTAGGGGAGGATGAAGGAAGCATTTTACAAAGCATTAAGAAAATATTGAAGTATTTCTACCAAACGGAACTATGTGCATTAAGACGTGAGCCCTGTTACGCATGTACTCCTTTGGGTCTCAAGGCTCATGCCTTAATGCACATAGTTCCGTTTGGCAGAGATACGTCTATATAGTTGTATGCGAACCTTGAGTTAAATTTAGCAGTAAAACTATGGGAACGAATCCTTGAAGAGCAGTACGACGATTTGCAACTGCAATAAGAGCAAAACACGAGAAAAAAGTCATGATTTTGACAAGCATTGAGGTAATTAAAAACCTAGCTATCGTAGAAAAAATATTTAAAGTCGTAAAAGATATGGACTGAAACGGATTTGTTTTTTATAGCGTTTTTTCTTGACATTAAGGTATATGCTAAGTGAGATGGTATATGAAAAAAAAATTAATAGCTTAACATCTCTTAAATATCGATCTAGAACAATTTTCAACGATCAATTTCACTATGTTTTAATTTTCATGAATGTTAAAACAAGCTGCTGCTCCACGGTCATTCGATTTACAAAATCCGTCGTTTCTCAAACAAAAGGACATAACTATAAGTCAACGTTGCGAAAGTTACACGTGTAGACTTTATGTCATGTTTCCCCGCGAAATGGTGTGGACCCAGCACCATTTGTCCACCTTGGGTACAGTTATAATACAGTTATATACAGTAATACAGTTCGGGCCACTTCATAGTGTTTTTTTTTTTTCTTCTTCTTCATTTGCAGACTTTATGTATACTGAGATGTCGTTTGAGGTCTCTAACTGGGCATTTATTCCTTTGAATACGCTAAAAAATCAGCGAAATCTTAGACGCAAATCGTTCAGCTACATCTTCTTGAGAACAGGTTAAAGTATTTATCATATTCATGAACCTAGATAAAGTCGTCACTTTCCGGCCAGAGTATCAAAAGCGTTATGTAACGTTTCGAAATTTTCGCCGCCATTTTATTTTTTTACGGAGAAGTTGTTCAACAAAGCTGTCCAAAAATTTCACTGAATTCTTTTTTGTTCTGCCGTTAACTTTCAGTAAAATTTTCAAACAGATTCAACCATCAATTTTTCTGTAAAAAAATAAATGGCGGCGAAAATAGTGGAACTTCGCATGTCGCTTGTGATGCTTTGGCTGGAAGGTAACGAGAATTTACGTCCCTTTGTTTAGGGATGACGAATCATCGGATTCAGATTGATGGCGGGATATCCCTGCTTGGCCACGTCCCTTCGTTTTACCACAGTGCGCCGAGCGTTAAGCTGGATAATCACGTATTGTACGATGACATATACATCATTTTATTTATTCTTCATCGAATGATGTGATGTTCTCTTCGCTGGGACTTACGCTGACATGAGCAATCCTCCGAGACGTTTTCGACTCTGCCACATCGCACCGACAGAGGGCGCTCACTTCCACCGAGATCCGGAGAAGGATTTCGGTATGATAATTTTTGACTCCGAGACGAGAAAGTATACATATTTGAGTTATACCTCCGGGATATTTCAGACTCTGTAGGCGTCTAGATCCGCTATTCCTCGTAGATTTTATTTACATTGAAAGACAGTTAAGGGCTGTACTAGACATACCGTCCGTTCCGGGTGCTGGAGTCCTAGCTTCAACTGCTCCGGGTGTTACGCCCGGAATTTTCGACCTCTGAGCCCGGAACGCGGACAGTA
This sequence comes from Bemisia tabaci, assembly GCF_918797505.1. Lineage (NCBI taxonomy): Eukaryota > Metazoa > Arthropoda > Insecta > Hemiptera > Aleyrodidae > Bemisia > Bemisia tabaci. The sequence continues at coordinate 54,179,301 of NC_092797.1, forward strand.
TCGTCGTCTCCCGCACGAAGGAACGTAACTCCAATCCAAGGTCGCCAAATTGACTCTAATAATCAATTTATTTTACAAAAATTTAAGTGTGCAATTTTTATCCAAATCTGTCTGATTTTTGCATGAAATGGGAAGAAAAATCAGTGAAATTTTCAATTAGAAATGCCCAAGATTTTTCTGGTTAAATGCAATTTATGAAGGAAAATTTGGCAACATTGAAATGTAGTTACGTTCTTTCGTGAGGAAAACGACGGTATGTCTATATAGTCCGTAAGTACGGCTTCCACGACCGGAGCTTTTGGCAGTGGCGTTTGGTCGTCAGTCAAAAAAGTGATCCGAAATGATCTAAATCTGATTACCCTCCCGTAAATTACTAAAATTAAAACCACGAGTATGGAGTATTTCATGAAACTACCTCTTTTTAATTCATTTGAACTCATAATAACGTGTACTATGTCATATGTCAATGTGATTATTCTTTTAAGAAAGGATCGAAAAAGTTGAACACGTTTTCTTTTCTTCGTCACTATTCCCCTAAAAATGTTGAAAAGGCCCACTTGTTTTTGACCAATTTACATTGGAGAAAATTCTACCCATTTCATCAGAGCCCCCAACTAATGTTAGTGAAAAATCCTCATATCAGTGTATCTTTTAAATTTTCCAAAATTGCGGTTTCTGATCAGGAGACTTATCAGTAAAATCTAACAACAATCGCTGAATTGTTTTAAAATTTTCATATGTAATGCAATGATTATTTTCTGAAATATGCTTCTCAGATTCAACGTCTATCTGGATTTTTACTCAAATCCGTTGGGTCTCTTCTCAAATCGATTGGTCAAAAGCAAGTGGAGAGATTCTCATGATATCACTAGATTCTTTACTTTTGTCAGTTAAGAAATTCCATTGATATCAGAAGAATCCTTCACCTACTCCTTCTTGCCATTTTCAGCAGAGTATTTCCTCGGCTGTTGAGAGATTCAGAAATTGATTGGTTAGTTTAATGATCTTTGTTTCTGGCATAGTTTTCTTGGAAACATGAGATTTTAAGATTTTTTTAAAGTTATTCCGTCTTGGATATTCATCATCTAGGGAAATTAGTTCAGAATTCAGTATTGGAATTTGGACGCTCGTTTAACTCAAACTTCCATGCTAATTTTATTTCAATCGGTGAAAAACCTTAAGCAGCAAAAGGACTACATCAGTGAGCATTGTAGGTGGAGCGCGATATTCAGACAGTAGTAACGAAACATGACATGACACTTGGTGCTATTGAAATGAAACGGAGCTGTCAAATGCGGACGCAAATCGAAGTGAAGCAGTGACAAGGCGATCGATAACAAACATTGAAAAACATTAAAATAAAATGAACCGTCGGAGAATAGACTGATTGGAAAAACTGTCAAACAGAAATATATTCGCAGGAATAACGATGTCAAGTGAGAATTATTTAATTATTTTGATTGCGTTACACGAAGGTAAAGAATCCGAACTTCTGTAGGGGCTTTTGTAATTTCGCAGTGTTTTGCGCTAGACAACTCATGTTGGTGGAATTCTCCAGTCGTCGAATTGCTCTATAGCTCAGAATGAGTTCAAAATGATATTATTTTAATATAATATCACTTGTAAGCGTCAAAAGAAAATAGGACCGCTATGCACGGAGGAGACTTTTTGGGGGAATTATATTAGGGACATAAATCAATCAATTCATTTTTCCTAAACTGGTTGGAACTAAGAAAACGGGACGGGTTTGATGACAATCGCTAGATGGAGGAATTTTTGCAATTTGAAGTGTGCGATGAACGATGGAAGCTGGACAGTCTAATAACGGAGATTGCTCGCAGAAAACGCTCAAGGCGCCATTACATCTCCAAAGTCACTTAGATATTTTCAACCCTCTAGAAGTAGATCCGTTTCGCTAAGTGCAATGGGCCTGTTGCATGCAAGAGATACAGCCGCGCGAATAGACTTTTTAGAGGTTAAATGACACGAAAATTACGATGGTCACATTAAAAAAGTCTGAAATACACTCCTTACTGCGCAATTTGCGTTGTTAGGAACGCGCGTTTTCAAATTTCCCGCGTCTGGGGGCAGTTTTCTAATCACCGGAAACGAGCAAACGGCGGGCTCGGTGATTTCCGGAAGATGTCGAGTCGTTGTTGTTGTTGTTGTTATTTTTTCTTTCAGTTTGTTTACAAACCCAACGTGATCTCTTAAAGTGGTCCATATACGCTTTATGCAGTAACCAAATCGATCAACTTTTAAATATCCAACGCAATCCTTCTACATTTCATTTCACGATATCACGAGCTCCGATTTTTAGGTTATGTTGTCAGTTTTAGTTGACCGGAAATAGCCGCGAGTTGCCGTTAATTGTTTCCGTTAGAAAACTGCCCCCAGACGCGGGAAATTTGAAAAAGCGCGTTCCTGACAACGCAAATTGCGCAATAAGGAGTGTATTTCAGACTTTTTTAATGTGAGCATCGTAATTTTCGTGTCATTTAACCACTAAAAAGTCTATTCGCACGGCTGTATCTCTTGCATACAGCCAATGCAAGGCCCATTCCCGGTTGTGCATTAGTTTAGCCAAATATGCATAGCTGCAACGATTCTGGAGGAAAACCGTTTTATCTGCGAAAAGCCGCCGTTTTCCCCCTTTTCCTTATCATGTGCATTCATAATTTTTCAGAGATGTGTTACGGGGATGTTACCCCACCCTATCCTCGATATTCCTAAATTATCGCCGATATCACTCAGCAAATCGATTGGCTGAATTTAAAAAGGGTTCATGTTGGCAGTTTCTATTTTGGCTCATCATATTTATTTCACTTACAGTGCTTGAAAACAAATAAGTTTGTGAGAATATCGCATATATTATATTTTTCGAATGGTATTAGTAGTAGAACCGAGGGGTTGCACTTTTTGAAAAAGACAATTTTATTCCGACGCGATCATCTTTTTTCGGTGAGAATTGTTGCGAGGCATAAATGGAGGGACAGTCCACGCTTAAGAATGGAGTATTAGTCCGGGATGTACATACACTGAGCCCCCCCCCCCCAAAAAAAAAAAAAAAATTAGAGGAGCGACGATTTAACCCACAAATTTTCGCCCCTCTCGAGAAAAATGGAAGCCATGACCTCAAAATAAAAGTCTAAGGCGTCTCACATTAAAACAATTATTTATTAAACATTTAACGCAACCATACTGCATGCTAAACTACCGCTAGTCAAGACTATTCCAAAAATAATAGATCTATCTCCTAACCCAAACAAACCCGGAAAAAAACATTTTTTTATTCACTTGAAAGCCTCCCTCTATTGACACGGTTTTGTGAAACGCATCTAATATTGACCAAATTCTGTCAACATGCGAAAAGCACTGGAGTCAAAATGTTTGTCTCGTTTAGCCGGCGAAAAATACACGGCGGCCATTTTCGCCTCAATCGGTCCCGCCTCCTATCGTTCGGAAAAAAATACGACCCTATATCTTAAACCCTAGTAAACTTGGCAAGGTCTAAGCATTAGGTCTAAATTTGTTCGGATCCTCACTCGAGTGAAACAAATTTTGATTCCGTTCGGTTTATTTGTCCCCAGACAATATTGACGCTGCAATTCGACGTAACGAATCACCTTTTTGGCTCCACCGTTGTTTCCGTCGCTTCTTCCCCATTCCCATTTGCGTACGTCACGGAAAATTTTCAGCCCTCGAATGCGAAATCACCGTGGTTTTCAATTACTCCCTCCACTATTAACTTGCTCAGTGTTCGAGTGTGGGAGGTCATATAAATGTGTACCTCATGATGCAACATTTGAAATGAAAGCTGTACGTTTTGAATCGAAGTGACGGAGTTTAAATCAGAGAGAGCTGGACACAAAATTTTGTGTCCAATTAATTGGATTGCATTTTGCAAAAATGAACCAAGAGAATTCCGACGTCTGTAAGATCGTGCAATTTTTTTACCTTGCAAATATAGACTGATAATCTAAACGAGTTTTATCTCTCTTATTTTTGAATAGAAATATCTCATCTTATCTTATCTTATCTTATCTTCCCAATTAAATGTGAATTCAAGACGAAAATTGCCTTTGGGACTTTCCTTTTTTGCATGATTTCAGTAATTTCATTGCAAAGAATGTAAGCTGTAACCATTGCACAAGTCTATTAGTTACATTCTAATGCTTGTGATTCCTGTTTGAAAAATGCAATCCAATTGGTATTAATTTTGATCCACCGAGAATTTGATTGATTTCTGATCTGAAACATTTATGCAGATTGATCCGACATCAAAGACGATTCCGTCCATAGCAAAGTGTTGCTTAGTAATGATAATAATGGTGACCGAAGAAAAGTAGAAATATGGTTTTGTGGCACTGCTGACCACCGTAGCAATGAATAACTCAAATCTGATGATCGACTGACGAATGATCGGTAGTTCTCCACTTAAAATTATAGGAAACAGGGGTAAAACATCATATCGATTAACTGATGAGGTTCTCAACGAATTCTGAAGCATACCTCAGCAACAATTGGCAGTTTTTTCACTGATTTCAAATAAATATGACAACACGATAGGCGGCGGAAATTCACTTTTATGCAGCAATAGCTTTTTCTAGTATTGACGAGCGGATATGAGATTTGCGAACTATAATTTGGAGGAATGAGCGCTATTTTTGCGACATTGTCAGTTCGTGAACGACGCGACACGACAGTGGCTAATGTTCGGTTTTGTTTCATCTGTCTCGGATCGTTCGTTCGAATCTCTCGTGCTTTCGGATGTACTTCAGAATTTGAGTAAAGTCGACCTGATCAGTTCTGCTTACGTAGTATATATGTCGCAGGCAATCAGCAGTCACCGGCAATTTGCAAGCTCCGTGCGTGTCAATTCGTCAAATTGAAATTACAATGACATCGATATAGTAAAGGTTTCTTTAGCAAAGAAAGTCAAGGCACGACCTCAGCTTGGAACGCCTTCAAATCCAGCGATACTCTCCGCTTTGCCAAGGAGTTAGTTTAGTTGCTTAACCAAACCAAACCCAACTCAGATTATTGATTATATTTCACGAACTCGCGAAGTGTGCTAGCTGGTACCATGCATTCAAGAGGAAGGGTATAACGAATGTTTGAATTTAAAGCATAATAATCACTATTTCCAATCTCGTTTTTTTTTTTTACTTTAAATTTTTTTAATTTGTTGATTCAACACGAATAGATTGCAATTTGCCGGCGATTGCTAATTGCCTGCGACACATATAATATATAAAATAGCACACACATCGCATAAAAATACTGTAGCAGAGTTTATTGCTTATTTTACTTTCTATCATACGTGTAAAAATACATTATTTAAGGTAATATTGGAGGGGAAAATTGGGCATATTTAAACAGAGAGAGTCTAATTACATTTGAGGCTTTGAAAAAAGACAAATGGACGATGAAACTCCCAAACCATGTATCTCAGTTTACAACCTTACAGACTTCTTGTCATACTTTAATTTTTAAATGAAAAACTACCTAACGTTTATTCTTTAAAATTTCCGTGATTTTTCTTTTCTGCCTTACTACTGTCTTCTGCCAACTTCACGGAATCGTATTGATTTGTTCTCCTTCGAGAAGATGAAATGGGCGCGAATATTTTACAGCATCGCAAACGAGATACGTGGTTCGGGTGCTTCACCTTCGAGATGTGGAGTAGTCAAGGACTGCTATCACTAACACATCGACGCAATGATAGACTCCTGGACCGCGTATATCGTTTGCGGTGTTTCTAAATCTTCATTCCCATTTGATTTTTTTACAGGAGAAAAAAAGAGAAACATTTTTCCAAGTTTTCACGGAGATTTCTCGGCACGGAGAAGAAAAATCAGGGACGTTTTTAAGAATTGACGTTGAACAATTTTTGGCTAAAGTTTCAAATTTTGACGTTTTTATCGTCACATTTTAAATTCTATGGGGTGCCTCTAGAAGAAAATTTCACGAGAAAATCGATAAAACCACTTTTAGAACCTCACAGTTTTGAATAAACGGAGTTATAAGCTTTTATAGTTTCCAAATTTTGTACGACCTCACCTATTGACTCGATCCATTGTGCGTCGACGGTTCAGATAGTGACGCTTACGGAACTTAAGAAGACGAGCGTCTATTGCAAAAAACACTTAAAGCTCCATAGAAAGACAGCAGCAGTCAGGAGTTTTAACTCTCCTGTAGATGGGCATAAAAACTTGCCAGCTTCAAGTTTGACAGCTTTCTGATTTACGTACACGTCTCGATTGAGAAAGGAGTCTTGAAGTAAAGTTATGTTCTGTATCGTTGGGAGGACGATGAATGTCCCGTTGAAAAAAATCATGGAGAATTTAAAAATGATCAGCTTGCCCCCAGCCGGCCTGAGGTTGGCCTATTAGACCGTGGGCCAGCAGGGGGTAACCCTCCCCCCCCCCCCCCCGTGGGAATTTTGAAGATGGTGATTTTCTTGAAGCTCTCAACTAGTAGAATAAGATTTTCCTTGTTTACGCGAATTTTATCGTGGTGGGGGGGAGTAGGCCCCCCCTAAACCCCCCAAAATTGCTCAGAATTCCGACTTTTCTGCGAATTTTCCCACTTTTACCCGAAAAGGCTTGATTTTAGGGCAAAACTCCACATAACCATTCTGAAAGCTCGTGAAATTCTTGTCTAGAAAAGTCTTAAGTGACTTTGACCAGGACCCGCGGTCCCCCAAAATGGGGGGGGGCTTAAAATGTCAAAATATCTCAATTTTCCGCGAAAATGACCGTTTCGCCGCGATTTCTCGCCAATAACGCGAAGAAGGTTGCTAGGGTTCCATTCTCGGTGGTGGCGACTTTTCAAGGACCGGACAAGTGGATCTGCAGAGACAGTCTCATTTTCTGAAAATTTGAAAGTCTGGACCATAGATGTCAAATGCGATGGCTGTTTGTCTAGCGACTAAGGTCAATGTTAACCCAAACTAGAGAGGTCAACAAGCTTTTAATAAATAAGAGGAAAAATAGTTGCCCTCAAGGAGAAAAAAAACGTCGTGCATGGGACCCGAGGTTGAGGTCATGTGGATCTCTGAAGTTTTCGGATCACGCATCCAAAAACTTGCGGTCCTACTGCCGAAGTTCGGGTCAGATATCTGAAGTACTTAGGTAAGTACCGGATACTTCAGATGTGTGACCCGAACCCTTCGGTATGTACCTATGTACTTCATATGTCTGGCCCGAACTTCGGCAGTTGGAGCTTAAGTTTTCGGATGCGAGATCCGAAAACTTCAGAGATCCAAATGACCTCAACTTCGGGTCCCATGCACGAGGTTTTTTTCTCCGTGTATGACTGGAAGAGATTCAAATGTCTCAACGTAGCTTAATCTTACTTAAAACAAAAGCTTTGAGCAAGCGATTTTTGGCGAGCCTTAAAAGCTTGACCGCCTTCGAATCCGTGAAAAAGTCGACGAGGAGCTCGCAAAGGAAAACGAAAGAACTGAGGGCCAACCCGAGGAGGAGGCTCAGGAAGGCCGGCTGCATGTCCCTCAACCCGTAGGGCCGCGCCGAGTCTTTCTCGACCTTGACCGGCTCCGGGTGCAAGAACCGACCGTTGAGTTCGGAGATGACATCCGCGATCCAGACCTTAACGTGGCCAGCCTCCAACAATCGCGACATCATCCTGCTCACCTCGTCGGAGAGGATGGAGTCCTTCTCGAGCGGGTACAAGAGCGGGAACGTCGCGAGCTTCTCGGGAACGAGGTGGAACTCGGCGCGGAGATCCGTCATCCAGTTGACCATCAAGAACGTCGTCGAGGATGAGATGACCGAGTGGGGAACGCTGAACAGCATCCCGTCTGTCTCCAGAATGGACTCCAGGTTCTGCCGCATGACCCCGTAGGTGCGATCATGGGCCGCCGCCCCCGCAACTGTGAAGTTCTCGCTGATGACCATGAGCGAGGTGTTGGTGCTCCAGCTCAGGTATTCCTCCATCTCCTCGGTGTAGAGGTTCAGGCTTGTCACGACCCTGTCTTTGAGACCTGAGAATATTTCCTCCTCGTGCAGGAAATTCGTCAGCGCCGGACCCAGGAAACTCTGCCGAGTGAATTCAATATATCATGATACATTTAGTGAATATCTTGAATCGATGGGTTTGTTGCAGAAAAAATTTACGAATAAATCGGACGTCAAGAAACAGGGACGGTTGCCCGCAGCACACCTAAGTGACATTTGACCTACAACATCAAACCTACACACGTTTGACCTAAAAATGTAGGAGTATAATTTTTTCGCCCACAAAAATGATGGCCGACAAAATTTTTCACCTACAAGAATTTTGATCTGCAAAATATTTTGAATATTTTGATCTACGCGGTGTTTGGCCCTCATGTCCATGTACGATTATGGGAAAATGCGGCAACTGTGTGTGCGGATCATGGTGCTGATTGCGCTTCGGTGAAGTGAGGTGTGGTGTAGGAAGGTGTAAGTACAAATCTCAAGAGAAAGGCATAGAAGGCGCTTTATGAAGTTGGTCAGGAGGAATCATCCATCTTTTTATTCTTTTCTGAGAGAGATGCAAAAAAAATACCGCGACAATACCGTATTAGGTGAGTTTTCATGAGGAGTTCCTTTTCGTTGTGATGCGGTTTTTTTTTTTTTTTTTTTTTTTTTTTTTTTTTTTTTTTTTTGGTGGGGTGGTCAAATTATAGGTCGAGGTAGGAAGGTGGAACAACGTTTGACCTACATACGGTTTCACCTTCCTGCCTCGACTTAAAAAAATACCTGTTTGATAATATTGCAAATTCTTTCATTTAAGCTACGTAATTGTTCATTTTCCGCCACAGTTCGTTTTACAGATCTACCAGGCCAATTTTCACGATTTCTCCGATCGTCAATAGAATATAATCCCTGAATGAGCCCGATTCCTTTACATTAACTCATGGGAGCACGCGAGGCTCCCACTGTGGGTTGGGCCACGTGGCGACCAGGTGGCGTGCCCCCTAATAAATTACACGACTACACCGTCAAAAATATTTGTGTCCTTGTGTTACTCATGGCCATAGGAAGTGAGACACAAACCAACACAAATTTTGCGTTGATTTTGGTACAGTTTGTCGTGAATATAGCACGGAAAACAATGGAAGGACTGGGAACATGCATTCCGCCGATTGAAATGTTGAAATCCACCACTCGTTTTTTATCGAATTTCTTTTAAAAAAAACTACCTGGTATTTTCTCTTGAAATTGTCAATCGAAGGCTAATTGAATCAGTGAGAACGAAAACACACCAACTCGAAAAAATGAAAATAATCAAGACACACGCAAAACTACACAGTAGTTAAAAAAATTAGCACAAGAAAAAGATTTTTGGTACCGAAAGACAAGTACTTAAGGACACTTTAAAGGTTCAAGTTGGAACAGATGCGCTAACTTCAATGAATTTTTTGAAAACTGACTCCCATACATGAAAATTGAGCATTTTTGAGATACCGAGTTGGTGTTTTTGTTCTCACTGATTCAATTGTGTTTAATTGTGTTAATTGTGTTTTACTTCCGTATTTAGCAAACTTTTGTGTTGAGATTTCTCTCAGTGTAGATTTATTTTTAGATTTTGTGATTCAGATCCATTACCTGTATCAAGATATCCGAGTTTAGCAATTGGGTTTTGGTTTCGATGTCGGAGTAGTGGATCCTCCTGGTGATCATGGTGGTCATGCCGGACTGGAAAACGGTGGAGATGACGAGCGCGGAGAAGGAGAAGACCAAGAAGAGGATCTTCCCGCTGGAGAGTCTGCCCAGGAGGAGCCGCGGTGGAAACCCGCAGACGAAGTAAGAGAAAACCACCAATAACGGAGATGCGTTCTCGTACGAGCGCATCTCCGCCTCGGAGTACAGCCGCTTGAACGTCTTCCACTGCCGAGAAATTCATGTAAATCATTAAGTTGTATTCGATACATCAATCAGATGAGATTGTATCCATATCGATTGGTTCAAAATCTAAAAATATCCTGGAAAGTCAATTTAGATATCTTGGTAAAGGGTTTTTTGTGATAGATTTTTTTATTCATTTGAGTACAAAATGGCTGTGAAAAGTGAAAATGTTAGGAATTTTCTCATTTTCAGCTTTTCCAACTTAAGGTGATTTGACGGACGCCATTTTTTGTGTCAGAGTGGCGTGCGATATGTCGCATCAATTCGTTCCATAATTTCAACCACTTGTCATTTTTTCGAATTTTAAGATCGCACTTCCGTTGTCATGACACTGAAGAATTCATGTACCTAATTTGACAAAGAAATTCAAGGAAAGGCAGGGTTTTTTTTAGAAAAAAAATGTAGCATTCGAAAGCAGTTTTGATATCAGTATCAAATGCAATACGTTGAATTTCCTTGTCAAAATTTGGTACATGAATCCTTTCAAAATTCGAAAGAAATGACAAGTAGCTGAAATTATGGAACGAATCGATGCTCCACGACACATAAAATGGCGCCCGTCGAATCACTTTAAATCGGGAAATTTTTGTTTTGAGTCATGTTCTTTTGTTTTGAACCAAACGATGCAACGAACCACTGTCGAATACAATCCATGGGACGTATCTGTGCTAAACTGAGCCTAGCGGCATCAGAGGGAAAATGGGAATACGGGTTGGAATGACGGGTGGAACTTAACGACGAGCTTGTTCCGTCCTATGCTCACAATGCTTTTTCATGGCGCCTAGTTCTGTTTTACGGAACGCGCTGTCCAGGATTCCAAAATCCTTAAAATGAACTCAAATTGGCGCTTAGTTCCGTTTAGCATAAAAACGTCCAATGGTGTGGTGAGCTTCGGAAAAATGCTCTAATTTTTTTTCTTTGACTCTTCACATCCACTGATGCAGAATTTCATGAAAATTTATATAATGAAGTTCATAATGAAACAAAATATTTGAGAATTTCTGTAATGGACTTTGTTATGTACTAAGCTATAGAAACAGGGTCATTCCACTTCAACTCAACCAGGCCCGGTACCAGCCCTCCTTCGATATTGCTGAAAATTGGTATGGGGTCTTTACATCATCCCAAGAAACTAAGATACATTCTCTCCCAAGCAGTAACTTACTAATCCAGAGAGAACAAATTTTCTCTCCGGAGCATAGTCTAATTGCTCAGGGGAAAAAACATTTCTCTCCGGAGCACTAACTAATTGCGCAGGAGAGAATACATTTCTCTCCGGAGCACCAACTACTGATTGTATTGAAGAGAAAATTTTTCGCTCCGGAGCGCTAACTCGTTGCTCAGGAGAGACAAGTTTTCGCTCCGTAGCGCTAACTTATGGCTCAGAGGAAAAATTCCTCGCTCCGGAGCGCTAACTTATTGTTCGAGAGAGAAAACATTTCTCTCCCCAGCAGTAACTTATTGTTCCAGAGAGAAATTTTTTCTCTCCAGAGCACCATCTAATTGCCTAGTAGATACATATTTTCTCCTCAGTGTACAGCTGCTTGAAAGTCTTCCACTACCGAGAAATTCATATAAATCAATGATATGTACTTCTGTTAAACATGAATACTATGCGGCGTGAGGGGCCGTTCAAATATTACGTATCGCACTTAGTAGAGCAGGGGGGTTTGACCCAGCGTTACGATGCAGTACAAGCAAGAGGGGGGGGGGGGTGATGGGTCGAGGCCAGCGTCACGTAAGAGATCAGAGCGAGGGGGGGAGGGGAGAAAAGGCTCAAACCGCGCTGCCCGCGGTTCTTCGCTAAGCCGCTGTGTTATAAAATCCCTTTTGGACCCACTTTCGGCGAATAGAGGGCTAGGTTTGCAGCGTTCAAGGATTAGCTACGTTCCAGTACATAGCGACTCTATTATGGACGTATTTCTGTCAAACGGAACTAAGTGCCAATTTGAGTTCCTTTTGAGGAATTTCGAATCCCGGATATCGCGTTCTGTCAAACGGAACTAAGCGCTATGGAAAAGCATTGCGAGTATAGGAACGAATGAGCCCGACGCCCGGTTCCGCCGCCAATCCAAGCCCCCCTCTACCTTCCCACCCCGATGGAACTTAGTTCCGTTTGACAGGAATACGTCCTTATATCCTATACTTGCTTACCTGTGAGAGCTGGAACAAGTATTGGAGGAGGATGAAAAGGGCAGCCGTGGCGGTGACGGCAGCCCAGACGACCCTGGAGAAGCATCGGAAGACGACGAGGTAGGGCGGGACGAGAGCACTGCGCGGCGCGAGGAAGACGGAGGAGCAGGACTCGACGCTCACCGAGAAGTCGTACTTGGAGGCGTCCATCTCCGAGAAGAGCGCCTCGTAGCTCCGCGCCCGAAGGGCCACGTCCGTCTCCAGGTCTATGAAGCCCGAGTTATCGTGCCGGAGCTTGTGTCTGTCCAGGGGCTTGTTGTTGTACAAAAACGAGAACGTGAAATTCCTAGCCGCTTGCACTCTCTCCAGCGCCACGAGCAGCATCGTCGTCCAAATGTTATGTACCATCGTGTCTCCGGTTATCTCAATTTCCTCGCCTTCGATCACAACACCTACAAGTTTATCCAAAATAATGCCTTTACACCGAAAAAAAGATTGGTCAAATTTACCATTCCTTCACGCTATATTTTACACAGCGTGAAGGAATGGTAAATTCTACCAATCCTCAAGTCGATTCTGCCAGAGCAATGGTTACCTGTACCAGTATGGTAAAGTTTACCTTTCTTCTTGCAGAATTGACTCTGAATTGGACTAAATTTTGCAATTTGGAAGTAAAATTTCTAGTCCGGTTTAAAAACAACCTATGTGCCATTAGTTTCCCGATGCACATAAGTGTTTTTCCAGAAGAGCCAGAATTTATAGTTCCAAATTGCAAAATGCAGATCGATTAACGCTGTGTGAAATACAGCGTGAGGGAATGGTAAATTCTACCGACCTTTTTTTTCAGTGCACGACTATGCTCAAGGCTAAAGTGCGAAACCACGTATCTCCGTTCAAGATTTCCGTTCCTGTTTCATTTTCCCAAAGAGAAACAAACCAGTGGCGTGGCGTGATTTGCGATACATCGAGCGGTCTACCATTTAAACTTATGAGAAAGGATAGAGAAACAGGGTGTTTGCAACGAACTCCTCAATAATCGATTCTTCACCACAGCTTCAAATGGGGAAATATTGATAATCGATCATTCACGCCTTGCTATTGAAACAAACCAAGTATAAGGCTTGAAATCTATACAGAATATTCTGATAATAGAGAAGAAAAATCAAGGAGGTTTTCAAGAAAATACGTTGACTGGTTTGTGGCATGGCTAGGGGTCTGCAGCGTCGCAAACGGAGATATAGGGATTTGCACCACTGCCATTGATATGTAACGAGATTGGAAAATATGGCTGGGTCCACACTATTATGCGAGGAACACAAGGCCCAAAACTGCATGCCAGAAATTTCAATGAGAGTCAAACATTTGAGATCTAATGAGTATATTATGAAGCTGGGGTTACGTCGATCTATAACGTCTCGGTTTCTTTTTTTTTTTTCTTTTTTTTTACATAGATCTCTCGGTGTGAAACCAGCTTAGTAACCCAATGCATCTACTTAAAGAAAAAAAAGAAGAAAAAATGCGACAAAAATTTACCCAAAAACGGTTTGCAGGGGGCGACTCTATGGTACGTGCGGACTTAAAGTCGTGCAAAACCGAAATCTTGGCTGATCCTAATTTCGAGATATCACAACTTAAAATTTTCATAGTAAATGCAAGTTTTCTACTAATTTTCATCCGCTTCTTTATTTATTTGTCCATTGGCAGTTGCTTAAGGCGCCGTGGCACGCGCGCGAAACTCGCATTGGCGCCTACAAACCTAAAGGGATACTTCAAGCACTGCGCAATGCGTGAAGTATCCCCTTAGGTTTGTAGGCGCCAGTGCGAGTTCCGAGCTGGCAGCACGCCGCTCCGCTCGGTGATAGGCTCTAATGTTTAAACTCGCGGAGTCAGCGTTTTTCAACTCATGATTTTGAAACTTTTGCACACTCTGCGTGGATTATTCTCATTTAAATTGCTGGGGAAAAATGTATTGAAGGAAAATAAAATGTGTGTTTTGTACATATTAAGGTAATTCCGTGTCAAATTTAATGATTCTCAAAGCACATTAATTTTTTCTTTTATATTTTGTGCTTTTATGGCGCTGTAAGATGGTTAGCTGCATAAATGTGTTGATGGAGATGTCGTCTACCAGCCAGCAAGATATTGTAATCGAAAAAAATCGGGAAGTCACCTAAAACCATAGAACTTTCTTCGCGTATCTCGGGCTCAAAAGCAGAAATGCGTATGTAGTTCTGGCTCCTTCATATAATCCGGCGCGCCTCACGCGCACAATAGTTTTGAATATATGGAAGGAACTCAACGATAATCTCAAGAAAGATTACTCGAATTTTGACATGACATATGCTGCAGCAGCATTTTATTTTGTTAGGGTGTATAAATTGTGTATTTACCTAAACTTTTGCGGTGCAAATTCCTCAGTGTGAAGTCAAAATACGGTTCACCGGCCGAGCCTTTGTACGAGTGGATGATATCCGTAAACGGGTCGTATCTGACGCAGCCTGCGGAGTGACATATTACAGCCTTATAACTCTTCAAAAATCGCCAAAAAAATCTGAAGTATAGAATCAAGTCGTCGGAAAAATAATCTTCAGCATAATTCTCTTCGACCATCGATATACTATTGCCTGATTGTTGGTTTGTCGTGCGATTAGTAAGTTTTGTCACATTATTGAGCATAATAATGAGATAGTTCCTGCAGTTCCAAACATTGCTCGACCGGAAATTATAGGTTGCCTCGAAAACTTGGTCCGACAGAGTTGACTGGTCTTCAAGCTCCTCTGACGATATTCGAAGTTCAAAATCGCACTTATGATCGGTTTTTTGCTCAGAGGTTAAATGCGTGAGAAATTCGACGCAATAGTTCTGCAAATGATTTTCATCATTATTCTGCTTCCGAAGGGTTTCATTGCTATAAATGTCTGTGTCTCCTTTGTTTTCATCAAGCGTTTTAAATGAGTCAAACATGATACTGAATACTTCATCGATGTTTTCTAGGAAGAATATGATATTTTTTTCGTCGTGGTTGGCGGTCATTCTGTTCAGTTTGGAATGATGGTTTATGAGGACAGTCTTGACCAGGTTATCGTGTAAAAGTTGGGTGAGTCGGCCTGACGATTTTTGTCCCAGATCCACGACATAAAACAAGGCTTGCTGTGATAGGTGAATTGTGTTTTCACATAGTTTGAACGCTAGGAAGGTTAGGAGCTCCTGGTTTTGGTCTATTTGCGGTGGATGTGAGAGATCTCCATGAAGAGCTAGCACAGCAACAACGAAAACGGTCGGACCAAAGCTGTATAAAAAGTGGTTGTACATAATCATGTACTATCACTAATAATCGCTAATTAGGAAGATTAATCTGAGAATTATGACTGTGGATCTGTGAATAATCCAAACATGTATAGCACCTCGTTTGTTATCACGAATAAAATCCAGAAATGCCTCGCTGCACCGGGAAAACGACTGCAAAATGTATGATTGGAAACATTTCCAAAGCGGCATAAGTTTTTCCGGGGATAAGTGTTTTCCAAGGGGTGTGTTTGCGCGATTAAAATTTGCTGCGCTCATTTTCTGTTTGTGTGCGAATAAAATGGTGCAAGTAGCAGCTTCATTTATTTAACTTGTTCTTAAATTTTATGTGTTTATTTACTTTTCTACTTTAAGAGCGTGATTATAGAATGTTTTTTCTCTATTCACCACTTGGTGTAAACGTGTTTTGAAATAGATGAATCAAATGCTTAGTTACAAAATTTCAATATTTTGAGCAACATTTACTTTGTATTGAATAATTTAAAAATGCGGAATTTAACTTTTCCACACGAATGGAACTGATCATGACTCATGAGTAATGTGCGACTTGAGTGAGTTTTTCTCTTATCCGCTAATTAAAAGGGCTGATACCGTCCTCCGACGAGTCCGTGCGAGTTATACAGATTAATGAATCGAATTTGTAAAAGAAACAAAAATCACTACGAGCGCATCGGAATAGTCTATAACAATTCTTGGCACAGAATGTGTCCAGTCCGCATAAAGCAATATCAAATTTCCAGCGTCGTTGTCGACCAGATTTGCCTAGAATGAGATATAACAAGACCTAACCTAAATACACATCAACATCTTAAACTTCATTCATGTGTGGATGGTGGCTGTTCTGGATCGCTATAGCCTCATTTCATCCATGGAAAAACTCGGATCACCTGAGCGCCTTCAACTCCTGGCGAATGCAACTATTCGTACTCTGGATACAACTATTCGACCTCCGACGTCGCCCGGGATGTATAAACGCAAAATTGAAGGCGTTTTGCCTTCTTCCAAGCGACTCGCGCCCCGCCGCGCCGCATAGATTCGATTAAGAAAAATTGACGCGTTCGTCGCCGAGTACGGAAGTTATTTCGGGGCGAGAAAAATAAATGATTTCTTGAGTAGCCTGTCTCGTCTGGTGCCCGCACAAGAATCTCAGGAGCCGACGACTACGTTTTCTGAAATTCTTTAATTAATCACTGGATTAATGTCTCATTTTTTCTTGTTATTTTTCCACTTCATCTCTTCAGTCTTATCCCTTAAAAAATGAAAAGTGCACTTGAAAATGCCTGTATCAATTTAAAACAAAAATTATACACTCAAGAAAATTGATGCCACTTACGATATTTTACTTAAAATCGATAATTGGAAAAAACATAATGTTTTTTAGATGGGACAAACATGTTCAAGGATTTTATTTAAATAAGCATGCAAACACTAAGAAAAATAGGGGTTTTGTTTACAAGAAAACCGTTTTCCAGCCAGTAATTCTTTGAGCTAAGGTAAACACTACATTTACCAAGAAAACAATACTTACTGCGCCGAGGAAAGTTTTCCTTATACACTGAAAGTTTAACCGTCATGATACAATTTTTCTGCTTGTACTAGAAAACTTTAGCGACAAAAGCAGTTGACTTTGTCCCAGTCATTCACTTTCTTGAATACATAATAACGATTCAAACATCACATTAAATTCGAGAAACCAAAGTAAAAACAAGATCGGCTGAGTATATTTCATTAAGATCGTCATATATGTCTTTAAACTGATTGATTCTTGGTGCACATAGTATTTCGTATATCAGAAGCTGATTTCTTAATTACAGTGTGTGAGCATTGCTGGTAGCGTGATAATCTGAAAGGAATGTATATAACTGCTGATGATAACAACCGCTTATTAGACATTCCAATGTTGCAAAATTTCCTCACTTAATATAACACATTTAACGACTGAAAATCCGAGAATATTTTCTGTTTCCAAATGAGAGGAGGTACATGTGAGAAGCACAAGTGGTAATATTAAATAGCTAGCCTGTAAAACAAGTCTGGTACAAATCTAGATTGAATCAATTAAAGATGTAAGCTCATCATAACGCGCGTGTAGCACATGTTCGAATGAATGGACTACCGTAAAAATATCCTTAAGACTTTCATCAAATTTACTCCATTGTAGGGAGGAATTGATCTTTTTTCCTATAGAATGTTCACCTTCATTGTCTGTTTATACCAAATTAATTTGTTTTCAGCAAGTATTAGAATAAATTGACTGAAATTCTAATCTGCTTTGTTCAGAGTTCGAAATCAGCAGCACGAAATATAATTTGACGCCTTTTAGTAGCACACGAATGGACCACATTTTGCAATAAGAAAGCACTATTTTTAACTCTTCCATAAAGTCATATATCTGCATTGAGGAACTAATGACAAATTATGTTATTTTTACAGTGAGCCAAAAGTAGTAGTTCCTTATCGCAAAAAGTAGTCCAAGTGAAGTAAATCGGTGGGAACTTATTTTTCAGGACGTCAGAGAGCGTTTTATGTCGGCATTTGAAAATTAGAATTTTCGACCCAGCTCCACAGGGATTGTTTCACTGAGACCTTCGTCACCTTGGACAGAAAACAAAAGGGGGAAATATTGTTGAGGCTCTCAAAGGAAGTATTTCCACCGAACGGAACCATGGACGAGTGGGAAAGATGGTATGCGCTCTCGAAAGCTGCATAAGACACAATGTTAAAATGGGCGTGATTCCCTATAGATAATTGAAAAAGCGGGATTTTACACCCTGTCAAATAGAACTATGTACCAATTGAATGCGGTACTCATGACCCATGGGAATGGGAAAAGATCGGTGTGGACAGGGCTCATGAGTTAATGCCGATCAGGAGCGACAACGGAGACTGCCTCGTCGCCGCTGACGTCACTGGCGCTTATAATTCCCATTCATTATTACGGCACTTAACTAACGAGCACACCCCTTCTTTCCCATCTGTCTCTGGTTGTGTTTGGCAGAACCACGTCCAAGCACAGGTCCACAAGAATCAATAAAGCGGATTTTTCGCGTAAAACTTGACACTGCTCCGAGCCGGAAAAGGATTTTACGAGCAAATAAACCGGGAGGAATAAAATAAATTAAACAATAACTTGACCGCCAAACCGTGAAAAAGGTCGAATTAGCATGAGTTCAGTCACACCGTCAAAGCGACGGATCCCTGGTCAAAACTGTCGCTGGACAGCGCTGTTCACGTGGTCGAGCATGAAAATTGATCAACGCTCCGGATAAGTGTATTTTATTATTGCTCGTTTATGATTTCATTCCATACTTTATCAACAGCTGTTCCGACGGCGACCGTACTCAGCAGATTTCTCGTCTAAAATGAAAGCCTTTCTTTTCCAGTTGATGGCAATACTGTTTTTTCTCTATTGAAAGCAAAGTTGAAAGCCGTTGAGAAAAAAACCTAGTCCTGCGAGCTGGATTAAACTGGATGAATTAAATGTTGATTTAGATTTTCTGGAGCATTTTAAATGTAATATGCTGTTAAGAATGTGTTTCTTCCCTACATACCAAGGGAAGTTTCATCTTTCGCAAGAAATCCATTCTATTACACATTTGATCAATCAACTTGTGTAGCTCTGAGAAGAGCCAATCATGGATACCAATTTGCGCTTCAAGCTCATTAAAATTTTACGGTTTTTTCTACTTTGATTTTTGTTTAATATACAACGCTGTCTTGCATTTGGTTGCCCGAACCTTTTTTAGTATTCACTTAACTTTTAATTTGCACTTCACAACGTAAAACCTCATTTTAAAGCGGATGCAGTTCTACCCTCATTTATGTAGTATAATTGAGTGTTGCCAGCGATGATTTGTCGTGATAACACCCTCTCTCTTAAGCAATGAAATTAGCTCAGCTTTCTGTAATTTCTCTATTCTCTATATATGTCTTAGTCTCGATACATTAGTTAGTAAGAATGCTATATCGATAGATCGCCAAATTCCGGTCAAAGTATCACAAGTGCCGTGCGACATTTTAAAATTCCCTCCGCCGTTTTAATTTTTTACAGGGAAATCGTTCAACGGAGCTGTCCGATAATTTCACTAAATTTTCATTGTGCTGCCGCTAAAATTCAGTGACAGTTTCGAACAGTTTCAACCGACAACTCCTCTGTAAAAAAATTAAATGGCAGCGAAAATTTTGAAACGTCGCATGGCGCTTGTGATAATTTGGCCGGAAGGTGACGAAATCTGCCTTAAATTCGTCTCCATTTCAAAGAAACATCTCTGGAACATTTTAAGGTTTTCAAAGATATTTTAACTTTCAGCGACAGTTCCAATAACAGATTCAACCATCAATTTCTTCGTAAAAAAAAAAATGAAATGGCGGCGAAAATTTTTAAACGTCGCATGGCGCTTGTGATACTTCGGCCGAAAGGTGACGGGATATTTGTTTTCATAAAAGATTTGCGTTTCTTTCCGCAAATTTTAAGTAATACCCCCCTCTTCCCCCCCCCCCCCCCAAAAAAAAAACCGGAGTTTCCGGACAGCGGTCCCTGTCATAACAGGGTGTGGGCGCCAGAGAGTGGCGGGTCGAGGGGGGGGGGGGGGGGGGCGCAGAAGTGGGCGCGCGGCCGAGCGAAAATGCCCGCGGATTTACGCAAACGATTGACGAATTCGAAGGCAACTGGTGGCGTAGCGGATCCAACGGGAGCGGGAATTCTGTCGCGGGGTTTCATTCACGGCGAGCGAGGCCGGGCGCTGATTGGTTGCCGGGCACCGGGGGGCGGGCTTCCGGCGGGGACGCCACTCTCCATATAAACTATGCGGTACAAGGCGGGCGCCCACTTCACTGTACACCTCCGTGACCTTGGCTCCTGCGATCCCAAGTTTTGGACACTGAATTTTTTTCTCGGTTTTTCATTTTCCGGGTTTTGTCCGCGCAGTGAGCCCAAAGCACCGGTCCAGGTCCCGGATTATCCTTTTCCCCCGCGAATAGTCCTGGTTCTCCGTGCCCCGAACGGAATAACGACCGCCTGCTCAGGTAAGTACCTCTCATCTTTGAAGTATAAGCCATAAAAACGGCACTTTTTGACAATACTGAGGTGGTAGCGCCAACACAGTGCTTTCTAAACTTCATACGAAGAATTAGGAAGAATTGGCTGGAATCGAGGGGGAATTCACTCCACAGCAATCCGAAACTTTTCAAGAAGAAAAAAATCGAACTGAAACTGAAAAAAAAAAAAAAAAATGAATTCACTCAAATGTATTCAGTACGGATTTTATTTCCCCTTCCGCATTAACTGAATTTTCTTTGAAAAAATTCCATGATTACACTTTTGAAGTTTTACGATCATGAAAAGAGCAAAAATCCTAATAGGATTTATAATGGTGGGAAAAAATGTGGTCCATCGGACACGGATCTGTTTTTCTTTCTAAAAAATCCGCGTTATGATATACATTTTGACTTTGACTTTGGGAATGTTAAAGTCTTGTCGCACTGGTTCGAAGCTGTAATGTAATCTTGGCTCAAAACTATTCATCATGCCAGAAAAAGATAAATTTATTTTTGCGTTTCTCTGAGATTTGAAACAATTGACTTGGTGTCCGTTTTATCCTACAACCTATACATGCTTCCTGCGGTGTTAGAGGTTCATTCAGCATTGCTTTTGAATGCTGATAAAAATAGAAAAAAAATCGTCTGAAAAAACTGAACTTTCAGCCACAGAAGAAGCAGTTGGGTAATGCGGTAAGAGGCTTTGGTAGAACTCAGTATTACAACTGAAAACTTTCATCATCTGAACCCAAGTTCGGTATCTCTAACGGACTTTTCTCAAATTGAAAAATTTTACAGTTTTTCGGGGCCGAATGTGGCAAGTGCGACGATTGTGAACGAAATTGTTTTTCTTCTCATGTATCGTCCTACGGAAATACGCTAGTTGCGCGTTGCTGACGTGTCTCATGAATATTAAAACTTTTTGTGGATTATTTATTTATTTTTTTTATTGAGAGCTTAGGTTCCTCTCTTCCCCTCGAATTTTCGACACATCTTTATTAGAAATGATCTTGTCTCGAAAAAAATAATATCTTACCAAAGGAAAATTCACTATCTTTGAAAAGGTCTTCGCGGCTTGATGACTCTGACATGAAGTTTTCATTTTTTTCATAAACTTCGAACACTTTAATTATTTCTTAAAAAGAATAATATATTTTTTACAGAAAAGGAATGAAACCTATCTCTTGCGATAAGTTGAAAGGAAACAATATGTCGTGCTACAAAAAGTTACTTTTATTTGTCCAGGTACTTTTTTTTAGATTTGCTCAATGATCTCAGTGCACATAAACAATATCTTCTCAGCCGACTGTATTTCGACGGTGAAAGTCGGCAATCACATAACTCGGTTTGCGACGTCGCAGACTTCCTGTTATACTTTATTTTTTAAATGGAAAACTACTCAACGGCAATTCTTTAAAACTGTCATGATTTTTCTTCTCAATGCGAAGAAAATTCTGCAAAAACTTCAAGAAATAATATCAATTTGTTCTCCTTTAAAAAAATGACGTAGAGGCGGAGATTTTCAGACACCGCAAACGAGTTATGTGATTGCCGACTTTCACCGTCGATTTACACTGAAATTCGGATAATTTGTTCGCCCGCCGATACCGCAATATCAAAAATTTGGAATTTTTCTCTGCAAAAATAGAAGTTTAAAGTAAGCAAGGGCAAAAATAAATGTCAGATTTATCATCAATCGCGAGCCAAACAGGAAAAAATGTCGTAGGAACATACTTCCTCTGCGTGAAATTATGCCTTAATGCAATCTTTCCTTTTTAAATGCTATATTTTGGCAGGAGGACATTTCTCCGTCAATTTTCAACTCTTTTCTGCAAAAGAACAGAAGCCTTTTTTTTCTGTTATTATTTTCTGATTCTGATAACCTGACATTGTCAATGGACACAACCTTGACACAAATATATACAATTCATTCTCAACGAGAATGATATCATAACACCGACTCGCTGCAGCTACCCTTGTGCAAATAAACAAACCTTTCGCGAAATAAGTCGCACTCAGAGAAGAAATGACCAACAAAGTTTCCAGAAAAACACGGAAAAAGCATAAAGCTTTCGCTCAACTGACATAAAAAGAGGCTCTTCTTAAATATATATGAAAAAAATAATGAAGGATGGCCATTCATCGAAATTTACACAATAAAAAATCGCAAAATTTCTACAACGCTACAGGAGCATTTTCTGAAAATTCATAAATAAACATAAAATAATTTTCCCCTCAAAGAAAATTAAACGCAAACCTTTACAGATACAGCACTCAGTTGCCTTTTTTGCCTTTCTTCTTTGTTTTCGCTGTATAAAAGGATAGGAAAAGAATCAAAGAACTTTTCAGGTTTTTGAAATGCACATCAAGGGAATTCAGAAAACTAGCAGAAATGTGTACCGGCAGTGATGAGTGCAACTTCTGGTAGTTTTCGAGAATATTTATTGATATTGGATACTTAATTGGAATGTTTCTCATGCGTATTATTTTCAGGCACTGCATTTTAGATCACCTGAGAGAGAGGTGCGAATTATGCATCTAATACTTCTTTAGACGGTGAATTTTAGTCGTCAGCAAACAACCGTGTAATGTATCGCGCGAGCCATTCACCAACTCCAGGAAGCAGTCCAAAAGTTCTTGTCTTGTTAGACGTAAATCCGTCGAGTAAAGTTTTGGTACTGAACAGCACTTTGATGATGAAACTATAAGATATTACGTAATGCATACAGGGGAGTTTTGCATTTCGATGTGATGTGAGAGGGTGTGCACCGCAAAATTTTAAAATCTATCGACTATATAGTCTCTATTAGTTTGATCGGTTAAACTCCGAGTTGTTTCTGTTATAAAAAGAGGGAGCAGAAGTAGGAAGAAAGTCTAGATTACGGCATGGCTTCTTAATTTTTGCAAATAAAGTCTGTATGTCTGTTGAGGGAAAGGCGTAGATGCATAATTTTAAAAAAGAAAGGACGACTTTGAACTTGCGGTCTCTTTTTTGATGATTTACGGTGTATCCACGTAAAATTGAGTCTGACTTGGTTCAAATGGCTACTAATAGCATGGGGATGACATTCGCGAAAAAAATAATTTCTGAGAGGAAAAAATAAAAAATATTTAAGAATACTCGATAATAATATTTTTAGCTTATCTAAAAATGTCATGAATATTGCCGAAGGTCTTTTTTTAAAAAATCACATATAAATTCTTGCCCCTTCTTTAGTTTTATAAACATTCTGACGTCATTGCTTGGTATTATTTTCTCTGAAAGTTCGACTTGTAGAGATGTAAAACCAGGGAAGTTTCTAACCAAGGACATTGAATAGTTTCCCACTTAGAAAATGAAAAGGGATAAAAAGTTTATAGGATAGCTTCCTCAGACCAAGACTGTTTTTTCCAGTCTAATTATACATGTTTGAGGAGCAGTCAGCTTATTGACACAATCCTTCACATTTAAGTAGAACTTAATTTTTTTCAACAGAAAATAAAAGTTCCTCAACTTTGTGACCTCTCATCAAATTTTAATGCTAGGATGCATATCAAATGAATGCAATTGGAATATTCAAACCAAATAGGTGTGTTACGAAGTTAAATACTTAGAATCAGGAACATGTAAAGTTAAACTTGCGGAAAGTTAAAAAAGTAGATATTTCACCCAATCTGTGACATATAGAGTAAAGTACACTTCATTCCTCCCATCACGTTTTTCTCAAGTTGTAACTTTACTTTGCACTTTGCGAGCGGAAGATTATCAACATTTTCAGATTGTTTCGGAAATTTTTCCGAACAGGTTTTGCTTCATTACCTCAATCTCATCTTGCAGACGACAAGTTTTTCTCTGTTTTTTTTTTTTATTATTATTTTCAGGTACAAAAACCATATAAATTACTTAACTTATAAATCATGCGCCTACCTCGGCTTGTAAAGTTTCAAAACTTCTGTCACATTTTAATGGAATATATATTTTATTACGAAGTTTTTTACATATTTATTTATGATTTTCACATTCATCAAATACTCAGATTGCTCTATTTTTGTGTTATGACGTCATGCAAGCGTGATGACGTAAAATTTTACGTCATCGCAAAAAGGAACTCCGTTGGTGCTACGGCTTTCCTAATGCCAACATCTGGATGCAATTATTCGTGTCTATGGGATGTCCATGTTGCATTCTCAAAAATTGCAGGCGCTTTAATTTCTTAAATCGCACGACGGCTTGCAATTATTCTTACACAACGGATTCTTTGCATATATAATCGCGGTGACCATGGCAAATCTCGGGAATCGGTTAGCGCCACTAACCAAAGGATGCCATTAACGCATTTGTTGCTAAATAACGTGACTTGCGAAAATGTAATTGACATGAATTCGTGGAGTTAATAATAGTAATGGCTGTGTGGAAGCGGTAGACAAATGTTCAGAAGGGTTATGGGGTCAAATACATGCCTTAATTTTTAGTCATCATTCGGGACGTTAGAAAACAGTTATTTTTGCATTTTAAAGTATCAATTGTTTTTTATCACGATAGTTCATCATAGCTAGAGGTACAGTCAAGTAAGCGCGTTGCAATACCGATATAATAAAAATTATGCTTTTAAAAAATACTTCTAAAAATTCTTCTAATAAATGCTTTTAATAAAGGCTTCATTAAAAATTCATTCATTCATTCTTTAGCAAATGTCTCGGCAATAGTCAACTTTTCAGAGTTTACGAGGTTTTGTATGTTCCTACAAAGATCTTTTAAATCTTCCGAGGCTTAGCATGTTCTTACAAAGGCCTTTCAAAGCTTCAGTATTTAGAGAGGAAGAATTCGCCAAAGTACAAACATCATTGTATTACCCTCCAGAAATGCTGTATGTTCCTTTAACCGCTCTACTTGAAAAAAACGCTTCATTTTATGTAACTGCATTCCTACTTATGATTAATGTGCATTCAAGAACTGCAAAAAACTTATTTATCATTGTATGAAGCAAATCTTTAAGAATCATTTAAAGGAATTTATTTTGTTACCAGTTAGCAAAATATCTCAGTTTCAGTGTGGAGTAAGAATATGTGTACATTTGCATAGGCATTAACAAAATGCTGATTTGACTATTTTCCTGCACAAATATACGTTGAAAAAGTGCGTGGCTAAGTTACAAGAATAGTGCAGTGCCTGCTTGCTAAAGTCCCATTCTCTGACACCTGTTTAGGCGGCAACAGAGAAGGTAAACGGAGAAAATCATGTGAATAAACAAAGCGATTGGACGGTCATTCTTGGGAGCTAACCCTGTTTGAGCTCCCGTAAAACCTTAAAGATAAGCTAATAAAAGGGGTGGTTCAGAGATTTACCTGCGTCACGTAGACAGATTGCTCCCCGCGGATCCTTTGCAAGTTGCATACGGGCAACTCGTCACTCGGAAGCTCAAATATTCACTCAAATAAACTTGGGTATTTCCTTACCATCCGGTCAAAGTATCACAAGCCCCACGCGACGTTCAAATATTTCCGCCTCTATTTTATTTTTTTCAGAGACATTGTTGGTTGAATCTGTTTGAAAATTTCACTGAATTTTATCGGAAGCGCAAAGAAAATTCAGTGAACTTTTCGGTAGCCAGACATTTCACCCAATTTTTTTTACCTGATACCTAATTTGGCCAACAAAAATTGAAGTTATACTTTGGCTGTGTTGCGCACGTAGCTCTTTAAGCACCGCTACAATTAAGATAAACGGAGCCAACGCAACATTGAGATAGCGTGAGAGAAAGGACTCACTTTGATGACGGCCCAGAGATACAACTATTCGTGCTTAATGGATGTCCGTGTTGTATCTGCAAAACTGAAGGCGAGATGGCGTGAGGTGTGAATTCGCAATGCTCCGCTTTATTCTGCCAAAGAGGTGTCGCTCAGATTCGGGAGAAAATTTTTAAAAAAAGGTTCGATTACATTTCTCCTATATTCGGCTGTTTTGCTCACGTAGTCCTTAAATCATTACTACAAGTAAGACAGACGGAACATACTAAACGTTGAAATAGAGCAAGGAAAAGGTTGCGCGTTGATGACGGCGCAAGGATACAACTATTTGTGCTTGACGGATGTCCGTGTTGCATCTGCAAAATTGGAGGCGCTATGGCGTGAGGCGTGAGCTCGCGATGCTTGCTCCGCTCTAAGCTGCTAATGAACTGTCGTTCTAGTTCGGGGAAAAGTTAAAAAAACCAGGCTCAAAAGGTTTCTCCTACCTTCGGCTTTACTGATATTTGATTTGTTTCCTCTCTTCTTAAATCTGATATATTATTCTTTTTTAAGATGTATTCGTAAACCTGTATCTGAGGTTCGGATGTACCGGCCACATAAAACCCGCGGGACACGTGTTTTCAGCGATCCTGGGGTCAGTTTGACTCAGTTTGGGCATTTAAGGGTTAAATTTCATTATTTGGCGAAATTTCAGCACACCGAAAAGCCAGTTCTAACTGGATCAAGTTTAACAGAAAGGAATCAACCGACATTAAGTTGGAACTGAGAAAAAGAGGTTTGAAGTATTATATCTTCATAAAGCTCAATGTAGAAAATAAACATTAACCCCTCTTAACGCAGACTATTTTAATTCCTCAACTTTGAGTTTTTGGCATGCTGGGAATATATACGACTTGTGGAATTCAAAAACATTCTTAACTCAATTTTTTCGAAAATGAGTGTTGGCTCCTTTCTGATGAACTCGGTCCAATTCTGATTCGCTTTATCAA
Organism: Bemisia tabaci; assembly: GCF_918797505.1. NCBI lineage: Eukaryota > Metazoa > Arthropoda > Insecta > Hemiptera > Aleyrodidae > Bemisia > Bemisia tabaci. The sequence continues at coordinate 54,206,392 of NC_092797.1, forward strand.
AGTCAGATGGTCAGAGCATAATTGCTTTGACCACCTTTAGCGTTATTGCAATACACCATAGTACGAACGATATCATTTTATTTTTTTCATAAGCACCATCATGGATCAATCACGAATATGAAACTATGAATCCGCTTTATCAACCAATTTACTCATTCAAAGCGTTCAACCTCGAAATGACCCTCAAAGTCCCTAGATAAGATGAACCATTAAAATTGAATTTGTTCTTTTCGTCGAAACAAATGAGAAACCCCAGCAGAGACGTTCGTTTCATCTCAGAACTAATGTTTTCTAAGCCTATCGCGCATTAGTCTTGAAATTCGAAAAGTGGAATAGAGAATAAAGTTATACGTAAAAGAAGGTCAGATTTATTCGACAAGGGAAAGTGACACTGGAGTATAAACATTATTAAGAGCAGAGGAAGAAGACGAATTGGTGCTTGACAAACATCTACGATACTTCTGCGTTGATGTATCTAGCTCTTGGAGGACTTCCGGATTTGATGGGACACGGCGGGAAAGTGGGAGGATGGTCTCGAATCTTACGGCCCGCGCCCGGTAGCATTGATGGGACGTTTCCTAAGAAATATCTCATCCTAATTGTGACATTCTTCGTTTTCCAAGTTATGTCTGCCTCGTCAAATTTATGAGATCCAATTAATCCGCTGCTAGTGATACAACTACTGTTTTTGTAAATTATTCAGGCGCATTTCCGCAGACGGAGTATAATATTTGGGTTGTTGTTTTCGAGCGCACTCCTCGAGGTAAGCAGACATAGGACCGCCTCATCATGGTCTCAGCTCATTTGAGATAATATGAGAATGCTAATCACCCACAGACCCGATTCTGATTGGTCCAAATTCCAACTGTGATCCAAATAATTAACCGAATATGGTCGTGAAAATTCGCCTGTAAACGGATGAGGCAAAAGTTTAGTTCGGACATCGACGCTACTTTTCGCTTAGTGATGATGGACGCGCAACTTCTTGAGCAAAACATCAAATAAAATTCGCCTACTGATGATGAATGTTGGGATGAACACTTGGCGTTGCAAGTTTTTGCAAGTTAGGCTTTTCAACTCTATGGTAGTCAGTCCCAACATCCCCCCCACACACACCCTCACCCTCACACACACAAGTCACATTGGGATGTCCAAAAAATAACATTTTATTGATAGAAGGATGACTTTGATTTTAGGTTTCCTTCTGGTGGGTTGTTACACCAAAAAATCATAGATTTAGCAATACTCGAGGTGGAAATAGGTCACAATGAAGCATTGTCACTGAAAGAAAAATAATGTTTATCACAAAACAACGTTATAAATTTGATTAATAATTTCATTAGGGTCTAAAATCCGCAATTATAACATCATCGGCATCGTCACCGGGAGAAAAGTAGTGGCTACCAAAAATGTAACATTGTAATCTACAATAAATGTTAATCTACACCAGAAGTAATCATTGTGACATCGAAAAATTTTTATCTAAATTACACACGATTCGCTGGTTTTTTGGCTCATTTTTTTGGAAATAGAGGAATGAGTCCACGACACCTGAAACTACATTACACCTGTTTTTTCTCTTCAAAAAATAAAGCTGAAAGAATACGACCGCAAAATATTGCACTCTATCCGCCAAATCAAACGGTTCATTTTTGCGTCCGTTCACTTTTGGCTATGGTTCAAGTGGTTCAAGCAATTTTTTTTTAAATGAATATACAGCTCAAGTGTGCTTCTTAGTCCACTGGATTCGTTTCCTATTTACAAAAATTTCAAACTGGTATTTTAGCAGAATCCATTCGACACCGTAACTAACTTCCACTACAGACTCTCCTTAACATCGTAATATCTGCATTTTTACCGGAACCGAGATTGGAGATATGACGTAAAAAAAAACAAACGGAAAAACTGAAACTGCTGATTTAACAAATTTGTGGTTAAAATATAATGTCCGACATGTTTCAATATATATTTTACAATAAAAATGCTAATTATATTTAGGTTGAATCTGTAATCAATAAGCAGTATACGAGTTATTCCTTTTCCTCCGTAAGAGTAGTGATTCGTTTTAAGTGTGCAAGTGTAATATTGACACGGGTAAATTGAACGGACCACATAATTTCGACCGGAGCTCGTCAACTCAGAATTCGTGGTGCAGTTTAACCCTCTTCTCACCGCGATTAAGTCACTTCGTTAGGGTTGTAACTACCTGAGCTCGCAAACACTTGATTTAATAATTGCGTTAACCACAGCGTCGTTGTCGAACTTCTCATTTGGAGTGTTTAGTATGGTTCCCAGGAGCTTTTGACTGGGTTCAGAGAGTTACGAGTCAAGCATAGATTTTCTGCGGCAATTCGGAGTTTAATAAGGGTTGAAAGGAAAGCAATCAATCCAGTTTTCACAATTTTTGGGTATCTAAGTTCGAGCAGAATAATTATTGTTTTCCTTATTACAGTCAAATTTCGTAAGATTTTTCTCAGTGAAAAAATAGATTGGGGCATAAAGTCTTGAGTGTCCTAAATTGAGATATGCCTGTAGAGCACACCTCTATGCTTTTGTTTCAATGAAGTTATTTTCCGTTGGAAAATCACGACACAAAAAGACGCCACCTTTTTTGGCGAGAAAATTTTCTTCATAATCGGGCTAACCGTATCACACATAAAAAAAAAAAAAAAAAAAAAAAAAAAAAAAAAAAAAAAAAAAAACCGAATAAAACCTAACACCACATTATCACATGACTCACATAATATTCCAATGCAAGTAGCTGATTTTTTTGGTCACAGTTATCATACTTCGATTTAGGGGTGCAAGTATTTTGAGTCCCCATATTGGAACTTACCAAAGGCATCTTTTTTACCCAAGATTTCGGTTGTATGAACAGTAGTTTGGTTTCCATGATTTGGAACCTCGGTTATTAGTATCCAAAATATTGACGGGCTCGAAGCTCAGTCGGACATCACTTTTTCATAGGAACCGAAAATTTCAGCCTCATAAATAAAACACATTATGCGTAAGGAAATCTGTTGGCACAGATGCTGTTTTTAAAACGAGCCATGAACAGCGGTTCCTTATTGCAAAATCTAGTTTAGTTTTATCTTCCACGATATGGTCGGACGGCGATATTCCCCCTCTGGGCAGTGGGTCCTTCCAGGCCACTGATTCGAGGCATCGCGAAGTTTTTTCCGCGAACCCGGAGGAAGAGACTTGCGATATTATAGGGAAAAAAAGCTCAGCATGGCGTGGAGAGCTTCATCGAATGAACATAAAAACCGCGGGCGGGGAAGGTTAAATTAGAAAAAAAAAACGAGAGGTACACGACGCGTGAGGTAATATTGAGTGAAACTTTGACACCCGAATAATATTTATTCCAGACTGAAAAATTCTAAGTGACAACCGAGCCAGTCGGAGCTTTCGCGGACACCGCGTCGGTTACGCGTGCTACTCTTCTATGTATTCCGCACAGGGGTCCACAGTTCGAATTTCTGTGGGATCATGAATGGATTGAAAAGATCAGAGCCAGGAGATGATTATTGTAACGAAAAACAGGACAATTCCTTGAAGGGGACTTCTCAAATTTACGTAAAAAGATACTAGTTTTCGATCTTTTTCTGAAAATTTAAGAGAGGTAAAATTTAAGCAAAAAATATGAAAGAAAACAAAAAATTATGTGCAGCTTTATTAATACTGAAATATTTTTGTTGAATAGTCAAAAAAAAACATAGTAAAACTTATGATGGCTCTTTAACGACTCTTTTACGTGAATTTTATTTGAAGAAAAACTGAAAAAAATGTTTACTCTCCCGGAGATCTTGATGATTTATCTCGAAGTTTTTGAAAAATACATTTCCAGGGGCTACAACCCTTGACACGGTTAAGTATTACGTGCGATGCGATGGATGTGCCGAGGATTGTAACGCCTGGCGGCCTAGATGCAACTATTCGAGCTCCGTGGATGACCGTTTTGCAGATCTAAAAAATGAAGGCGTTTTGAGTTTCGTTGCGTTCACAGTAACGTGGCTCAGCGCTGGGCGCCGCTTTCTTCGTGCGGCCAGCGTTTTGCTACCCTGAAATCGCGCACACTAGCAAACTGATTGTTGAAATTAGTTGATAGAGCTAGACACAGAAGACAAAGGGAAAATTGAGCGGTCCTATTATTGGAAGTGAGCGGTTGTCATGGACAAATGAGATGAGTAATAAAGACTAACTTACTGTCACCCACGAGAGACCCTATAGTTAGTCCATCGTTTTCTCCCTTAGTCTAGTATATCTACCCGTTTCAACTACTCGGATAGCTCCATTTTTCCATCGTCTTCTTAGCATTTCGCTTTTTCCTTTGCTTATCTCCTCTCTTCATCTCCTTCTTTTCCTTCATTATCCTCTCCTCTATCGTGATCAAATACTAAGCAATTCTCTTAGAGCAAAAGACCGAAGTTCCCAGTTTTCTACCTAATGTATTATCTAATGATACTTTGCCTTAAAATACATCGATACATTTAACTAATGTAGATACATGAAGGACATCTAGCTCTCGTAGAAGTTAAACAAATTCTTTTATGAACCAGAAATATTTCACGACGACAACTAAACTTTCGTTTTACCACCAAAATTTTACTCGGCGGCATTGGTCACTTCCTTGACGCCGTTCCTGGATATTTTTGGTCGTGATCAATTCAATTTAGTGAATAGAAAATTGTACATCAGCTTTCGGTAACGATTTGCATTGTTAATCGAAAGTGTATAAAAATTTCCATATTTAAATGATGCGAGGGCACCTTTTTTGCACTGCCTCGTTTTGATTCTGGAATAAAATGACTTTTTGGCTTGGCTTTGCGTCGAAGTTTTCCCCTGCGGAGGGCGAGAGTCAAAGAACCGGTAAAGGATGGATATAGAGAAATGTTTCGCGAGTAATTGGTTAAGAGTTGGAATATGTAGATAATTGTTTCTGACGATGCCAATGACCGCGAGTGATCCTGCATTGATGATAACAGGAAAATAGATTGGTTCACTGAATAAAAAGTCTGACTACTAACACTGAGAAAAAAAAATCGTTTGTCTCTGCTACTAGTCTGCCGATTTCAAAAATTATTTTCATTCGTTCGAGAGCAAACAATGAAACGATCACTGTGTACCGTACTATTCTCGTTCCACAATTCATACAACATATGGATTTGTATGCCAAAAAGGACATTACAAGTAAAATTTTAATCCGAAGATTTTCAGCCACAAACTTTAACAGATTAAAACTCGCTCCTCAAAACCGGTCAAGCTTTTTTTTTTTTTTTTTTTTTTTTTTTTTTTTTTTAGAAAAATATAAATTTCAAAGTGGGTTCAAAATTGTGATGAATCTTGTCCTTCAATATTTCAATTTTAAGCTTTCTGACACCACGGTTTATTTTCCCATGGGTTATCACACATATGTTCAACGTTTAAATCAAATTAATTGGATTCTCACCTTAACGTGATTAATAGACTGCTTCTGAGTGATAAATTATTGTATTTAGCACATGGGTGGTTTTTATACGAGGATTAAAAATAAACAAGTGTTACGGAATATCACAAAATAATATGAACTATGCAAAACGATATTCCGGGTATCGGAACTTGGCTGTTTTTGAAAACGCCTTCAAATGTGGCGTGATACCTTACGCATTCCGGAGAGTTCAAATAGTTGTATCATTGCGCCGTAAGAATGTGACGGAAGATTAAAATGGAAATAGCCTCCATGCACGCTAGGCTTGTCGATTTCCTTCGACATTTTTGCAGTCGTGAATGCATAGCTGAATTGCGCTCCAGCTAGAATAATTGTAAGATTTTACGTTTACTATGTCCGAAAAAAATTTGCGTCGATTTCCTCGCTGTGTTTTTCGCATAAGAATCATTCACTCCAGTTCAAGTTAAAATTGGAATGATAAGGATAGACAGAAGTACCCTGTCCCTTTGTCCAGAGAATAAATATGCTCTTTAAATTGCTACACCAAAGTAGAGAGCTAGGCTTGAATTACCATTTAGGCCAAAAAATCTTAAATTCACTTTAAATTCTTCAATTTTCTTTCAAAAAAATTTCTTTCATTAAATGAAAACAAAAACGCAATAAAACAACTCGGTAAGTGACGAATTTAAGCACTCCGTTGTCCGTTTTCAAATTTTCTTCAATCATTTTAAGAATAAATGATTGACAAGAAGGAAATTAACTCTTGTAGAATATAAAGAATGTATAACTAAAATCAATCAAATGGTAAAAATAAAAATGACGTAATTTGTTTGATTTTTGTTCTATTTGATCAGTAATAATTTCCGATGTTGATAAATTGCTTAAAAATAGTACAATTTTTCATTTTTCGCGGAAAAAGCTATTCTCGTACCTGAAAGAAAAATCGATTTAATTGAAATCTTGTAATGTGGTCTCTCCAGGCTCCTTTCTCGGCTGTAACTTCTGTCCGTCCTATAGAACCGTCCAGCATCGTAGGACCTATCCCGGTCTCGGCTGTGGCGTCTATTTCTGTAGTTATTATAGTATTTGTCTCTGCTATAATCCCTGTAAGGCGGTCTTGGCGCTGACCGATCTCGACTTAAATTCCGTGTTTCCTTGGCCCTTTCATAGGCGTCCCTCCTCGAATAACGGTGTCTGGAGCGTTCATTTTCAGCAAACGTAACTTGATTGATTTGTTTGCTCCCATCCACACCTAGTTTTTTCAGCTTTTCTGCCAGTAATTCATCTATCTCTGCACTTAGTGTTTCTTTGTCAGGGCCATTACTGAGGTGTTGCATTAGGCTATCCGATGACTTAATGATATGAGAATCGTCCTGAGCCCTTTTCACTGCTAGTCGCAGCTCCGTGAACGTTTTTGGGTGTTGATTATACACAGGAATTTTCAGTGTTGATTCGAGGCCTTTTATCACGCTTTTTATTATTTCTTCATTTGGGGGTGGGTGTTGGAGTTTCTTTGCCATCCTTATTTTCTTTTCGACATAGTCTAATCCTGTTTCTGACTTGTCTTGAGTTGTTGTGTCAAATTTTCTTTGCTCCTCAAAATGATCTTTCCGATTGTCTTCATAAAAAGTAAATATTTTTCGGACATTTTCCCAATTTCCTGACCTGATGTCTTCTGCGTGGTTTTGAAGCCATTTGCTGTCATCCTTTGCCATGCATGCTATCAAATGACTTATTTTCACATTATCGGAGTATTGAGCCATTAGGATTTCAAAACTGTCCAACCAGTCCATAGCTTTTTCTTTCTCGAATTTTGGTAACGCAAGTTTAGGTGGGCGCAACATGTCTGTGACATTTCTATCGTCGCCTTGCATGTTACTGTTCCAACCCTGACGATTATGTTCTTGTGCTTGATTGCCTTGATTTGAATTCTGGTTTGACGTTGAAATCCTAACTTCTTGAGGTTGCTCGTACCGTTGATCAAGCTGGGGTTGATTCTGTTGCGGTTGATTCCACTGAAGTTGATTCCGTGGGGCTTGAGTCCATGGTTGACTCCATTGAGGTTGATTCCATGGCGGTTGGTTCCATGGAGGTTGGTTCCATGGCGGTTGGTTCCATGGCGGTTGGGTCCATGGTTGGCACCATTGCGGTTGATTTTGTTGGTTCCAATGATAATGGTTCCATGGGGCTTGACTTGATTGGTTCCATTGCGGTTGATTGGATTGGTTCCATTGTGGTTGATTGGATTGGTTACATTGTGGTTGATTAGATTGGTTCCATTGCAGTTGACTCGATTGGTTCCATTGCGGTTGACTCGATTGGTTCCCTTGCGGTTGACTCGGTTGGTTCCCTCGCGGTAGACTCAATTGGTTCCCTTGCGGTTGACTCGGTTGGTTCCATTGCAGTTGACTCGATTGGTTTCCTTGTGATTGGCTCGATTGGTTCCCTTGCGGTTGACTGGAAACTTGGTGAAAACTTCCGCAATCGTTGGTCCCTTGAACGCTCTTTCTACGATCAAGATTTTCTTTACGTTTCTCCCGTGTAGAAAATTGACTTGGGTTTTCAAATTGGTTTAATGAGTCGCGTATAATGTCTATATTTTGGCGGGTTTCATTTATCTCCTGCCGAGTTTCGCTCATCATTAAACCTAAAGTTGCCATGCGCTGTTCAAATTCTAAAGGAGTTTCAAAGCTGTCTAATTTTCCTGAGTGTAATGTTTGACATGGCTTCTCGCTATTCCGATCATTCCGTACTTCATATCTCGATTCTCGGCGTTGAACCGATGATCCCTCAGATGGTATGGGAATTTTCCCTTCTTTAATTCCAATAAGGGCTCTTGCCGCATCTTTTGTCGAGCTATACACATACGGGAGTCCTAGCTTCTTAAATTCTACCTCTAGTTCGGACTTGGTAAGTTTGCTTATGTGCTTTTCTTTAGAAACAGCAGGCACAATTTCTGCATTAATTTCGTTAAATTCGTCTTCCCAGAAGTCTTCTAATCGGGGTGAATTTGCTTCAATTATCTCGATTGAGACCTTTTCACCTGAGGGTACATCTAAACCTAATTGTTCCTGCACAAAATCTATAATTTTCGTCGTACTTACTTCGTGGATCTTTGGGATCATATCATGCATGTCTTTCGCCAAAAATGCGAAAGCCGGAAATTCTTGCTTTAACAACGGAAAAAAATGTGTTGCATCAATTTCAACACGGCTTCCTTTAGAAAAGGAAAAGCATACATTCTTTTTTTCCATATTTCTAAATAAGTGACGGCAACCTAGTAAAGAGGAATTTATTCCCACGAAATATCAGTGATTGCAAATCTATCGTGGCGACGAGATATAAATCTCTCCCACGAGATATTGGTCACCGAAATCTATCGCGGCGATAAACTGGAAAGATGGATTTTTCCTTGTTGCGTAATCCTCGATCGATGCGATAGAACTTCGCACCGACTATCAAGGCACTACACGTGCCGGCTCAACAGTGCCGATCTAACAACGTGTCACTAGCGAAAACCTTAACTATGATCATCGTTGTATGACATTGATTCCCAACTTTAAAAGATGCTCAAAATTCTCGTTCAGGTACCGTGACGACCTAAGCCTCCACCATGTAATGATGCGGCAGCTCCGAAGATATCCTGTAAAGGAGAAGGGGGAAGGCCCTCGAGGAAGGAGGCGATGGCGAGGGATATATCCCTCGGATCAAACCTCCGACGCGAGAGCAAAGGGGGGGAGGACCTCGGAAAAGGTGGCGATAGCGAGGGATATATCCCTCGGATCAAACCTCCTTGCGAGATCCAGATGGAAGAAGAAAAAAGGGATAAAACGAGGGGGCAAAGAAAGAGATTACTCGTTTTTAACTAGACGTGATATTCCGCATAAGATCAGCACGTTGAACAATTATTGACCAACAGCATCTGACGGTAAGAAAAAATCATTGAATAGGTATTGACGACTCTAGGTACTTGGGTTTGAGCGTGGCACCAAGGTCCACGCACCAAGTGGCATCCGTAACAATACTGAACTCCGGGACTCCTCGCGCTCTGCTCTGAAGCTCTCTCGCGTTTTCCTCTCCTCTGCGCGTGCGCACTCCCTGGCCGCTCTGATTCGACGCTGCAATCGTCATCCAGCGAACTTGACCGGTCATTTCCGATCATGACCGATCCTGACTATGGAAACTTTCGCATCTCCTCACAAGACTAAAGGAGAAAATGATGGACTAATTATACGGTCTCTCGTGGGTTGCCGATCTATAATCTACTCTCTTTGTCCATTGCAACCACCCGCTTCCACCAATTAGATCCCTCCGGATCACTTTTGTCTTCTTTGTCTATAGCTTTGTCTATCGGTTTCAACAATCAGCCCGCCATGTGGTGTCTCTATTATCTCTGACGGGATCTAACCTAACCTAACTTCGGATTAAAAAAATAGTTTTAAGCGAAAATTGTTTTAGCTGCGTTTTTCTATAGAGTCGCTTCTTCGCATTTTTTTAAATTTAATGTGACATAAAATAGCTCCTCTGAAAATTATCCGTCGCGCACAGAGCTCCCTTTCATCGTAGCAGGTAAATTTTAAAAATGTCTCCTCTTTCCAAACTGACCCTTGAGGATGCCGCCGGCTAAGCCGCTGACATAACGATGGTAACGGAATGCCATCAAAGTGACACGCTCTGCCTCAGGTAGGTTCCAGGAGAGGTTAGAGAGCAACAGCTTTGCAAACAAGACTGCCGCGTTGACGATAAAACTTCGCCTATCGCACGTTCCCCTGGCGAAATTTTCCGTATTTTCCGGGGCCGTTTGGCAATTGCGGTGCTCACCGGATCCGAGCCGGATCCTGCTCCTCGCTAAAAACGTGTCAGTCCGTCAGAAGAAATCTTCCCTTTCCCCCGACGAGACGATGCGGGGAGGGCGAATTTTTTTTCCCGCGACGCGACGTGGCAATTCCGATGCACTCACCGATGCGGTTACCCGAGGAAATTCTTAATTTTCCTTAGTGCTTCGCACTCCGCCGCTGTGCAGCCGAGCATACTTTTATGCTAAGGAAAAATCCTCCTATCAACAGTCGGATATTGCCAAATTTCTTCCGATGAAATAATAAATTTCCGGTAAATTTGTGATAATCCCTCCTTTTGAATATTCCAGAGAGGAGATCTGCGGGCCGATTTTTGAAATTGATAGACAGAGCGCTGCAAAAAACACATAGGAAGTTACAGGGCCGGATTAAGGGGGTGGCCACATGGGCCGCGGCCCATGGCGGCAAAATGTAGGTGGTGGCAAATTTTGCAATCTTTTTGAATGTACGTATCAAAAAGAGAGAGAGAAAAATCGGATTCAGAAAATAAACTACAAACGCGAGAAAAGGCGGCAAAATCTCTCATTTCTTGAGAGTGAAAGAATAGTAATTTCTAATTTTGTCGTCTTTCGGTGATACAAGAGACAACACCTTTAATTAGTCGAGTTAAGGAGAAACCAAACACGCAATTTGACCTGGAACGGAGCGGTGCGGCGCGCGGCGGTCGGCATGAAACGCATAGCGCCTACAAGACTGCATGAATACTTCACGCATTGCGCCAAACAGTGTGGTCGGCGTGAAACGCATAGCGCCTACAAGACTGCATAAATACTTCACGCATTGCGCCAACACAGTGCGGTCGGGCAGCGGCGGAAGTTAAAATTATTAACCACGTTTATGTTTGTTCTTTCATAATTTTTTCGTTCGTTTTTTATAAATGGAAGGCCTTTTCCAAACAGGGATGGATTTACGGAACTGAACTTTTGTTAGTGTTGACAGGACTTTCACAAAAAATGTGGCCAACACGAGTAAACGCGTCTCATACACCTCTCCTCCACCGGCACGTTCACTTGATGGTTTTTACAGATCGTATCCGACAGATCACACAGGTGAGATTATATTGATGTCGATTGGTTCAATATGTAACCACAGCTTCAAAATTCAATTTAGAAATCTGAGGTAATGGGTCTTATGTGATCGAATTGTTATTCTCTCGGGTACCAAATGGCAATGAAAAGTGAAATTGTTAGGAATTTTATCATTTTCAGCTTTTCCGAATTAAATACGAAAATTTTTGTTTGAGATTATGTTCTATTGTTTTGAACCAAACGATACATCGAACCACTGTCGAGTACGATCTATTGATGTTTCAAAACGAATGAGAAGGGGGCGGAAAAATACAGGCGGCCCATGTGCGGCAAGTAGGTAAATCCGGCCCTGGAAGCGATCCTGTTGGTTGAAACGAGGGGCTCTGACATTGATAGAAAAAGAGCTACATAAACAAGACACAAGAAGTATGGAGCGATCATTTTGGTAGAATCGAGGGGCTCTTGTAGACTTGGTGATAAAATGATGGACTAACCATTGGTCTCTCGTGGGTTGCCGTTAATTAGTCTATCACCTGCTTCCTTCGTCCAAGGCAACCACTCGCTCCCACCAGTAGAATCCCTCCAAATCCCGTTCCCCCAGTGGAAGTCGACCTTGTGCAGGTCCGTGCGACGGAAGGCTAGGTCCGTGCGGCGGAAGTCTAGTCCCCGTCACCTCCCGTGAGCCCGTGCAGAGGGAAGCGAAACAAAGGCATAATTTCGGGAATCCCATCCTTCGCAGATGGCTGCACGATGTGACGGGGACTAGCCTTCCGCCGCACGGACCTGCACAAGGTCGACATCCACTAGGGATCGTCTTTTTTGTCTGTAGCTTCGGCTATCAATTTCAAGAATCGGCCCGCTGTTGCACGCAAGAAATGCAATTTTGCAAGTTGGCAACACTGTTTTTCCTCTATTTAAATTCATTAAAATATCGATTTCAGTGAGGCAAGCTGCCTCGCCGAGAATCGATTGTTTTACACACAATTAAATTGAGGAAAAACATTGTTGCCAACTTTTAAGAATCACCAATGACGTAAGTGCGTATCAATTACCATGTGAGCCATGAAACACATAGAGTTATACAGAAAATAGGGCTAAACTCAAAAAGTAGTTATAGGAGCGTCGATACAGCCAAATGAACAGAATTTCATTGGGTAAAATAACAAGAAAATTGCGATGAGGAAATTAAAATAAGTCGGAATTCACTCTATAGCGCGCAATTTGGAAAAATTTGTGACACGCTTTTTTACGATTTTCCATTATCTGTGGGCATTTTCTCTCATGTCGTCAGGGACCAGGTTTGCCTGGAATTAAGAGATGCGAGAAAACCTGATTTAAAAAACAAAAAACAAAAAACAAAAAACGAATAATCTCCCACAGTAGTTTTCAAACGTTTGTGTCCTCCTCATTGCGTTAGGATGGAAAAATAGAAGCTCTACAAATCAATAAAAATGTAAGGAAAGTATCGGAAAATAGCTCGCGAGGGTAACTCTTGCGTCCCTTCCTGGGTAAACCTGAGTTGCTGGTGACTTAAGCAAGAATCAAACGCTGAATATGGGCAGCTGGAAGTGGGAGTCATAGGTTGTAGAGGGGTGTTCTTGTGTCGTGGTAAATTCAGGGCGCTAATGAGGATGAGGATTTAGTAGCTATCATTTTGTCTGAACTAGTTGAATAATATAAATGTGAATGAAAAAACCCTCAAATTACGAAAAATCTACTGTTGAACAACGACACTCAGCTGCCAAATTCAGCGTGTATTCCCGGCATGAGAAAAAATGCTCGTGGACGCGGGAATCCATACCAAGTGCACACAAATTTCCAAATCATGAGTTGAAAAACACTGACTCCGCGAGTTTGAGTAATAGAGCCAAAAAGTGCGGCTACCGGGGAACGCGTGTTAGCGCCTACCAGACTGCGTGAATACTTCACGTATTGCGCATACGGACCGTGGTGTACGAGTAATGCGTGAAGTATCCTCCGTGGTGCACGCGCAATGCGAGAAGTATCCATTCAGTCTGGTAGGCGCTAACACGCGTTCCGTTCTGGCTGCAAGGCTGTGTTTGGATCTATTACTCAAACTCGCGGAGTCAGTGTTTTTCAACTCATGATTTGGAAATTTGTGTGCACTTGGTATGGATTCCCGCGTCCACGAGCATTTTTTCTCATGCCGGGAATACACGCTGAATTTGGAAGCTGAGTGTCGTTGTTCAACAGTTGATTTTTAGTAATTTGAGGGTTTTTTCATTCACATTTATATTATTCAACTAGTTCAGACAAAGTGATAGCTACGAATTATGACTAAACATGTTACAGACCTCGCTACTTGCACACCAAGGAGATGATCTCTGAATTTTTTGACGTCTTCATTGTGGGTTGTGGGCAATTTTACCCCTGGAACGTCTACTGAATGTGCTGGATTGATTGCATACAACGGAAACACTTTTAAATTTTCTGAAAGTTTCAGTAAAATATGTTCGTACGTTCTCTCAAAATTCAATTTTTTATGGAAGGAGATTTGGCAACGCTCGCATATTCATACGTCGTTCTTCCGTAGCAGTTGAACGTGCGCTCTGAGCCGCATTCCGCTGGGTCTCCCGCCACGCGCCGCTTCCTTACCTGTAATATTTAATTTATAAGGGCGCGCCAAGAAAATGACATAGGCTTCGAGATGGGGATGGAGGGGGAGGGCAATGTGCTGCGCTGGGGGAGGCTTGGAGAGTCGATGGAACGCTGGACGCAAAGGCCATTTCAAGCGAGAGTTAAGACACGTGAAATCTAATTCTGATTGGTTCCTGTATTGTAGGTTCCTACTGGGTTACCAGAGACGACATGGATCGCATTTTACAATTGGAACCAGCGCGATTTCAGTGTTTTCCGAATCGTACGACTTCTCTTTTTCTTTTAAAAATACTTAAAATAGGAACAGAATTCAAATTCACGCAATTATCATTCTTTAAAATTTACATTTTTTTGGTTGGAAGGGAATATTATTTGCTATTCTGGGATATTTTTTAGACAATTATAAAGGAGTAACAGTTTTACAACACTGTGATTGCTGCTTCCTTTTTGCTAAATTCTATCCATATAATTTTTTGACTCCGCACCCTAACAATTAGATTGCATTTTGCAATACGAAACCACTATCTCTGGCTCTCCCATAAAAACACCTTTCTGTGTGAGGACCAATAGCAACCAACTAGGGGGCTACGCCCCCTGGCCGCTACGCGGCCCAACCCCCTGAAGGCGCTCCGCGCCATCAATGGGCCGCTTCGCGGCCCTATTTTTACCCTCCTATCAGTGTTAGTTTTATTTTCCCCCTAAAAAATTACGATATGAGGTATACTTTAATTTTAAACTTTACTTAAAATTACTGTAAAATTAAAAGGACGCGTTTTGGAATGACTGCTTGATGAAATATTGCAGTAAAACAATGAACAATGATAGTCAGGTAATTATTAAGTAGTCATGAATTGGGGATCGAACCCACACTGAGTTCAGAATGAACGGGTTCGACGTCCTAGACGACTTGGCCACCGTTCGACGAGAGGATACCGGGGTGAATCTTGTGTAGATAAGTGTAGAGCTGATGCGCAGGCTACCTATCTACTGCGCAACCTCCTCGACCACTGCGCATCCTCCCGCGCATAGCGGTAGCAGTACCGGAGCATTCTGTAAACTCACTCACTTTTATAACGTGATTTTAAAAAAACCTGGGTCCTTTTTCCAAAATCTGATTACAGCGGGCTCATCTAGGGCCTATTACCAGTCGATTTACGCAAAAATCATGGAAATCGGCCCGGTAGAACGCTCAAACGAACTATGACAAAAAGTATAAATTTACATTGTTTAAATGGGAGAATTCGCAACTTTACCACGTAATATAAAAAAACCTGGTCCATATTTTGAAAATCTGAAAAGAGTTGGCTTATCTAGAGACAATTGCCCGTCGATAACCGCAAAAATCATGAAAATCGGCCCGGTAGAACGCTGGAACTAAGCGTTACCAGTTTCGCAAAATTAGGAGGTCTTGGAGCTTATAGTATAGATAGCATAAATGATGTTTCTAAAATGAGCCAGAAATAGTGGTTCCTTGATGCAAGATGTGGTTCAATTTTAGCAATGGTATCGGGAGAGGCAAAAGGTAGGTACGAAATTCAACGCTACTCTCCACCTCATGATGGTTAATGAGCAACATTTTTGAGCAAAGAATCAAATAAAATTCGCGGAATGACGACTGATGAATGTCGGGTTCAGCATCTTGCTAGGCGAGTTTTTATTGTAAATTATTAGGTTAGGATTGCTAAACTCATCTCTCAACTCTTTGGTCACCAGTCAGTATTCGACGAATCTAAGCGTTGACTTCCGAGAGTAACTTTTACGGGAGATGATGACAGGGCGGGGTCTCTAAAATAGACTGTCTCTGGGTGTTACAAACGGTTGGAACCACACTTTTACCGGTTGTAAAAATTACAAACTCAAATAGACCTGTGGCCTGATCGTTGAAATTTTCATCACCACGGCAAGACATCGAAAATCGATATAGTACACGGCCTAGATAGGGCTATGTTTTGTCGTATATCTCACCGACAAAGCCGTATAAAGTTTGATGAACGATCAGGCTGTAGGAAGTGTAGGATACTGTCCTGTAGGATACTAACGGTAAGAAGATGTTTATAAGCGGAATGAGAGAGGGTTACAGAGAAGGGATCCGGAAATGAGTTGAACAAATATTGAAAAAAAAGTCACGAACTCTATAATATTTTCTTTTTGCCTACTTAATTCCAATTTTCTTGTAGGGTTTTTCCTCCCTAAGTTGTCATTTATAATTATTTTCATTTTAGAGCATAAGGTACTTTTTCTAATGAAAAATGTGTAAATGCATCGATTTCAACAGTACAAAATTGTTGAAATTGCTCCTCATTCAATTCCAAATCGTTTAACCCAAAGAACTCATCGAAGAAGAGAAAATTGAAAAAAAAGAAGGAAAACACCGCTACACGGAAGTGGTTGATCTTTGCCTCGAATCAAGCTGCCGTGAAATAAATATTCTTGCAGTTGTGCCTCAGGTATTACTGTGAACGATATGGGTACGCCATACATTGTTGTGACTCCGGCAGTGGAATGCCAGACTTTCTCACACGAAACAACGATGATCAAGTGGAAACGGCATCTGCGGTACAATGCCGACACAATTTGCTCGCCATTCTCGCGACAGGCACCGTGGGATTATGCAATATGCACCGCACAAAAGTGGGCTAAGTCGATGACAATCTTCCCGAGCGATTCTTGATTTGCCGATCACGATGAAGATTCTCACTCACCTCCGCCGCGCCGCGCCGCGGCGCGGCGTTTCTAGCACTAGAAAGCCTGTCCTTGCCGTCATTTCATTCGGTTTCGCACCCGGTGAAGAAACTTTTTATGAAATTTATGACCATTTACAGGTAACGGGGCCGTAGTCCACAACAATTTTAAATAACTTTAACGTGGCCTTCGATGTTTTTTTAAACATTGCTTAGATTATGATTAAATTTGTTACTGCTCATATCAATTAACCATAGAACACTGATACATTGATACATCAAGTGTCGCAAAAGATCGTTCTACATTGCAGAGGGACGGAGACAAATCAGCTTCTAGATTCTCCTGAATGACAACAACAAGTTCAGTTTGCGGGCAAATCCACCACCCCTCCTTCTGACACTTCAATTTGCAGAGAATATGAAGGTTAGATGTCGAATCTCTGTCAAGGAGAGACAGCGGCATTCGGGAAGTGATTTTCATTACATTTTTATTTATTGTGTAACTGGAGAGCAAAAAACATAGGTCATCTCAGAATTTTCACCCGACTCTCCTCTTCGTCGACCAGACACAGCATGTGACGCGGGAGGAAAGTTCCAAGTTTGACGGGTGGGATTTTCTCAAAACAACACGGGCGCTCACCGACGGAATCAATTAAACTTTCGCCGCCAGTGGCTCAGTTCGGATTTCGCTCCAGATGCGCCACGCAGTCTCCTAATTCTCGAAAAATTCTGAGTTTTGTGGATTTCTACCCGAAGCTCTTTTGCAAAAATATTTCAGAGTCTTACTTTACATTTCCGAAAATGTATAGAAAACCGACTTGTCACAGAGGGGATAGAGGAGTTTGGCACTCGACTAAATTACCTTCAATTTTCGATGTAGAGCACGCAATTTGCACCGTGTCTTATGTTCCAAGACCCCTTAAGTGCAATTCAGATTTCTGTGAGTCATTTTCAAACAGAACGCTTTATAAACCTGTTAATGTTCATTGATGAGGAATTTGAATGCACATATTTTATTGCTTCATCTGAAAGTGCTTAAAGAGCTGATTTCACAGTATTTTTTAATCATTTTTTTTCTGCTACGGAAACTAGTATAAAAATAGATTTAGAATTGAGAAAATGCAAAGCCTAGTGACGTCATCTGGCGGCATTTTCAATTTAAACACATGTATTTTAGCAGTTTGGATCATTTTATCATATCTTCTTCAATAATTGTTCAATTCATGAACCGATTGTATCCTCGTGTTCAGTTTACTCGGTAGTTTCCAATGAAGTGTTCCGCGTTTAAACGCGAAATTCATCAAAATTTCAGACACCTGCAAATTCTCTATCTTTCATTCTTCCAGAATACGCGCTTCGGACCATTCCACGTTTACCCAATAAAAAAGATAAAAATTACCTGTATGGGTTTGAAATTCTTGCTCTGTGTTAATATATCTCTAAAAAAGGAAGAGAGAAAGAATTACTTGCCAGATCTTCAATGTTGAAACTGCGGTCCTTGCTAACCATGACAGAACTGTTCACAAAGGCTTTGCAGTGAAATACGTCAATGCCGGACTAAATACAACGCGCACGTAAATGTATTGAGAAGCCAAGTGAGACCTACTTAACAGCAGCAGTCAACCATTTTACTGGGAACTGAGGAAATTTTCCTTTCCGTGAAAAGAATCAAGTAAAGTAAATGTATAAGTGTCCCGTTTTGAAATGATTTTCCAAGCAACTGGAATTATTTTTCGAGACATGAAGAATTGAAATGCCCTGCTAGATTCAAAAATATATTTTTGCCAATGTGAAATCATCAAACTTTTGAGTTTTCCGGCACGCTCCTGTCATATGGGTGGTCGCGCGTCCGAACCAGAATTTTCACGGTATGTAGCTCTAAGTGAAACGAGCAACTAAACAAACATGCTAGTGGGGCCGATAAGCGTAACAATCGTGCACTTCTGGAAGAAAGCATGAAAATTTCAGGGATTCATCTCTACCCTATAGACTTTCGATTCAGACATAGACCCCAAAAATCTGAGCCCCCTGGGGGGGCAGGGGGGCCCCCAAATTTTGAATTTCGTATAACTACTGAACGGCTAATGTTAGAGTGATTTTTTAACAGCAAGGCGATGGGAAATTTTATTAGGAACAAAAATGGTTTAACCATGAATGAATTTTTCTGTGGGATCGATATTTAAGGCGTGAAACGGGAAAAACCATCGGGGGACGGGGAGCCGGCCGTTCTGAGGCAGGGACGCGCGCGGCGGCGGAGTACGGTGTTCCCGACGGAATAGCCGCTTGTCTTGGTTTAATTTCAACGGTGCGCAGTTTTAAAAATATTATAAATATATCGTACTACCTATAAAGCCGTAAAATAGGGCTTAATTTTTGCAGGTAATATATGTATACAAGTGAGCGCACGGCAAAAGAAGGAGAAGGGGCTAAGTGCTGGAGTTCGGGGATGTTTTGTTGTACGGGTTTGTCAATTTTTATTAAAACATCCGAGATAACTGTATCAGACATCAATTGAACGGAATAAAATCTGACGCACAGTTGTCTCGCAAAGGGGGGGGGGGACTAAAAATCACAAATCTTTGTTGTTAACCACAATGACCTGAAAAATTATTTTAAAGTGTTTTATTTCTCTCTCTCTTTCTCTCGGTGCTGCGCCACCAGAATGATATCTAAATATGCTTACATACCCTAAAGTTCCCTGGAGACGGCTTCTAGCCAGACTTATAAGACAGGGAAACTAATTTTGTAAAAAATGAGTATACATAAAAACATGCTTATTCTCCTCTCTTTATAAGGAACATATTGGTACTTCATTGCTACGTATAGGCATTTTTTAAGAGGACCAAAACCACCTTCAAAACTTGCTCCGAAAAAACGCCAAAAGAATCTTGAGACAGCTTGATAGGGATAAAAGACCCCCAAAAAACATTTGTTGGACTGCTTCCTGTACAGTACAAAGAATATTATTAAGTAATAAATAGCCGTCAGTATCCGCTAATCTGCAAAAACGGTCCATTTGAGAGATAGGAAGTCGCGCCTACTGGGGACCTATCCTGTTCTTATGTCATCAATTAAATCGCGCATCATTCGATATCCCGCAATCTCGGTAATTTTGCAACTGATTACTGATTACTGATTTTGACTGATTTGTTGATATTTTGACGAGAAATTAACCTTTTGATAATCTCTAAAGCTAATTCGATCAGTGTTATACTGTACGATAAAGTTCAAGGTGTACGTTTTGTGCACTGCATATTTTGCAAGTCCCGTTTCTTGACAATTTTCTCCGACATACTTACAAATCAAAAATCGGTACGAGATTTGGTGGGTTGAAAAAGAAGAAATGCAATGAATTTCTTCCTGACGTACTGGTCCTTCTCAAAGTTCTTTAAAGGATCAGAACCTGCATGATAAATAAATTTCCTCCTACATTAATATTTTTTTCAATACAAATGTTACCAACTCCACTCCAAACTCTGCAGAATAAAATGAAAGATAATATACGAGGTCTGTTAGATTAGAAACCGGATTTTGGTCATAACTAGCCCACAATGCGTCCAAATTAGGTTTTCTTGAGCTTTCCTGATAGCTGGAAATATATTTAAGAACGCTACGTTCACAGATTTTGTTTATTTTGATCAGTGTTTATTCTGTGTCATCTTGAATACGAGTAAGTCAGGTGCGTTTTGCGATTTTCATCATATATGCGATCACTGATAGAGCAAAGATTCAACATTAAATTTTGTTTTAAACTCGGCATACCTTGTACCGAAACTTTTGGTACATGCTAAGTAAAGTTTACCATGATCATTGTATGAGATGTTCCTACTGTTTTGAATGGGTTAAACGATTCAAAACTGGTCAGGAGTTCGTCAAAGATGAGGAGCATGGGAATCGACCCTCAACGGCAAGTGACATTTGTCACGTGGAAGAAGTGCGGGCAAAAGTGCTCGAAAACGGTCATTTCGAGCATGTTGAACAGAGTAATATTTCTGAAGGCTCTGTACATACAATTTTGATAGAATATGTAGGCACGCATCGAGTTTCAGGTACACTTGCCCCTTGATTGTTGTCCGTTGAACGAAAATCCAACCAAATGTCAATTTCCCTTTAGCTGCTTGAACGTTCTAACAGTGATCCTACATTTTTGGATAGGATAATTTTCGGTGACAATACTTTAGTGCACGGCTAGATATGGAGACGGAACTCCAATCGTCCTTGCGGGTTGAAAAATGTAGTGCAATACCGAAAAAAGAGAGACGAGTTCGGTGAAACATAAAAATCGCAAAACACCCTTGAGGTTGCCTTACTTCAAGCCACATACCAACGAGCTAATTAGGATTTTTCAAACTTGTGAACGTGGCGTTCTTAAGTATATTTCCAGCTATCAGAAAAGCTCAAGAAAACGTAATTTGGACGCATTGTGGGCTAGTTATGACCAAAATCCGGTTTCTAATCTAACAGACCTCGTACATGGATTTTTTTACTACTCATTCCATTTTTTATGTCTCGTGGAAAGTACCAATAATATCTTCAAGGGTGACTCGATAAAAAGAAGCGATAGGATTCAGATGTCTTCTTTTAGTGTATTTTCCGAAGGAAATACACTATTTTATTATTCATTATAATATATTGTTCTATTTTTTGAAATATGCATATTTGTTGAATAACTGAAAGAGTGGGGAGTTCAT
The DNA here is from genome assembly GCF_918797505.1 of Bemisia tabaci. Lineage (NCBI taxonomy): Eukaryota > Metazoa > Arthropoda > Insecta > Hemiptera > Aleyrodidae > Bemisia > Bemisia tabaci. The sequence continues at coordinate 54,227,695 of NC_092797.1, forward strand.
GAAAATGAAAACTTCTATTGACTGGCTGGAGGAAAAAAGAGGAGAAAAGAACATTGTCGGAATGTTTCGTATGTAACCTGTGCAATGCGAGAACCAATTAACATGAACGAAAAACGATATTGGAGGAAAATGAAGGAGATCTGGTAACCTTGGTGGCGAAGGGAATGTGAAGCCCCCCTCTTTACTCCTCAAGTAATGTCTTAGCATCAGTTTTGCAAAATTCTTGCTTATGTAAGCAGCTTATGGTCCCATTCGCCGACAATAACGTGGAAAATAAAAACAAAAAATAAGTTATCAAGGATCCGCCATTTCCAATAGTCATTAAAAAGTAGGTCAAAATCGTATATTAAAACTTGTTATTTCGCTCTAATATCTTAAAAAATGTAATCCTTTACAAAACTCACGTGAGGAAAGGGTAATACACTCTGTACTGGGATCGGAAAAGCTCTGTATTCAGAGAAAACAAGACGCGTGATGCGCGATGACCGACCCTTCTTATTGACTCGGCGCTTTCGCATTGGAGTATTTCGCCTTTTGCTTGTTTTTATGTGTTACTAATAAAAAGTAGGGCTTATATCACAATGGAAAAGTATTTAGGCAGTACGGTAAATTCATAATTATTTTTAAAACTGCGCACCGTTGAGATTAAACCGAGACAAGCGGCTATTCCGTCGGGAACACCGTACTCCGCCGCCGCGCGCGTCCCGGGCAGGCAGCGCAGCGCGCGGATCTGCCTCAGAACGGCCGGCTCCCCGTCCCCCGATGGTTTTTCCCGTTTCACGCCTTAAATATCGATCCCACAGAAAAATTCATTCATGGTTAAACTATTTTTGTTCCTAATAAAATTTCCCATCGCCCTGCTGTAAAAAAATTACTCTAACATTAGCCGTTCAGTAGTTATACGAAGTTCAAAATTTGGGGGCCCCCCTGCCCCCCCAGGGGGCTCAGATTTTTGGGGTCTATGTCTGAATCGAAAGTCTATAGGGTAGAGATGAATCCCTGAAATTTTCATGCTTTCTTCTAGAAGTGCACGATTGTTATGATATTTTCCACTTATCGGCCCCACTATGCGTGTAGGGCTCGGTTGCGTCCAAATTATCGAAGGGGAACTGCGATGCCCACATTAGAGGCTGAGTGAGTTACCAGTATTATCGTTTAGTTCCATATCGCATCTTTCAGCGATTTCACGTTCAACACGATCATGCTGTGAGCTCTTTTCCTCCTGCAGCCAGTTACGGGTCTCTGATCTCTGCTAATGTTGGCGCAAATTTGGCGACGGACTTGTGCGGGTCGCGCGCGTGGCAAAAATTCAAAACTTTTCGATCTGCGGTGGAAACTATTGTTTGATTCCTCTCACTTTGTTTCCTCCCTCGCTTTTCCGTGCAGTGGTCGGTCAGTGCACCTTGAAGAGGAAATTCTTTGCAGAATTGTCTCTCTGCTCTGGCGAGACTACCCACGTACCGAGAGATGTAAACTGTCTATTCTCCGTGAAAAGTAGTTGACGTGGTTACAGATAAAGTTTCCAACAACTTGTCCGAAGAAGATTCCACAGAGTATTAGAGCTGTTCTCAACTCAATTATTTCGAGAGTTATTTATTTATTAACTGTTTTGTTGACCTGGTGGAACGAGTCAATGGGTCGGTCACTAAACCTCGCGTTCTTCATTCGATATTCTAAAACTACCATGTGTGTTGATTGTGTGGTGATCAATTATTATTAGGAGCCAAAATACTGGAGAAAACCTCTTTTAAAAAGTCCAAAACTCTTAACAATTTCGAGCGTGCCCGAACGGTGGGAAAATGATTGCAAAGAGTTACTTCAGCGGTCAAATCACTATCTCCACTGATCTCACTGCTGTTCGTTTAATTAAAATCATTTCAATGTGAAATTGTTGTTTGTTCCTTACAGATAACATAAATGAGATATTCGAATCTTTTAATTCCGAAGATATAGTTTCGACTTTCCTATTGTTTTCATAAAGTAATGAGAGGTAGAAAGACATTCGATTGAAGTAGCAGAGGCCTGTGCTTGCTTCTGATTGGTGCCAGATGACATCATCTGGTTCGACGCGATACCGAAGCATTTTAAATCTGTAGAGAAAATACGCATTCTAAAATGAATCATACTCCGTCTTAGAATTACTTTATTGCATTTCTCGTACGCTTATCGTTTTTTACGCGTTTGTTTACTTCAGGAAAAGTGCAACCGCGATTCGAAATTTGCTCAAGGTTTGGTGACCCATAGGAGAGGTCGGACATGCAATTTTCAGCTAAAACTGCATATTTTGATGCTCATTTCGTCTCATTTCAAATATTTTTTATTTTGTTTTATTTTATTTACATTAGTGTACATAAATGACATAAACATAGTGTCCTAGCATACTTGTCAGTGAAAACCCCCTAAAATTTACTTTTTAAACATCATTATAAAGGGGTGTGTTTTGTATTTACGAAGATATGAGTTTTGAAAGTTTCCATCTTATGTGATACCTTAAGGGTTGACTCTTTTGTCCGACGATTTACGTCCCATAGCGCGGCACAGTGAGCGTGCAATCGTGCATCGTACATAACCCTCGACCTCATTTCGGCGTCCCTGAATTTTTTCACGCTGCATCCGTTGAGCTGGAAGCGCGGGCGACAGAGGGGCCGTCCTCATCTGGGCTGAAAAAATCTGTTAATCATGCACTGGAAACGTTGACCGTTGGCGCTTTGCTCCATTTGCGTGTAATGTCCGCCGGAGACGCATTTCTTGACATTCTCTCACGATATTCCGCTCTCGTTTCAACCGCTACTAAATTCAACTCCCGCACAGTGGATCGAGTCTTTAGGAGAGGTCAGACAAAGTTTGGAAACTTTAAAAGCTCATAACTCCGTTTACACAAGAACTTGAGGTCCTAAAAGTGGCTCCATCGGTTTTCTCTTGAAATTTTCTTCTGAAAGCACCTCTTGAGATTTAAAATGTGACGAAATTAGTAACAAAATTTGCAGTTTTATTAAACAATTTCATGTCCGACCTCTCTAACTGACTCGATCCACTGTGCGCCGTCCCCGGAAGTGTTCGCTTTTTCGGAAACGTTGACACGCAACTGAGCTCTTAAATGCTCAGCTACGTATGTTGACAGTCAAATTTACACTGAATTTTTCAGAAAGCCTAAACGATGCCGTTCATTGAGTCATTGCGGCTGAAAGGCTCGGTTTATTTTCAGCATCAATGAGCAGCCATACGGTTGCTGTTCTGTCTTGGTAAAGGAGAACACCGTTTCAATATCGATGGTGAAACTATAGAGATGTGTATCTCGGTTTACGGGTTCTTGTAGCGGTTTTATATTTAGAACTTAAAGTTTGACGGACTCCCTGTCATACTTTCCGTTCTAAATAGAAAGCTACTCAGCGTCATTTTTTGAAAACTCCGGTGATTTTTCACGCCTATGTTAAACACATTCTGAGAACAATTTCCAGCCAGGTTATTGATTAGGTCTTACATTAAAAAATAAAACCATGAGCGAAGATTTTGAAGAATCGCAACCGAGATACACACTTTGTGCAGCTTTACCGTCAATATGCGAGTGTTCCCCAATACCGTCGTTTCCTGGACGAAAGAAAATATCTCCATTCAAATTTACAAAACTGTCTTAATAAATTCAATTCTTGATAGACATATGACTGCACAATTCCTGTCTACAATTCCGCTCACTTTGTATGCAATCAGCAGGCTGATGCTGATTATTGAACTTGATAGACAAAACGATGTATGAAATATACAACGACGATAGAGAGATCTTTTTCGTGGGAGCGGGTGGTTGGAATGGACAAAGTAGTAGGTAAAATCAAAGACTAACTAACAGCAGCCTACTTTAACTTGAATTTTACTCGAAGAAATACTGTCAACAAGTTTCCTTTTCCGTGAATTTTAATAGTCTTTTAAAAGTTTCTGAAAAATACTTTTGACGTGGTCACAACCCTTGTGGCGGTTACGAAATATCTCGGTCGATACGACGAATGTAGCCATCCGAAGATTGTAATGTATGGATGCAACTATTCGAACACTATGGATGGCCGTGTTGCAGATCTGAAAAAATGAAGGCGTTTTGATTTCCGTTGCGCTCGAAGCAACGTGGGCCAGCGCTGAAGTAGCTGTATCGTCCGGTGAGGATATATATTTATTTTTGGACAAGTTTAAGAAATTTCTTGGACCCTAAGTTAAATTGCAAAGGTAGTTTTCTTGAAAATTTTTGGGGAAAAATTCACAATTTCCCCTGAAAGGTTACAATTCAAACAAACTGAATTTGGCCACGTTCAAATGCTCATGCGGCGTTTTTCCCTAGCACGTCATGCTTGCGGTTTTAATCTCCTGATCTTGTCGAGTGGTCGAATACTCTCACAATTTGCTGACGCCATACTTGTTGAAGTCCCACTTGTGTAGATTTTCCGAATAAATTTGGACACATTATATTACCATAAGTTTCAATCGATACTACTAAATAATCATCATGTAAAAAAGGACTCAGTCCATATTTGTCAAACGCACCATAATTGACGTTTTCAGAGGAGGCCTGTCTTTCCTGCATTTGTATGTTTTATTCGTGATGACAAAAAGGGCTTTTTAATATATCGGAGAATGTAAATCTTTTAAATTTCAAAGGTGGCTAATATTAGATAAAATTTTTCCATTGCAGACCTCGTAAATTTTAAAGAGAGCTATATTTTTACAAAAATGAACTATAAACTAAAAATCACTGAAAGAAAAATTTCGGTCTTATGATCCGAATCTATACGGTGTTCAATATTGGCCGTATTCTTCGGTTCATGCGACCGCTCTCTTGGTTCTGGGAACCGTAACCTCGCTTCATGCAACCGAACTTTTTCGTTACTTTTGCTCGGTTGCATGAACCGAACAATACGGCCAATATTGAACACCGCACATTCGGTTCATATACTGAAGTTTTTCTTCTCAGTGAAACTAGTGATAATGATAGGGACTCATTATACATGTAATTGGCACGAATATAAAGCCCTCTGCACTTGAGCAATGTTCATTATAATCTTCTGGGAATATCTGTGTAGAAAGGCGCGCTTACGCGCGCGGCACGTGACAAGCTTCTGGAACAATTTCAAAACTCTTCTTGACAAAGAGTAGCCTCTTCCAAGAAAAAGTTGGATTTTTTTAAGGCTAAAATTGCGAGCTGAAACAAATGGGGAGGACGTTGCTTAAAAGTTTCCGGTGTTCCACCTCCTCTCTTCCTCACTGAAAAGTGTTGTTTTAAGCGCATTTTATCAGAGTGCTCATTCAGGTTGATCTTAAAAATGACGTCATGCGCCACCGTGAGAAGATAGCGCAGCCACTTGAGACGCTAAACTGTTGATGTAGCTCAAATGAGATACGTGCTACTGAGAGAGTTAGCTATCGGACTCATTCAATATCCCGATCACTGAATATCGGTTATTTTTTTTCTTTTCCCATCACTCCTCCAGTATTTCTATATTAATAGGTTATTTTTAAAAGTAAAAAAGGACCATGTACAGAAATCCCTTTTTGAAATCCTTTCTTTTCAGCCTTCTCAGATATCTTTGCATGACGGACCCCCAATCGAATTCGAGACTTTTTGCAAGAAACTTAAAGTTGAGTTCTCCTCACCTCATCATTCTTTAAACCCACTCTAACAGAGAGAAATTTGTAAACGTAGGATGAGAATGAGATAGCGAATGACAAAAAATTAATTAAAACATTTTCTTCAATTTTTTGTACGAGAATTATAAATGGAAGAGCGCAAAAGGTCATGATCGTAAGTCAAACATTTCTTTGTACCTACCAGGTTTTGAATGCCCCACTCAGTTTTTGTTTTTCCCCTCGTTCCCATTTTTAATGTTTTAACTCCCTCTCTTTCTGTTTTTTTTTTTTATGTTTTTTTGCATGTTGTTCTCATTTCGTCCTTTTGACCTCCACATTGTCCTCAGCGGGCTGATTTTTTAAATTGATAGACAAAGCTATGGACAAAGAAGACATAGCAGGGAGTATGAAGTGATCCTATTGGTTGAAATGGGTGGTTCTTTTAGACTAAGGGGATAAATGATGGAAGAACTACAGGGTCTCTCATGGGTTGCCGTTAGTTAGTTTATTACTTACCCTCTTTGTCCATTGCAACCACCCACTGAAACCAATAGAATCCATTCCATATCCTTTTTGTCTTTTTTGTCGATTTCTTTGTCTACGAATTTTAACGATCAACCCGCAGATTGCAAATTGCAGTTCAGGAATCGCAGTCCTAAGTATGCGCGAGGATACTTTGAAAATTCATCGAATTGTATTAATCGCCCCTTATATAGTCATATCCTTACTACCAAATAGGGAAACTCGTAGCAAAGTTAAGTTTTAAGAAAATTTGTAAAACTGTCGATCAATTTTGGTTGATTTCTTATATTATTCATTCAGAGTGAGCTTGGAGTAAACAAGCATTTTGGTTTAATTTCCAATTGTTGTTTCAGCTATGTCCTCACATCCGATTATACATGTATAATCGGGAGAACTCCTGCAGGAGTTCTCCCGCCATGATAGAATTCGGCGACATTCATCCCGTTGTTTTGACGATTAGCCGTTTGACAACTTTGATGGATCGTTGCTATGAAAAAACCTCGTTTTCGTTTATGATTTTAATTAAAATTGTGCTGTTCTTACTTAGCGCGACGGCATAGCGAAGGGGTCGGGGGTGCGAAATAGGGGTGCCGGCGTCCGGACACTCGATTGTACCACGGACATCAAACATAATTATTCGTCTGACAGCACTCTGAAGGCTCCTCTCGCTGTTTTTTCCCCCATATCAGGTTTGCCAAAAGTGTCAATATTTTTTGTCGCATCATGCCAGAATGTGCGCACAATTTGGCAACGAGTCATCGATGCCTGCCATGCATTCAACAACCGCTAAGCCTCGTTATCAAACTGCTACATTCAGTTGCATAAGTCGCTTCAATACCACCGTAATTAAAATTGCCTTTGTACTGCTCGATGAACGATGCTTTTTTACTCTTTTAAATTTTTTTTATTTCTTATTTATCATTTTTAAATTAACAAAGAGCCGTGTCAATGCACTTATGATAGCTCCGGGGTTGCAGTTTTCTGTTCTAGAATAATTTGCAGCTTCATGTATGGTGAAAGCAAACAAAAGAGCCCTTAAGGTAGTAATTCAAATTGGTTCGTATACAGGAAAAATGTGGATTAGAGGTCAAAATGACTAGTTTCCAATTTTCGTTGCCAAACGATCTCTAGACTCTTACGGCTTGGAGGACAAGGCGCATAAATGCAGTTTTTTTTTTTTTTTTTTTTAATGAAATATTTATGACCTCAACTAAAACTAGTTTGAAAGTATATTCTGTGAGAAATCCACGATTAAAATCCAACATTAAAGCATCAATACGTGAGTTTAAAATTCCTTTCTGTCGTAAGGCTTCACGTAATTTTTGAAACTTTGAACACGTATTTATTCGACGGGCAAAACTGCACTCATGCGGCTTGTTCTTCATGCCCCTCAATTTACATTCTGAATCCATAAGCGTTTAATACGTTTCTAAAGTTGGAAAAATCGCTCTTATGAGATACGTCGTTTTGCTCATTGGTCATGGGCTCTTAGATAAAATCAAAGACACCACTGACTGTGTTTCTCGTAGGTTTTTACAACAGAATAATTGGGTGGAATTTTCGACGTAAATTCGATTCGTTTGGATTTTTCTTTTGGCATGTTCTTCACAATGTCCCCTTGAAATTCCCCTCCTTAAAATGGGGTTGTAAGTAAAAAAATCATCTTATAAAATACTGGAAACTAAGAAATGTCACGCAGTCAGAGCAATAAAGCGTCGGGAACAGCCCGAAATAATTAACTTGCATCAAAGAGACATGAGCTTCCTGGCTCCTGGGCGTGCGAAAAATTTTTCCCCGCTCAAGACGCAAAAACACTCTGACGAATCCTCGGAGGGTAAATAATTCAGCTGGTTGTTTAATTAGCCTTTTCAGATGGTTGAGTGCTAAAAAATGTCCAGCTGTGCAAGTTCCACGAATCCGTTTCCTCGCTTCTCTAGCTACTTGACGCGGAATAAAAACGTCTTGTGGGAGTTGCTCTATCGTTTAATAATGAAACTGAGTGAAATTTGAACCGAATTTGAACTAACTGAAATTTCATTTAGTTTTGCGTGTTTCTAGAGTTACATATAGGTGCATCTTTAGCGTTAAGTTGTAACAAAATTGTTTCATCGACTAAAATTTGACGCTAAAAAATCAATGTAAACCAGTAGAGTAGTTTAGCTAAATTACTAACACTTACCTCAGTGGCATTATTCTAAGAGAGGGTAGCAAAAATGTGTAACGTATTGAAAAAATAATGTTGCTTACGGTAGAACTTGTTAATCAAAAATTGTCCATCCCTCCATCCATCAAGTCATTATTAGGGAGAATTTTTTCACCCTATAACCCCTTACAATCCTGGCTTCCCTTATGTGGTCAAAACTGCAGTAACGGCAAAGGAAAACCGGACAGACCAGCGAGGTCCGTTCCTATTTTAATCCGCCGATTGCTGCGGCGCAAGGATACAACTATTCGAACTCTCCGGAATGCGTGCGGGATTACGTCACAATTGAAGGCGTTTTCGAAACTACTATCTTTCCATGACGGGATCCTTTCGTCGCATAATATTCGGAGCATGAAATAAAGGAAATGTCTGCTCCTACGAGCTTGTGCCTCAGTTGTGCGTACATCTTGTTTTGAAGATTTGTATTTTTGTATTCATTCCAGTTGATAATGAGATCGCAATTTGCTCGGATGTGATTTCGCTCTATTGTGAGCTTTTCAAACACATTTTTCACCGAACTTTTTGGCATTTTATTGTTGATTTGAGTTCCATCCATTTCGTTGAATTCCTACCGCTTCTCTATATTTAATTCTTCTGCAAAAATTATTAATTTCCTAACCAGGACTACCGTAATTTAACTAAACCTACTGTCCACCCGGTAAGACTAGGAACAGCTAGTCACCCCAATAATCGCATTTTTATTTCAATAAAATTAAGATAATATCAGTAATCTGACTTAAAAATATATGCAACCTGCAACCACAAATATAAATCGCAAATTTACTGTGATGTATACGCAACTTCTTCAGTGATGAAATGAGTGATGAAAACAAATTTAAAAAAAATCTAAAACTTAGTACTAGATTGTACCTTTCCAAACGAGGTGATATTCGGGATGATGCTACGAGGGATTCGGCCGTGTCTGCATGAAGCTCTGAATCTCTCAATCAGAGAATCCTAATTCAAATAATTTGCGTTGATTGGTGAACGTCGCTGAGTGACTACAGCTTTTAACATACAAACCACCTGCTTTGCGTATACTTATTTGAACTTGTGAGAGCACCTAATGGCTGGCTATGTCGAAAAACTGAGTAAAAGTTTGCGATGATGATGAATCTTTAATAGTCGCAGGATATTTGCACACTCCTCCCCTCCCCCTACCCCAAGCCACTTTCGCATTTCCGATCGATAAACAAGGAAGCAAAGAAGAAAAAGAGACCAGCGCGTCGATTTTTGATACGTTATCGATAAATCGATTCATCGTTAATCAATAAATAGCATTGCCAAGATAGGGATTTATTGATCAAATTTATTCGATAGCGATTCAATAATTGACCCGCTATGTGGTACGTGGGGAGCGGGAGCACCTTCCTATTAATTCGTAATTAATTCTAATAATTTGTCTCGTGCATCAGAAAGGAGGATCTGAGAAATTCCTTTGCTCTTTGATAATAGCATCGGGCGATACAGTGCGCAGGTAGTCACGGCATAATTAAAAAACTCTGTTAAATTCATGATGATCAGGTTACAAAACAGTGGTGAGGCGTGAATGATCGATTATCGATATCTTCCCATATGAAGCTGTGGTAAAGCATCGACTATCAAGGTGTTTGTTGCGGACACCTTGTGTATCGACCCTTTTCCGTAGGTTTAAATCGCAGATCAATAGATGTATCGCAAATCACGCCACGACCCTGTCACAAAATCAATGATGAATAATGACCGATAAATTCTGGAAAAAAAGTCAAAGCATTATTTTAAAATTGGATTATCAAAGCGCCACGTTACATGTTACCTTTTCACCACCACCCGTTGGTCATTAGTTATGTAATAATAATGAATCAGAGAGTAAATTAAGCAATTAATTTTTCTTGCGTGTAACGATAGAGGAAGGATATTAAATTTTCCTCCTTCAGATACCTGATCGGACATAGGTATAGGTGTTAGGGTGGCGTGGCGTGCTGTGCGATATATCGATTCATCTGCCATTTAAACCTTAGAAATGTATCGATAAACAGGATGTTCGCATCGGACACCTTGATCATCGATCATTCACCTTAGAATGGGGAAATGTCGAAAATCGATAAGATTTTTTCGATATTCAAATTGGAAAGAGAGCAAAATAAATTCATCAATGTTTCATTGATATGTCTTTGTTCCTTTTTTGAATACACAAACATTTCGCAATTTAACAGAACCGCTAAAAAACTTTAAAACGTGCTTTATAGAAATTTCCGCTATCCTATAATTCTAAATCAATCGCTGCCCAAGATGATGGGCATCCTTTTCAAACCCTGCAACAATAAAATCCGAAAAAAGACTGGTATCCATCAGGATGTTTAGAGGCATCCGTTTTCATGACATGATTTGAATTCAAAAAGAAAAAGGCAATAACGATCCTTGTTGAATGGACTACATTTTGCGATCCGGATCTAAAGTTTCTGGCTCCCGTGTAGAAGCGACGTATGCACCATAGGTTTCCCAATGTACATAAGTGTTTTTACGGATGAGCCAGACTTTGTAGCTCTAATATGAAAATGAAGTCCAAATAGTGCTCTGTAGTTCACGGATCAGGGATTGCAAAGTTTCCGAACGAAAGGAAATATTGTTCGACGGAGGGGGACAAAGCTTCAAAAATCTCGATGAATGCCCCCAAATTGAAACAAGTATCCCTATAAGAGACAGAATCTCCAATTCAGAAAGGGAAAGGGGTCAGTTTTATCAAAAATAGTGTTACAAAACTGCTGTGCTAAGGAAGAATGCCGTATGAACATTCGAGAGTTGCAGCATTTCTTTCGATAAAATGTTCATTTTCGAGGAAACTTATGAATAGTTTCCCTTAAAATTTATAGGACTTTCCCGTTGAATTGCGCGCAAAATAATTTGAAAAATATTCATAAGTTGACCAGGACATTCGTGTTGTATCAAGGGAAATTTGGCAACGCCTGAAGGTTCATAAGACGTTCTTTCTTAGTGCGGCAGAAGAGTAATTTGCTCCCAATATCAGGGCATTTTCTCCCCTTCTAATTTTACTATTGATATGAACCGGGATCCAAGCGGCAACGTTGAGTCAATTTTCTGGCCTCGCCTCGACCGCTGTTCGTACTCGCATCGCGTCGAAAAGTTAAATAAATTTGAAGCCTCAAAGGACTGCTGCACTCTCCGTGTCGGACTCCTGGACATCCAAACTTTTTAATTGCTCGTAAGTTAGACGCCGGGCGAGACCCCGCACAGCATCCGATGCACGTCGAGTATGGAATCAATTATACTCCAGTCCTGCTTCCAGACTGTCTCTCCACTGTTAAAAATTATTCTGGCCTGAGTGGCCTTGAGTGAAATATTATGGAGCTATCCTGCCTGGAGCATCGAGTGAAAAAATTTGCGGTGAGTTAGATAGCTCGCTCTGGCATGGGAAGCTCCTTGTAGCATGTGTCACTCCAGGAAAGACAGCTATATGCTCGGGAGAGATACTTTCCACTCAGATTTAAGATACTTAAGAGAAACAGAGCTATAATTTTCTGCGCATCATCAACGCGCATTGACCGTTACAATCTTATTCTGGAATTCACGACTGCGACGGGCGTCAGTCTCCAGCCAGTGGCTTTTGCGTGAACAGTGATTAGTTGCGACTCGTGAAGGTGTACAGCAAATTAAATTTTGTTTGAAGGCTTTCCAGGATAATACCCAATGGATCCCATACCAAAGTGTTCGCTGAGTTCCTAACACGACGGAAAATAAAAATTCGTCCTAGTAGAATAGCCTACCTCCAGGAATTTTGAAAACGCCGGTAAGGGCAGCAGTTTTATGGAACTAGGTTTAAGAGGAAAAATACATATTTCGTACCATTATACTGCAAAATTGTATCTCTTTCTCTTTTATCGCTTCATTCCTTATCGCTTGTTGATTTGCATGTGCATGGTAGTTTATTTAGATTATTCCCTACAGTGGCGTGGCGTGAATTGCGATCAATCGATTGTTATGCCATTTAAACCTATGGTAAAGAATCGATTGATAAGGTGTTCGCTGCGAACACCCTGTTCATCGATCCTTTTCCATAGGTTTAAATGGCATAACAATCGATATATCGCAAAGCACGCCACGCCACTGATTCCCTATTTAAAACCATCATGTTGCTCCCGTTAATGGATTATTTGCTTTTAGTTGTACTTCCTTGTCAAGTATCTGTAGTTTCCTTGGTGAAGGTTCGTTATGCGTCTGGAGATGGCACTGTATGCCGAAAAACCTAAGTTGTATTGAATAAAATTTTGCAGTATAATTCTACGAAATTGTCATTTATTCTTTTTAGCTCGTATGATACTTTTGGGCATCAAAGCCTGATTATATGGGTATGGCGTGGCGTCCAGTAAAGTTAGAATTCTGTTATCGTGTATATTTATTTTTTAAGCTTACACTGAATTTATGTTCACAAAATACTTAATATCTATAAAACTTTTCTTTGTCTAAAAGCGTTTTCGAAATTACTGGAGACAGCTGTTCAGCTATGACAAATATTGATTTTCCGTCGCGTGTTTGCAACTCAAAAAACACTTTGGCTCCGAATTTGTGGGATATTGGCCCGAAAGTTCCTCAAACATGATTTGATTTGCAGTACAACTTCACATCTTTTCAAAAAAAAAGAACATACATTGCAGTTACAGGTGGAAGGGAAAGGCAGAAGAGGGAGGGAGGAGAGGGAGGGGAGGAGAGGAGAGGGAGGAGAGGAGAGGGAGTGGGAGGAGAGGGGGGAAACGGATCGGGGTATGAGACGGATGCCAGGGGTAAGGGGAGGCAGTCGCCAGCGACGCAGCCCGTCCTTATGCCTGAGTTACTTTAGCTCAGCATTTCCATACTTACGTCGGAGATTTTCAACTCCGTGGAAATTGGCCCTGAGCGATGAGTGACTTCCGAGCGACTTCCTTATATAGGTCGTGCTCTGAGCTAATTTTTTTTAACAGTGTCGTACGAGTCTCAATTTAGGGATTTTGTAATTGCTTACACATGTTTCCGAGACTGAACTTGACAATAGCATGTTAAATTCTCTCTTGAGCCCAGGGACCCGATTCTTGTAACTGATTGACAAAAGGATCAGAGGCGAGATGTGAATGATCCATAATCGATATTTCTCAACTTGAAGCTGTGTTAAAGAAAAGCTTACAATTTGTCAAATGTTTTTATCTGGTTCCAAGCCCATTAATATTGTTTTAAAGATTCAATTTTTTTAAATTCCGTATTTCTTTTTCTTTCTTTTTTTTGTAAGAGAACAGAGACTTCGTCATTTTCTTTTCGTGAGCGTTTGTATTCTCTTTGTTCCTTGCTTTATTTTTCTGTGAATAAAGAGTTCCTTAATGCAAACTAATTAATCTGATAAAATGTTGTCTGGAGAACGGGAGAATATTGGCTGGAGGACATGAAAGAATAAAGAAGAATTCGCTGGCTATATTACTAGAAAGTGGCAACCCCAATAATCGAGTTCATCTATAATCATCATTGCTCTTTTGGCGTAGCGCCACTTTAAAAAGGATTAGCACAGATTAAACCGTAAATGCTACTCGAAAAATCCTCTTATCTTATTCATGTTCAGGCGGTCAAATACATTATGCATAATGCTTATCTTATACATAGTGAAGCCTTCAGTGAACGCCTACGCCAACCGTGGGAATAATCTCCACGGTAAAAGGAAATGTATTTTGGCGCTATGTGATGGAGAAATAACTCTCCCCCAACCTCACACAGTACGACGCAAAAAATGGTGCAAGATTCAAAATATACCATGAGTTTCTCCAAATTTAGAACTCAAAATTCTACTTTTGGGTTGACAGTGGGATCTTTCAGTGCGAGATCTCAGGACATTCCGTCAACGATTTTTTGTCCGCGCACCTGTTTTGTCCAATAGTTTGCGTCCACGCGTAAAATAAGCAACAGTGAATTGGCCCAAGCGTTATATTTTAGTCCGTATGTAAAATTATATTCACTATATCGAAATGAGGAAGTTTAAAAAAAAGCAGGTGTTGTTATGGTAACTCATTTTTTAAAGGAAGTATTACTTTCTTCTTTATATTTTTGTTTAAAAATGAAAATATTTCTTTATTTTAAAAACATTTACATTTTAAAGACAGGACCAATAATTGTAAAACCTTTTCCAAGAGACGGCATCGATATTAATCTCAATGGGCCGTAGTTGTGATTGAAGAAACTCCACATAAATGAATGAAAGGGGGGAAAAAACCAAGAAGCACGCAATTTTTGGTTTTATCGCAGTTGTACATCGAACTTTTAGATTCAAATACGTCCAATTTTGAGAGTTTGGTTGCACATGTACCACGCTGCAGCACAAAATATAGAGGAAAAAATTAAAGTGGTTTGAAAATCATTAAATTTGACATGGAACAACCATAATATTTACAAAATACACAGTATATTTTCCTTGAATACATATTTGTTGTTCATCAATTTAAATGAGAATAATCCGTGCAGAGTTTGCAAACTTTTCAAAATCATGAGTTGAAAAACGCTGACTCCACGAGATTCAATATTAGAGCCTAACACAGAGCTAAGCGACATACTGCCTGCGCGGAACGCGCACTGGCGCCTACAAACCTAAGGGGATACTTCACGCATTGCGCAATGCGTGAAGTATCCACTTAGGTTTGTAGGCGCCAGTGCGCGTTTTGCGCTGGCCGGCCGCCTGCCGCGCCGCAGCGTACCACGGCGCCTCAAGCAACTATTTCACAACAGAGGTGTCGCACAGTATCATTCGAAATTGACATAAAAAATCCAACATATTCAGAATGACAGACATCCTACAAGAGTATGGAGCTTTCCTCGCAAAATAAAACAAGATACTACAGCGCGAAAGAGAGCGATATTTCAAAAACTCACTATGTCCCAGCACCCGTATTTAATAACGTGTAGCATTTTTTTAAGTTCATCAGAGTAAAAAGTGACTTGATTTTGGCCAAAGCATATTCTTGAGTATGCCGTTAAGAAGCTTTTATTTTGAATCAAGAATAAAATAAATGAATAAAAGCAGGTGTCTGCTTGATGTAAGTGACTTTTCTTTTTATATAAGCATATGGTCTTCTTTCTGTCTTTAAAGGATACGTAACCAAAAGTCTTTATTAACGCTTTTCAATTTGCTGAATTAATCGTACGGAAAAATCACACGAATTTCAGAGAAAATATTTTGATTAGTTTCCCATGAAAAAAGTAAGATATGATTGGAGATTTCAATACGTCGCGACTGAGGCACGCATTTTTCTCATATAAACAACAGCGTTTCCTATTTAAATTTTAAACTATATTTCACATCAATTCCAATGAATTTGAAAGTAAAAGTAAACTGACTCTGTTTCCCATGACTTCCTGTATTTTAAATTTAACGTAGATCATTCGTAAAAATTTCCAGAAAAATTGTTCAGTCTGAAAATTTTAACGGTTGTTTACCTTTCATTTTTCAAAAATCATAATGCAACAGTCTTCGCTGAAAGGGGTGGTCCCTACCCTCGTCCAGTAGGGCACTTTTCGGACCGCACCACGTAGCTCCTCACACGATCGAACGGTCACCCCAACGCTTGGTGTACGGAGAAGTTTTCCGTTAATCGAACATGATGCGAGGGTGGGGGGGGGGGATGTGGGAGGTCATGGAAACAGTGAGGCAATTATCGCCACGGGGCAATTGGGTAATTAACTCCTAAGTGCCTGGAACTCGACGTGCAATAAGCATCGGGCGATGTGCATTTACATTGTGAGTAATTGTAAATCGTGCCACGCGTCTAAATGAGTTCACCGTGTGGAGTTCGCCACCGTGAGCGCCTACCGTTTTAATGCATCTCCAGCCTAATGCCCTGCTAAGGAAAAACGCGGTATGAACGATCAGACGTTGCCAAATTTCCTCCGTCAAAGTACAAATTTTCAGGGAAATCTGTGAATATTTTTCCTCCAATTTTTCAGAGCAATTCATTCGCTATTAGATATAAATTATCTGAAAATTTCATGGGAAAATATTCATAACTTGCCTGAAAAATTGATATTAGACTGGATGAAATTTGGCAACTATCGGATGTACATACGGCGTTTTCACTTTGCACGGTAGCATACCTCTCTCGATTGGTTTAGCGCCGAGCTAGGTAGGTTAACATCCGCACAAAGGGTGCGATCTCGGTTAAAATAATTTGCGAGGGCTGTGATCAGCAAAAAAAGCAAAGCCACGAGAAGTGAGTGTGAAAGGATTTTGAACTGGACCGAATTGGATTGAAATGTACTGAGTCAAAGTTTTTGGGGAAAAGCTCCGAGCGGTTTTGACTTCAACTGGTCGTAATTTTTCTTGTATTAAAAATTCAGAGCCGGAAAAAATATTTGGAACATAAAAATGGACGACGTTTAGCAGAAAGGAACCAAACCACATCAGCTGATGCCAAATTTAACTGGGCAATTTAATTTTTTACGAGTGAACGTTTGTGCGGATTCCTTAAAAAAATTTTGAAGACTTTGCTTCGTACCAGAAAATTCACTGAAATTGGCACAAAAATCCGCACAACCGTTTTTATGAAAAATTTTAATCGCCCAATGGGCCTGTTGCAAACTTTTGCTAGAGCAAAACTAAGAGTTGTTTCTTATAGATAATGCCTCAAAAATCACGATGAGCGCATCGGCAAACTCTGAAATGCACTCATAACTTCACAATCTGCGTAAGAAATTTGCGGTTTTTTGAGCTTCCCGCTTCAAAAACGATACTACGGCACAGGTGAACATTTTGTAAGAGGAGTCGTTCCATCGTCGGCAATAATCATCATAGCCGACGCCAATCCGCCAAAACACGTTTGATGGGACGAGATAACACCTGAACTGGATTAGACCAGATAACAATCGGTGTGTTAACGTTCATATTTTCCACGCCCGAATTGATTGACCTTCAAGTCTCCTTGAATTACGCGCGGAACTGCGTGCAAGCGTCGGCCATGATGAATATCGCCGACAATGGAGCGACTCCTCTAACAAAATGTTCACCTATGCCGTAGTATCGTTTTTGAAGCGGGAAGCTTAAAAAACCGCAAATTTCTTACGCAGATTGTGAAGTTATGAGTGCATTTCAGACTTTGCCGATGCGCTCATCGTGATTTTTGAGGCATTATCTACAAGGAACAACTCTTATTTTTGCTCTAGCAAAAGTTTGCAACAGGCCCATTAAATTTGGCAATAGCTGATGTGGCTTGGTTCCTTTCTGCTTAACGCGGTTCAAAGATTCGTTAAGCTCTGTCCTTAAGATTGAGTCTCATATTAAAATTTTACATCTCCTTTAGTCAGTTCAAACTTGATTCAACCTCTCTGTTTCAACAACGTTTATGTTAAACTCGGTCTAACTTGAAATGTCTCTTACATTTGCCCGACAAAAAATAAAACCTACGCTATAAAATGTAGCATCTTCAACACGGGCAAAAGGTTTATTCATCATTCTAAATCTTAAATAAACCTTCAAATGTATAAAAATTGAGTTTGTTCGAAAGTTGCATTAATAATTGAAATTAAAATTATACCAATTTGATAAACCTAGATGCCTACTGTGACTTTGGAAATGTTGGATGTTTTTCACATGCAATAATGATAGTGCACCGCTTAGAGACCCGTTGGCTCGCTTATCAATACGGTCTTAGTTACTTAAGGAAAATTTGCTCCTGAATATGGGTGTACTCATATTGGTGTTACTTTACTTCAAATGAAAACCATGAAAAATGGACCTTGGTTAAAAAAACTCAAAATTTAGTCACTGGAAGTGTAACCGAAGAGAGTGTTTAACAAGCATTTTCACATTATAAAAATCGGAAAACATGGAATGAAACCGGACTCATGGTAATTTGAAGAGTTCACTATCGAGAATTTAACTGCAACTTGTTTTTTGTCATTTTTTAAACGGAGTTTTCAATGTTATTTCTTCCCCTGCTTGGCTCACTTTGAACCAAGTTTTGTTCGAAATCTCCTTCCTTAATTCGATTAAAATGTCACTTGCCTCTCCTATCCACCAGAGGTTTGAATAGTACTTCATCTCCATCGTAAAGAAAATTAAGTTTATAACCTACATATCGTCGGTGTAAGTCCTCATTTGAAAATCTTCGCTACTATTCTATTTTTTTAAAGGAGAACAAATCGACATCATTTCTTGCAATTTTCGCAGAATTTTCTTCTCATAGACCACAGAGCAGAAAAATCACGGGAGTTTTTAAACATAGCCTTTGAGTAGGTTTCCCATTTAAAGAATAAAGTGTGACGGGAAGTCTGCTATGTAGCGAACGGAGATACATGGCTGCACACTTAACACCGTCGATATATTGTAGCTGGTAGATCATCGGGGTTTTGATCAGTTTTTGATGAGTCAATATTAGAGCCAGCTAAATTGAATCTTGTTTACAGCCGCATTCAATTTCAGTCGACAAAAAAAGTGAAAGTACCATTTTCTCGCGAACGCGAGTGAAAGCACCGAGGCGAGGGGAAAGTGAGTAAACAAAACAGGATCGAGGAAAATGCGCGGAAAAGAAACAAAGGCAAAGTTTCGAGCAGGTGAGTTTTGTCAAGTTGAGTAGTCGGGCTGCGTAGATGCCGGATGGGCGAAGCAATCGCAATACCATCCTCGGACAACGTGATGAAATGTGACTTCCAGCACTTTTTGGCAACGCTTGGAAGAAGTTCCTTGTTGCCTGCTTGGAGCAACGTGATGAAAATATCAACCGAAATGGCTTAACCCTTTCTTTTTTCTCACTCCTGACCAACTTTACAATTTATCCGCAGCCTAATTATTTCCGAGTTCAAGTCAAATTGAACACAGTCTACCGCGAGTTCCGCGGACATGGCAATTTTTGTATGATTCGTAGGGAAACACCCTGCTTCCGATCATACAAGGGTTTTCAAACGGTTTTTTCTGGAAATCTCTGATGAAATTTGGATACAAAACGTTCATTAACCTGAAATATGGACTTCTCCATATTGATTTTTTTTTATTTTTCATTTTTTCTCGGAGATCTCTTTCGATAGGTGCTGTAAAAGTGGGAATTCAATTTGGTGGATTGGATTTATCTGCAGAAGGGTTAAAAGTGTGTAAGGATTATTGGTTTTGCGAAAAAACTGTGCGAAACACATACCTCTAAAGTGATGAGACATAGCGAAAATCCTCTTCAATAAAATTGATTTTACTGATTTTATTTGCAGTCCGAAGAAAAAGTGTTTTACACATGATCAACTCCAAAAAGAAGCAGGTGCTGTTATTGTAACACATTTTTTAAGTAAAATGTTACTTTTTTAGTCACATCCGTCCAATTTTGAGCGTTTGATTTCGCGTACAACATGCTGCAGCACAGTAAAAGCATAAAATATAAAAAAAAAATTAAAAAGCTTTGGAAATCATTAAATTTCACAAAGAGCAACCTTAAAATTTACAAAATACACATTATATTTTCCTTTAATACATATTTTGTTTATCAATTTAAATGAGAGTAATCCATGCAGAGTGTGCAAACATTTCAAAATCATGACTTAAAAATCGCTGACTTCGCGAGTTTAAATATTAAATAGCCTAACACAGAGCGGAGCGGCTTGCTGCCGGTGCGGAACGCGCACAGGCGCCTACAAACCTAACAGGGATACTTCACGCATTGCGCGATGCTTGAAGTATCCCCTTAGGTTTGTAGGCATCGCAGCGCCTCAAGCAACTATTTCACACCAGAGGTGTTGCATGGTATCATTCGAAATTGAAGGAGCTCAAACATATTAAGAATGACAGGTATTATGTGAGAGTATGGAGTTTCCCCGCAAAATAAAGCAAGATACTACAGCACAAAAAGAGAGCGGTAGTCCAAAAACTCATTATGTCCTCGCACCCGTATTTAATACTGTTTAGCACAAAGTTTAATTTTATTACAGTAAAAAGTGACTTGATTTAGGCAGAAAAATTCTTGAGTATGCCATCAAGAAGTATGCTTCTTGAGTAAGCTTTTATTTTGAATCAAAAATAAAATAGCTGAATAAAAGCGGATTTCTGCTTGATGTAAGTGACTTTTCTTTTCATAAAAGCATACAATTGATTTTACTGATTTTATTTGCAGTCCGAAGAAAAAGTGTGTTTACACACGATCAACTCCAAAAAATTCGCATTCAATGATCTCGAAGCCCTACGGAGCCTCACCTATCGTGTAGTAGGGAGAGGAATCTACCTATGAACCTTCCTTGGGAGATCGTCTAGAGCCCCATCAGTGAGACCCCGGAGAGCTGCAAATCGTTGGATTCGGATTCCTTGGAGTTAACTACCATTGAAAGCATCTTTTCATCAGGTCTTTACGTCAATTTAGCGACCTAGCATTTATCGAGAAGGGCCCTACCCTCCCCTCCCCCTCCATGGTGCAGTGTTACGTACACGGACCATGTAATTTTTGCTTGCAATAAGGCTACAATTTTCCATACTCTCTGAATTTGACGTAATGCTTTACAAATCGTGATGAGTATCCTGAAATTTCAAAGTCATGACCGCGCCTCCTTTATTCCCCTGGGAACATCGGTAGGGGGAGGGAACTTCGAGATACTGAATGTTTTTCTTTGAGGTCAGTTCGCCACTTGTTAGGGTGGACTTTGTCCAGCCTAAAATAACTGGTAGAAAAAAGTCTGGCAAGGGTGGCTCCCGAGACACTGGCTACATTATCAATTTTTATATAGCGATCATATCTAGTTTCTCAAAGCCCTCAATGTGGTTTGATCGGTACTACTTATGCTGCCGTGCTATGGAAATACGCCGAGTGAACATTCAAGAGTTGCCAAATGTCCCAGGATAAAACATGCATTTTGAGGAAAGTTATTCATGTTTTCCCTTGAAATCAGATATTTTAGATTAAATTGCGCACGAAATCTTCTGAAAAATTCTAAGAAAAATATTGATAATTTTCTCAGTAAAGTCGGTTATCGAAGGAAATTCGGGAATGTCTAAAGGCCCATAAGGCGTTTTCCCCTAGCACGGTAATACGGACATCCAGTTTTCCCTTTAATCTGTGATAGCACAATGTCTGATCTCTTTACAATCTCGACAGTATCTGCACATAATTCACCTCAGTATACAACGGAGGACGTTCCGGCAGAAAGAATTGAAGATGCGAAGGAGTTACTGACATACCTTAGGCCTACGAACAATTATAAAGAGGTCAAAAAGAAGCGAGGCTCCAGCGTTTCCTTCCGCGGCATCTTAAACAAAAGGCCGTGGACAATGAACCCAGTTGATTCGCCCTTAAAACGGGCTGAGCCACCATTATTCCCACTTCCAGCCCCTTATCACAATTTTTATTCCTCTCCCATCCTACTTTCCTTCTCAACATTTTACCAACCCCAAATCTGCCATGCTAAGGAAAAACGCCGTATGAGCTTTCAAGTGTTGCCAAATTTCCTTCGATAGATCCCGAATTTTTGGTTTGGTTAGTACAAAATATTACATAATCCAGATTTAACCATCGGATTTGAGGTCAGGTTCCCCAAGGCAAGGTTCTGTATGATTTTTATAGACAAAATATTGCATCATCCAGATTTAGACCCATTGGATTTGAGGTTAGGTTCCTCAAGGCTGAGTTTTGTATGATTTTCACATACAAAATATTGCATCATCCAGATTCAAACCCATCGGATTTGAGGTTAGATTCCTCAAGGCTAAGTTTGGTATGATGTTCATACCTAAAATATTGCATCATTCGAATGCAAAACCAGAGGATTTGAGGTTAGGTTAAGGCTAAATTCGGTTTGATTTTTAGGCACAAAATATTACATCACCCATGTGAAAAACTAGTTGGCTTTAGGTTGGGTTCTCAATGCGGACGCATAATTTCCTTCTAAAGGCAAAGAAACTGACTACTTTTAACTGTATTACTTTTTTGTGTGCTTGTACTTTTTTGTGTGCTTGTACTTTTTTTGTGTAATTTTTTAATATTATTGAGACTTAAGAACAAGTAACATCCGTAAGCAACGCCGCGGTGAAAGTTTTCGTAACCACTGACAGCAGTAACTTGGCGTCAGGCTAGATTTTTTCGGTTATTATTCAAACGTGAAACTCAAATCGCGATTCTGTGACAGCCGCAACTGGTCGGTTTCAAGTAAGTCCGCAATTTTATTTGATAACTCTTTGAGACGAGGCCATCAAAAATACATATCCGGCAAGCTGTGTCAAAAGTTGGGAGGTGAATGATCCCAGAGTCATGGCCCTCTCTTGGAGAGGCTTTTCCGATCGACATCAGCGATTCATGGTTCGTTTGCGCCATGCGACATACAGTTCCTAAAGTGTATCATTCTGCATGATTTGTGACCGTTTTTGTAATGACTGCTCGTTTAAGATATCAGATTGATCGAAATTTGCACATCACATGAGATCGATGTTTTGCGAAGGGGAACCAAGTGATATTGGATATGGGATGGATAAAAAATGGGCTTGAAGTTTTATCTTCCTATGTGGTGCAGTGTAAAAATTCAGCTTTTCTTAAACGTAACAAAACTTCTTTTTTCTTTTCTAGCAAAACTTTGAATCCGCAGCTTCGTATTAAAGAGCCAATACATGATATATTAATACGGTCTTATAATATTGTATTATACTAAGTATATAAGTGAATTAGATTTGAATTCAATTATATGAATGGGATTATGATTAGGTATTTTTTACGCGTCAGGCGTTCCGAAAACCAAATGCGCTAAGTTTTCAGCGGAAAAATTGCAAAACTATCTCAATCGTCTCTTTTGATAAGCAAAAAGGAGAAACATTGAAAAGCACTCAAAAAATTTGTCTTGCTTTTTGATGGTCAGAAAAGTTGAGGGATCTCAGGTTGTGTCACAGTAAATATATGTTGATTTATTCCAGTGTGTGGCAAGTGGCTGCCAGATTTACTCGACGCTAGGAGGAAAACTAACCAACAAGGGTCATCATGAAAATAGAGGATCGAGTTGACAAGATAAACGAAATGAAGGTTTTTTAATTAAAAATCCAAAGTTTGGTATTTTACTTATAATGACAGGGTTATTGGAAGAGGGAACAACTGCGAGAGCTAACTTACAAATATAAAAGTTTTAAGACTCACAGTGCAATTTCATCAAAGATTATCTTTAGATTCAGATCAGCCTTGAGGAATTGATGACAGGTTTTGAATTTGAACAAATGGAGAAATTATTTCCCATTCAATAGTGTTAATCAGGTTTGATCATGCGCTGTGATAATTTCTAATATTTTTTAATAAACCCGATGATTAGATCCGGTGTTTTATCGAATGCCTACACGAATAATCTATCGATTTATTTTTGATTGAAATTTTGGAACATTTTCATACTTTTGGAAAAGATAATGCTTTAATTTGTAAAGATAAGCATTTCCTGCAATATGTAGTATTATGTTCAGCTTGCTTAAAGAACGAATTTTGCATGGTGATATGTCTCAAAACGTCCAAAATTTCATAAAATGCAAAATATTACAATAATCACTCTGAAAGTTGACAAGAAACATGATTCAAAGTAATATTTAAGAAATAATCGTGGATAAACTGACGTCAATGTTTAAAATATTGAAAAATCGAGAGCCCTTTCCAAACAACGTACGTTTTAATGGCCTCCTAAAGAGCAACGAAAAATATGTACCGTTTCATTCTTGGTTACCGCTCATTTAATTGGACTTTTCCCTTGAGTCCTAGGTGCGACACGTTCCACCTGAAGGCCATCTGAGACTGAATTGAAACCATTAGAAGCCAATTATGTCAGGGGAAGTGGAATTTGAAGTGTTTTTCCTCTAATTTAAAACATATATATTTCTGTTTCATCCCATGAAATTTTGACATGTCCGCAAAGTTTCAATATGATAGAAAACCAGTAGCCTCTGTTGCGTTTCGTGGCAGGCAACAATACGATTGCAGTTTAACCCAAAAAGTCTATCTGCGTATACAATTTTGAAAAAGAATTTGTGTTCAAAGTAATTATGTGCAAGTGAATATCTAATAGTTTTGAACTACAACCATCCAGCAGCTTGGGACGCATGGACCATTGAGAGAGGCAGGAACATACACATGGACAGTCATAACAAATATTGTTGCCAGATTCAGCAATTTTCCTCATTTTACGAAAAAGAACATCTTAGCTAATATATAACCACTATCATTACCACTATTTGGCCACATGGGAGCTCGTTTTGAATACTTTAAAAACTGAAGGCGAACTGACCATGAGCTAAAGTCACCGGTAAATGCTTTGTGAAGACTGGGTCCGCTTTTCCCTCGAGCAATCGTGACATCTGAGCGAGATACCACTATTCTGTCATATGGGAGCTCGTATTGCCTATTCTGAAATCTGAGGGCAAACTAATAGTGAGCTAAAGTCACCGCTCAATGTTCCATGAAGTCTATGCCTGCTTTTACCCTCAATCAGTTTTGAAATGGTCGTCAGAAAGAACATCGAACGGCGAATGAAAAAAAAGGTAATGAATAGAATTGAAACATCTGGATCACTCATCGGGTGTAAAAAACGCGATACAAGTACGCGAGATAAGTACAAGAAAATATTTAGAGTATTTTTACTAACCTACTCTTGATAGAAAATAGATTTAAAGTCTTCACTTACTTTGCCCTAGCACCAACCCCTACTCCCGTCATTGAATTATCGGTTACAGACCTTACTAATTAAACCAACATTTTCTCCGAAACAGACGTCTCGATTATTGCTGCGTCGCCGCTTGTGAATAAAAATAAAATATCTGGTACTAAATTGAAAACGAGACCAATTTTTCGGGCAGAATCGTGATCCCCGACGGAATATTCGCGAAAGAAGTCTATCTGCCTGAGATTTTCGGGAAAACCCTTCTATCTGCATAAAGCTTGGTTAGGTTTTTTTCTCTGATTCGTCCCCCATTCACGGTAGCCCTTATTTCGCCTGAGATAATCTTTGAATCTAATTTGAATCATAATATCCGATTCATTTCTTGAGATGAATCTAAAAAAGTGCTCTCATAAAAATCCACCTCGTCGTGCTGCTGAAATCTGATTTTGGAATCATGCTTGTAAAACTATTCCCAAGAAAATGCTCGAACCGACATTCATCAGTCATCATTAGGCGAATTTTATTTGATTTCTTGCTTTTTGATCTTCAATGATTATTAGGCGAAAAGTAGGGTAAACGCCGAATGTAGCGTGTGCTCACTCAATGATACAGCTCAGATTGGGGTCTTTGAAATACAGGGTGTTTCAAAATTCACGCTCCACCCCCTCTCTCTCATTTTTGAATCGTTCGAGATAAAAAAACGAATCTCTGGGAATGTTTCTATCTCAGGGGCCCTCCTCTATTACAGGGGTTTTGAAAAAAGGGGAGGGAAAAGAGAAACAAGGTTAAAAATACAACACTAAAAACTCGAGACGTTCCGACTCAAGGCTAAGTCATTTTCAGTCGGAAAATATATTAGAAATTAAAAAATATCGAAGAATAACCTGAGACCTATATGTTGGTGTTAGGTTTTTCTCGGATTCCGGCCATCAACATGTGGGTCTCAGGTTTTTCATCGATATATTTTAATTTTTAATATATTTTTGGACTGAAAATGACTCATTTTGAGTCGAAACGTCTCGAGTTTTTAGTGTTGTATTTTTAACCTTGTTTCCCGTTTTCCTCCTTGTTTTTATTCATGTTACCATTTGCCTCGTAAAAAAAGCTATCAAGCTGTTCGCAGTTCAACTTTTGGAATGAACTTAAAAGTCAAAGCTATAGGTTGTGGGAGAAATCTCTGTGGCGCGTTTCAACAGGTGACCGTTTTTTGCTGTTGATCCTCGCCACAGATTTGTGGGGAAAATCAGCAGCTGTTACGCGGTTTCCCACTTGAGCGATAAAACGGCGTAAATGCTGTTGATTCCACCCACAAATCTGTGGCGGAGATCAACAGCAAAAACGCGTTTTCGGACTTGGAAAAAATGCTGTTGTGTGGGGCCACACTCTGTGGGGAGAATCTCGGAATTTTTGTCGGAGATGTAGTGTGGCGCCAATCTTTGTGGGGCGGATCAGGGTAGTCTTCAAAAGTCAAAGGAGGGCGGGAGTTTTGGAAGACCCTGTATATCGTCCCTGCTCCGAGCTGACCGACGGCCGCTCCGGCGGTCAGCCTACCGGGCGCGGCGCGGTGGCGACATCTGCGGGAGGAATCGCGGCAACAAGGGGAGGGGCGCGAAGGCCTTTAAGGGTGGAATGCGTCGAGACAGAAAAGATAGAGCATAATAATTGAGCCCATCGTATAATCCACTCATTTGAAATTCCCGGCGCAAACTAGAAGCTAACGGCTCGTTACGTGCCTGCCCGACATTCTCGCCAGATTAGTTTTTCCTTTAGCAAATCCGCGTTAGTTGTTAGTGTGCCGCCGCCGCCCCCGAGCGCTCCTCCCGCGTTGCCGCCGTTACGTCATTCAAATGCGATATATATCGATACATTCTCATTCTCCAAATCGGGAGAGGTTATATCTTTGTTATCGTTTGGACCCAGAGACAAGAGACCCTCCACTAGTATCTTGACTATTGTGGAAGCTTTTACTTTCGGGACTTCAGCATTCTACTGTTGACTTACCTACATGGTTGATGTCCAACAACGTGTTGGCAGTTTCGTTTCGCAAACAAGTCGAAAATGGCCGACGTTTGGGAAACTTGTTTGGCTCATGACGTCACCCGAAGCTCATCATCGACCATGTAGGTAGGTCAACAGCCGAAATTAGGGTGATGACTGTTGCTCCCTAATAATTGTCCATAAGGAACTGTTGAATCCCCGAAAGTAAAATCTTCCATCTGTCGCTAGGAGGCCAGTGGAGGGTCTCTTGTCTCTGTTTGGACCCAGTGGGTCTTTTGCCCGAGGTACATTGGCGGATCTAGCAAATTGGCAACATTGTTTTTCCCCGATTTATACCTATGTAAATGTTTCGATTCTTGGGGGGGCCAGGTGCTCTGACGAGAATCGATTATTCAACATACGTTTAAATGAAGTAAATCTGGTGTTGCCAACTTGCTGGATCCGCTTCTGCCAAGGCACGGATGAATCGTCGCTCCTCTGACGTATGGGCGTTTCTCAATTTGTCATTTCCTGGACGAGGGAACGTAACTCAATTCCAAGGTTGCAAAATCGACGCAAGTAATTGAATATTTTACAAAAATGTACCTGTGCAATTTTTTTCCAAAATTTTTCTGATTTTTACACAAGTTTAAAGGAAGAAGCAATGGAATTTTGAGTTGGAAATTCTCAGAATGTTCATGGTTAAAATGAAATTTTTGAAGGAAAATTTGGCAACATTGAAATGCACTTACAATCTTTCGTGAATTTTCATATGATTCCCGTTTGACATATGAATCCTTGCTTTCTGGGGCTCATGCGGAAATCAAGATACGGTCTCGCCACGACCAAGAGTCATGTGCCTGATCCAGCAGATATGAACGAGATCACATCAAGTCGAAATTGATGAATATATGGGTTTCAAGTTCAATTCTGCCACTATACTCCACTTGAAGAACGAATTTTGATCCGTATTCTATCAAACTAGATACTTCCTCAAAATTTCAAATATCTGCTCGGAGAGAATACACAACTGCTTGAACTCAAAACCTCCGCCAAATCAATATCCCCCCCCCTTCAAAATACGTTCCCTCCATTTCAATGAAGGAAAGTTCGATCTTCACATTTTTATCTCATCAACCGGCAAACGTGAAGATACAATTGGACTATATTGTGCCAAAATGAACTCCAATTTCTGGCTCAGTTTAAATACAACGTATCTTGTTATGGATATGATCCAGAAATTGTAGTTCCCAACTGCAAAATGTAGTCCAATCATAGGAGAATTTCACGCGCGTCTGAAGACACCTCGCAAATCACAGCTTTTTGTTCAATAATTCGATGACGTGATTTTGCCACCAAATCGAAGCAGCTCAGCTCGCTGAAAAATCCGGAGAAATAACCGGACTCAAGCGTCTGTCTTGCTGCATTGAGTTCGCGCGCTACCCACAGCATCGCGCTGACTTTTGAAAGCTTCGAGGGATTCAGAAGGCGGAACACAATTGGACGTATTTCTACCAAACGGAACTATGTGCATTAAAACGTGAGCCCTGAGACCCATAAGCATATGTGCATAACAGGGATCATGTCACAATGCACATAGTTCCGTTTAATAGAAATACATCCAATTCGACGTATTCTTCCGCAGAAACGTCGCCTCATTGCTGATTGGACGTAACTGTTTCATCGCGCGAGCCTTAAAAGCAAGGATTTATTGGGCAATGAAGCTATTTTGACGTGTAGTTGCGTCAGGAGAATGACGAAATCGTGTCTTCTCGTGGTGAGAAACGTTTGATCACGTGCCATTTGGCGGAACGTGTTGCGCCTTCCACCGATTAACCTCCCCTCCTGATTCCGATGATTACGTCATAGACGTCCCGTCAACAAAACATCCATTTCCGCAAGGGAATTTGCCGAAGCGATTTTCTCGATATGGCTTCGAGTCTGTCCCCTGAGGCCTCTCAACTGCACTGCGTGAGGAATTCCCAAGTGAACGTGTCATAGAATGACGTCAGAGGTTAAAATTGAATAACTTTTTTTTATCCAAAGCTTCGATTCGTCATTATCCCGGACCTTGTATAAATAGACAATATTTTTGTCTAACTTAGCCTTGACCAGTATTTCTCCTCCAATTTCACTTCACTTCAGGTCAGGTTATTGGAGTTTTTAGTAGGCACACAAATATTCGTATTTTTTTACCAAAAACTTCGGTTATCTGAACTAAACAAAATTTTTAAAGTTTTTCAGCTTGGTATTTTCTACTTAAAATGTATTCATTGAAACGCGCTCTTGAGCCTAACGACTCTATCCTCAAATGTCAGCAAAGCGGAAGATCCTCGGGCTCACGCAGAGAATGAAATGCTCCAAAACATGTTCAAATAAGTACATTTTAAGTGAAAGTGAGTGCGCAAAAAATGTATTAATTTTAATCTCCTCTGACGCTGTTTATGACCCTTTATCTGAACCAAAGTTCGGTTCGTACGACTGAAAATGTCAGCCATCAGCTTCAAAAATTTTTGATGTTCAGCATGTTCTGAAGTTTAGTCTTTGTGTAACCTAGGTTCTTCCAAAAAACCCATCTCTCACAAAAAAGAAGAAAAAAAGAATGGCACGTTCCGGCTTCAAACGAAATCCACGGAATTATTTCGCAGAACGGACTCAATACCGCGCTGGGTAGCGGGTAGGGGCCACGAACAGAACTCGAAAGAGACGAGTTCTAAATTATGAAATAATCACAGTCCCGACAAAACGAATTAGCGATAGATACTTTTTTCGGGGCGACCGTGCGGGCCAGGGGGTGTGTGAGGGGAAGGAGGGAGGGGTGGGGGCTAATGATGCTGCGAGAGCTCTCTACATTAGCGGAAAAATTCACACTTTTTGAGCACGAATAAACGTGACGCATGTAAACTCATCGACGACGATTATTGTGACCTGCACAAAGGAGCGATTAATAATTTGACGTAGTTATACCAAACAGAACTATATTCATTGTAACGTGAGCCCTGTCATGCATATATTCTTATGGGTCTCAAGGTACATGTCACAATGCACATAGTTCTGTTTGGCAGAGATACGTCCAATTGTTGTCGATTCACGGACGGGTTCGGCGATTTTTATCGAGCAGTGGACTCGACTGTACAGCGCGCACGAAATACAGTCAAGTAAAGTCGACGTACATACATTTTTCAAAAAAGTACTAATTTAAATTTATGAGAACTTTAATTTATGAAAATTTTTAGAACACATTCCTGGAGAAAAATGAAAATAAACGAGGAGGGAGGGAGTGGGAAACAAGGTTGCAAATACAACACGAAAAAACCGGAGACGTTTAGACTCAAAATGTCATTTTAATTCGGAAAATAAATTAAAAATTAAAAAATATCGAAGAAAAAACCTGAGAGCTACATGTTTGTGGCCGAGATCCGAGAGGAACCGTGAAAATGATTCAGTTTTGAGTCAAAACGTTTCGGGTTTCTAGTGTTGTATTTTTTAGCCTTGTTTCCCGTTTTCCCCCTCTGTTTATTTTCATGTTAACATTGTCTCGGGCTGCTTCGTAAAAATTGGTATCTATTCCTGAGGAAACGAAAAGAAGAAACTCTCCAGAAGGGATTTTTTGTAAAAGCAATGATCAGGCCAGAAACAACACACGCGTATTTTAGGGACTTCACTCTCTTTATTCTTCAGTTTTGTAAAAGTTACTTCCAGCGGTCAACGATTTTTGCCTGATGGTAACTGATGACCAAAGACTCCGAAGAGTTCAGCGATTGATTCAGCGTCCTAGCTTTACTTGTTAAAATTTGCCTTTCAAAGTGCTCACCACTAACAGTTCATCACTCATCAGTTTTCATTAAACGAATTTTATTTGACTTTTTACTCTACAAGTTGCTCATCAATCACCATTGGGCGAAAAGTAGCGTTGAATTCGGAATAGTTTAACTTTTTCCCAACCCGATCGCATTGCTTCGATTGGTATCGCGGGGTTCTTTAAGAATATTGTATTTACTCTGAGAAGAATCAAATGAAATGTTGTGCAAAAATAATTATCAGGCCGTAAAATGCGATTAGAAATTTCAACGTTGCAAACCGAGATAAATGCCGTGTTTCCGGAAAAGGCGGTAACGCAAAAATTTTGAAATTGCATCTCCTTCAAAATTCGACTAATTTAATTTCAATGATCAAGTAAAATTGCTGGATTCCTCTGATTTGTGGAAATAAAAACGAAAGTTACGAGAAAGGAGGAATAGCGCAAACATTCACATCATTCCAGACGAAACAGCAAGAAGCCTACATTATTCCTCGAGAGAGCTGAGCCTGACTCTGTATTGAGTTAAATGGTATACCTTTTTTCTGCCAATTCCACTCTTGACCTTTAAATGCCCAAGCCGGGCAATTTTACTTGAGTTTTGCTGAAATCAAGTGCCTCGAGGATTGTGTGGGGCCGGTACACACGAGCTTTAGATGTAGGTTCACAAGTACGTCGTAACAAAATGAGACATCAAATTGAAGAACAAAGGAAAAATCTAGTAACAGCCGGAGATAGTAGACACGTATTCGGGTCTCATTTGTTAACTTTTCTCTCAAATCTGAGCGGCATTTCATGGGTAACATATGTAGAAGAGAGCGTTGCGAGTTCACGCCTCGCGCCATCGCGCCTTCAATTTTGCAGATACATCACGGACATCCGTTGAGTACGAATAGTTGTTTCTCTGCGCCGTCGCGTCGTCAACGCGAACTTTCCGCTTGCTCTGTTATTCTTTTATTGTGCTGGTTCCGCTTACTTTACTTGTAGTGGTTTAGCGTGGCTTTGAAGTTTTATCGTAATTCTCAGCATTTGAGGACCTTTTCGACTGTACATTATTCATTCAAGTCAACGTCGTTGAGATTGTGCTGCAAATCTTTCTTCCTCGCAGGCTTCTAAAGGCATTCACTTCGTCTATTTTTTATAAAAATGTTCACAACAATACGGAAGTAGTACGGAAGTACGGAAGTTTGAAGGAAATTGCAGAGCAAAATCACTAGTTTTCGTATGCTAAAGGCTCAAAGAAGCACAGAATGTTAAGTAGGTACGTTGATACGGGTTTATTGATGGCTTAAGAGCGACATCACGTATCTTAGTTGACCACTAGACAAGGTACTAATTTAAGTATTCTGATGCATGCTCCTTAACCAGAATTTTACGTAAAACACGATTCTTGCATCGAAAATTACTGAAATGTTATGACGTCATCTGGCATTTTCTATTTAAACATTTGTATTTTAGCAGATAAGGTTATTTTGTCATATTTCCTCCAATAATTGTTCAATTTAGAAATCAAGGACATCCTCGCGCTCAGTTTTTCTAGTAGTATCATTTTAAAGATGAAATTCACAACATTTCAGACACCTGCAAATTCTCTATGCCGTTCTTTGGGAGACTTAGCTGAGCTTGACATGGAAATCGGTGGCAGAGTGGTAAGGGCGTCCAGGCGACATTGCCGTTTTACCGACGAAATGCGCCGATTTTACGGAAAAGTCGGACGTTTTTCTGCGCGGATGGCAGTTTGATCCCGGAGGACCCGTGTAAACGTTTTCCATACATGCGGACGGAAAACAAAAACAAGAAGAAAAATATGCAAAAACATCCCGTGATCCTCGGTAACACAGGTTTGGCCGACGAGAGTTTTTTGTGCCAACATGGAAAATAAACAAGCCTCCCTCACGACCGTCAGTGCAGCGTCTCGAGTGAAGGTGGAGAGCGGCTTTTGTTATTTTTCGGTCTTATTTTTACCGCGCTTTGACGGATTTGAATTCCGTTCCGGAGTTGTAGTCGTAGGCTGAGCGGGCTTATGACCAGCTCCAGGTTTTACGGGCTTAACCTTATTTTAGGCGGAACGACCATCTCATGTATGAATGACGTCACTCGGGCTCGAGTAAATATTCAATGACGTCACTCAGGCTTCGAGTAAATATTCAAGTTAGTTTCCAATAAAACCCCAGGTCACACCTCTCGACTGGACTATAAGTCTGCCTGCTAAGCAAGAACGCCGTAAATACATCAAGATTTTCCCTCCTCACCTATTTAGAAATTAAACCTTTATAAAATAAAAACTGTTTTACCCGCATGCATCTCAAATTTTCAGATTAAGTTCTTGGTAGCATTTGCAAAAGAATTCTGTAAAAACATTGTCCTAAGGTACGCACGTTGTTCTGCTGTACATTGTTTCCAAAAAATGTAAAATGGCGTTTACGGCGTGTTTGCGTTGCACAGCAGAATGGGGAACTACAATTACTGGCTCATTCGTAAAACCACATACAGGCGTAGGGAAATTAATGGTACATCCGTTGTTTCTGGAGGGAGCCAGATATTGCATGGTTTCTAATTGCAAAATGAAGCTAATTCCGACTCCAGAATCATCAGTTATTCTAATGATATGACAGGTATATTAAATTATGAAATTTGTTCTCTGCTGGAATAGACAAGAAGGGACGGGTAGTAAAGTATTTTGCTGATATCGATTGGATTTCTGCGGCTATTAGCGAATCACTAACGGAGACAAACGAAAGTTCGATGATCTCGTAGAATTTCACTGGCTTCTGCCCAACTCATATGAGCATAGATTCAGCTGCTAGCAGACGTTGAGTTCGAGATGTTTGATATCTTAAGAGAAAATCACTTCATAAAAAAAAAGAGAAAAAAAAGAAAAAAAGAAAGAGTGATTATTTTTAAGTTTTGAATGATAAGAAGATGACCTTTGATCAAACACAGCATTTTTTTGAAATGGCAAAAAAATGGAACTAATAGTAAATTTGTCTGTTGATATTACTTTACATAATCGTGCCGACATAGGTAGCAATTCTATTTATATACAAACATGTTGGCTAATAATTAGTGGGCTAATTGATCGCTTCTATTGGGCTAAATACGATCAATACCCTAAATAATATGCATTAGGACGACCCCGGCGTTGATATAGCAATAAGAGACAATAATTTGCTTTCATATTTAAGTAATGTAAGAGAATAATCATACCCCGTATTATATAGGGACGTAATAAACTTTGCGTTGTCAGTTGCGCGATAATCTTCGGGAAGATACACACGTGTGGCGTTTAAGTGTCGCAGAACGCCAGAGTGCGTTGTAGGAACGACTTTTATGTATGTAATAAACTGAACATCAAAGTCAGAATTTAGACCTTTCAGGGTAAAACTTGAACAATTTGTTTGAAGAACAACCAACGAAAAATTAAAGCTTTCATATCATGGTCAAACATGATAGTGCTAGTTTTCCTCCTTAAAACAAATTAATTGTGACTGTTTTTCCGATGATCAAGGAATGCCTGGCGCATCACTGTCGCTCACACAGTATAAAATTTTCCAGTACGGTCGGGCACTAATGCCAAAAATCAAGGAATACTTCATATCCCTGTAGAACTCCTAATCCACTTTCCCCTGCAAATTCAGTGAGAAAGTTGAAGAGCACAAGTTTAAGTGCGCGGGCGTGCACTTAAAAATAAACGACATTTCCGTGAGATGTAACCGCAATCCCGAGCAAAAACAACGCAAAACCTCATACTTCCACTTCGGTAACATAAGAGCGTAACTATACGTTGAGATGGCCCGTATCTTCCGTAATTACGAATTTACAGGAAAATTCGTGAATATTTCTTTTTTGATTTTTCAGCTTTTTTTTTTTTTTTTTTTTAAAGTCTGAAAATTTCAAGGAAAAATATTCATAATTTTCTCCAAAAATAAACATTTTCCAAGAAGAAATTTGGCAAAATTAGAATGCTCATACGGCGTTTCTCCGTAGCATGGCAGTTTACGTTATCGAGCAAGGCAAACAGCGGAAATGAATGCTCGTGAAAGTGAGATATAGTCGTGGGGGGGGGGGGGGGGGTTTGAAATAAAGAGTTTATTCGAATCTGAGCTCGGGCCGAAAACGTGAAAAATTAGCAGGAGGAAAAAACTTGTGGAGTCATGTTTTCGGAGCGAGCCGGAACATGAAAATTGCTCGTAAAGGAGATAGCACGAACGGAAAGGAGCAGTCGGAGTTTGTCATTTCCTGGTGTTCGCGGTTGTGCCACAAGTTGTGCTGAATGACGAGCATCTCCTCGACTTCCTCTCATCAATTTGGACAGAAGGGCGAAATTGAGCCGCGTACTAGCAACTCTGCCCCCCCCCCCCCCCAGTAAACAACACCGACCCCCGGGATTTCTGTCAAAAACGACTTTTGACATTAAAGCTCAAGTACTCTCGCTTTTAAATTTTGCTGTCTACTTCGCCTCTCCCACGACCGCCTTTAACGCTTCGCTGCACTATAACCGTGTTCTGCGGGCAGCTTGTTGAAATTGATAGACAAAGCGATAGACAAAGAAGATAAAAAGGATACAGATGGACCCTATTCTGCTGTGCTATGGAAAAACAC
The DNA here is from genome assembly GCF_918797505.1 of Bemisia tabaci. Lineage (NCBI taxonomy): Eukaryota > Metazoa > Arthropoda > Insecta > Hemiptera > Aleyrodidae > Bemisia > Bemisia tabaci. The sequence goes on from NC_092797.1 coordinate 54,262,983, forward strand.
CGTATGAGAATTCAGGCGTTGCCGTATCTCCTTCATCAGAAAACGAATACACTGGGAAAATTTTGAATATTTTTCCTCTAAGTTTTCAGAGAATTTTGTTCACAGCTGAATCTAAAATATCTGAAAATTTCGAGGAAAAATATGGAAAACTCTCTTCAAAAATACTTGTTTTATTCGGGAAAATTTGGCAATTCTTGAATGTTCATACGGCGTTCTTCCTTAGCACGGCAGTATTGGCATACCCTGGAAAAAAAAAAAAAAAATCTGTCTCGTGAACTGAACGTGCGGTGTTCTATATCATCCCAAATATTCGGCATGTCTAACTTAACTTTCGTTTCGTGTAATCGAACGTTCGGCATATATGGCTAAACTTAGATTGTCAATTCACTTCACTGCACAAGCTCGGTTACACGAATCGAAAGTTCGGTTGATATGGAGCACCGAACTTTGGTACATACGACTGAACTTTTTTTTCAGTGTAAGCGGGTGGTTACAAAAGACATAGGAGAGAGGTCTGTACCGGACTAATTAACGGCAACCCACGGGAGACCCTATGGTTAGCCCATCATTTTCTCCCTCAGTCTGTAAGATCCACCAGTTGCAACCAACAGGATCGCTCCATACTTCCTATGTCCTCTTTGTCCATCGCTTTGCCTATAAATTTCAACAATCAGCTCGCAGCTTTTTCAGACTAGAATCTATTCTGAAAGTAAAGATACAAGGCCTCCATTCCTGATTGGCTCCTGTATTTTAAGCCTTCACCTTGTCGCGAACCGCAATAAATATTACATTTTCACCGCAATTCCGAAAATTTTAAACTGGAATTGACCGGGAAATTAGAGGTACTTCAGGGAATAAACCAGGGGCGAGGCGTGAATGATCGATTTTCAATATTTTCCCATTTGAAGCTGTGGTAAAGAATCGATTATTAAGGTGCTCGTCGCTGACATCCTGTTTATCGATCCTTTTCCACAGGTTTAAATGTCAGATCAATCGCAAAGCATGCCACGCCACTAGAACAAATGGAATGAGAGATGAAACAGAGGTAAGGAATTCGGGAATGAGTTGATCAAAGATAATGAAAAACTGGGGGAAATGCTCGATCTATGTAATCTATATATCACGGAAAAAATTAAATGTTGATTTAGCATGTGTACTGTTAAAAAGATGTCCGACAAGTTTCAAATGCTGATTTTACATTACAAAAATGCTAACATAACCTTTAAATTTGTTCGTTTTGCAGTAGGTGTGGTTACGTTAGCATTTGTTAAAATGTAAAATCAGCATTTGAAACTTGTCGGACATCTTTTTAACAGTACACATGCTAAATCAACATTTAATTTTTTTCCGTGATTCTGGTTTGTGATACCTATGAATGGATGTGTCTTAACTCTCTCTATAAATGGAGTCTAATTCAGACTTGGAGGATCCTCGTGTGAAATCATGAATTGTAAGGAAAGTAAATTTTGCAGTTAAACTGACAGTCTAATCTAAATTAGGCATCGATTATTTAAGTCGAAAAATGTGTATGAGCATTGCAACGTTAGTACCCAAAATTTCCAATTATATTGAGTTTTAAATAAAACCAAACAAAATATATCCTTGATATTATATCTGAATGTACTTGAGTGAGTGTGGAAAACACACAAACAAATTTTAAACAAATGTTGGTTGGTTTTTCGTTAAAAAAATAGAACAAGGATGAAGATTGGCAACGTCGAAAAGTGGGGATACACTTTTTTCAGCTTAGTTTTCAATATTCCTTGGATCAAGATGGTAAAAATCAACTGCAGTTACCTCGTGGATTCAATATAATATACTCCATTATTTTTAATTTTTTTTATTTAATTCCTCAGCTCTTTGGTTCCTCGGTGAAAAGGGAGTAAATATTATTCATTTTGTATAAAGTAAGGAACGATGAAGTAAATGACAAGTTTAAACAACGAAGGACGTTTTAAGTTATCACCGCCGCAAAGTTTTATGTCAAGCATTTTCCAAGGAAGTGTGCTTGCGGCTGATGATGACAAGTTCTTAAAAAGTTCTCGGGTTGGAAAAGTTTTCGCGAAGAAAAATGTGACTGCAAATTGATTGGGGCTGAAAATGTCACACCAAGGGGGAAAACAGACCATTTCACTTGTTTATTTAGTTTAAAATTCAGATTTAGATACTTACATTGACAAGCTTTAGCAGCAATAATGTTTGTTGTCTGAATTTATAGAGGGAACAGAATTGATACGAAATGAGTTAACAGATTACACTCATCCCTATTTTGCCTTCAATATTCGACGTAGGCCAAGAGATATCCTTCGTGGATCAATGAGTATCTTTTCGAGATTTTGTACCTTGTGTTGTCTAAAAAAACTTGCCTCATAGTATATTACGTCAAAATCTACTTAATGATTTTTATTTTTGACAATATTCAAATATTTTTCCCTATGCAAGTCGCTATGTGTATTCTGTAGTGTAAAAACGGAGATGCAGTTCGATATTTCTTTGATCAGGCAATGCCTCTCTTAATTTATAAAGGAAATACCTCTGCTCAGCTTTGAAAACTATAAAACGATTTTTAATGAAAGTGTTCGTAGATATCTGATACATCTAACTGGCGTTTCTCTCGGACATATTTCTCATAGAGCATGTCTCAGAACAGACAAGGCTGATTCGCCAATAGTCTGAAAACTTTCCCACTCTACAAGGGGAGGTAGAAATTCACATCCGTGCTCTACGGAAAAAGCAAAGAGTCAAACTTTTAGAACTTGTCCACCATTGAAAAATAGTGTAAATCCCTCGGATATTTAACTTTTTTTTAACATATGCGCTTTTGCATCTCCAGTATACATGCATAGATTTTAATATGTGTAAAACGCACCGTATATAATATCATCGTCGAAAAAGGAGAAAAGTTCCACAGGGTCGCCAGATTGTGCGAATCACTGGACGGTTTTCCAAAGATTATTCTGAATATTTTTTCGTTACCTCGCATTTTTCCAATCTCCCCACACAAAATATGCGTTCCTCTAATTTGATGGATCGGTGCATGCACTAGTCTCAAAAAGTTTGTCGGAAATATGACGCACCAGTGCCAGTTCCAGTCTCAAAGATTAATGGCAAAGTTCAAAAGGCCTCGTGTCGCGCGGGAAACGCGCTTATCAGATCTGTGCTATGCAAATTTTCTTGCTCGCTTGATCGGGCAAGTTTTAAATCCTCAATCCCCCGACGTAAAGACGTAATTGTATCTCGAGATGAGCCCCAGCATTCGTATAACTCCATTATTATCAGGGCTCACGTCGTAATGGAAATACGCCCTTGTCGCCCTTGTGTTGAGGAGTGGAGGAAATTGACCGGTGACCCTGAAATTCATTTACTGGTCCTGAATGGAGAGAAACTTTCAAATTGATTCCCGCCCACACAAACAAGATAGATCTCAATGGTTTGACACTCTCACACGTTGAATGTCACGAAAATAGGCGTACATTTAAAGGTATCACTGAAAAAGATTTTCTTGATATATTATTTTGACTTAAAGCGTCGTTCCTTGTCGACAATTTTTTTCTTCTTTACAGTTAAATCGTGCGGATTTGACTAAAAGTTGGTATATTTAGTTCAGGAAACGTTGTTTTGTTATCTTGTTTTAAAGATAAACTTAATGATGACAAAAATAGGTTTTTTTTAAACTAAAAAACTGATAAAGAATTAAATCCGGACGGATTCAATTAAAAAAACCAAATTTTGTTGAGGACAAACGACTCTTTAAGTCAAAATGATGTGTCAAGAAAATTTTTTTCAGGGTCAACTCCAACCTTTTTCAAAAAGGCTGCAACCAATTGCAATGGCTTGGAAAAATCATTTTTGATTGATGCATGATTGAGGAAAAAAATACCAAGACGCGTGCCAATGCCGATACGAGTCTCAAAATATTCGGATGGGAAGGTAATATGGTCATATTTATACCTCCCTAAAACACCTTGGTTCTGCATTCTAAGTATCGATGGCTAAATTGCGAGACCCCTTATCTCCATTTACGACGCTGTAGACTTCCAGTCATACTTCATTTTTTCCTCAGAAAACTAATAAATGTGACATTTGGAGAATATCCTTGATTTTTCCTCTCTGTTAGCAGAATATTCTGTATGGATTTAAAGCCATTTAGTTGATTTGTTCCTCTTCGAAGATAGAAACTTGGAACGGAGATTTTGAAACACCTCAATGGAGATACGTGGTGTCGCACTGTCGCCATCGATATATGGAGTTTGACAGCAGACAATTTGGCATATTTGGACCACGTTAAACAGAAAGGAAACAAGCCACATCAACTATTGCCAAATTTAATTGGCTAATTTAATTTTTTACATGAAAACAGTTAGGCGGATTTTCGTGCAAATTTCAGTGAATTTTCTCCATAGTACGAATCAAATTCCTCAACATTTTCAAAGGGATCCGCACAAACGTTTTCTCGTAAACAATTAAATTTCCCAATTAAAATTGGCAATAGCTGATGTGGCTTGGTTCCTTTCTGTTAAACGCGATCCACTTATGTTTTGAGGAGCTATGTTGCTCGCAAACTCTGCAATGTGTACCTGTGCATAGTACTTATTAGCCTAAATACGGTCAATTGATTGGCCCACAACACGCCTCCACCATGACCTATCAACGCTACGGATGATCATAACTGCATGGGTGACAAAAAATCACAATTATTTGACCTTTTTCACACAAAAAGCTGCAAATGATGCAATTTTTTCAAGCAATGCGGCACAAAAATGTAGCTCCCACATGCAGTTAAGCCGGTAGGTGTAACAAACACGAGCGCCTTCAACTACAGATGCATACAACTATTCATACTCCGAATACAACTATTCGTACTCGATGGACGTCTGGGTTGCATACGCCTAAATTGAAGGAGCTCGAATTTTCCTGGTCGTCACGGTATAGTCCAGGAATTATACGACAAATTTGACCAGATAAGGGAAAAAATTAATAGCAAACTGATTTTTGGACGAAGCAAATTCCTCAAAATTTTCAAATGAATCCATGCAAACGTTTTCTCGTAAAAAATTCAATTGCCCAATTAAAATTGGCAATAGCTGATGTGGCTTGGTTCCTTTCTGTTAAACGCGGTCCATTTATGCTTTAAGGAGCTATGTTGCTCGCAAATCTTGCACTGTGTGCATAGTTCTTATTAACATAAATACGGTCAATTAATTGGCCCACAACACGCCTCCATTATAACCTATCCACGCTACGGATGATCATAACTGCATGGATGACAGAAAATTACGATTCTTTGACCTTTTTCACACGAGAAACTGCAAATGCTGCAATTTGGTCAAGCAATGCAGCACAAAAATGTAGCTCCTTCCAAATTTCAGTAATTCTTTTCACCCCTTTTTTAATATATCAAGATTAACGCGGGCATGAGTAGGTTTTCCTTTTTATTCACCGCAATTACGCATTAAATCCCTAATGAAGTATTAACAAGTGGACAGAAGAGGCTGACAAACAGAGGCTTCACACACACCCCCGCACCTGCAACTCAATGTTATTACATCATAACTCCGGGGCGATGTTGTCAAAATGCTCAGTTTCCACGTGAGTTCCAGTTCCATCAGTCGTTTATGGGGCTAAATTTTGTCAAATTTGTCATCGCTGTTAAGGAGGTTGCGTTTCGACCGCACACGTCGAGCTTTTAGTTAATTTGGCCGCCTAGATGGCTGCTCTCTATGATTTAGCGCATGAATATTTATGGCCTTGCGAAAGCAACAGTCGCAAATTCAGGCGGCTCCTAACTACCGACCGCAACAGACGAGACCCTTGCGCTGTTTAAGCCGATTTACGACCATGTATTTCCTCGGAATTTCCAAATCTACCGGCTGTACGTAGTATGGATAATTTACTCCATCGTTTGTTTGAGCCAGAGGGAAATGACATAAAATGGGGCATTGTTCCAAACGGGAAGGAATTAATAATTCGTTTTGCGCAATTAATGGAAAACAGATAGCTACGGTAATGGATCACTAAAAGCGTGTCGGAATTATTGAGACCTTACACATGGTATATTTCTTGGCAAAATTCCACGCGAAACGTGGTAGACACGGATGGATAGGAACGCAGCACCAAAAACTCAAATAGCACCCCACAGGTGTGGGTTTGAGTATGAGCGTAAAAAAAATCAGCGTTCTCCATCCAAGAATATAAGGCAATTAAACGTTATGCTCCTAAAAATTTTAAGTAAGCATAAATTATCAAATTCCATCCCTTATAATTCAACTTATAAATTTTACTCTTTAATATAAAATCAAATGAGAAACTTGTATCACTTAACGCTTGAGGCGCCAAGCCTTTCGCGTAGTTATATTGCGAAGCGGTCAGGGGACGTACTCGCTAAAGAGGAGAGCAATTTGGCAACATCAGATTTCCTCTATTTAAATCTATATTAAATAATCGAGTTTTGTCGGAGCACCTGGCCCCTTTAAGAATCGATACATTCCTATGGATTTAAATGAAGGAAAACAATATTGCCAATTCTCTGGATCCACCCATGGTAATGTAAGTACAAAGTAGAAAACAGTCCAATATCAGCAGATAAGGAGCCAATTTGTTGGCCTCTTAAAAACGCCTTATTTGTTCCGTCTACTACTTAGTTACTATTACGTCTCTGAAAAAATAGCTCCGGCTATAATCGCTGAAATTACGGGCTATGTAGACAAAGTGTCCGTTAAGAGATCAGAGAAAGAATGATGGGACAAATTAGAAAAGGCCAGGGATCAGGATTTGTGGCTCCGGGTACTCTGGGCTCAGTGGGTGGAGCCACCCGGACTTTTCCGTCTCTGAGCCCGAAACCGACGCACAGTGGATAGAATCAATCTGAGAGGTCGTACATGAAATTTTTGGCAAAAACTGTGCAAAGTTCTATGTTAATTTCGTTACATGCTGAATTTCAAGAGGTGCTCCTAAAAAAAATCTCACGAGAAAACCAATAGAACCACTTTTAAAACCTCAAAGTTGTGTATAAACGGTGTTATAAGCTTTTAAAGTTTCTATAAATTTTGTTCGACGTGTCCCATTAACTCGATCCACTGTGCGACATCAACAACCAAAACGGGATGCCGAGACTCTAAAACTAGCCCATTGACGAAACAAACATTTGGTAGAAGTTAAGATGGTTTCGTTTTTAATTTTAAAACGTACTTGCATACGTCCACACATTAAGAGTTTAGAGCCCGAAGCTCCACTGCGATCAAGTAAGGAAAGCAGAGCGGATTTTGGGCAGAATTAAGCGGTGTCCATGAGAATTAAGGGCTTTCTCAGGGTCGGCATTTGCATACGCAACCCACGAAACCTTTCCTTACGAACTGTTGCCAACTCCTGGGCTTGTAAATTTTTCGTAAATCTAAGTTATATCGAATCCTTTAGTACTCTCGTATTATTACAAAAGCGTTGCGAGGGTACGTGGATCGCATTTAGCAAAACGGAACCAGCGCAATAACAGTGTTTTCAAAATCGTGCAAGTTCTTCTTTCCTTCTAAAAACACTCAATATAAGAGCAGTATGAATATTTTCGCGATTATTTTCCTTCGAAATTGACAATTTTTTGGTCGGAAGCAACAAACTTTTACTATTATGAGAGATTTTTCCGAAAATTTGAAGAGGAAATATTTTTACAACACTGTGATTGGGCTGCTTCTTTTTGCTAAATGCGATTCCACATGGTCTATTGGCAAAAATTACGCGTGGCCATTATCAACGACAGTTTAGCCGTATGGTGCAATCTGTGTTCAGCATATTTCTTTTTTCAATTTTATCTTTTTGATGAAGTGAGCACTCTTCAATATCACGGGCGAAGCGTGAATGATCGATTTTCGCTATTTCCCCATTTGGAGCTATGGTAATAGAATCGATTATTAAGGTGTTCGTTGCAAACACCCCGTTTATCGATACTTGGTTTAAATCGCAAATCAATCGATGTGTCGCAAAGCACACCACGCCACTGATCAATATCTTACTTGAAATTAGAAGCAGAGGTTTTTGCTCGCAAATAAAAGTAACATATTTTCAAAGAAATAATGTCTGCGGGTATCCGATATAAAACGTAGCGAAAATCTGAATATGATGATAATTCATCAGAGTTCGATTTCATTTTCAAAGGGGGCGTGATGTTTAAGCGAGATTTTGTTAAATGGGTTTAAAATTGGTGCTTTGTGCCTCTTGCATCGAGAAAAACGCGCGGGTCAAGGGGGTCAATTCATAGGGAGTTGTTGGGGTCAAAATATTAGGGGTCCGAAATGAAATCAGTTGGCATGCCGACTGGGAATTTATGAGCTCAACTCAAAGCGGTCGCATGTTGTATACACGAGAGGCTCACGATGGGGTTGATTATTTTCTCTTAATTTTTCACGCACCGCGGAGGGCTTTGTTTATATTTATTTCTCTCCTAAGCTCTTGAGTCTTGAGGAGTAATTTTTGGACTAAGCAGAGACTTACACATTTCAACATTGGTGGTCGAGAGCGGAAATTCATCAGGGGCGTGGCGTGCTTTGCGATATATCGATTGATCTGCCAATTAAACCTATGGGAAAGGATCGATAAACAGGGTGTTCGCAGCGAACACCTTAATAATCGATTCTATATCATAGCTTCAAATGGAGAAATATCGATAATCGATCTCGCAACTGAAATTCGTCAAAATGTTCTATTCAGGGGAGGCCCAGTCACGATTATTTTCGGAAAATATGCTAATTGGCTACAAAAACCCTTGAAATTTAAACTTCCAGCTATATTTTGTTGGAACGAACTGTCAAAATTTGCAAACCGATTAGCTTTTTTAATAACACTAGCTGCTTCAGCTCGCTACGCTCGCTTGCGCCGCTAGCCGGGGGCAAGCCCCCTGGACCCCCAGTTACTCGCTCCGCGAGTAACTGTTGGCTCGCTTCGCGAGCCAAATTTTGCTACTACCAGTGCTTAGAGGACTTCCTGGAGGCAAAATGATAAATTCAAAAACAAAGAATAGGAAACGAAAAATTACCTACTTTTAGAAAAAGAAACAACCTTGAAAAATAAATAACACTCCTGGAAAAGAAAATCAGAACACTTTTTGAAAATGTAACGGTGCGAAAGGGTGAAGATAAATCACCAATTCTCTTGGAAGAAGACATGAGCCGACCCCCGACATGAGTGAAACTGCCGTAGGACCCACGCTAGGGTAGAAGGGTGACACGTGTTGTGAGCAGGTAGGGATGGGTTTACGTGGAGAGGGAAACGGAAAATCAGAGGGTGGGAGGTCCCCCAACCATATGACTCGTCCAGCGTCAAAAACGCAAATATGTCGTTATCAAATCGAGGTAAATTTTGCAACTTCGGTCGCGCAAATCGAAAAACGAAGGGTCTTGGCACATCTAGACCCTATGAGCTTTCATTTAAAACAAATCCGAGGAAAATCGGTCCAGTAGTTTCCGAGATCGAATTAGCACAAACTGTCCAACGTCAAAAACGCAAGCATGTCGTTATCAAATCGAGGTAAATTTTGCAACGTCGGTCGCGCAAATCGAAAAACTAAGGAATGTTGGCACGTCTACAGCCTAAGAGCTTTCATTTAAAACAAATCCGAGCAAAATCGGTCCAGTAGTTTCCGAGATCGAATTAGCACAAACTGTCCAACGTCAAAAACGCAAGCATGTCGTTATCAAATCGAGGTAAATTTTGCAACGTCGGTCGCGCAAATCGAAAAACTAAGGAATGTTGGCACGTCTACAGCCTAAGAGCTTTCATTTAAAACAAATCCGAGCAAAATCGGTCCAGTAGTTTCCGAGATCGAATTAGCACAAACTGTCCAACGTCAAAAACGCAAGCATGTCGTTATCAAATCGAGGTAAATTTTGCAACGTCGGTCGCGCAAATCGAAAAACTAAGGAATGTTGGCACGTCTACAGCCTAAGAGCTTTCATTTAAAACAAATCCGAGCAAAATCGGTCCAGTAGTTTCCGAGATCGAATTAGCACAAACTGTCCAACGTCAAAAACGCAAGCATGTCGTTATCAAATCGAGGTAAATTTTGCAACGTCGGTCGCGCAAATCGAAAAACTAAGGAATGTTGGCACGTCTACAGCCTAAGAGCTTTCATTTAAAACAAATCCGAGCAAAATCGGTCCAGTAGTTTCCGAGATCGAATTAGCACAAACTGTATGAGGCCAAAAAAGGCCTTAGGATATTAAATATATAGAAGATTCCTTTTATCAATAAGTAAACTTGACCTCTAAACAAAAAAAATTAACACAATTTAAAGACAATTTCTTTGATACAGATAGAAATAGAACTTGGTTACATGTTTTCTTACATATTGTAAACGTGATATTCCCGCTTCTTTAATAAATAAGATAATGTTCCTTTTTCATAGTAGCCAAAGTACCACCCATACTGTTCCACTCTTTGAGAATCTGTATTCAACGGGTTTATCGTGCCCTAAAATAACGGAAAAGTAAACACCTTTTAACCGTCAGAGATATTCTTTTTATCCACAGATACTTACCTATTCTACATCTATTAAAATAAACTGGAATTTTGCGCGGAATTTAAGCTATTTAAATGTAGCGTTTATGGTATCTCTGGATTTATTTTCTTCAAACTCGGAGGTCTCCTCGCTTAAAAATAAAATTATTTTCAAGTTTTTTTTTTCCGGAAACCAAACTCTTATTTTGTTAAAGTCAACTGTTTGACACTAAAAATACGTCACGCGTCTGAAGCGTATATTTTCAAGCCCAGTAATTAAGAGGCGAAAACCCTCTGGTTATTTCTTTAACAGACGAAGTAGCTCTTATGCACACCTGCCAAGCTTCTCTCAAAATCGCCAGGTCTCATTTTTGGTAATTAACTTTGCTCATTTTATCATTAGACTCAATATGATCAAAAGACACCGTTAAAAGTCTCAGTGTTACCTAGACTTATGAATTAACAGGCGTGATGCGATGAATATCTATGGAATAGAGACCAAGGTGCCAAAAACTTAAAAGTAAAATTTTAGCACTTCAATTTCTACATATAGAGAAACATTTTATGGACATTTTGGCACGTAAATTGCCAGAGAATGTTGAGCTAAACACAAGTTTTAAAGCTCGAAGTTAGCAGCTCTCAAATTTTAGTTTTTAAAAAGCTATTCAAAATTTTAATTAGCTTTGTACGAGGTTTAAAATTGACACGTGAAAGCAAGTTCACGCCTTTGTTTGGCACAAAAATGAACCAAGTCTCCCAAATCTAATTTTTCGGACACCAGATAGGCCTATTTGTCAATAACTATGAATAGTCATTTCCCACCTCAACTGGTCAGCATTTTTTCAAAGCTTCCTTTTTTAAAAAAAGCTCTCAGCGAGATTATGAAAAAACAAAAAAAAATCTAGTAGAATATGTAATTCAATCGACAGAGATTGTTCTCCCGAAAATTAACGCACGTTGCTATTATTACCTTTTCTTGAGAACGGTTACACTCCAGCTTTGTGCTTGAGACTGTGCATAAAATTTGGACTACATTTTGCAAAGAAAATTATACTATTTCTGTCTCACCCTTGAAAACACCTATTTCCATGAGGAATCTAAGAGCACACACTTTGTTCCTAAAATGAGTCAAAAATAGCACTGCCCCATCGCAAAATGTGATCCTGTTGATACCTTTCATAACCGCAACGACACGAGTAACGCGCAGCGAAATGATGACAAGGCTTAGATGCAACTATTCGTGCGTTAAGGATGTCTATGTTACATACTTACGAAATTGAAGGCGTTCCGGTTTTCCATGCCTGCGCAGTGACATAAACGCGCGATGGTGCAGTTGGCGCGCATTCACTAAGCACTAACAAGTTGTTGCGCCAGGAATAGTAGTTAGTTGATCGAAGCTGCCATATATGTATACTGAAAAGACTGTTACGGTATCGTTAAGAATGCGATTTAACTCATGTAGATTAATGTTTTTTTTTATTTTTTATTTCTTCATTACTTTTTTATGAGTGGGAAGTTCGAATTAATACATCAAAACACATGAATATCTTGATTAGTCGTTTATTTCAGCATATTTTATTCTAGAGGCCGTGTACTACGTGCTGGATATTGATGGGACAACTTACACCATAATGCTTAAATTCAAACCTTGTCTGGTGGTCCATTCGTCTCCAACCAAATTTTACTTCAAAGCTCCGTGTTGCTACTGAGGCTCTGTCGCGGGTTTAATTTCATCGATCATCAACCTAAATTGGACGTATTTATGCCAGACGGAACTTAGTGCATCGATACATGAGCCCTGAGACCCACAAGAATATATGAATGACAGGACTCACGTCAGAATGTACATAGTTCCGTTTGGCAGAAATACGTCTAATTTAGCCGTTGGTACTTTGAAACTTTGGCGCCGTTGGATGAGCTTAGACAATCAATGGTGGGAATTTTTGTAGGGCCACTCTCCAAAAAATCCAACAGGAATTCAAAGCCTCGCGTCTTAATGATGCCAAAAAGTAATGCGCACTTGTGAGGTTTTTTGTGAAAGCCTGTTCCGAAGCTTGGAATAAAATGCACCTCTTTGATTCAAGAGTCTGACAACTTTGCGGACCGTGTCCTCATCTACGGCGGCCTTTGATGTGCACTGCATTCTCGGCGACGAATAATTTCAGCGGCAACCTCCGGCTAACTTGCTTTTTATGCTGTCATGTTGTCTCTTTGTGGCACAAGAGTCTGTAATATAGATGGTTCAAAACAGGGAGGCTTGAAATTTCTCTATTTTATTTTTTACGTTGTTTGAGAATACATATATTTTTTTTAAAATTTGTTGTTCGGGAGTGATGTACAGGGATTATGATTCAAGAATCAGGCGAACGGAAACAAGATGCCCATGAAAAGTTTTGGGTTTGTGAACCAACCTAGTTTCTCGGTGCTGATTGACAAAAATAATCTCAGTTCGCCTTCAATTTTGCGCATAGGCATAATCACTTCCGTTACGCTCCATAAGTTGTATCAGCTCAATCGATTATTCTTTGTGGTTTTCTTGTCGCTAATGGGACAGGTTTAATCGGAATGGGCCTGTTGCAAACTTTTGCTAGAGCAGAATGAAGAGTTGTTTCCTATAGATAATGCCTCAAAAATCACGATGAGCGCATCGGCAAAGTCTGAAATGCACTCATAAATTCACAATCTGCGTAAGAAATTTGCGTTATTTTGAGCTTCCCGCTTCAAAAACGATACTACTGCACAGGTGAACATTTTGTTAGAGGAGTCGCTCCATCGTCGGCAATATTCATCATGGCCGACGCTTGCGCAGTTCCTCGCGTAATTCGAGGAGAGTTCAAGGTCAATTAAGGCGGGCGAGGAAAATATGAACGTAAACACGCCGATTGTTATCTGGTTTAATCCTGTTCAGGTGTTATCTCGTCCCATCACACGTGTTTTGGCGGACTGGCGTCGGCCATGATGAGTATTGCCGCCAATGGAACGACTCCTCTAACAAAATGTTCACCTGTACCGTAGTATCGTTTTCGAAGCGGGAAGCTCAAAAAACCGCAAATTTCTTACGCAGATTGTGAAGTTATGAGTGCATTTCAGACTTTGCCGATGCGCTCATCGTGATTTTTGAGGCATTATCTGTAGGAAACAACTCTTAGTTTTGCTCTAGCAAAAGTTTGCAACAGGCCCATTGGCCTAACGGCATCAGCGTGCTGATTATTGAAAACGACAAAGCGATAGTGGAGTGATCCTTTTGGTTGAAACGGGTGGCTTTCACACACTGAGGGGGAAAATGGTGGATTAAATCAATTGGGGCTCCCGTGGGTTGCCGTCAGTTAGTCTATTACTTACCAATGATATCCATTGCATCCCCCCTTCTCTACAAATAGAATCACCCCATTTTCTTATTGTATCCTTTGTCAATCGCTATGTCAATTAGGTTCAATAATTAACCTGCAGGAATTACCTTATTTGGACCGCGTTAAGTAGAATGGAACCAAGTCCCATCAGCTATTGTCAAAAACTAGGTACTTTAATGTTTTAAGAGAACGATTGTGTGGATTCATTTGAAAATTTTGAGGAAGTTGCTTCGTGCTATGTAGAAAATTCACCGTAATTTTCTTGGAGGACTCAGGGGGTCATAAGGACTCGCTATGCCAAAAATTAGCTTGTCTTTTCCCTTATCTGGTTTTTGTCCCATAATTTCTGGACTATACCGTGACGACCAGAAAAATTCGAGCTCCTTCAATTTAGGTGTATGCAACACGGACGTCCATCGAGTACGAATAGTTGTATTTGGAGTATGAATAGTTGTATGCATCTGTAGTTGAAGGCGCTTGTGTTTGTTACACCTACCGGCTCAACTGTGGGCGGGCGTTTCTTTCTTGTAGTCTCGGAACTGGGTTAAATGGACCACGTTGAGCAGAAAGGAACCAAGCCACGTCAGCTATTGCCGAATTTAACTGGGTAATTTAATGTTTTATAAGGGAATTTTTATGTGGATTCATTTGAAAATTTTAAGCGAGTTGCTTCGTTGTATGTATAAAATTCACCGAATTCGCACAAAAATCCGCACAACCGTTTTCATGAAAAAAATTAATTGCCCAATTAAATTTGGAAATCGCTGATGTTGCTTGGTTCCTTTCTGCTTGACGCGGTCCATTTTCTCTTGTGACTCTCCGTGTTAATTTCCTTAAACAGAAAACAAAGAAAACAATCTGAATTTCGACATTTGCATGGGTCCGCTGACTTCTTACCAGGGTTTTAATCCTCGGAAACCACGCTGGAAAAAAATACCACATTGGATCTAGAGTCCAGACTCTTGAAAACATTGACAAGAAAAAGGACTCTTGATTCAATCAGATTTAAGCTTAAATCAAAAGGAAATCCGCTCAAATTAAGAGGCTTGGTTCTTGATTTAGGCTTAAATCTGATTGAATCAAGAGAATTTTTCTTGTCGATGTTTTTAAGAGTCTGGACTCTAGATTCAATGTGTTTTTTTTCCAGTGCATCGAAAATGTATGGACTCCGGTGCAAATACCTAACCACTCACAGAGCCTCGACGGTCGCGTCTTAAAATGATGCAGGAAGTT
The DNA here is from genome assembly GCF_918797505.1 of Bemisia tabaci. NCBI lineage: Eukaryota > Metazoa > Arthropoda > Insecta > Hemiptera > Aleyrodidae > Bemisia > Bemisia tabaci. Next base: position 54,278,048 of record NC_092797.1, read on the forward strand.
GAGATTCGAGAACTTGACTGATTCGATGCTAATCCACCCGGGATTTGAATACTGCGCATCGCGCCCCTCCGCGAGAGAGCAGTAACTCCATTCGGAGTGACCCGCAGTTAACACGTGCGATTACACGCTTCGAGTCTCGCTTTAAGTTGGAGTTACGGTTCTTTTCCCTGGTGCGGCAGCCTGGAAGCTGTGACGCAATTCGTCAACATCATTTTTCATCGACGGATTGAGGTCCCGCGGGACCGCACACGGAAAAACATTAATTACAGCGGCGACACGCCTCGAATGAGCGGGGATTTGATCAGTCATGTTTGACAAACGCCCGTCCCGCGTTTGAGACTCGCCGAATCCTTGACACCCGGAATTGAGCTATCAAGGTGCGAGGTGGTGAAGAAGGGAAATCGGTGGCTTAGGGGCATCCACCACAAAATTAAATACACATTTAATGGTCAAAGAACGGATTCCTAGAAATTAAAGTGACTGTATGGGGAGAGTCGTGTCGGTAATTTTGGATGTTAGGTCATAAAGCTTTTAGGGCCCAAAAGGGCAGCTTTGGCTTTATCTTTTTATAGAATCTTCAGTGGTTTTTGTAAGAGCTCATTTCCCTACGCACGACCTCTCCCAAATTCGATATGCCTCCAATCCATGCTGCCGTGCTAAGCAAGAACGCCGTAAATCCATCAAGATTTTCCCTCGTTTTTTGGAACTTCACACTTTATAACATAAAAACTGTTTACCCGTGCACCTAAAATTAGTTCTCAATAGTATTTGCGAAAGAATTATGTAAAAACATTGCCCCAAGGTACACAAGTTTTTCTGCGATGATACATTGTTTCCAAAAAATGTAAACAGCGTTTTTGCTTTGCACGGCAGTGTGTGATCCAAGTCCTGAATTTTGGAGAATAGGCCATTTTCTCAAAGCATGCAATGATGTATATAGACTTATTATTTCTAATTGTGCCCAAGTTTTGTTAAGTTCGGTGTGGTTTTCTCTTAGTGGGCAATGAACATCTCATAACGCTTACACAAGTGAACCTTTTTCAATGTTCCGCGCTCTTGAGCTTCGTTAGTCCTCGCTTACGTCTAAAATCCACTCCCTTGGTGGGAATCTCGCGGACGTGCTGAGCGTTCTAAGCCGTCGTAAGACGCAACCTCTGCAACAGTTGGTGGTTAAACGGCTGTAACAGTGTATTTTTAACAGTGTCATAAATCCAGGCTACAGACTTAGCCTCCGTCCATCGGGGATCTCATTTGAAGGGGCAAAGGGACGATGGGTCTACAGGTTGAGTGAGTGGACTCGCGCTAGCGGGCCGATTATTGAAATTGATAGACAAAGCTATAGACAAATAAGACAAAAGAGATTTGGAGCGATCCTATTGGTGGAAGCGGGTGGGTGCAATGGACAAAGGAGGTAGGCAATAGACTAACTAACGGCAACCCACGAGAGATCCGTTAGTTAGTCCATCATTTTCTCCCTTAGTCTGTAGTTTAGGACTCACCCATTTTAATCAATAGGATAGCTCCAAAATCCCTATGTCTTCTTTGTCTATTGCTTTGTCTATCAATCTCAATTATCAGCCTGCAGGTTAAGTCATGCGAAAATCACAATGGGCCCATCAAAAATCATTGGTCCAATTTCAATTCCAAATTTTCCAAGTTTTGGTCGCAACTGCGTTGTTTGTACCACCCCCCCCCCCCCCGCGGTTCCCCCGGGATGAGACGTAACTCGACCTAAATATGGAAACTTTCTCTCGTATGACTTAAATCGTTCTCAACCGTTCGTTGCCTTCTCATTTCTTTGATTTGTGAGGAGAAGAGTTTTAATTCAACTAAAACCATACGTTAGGAAAGTTTGAAACAGTTTGCTGGATTTTTTGTTTTTTTAAAGGGCTTTTGCGTTTTCGCAGTGAAAGTTGAAAAAAGTGACTTTGTGTATACTGATGGTCCTTATTGCTTCGTTTTGCCCCCTTTAAACGAATCCATCCTGCAGGATTTGGCTGGAATGGTGCCCTGCTGTCACCGGTGGCAATTTTGCAAGTTGGCAAAACAGTTTTTTTCTTCCACTTCAATCCATTAAAAATATCGATTTTAGGTTGGCAAGGTGCCTCACTAAGAATCGATTGTTTTACATATATTGAAATGGAGGAAAAACAGTGTTGCCAAATTTCAATAATAGCCACTGACTCTCACTTTAATCGTATCAGCTGGAGATACTTAATGTTGGTACAGATTTCGATTTTATAATGTTTGTGATTTAATGAGGAGTGGCTCTATGATAATGTTTTTTGATTTCCAGAATTCTCCACGCATTGAGGCAAACTTGAGACCTTCTTTGATACTACTGAAGCCGAAACCCCGGGGCTCGGGCCAACGTCCCCTCCCCCTTGTTGGACCCTGCTCAAAAGGCCAACGTATAGAATGCACCTTAAGGTAAGCTCTCTTCGATCCAAATTCAAATGCCTAATGTTTCCGACATCCAAATTATGAGTAAATTAATCGAAACACACTTTAAACTGACTCAACCGTACCTCACCTAATTTGAAATTCACATCTGCATGCAAGTCAAAACAGAGTGGAAGGGACTGAAAATACTCCCATTGAAGGTCTCAAAAGGGCATTTCTGTGAAGCTCCTCCCATTCTGTCCATGTATGATCAATTATGAGGTATTTGCAATGTTTTCTTTTAACGCTCGCCGCCAGAATTGGTGGGGAGTAAGAATGGTACATACTACGATGCATACATGGTAGATAGGGGCACACGTTAAAAAATGTTGGCCTTCACGAGAAAAAAGAGTGAAAATACCACCTACATTTCTGCCTGATTCTAGCATCAACCAAAAATGCAGTTAAATCAACCATATATGCCGGTGCCAAAATCAGACGGGAATACAGCTTTAATTATGATACGTTGACTCGTATATGTATCCTGTAAAATTAAATCTGAAAATTCAATCGAACCCCTAAACAAGTAGGTTCTTTTTTTATGCTTCCAAAGTAGACGGATTCCTTTTTCACTAACGAAGGCAAAACAATAAAACCTGTAGAAATAAAATGGCAAATGAAAAATGTTGTAATAGTAGGAAATAAATCATGAAATTCGCACAGTGTTCATGGAGTTAGACCAGAAAATATTGAATAAATCCAGACATTTACATAAATGCAGATACACAAACACTTATGAAACAAGAGAGAGGGGGGAGGGGAGAGAAACTTCAAATAATAATTATTTACTTAACATCGCAATATGTGCGAAAACACTTGTTTTCATCATTGAAGCGTGAGTCATCTCCATTCCAAGCCGCTTTATGGTTGATGTTTTCATTAATATAAATTAAGTAGTAGATCTACAGGTAAATCTGTAGAGGAGATAATGACTTTTCGTTGGAACTTACTCGCAATATGCAGTTTTGAGACGGGACTTCACTGAAGTCACTTCAGGAATTAAATTTGTAGCGCGTAATTAAGTTCACCAAGAAAGCGCTTTTACATCCTCGGCTATTTAGCAGAGTTTTTAATTAATTAATTCCTAATGCACGCTCATTCAGGGACCGTTGAGTATTTTGGCTCATAGCGTAGTCTTACATTAGAAAGTTCATGACGTCAGGGAAAGCTAGGCATTTTTGCGATGAAGGGGTGGGAGGCATACTGGATCTTTCAACTTCTCTTTGGCTACTTTATTTTAATATTTTGCGTTATTATATTTTCTTACATTATACATTATAATTTAATTGATTCTGTTTTATTTGATATGCTTATATATAGAGGAGCAAGTTAATAAATTCAAAATCTCCGGTGACGTTTTGCTCCCAATTTTTTAACCCCCCAGAAAAGAGAAGACGGAAAAATATATCTATGATTTCATAAACTTCAGATTAAATTTCAATGACAGCTCGGCGAATATTTTCAAGGAAATAAACATCTAAATAATCTGGTGGAAGGTGGTAAGGTTTCTATGAATTGGACAGACTTCTGCTCAAAGGAACTAGAGATGGGTGGAAGAGGAGGAGTGTGCTCGTTACTTGACGGCCGTAAGAATGGATGGGAATCAAAAAGCGCCAGTGACGTCAGCGAAGACGACCGGGACAAGGAGATCGGGATCGTGGCTTTTTAACTCATGAGCCCTCTTCACAACGCTCTTGTCGCATGCCCATGGCTCATGAGTCCCGCATATTTTGGCTCTCAGTTCCGCTTGATTTATATAAAATCCCACCTTGCCATTTCCACAAAAAGAATCACGTCCACTTTTATATTGTTTCTTTTGCAGTTCTCTAGAGCACACCCCTTATTTCCCACACGTCTCTAGTTCCATTTAGCAGAGCTACGTCCAATTCCCTATCCTTAAACCTAAGCCTTAAGCCTTCAGCGTTAACCGACGCCGAAAAAAATACAAAAGAGTCTATTGAGTACCATTTCAAAGAAACTACAGAACAGAAAATATGAACAAAATCGAGAGAGGAAAAATATAAAACACAATTTTTCAGTTTAAAATGCGGAGCGTAATTGATCTTTATGGTCAGAAAACTTTTATAAATCTGGTTGCTGGAGATAATAGAGCCTTGGCAGGCTTCCTGGGCCGGGGTTTTTTCTTCGCAGGCAATTTAATCCTTTTTCTCACTCCCTCCATCCTATCTCGTTTGAGCTCTTGGTGGATATTGCCTTTATCGCGATATTTTGAGCTTGAAGAATCATGCTTTTCAGAGCATGTTAATTTGATCCAGGGCATAAATCTCAATGCAGAATTTCTGAGACGCACCATAACGTCTGAACAGTGCACAAAAATAGCTGAATCTGCAGAGGCTAAGTCGGAGCTTTCTCGAAGCTTTATAACACCCTAGGGTCCAATTTTTATGGAGTTTTGCGAATTTTCATGGGCGGGTCGTGTAAGTTTTGAGAGAATAGTGTCTCAACCCTTCATTCAAACATAAAGAGATTATGTTACTTTTTTGGACCGTTACAACATCGTTCTGTTGCGTTAGGAGAGCACTGAAAAACAACGGCAATTGTTAAGATGATTCACCTTCTTCATGTACCTTAGCGTATAAGATGAAGTGCTTGATAAGGACAAAATGGCTCCCTCAGCTATCAAATTATTTTTCAAGGATTTCAAAACTTTTCATGTCCTTTGTTTTGCGATGAGGAGTTATTCTCTCATGCAAAAAAGAGAAAAAATGAGCAAATAAAATTGCTTAATATTTGACAATTCTATCGTTCATGAAATGGAAATTTTTGGTTTTTTAAAAAAAAGGGAAAAGGATTATTTTCAACAATCTAGATCAAATTTTGTGGCTAATCCTATGAATAATTTTACTTTGCAACCAAACAAATTTTTGAAACCGAACTTGGTCGGTCCTTACCGAAACAACACACTCAATTGATGGCAATTGAGACAGAAATTTTGAATTCCTTGCCCTGATTTTATCATACAAATGTACTCATAGGTGTATCATCTGTGACTCTCCATAGAGCAATGGAAGTTAAGAGTATATGAAAGTTTAGTAGCTGCATAAAAACCACCTACAACCGAGAAAGATGGCTGTGTCTAAAAGTTGAGTAAACTTTCAGATTGAATTGCACTAATATTGTGCCTTTTTATAACACGGTTCAAACTCTTCCTCTATTTTTAGATTTCTATTTTGATTTCATTTTCTTCCCATGTGCTGCTTCTCTTTTTAACCCTCAGGCTTTGCTTGGCGTGGGCGAACCATTTTTTTCTTTAAATTTTTATTTTCAGAACATATCCACAATACCTCGAGGTATGAACGAGGCTTGCGAACTTGTAAGCATCAAATGAAACCTCTGGAGTTGTCAAGTTTAGAAAATAAAGGAAATTCCACTTCGATATGAGTAAAACTAATTGGATGCATTTCTGCCAAACGGAAGTAGGTGCATTATGACATGAGCCCTGTTATGCATATATTCTTACGGGTCGCAGGGCTCATGTCTTAATGCACATAGTTCCGTTTGATAGAAATACGTCCAATTATGAGTTTTATTCGAGTCCTCATGAAAATTCTAACCCGCAAAAATTATAAACTTGTCTCCATACACTATGAGAAAAAATGTTATGATTGTGACAAATTTTGAGGTAGTTGTTGACCTAATTAAAAAATTATAAAACGCACAATATTTTTTTCTTTCATGTTTTAAATTTTTGCTGCAACAAATCATTGTAGTTCCTTTCAAAAATCTATCTCTAAAAATATATTGTTGAATTTCACACGAAGCTCATAAAATTGTTCCTCTATATTTAAGTACCGTATTGAAGACCTTCTTAAACATCTCCAAATCTCAACGCACTGCACAGGACTTCACTGAGGAGAAGAGATGTTTAGAGCCGCACGGCCCTAAAACAGTTCCTTCCTGAGGAGATGCTCTTGATGATTTACATTGAGATTAAAGGAGGTTTAAGAAAGCATTTCTCATAATATCATAATTCGGACAACTTTTACAAACTTTCGGAAAAAGCTAACGAGATATTACCGTAAAATTAAAGCCCTACGATAATTGTCTACTAGGGGGGAAAAACGGTTTAGGTCGTAGGCCTGTAGGCTAACAACTTTGTCGCCATTTGAATTATTTAAATTGGATCGTTTAAAGTCTCCATGAAAGCCAAAATCTTGTAAATTAATCAGAAAGCGGCACTGTTTTTTCTTTATACTAAAAGGATTGAGACGACCAAAATATTTGCTCTTCAACTGCAGATGACATAATGTAGGGTAATTCCAGGTATAATCTCCTTCAGTTGGACCTGACGCAACCAGGTTATCTGTCAAGCAAGTTTAATTGCCTGAGCTGCGGGTATAAGGATTCATTGGATAAGTTCCTTTTACAAAAATTCCGAACCTTAAAAAATCATATATCTTACCATTTTTTCAGTTTCAAGTCTCAAAATGTTTGACATAATTTGAGATAAAATGTTTCTACAATCTTTTAAATTTCCTTATCCCACCTTTCTTCAGAGCTCATTCTATGAACGCTCTCCAATATCTTTGTGTTGGAATCGGCCTCTTGTTTTTATTTACATAGAGGAATGACCTGTCTTCAAATCGTCGAACTTTTAACTACGTATGTTTCTAGGGTTGGTCCGCGTAGTGGCCAGGGTGGGTGGAGGCCTCATGTCGTTTATACACCCGGCAACTACGGTTTCAAATGTGCGTGCTTGAAGCTACCTTCCACTACGGAGATTATAGATTTTTACAGATGCATCTATCTTTCTCTGAATCCTCTCTCTCAGCTTCCTCGCAAAGTGTGCTCGCTTAAACCGCCTAACCCCTAGGAGAATCAAACGTATAGATGCGCGGTTTTCGCTAAGCACCTGGATACGCTGAGTGAAACATCCCCCGTTCGTACAAACATTCAATTCGCTGTTCAAAGTATCCATGCAAACGAATGCTCAGTCACCTGTTCGGCCTCGCATGCCTGGCGAATCAAGCGGAGCTGGAGGAATTAATTTTACCCAGTTATTTTTTCTTTTTCGTTTTTTTCTTGTTTTTTCTTCCTCCCCCCCCCCCCAAAAAAAAAAAAAAAAAACTGGGTTGTTTTCTGCATTGGATTATGCAGGAGAAAAAAAATTAGATGCTCTCAATAAAATCCACACCAAGGGATATTCTCAAAAAATATTTTACACTTTACATTGAAAAAAAGTAGGAAAAATTTTTACGCCAGGTAATTATGTTTCAATGACTGGGGAAAAAAGCTGAAAATTTCTCTCTAAAGTTATGATTTTTTCTGTGTTTAAATGAGGTTTTCCTCCAAAGGAAAAGAAGTAAATGTGCCACCAATGACAATGTCTTTGAATCCAGGCAACCTCATTCATATAAAAGGGGAGCAATACTTCAAGCAAAAAACCGAAAAATTTTGAGTTAAATCAAAAGTGCCCCTCAAGAGCGAAACCTAAGTAAATAGATTAGAGAGGAGGCTGCGTCCCTACAACCTCTCCTCCCACCCCCCCCCCCCCCCGCACCGGCAAAATACATGGGAGCACTGCAAAACAACCCAGAAGATGAAAAATTTATATATTTATTTTGGTTTCCCTCTAAAAACTGACTTATGAAATCTTTAGGGGAAGCGCCATATGAACGTTCAAACGACGCCAAGTTTCTACCCGATAAAAAATATTGAAAGCGAAAATGCGCGACTATTTTTCCTTAAACTTTTCAGACCCACCAGACCAAATGAACGTATTTATACCAAAAGGAAGTTTATGTATAGGTTTTGCGTGCAAATTAGTTCCTTTTAGCATAAGTAATTCCAAAACGCGAATTAAGTTCTCTAACAAATTGAAAAGAAACTTATCAATAGACCTCTTGTCGGCCTCGTGTGGTGGAGTGGTTGTAGCGCTAGCTCTATGATCGGGAGGTCCGATTCCCGGCCAGGCGACCCGAGTTTGATGGTCTCAAACAATGGTTGCCTGGAACTGGTTGTAGGGACGGAGGGGGGACGGGACTGAAGCGCAAAGATTAGCCCTTGTGAGCTACTTGAAGTAGTAAAAAAAGAAGGAAAAACAAGTTTAAGAAAACTTGTTTTTTTTATTCAGAGACATTCGGCAACGTTGAACTACGTGTTGAGCTTTTTTACTTAGCACAACAGGGTAATCGAAGATCATTAATTACTTAACAGAGAAAATGCAAACAGCGGAGCGTTCGTGCGTCAAAGTTCGAGGAAATATATAGGATTGGAAAGTTCATTTTTGTTCGAAAACGGCATTTTCATCAGTCCCGTGAGATGCTCTTGAAATCCCCTTCGGCTTAAGGCTCGCTGAAGTGCCGATCGACCTGATGTTGCTCTTGCTCAATAGGCGGAAGACCACATTTCAACTGAAACATTACCAGGTCTTTCTCCTCTTTGAGCCTTTCTGTTGATGCAAATGAGCAAAAGTTTAAAATCGACGCCAAAACGAAGGATTGGCTCCCTTGCATTCTGGGAAATCATACTGGAAGCATTTGATCGGATTTTAGTTTGATGAAAATGTGTTCAGACATATTTGAAGTTACGCAACGAGCATTTTCCCCGATGGGGATTCTTGGCAATTGGTCTCACTGTTTTCCCTCCTTTTAGTCACGTGCTTTGGGATAAATCGATTTATCTTCCATTGAAACATGTGGAAAAGGATCGATAATGAACACCTTAATAATCGATATTTTAGCCAAACGTGCATTGCCGCCTACAAACCTAAGTGGATACTTCACGCATTGCGCAATGCATGAAGTATCCCCTTAGGTTTGTAGGCGCCAGTGCGCGTTCCGCGCTGGCAGTATGTCGCTTCGCTCTGTGTGAGGCTCTATTTAATCTCGTGGAGTCAGCATTTTTCAACTCATGATTTTGAAATGTTCGCACACTCTGCATGGATTATTCTCATTTAAATTGATGAAGAAAAATATGTATGAAAGGACAAGCCAATATAAGGTGTGTTTTGTAAATATTAAGGTGGATCCAAGCCTTTCATGAATTCCAAAGCACTATAATTTTTGCTGTACATCGATTGATCTGCCATTAAAACTTATGAAAAAGGATCGATAAACGGGGTGCTTGCAACGAACACCTTAATAATAAATTGATTCTTTACCATAGCTTCAAATGTGGAAATATCGATAATCGATCATTCACGCCTCGCCCCTGGAGGCGTTGCACACTGGACCGAATCAAAAGGGGAAGTCGGACAAAATCTGGCAACTCTGAAAGCTTATATTTTCAAAAGTATGTGACAAAGAAGTTTAGGAGTGGTTTTATTGGTTTTTTCGTGAAATTTCCCTAAAAAACACCTCTTTGAAACCAAATTTGTGACGAAATAAACATACAAATTTGAAATTTTAGCCGAAAATCTCAGGTTCAACCTTCGTATTGATTCGTTCCACTGTGCATTGAGCGCAGAAAGGACAAAAGTTTAGGAGTGGTTCCATTGCTCATCCAAAGGCTGAAAGTGTTTTTCCAAATAAGGTTGATTGATTTCGAATTTCGAAAGCACCAAAGACGCCATATGTTCTCTCTCACTGAAAGATTATCATCATTGTTTGCAACAATTCCTCTAAGCGAAATGATGAGCTGGAGAGATAGGGTTGTATGTTCTGTGAAACATTAAAAAACGCCTTTGTATTCCTTGATACTGCATGCATTGACGGAATATCGGAGTGATTGTATCCCACTTTTTTACGAAAACCCTTGCCAAATTGCTGTCAGATAATTGCCACCTCACCTCATGAATTATTTAACTCTCCTTAGAAAAAAAGAGGGGATGAAACTTTTGGAGTTTTGTCGTTAGCAAATCCTCATCTAAAATTATTTATGTACCATATCCATTGCATGAAACGGTTAAAAAATCTCCTCCCCGGTCATACCTCCTGGTGCCTAGATAAAATCGAATGACTTTACTTCGAGCCTCATTTTTCTCCTATGAGACATGACCGCCGCACATTGACCCATATAAGCCTCGGAAGTGGGGCAGGTAATGAAAACGCTGTTTTCCGCGCTCTGAGAGCATTTTGGATCAGTTTCCGCGTGCATTAGTGGTAAACCCGAGAGTTTTCAAAGGTTCTCAACCTTTAGATCCTTCTTTATTAGACTTTCTTACAGCACTCCCTACATGTCCGTCTCTCCTCGAATCCTGTCGTGCACAATCTGTTTAGGAAATCCCACGTCGCGCTTTTTACGCGTTTTCCTATCTCTTTCTCCCATTCCTCGCCGTTCTTTCTCTCTCTCGCCACCTTCCCTCCTCTTTTTTCTTTCATGTTTGTCGCAAGTGAATCGGCGCGGCGTTAAGTAGAATTTCGGTTTTCAACTTTCTGTGTGGCACGAGTTCCGTTCTAACTTCATTAGCTTTTACTACCTCGGTTACCTTCGGCGTCGCTACCTAGTTTGTAGTTCTTTGATCCTTGGAAGTTACAGCTTCTTTAAAAAGTACATGTTGTATCGGTAAAAGATAGCATTTTTGAAATATAAACGCATTTAAAACAATGAATTTCAAATGTATTGGCTTTTTGAAAAAAATATTAATTTGCTCTGAGTCAAAAATGACGTTAATGGTTAGATTGATGAATGCGCTTATACATTGTAGCGTTAAAAAGTACCCGGTTATATTTGATGTCTTTAAGAAAAATAACCGTTAGCTTCCTCTTGAAATTTTCTGTTAATCTTAATGAATGACTGAAAGAAGAAAATCCACAGAAACTTTCAATAAAATATGATGGTTGTTTCCTCCTAAAAAAAGTTATACATGAGGGGAGAATCGCAACATTGTATAGTTGGGGTGAGAAACAGGATGAATGTGAGTGGCATTTTTTTAGCAGCCGACAATCAGGTTCTCCGTAGAGAAACATGTAAGAGAAAAAATAAACAAACAAACAAACACTAACCCGTATGAGCATCGATCTCACAAACTGTCTCCAATTTTATCTCATGTATGATTATAAGTTATTTAAAAGCATCAGCTTTTCCTTTCCCTCTACACAAGGAGAAAACTAAACCTTTAAAACAAATACATCATTCGTGAGAAATATATTTATCACTTTCCGAAATCGTTTTTTTTATCTAGGTTGCGCTCTCCGAGAAAATCTCGTTGCCGATAACGAAGTAAAAAGTTGCGATGGGCGAGGAAAGTTTGTAAACGGATAAAGCAGACACGCATGTTAATGAGCGATTTCAGGCGTTTTTCATGTGCTCATCTCGATTTTTGCAAGGTTTTATCTACAAGGAATAAATTCATTTATGCGAATCTCATTTAAGCAAGAGACCCATTGTGGAGTTGGTTCAAAGGGTCAAAGGGAGTTGCCCCGTAAAAATAGGTGACAAAACGATTACGACCGAAGGTGATGATCCGCCGTTGAAAGGGACTGAGTCACCGATTGGCGCGTACTGGCGCAAGCCAGATTTGCTCAGCCAACAGCTTGAAATTGACGCAGGCACTAGCCAACTTGTGCAGTTATCCCGAGTTTTTCAGCGTCTCGGAAAACTGCGAACTCATTTATATGAAGTTTCGTCTGGATGCAGTGTCGTTTTTCAGACGAAAGAACGTAACTTCATTTCAACGTTGCGAAATTTCCACTCGAAAATTGTATTTTATTGGGAGATTGCCCGATGTTTTTGACGGAGAGTATCACATCTTTCTTCAAATTACACGCAAAAATTAGCAGAATATTTTACCGAAATTGAGCGGTCACTTTCTTGAAAAAATTAATCGTTCGAGTAAAAATTGGACCACATTTTGTAATAAGGAACCAATATCCCTGGCTCATTTTAGGAACAGCATATATGCTCTTGGTCTCCCTACGCAGTAAGGTGTTTTTATGGAAGAGCCAGAGATAGTGGTTCCTCATTGCAAAATGTAATCCAATTGTGTGATCTCGGAATAGAGTAACTTTCCGTATTTCTAAGAAGCGACGGAATGCGACCGTCCACAGAAAAGGGAGCTTCTTATTCGACAAAAACTCAAAATTGCGTCATTGGTATTAAGTATAGAGCATCTACTTAGAATTAGGTTCAAAAAACAAAGTTTTTAGAAAACTCTCTGTAAAATTCTAGACTACTATCCCTGGCAAAAATTGGCAGAAGAATCTGTGTTCCAAAATACCATAGACCTAAAGCCGGCTGTAAGATTTTCAATATCTTCTGTAGCCGTCTGTACAATTTCTTATAACCTTTTATAGCCGATGGCGATTAAGCAACAGTCAGACGATGTAAAGTTTATGCTAAACGTTACAAAATACGGATACTAGGACTTAGTTAGTTTTTGGACTACCGCTCTCTCTTTGTGCCGCAGTATCTTGATTTATTTTGCAAGGAAAGCTCCGTACTTTTGAAGGATGCCTGTCATTCTTAATAAGTTGGAGCGCCTTCAATTTTGTATGATACTGTGCAATACCTCTGGTGTGAAATAGTTGCTTCAAACGCCGTGGCACGCTGTGGCGCGGCGGTCGGGCAGAGCGTGCGAAACGTGCATTGGCGCCTACAAACCTAACAGGGATACCTCACGCATTGCGCAATGCGTGAAGTATCCCTGTTAGGTTTGTAGGCGCCAGTGCGTCACCGCTCCGCTTTGTGTTAGGCTCCAATATTTAATCTCGCTGACGCAGAGTCGGCGTTTTTCAACTCATGATTTTTAAATGTTTGCACACTCTGTATGGATTATTCTCATTTCAATTGATGAAAAAAAAAATATGTTTTAAAGGAAAATATAACGTGTGTTTTGTAAATATTAAGGTAGTTCCGTATCAAACTTAATGATTTCCAAAGCACACGAATTTCTACACAATTTCTTGTAGCCTTTTGTAGCCAATGGCGATAAAAAGTAAGGCCCGACGATAGGAACTATAGCCCGACTGTATACTTTTTCATAGCTTCGTATAACCCGGCTATATGATTTGCTCCGCTTTCTACAGCTAGCCATATGATTTTCAATAGTCTTCTTTAGTCGGCTATAAGAACTTCTACGGTATTTTGAAACGCAGCTCCTATCGCCAATTTTTACCAGGGGTGTCTAGGGTATACGTGATTGTGGGATTGTAAGCAACTTATTGTTCTTTTTTGGCACAAAAACGAGGTAAATCATAGAGTAGCCACTTTAACGGTGCTTCGTAAGTGTACAGGGACCCTTTGATATACCACACCGCCGAAGGGACAATATTATCCGATAATTAATATGTCGTGGGTGTAGTGAATGACTTTTCCAGCGTGGAGTGGCGATCAACCTGAAATCTGATGAAAACGTAAAGCCATCTAATGGATTAATTTGTGTAAGTTTCCTCTCGCTTAGGAGCACGGTATACACATACCCGAGATTAATTATTAAAAAATATGTCCGACATGTTTTAAATGTACATTTTACAATAGTGGATGTTAAATTAGACTTTTTTTTTGTAAAAGTTACATTGAAACTTGTCGGACACTTTTTTAACTACAAAATCATTAATAAGTAGTTTCATTTTTTCTGTTAAATTTAAGTATGCTCAATTTTTGCAATGATCGGCAACACTGCGGAGCCCGGGTTGATGAAAAACAATTTCCACTCGACCGTAATTCCATCAGCATTAATTACGCCGCAAAATGACCCCTCTCACCCCCCTCACCCCTCCGAAAGGGACTTGGGTTTTCAACGCCTGTTTTTGATACCCACTGAACCCTTCGAAATATACGAGATCTAATCGATGTAGGTGTTAGTCCTGGTGAAAGTAAATCGCATGACTAGATGAAAGAGGTGAGGAGAGAGAAAAAAATGAAAATTAAACTGAGAGTGGGTTTTTAAACTGATGTAATGCCTCGAATTTTCGCTCCAGGAACCAGGGCCTCATACACTTACGATGCAGATAAAGGCAGGCTTTTTGTAGTTTTTATGGACGTTTCTTCGCGTCATTTCAGGACGGATTAAAATTTAGCATATTTAAAAGCTTATTTGGTTGTTAAATATGCGAGTATATGAACTTGATCGATTTGGTTGATCAAAGTCCATACGACCGTAAAAATGTAATACACACATGTGATCATCTGCGACCTTCCCACGCAGAGACTCTGGATGAAATTATCAATACTACGGTGAAAAAGAGTGTTCAGTGAAAATTTCGGTTTAAAAAACTTGCAGATTCAAACTGAACTGGGTCAATGGCAGTTTGATGTTTTCAGTTCAAAATATATAGATCAGTAAAAAAACTGTTCAGGGCAAGAATTGCTAAACTTGTAACTTCACACCCTCTGTTTGCACAAAAATTAATGTATTATATGTATGCCACCTGCAACTTAGTCTTTCGGACATAGAGAGATTTTTCTCACAAAAGATGCGCTGTCGAAGTAAACTGTTTCGGACCGTTTAGATATGGAATCGCCCGATTCCAACGGTCGGCGTTTACCGTTTCGACCATACACTCAACGATCTCAGAAGGTCAATGGGACCGTTGGGTTGCGTTTGCAAACAGAGGAACTAAACGGAATTGGACAAGTTTACTTCGACAGCGCATCTAAACCTCAAATTTCGATTTCTCGCCAGTCGTGACTTTTGAAAAAAAAACTGCTCTAGGTACTAGAAATTATGCCTATGGGGATTAACGTCCTCTTCCCGTGGATGACCATACAAGTAACCATAAAACGTTTGTTGAAAAGAATACGGTACGCACGTCAGGGCCAGATTTACCTACTTGCCACCCCTGGACTGGCTGTATTTGCCGCCCCCTTATTCTCATTCGTTTTGAAACATAAATAAAAACCATCAAATGAACGTGCAGCGGGGAGGAGTGTATAAGACGCGTTTGTTTATTCGTGTTAGACACATTCTTTGCAAGCCCTGTCAACATTACTAGCAAAAGTTTACGGAACTTTGCACGAAAGTTAAGTTCCGTAAACCTATCGCTGTCTGGGCGAGGCCTTCCATTTAAAAGAAATGAACGAAAAAAGTATGAAAGAACAAACTGACCGCACTGTGTTTGGCGCAATGCGTGAAGCATTCCTACAGTCTTGTAGGCGCTATGCGTTTATCACAGACTGCTGCTGAACGCACTGTGTTTGACGCAATGCGTGAAGTATTCATGCAGTCTTGTAGGCGCTAATAAGTGTTACACGCCGACCGCCGCGTCGAGGGCTTCTCCTTTTCATCTCAAGTCCTCGTCATCATTTCTCTCTGCGCCTCGACGTTCCAGGCCAAATTGCGTGTTTGGTTCCTCTCTTTACTCGACCAATTAAAGGTGCTGTCTCTTATATTGACAAAAACGACAAAATTAGAAATTACTTTACTCTCAGGAAGTGGAGATTTTGTCGCCTTTTCTCGTTTGTAATTTTTTTTCTGAATCCGATATTTTTTTATAACTACATTTAAAAAAATTGCAAAATTTGCCGCCATGGGCCGCGGCCCATGTGGCCATCCCCTAAATCCGGCCCTGTCGCACGTAACAAATAAAGAGGCAGTGATTAGGCACCGTCGATAAAGTAAGGTCTTCTTTAAGTTAACACTATGGGATGTAGGTAAAAATTATACTCAAGGTATATGTATTACTTTATACTGAAATTTTACATTGGTAAATTAAGAAGCAACCAATCCTTAAGAATGCCGTCAATAAGTCATCTATTTTAACTGCTGCATACTGAAGCGAGCCAATCGAGGAAGTCGGGCAAAATCTGCAAACTTTGAAGGCTTATTTTCTTGGAGATATGAATCAAAAAAGTTAAAGAGTGGTTCCATCGGTTCCTTTATAAAATTTCCTTCCTGGAACACCCCTTGAATTTGAATTCGTGTCAAAATAAACTTCAAAATTTGAAATTATAGCCACAAATTTCATGTCCGAACTCCTCTATTAGCTCGTTCCACTGTGTGGCGTCTAGCTTACATTATCTCAAAAAGGACATCCGTCGTGTAGTCATCAGCTTAAATAAAGTTGCGCTCTCTATTTTTTTTTACATAAGCCTCAAATTATGGGAAAGGGAATTAGAAGATGGACGGTATTAAAAAAACGGTGAAAGGTTTGCGGCGAGAGGTACTTTGAAAATACAAAAACAAGAAAAAACATTAGGGCAAATGCACATTTTTCCAATTTGCCATCCTGCGGTGCAAACTGGATTGTCATAAAAAATCAGTCTTGGATCTTCAACGACTCTGTAAATTTTTAAGGAGATTTGCTCGTGCCAAATTTAATCTCTCAATTATTATCGTCGTGTTGCTTGACTTGATATCTTGATATATGTTACTTCTGAAACGGGTTTTACATTAAATTAGCAGATACACCTGCGAGTTACAAGCGCCTGTTGTGAGTGAAACACCAATGGGGATGAAGGATTTCGACAGCTCGACGTCGAACGATCGAAATCCTGTTTTGCTGGTTGAGAAAGTGCTTGTAACTCGCAGGTGTACCTGAGCCAGACACAAGAGACCCCCCCCCCCCCCCAATGGCCTCCTGGCAACAGGCGGAGGGTTTTACTTTCGGGAATTCAACACTTCCTTATGGACAATTACAAGGGAGCAACAGTCATCGTTCTTTTCGGCTGTTGACCTACCTACATGGTGGATGATAATCCTCGGGTGACTTCATAAGCCAAACAAGTTTCCCAGACTTTGGCTTGTTTGCCAAACGAAACTGCCAACACGTTGTTAACTATCAACCAAGTAGGTAGGTCAACAGTTGAATGTTGAGGTTTCGAAAGTAAAAGCTTCCACCATTGCGAAGATTCTAGTAGAGGGTCTCTTGTCTCTTATCATGGCCTTAAAATGTCTGTTCATTCATTGATGTCTCTTTTGCGTCAAGAGACTCATCATTAATATCGTCTCGAGCCGCGTTTTTTCGCATGGAAAATTCGAGCCTCCCATGGATATTATTTTCGGTGACTCGGTCCCTTCTCACGAAAAAATAGTAGGAAATCGATGACGGGGAGACCGCGGAAGGACACCCGGAGGGATGAATGGAGCACGACCCACGTGTGGCTGGCCGGTGGCGCGTCGATCCCTGTGAATATTGCACGAGACTCGGACGTCGGGCATTAATGAAATATTCCGGGGACCGCCAACTTCACTGCCGGGTCCCCGGGGACCGATCCTGTCCCTTCGACGACTTCTCCGGGCCCGGATTGCATTATAATGAGCAAAGGTATCCCTGCCGCGGCGTCCCTTCGTGGTCCAGAAACCCACGCCGCCACTTTCCCTCTCGACTCGGGTCACCTCCAGGCGGAAACCACGTAAAATCCCATTGGATCCCTAAGTCGTTAAGCTGTTTTTACTTGGCATGGCGGAGTTGTAGTCGGAAGGGATTTGTGGGACGCGCTCTAGAAAAGGAAACGGGCTCAATCACAGCGATGCGCTCAATCCGCAGATTTGTGACCGGGTTTACGGGGATCGGGAGGGGGAGGGGGTCTTCGCGGGTCGATTGTGGGCTGATCGATCGATCGATCGAACTAATCGATACTTTCCTATTTAGCAATGTTATTTGCTGACCAAGGTCGATCGATAGGAATTCAAGAATCGACCCGTTGGTAAAAATGGCGAGGAGCGATTGCCTTCGGAGCGTTTCTAACGCGAAGGTCAACGTCGAATGGACGCTCGGAAAAAGGGAAGGGACCTTGGTTTCAAATGGCAAAATATTCACTACAGCAATATTTCGCATGGAAAACTTTCGCAAGCAGGAATAGTCGTATCCCTGCGCCGTCATCAGCGCGTGTCCTTTCCCTTGCTACATTCACTGGTAAAAAAAACCTCTTGATTCAAGAGTGCAGTTTCTTGTCGCCGGATTTAAGAGTCTGGACTCTTGTTTCAATGCAAAATCCGCTTGAAACAAGAGTTCAAGACTCTTAAATCCGGCGACAAGAAACTGCACTCTTAAGTCAATGCACCGCGGCATTGGTCCAAGAGGTTTTTTTTACAAGTGTTTTCATATTGTGTTGGTTCCGTTTGTCATATTTGTGGAGGTTCCTCAAGAGCTGCGTTAGCAAGACAACGAAGATAGGAGAGATGTAAGCGGGCCTGGTTTTTTAACTTTTCTCCCGAATCGAGTGATACCTCATTGACGGCATAGAACGGTGCATTGCGAGTTTATTGCCTCGCACCATCGCGCCTTCAATTCTGTAGATACTACACGGACATCCATCAAGCACGAATAGTTGTATCTCTGCGCCGTCATCATAGCGAGTCCTTCCTCCTTCCTTCCTATATTTCCGTGTTGTGTCGATTCCGTTTATCTGATTTGTAGCGGTGCTTAAAGGGCTACGTGAGCAACACAGCAAAAGTATATGACTTGAATTAAATAAGTTGGCCAAACTAGGTACCGGGTAAAAAAATGAGCACACCCCTTCTTTCCCACCTGTCTCTGGTTTCGTTTGGCAGCAATACGTCCAATTTATCCGTGAATACAGCGCGAATCCACAGGTTGTCGCAACGGGGAAAGCTACACGTGAAAACCCGCATTCGAACAGGTTGGAATCGTCTGGGAAGGGAAGGCAGTCGTGTGCCGAGCGAGGAGTGGAGGGGGAGGGGCGGCGAGAGTCGGGGAGTAAAATAATCTGGGGATTCGTCGGGCATGAAATTTGAATAAAATTGATTAATTATTATGGATACATTCAATACAGCTCGGCTCGTTAAGGGAGGTCGATTTCGGCGTATGCATCGATAAATGGAGCCCCACCCCCCATCATCTCACTCGTCTGAACAGCGTCTCTCTATCAGTTTGTTTGATATCATTTTCCGGGGGGCCCGGGGGGAGAGGGGGGGGGGGCGCCGCGAAGTGCGAGCCGAGTTGGAACTCTTTTGTGTTTTTCACGTTACGCAGCTGATCGCCCTGTTGATAAATAACGGTGTCGAGCCCCGTGTGAGTGTGATTCTCGCGCTGTTTCAATATTTCGGCTCTCAAAACGTAGGGATGTGCTCATGTACGTTCTAATAACGGCTTCCTCCTTTGAAGCCACGTTCAGAGTCCTTCCTTGAACAGTTCCTTTGGGGCAGTGCTCTAAAGCTCTTAACGCTGCAGGGGGGTCAAAGAGGCCCTGTTATGGTTTACACTTTGAAGGATGAAGATTCAAGGAGGCCTTCCATACATCATCCTAAGAAGGACAATTTTTTACGATACTCGAGTAAAATCCACCAGTTTGGCTTTAGAAATAGATCCTCATAAGTAATTACAATGGTTTGCCACTGCAAAACAATATAAAACAAAAGCAAAAAGATTCTACGATTTTGACAAACTTCAAGTGGATGAAGACCTACCTTGAAATATGCAAAATCTGCAGAATATTTCCATTCGTGTCTCATACTTTTGCGGTGGCAAATTATCGTGATTCCTTGCGAAGATTTATTTCCTAATTCAAACCGATGTATTTTACTCAAGTTCCGTAAAATTTTCATTTTTAAAGGATCTCCTTAAATCTCTATCCATCCCAGGATAAACCTAAACTAACCCGAGTTAGAAATTCTCCATTGCAAAATGTACAGTTAACGCAGAAACTTGTCAATCTGACTGTGATGACAATGAGTGGTAAAAAAGCATAAGCAAATTTCGAAGTGAAATAACCAACGCTTTTGACTTTGATTAATGTGTGAAACCTGTCTTCGGCGCAATTTTTTATTGTTCTACATCTCGCAACATCTCGAAACGCACATTCTTTTAAATGGAGTACGCAACAGACCTCAGTGCGGATAGGGACCAAGAGGAAAACGCTTGTAGATTTAAAAGGTGCAAAATTAAACCAGGGGCACTTTCTGCATATACGCTTCGGGAATGCTGCTTCCTTGAAGACTTTTTGGAACGAGTTATTATTTTTATAATATCCGTGCATCATCAGTCATAGAGACTTGTGAAGAAAAACAGAGCTGTCATTGAAATCGGCAGGTTGGTGTTCTGGTAATACCAAATTAGTGACAACACATTACAAAGCTCAAATCAGATAGATCGCTTTTACTGCACGAAAGATATATTATGGCCTATGGCCTACCTTGGAAACTGAAGGCAAAAAGGGATGTGTTGATATGTGCGGCATCTATGCCTCGTCCATACCAGTGCTGTTCCTCTGCATGTTTGATTAGAAAACATCATTGGGGGCGGGGGCGAAAAGAAAGGAAAAAACCTAAGTTGATTTTACTTATGCGTAAGTAGACTTTACGGTCAACCTACTGTTTCTGAGAGGTGAAATGTTTCAATCGGATTACCATCATATTACAGCTTTAGGCCGGACTCAAACAGCTTTTTATGTTGAGGAGAGATTCCATTTTTACAATTCACTTACCCTCTTCAACCCTTTCTCTTTTTCTGACGCTGCTTTTGAGGATTTGAATTTTTGAAAAGCCCCACTCACAGAAGAAAAACTTGATCCTCTCCAACTAAAACCTTCATAACAAACCTTCGAAATCAACTTTGTAGGCAATAAATAAGTTTCTACCCATTCTACATAAAAAAAACTACGAGGATTTATCGCAAAGGCGTAAACGATCATTTTAATCTTGAAAATATAGGGAAGACGCAGTCTAAGAACGAGAAAAACCCACATGCACTGGGGAAAAACACATTGAATCTAGAGTCCAGACTCTTAAAAACATCGACAAGAAAAAGTACTCCTGATTCAATCAGAATCTAGTTTACATCAAGAACCAAGCCTCTTAATTTAAGCGGATTTCGTTTTGATTCAAGCAAAAATCCGTTGAATCAATAGTATTTTTTCTTGTCAATGTTTTCAAGAGTCTGGACGCTAGATCGAATGTGTTTTTTTTCCAGTGCGTTGGCCCATTTTCACGGATCAGCGAAAATCGGTCTCCATTTTTCTCCGGAAAATTCACTCAGTCTTTATGCGTACAAAAATGAAGTGCCCGTGACACTTTTGAAATGATCTTATGGACCTCCATGCTTTCAGTAAAAAAGACCGAAGATTCAACGCAAATTGATTGCATCCAAATTGAGGAGCAGAACACATTTACATCTTAAGTGACTCCTAAGAGTTCTAATTGACCCCCTGAACGGCAGAAAGTAATCCCCTGAGGAAGGGGGCCTCGCCCCCGCCTAAAATTTCTCAGGATTCCTCTTTGGTCGCAAAATTGACTTCGATTCTCCAGAAAAAGACGGTCTCCCATGTAATCGACCCCGAGGACTCTAAATTTCATGTTCCCTGAGCTCCTCGGGGTCGATTACATGGCAGACCGTCTTTTTCTGGAGAATCGACGTCAATTTTGCGACCATTGAGGAATCTTGAGAAATTTTAGGCGGGGGCGAGGCCCCCTTCCTCAGGGAGTTACTTTCTGCCGTTCAGGGGGTCAATTAGAACTCTTAGGAGTCACTTAAGATGTAAATGTGTTCTGCTCCTCAATTTGGATGCAATCAATTTGCGATTCGGAAAGGAGCCCCGATTTTTAAAATTGGGCCCCCCCGTTTACCCCCCATATAATGACTTTGTTAAATGTTGACTTATAAGGAACATATTGACCGTGTTTTTTTTTCCATTTCAATGATGAGTCCAGAATCATCTTCGGTGCACCGAAGCGAAGTTCGGTTCTGTCAACTGAAAAAATCACTATTCGCAACCTGAGGCCTAGTCCTGTAAATTAGAGAGCACCTACTGGTGAATCCATCGGTCCGCATGACCCGAGGTTTTCATTTTAAAAAGTCTATATTTTGTGACATGCTAGCAAATTTCGGGGTAAATGCTCGTTCAAAGACTAGAAGTAAGTTATTTAACATGGTATGATGCAATTTCCTACGTACTAAGAATTCTTTTCCGTCTAAAATTAGCAAAATAATAAAGGTTTCAATGCAAGTAAAAATATCTGATGATTTGCCTAGGCTTCTGACAAAATTCCTGATTCGACTATTGTGGCGTTCGAAATGTTCATTTTAAATCTCTTCATAAACTCCCTATAAGCACACAGTGCATATGAAAATACGAGCCTCGTTTACTAGCGTATTGCAATGACTTGAGGGGATTTTGGCTGCAAGGTTGCCAAATTGTGGATATTTTACATGGATTTAAATGGGAGAAAGTACTAATTTTTCAGCGTTTTCTGACAGGCACGCGGCAAAGCTCGGATTCGTTTTGAAGTGCCCCTATGACGTTGCAAGTCCCCGCGCGACGCAAAAGTTCATCTGTTGCAGTTGCACTTCTGTGCGATGAGGAGGCAGGCGCGAAGAGTCGACACCTAATTTAAAATGCCCGCCGTGACACGAGTTTAATAGCTTCTCAAGTTGAGATGTTTTAATTAGATTCGCGGCTTCATCAACCCCCCCCCCCCCCCGCACCCCTCCGGCTCATACCGTCGTCATGTGGGGTTGTGGGGACGACGTGGCGTACCGAATTATCGTCGGATTTGTTTCCAGAGGATGACCTTTTGATGCACAGCAACCGAATGTGCAGCACACTAGAAAAAGTGACTCACAGGAAGATTTCATCTTGAATCAGCGGAGCAAGCGCCTCGCAAACTGTGCATAATGTCGAAGGCAATTAGTCAAATCAGGCATTATATCAAATGCCTAGGCCGGTAGTTAAATTTGACAGTTTATGGAATTCTGCAAATTTATGGCAAGGAGTTCGCAGATTTTCAATATGTTCGGAAGAATAACTTTTCAAACCGCAAACTCCCTTTTACATGCCTTTAGTACATTTAAATGTTAAAATTTTGAAAATTCTATGTTTTATGACGGGCTAAATATTTCATGATAAATGTGCATTCAGGATCTTAAAATCGTTTAAAATACAATTGTATGTTGCATGTTTTTTCAGAGAATCCTTCTTTCCCGGAGCAACGAATTATTTCGTCTAAAATTAGGGTAAAAAATTAAAATTGCAATCTAGGTGAGAATATTTGGCTATACTTGCCTAGGCATTTGACAAAATGCCTGATTTGACTGATTGTGCCTTCGACACATACAACATTTACTCATGTATGATTTTAATGGACCAATATAGACATGGTACAAACGTAAGCATTTTGATGCATACCATTTTTTCTTCAATTTTTTCTGTAGAATGTAATACCCACCACATCTCAAATGACTGAAATTGGCTCCTGACCAAGAATTTAACATTTTTATTTAGCTCTGGTTACGAAAGAGTCTACGTGAATTGATACGCGCACTAAAACGGTTTCAGCAGATTTCTCACTCGAGCACTGACTCCAGCTGTGCCTTGTATTGTTCAAAGTATTGACAACGTGCGACAGCTGAGCTGAGGCTCCGAGGTTAAGATTGCCATAATTTTATACCGCAGATATTGACGTTTTCTGTGCGATTTGACTCAAGTAGATCATGGTTATTGTATGAGAGGAGAAATTTAAAATTATGGCTCGAAAAACGTTAGCATCTTGATTTGGAGCTAGTTCCAATTAATTTTTGTTGCCTAAATCATGTTCTAAGGAAATTCTAATATTGAACATTTTATCATAATACTTAAATTCGATTTTTGTCAGGTGGTCCATTGATTTCAAGCTTTTGTTTTCGTAAAAGAACAGAATATAGAGGGAATAAGTGTTTGAAGACGATTGAGAACATGCGAGAAAAAATTTGCGGAGAATGTTCGTCCACTCAGGTTACAGATTTTCTCACGTCTGTTTCTTTCTAGGCAAACCTGGTCATCGGTGACAAAAAAAATCTGCCCGCAGACATAGGAAATCTATTAAAACGCGTTACAAACTACGCAAATCACACTTTCATGAGTGGAGTCTAGACTTTTTTTGAGATCATTGTGATTTTCGTACGATTTTACGCCCGAATCGGCATCCTGCAGTGTAATGATTGTAGCGCTGCATGGCTCTGTGATCAGGAGGTCCAGGGTTCGATTTCCGGCCAGGTAACCCGAGTTTGATGGTTTCAAGCAAGGGTTGTCGAGGGCTGATTACAGGGTAGAGGCTGAGGGAGGTGGCGGTGGGCTCCAACTGAAAGAACTGAAAACCTGCACTGAAATTACAAAAAAGAAACAAGAAAAAGTAGTCTATTCACTTGACTGTAATTCTAGCATGCAACAGTTTTATCATGGGAGTGTTACTATCGGCCATTATCGAAACGGTATATGATCGGAATTCAACCCCCATGTAAAGTATTCGTTTCCACGTGTATTGGATTTCAAAATACACCATGTAATACAGTTTCATGCCGGCCGCGTGTTTTGACTCCCGGTCCATTTGGCAGCTTGGAGGGAGATCACCTTCGATGCAATGTTAATGTCGGCCAGTCTGAATATTTCAGGTTCCTGGCTCGAGCAGTTCCTCCAGATCTCGACGGCCACCCTTCACTATTAATGACGCTGTAGTCGTGACGCCATGCCAACAGTTTTATGGCCTCTGTAGTCTGTGTCGTTGACGCAACTCTCCAGGCGACTGTCACCAACATTGTTTAATTTTCCCACGGCCACCTCTCCAGGAGCATTCCGCCTCCCTCTTGCCCCTGGAAACGTTCAAACCATCGAGAGCACGTCATAGTGGAGGTCTATAAAAGAGCCGTGCTTGGTTATCGTTGCTTCCATCCCACGCGCGCGTGAACAACGCCGATAAAACGTATGGATGTACCTATTTCTGTGCAGCTGCTGTCAATATTGCATATGCATGAATCTGAAGGCGTCTTTTAAATGTGACGCCTAGATACTGGATCTATATTTTTGCTGAGGTGCACTCATGTTCTGATACACAGTCTCTAAGGCGTGAACTAGGCGTAGTTGGACGTATCAATGCAAAATGGAACTATATGGAAGTGGAAAGATGGGGTGTGCTAGTTAGTGGTTGGACCATTAGAATGAATTGGAATTTGAAAGCGCCAGTGACGTCAGCGGAAACGAACTACGAGGAGGCACGACGGGGAGATGGGTGGCGGGACTCTTTAACTCATGAGCCCCGTCCACAACGCTCTCGTCACGTGCCCACGGCTCACGAGTTAGCGCTCGATTCCTTTTGATTTAATGTAGAATCCCGCTTTTCCATTTTCTCAAAAGGAACTATATCCACTTTTGCATTGTTTCTTATGTAGTTTGCACGAGAACCCCCCACATGCACATGCACATTTCCACTTGCACATAGTTCCTTTTAGCAACGCGTGTCGTTAAGTCGTCTAGTTAAGTTAGCAACAGTGCAGTTAATAATTTTTTAAAGTTTGTTTTCTCGGTTGCGGTCATCAGTGGCGTGGCGCGCTTTGCGATAAATCTATTAATCAGTCATTTAAACCTATGGAAAAAGATCGGTAAATAGGGTGTTCGCATCGAACACCTTAACTATCGAACTTTTTTCATAGCTTCAAATGGAGAAAATCGATAATCGATCATTCACACCTCGTCATTGACGGTCACAATCCCAGATGCTCATGAGTAAACTTGACATGCTTGAACTTTCCGTGGCGACCCGAAAGCCGTGCCGTTCATATTATTTGCATAATTTTTGCGACTCTGAACCTCAAGCGATGATGGTGCGGCGCCTTTTGCCCTCTTTTGAATTCATGCCGATAAAATGTAGCTCCGCAATTTGCCCGGGTTTTAACCGTATCATCTTATGCATAAGCCTCGGCTTCGGGCCTCGTTGATGGAGCCCTGGATGAAACGCTGAATATGATGAGTGACAGGGACAGAGCTTTCTTCGTAGGTGGTGTCACGCCAGACGCTGCCAAACAACGTATTTCCCATTATTTTCCATGGAGACATGTAGGTTTTCAGTTTTTCACTGCAGGTTAACCAGAAATTGTATTACCTAATAGACCACTAGACAAGGTACGAATTTTAGCATTCTGATGCGTGATGTTTCTGAACCAAAATTTCACGTAAAACACGATGCTCACGTCAAAAATTACCAAAATAGGCTCCTTACGAAGATATTTAATGATTTTTAGTGCGTAATTTCAAAGCATCCACCCATGAAAACTTAATGCTCTGCGTGAATCACATCGCGCGCTGAACGTTATCATGACAGTCTCTGCGATCTAAATATCTGGCAACCTCGATTTTAACGCTTCGGCTCAGCTACAGTAAATTGCTTATAATTTGAACGATACATGGTGGGAAATGAACATTGCTCGATTGAGAAGCTTACTGAAACCGTTGTAGTGCGCGATTTGACTCACGTAGAGCTTTGAGTTTCTTGTGAGCGGGCAGTTCAAATTCCTCGTAACCAATGTGAGATAAAAACGTTAATATCTTCGTTAGGAGTTGATTTCAGTAATTTTCGTTGCGCGAATCGAGTTTTACGTGAAATTCTAGTTGAGGAACATGTATCAGATTGCTTACATTCGTACTAAGTCTAGTGGTCCATTGTAAAATGTGGTCCAATCTCATTATGATTGAAGTGTGCTCGTATTTGAAAACTCATTTTTCCAAAAGTGGAAAATCAATGAGGCTATTTTTTTTCAAGTTTAGTCGAATGGTTAGGATTTAGATCTTACGAATGAAAACTCTTCTCGGTGTCTTCAAGAATAGAACGAGCGCGTTTTTTTCATTTTTCTGACCCTAATGTTCCTATATTTCTGCGGTCCTCAGCAAAAACACCGTAACTCCATTTCTTTCGTATTTTCCTCCACACATACTTTCCTTTCACTAGAAAACCCAATTGCAACGATGCTCCATTTTTTCAATGAGGGTTCTATTTGGTATATCAGAGTCGACTCGAAAAATGAAGGATGAATGATTGATAGTTTTCTTGCACAGCGGCATTTTGTCAGAAAAAAATTGAAAAAAAGTTGAATGGATATACGGATTTTTCATGTGGATGGCAGATTTCTATGAACAGTCACATGCTTAAATACAGATGTGATAGAGTGATGATTCTCGTCGGTGAGTATTCACATGGGCCTCACATTCATGTGGCGCGGTTCTTCGATCTTCGCAAGTTGGTCACACCATTTAAATCAACTAAAAAAAATCGATTCTAGGTAAAGCAGTCCACTCGATAGATTTCGACCGTTTTGGGACATTTAAATTAACAATACGGATCGGTAGAACAACTTTTGTGAGTGTCACTTTTGACTGGTGGACAAACGGCCTGTAAGCTCTGTAGGATGAAATCCAAACTGTTAAGGTCACGTGTGAATGCTTGATGAAGACTGAACGTCCCTTCAAAATCACCATATCAAAGGCCGGATAACAGTTAGCAAATAGTTTACATGCTGTCCTGTTTTCACAGGTTAATGGACAAGAGAGCGTCACAGTTCCGCCCTCCTTTCCTCCCTCTACCTCGGAAACTTCCTGCTAAAGGGAGTCACAAAGTGCCCTTTTCGAGATGTCATAAATATGTGCAGATATAAAAGTAAAAGAAGAAGAACAACATTAAAAAGAAAACTTTACATGGTCATAATGCTAGGTTTGTGGGCCAATTCGGTGTCAATTTGTTCCAAAATTACTCCTCTGGATAGTAAAACTAACAATCCATGTTCTCACTATGACGGTCCCAAAATGACAACATAAAGGCATTCGATACATTTTTCATTATATATTTCAAAGGAAAATTTTCCTAAAGTAGTAGTATCTTCAAACACCGTGAACAGCAAAATCATAAAGTTAGTAGCGGAAAAAAAAAATAATACAACATTTAAAGCGCTTAAAGAAATCCAAAACTAGCTTTTTATTATCAAATCGGAAAGTATCTTCAGTCACGAGTGCTATGATCTAGCAGTCGGAACACACCTTATGTAACGGAGCTCTTATCACTAAAACCGGTGCCGTCGCGCTAATCAGGCTACTGCCATTTTAAATTTAAGTTTCAACCAGTATGGTTTGAAAGTTTTACATTCTGTGATGGACAGTATCCTTGGGGAGCTCTGACTTTGAGGTATGTTTTAAATATTTGAATAAGAAACCCTCTGCTAGGCCTTGACAAATCGTGTGTGCATGAAAACTGCTTTTTTGTACTTTCTGGAGCTCAGCAAAACTTGTTGCGTTTTTCAACTTTAAAATTTAGAGCAGAGACAACTCTTGTAAAGTCAAAAACACTGTTTTCCCTCCATTGGTGGATCCAGAAAATTGACAACAGTGCCTTTCCTCTATTTAAACCTATAAATACGCATCGATTCTTGGTAGGGCCAGGTGCTCGACAAGAATCGATTATTGAGCATAGGTTTAAATGAAGAAAATCCGGCGTTGCCCAATTTCTGGATCCACCTTTGTTGTCCTCCGTTTAAAGGCATACAAGGCAATCTATGCTAGTGAAACAGCTTGACGCATTTTTAGCCGATGTCTAATATGAGCTTATGTGAAGGAAAAATTAAGTTGTCAACTTGATAGAATTGCCACCAATTCAAGAGAGGCAAAATTGACAGGAAGTGGTATGAAAGTTACGGACATCTATTTCGCCTTCAATTTTCGAGATAGACCAAGAAACATCTTGCTTGCAGCAACAATGATCCATTCAAATATTTTTTTTAAGCGTGCCAGTAGGGCTCGCTTTTTGAAATCACTCGGATGTACCATAGTACAGCACACAGATCAACCAATGCTATTCAACGGGTCGTCCAAATACTTTTTTCCTCGCACCCGTTTCTTTGTCTTTGAACCATTACACTGTCAAGCCCTGATGGTCTTTTACCAAAAAATCTAATGAACTGCTAATTGGAAACCCTTGAGAACATTTTTCTGTCAAAACCGTATTATTCAATTTGACAGAAACCTCATAGGAGCTTTCTTACGCTCGGAGGACTCAACTCTAGAACCTTCTTTCCCGCCAAAACTCTATAGCCAATGAGCGTCTTGCACTGTAAGTGCAATCTGTGATGAGCCTCGTGACTCATTATACTATGTACTAACCATGGCCCCTGCCGAAATCCACTTAAACCACTACAGTTATCTCGCGATATAGCTTTGGGTGTCCGGTTTCGAGCAAGGCAATAAAAGACGGCGAGGCGATTAACCGATTAACCATTCACCGTGATGCCAGGATCCACCAAATTTTCTCAAAAATTGTTTTCCGTCTATTTAGCGAGTTTTTCTTTACTTTCCGTTGAAGTACAAATAAAAAGAGACCTCATTTGTACAAATCGGCCGAATAGGAGAGAAGTTACAGTTCGAAATCCAAAGAGATTAACTGAACGCGATTTCGATGCACGGCAGTTCGCCCAAATCACGGTCGTGCGCAAATGCCGCATATCAGCTTAAAATCAAGATAATTGGACGGAATCTTTAAAATTAATTTACATTCAACGTTCATGAATCAATATTTTCTCCCAAATTTAGCAAAAAGTACCAATTGATGCAAAAAGCAAAGACGTGAAAATAAGAGGTATTTGTCCAACATTTCAGTTATTCGGCACGCTTTTCCAACATACTCATGTCGGATTTTTTCTTCTTGTTTTTTTTTTGGTCTTGTTTTCGCTACAAATCTTGCCTTGCAACAGACTATACTGAACTTTAACTAAAACTTTTAATATGAGGTGTATTTTTCTATTTCGATCCATATGCTTCATAGTGAATGTATAATTTAAAAATAAGATATCACTCCCAAATATCTTTGTGGAAACGATGCCTTCATGGCTTGTGTGGAATAATTCTCATTGTGTGACACCTAATTGCCAAATCCAAAGGTCTTTGTCGATTGGGCTCTCGCGATTAGGTGTTCAAACGTAACTCAATTAAAATCAAACAAAAGCCTGCCCAAAAATACAGTTATGCAACAGTTATACAACGAGAGTGCGGATATGAATCGAAACAGAAAAGCGAGTGTCTGCATACTAATTTTTGGATTTTAGCAGACTTGATGTCTTTTATGATAACCTGATAAAACTTCCCTCCGAGACAGCATGTGCAAAATAATGAATAGGATGTTCTTTATTGGTGCTCGCTTCACCTCATTCATTAATCGGCAGAATCTAGTCTGACTGTTTCCCACATTTGTCATGATCAACTTAATCAGAAATGGTAATCCAGGTGGATGCCGCTGGTCAAACAAACAACAATTCTGATTAGTCCGCTATACATAGCATTGAAATGAAAGTCGGGCTGTAAAACTCTGATGTCACGTTGTTTTTTTACATTGAGCTTTATGCTCAAGCCAATTATTTTGGAAACGACACAGTTTTTCTGCATTAAAAGAGTTAAGATCGGAACTCCTAACAATGCAGCGTATCGTCATACCTTTGCAGCTTACTTATTGGTTTATCGATTTTAACATTTTGATGCTCGTAGGCCGGGTCAAATGGACGTATTTATGCTAAAAGGAACTATGTTGCACGCTAATCCTATGCATATAATTCTTTGTAGCATACATACGTACAAATGAACCCAAGTTTTGTTTAAAAAAACGCGTCTGGCTGGTTGCACAGTGCCAGTACGTGCCAGCTTCAGATACAAACCTACAAATTCATCCTTAAAACAAGAATTAGACTTAAAATTGAAGGGGGGGGGGGGGGAAACATATCGAGTGACAACACAGTCAAAGTTAGGAAAGACTTATTCGGGCCTCTCTTTGTAACTTCTCTCCCGAATCTGAGCGACATCTCATCCGCAGCATACAGCGGAGCATTTCGATTTCACGCCTCGCGTCATGACGCCTTCAATTTGGCAGATGCAACACGGACATCCATGAAGTACGAATAGTTCGTATCTCAGCGTCGTTATCAAAGCAGATCCTTCCTCTACTTCCTCCATTTTCATGTTCTGTTGGTCCTGTCAATCGTATTTGTAGTGGCGTTTCCAGGGCTTTCTGAGCCGAAAACAGGAGTTAAAAACGCAGGAACCATCCGGTTAAAATTACCGAAGTCTGCGGTGAAAATTATGAACCTTAGCATGCCTTACAAAAACTTCAGTCTGTGACAAAAACCCAAAGTTTGGTCCCTATGACCAAAAAATTCGGATACCTCGACGGAAAACGGTAGTGTTCCATATAGACCACATTTAACAGAAAGGACACAGCTATTGCCAACTTTAAGTGAGCAATTTAATATTTTACAAGAGTAAGTTTCTGCGTATTTTTTATGCAAATTTTAAGAAATTTGCTTCTCACGATGCAGAAAATTTACTAAAATTTGCATAAAAATCCACACAACCGTTTTTTGTAAAACAATAAATAGCCCAGTTACATTTGGCAATAGTTGATGTGGCTTGGTTCCTTTCTGTTAAATGCGGTCCATATGGAACACTGCAGTTATCAGTTAAGGTATCCAAATTTCCCCTTGGTTCCTATCTGCTTAACGCGGTCCCGGTCCATACATGACCCGAAGTTTCTTTCTCCTAGCAAAGGGATTGAGATGGCAATACTTTCTCCTAGTAGGATGTAGGTGCTTTCATAGAAATGACAGTATTAGCTAGCTTGAACTCCTTCAAAGCTCCCGGAATTTCAACCCCCTTCCGCCTTCGGCCGTCCTTAATTCTGTACCCTAGACCTGTTTCCGCTTCCAGATCCTCGTGTCCTTACTCCGAAACCTCATGGCCGATCCCGTGGGTGGGTCCGTCAGCTACTTTTTACGTCGGCGTCGGCGAGCCTTTTCAATGAATACGAAAATAATAAGTCACCTCAGTTGGCGAATTTAAATGCAAATCAGTGCGGACTCTGTTTAGGCCGCGATACGAGAAGGTATCTCGCCGATCCGTTCTGTTCCGCGATGAGATGCCATGAGGTGAGATGAGATGAGATGAGATGGATTACCTTATGCGAGGAGTACCGCGGTTGCGAGATCGTGAGATGGCAAACTAGGATTCGAACCAGCGAGATTCGTGCTGAGTCGAATGGTCATGTCATGTTACCAAAAATAACAGTAAGTCCAAATATAGAGTCTTCGGAGTCAGTGGCTTGGCGTACTTCGCGATATATTGATTGATCTGCATTTATAACCAATGGATAAGGGTCGATAAACAGGGTGTTCGCAAGGATCACCTCAATCACAATGTATATTGTACTGAAATAAGTGAAATACCTCAAATACATCGAGATTGTACTTTCGTACTATTTCTGTCGCGATTAATTTTCTCAGGTATTTATTACGTTGCGAAAGTACCCCTAATAATGCGTGATATCGAAATTAATTTGACATCCGTGGACCCAAGAAACCTCAGATTTTAGTGGTAGAAAGTCATCGCGATCTTATTTTGCAGAAAATGCCAAAGCGTGCAAGTCTCAAAAGAATAAAAAAATTCAGGTTACGGTATTCTCAGCGGCATTCTTAATTTCCTTTACCCTTTCTCTTTCTCATAATTTTTTATCGCTCTATGCTGCATTATGAGTGAGTATTTTTGAGCAAAATCCAGGGCTCAGAGATGTCATGTTCATTCAGGTTTTATTTTCGGAGATAGAATACTACATGGAAAAATTAAATTGCTAAAAAAAATGACTGCAATATTTCAACGTAGATTTCACGACACAAAAGTGCTACTTTAACCACCCCCGTGGTTAAATTAGCTTACAATAGTGGTTAAAAAAGCATTTTTGTGTTGTGAAATCTACGTTGAAATATTGCAATCACTTTTTTTTAGCAATTTAATTGTTAAATCAGCAATTTAATTTTTTCCGTGTAGACTACCTTCCACTTTCAAACTTTTGTTGAATGTACCGAAGGTCATGGAAAATATACTCAAAAAATTCCAAGTTTCAGCGTAGCTTATAGTTATGTGCCTAAAAAATAAAAATCAGAGAAAACTAGGCAACGTCTGATCTAGTGATGCTGATCCCGTTTATGACAGCCTATTCAGTGTTCCCGAGAAAAATAAAACATACAAACGCATATCGACGGTGTGCGAGTCTACAACCACGTATTTCGGTTTGTGACGTTGCAGACTTGATTTTTTAAATGGAAAAGTACTCAACGGCAATTTTTAAAAACTGCCGTGATTTTTCTTCTTTGCATAAATAAAACTCTGCGATAACTTCAACGAATGATGTCGATTTGTTCTCCTTTAAAAAAATAATGTAGGAGTGGAGATTTTCAAACATCGCAAACAAGCTACGTGAATGCGGACTTCCACCGTCGATTTATTACTGACTTTCGTTAGATTTATTCATTTTATTAGGAGAAAAAATGGAAAATAACACATGGCCCGCCCACACGATCGACGATTTTTACAAGGTGTTAACTATGAGTTCCGTTTATTTACAATCTCGTAAAACAATCGAAATATATCGCGACCGGATGCTTCATTCAAGATCGATTATTTATCATGCTTTTAAATGAAGAAAATACAGTGTTGCCAATTTGCAAGCATCACGATTGCAACTTTTTTAGAGACTGAACTCTCCGACTCCTCTCCCGCGCGAAACTGCGAGGTGATCAGTGGCGTGGCGTGAATTGCGATATATCGATTTTTCTGCCATTTAAACCTATGGTAAAGAATCGATTATTAAGGTGTTCGCTGCGGACACCCTGTTTATCGATCCTTTTCCATAGGTTTAAATGGTATAACAATCGATACATCGCAATTCACGCCACGCCACTGGAGGTGATGCACTACCAACATAAACAGGACTTGCCGTCCGGTTCAGCACAAGATATCGTTCCGCTGACAAAAAGGCATAACTTCGTTGTGAGATGAGCTCTGGTGTTCGTATGATTCGATGGTCTCCAGGGCTCAAGTGAGGATTGAGCTACGCGGTTTCGGTATCGGAGAGATGAAGAGGTGCCTCGCTTCGGCGACGTTGGCGTAAAAGAAGCTCACGGCTTATTTCACGGTGATATTACATTCAATTACGAGCTGTCTCGTTCTGGCTAATTGTGTCATTTGCCACCGACGCGTCGGTCTGACTGGTGCCAAATTGATCCTAAAAATAATATCTTCTTTACAAAATGGAGAATAAAATTGGACTGTCCCCAGGGATCCTCTGCCCTTAAGCCGTAATTGTAATAGTTCCTGAAATGGCTCTTTTCCTAGAGAAAAATGCTGGATAGAAAAAATTTTGTGTTCGTATGATTTTGATAAATTATGAGGTAGAAAAAGATTTCCTATAAATTTATAAAACTCCCAAAATATTTTCTTTTGCATTTTGAGACTCTCGGAGCGGCAAATCATCAAAATTCTCGCTTGTAAGGATATGTTTCCAAAATTAAACTGTTGAATTCATCCCCATGTTTCACAAAAATTGTTCTGTTTATGGTGATGCGTTAAGGTTTTATTTGAATCTCCCTTAATCCCAATGAAAAACATATGAAACTTATTAATGAGAGGGTTTTCATAGAATGATCGTGCAGCCATAATGGCGAAAATTCAAAACTAAGGATGTCTTTAGGTATTCTGAAAAGCATCTAAACAAATGTTGAAAAAGAAAACAACGCCCAGAAATTTCAAATGGGATCGAAGTTATGATTACTGTGCTGAAAATAAAATGTACATTCATAAAATGAAACATATCTACATTACATTAATTAAAATAAGAATAGTCTCTTATTTTCCCTTCGAATCGTGCAAATTGGCTGAAGAGGTTGTCATTTACGTCCGTCGAAAGCTCAATAAATTGCCACTTTTTCTGAATTCCATTATACCATATAGCAACTCCGCGAGCCTGAGCCAAGAGCATCCAACAAGTAGCATATTTCCCCTTAGCCCTTTTTATCACTCTTTCCGTTCTCTTCGTTCCTCCGGAGTTTCCCTTAAGTTCGCATCGGTGACTTTTTCCCTCAACTTTTAACTCGGTTATCGGTTCTCTCCCCGGGTGGGTGTTTCTCTTGCAGTTTTTATTCTGGGCATTGTTCCCATTTTCCGTAATGACTTTTGGGAGCTACATGAGTCATCGCAAAATAAATAGAAACTAGGAGCCCATGGCCGCTACACGCGGCCGCGAACCACTGAGAAAAACTACATGTAAAAAATAGTCGAATAACCAAGTTCAAGTTATTTAAGAGATGAATGGATTCAAAAGCCGACGAGCGCACGAGAAAAAAAAAACATTTTTATCTTTGATTGCAACTTTATGCACAACTTTTTATGTCTTACTTTTGAAAAGCGTATTTAAAATGCTACACACAGTTTTTCAGAAGAGTTCCCTCGATGTTCCTAAACTATCTCAAATAAAAGTATCGAAAATTATGACGCGATATTTAGCTTGAAGTTTGCTTCCACCGTGAATCCATCACTCAGGGGAATATCCGTGACGACAAACGCCGTGGCGTGGGCAGCCGAGTTATCAGCGGGCCAGAAAAAAAGCTCCCGGAAATAACGAAATACCACGCATCTCCCGACGGGACGAACTGGGTAAAAGATCTTTTAGAGGGTGCAAGGGGTGCGGGACCCTCCACGCGATCCCTCTATTTTTCCAGCCATCGGTAGACCGGGTCTGTCAAACCGGCACCGCCCGCGCCCGAATCAGCCCGGCGGACCCAGCTGAATTTTGATATTTCTGCAGACTATTCTGCTAACAGAGCAGGGAAGTTTTTACAAATAACGCCGACAGGAAATCAGCAACACCTCAAATGAAGATACGTGGTTTCGCACTTTGGTCATCGATATAATTCATGTTCTTATTCGATGAGGAAGGAAAACTTTTTCAATAAGCATCATATGAATAATTGATTATTAGTCCCCCTCCGTCGTAGGCAAAAGACCCCATGCGCCGAAAAAAAAAAGTGAAGTTGATTTAACATTTTGGATGTAAAAAAAAGTGTGCGAGGACTTATAAATGCTGTTTTACCCGCCACAGCAAGTTATGTACATCTTGGCATTGCTAAAGTAACTGCTGTAATGGGTTATTCGGCAGTTTATAAGTTCTCGCACACTTTTTTTACATTCAGAATGTTGAAGAAACTTGGCTTTTTTTTCGGTGCATCTTCATTACGTAGATTACGTATAACTTAAACGGCATGGCCCTTGAGGTATTGTAGGCTGTGGCAGAAGATGATGAAGATGCAAAGACGGGCTGAGAATGATAGTATGAGCTCGGCCCCGCGGCGGTCGGAGGAGCTTGGACATAAACCCCAAATGTATCGCATTTTTTATCCCGGGTTCACAAAGGAGAGTCGAAGTGCGTCATTGAGCCTCACGCAAAAAGGATGTCAACATTTCAGCGCAGTTCGAAATCAATCCTCCTTACCCCGCCTCTTTGTACCCCTCCCCTTTCGCCTACCGTTTTAAATGTGTGCGTGTGTGTCGCATCGGGGACTTCCTTGATCGCACTGCTAGCAAGGTTGCCCAGTTTTACACCTAGAAATAATTATAAAAGACTAAAAAAAAGGTTCACGGGTTATCCCTTAAAATTGTAGTGCTACCCTAATTTGTAAGATGGTGTGGGCATTTCAAATTAATCGTAACAGTACCTACCGCAGCTCAAGTTGGGGTAATATCGCAAAATTTGGGTTACTTACCTAATTTATTGGGGTACTACAACAATTAATTGGGAATGTCCATATCATCCAACAGCAGGGAGTCACCCTTACCTCTTTTTTCCGCGAAGACTGAAATCTTTGATACTGTAGAGAAAAATAAAGTTGAGAAGTTAACAAAATACTTTTACAAAACTTGTGAATTTTATGAACACAACCTAAATAAGAGGCCTCGCACTGCAAACTTCATATTTTAGAGACACATTTTATTTTTTAGATCACATATTTTAGAGACCCCGATCTTGACATTGCTAAAGTAACTGCTGCAGCGTGTAATTTAGCATTTTATAAGTGCTCACACAGTTTCTTTCACAGTTTTTTTTTACATCTAGAATGTTAATTCAACTTTAATTTTTTTCTGGTGCAATTTTTTTTTCTTCTTTTTTTTTACTTCACAATGAGGTGCTCATCAATCATCAGGTGAAAAGTTGCGTTAATCTCAAAACTCAATTTTTCCTTACTCAATTGTTAGAGTGGAGTTTCTAAAACAGGTAAATAGTCTCTGATCATCTTATTTCAGAGTTTATATTGGATATATTCAATAAGTCCTACGTTTTTTTCTGGACCTTTGACGAGGAAATAAATTTTGCACTGCGTTATTTTTTACCTTGTTTAAGGGTCCATTTTAAGGAATAGCGTTAATTAATTTTAAACATTCTTGGTTGAGTAGCACTATATATTAAAATGATCAACATTGGAATCGTGGTACTGTACATTTTATTAATTATTTACTTATATAGATGGGTAATGGGTACGGCTGAAAAGCCTTTTCAGCTCGTCTTAGAGCCATCTCGGAGCAAATAGACTAAAAGACTTTCACCTGTACCCATGAACTTTCTATGTAAGTAAATAATTCATGAAATGTATGGTACCACGATTCCTATTTTTATCATTTTAATTAATTTTAATTTGAGAAAAAAGCGAAACAAAATTCGCCGTATCATCCATGGAGGAACGTCAGGCCTACTCCACAGCACGGGTTTTTTTCTAAGATTTGACAAGCGCGCTCCTCCATGCTACCGGCAACAGTTTGACTACCGATTTATTACTGTAACCCTTCGTTTCTAGAGAAATGATGTCTCATGTGTACTCCTCCGAAGAGGTTGAGATGCAAAGCTCGAAATAGGTGTTCACGGGAAAAGGTGTCCGCACTTCCGTCAATAGATGACGCGGGGGGTGCATTCAGACACTTTGGGGATTCTTACGGGCGCACGGGATCTCTTGTTCTGTTCGGTTTGCAACCCGAGTTCAAGTACATAGTTCCACTCCATAAACAGAACGACTTTGATTCGTGAGAAATGATCGTTCTCGTATTGCTTGGATATCCGTTTTTGCGGAAAGCTTGTACTTACTCGGTGTAAATTTGGAATTTTTGGGAGTAGTGTGCGCTTTTATATTTGGGCATACTGCCACTATAGATAAAAAATTCGGCGTTTGTTAAAGGAACTGACTAAATGTTTTCCTGGAGATTGGTCTCTAGATGATTCAATGATGTTGTTGGTATTATTTCAATATTATTAATTAATCATACTATTTTAAAATTAAAATTTCGGAAGTTGGTTTTTTGCATTTTTAACTTTTTGCATTCAAACAGTGTAGAATTTAAATTTTTTACCCTGCAGTTAACCTTGAATTTAATTGTTGGACTCATCCAGTCAAGGTTCGAAATTAAATTTTAAATTTGCATGTTTCATGTGCCTTTTGGCTCACTTTTAGAATGGGCTAAGGTATGGGGTGTATAGACGGGCTCGTTACCGACAGCATGTTTAAACAAATCCCATACCTTCAATACACATGGAAAAATGACAAAAGGAAAACATCCGGGGGTTTGTTTTTTGAATCATTATCGAAAAATCAGAATAGACGGTGTCTAAGCAACCTGATATTACGGCATTCTGAGTTTTTTTTTCAATACGGGAGGAGAGGAAACAATTCTAATTTTTTGCCCTGAACAATGAACATTATGTTTTTGACCATTCTTGTAGCTCTTTCCACTCCTAACGCTTATTTTCTGTCGACGGGAGGGGGGGGTAGGGCGATCCCCCAACTATCACCCTCATGATCCGCCAATCAAATCGTAATAACACCTTGTAAGTGGCAAATGAGTCCGCACTAACTGCACTGTCGC
Organism: Bemisia tabaci; assembly: GCF_918797505.1. NCBI lineage: Eukaryota > Metazoa > Arthropoda > Insecta > Hemiptera > Aleyrodidae > Bemisia > Bemisia tabaci. Next base: position 54,316,796 of record NC_092797.1, read on the forward strand.
GCGTTCAAGTCACTCCGCGAGCATCAAAACTCGGAACGCCTTCGATTTTGTGAGTATGCAACCTAGACATCCCTCGAGTACGAATAGTTGTATCCAGGTTTTGTCATCAATATCACTGTGTTAGTCGCGTCGTTGTTTGCAAAGGCTGATATTATGTATTTCTGAAGAAGAAAACAGCGTGAGCGTTCGAACGTCCCCAAATTGCTTCTAATAAACTACGAATTTTGCAGAAAACTTGCGAATACTCCCCTTTGATTATTTCCAGAGAATTTAAAAAGCAATTTAATCTAAAATATCTGAAAGTCTCAAGAAAAAATATTCATGGTTACCATCATATAAATATGATTTTTTCGGAGAAACTTGGGAAACGTTCGAATGGTCGATTTTTTCGTTCGTCAGGTATTTTTCATGCGGGAAAGGTCTAAACGTCCATATGTATTAGAGTCGTGAAACGCGTAGTAATGCGGCTTTTACACTTTTTTATTTATGAAAAATCTGATTTTATTAATGAAGACAGTGAAACCAAAGAGGTCAAAATAATATAGAAGTAAATAAGTAGGTATATCAAGACTCTTTAGTACCCAAAAAATGAAATGAAATAGTGGAAGATCAATTTAGATTAAAAACTATTATATCACGTGAATTGTTATTTGATTGAGGGGCTTGAGGAAAAGTATCATAAAGCGCAGTATTAGCTACTTTCAGATAAACGAGTTAAAAGTTTCAAAATTACATGGAGCCGTTTGAGGAACTAAGAAAGTCACATTCTGGTGCTTAAAATTTGGATTTTAGTATTGAATGTTTCACTGAATATTTTTTAAAACTTGTTTTAGTTAAAATCACCATGATATCTCATATTTTCAAAAAATGCCGCGCATTGTCCTTTAAGCCCCTCAATTAAAAAACCAAGCAACCTCCACAACTTTAAAAACGGGCACAACAGTTCGATTTTTTTGGGTAAAACCTTAGATTTCTGTTTCAATAATTGTAGAGTGCTTGCATAAGTCATTTGACTTGCGACCCTGCGAATACACGATCAGTTTTCATTAATATTTCTTTATGGTAACAGTTCGAGTAGGAAAACTGCGGAAAGTCGATCTCGAGGGTGAATACTACCGTGCTGAGGAAAAACGCCGTATGAACATTCGAGAGTTGCCAAACTTTCACCGATAAAATATTTATTTTTGAGGAAAATTGTCGATATTTTTCCTTAAAATTTTCAGACTTTTTAGATCAAATTGGAAGGAAAATTACCTGAAAAATGGAGAATTTGCACGCAATTTTTTTATTGCTTCATCTGAAAGTGCCTAATGAGCTGAGTTCGCAATATTTTTCATAATTTTTTTCTGACATGGGAAATTGGAGAAAAATTGATTTAAAAGTGAGAAAATGTGCCGCCTTGTGACGTCATCTGGCGGCATTTCCCATTTAAACACATGTATTTTAGCAGAATCGGTTATTTTGTCATATCTCCTCTAATAATTGCTCAATTTATGAATCAAGGGTATCTTCGTGTTCAGTTCACTCAGAGGATTCCACTTAAACAGGAAATTCATCAAATTTCAGACCCTTGCAAATTCTCCATTGGAAGAAAAATATTCACAAATTTTCTTAAAAATTAGTGATTTGTCAAAGGAAATTTGGCAACGCCTGAAGGCTCATACGGCGTTTTTCCTCGGCATGGTAGAATAGTAAATGCTGTCAGATAGAATAAGACCGAGTATGTGAGTAGATCTTGACTTGAGTGAGACGCTGGCTCTCCTATTGTGTCATCCTTGAATCTTTGACCGAAAATGAAACCAGACGAATCGAGGGTCGGACAATAGGATGTATCTCGAGAGGTTGTGGGTTCGAGTTGTCTGATCTCTCGTTGTTGCCGTAACAAAGCGCATTTGTGACGTCAACTAGCGTGCCTTCGTATGAAGAGTATTGCCATGTCGGCACCATTCTCTGGCTGCTTTTATGATTTTAGGTATTTTTGGAGGTTTCTGAGACCTGGGAATATTTGAACGCTTGAGTTGGACGTATTTCTACCAAACAGACCTATGTGGAGGTGAGAAATATGGGGTGTGCTCTAGAAATCTGCATAAGAAGCAATGTAAAAGTGGGCGTGGTTCCTTTTGAAGAATTGGCAAAGCGGGATATTGCATTCTATCAAACAGACCTATGTGCAGCTGAGTGCGGAACTCATGAGCCGCGGGCGTGGCAAGAGAGCCTTGTGGACAGGGCTCATGAGTTAATGCCCCCCGACGAAGACGACGACGTTGCGCTGAGGCTTTTTCATTGCCGCTGACGTCACTGGCGCTTTAATATTCTCATTCACTCTTATGGCCAGAGAACTAACGAGCATACCCCATATTTCTCACCTCCACATAGGTCTGTTTGATAGAAATACGTCCAGTTAGGAATGAATGATATTCTTTCGAGAAGTTTAACCGTCCACAAAAATGAAACCAGATCTGTGAAAAAGGACCTCGAGAAGAAAATTATCTGCAACTAGGGGGTCCGCTCCCTGGCTGCTGCGCGGCCCATCCTTCGAGGCACTGTGCATCCCTTAAAGCCATGCATTTCAGTGCCAGCGAAGTCGTCCAGCCTACCGACCGTTTTACTAACCTTCCTCACCCCGTTCATCGAGCGTCATAAAAATGAGTTTATTAGAATAGAGAGTATTTCTTGTAAACACTTAAACCGTGTTTTTCCATGATGGAAGAATGTTTGTTTTCAAACCTCAGGACTAATGTCTACTTTTTGAGAATTTAGGATCAGACCTTGTAGGACTTACTTTTGAAATTTTGAAAAATTCAAATTAGTAAAAGTCAAACTTCGGTGTTCGCCTCAACAAGTACTTGATTATTTATTGAGCAAGGTTACTCACTGTCAGTCTTTGAAAATGATATGAAATCTTGATGGAAATTTTATTTTGAATCTCTGAACATCCCTCCTTTTTTTTTTTTTTTTTTTTTTTTTAAATGAAAGGAGTGGATATTTTGAAACATTGGCATCACCACACAACTCACGTTGAACTTCATTGGAAAGGCTCTGTTCCGGGACAGAGTCGGTGAACCCGTTCAGAATGCTATCAGTAACACTGTCCAGTCTCCGAGGACGAAAGTTTCTATCGCACTCACTGAACTGCATTGTACTCCTTCTCCACCCTTTTTCAACTTTCAATTGGCAGCCGATGTGCATACTCTAAGAGTAAAGAATCACGCTGTGACCTCTTATTTTTGAATCGCCCCTCTTACAGTGGAAATGATTTAGACCGAGTTTAGTAGAAACGCACTGCGTCGCATTTTGAAATAAAAAAAAAAAAAAACAAGTCATCAGTACGTTTGCATTAAGCTAGTCGTAAATATTTTCCCGTAGAAAATTCAAAGACGAAGAAAAATAACTTGAAAATGAAAAGTCGTTAAATTTAAAGTCTTACGGAAAATTAAAATTTCAAACCTTGCAAAATAGTGTTGTCCAGTTTAAATTAAAATAAATTTTGAACCAACATATGACCGAGTCATTTGCACTCCATTCACACGAGAAAATCTTCCTTTGAGGAAAATACATTTTCCTGTACTTACACAAAGAAAAAAAAAACAATGTAAGGCATGCGTGTTTCCTTGAAATCAAGGAAATTATAAAGGTATTTACTTTTTCTCGGAAATTTAAAAAAAAATTAAAAAAAAAAAAAAACTTTCCTCGGTAAGATTCTGCAGCGTAACTCGGAAAGCAGCCGGTATCAATCATGCTACAATACACGTTGCTCCCATTTCTCCATGTTTTAGTTTTTACTCATGGCTCAATTTTTTTGAATGTTTCTTATCCTGCGACCTTACAGTCATTTCAAGGGGTGAAATTAAGTTGGCAGCGCGGCTGTAAAGACGCGCAAAGACGTGAGGTGTGCACCTCGGTTTCCCCTCGCCCCCCTTCCCCGACTGACGCACGGTGGATCGAGAATTTACGCGAGGTCGGACATGGTGTAGAAACTGTAAGGTCAATTTCGCCAATACACAACCCTGAAGTCTTGCAAAGGTCTCATTGCTTTTTTTTTGTAGAAATTATTTAATGTAACATCCCTTAATATTAATAATATGACGAAATAAACGTAAAAATTTGCGATTTGTGTGGACAATTTCAAGTCCGACCCCACTGTGCGAGGTCAGCTGGTTGACGTCTAACAAGAATCGAGTTAACGGGGGAGCGTCCGAGCGTGAAGGTTGGAATTCGATTTTGCGCCCCGGTTCCCATTTATTAGCACTTTAAAACAGCCCCCTCCTCCCCTCCCCATCAGCCCCCAACCTCGAAACCGGGTGTTAATTACGCTTAAGTTAGGGAGCATAAATTACTGGGTGTAGTCACGCTGATTTTCGGCAGCACCCTTTCAAACGCAACTGCTCCTGTACCTACTCACATGCAAGCGAGCTGATTTTTGAAATATAATACATAATAAAACTTTATTATGCTCCTTTTTTTTACAATTTAAAGAAATTATTGTAAGATTCTTAAAATAAGTTGTGAACGAAGAAAAAAGAAAAGTAACGTAATAAAACTACCCACTAAGGTTGGACCTTGTGTCGGGTGGGGTCTTATTAATTGATAAACTTAATCTTAAATGATCATTTGAGAATGAAAGAAAGGTAGAAGAAGATAAAAAAGAAGAAAAGAAAGAAAAAGAAAGAAAGAGAGGAAGAAAGAAGGTGAGAAAGAAGAAAATAAATAGAAATATATAGGCAAAGCGATAGACAATGAAGCCAAGAGGAAATTGGACCGATCCCACTGGTTGAAAGGGGTGGCTGTTATAGACTGAAGGAGAAATTACAGGGTCCCTTGCGGGAATGGTTTAGCGAGAAAGAAAGAGATGTAAATGAACAAAGAAGGTGAAAATACATACACGATACATACAATTTTTAAACTTGAATATTGCGCGAGAAAACATTGAACTGGAAATTTACACGCATTTTAGTATTTAAAATTTTTTATCTCGTTTTTTTGGACCTTGTGTCAAAGAACATGAACTGTCAATTTTTTTAACTTTGTTCTTTAGCTCAAGTCACAAATTTCGAAAACCTAATATAGCTTTATCCGAAACGTTTGTGAGAGGAGTGCAAGAAATGATTGCAGGAATGATTTGCAGGCGATGAATTGAAATGTTGTTTGCTGAAGATATTAAGGGAGTTCCATCAACACGGTGTACCTCGTCAACCTTTTTGCAGCAGAGATATGCAATAATTTGTTACACTTAAGCTCTACATTACGATTTTGTTGTCATTGCTGCTACTTTGGAACCTTCGCGAGGAAGCTTGACATACAAATGGGCCTGGGAGATCGTCTCGCATAATTTCGGTGAAAATTAGAAATATCTTCAATCATCGAGAAAGTTTAATGACGGATATTTGATGAATAATTACTCTGATGATGCTAATTTTAATGCCTTCTGTCGTTCTGATTTGCACTTTTGTGTAACGAATGGTCTGTTTGATTTTCAGCATCTTTATGTAAAGCTCCATTGAAGCGAATTAACGAATAAATATGGACTCATCATTTTCAGTCACATTGAATAGGTGCTACTAAATTGCTGAGAAAGGGTGGTCATTGGTCAAGGATAACATTGAATTAAACATGTTATGACTTGAAATAATTTTGGCACCTCACTATAACCACAGAGTGAGAAAAGAGTCAATGTATCCCATAAGATATCTCTCGGTTTCTGGAACTGCAGAATGTTTTCTTAATTAAATAATTTAAAGACTGCATTATTATAAGTATCATTCTGTAGAGGTGTAAGGGTCTGAAAGCTCTTCAATTCGAAAGTCATTACCATAATGATGTGATGTCACAGCGGACGAGCCTTTTTTCTGCGAGTGAAATAACCGGGACGGGCGACCCGAATCTTTTTTATAAAGACTGATTAGAGCGCTAGGAAGAGTTACGCAGCTGAGGCATTTTGATCGAAGAATCCAAGAATAAGAGTCAAGGAGTCGAATAAAAGGTCAAAGTAATTACAGGGCACGTATTTGTGTATCTCGATAAGCGCTTCTTTTGGAGACTCCATTAGAACTCTGTGAGGAGCAAGGTGTTCGCTTATTTATAAAATGAGCCCAAAACATGGTTGTCATTTCAATGGAAAACTTGCACATTTTTCGGGAGACCAGTGGACATTTTTGGGGAGGAAGAAGTTGGAGCAAGAACTTTTCTTTTTTAAAAAAAAAAAAAATTGAAGGAGTCTGTAAACGCGAACAGGAAAATTTTTGGATGTTTGCAATATTTATTGTCATGAGTGCAGCGCCCGTCTAGTTTGTCGTAAAATTGTACATTACATAGGCACGTATGAGTACAATACTACCGTACTATAGAAGAACGCCGTATGAGCCTTTAGACGTTGCCAAATTTCCTTTCACAAATCATAAATTTTCGGGAAAATTTGTAGATATTTTTCCTGATTGTTTAGAAAAGCATGTCTGTATTTTAATTTAAATTATCTGAAAATTTCAATGAGAAATTTTCATAACATTTTTCAAGAATAAATATTTTCTTACGGGAAATTTTGCAGCATTCGAATATTAATACGGCGTTTCGCGATGATTCGCACTATCGGGTAAGAAATGAATGGTGATCACACAAAAAGTGTTATGTTCGGCAAAAATAACTAATAAGATTTGTTTAATCGGACTTCAATTCAAAAGTAAGAAGTAAGAAAATCCCCTGTCACATCAGTATTTCTATCGTCATCTTGTTTGTTTATTTTGGTACACAACTTGGACGGGAGAGGCTATCCTGAAAGCCCAAAATTTTCCGACCAATCAGAGAGCGACAAACTTTCAAGGAAAAAATGGATTGCTGATCTAACAATTCTGCAGTTTAAGAAAATGGCCGACATGTTTCAAATGTGCATTTTACTATAGTGGAAAGCTAATTTTTCCACGGCGGTGGTTAACTTAGCATTTTTTCATTGCAAAATCCACATCGAAACATGTCGTACACTTTATTCAACTACATACTTGTTAAATCAGAAATTTAATTTGTTCTGTGTTATCTGTAGTAGGAGGGTCGGGATATGGCAATACTCTCCCCGTACAACAGGTATTCTAGTGGCGCTTCTCCTCGACGTAAGGATTTGGCGACACCGCTCCGGGATGCTGGCGAGATTTTACCGTACCGTTGGGTCCCCTTAATTGCATTGGTTATTATCTCGGCGCGAGACACTCGAAAGAAATAGGTGTTTTTCGAAAGCTCAATTTACGAATGGCAGTCGCATTTACCGGCTACGTTTTATAATAAATTTAATTTTTTTATCGCTCATTAAAACCGCTTCAGGGAGGCTTGCACCGAGATACGGGGGAGTAGTGGGTGGGGCGGGGGTTGTATTTCTGAAAATAAGGCCCGTCCTGCGGGCACGTGACGTCGACGTCGTTGCTCATCGCGGGAGTTTTAATGTTCGTCTGAAAGACAGGTCCTGAAAATAAATGAGCCCTAACAAACCTGGTTTCAGGCGCGGCCGGACTCCTTGCAGGCATTTTGTTGCAACGAAAACGTCGTTAAAATAAGATTCGCTTCCCCGCCCCCGCCGTGCGAGGTAATAACCTTCGCATCGACAGCTTCACTGTGTTGGAGTACGCCATGCTATCGGGATTCTTCATTCTCGAGCCTCTCTCAAGAACGCTTTTCCCGGACTCACAACACCGAAAAAAAAGTGAAGTTGATTGAACATTCCGGATGTGAAAAAAGTGCGCTGGAACTTTCAAAATGCTGAATGAACCGCTAAAGACTTTACTAATTTACTTTAGAAATGTCAAGATGTAAAACTAACTGCTGTAGCGAGTAATTCAGCAATTCGTGAGTTTTCACACACTTTTTTTTACATCCAGATTGTTAAATCAACTTCACTTTTTTTTCGGTGAGATTTTTCGCTTCTTTGGTGACATGCCCAAAACATTTAAGTCCAAAACTTCTGTATGATCAAAAGCTTTTTTGTCCGAAAATCTTGATGTTTTAAAGAGCTTGATGCAAAAACGGCTTTTTTCGCCCCCCCCTCTAGAAGTTCTTCAGACTTTGTCTATTGATTACTCATACTTGAGCGCTTCTTTTCCCAAATTTTCAGACCCCCAAAAAATTTTGGGGGGGAGCTAGGGGGGGTGGAAGTCAAAACCTGTGAACCTCGATATCTCTTGAACAAAGAAAGATATCGAGGTCCGGTTTGGACGAAAAATCGTCTAAAATTGCATACTTTAAGATTCTAAAGGTCAAAATCCCGATGTCACATTTTTAAGTCAACATATGTGCTTTTTTCCAGTTTTTAGGTCTAGAAAATTTCTTTTGAACGAAAAATTTACAAAAATCTCAATTTTTTATTTGAACCAAAACCAGTTTTTTAAATTGTTCGTCTTTTTCCGCATCCAACGAGTGGTCCATTAAGCTGAGGAACCAAACGGTTCCGGAGTTATGATCGATTGAAGTTTCCGCTCAACGCGCGCCGACCGATTTTCGCGCGCAAAAAAGTCGGATTTGACTGGTATTAGATCAGATTGAATGTTCAAACTGAGCAAAATGCTTTATTAGGGACTCTTGAGGGTCGCTGAGTTCAGAAATTACCGATACTTCCAAATAATTTACGTTTTTAAAATTACAGCTCCGCAGCGCTATTTTAGAGGCCCACTGAGCGCCGACCGGCCGCTCAGTGGTCCTGTCCGAAGCTGCAATTTTAAAAACGTGAATTTTTTGGAAGTATCGGTAATTTCTGAACTCAGCGACCCTCAAGAGTCCCTAATAAAGCATTTTGCTCAGTTTGAACATTCAATCTGATCTAATACCAGTCAAATCCGACTTTTTTGCGCGCGAAAATCGGTCGGCGCGCGTTGAGCGGAAACTTCAATCGATCATAACTCCGGAACCGTTTGGTTCCTCAGCTTAATGGACCACTCGTTGGATGCGGAAAAAGACGAACAATTTAAAAAACTGGTTTTGGTTCAAATAAAAAATTGAGATCTTTGTAAATTTTTCGTTCAAAAGAAATTTTCTAGACCTAAAAACTGGAAAAAAGCACATATGTTGACTTAAAAATGTGACATCGGGATTTCGACCTTTAAAATCTTAAAGTATGCAATTTTAGACGATTTTTCGTCCAAACCGGACCTCGATATCTTTCTTTGTTCAAGAGATATCGAGGTTCACAGGTTTTGACTTCCACCCCCCCTAGCTCCCCCCCAAAATTTTTTGGGGGTCTGAAAATTTGGGAAAAGAAGCGCTCAAGTATGAGTAATCAATAGACAAAGTCTGAAGAACTTCTAGAGGGGGGGGGGGCGAAAAAAGCCGTTTTTGCATCAAGCTCTTTCTTGAGTAGACAACGTTAAGCAGAAATGAATCAAGCCACATCAGCTATTGCCAAATTTAATTGGGGAATTTAATAATTTATGTGGAAACGGTTGTGCGGATTTTTGTGCGGATTTCAGTGAATTTTCTGCATGGTACGAGGTACAAGAATTTTTGAAGGAATATGCGCGAACCGACAGAGCACAGGGGAGACTTTTATGAGCCGCCCTGCGCCGTCCACAGCACGCATGGCACACGACCTGCCTTTATTCATCTAGCGTTGAGAGTTCACTTATTACTTCACACGACCAGTGTGTAATTTTAAAAGTAGAAAATTTAAAAAAAAGTTTAAAAAAAAAATTCCCGCCAGGGTGCTCTATCCGCAAGAAATCGTTCACCACCCGCCCGCGTCGAGGGCGCCGTGGCGTGTTGACCTAGTTTTTCATGCATATTTTTCTTCATCAATTTAAATGAGAATAATCCACGCAGAGTGTGCGAACATTTCAAAATCATGAGTTGAAAAGCGCTGAATCACGAGATTAAATATTAGAGCCTCACACAGAGCGAAGCGACATACTGCCAGCGCGGAACGCGCACTGGCGCCTACAAACCTAAGTGGATACTTCACGCATTACGCAATGCTTGAAGTATCCCTTTAGGTTTGTAGGCGTTAGTGTGCATTTCGAGCTGGCAGCGGCAGCCGCGCCGCGCCGCGCCGCAGCGTGCCATGAACTTGCCCACTTGAATTTTATGCAGAGTGGAAAGCAGATTACTAATAAATTTTCAAAGGGAATCGCACGAACGTTCTCTTGTAAAAAATTAAATTGCCAAATTACATTTGGCGATAGTTGATGTGACCTGGTTCCTTTCTGCTGAACGCAGTCCAATTGACAATGCGCCGCCGCTTTGCGATACTCCTGTCATACGTATTTTGTTTCAGTGTGAAACTATCATAAGGTCGTACCTACTTCAATAATTTCTGTAATTTACTTCCTTTCAATGAAGGGCGCACCGTGAAGTAATCAAGGAATGACGCAAATCGTTCCGTTTTTAAAAATTGAAAATAAAGTTGAGATTTTGAAACGATTTTTGGTGATTGAAATGTGGTTTGAGAATTCACCGCGTTGATTTGTGACCACCTGAACTCCCATCAACGTGATTTTTAATATATATTATTGGATTGCATTCTGCAAAAAGGAACCAAGAGCATTCCAATGTCGCTAAAATTGTGCAACTTTTTTCACCCTGCAAAAATATAAACTGATCATCTAAACAAGTTTTTTTTTCACTCCAAAAAACTACGCATTTAAGACGAAAATTACCTTTGATTATTTAATTTTTGCACGATTTCAGTAATTTTTTGCAAAGAATGTAAGTTTCACAACCCTAGCAACATTGGGATGCTTCTGGCTCCTTTTTGCAACATGAAATCCAATTTTAAATAGCTCTTTTTCTTGAAATTTTGTTTTTTGAACTGGAAATTTCAAACCACCACCACTCTGGTTTGATCCGCCATTTTTACCCAATATGTTTGTAAAACACTCTTCTTCGCTCCGGTATAAACATCTCCATATTGGAATAGAGTTCTTCTTCACGGAAACGATCACGAATCAATTTATCAGACTTCTTCTTTCTGTGCTTCTCGGGAAAATTATTTTATTCCGCTCAGCTCGTCTGGAGCATTAAAAACCTAAAACCGATTGCAAGGGAAGTGGGAGGGGGGGGGCTTTAACTACAAAAAGAACATATATTCGTAAAATTATACGCCAAAGGCGCGAAGCTACCATTAATTTACCGATTGAATGCATGGACTCTCAATTCCATGCAAAGGTCCAGAAGTAAGAAAACAAAGGAATATATTCAATTTGAATGTCTCTTTAACGTATTCCATCCTGGAGGCCATTCGCATAGGTCCCATGAATACGCTTCTGAATCTGGTACATTTAAACCTTTTTTATCTGGGGATGTAGTTAGCTTCGCTTTTAAGGACTCTAGACGTCGTGAGGCGCACGAAAGGAGTAAGCTCACGGTTACGGAGTTTATTTCATGTCTATGAAACATTACACGCTTGCTCACATTAAAAAGAATGTTTCTTTGTGGCAAATTAAATAAATCCTAAGAATGAAAAACAATTTGAAAACTCATCGCCTGGAGTGTAGATAGACGACCTCTCTCTTCAGTCAGCTGGCCTAAAGTAAAACGTAAGACAAGTGACTATTGTGTGCCTGGAGAGTTAATCTGAAAATCTCTGAGGCTAAGAAGTCGATTTCCTTCGTCGCATAGAGCAATTAGTTATTTAAAACGGAGGACGACAGATAATCTTGAATTCAAGAGTTTTATATCTGGAACCGACAGCTTAAAATATCAATTAATTTTACTCACCACAGAGGTAACATGACTTTATCAACTAAAGCCTTTGAGTACACACAATATCTATGAGCTTTATTCAGATCGTTACACCTAATATTATATATTCTTAAACCATGTTTGCTTACTTTACTTGGAAACTCATACGTACATACATTCATTACAAGTTTTTCATTTATCCGTCAAAATGAACGATGTGCTTCGTATGTTTGTCAAATTTTAACCGATCCCAGTGATTTTTGAACGTTGTAAGGCGGTCTAATTTCAGACACTTTACCCGGTGGGTAATGAGTGTTCCGAGAAACGACTTATTTATTCTGATTTATTTTTGAGTGGGTATTCTGCATGATTTATGACATTGTTATTTTCATATTTTTTGTCGGTGAAGTTTTTGAGTGGTTGACACAATATATTTTTCTTACATTTTAATACCTCTGTTTTGGAAAAAAAATAAGTATGATAAAAAGAAAATGTAAATATGAACATTTTTTTTTCAGAATTCTATTTTCTCTTGGAATGCCGTTCTAAGGTCTACTACTAGATTATTTTGTCCGTGCATGCTATAATTTGTTAAATAATGAAAATTATGTAAAATACGGCTCTAAGGGGAGGAGAAAGTATGTTTCAAAGATGGGAGCTAAAGCCGTCTGATGCGCAAGGCAGACACGGATCGTGATGACAAGGAAACGATCCTTAAGTTCATTCAAATTTTTCAGACTTTGGGTGTCATGCGACAATGATGATAATAATAGAAGAGTTGAGGTTCAATAACTGGTAAACCCTATTGTACGTTGCTAAGATTACGCGTGATGTTGATTATGGTAAAAGAAATTGAATGCCTTTAGTTCATAGACTTATAAGGTACTGCTACACTTTCTTCAAATTTCCGTTTTAATTTTAGGACCAGAATTGCTATTCTGAGTCCTGTGAATTTTCGTCAAATGCGAGACACAGTTGCAAAAGCTTAACAACACCTGCGGACTGATTATTGCAATTGATAGACAAAGCTGTAGACAAAGGAGACTTAGGGAGTATGGTGCTATCCTTTTGATTAAAATTGGTTAAAATGGTGGTTTCTATGGACTAAGAGAGAAAATGATGAACTAACTGTACACAGTGGCGTTGAGACAAAAAAAAAAAAAATGCGACAAAAATGTACCTGATGATCTGATTTTTTATTTCCTTGTTCATTGAATCGACGTCAATTGGTTCACGTCGACCGATTCACGTTTTTATTCATCGCTCGATTCATGTCGATCGAATACATACCCTCTCATTGCATGCAGACTTTCTATCATTCTCTTTTTTTTAACTGAACAATTCGCCTTCAGTTGCGTATGCAGCAATTGTTGTTACGAATATGTTGTGCGTGCTGATTTCAGCGCATTACATACTCGACTCTCTGAAGGCGTCTTTTGTGCGAAAGCAATTCGCCTTCAGTTGCGTCTGCAGCAATTGTTGTTATAAATATATTGTGCGTACTCATTTCAGCCCATTACATACTCTACTCTTTGAAGGCGTTTTATGTGCGAAAGTGGAGCACCCTGTTGGAGAAGAACAGAAGTGAGATTGAATGAATCGCTCAACTCCTACTTCATTCGTTCTCCAACAGGGTGCTCCACTTTCGCACATGAAACGCCTTCAAAGAGTAGAGTATGTAACGGGCTGAAATGAGTACGCACAACATATTTGTAACAACAATTGCTGCAGACGCAACTGAAGGCGAATTGCTTTCGCACATAAAACGCCTTCAGAGAGTCGAATATGTAATGCGCTGAAATCAGCACGCGCAACATATTCGTAACAACAATTGCTGCAGACGCAACTGAAGGCGAATTGTTCAGTTAAAAAAAGAGAATGATATGCAGTCTGATAGGCATGCAACGAGAGGGTATGTCTTTGATCGACATGAATCGAACGAAAATAAAAACGTGAATCGATCGACGTGAACCAATCGACATCGATTTAATGTACAGGTAAATAAAAAACAGTGGGGTCAAAATCAGTGAGGATACCTCCATTTACTATAAAAATTTCAAGTAAGTTCCGATATTTCGAAAATATGCTCAGCCAAGATTTTGATATTTCTCGATTTTAAGTCTACACGTGCCATAGATTCACATTCTGCAAACCGTTCTTGGGTACATATCTGTCGCGATTTTTTCTGCTTCAAGTCCACTGTGTGTAGGGGTACTTGAGAGTCACCGTTAGTTAGTCTATTACCAACCTCCTTTGTCTATTGAATCCACCCACTTCCACCGATAGGATTCCACCATACTCTTTTTGTCTTCTTTGTCCATAGCTTTGCCTAAAAATTTGCAATAATCGGCCCGGTGATGACGATCACCCGGTTTTGAATTTTCACTCTTCAATTAGCGAAACGGTCCATTAACGGGCGACGCTGAGCAAGGATCCGAAAGTTGAAGAAGAAATTAGTCGTATCATCGGCGTGACTGGAGATACGGAAGCTGCGTCAAATCAAATTTATTAGCGTGGAGGCAGCTTGACAGGTGTCGTTCATTTCTGTCGTGTTTTGAATTGTTGCAGGTCGTCTCCCCGTCCTCCCTGATGGCAGTCACAAGCGGGCTCCTCCTAGGAATTCTAATCCTCCTCACAGCCACCCAAGCCTCCGAAAGTGTCCCTTTCTCAGCAGGGTGAGTCAACTTTACTTTCAACTTTTCCCGACTTTTCATTTGGACTGCGATTGCCAGAATGAACCTAATTGGACGTATTTCTATCAAACGGAACTAAGCGTCATAGGGGGAGGAAGGGAGAGGGGGGCTTGGATTGGCGGGTCTTGCGGAACGCGATGCTCGTTCCGTCCTATATACTCGCAATGCTTTTCCTTGGCGCTTAGTTCCGTTTGACAGGACGCGCTATCCGGGATTCTAAAATCCTCAAAAGGAACTCAATTTGGCGCTTGGTTCCGTTTAACAGAAATGCGTCCAGTTAATCCACTTCACAATGCCTAATTTCCATTAATGTTTTTATTTTAGATCGGAAAATCATGAAAAATAACGGATTACGAGGGAGTTCGCCCCCTGACCGCCAGGCGGCAAGCCCCGGGAGGCGCATATACCGCCCGCTAAAGTTCACTTTGTGGGCCCTCGTGAGTTAATCTAGATACAGCCAGCTTAATAATTAGGGACTATCTCCTATCAGTTGCCACAAAAATCATGGAGATCGGTTTAGTTGAAAATTAGAATGAACTATGAAGAAACATGAAAATTTAGGAGCTCAGAGAGCTTATGGTTATGAAAACTTTCAGTGGCATTTCCTCGCAAAAAATTTAAAAAGAACATAAAGAGCCTATTGTAAACTTTTGCTCAAGCAATAAAAACTTATATTGTTAAAAATGGCTTAGAAATCACTATAGATACATCGGAAAAGTCTGAAATTCGCTATTAGCTTCTCGATCTGCGTGAAGAAATTTGTATATGTCGGAAGCAATTAGTCAAATAGGGCATTTTATCACATGCCTAGACCGGTAGTCACATTTTGACAGTTTACGGAATTCTGTAAATTTACGGCAAGGAGTTCACGGGTTTTCAATATTTTGGGAAGAGTAACTCTTCAAATCTGTGAACTCTCCTTGTTCCTTCCTTTTTACATGCCTTTAGTACATTTAGATGTTAAAATGTTAAAAATTCTATGTTTTATTGATATGATATGTTTCTATAATTTCATGATAAATGTGCATTCAAGTCTTAAAATCGTCTAAAATACTATTGTACACCGCATATTTTTACAGAGAATTCATTCTGAGAGGAGCAACGAATTATTTTGTCTGAAATTAGGGTAAACTATTAAAATTGGAATCTAAGTAAGAGTATTTGACTATTTCCCAAAGCATTCGACAAAATGCCTGGTTTGACTTTTTGCCTACGACACATACGACGACAAAGATATGATTTGATGTGGATGAGTCACGTGGAAACTCGTGTTGCCAACACTGTAAACTGACAAGGCGCCAAGGTCATCGCTCAATACTTGCGGATGCCCGCTTTTTCCTCGAGAGATCGTGACACCTGAGAGTGATACCACTATTCGGCCACATGGGAGCTCGTGTTGCCTATTCTGGAAACTGAAGGCGAACTGAAATTGAGCTTAAGTCACCGCTCGATGCTCAGCGAGGTCTATGTTCACGCAGTTCATAATTTGTTTTACGAGCAAGAGAGAAAAAAAATTATATACGGTCTCGATAGACGATCAAATTCCCGAACCAATTACCATCAAAGTGTCGGGAGTCATCAGTCTTAAACTCATTAATTTGTTTAATTTTAAAATGGAAACTTGGCCGAAATGTTTCCTGAGGCAGGAAACGATGAATGGTGGCACTCCATTCTGATCTTACTTTGAACAAAATAGGGCGGCCCGTCAAAATTTGATGGTAGATGGGCACCAACTGACCATCAGTCATCAGCATGTCTACTTTGATTGGAATGGGTTCGGAATTTGATCGTCTATCCAGGGCTATAAAATTGATAAATTAATTAATTAACGGTGAAAATTCTGAAGTGTCGTAATGAAGATCCAAATTTTTCGATTCCACTCGTCCACGCGTAGGTCAGCTCGCGGCGGCGGACCTGTGACGGCCTTTGATTTCTGGCCGGAATCCGAAAGTGGGGCGCAATTTGTCGGCGGCCCATAAACCGTTTTACGAGCCCGGGGGGGGGGGGGGTGTTCATTTGGGGTGCGGTTGGGCCGCGCCGAGGTGGCCGCAACCAGCAACACTTGCCAGTGCAGTTAACGTCCGCGCCCCATAACGTCGCAACCCTGACGTCAGGGCGTAGCTGCTTTTTTTCATGAGCCCTATCTTTGGTATAATTCCACATTTCCCAGGGTTCACTCGGGTATCCAGATACGCTTTCACATCGAGGGAGGGGGGTAATCAGGAAATTCTTGCTCGCGCCGCTCAAATGAGAAAATCAAGGTCTGCGCCCCGAGCCTCGACTCAGTCCTCTCCAAGGTTGCCAGATTTTCTAGTAAAACCCGCGAACGTTGCGTTGGAATGAACGGGAAAACTCCTGATTTTCAGTACAGTCTGGCGGCTATGACCCTCTTTTTGCCGGCTTTAGGTGTAAATCAACGTTCTTCTCTACGATCTAATGTAAAATTCTCATTCGAATTGACAGCCGTGCGTAATCCCATGAGACATTTCGCGGTTTTTTCACGTTGCGACTGTGAAATTTGTTGCCGAATTGAAGGGAATTTTATTTCAAGGGTCGGGGCTTCGATGCAGGTTCTGTCCGTTTAGAGAGAATTATCTGTGTTTTCGTGTTATTTTCGATAGTTATAGGAAAAGAAAGTGCGGTTTACGTCAAACTCAGCGAAGAAACCTATGGATAAACCCGGAAATCCAAGAATCAACGCGAGGCTTAGGTCAATACGTGTTTCATTTCCTATCATATGGAGCACTTAAAAATGGGTATGAAAAGTGAAAAAATATAAGTGAAACATCAATCATTGACATTTGACCTAGATTTAAACGTTGAATTCTGTTCTAAGTGTTTGTTTCCTACGGACGATTTATGCCAAGATTGTTGAAAATCGAGGATTACCGGTGACCTGAAAATTTCTAGGGGCTTGCGAGGTGCTTTCGAAATAATCCATCAACAACTCGAAATTCTTCGATTTGAAGTTATCCGATCGGAAGTATGGAGCTCAATTGGTCGTACTTCTGCTAAACGGAACTAAGCGGAATTGGGGTTGGTTTGACGCGGGTGCAGTCGAACGACGAGATCAGGGGCGTGGCATGCTTTGCGATATATCGATTGATCTACCATTTAAACGTATGGAAAAGGATCGAGTATTAGGGTATTCGCAGCGAACACCCTAATAATCGATTCTTTACCATAGCTCATATGGGGAAATATCGATAATCGATCATTCACGCCTCGCCACTGGACGAGATCGTCCCGTCTTGTGCTTACAATGATTTTCCACGGCGCTTAGTTTCGTTTGACAGAACGCGCTATCAGGGATAAATCCTCAAAAGGAACTGAAATTGGCGCTTTGTTCCGTTTAGATACGTCAAATGAAAATGCACAACCTAGAGGTTTCGACGTAAATACTAGTTTCGATAATCTCGAAGTAATCGGACGGCAGATTTGACAGTGAGATGAGGATTATTCCACACACCAAACTCGAAACCAAAAAATCTCACCCAGACATGACAACACGGTGGGTTGTGTGAAAACCTTGTTTCGTATTTCATCTGCATCCACATTGCTGAAAATGACATCACGTTTCCCACCTCCGACCCCTCTTATCCTTACCCTATGCGCCCCCTCCCGTCTTAGCCGTGTAATCACATTCAACGACTCAGGAAAAAAGCGTGTGAGAAATAAACGGCCAGGTTTTACGCTCGCCAACAGTTTCTAATTATTTCCAACCGGAGGGAAACAGAAGTAATCCTGCGTTCCTACGTCAGGAGATGGGGGTTGGTGTAGAGGGGTTGATGAAGGGGCCCATGAGTAGGAGCAACCTTTAAGATTTTGATTTCTTCCTTCGTATCATCTCAAAGTGAGGTCGAGCCAGAGACTACACTGCTGCGTCCATAACGACGGTGAAACTACCAAACCACGTATCTCGGTTTGCGACGTCGCAGACTTCCTGTCATACTTATTTTTTAAATGGAAAACTACTTAACGTCCAGTCTTGAAAATTTCTGTGATTTTTCCTCTTCGTGCGGAGAAAATTCTGTGAAAATTTCAAGGAATGATATTGATTTGGTCTACTTCAAAAAAATAAAATGCGAGCGTAGATTTTTAAACACCGCAAACGAGATACGTGGTTTGGTAGTTTCACCGTCGATAAGCAATTTTCCGTTCCAAGGAGAGATCCAAGCTCTATACAGAGTGCAATAGAGGGTTTTTTTAATTCGAAATTTAAAAGAAACGTCAGTGGCTCCTGGGCCTCGAAGAGGGGGCACAAAAATGCTTATCCTCCTAAAAGCTGGCTCGCTTTAGGATAGAAATATTATCTACCGCTTACCTCCATGCCAGCAACCGTTTAAAAGATTAGAATGAGTGGGGGAACTTACGGGACATGCTGTACACTGAAAAGAAAGATTGGTAGGATTTACCATTCCTACACGCTGTAGTTTACACAGCGTGAATTCTAAGTCGATTCTGCCGGAGGGATGGTTACCTGTACCAGTATATGGTAACGTTTACCTTTTTTCTGGCAGAATTGACTCTGAATGTACGCTGTGTGAAATACAGCGTGAAGGAATGGTGAATTCCACCAATCTTTTTTTCAGTGTATGAGATCTATGTAAAGAGTCTGTGGAACATAGAAATTCCCCTCACAAACTGAGTTAAAGCGTTTGTGCATCGCCCTTATCTCACCTGCCCCTCACACAACTTTGACCGAAGAAGTTGAACACTCGAAGGGATTTAATTATTACCGCTGAGTTCAAAGCTATTTTAAGACTTTTTAGATCCTAGAAATGCTACTCACAATATGAGGGTGGGCATTCGTGACACCAAGCTCCCCACCTCCCTCTCCCTTAATACAAGTTACGGCCGAAGAAATGGCGAACAATCGAGAGGCCCCGATTTAATTGGGCTGCTCAAAGCTGCGTTTTGAAAATTGGGAAGGGACGACTTTGACGTGTCGCCGAGTAAAGGGTTGACGTTTATCAGCGTTTCCTTTCTGCGTCGAACGGGAGGATTAATCCGGTTCCGCCCACAGGAATTGCGCCTATTCATTTCGGCGTCATAAAAGCACCGAATCTCCGGGGGCTGTCAGCCGCGGCGCCGAAAGCTCGTTTGATAACGTGTCAGAAACTGTCGAAAAACTAATCGCTCGTCTATTTACGAAACGACTCCGGCGGAGAAAACTACCCGGAACTAGCGGTGAGCCCACGGATTAGTTTACGGGCTTCCACGAAAAGGCGGGGGCCCAACTATGAACGGCAATTTTTCATCCTGCTCATGTCGTGTTAGTAAATTTCTTCAAAATGGTATCGCTTACTGTGATGCGGTCTCCAAAGGCCTCTCTCGATGCTCCGCGGAATTTGAGTGATGGGGTATTTTGGACTCGCGACTCACGTCATCGCCACATGCATCCATCATTAGCTTGCGTTTTGTCCGATTAAATTCGGGGGTTAGTTTTCCCGTGGATGACCGAGAATTGACGAAACCTTTTTAATAGAATGATTTCGATGCTTTAGAATCTCCGATCATGTTGTATCCTTTTGAAAGAAAACAATTCATAACTTTGAGAAACATTTGAAGAATTTAATTTGAATTAGTGTAAATAAATTAGTAAGGCCCAAACCGGTATAGATCTCTCGACGTGACTCCAACTTAATATTCCATTGCAAACTGCCTGAGCTGAACACTCTCCCTCCTCAGTTTCGTGCTGGTGCGCATTAGAGTTCAAAAAATTATTTTTGACTCTAATTTTAAGTTTTGGAACTTCTTGGCTTTGTTTTCCCCACGAAATGGTGTGGACCCAGCACCATTTCTCCACCTTGTTCCACCTTGTTAAATACATTAGACGATACCTAATGTATTTTGACGTATTTTTTTGTTTTTGTTTTTTTAAAAGAGGAAAGAAAACCAAACAACACCGAAGTATGAAATTTTGTAAAGTAATTTTTCATAATCTGAGATGGAAACGCTATGCAATCAAACCGACTTGCATTATTGAGATTATAGGACAACACGCATGGACGCAAGATGCTGACGAATTGCCGACGATCGCTAACTGCTTTGCGACGTATTATAATACATTTTATTTAACTTAATGAAATTGTTCATTTTTGTTTTTGTCCCAGAAGGAAGAGCTATATGTCTGAAATGGAGGAGCCCGACACAGAAATGATGCTAGAAATGTTGGCGCGATTAGGTCAAAGTATCATCAGAGCCAACGACTTAGAAAAGTAAGTCCCCATAATGTGTATATATGTACTATCTAAGTTATGGAAGTGAAAACACGAGAACGAAAAAAACGGCTCTACATCTCGGGCCAACTGGACGTATTTGAGGCGTCCAGTGCCGTGGCGTGCTTTGCGATGTATCGATTGATCTACCATTTAAACTTATGGAAAAGGGTCGATAAACAGGGTGTTCGCAACAAACACCTGTTTATCGATTAATAATCGATTCTTTACCATAGTTTTAAATGGGGGAAGTATATCGATAATCGATCATTCACGCCTCGCCGGTGGCGTGGAGGCATTGTACACTGGACCGAGTCAATAGGAGAAGTCGGAAAAAATCTGGCAACTTTGAAAGCTTATATTTTCAAAAGTATGTGACAAAAAAGTTTAGGAGTGGTTCCATTGATGTTTTCAGGAAATTTCCTTACGGGAACCCCCTTTGAAACTGAATTTGTGACGAAATGAACATAAAAATTTGAAATTTTAGCCAAAAATCTCAGATCCAACCTCTTCTATCAGTTCGTTCCACTGTGCGTTGGGTGCAGAATGGGTATTTCTTGGTGCAGTGTTTCACAAAGTCCATTGCTAATTTATATTTCAGAGAGGAAACTATTAGGCAAATTTTCTGAAATTTTTAGTTTCAGAATTTTAAAATAACATAGCAAATTACGTAAAAGTTTTAACAAATTCCATGTGCATTTGCTTTAATTATAGTGGCAAACGTTAAGATCCTGAGACACCAAAACCGAGAAATGTCCTTTTTTCACCCAGCCCTTCATTTATGCTAAAGAGCACTATGTGCATAGGTATTGCGTACAGAATAGTTCTTTTTAGAATAATTATTGACGTCCGATTTTTAGCGAGAACTATTCTGGCTCGATAATGCTGATTGCTGAGGTTCAATGTTGCATATTAATCACTTTGAAGGCAATGTTCGGCAGATTTGTGACTAGTTTTTGACCAATCTCAAAAAAGGCAAATTTTAGCCTCGACCTCAAACATCGTTTGAGCACCTCCTGACAGTGGCGAGGCGTGAATGATCTATTACAGAGATTTTCTCATTTGAAACTATGGTAAATAATGAATTATTAAGGAGTTCGTTGCGAACACCCTGCTTATCGATCCTTTTTCATAAGTTTAAAAGCAGATCAATCGATAAAACGCAAAAATTAAAGTGCTTTGGAATTCATTAAAGACTCGAAAACACCTTAATATTTACAAAACACACCTTATATTGGCTTGTCCTTTCATACATAGGAATAGTCCTCTCATGGCTTTTTCTTCATCAATTTAAATGAGAATAATCCATTAATCCATGCAGAGTGTGCGAAAATTTCAAAATCATGAGTTGAAAAACGCTGACTCCACGAGATTAAATATTAGAGCCTCACACAGAGCGAAGCGACATACTATCAGCGCGGAAGCCGCACTGGCGCCTACAAACCTAAGGGGATACTTCACTGCGATACTTCATTGCGCAATGCGTGAAGTATCCACTTAGGTTTGTAGGCGCCAATGCGCGTTTTGCTCTGCCCGGCCGCCTGCCGCGCCGCAGTGTGCCACGGCGCACTGTGGATTGAGTCAATGGTAGAGGTCGGACATGATTTAAAAACTTCAAAAGCATATATCTTCACTGTTGTAAAATTTTGATGTTAAAAGAGTAATTTTATTGGTTTCCTCGTACAATTTTCTGTAAAAAGCACCCCTTAAAATTAAAATTGTGATGAGATAATCGGAAAATTTTACAATTTTTGTCAAAAATGTCATGTCCATTGACTCGATCCACTGTGCGGCGCCTCAAGCAACTCTTTCACAACAGAGGTGCTGCACAGTATCGTACGAAATTGAAGGCGCTCCACCATATTAAGAATGACACGCATCTTTTAAGTGTTCAGAGCTTTCCTTGCTAAATTAATCAAAATAATACGGCACAAAAAGAGAGCGGTAGTAAAAGAAACTCACTAAGTCCTAGCATCCGTATTTAAAACTTTTACCATAATTTTTGAACTTCATCAGAGAAAAAAGTGACTCGATTTAGGCAGAAACATTCTTGGGTGTGCCGTTAAGAAGATTTTTATTTTGAATGAAGAATAAAATAGCTGAATGAAAGCTGGTTTCTGCTTGATGTTAGTGACTTTTCTTCCTTAAAACAGCATTGTTTTCTTTATTGATTCAAAAGGAAATCTTCTCGGCGGTAAATTTGAGCAGATTTCTGTTTGAATCAAATCACTTTTTCTTCTAATGAAGTAAAAAATCATGCTGACCGTTATTAAATATAGATACTAGGACTTAGGAGTAAGTTTTTCAAGCAAACTAATCATTATTCCAAGACATTATAAATTGTCATCCAAAAACGTCATGAGCGATCGTCGTTTGGATTTGATTGCCTTTTGTATTGGGTCTCAATTGGTAAGTGGACCAAAACTCCCGAGCCGAAAAAACACGTGGACGTAAACCACTGGGAAAAACAGGTGCGTGGACAAACATTTTTTTTACGAAGTGTCCTATAACCCTCGATATGGCTCCCATGACTTGTTAAGCAATGCACACATTTCATCATGTATCGTCACCTTCGGGCCATCACGAGCGCTATGCAACGTTTAACAAATTTTCGCCGCCATTTGACTTTTTGACAGATATTATTTGTCGAATCTGTTTGAAATTTTCACTGGATTTTATCGGCAGCACAGAGAAAATTCAGTGAAATTTTCGGACAGCTTCATTGAAAATTCTCACTGTAAAAAATAAAACAGCGGCGGAAATTTTAAACGTATCATGGCGCTTGTGATACTTTGACCGGAGGGTGACAATATAAACCTATTTTGCCGCCGAGAGTTCAACGGCGAGTCGAAGGAGGATATCTCACAAGCAAAAGGCACGGTAAAATGGTCAACTGGCAAGATCAGGGAACTTGTTTATTATTAAGTCACTTTAAATCCCGTAAAACAGAGTGAAATCCATTAGGAGCTTGGATGGGAGGGCTTAGAAGGGAGAGGGGTTCGAAAAGAACGTAATTAACGTTGGGATCTGACGTTGTGCGGAGTGATGACGTGGTTGGTGCGATAAAGCAGCTGCATCGAAATTCGAGAGGGAAAGGGGTGAGTTAAGAAAAGGATTCAACCATAACGTACTCCGAAGGAAGGTCAAGACGCCAAGAGTTTCGTTCTACCCTCCTCAGGGACAGAGAACTATTCTAAGAGAAGGTGTAAACTTCAATTTGTCAGAGAGGGGGAGAGTTTAAAATCGGGAAGTTAAATGGCGCCAAGGTTTTCCGAAACTTTCGTCACTTCCGGCCAACATGCCCCTCTCCTTTCCGGGTTTTCGCGATTTTGTTCGCATTTTTAAAGCTAAAATTTTTGTAACTAAAATTAGGAGAAAATTAAGTAAAACCTTCATACATCGTATTATAAAATAGTCGATCCTTAAATAGCTCCTTTCAATGAGAAGACCTCATATAGACCGCGTTTAGCAGAAAGGAATCAAGCTACATCAGCTATTGCAAAATTTATCTGAACAATATAATTTTTTACGAGAGAAAGTTTGAGGGGATTTCTTTGACAATTTTGAGGAATTTACATCGTACTGTGCAGAAAATTCACTGGAATTTGCACAAGAGTCCGCACAACCATTTTCATGTAAAAAAGTAAATTGTCCACTTACTTTGGTTATAGCTGATGTAGTTGGTTCTTTTTTGCATAACGCGGTCCGTATGATTTACGTTGTGATGGAGAGAGATTTAAGGAGATCCTTAACATGGCATTATCAAAAGGACAATTTTAACCGATCTCGAGTGAAATTCAACAATCGAATTTTGGAAATAGTTCCTCGTAAGGGATTACAACGATTGACCTATGCAGAAAATAAAAAATACGGTGGAATTTTTTTTTAAAATACTCACAATCTCTAAGGTAGATACAAATCTACTGTGGACCTTTCAAAACCAGCAAAATGTTTCTTCTGAACTTTTTAATTCTTATGGAGGCAAATAGTTGTGATACTTTGCGAAAGGTCTATTCCCGAAGTAATATTGTTGAATTCTATTTGACACTTAATAGAAAATTCTCTTTTGTGTGATGCTATGCTAGGGCTCTCCTTCAACCTCATTTAATCATAATGTAAACAATACGCGGTTTCCTAAGGAGCAACCATGAATATGATTACGCCCTATGCTTCGATCATATACAAGAGAAGCATACTAATCTCGATTTCAATCTTCCCAAAATTCCGCTGTTATTTTTCAAAAAAACGTATTAAAAAACACGTGTTAGAAGTGCCTTCAATTTCAAATGACACCGAAGCTGTACCTATCACCGTAAAAAATTGTTCGCGAAATTTTTGTTGACATGTTGCTGAATTTGAAGTCTAAGGTTGAATTCGGTTCATTTGGAAGACCATCGTTATTGGCGCCATCAAGTTTGTAGAACACCTCTATCCTAGTAGTAAAGCTTGTCATTTGAGAGAAAACCTCGCTTTAGAAACATTCTGACTCTTTTTAAGAGTTCTTTCATTCCTGTAGTGTACCAAAATCGATGCACAGCTGTTTATGTTCTTAAAGACGCTCGTTGGAAGCGCCTTCAATTTCATAGAATACCGCAATCGTAACACCGTCTCTTCTCTGCCAAAACCTTCATATGCGCTACTCAATTACTCTGACTTTGCAGAAAACGTCATCGCGCATTAACAATAGGGTCATACTTTTAAATGATGAGCAATCTCAAAAAAAAGCTTTTTAGCCTTTTTTTTGGTGGTAGTTATAACATCAAAACAGCACGGCAAAAGTGAAACTTTGAACTCGGATGGTATCTCTATTTATGATGTGGCATAGTTCGTGTCACACGTCAACTTTACAACTTTTTTGAATGATCACTGATGATCACTGTGCAACAGAATTGGGTCTAATTTTTCATTACCTCCCAGGAATACTAGCTAGAAAATTTGTATAGAAGTGTAAAAAAAAAAAAAAAAAAAAAAAAAAAAAAAAGTATACTCTTAAAATGTGATTTGGGACCAGAAATTTTGAAGACTTTTAATAGGTATGTTGTTATACTGACGTTACCGTTGACGTAACATTTAAAAAGCGCATTTTAGTGTATTCTCTGAAGGAAATACACTATTTTTTTGTGATACCTATGACCCTTCAAAAGTTAGAAATACGAGTCTAAAATGTGTGCCCTGTTTCAGCTCCAAGCGAGGTCTGGATTTGGGTCTCAGCCGTGGCTTCTCAGGTTCTCAAGCAGCCAAGCATCTGATGGGACTAGCAGCAGCCAACTATGCTGGAGGCCCAGGCAGGAGAAGGCGCGCCAGCAATATTCTTCCAAACGAGATATAAATACAGAACCCTCCGTCACTACCCCATCAAAGATGACATCCAACAAGAGAGGCAACACTAAAAACTTCTGTAGACATCATTTGATGTAATTTTCTATTCAGTAAATAATTTTCCTCCCTTCACACCTGATGTTGAAACTTTCTTTTCTTACTAATATTTAAAGTTAAAAATTTGGCATGGATGAAAAAAAGAAAAACTATTGTGAAGAAATACTTGGGTTCATTTCATAAGCAAGCAATAGGCACCAAGGTTTGATGGTTGATAGACTAAGGGATGCTGTAAAGCTTTCTGGATTGACTTGAGTGTATCAAAGCTGAGACAATAAAAATGGAGCAGAAAAACTTTATCAAACCAGGTTTACTATCGAAAATTTTGATGCCATTAGTCTCAAGTATGGATTCTTTGGATCTTTTTCTTTACTATTACATAGACCATTTACTTACTCTTTTAGAGAAAATTCGAATACAATTTATGCACAAATTTGCCCAGAATAACAAATGAACCCCTCCCCTCCCGCCAGGATAATTTTATCAACAGTTTGGAGGAAAACCTGTATCCAGGATTGTACTGTTCAACGGATCAATTGGCCTGTTATGGAATACAGTTTTGTCACTCACAAGTCATCACAGTGTTTCTACGGCTTCTGACGGCTCCTAAAAAGATCCACGGCGGATCGTAAAATGGGAACAGTAAAAAACAAAAACAAAACAAAAACAAAACAAAAAAAGGCAACAGAAGAATTGAAGTTGCTGCTCTAATTAATTCAAAGACTTCAAATCTGATAAAATGTGCAGTAGAGAGTAAAAAGCTACAAGTCAGAACTGTTTGGTCTAAATGAACTAAATGAACTGAAAATTCTCTATCATGTTCCCCTCATTGATGGACTGTTAACATTCCGATTAAAACCTTCATACCTACTTGTACCAATAAATTACTTAAAAATAAGGGAAGAAAATTAGTAGTAAAACTAAAAAGCAACATGGAGATTGGAATGTTTTACGACATTTTGACGACAGTCAAACGCTGACCGTTTTTACCGAGCACACAAGAATAAAATAAAAAGGAGACATATAATGCTGTAAGAGTGTTATCCATTGCTGAATGTCTTAAGCTTACTCGTTATCTCCTGCATGAAGAAATGTATGCCGATTGCGCTGTTTCAGTATTTATTCTTCAATTTTATTTTTTTCTGGGAAAACCATCTTGGTAATTTTTCTTCACCCTTGAGAAAATAGACTGAAATTTTCTGAATAATTCATGCGACTGTTTTCCCATCAAAAACAAAATTTTCCTACAAATACTGAAACACTGCAGACAAGATATGTTCTTTAGTGTGAGAGACAACAAAATTTGCTAAAAAAGCCATAAAAAATAATTGATTGGAAAAATAAGTAGATATTATTGACTTGACGGAGGCTTGAAATGCTTGGATGAGTCCAGCCATTAATGTTTCCAACTGTTACCTGATTCACGAAAATATTTAAAAAAATCCAGATTTTTAGCTCATTAAGTGCCAAGCATATGCTGTTGCTTTCTTACTTCTATTTTCTTTTATTGATCTTTCACTCCTTCTAATTTTAATTCTTTTAAAGCATGCATTGTTTCTTTAATGTTGAAACATCATCGACGCGAGTAATGATAGGAGTTGCCTTCTCTTTGAATAAGATTCTCTCATGAGTGGGAGTTCTGGAGATGCTTTTTTAATTTCTTCTATTTATTTTATACCATTAGGAGGGAAAATTTTAATACCTTTAACTTTTGCAGAAAATAGCAATAAATTGGCTATGCTTGATAGGGAGGAGAAGTCAAGAGCAAAACCTGAAATAAACGTTATGGTTGATACTTCTTTTGGGTGTTAAAAGGTCTTGTCTTGGTAAGAATATTCCCTGAACAGAGGGATGATGGATGGCTGTTGATATTCCATATTTTTGTTCCTTTAAAATTCGTGAGTGAAGAGTTATTCCTACTAGAACATTTTACACATCTCTATCATGTTCATGGACTCATAGTCCTGTAAAAAAAGAGCGCAGAGCTCTCTCAACTTACAAGCCACGATTTTAATTATAATAATCATTTAAAATCTGTTTTCTGCGCAGATCCGTTCTCGGGATCTCTGTTCTGCGCGTTTTCCGTAGTTACTCTCCTCTGTCCAGTTGTTTTAAATTTAAGAGAAAATATTTGTTGTTTATTAAAAATTTATGTATGCAGCTGAATGTGGTCGAAATAAATTATATTCAATATTGACTTATTTGTTCAAGAACTTGAAAATTGACAGACCTCACCACTTCAAATTAGACTGAAAAAAACGCTGAATCTAAAATTAAAATAAAATTATTTAATTTGAAAAATAATTTTTTCAACTTACAAAGTCATCACAAAAATTCTGTGGTACTTACAACTAATTCATTGATGGTAAAGTTTAGTGGATCAGTTTTTTCCGACCAAAGAAATTGCATCAAGAAACAAATTTTGTCACCTTATGGTGTTATCCTTTTTGGGTCTCTTGGGAACATTGATGTCTTGCGGATGTTATCAAGTCCTAGGTAGAGCATGACCACACGTTCCAATCCAATACCGCCGCCAGCATGCGGTGGACAGCCGTACTTGAAGGCTTCAATGTAAGCTTTGATTTTTTCAATATCTGCGAAGAAAAGGGAATGATGAGTAATGAGAGGAAAGTAATTAAAGAAATAAGAAAGTACATATTTTGACTTTTGACTGTGGTAAAAAGTAAGATTCACTCAGTTCTGCTCTAGAATTGGACAGTTTTTCCCTAAATCAGCAACATCCCCAGCTGTCAACCCTTTAATTACTTCTTGTTCAGAACATGCTTCATCCAAAACTCAATTACACAAAAGATTTTCTCATTTTAAAAGTGTAATTTATTACTCAAACATCAGCCAGACTCCAAGCAGTCTTCACAGGCTAAAACAGAAAATGGTTAGCAAGCAAGGGACCAATTTAGCAGCCAAATTTTCCGTAGCAATGCTCTTGAAAATTGTTAAAGCTATCGTTCAGATAGCTCTACAAGTTTATTGAGTATTTCTTAACAATCTTCATTCACAAGAAGGCAAATTTGTCCAGTTTTTAGTCAGGTTTTGCCATTGACGGTCCCTTAAAGTAAGTTCTACAATTTGAGCGATAAATCATTACTTCTAGTGCAAGAGAGCCAGTTATACGCTGGAGTTTTTGTTCTTCATAAGCAACAGTTAAAGGGTTGACAGCAACAGCCGCGTCCTTACCGAGTAAGAGAAGGGAAAGAACTTAAGCGCCGAATTTTGCTTCTGAGAATGATCCTTCTTCTAAAGGACAGGCCATCGCCGACTGTGGCTCAAACACAGTCTTACCAAAATAGAAAAAAAAAGAAGAAAAAATGCTACAATATTGAAATTTGACCTTGCGACTATATAAGCTCATAATTAAAACTTATAGCAACAAGAACTTGGAACTTTGAACCGCTGTCAAGTTACACCAAAATTCCAGATTTTTGGAGTCTTTCCTCGCAGACACTAAAAATTATTTGAGTAAAAAGGTTTCATGTTGTGACATAACATTCAAATGTTACAGTCCACAGACCTAAGTGCTGAAAAATTTAACATTAAGATAAAGTCGCTTTTAATTTATTTTTGTGAGTTTGAGTCTTTAAGTTTTGGCTTACATACATATAGGTCGCTTTACAGCACTCCCTCGCGCTCTACGACCCCTAACCTCCACTGCTCTCTTTCAAACCACAAGTTTTGGCTTTCTTTATAAAATTATTTAGCTCACAGATTGTTACCTCGATCTCCCGTATGTTTCGTTTTGTTTAGTTTTCGTTGCTTTCCGATTATTACTAAAACCTCGTTGGTTCCCTTCTGTGCAATGCGATCCAAATATAGTCAATTATACTGAAGAAAGAGAGGAAACCATTGGAAACTTACCAACACCATGATGTTTGGCTCTTTCAGTTAAAAACTCAGGGTCATGAATCCTCTGCGCTCCAGACATGATTTCCTCTCCTCTCATGAAGAAGTCGTAAGAATTCGAAAGTTTCTGTGGAGAAATAAATAAATCACAACTGGTTTGAATCCAGAAAAGGACAACAAAAAAAAAAAAAAAAAAACATCTTTCAATGATTCAATCGATTAACAATGAAGAGACTCAAATATGTATAATTGCAGAAGTGCATCAAAATTATTATAACCTCTTCGACTTTCACAAAATTCACTTACTGTCATAGTTTCATAGTTATACTTAAAGGTTTACTCGCACAACTTATCAGATTTTTAGGCTGTAAGGCTTCAATAATTTTTAGATGAGATAGCTTCTTCCTTCTGAATTTCTATACTAAAATTTTCAAAATGTAACAAAATTTTTGTTGCTGTAAACCAACCTCCTGGGCGCACACAGTGCTTTTTAGGTACTGGGCTGCGTAGCGGCCAGGCCTCTCTCAGGCACGAATTTAAGCATTCTGATGTAAGTTTCTTCTTGAAAATTTCATGAGGAACACAATTAATGCGATGAAAATTACTGAAATTCAGCCCTAACTAAGATATCAATATTTTAACTCAATGCTGGTGACAAAAAAAAGCAATAGTCTACGTTAATCAAAGCATATATTACAACAGTTTTGGCAAGTTTTCTGGCTGCGCTGTGTTCCTCTCCTGCCTAGTGTTGTTCAATGTGTAAAAAATATGCAACAGCTGAGCCAAAGCACCGAGATTAAGGTTGGTTATTTTTTCATACCCCAGAGACTGTTACGAAGATGTTTAGTGCGCAATTGAACTCAAGTAAATTATGGTTTCTTTATAAGCAAGACATTTGAATGTATGAAAAAAACGTTTGAAAAACGTTAATACTTTAGTTGGGAGTTACTTTCAAAAACTTTCGGTGCACAAATTGTGTTTACATGAAATGTTGATGGGAAAAAATGCATCATGTTGCTTTAATTTGCACTTGGTTTGGTGGTTCCTTGTAGGGACTTCTTTGCAAAAACAGCCACTACATATAAAGACTTCAGGAATTACAGTGTTTATGGTTTTTATATCCTGCTTCTGAGTGATTGTAGCAGAAATACCCCAGATAAAAGTTTCTAATCGAAACATGGAAGCTTACCGGATCATGTGGGTCTGGCATCGTGTAGAAGGGCCTCACAGCTAATGGGAATTTATCCAAAATGTAGAAATCTGTGCTATACTAAAAATGAAAGAAAGGCCTAAGTTAATCACTTACTTCAAAAAAATATGTGTACGCTAAATTTTGTTCAAACGAACCTCATGAGTGAAAAACGAAAATAGATGAATCAAAAATTGGTGAGCATTATTTTTGCTTGATTCAATTGGATACGTTACTTCTGCATAGAAATTTATGTATTCCAAAATTCTCATGACCTTAAGAACTCATCAGATCTAACAGAGGAGTCTCATACTTTTTTTTTGACACACTTGAAAGCGAAAATCACTGCTTAAAATACTGGAAGGTACGGAGGACAAAACTTTGCACCTCCATGATAAATTATCTCGTAATAGTGAAAAAATAGCCTTTGGGCATAAAAAATGTTTCTCTCTACTTGAAGTTTTCCTGAGACCAAATAATTGATTCTTACATTCATCAGTAGTTTACGATTTCTTGTGTCCTTGATTTGATTTTATAGATTGACTTCTTTTACTTAGATGTATTCAATTGATCCAATTGAGCGGAAATATTTGTGGCTAAAAATTGACCACATAACAAAATTAACGCTCGGCACATTAAAAATAGAAATGGTGATGGAATGTTGAGATACCTTTGCTTTCACCAATCTTCCCAACAATTTTTCATCTGGTGTGCTCAAGTCATCTTCATCCCCCATGGTGACACCGGCCTCTCTCAGCATTTCAACACCCGTCTTGAAATCGAGTATTAGAGGAGGGTCTAGAAACTGAAATGGTTCCACTGGATATTGCTCAGCTACGGCTGCTATCTGGACTGCACATCTGAAGTGAGAGAGATATTCAGATGTAAAAGCATCAATCAAATTGCTGCCTGCAGGGGCTTATTAGATATATCTTAAGCTTTCTAGACAATCTGAGTTTTTAAAAATTTGACATTTTTATAGAGATGGAAAAGAGAGGTGAAAAGACCTCATTAATACAGCTTATACTCTAGAAAAAGGCAAAAAAAAAAAACATAAGTTTCCATTGGATCTCTTTCAGCTGATATAAGGAAAAAACTACAACTGCAAAAATAGCTCTGCCCTTATTCAGGTAAGTATAATTTAAGTTACTACTGAAAATTTTGATTAAAAGTACAGGAAAATTAAGAGCCAGAAAAATTAGGTATAAAATACTAAAGGAATGCAATTACTTCTTTTGAAGCTGTCGGAACATTTCTGTGAATGAAGAACCGATAAGGTTCAAAACCTCATGATAGTGATATTTGAAAGCCATTTCTAAATCCAAACCAACAAATTCCGTTAGATGTCGGTGGGTATTGCTGTCTTCTGCTCTGAAAACTGTTTAAAACATTTTGTGATTAGAATTGAAACGTGAATGTAACACTATGATGCATTAAAGCACATAAATTGAGTTGAGTCTGTACAGCCTGCTATTTGACACAATGACTGTTGCATCAGGCTTGTGGGCCCGATGCTGTCAAACCTTGGATGAATGTTTGTAATTATACAGTGGCCAATGAGACAGCAAAATCATACTATGAACAAATTCTGTTTCTTCATTAACTTTTTCTTCTCAATTCCATTTTGAAATAAAGTTGTCCCTAAAATATTGTACTTTACACTGAAAAAGTTGTACATTAACTCTTTGGAAATGATTAAGTCAGATTCTCAAAATTTGAAATATACTGTAGCATCAGTTAAAATGGATATTTTGGATAGAAAATTTTTATAATTGAGTTGTTATAATTTATTGTTCATTGTTATAATTTTATGAGAAAAGAATCCTTCTTTGCTTGGGTAAATTTTAGTTACATCATTCTCTGAAAATATACTTTTCTGAACATTTTCCGAAGCAAAATCTGTGTGCAGGGAACTTAATATTAGACAGTGTGGTAGGAAATAGATAAGCTAATTAGAAAAATAGGAGAATAAACACCTTTCAGTGGGTTAGTCATAATGGTAGAAAAGTATGGGAGAAAGGGTGCGGCTGGATACTGCAAATTTCACTGTTATAAAAAGAAAGAAAAAAAAAGCTTTGAAAAAACTGAGAGAGCACAACTTACCTGCGCCGACAGTAAAGACTCTATCAAAGTCAGCTGCGATAGCCATTTGCTTGTATAACTGGGGACTTTGAGCTAGGTAAGCTGAACCTTTGAAGTAAGAGACAGTGAAAACATTGGCTCCCCCTTCACTGGCTGCGCTGATGATTTTTGGTGTGTGAATTTCTACAAAGCCCTGATAAACAAATACATAAAACATTATTTTCAACACTCGATAAGTAGTTAATGAAAAACCCAATCTTCAAAGACCACATTTTTTGTTACATTCTAGTTATTTTTAAACTTTTCTTGCATTCATTTGAACAAATTATTTTGGCATAAAATGAGTCCAATCCTAAAGAGTATTTTTTGACATGAAAATGGAAATTGAGAAAAATTAGAATTAAAATGCTACAAAAATAAACGATTCAATTTAAAGCACACATAGCTTGTAAGCTTCTAAAATCCGTTGGACAATGTATTGGATGAAGCGAGAGGCTTTGATGGCCGGATCGAACATGCAATTTAAAAAAAATGGTGAAACACAAGAATCAAATACCAAAAAGTATGAGCAAACAAAAAATTACAGGTAGGAGGTTGATATTGAATACATCTGTTTGTTTGATGTTAGGTATAAATCGTTGAAAAAACGTATGCCATACTTTTCCTTTTGCCAAAAGGCGTTTTGACTTAGAAATTTGATCAGTATTCTTATGATGGGTATAGTATGTCTGAGGAATCAATGTTCATTGAAAATCAATCCCATTGAAACTTATATCATAATCAAAACGAGTTCAATAGATCTGCACAGAAAATAAGAGCAAAAAACAGAAAAAAACTTGGATTTTTTTTGGAAAATTCTGCCAAAAAACCAATTCACATTCCATTAATTCATTGTAACTTACCTTTTCTGAAAGGATATCTCTGAAAAGTCTTGAAACCTCAGCCTCAATTCTAAATATGGCTTGATTGGCTGGAGTTCTAAGGTCTAAAATTCTGTTGTCTAACCTAGTGTCTTGATTGACGCGGATTGATAAACCTTCCGCATCCTGAAATAGAAAGACTTAAATATTAAACAGGACAATTTTTTTAACACAAAAATGTGAATGTGAAAGGTGATGAAAAGATTGATTGACTCAGCAATGAAGAGAAAGAGTTAAGAATTAACATCTCGTTGTAAAAATTTTAAAAATTCAGAATAGGTAATGCTAGGTACATAAAAGAAAAGAAAAATAAAAGAGAGGGTGTGAAAGAGAGAGAGAGAAAAAAAAATCCAGAAACAATTTCTTACATTATCAACCGACTTACTTATTAGGTACCATTCTTCTATGTTCCTGTGCTATATGAGTTTGGAAGGATTAATTTTTTGGCACCTCAATAAAATTTTATGGCCACCTTTTTTGGGCCAGCGGCCCGATTATTGAAAGTATGTCAGCCTGACACGACAAGACATAGCCCTATCTTAACCATGCAATATATCGCAATTCGATGTCTTATTCTTATCAGACTGCTTTAATCTTTCAATATTCAGCCTACAGCAAACCGCTGAGATCTCTGATTGTGAGTCCAAATCTTAATAGTTAAAGCTGTCCACAATTTGTAGAACATAATCTGAAAGTCAATTAAAACAGCAGATCGAAAGGCCTTTCACACGCGACTTTCTTAATAGTTCTGCCCACAAGAGAAACAGAACCTTCTCAGCCGTGCGACCATTTGCGCAAAATGAAATACTCCTGAGAGAACTGTGAAAAAGAACAAAGAAACATGGGGGAGCACTGTCAGAATTCTTCAAATTTTCCTTTTAATAGCCTATTAACCGTGTGAAAGTCCAAGTTTAAGAAGGAGCAGGTTTTTTTTTTTTTTTTTTTTTTTTTTTTTTTTAACAGATTTTAGTGAGAACAGATTATAAATTTCAGTCAAAAATGGGGGAAGGCTGGGAACTTTCTGCAGCTCAGCCATAGTCAATTTTTGGGATCTAATACTAAGAAGAGAAGCCAAAACTCATCCACATACATGACTCAAAAATCAAAATTATCCAGAGTAACAAAGAAGAGAGCCAACAATTGGACCGCGTTAAACAGAAAGGAACCAAGCAACATCAGCTATTGCCAAATTTAATTGGGCAATTTTATTTTTTACATGAAAACGGTTGGGCGGATTTTCGAGCATTTCAGTGAAAATTCTCAATGGTGCGAAGCAAATTCCTTGAAATTTTCAAAGAAATCCGAACAAACATTCTCTTGTAAAAAATTTAATTGCCCAGTTAAATATGGCAAAAGCTGATGTGCCTTGGTTCCTTTCTGTTAAACTCGGTCCCATTGATGACACTATGGAGTCTTAACACTTTGACTGACCAACACCTGACACTCTGACTGAAAAAAAAACAAGAAAACAAAAATTAGAAATAGAAATCGTATCAAAAGTTTCATAAATCTAACTCACCTCGTCTTTTTTCTCCGGCCGAGCTGCATCTTCGATGAGTAATGGCAGTTGGCTTTTGGCAGAGCTGATCACCCAAAACTGGCTGACATGTAATTCAACTAATTTTTGCGAACAGGACTCGATTGGTTGATTCACTTTTTGAACAAGACCTTCGATATCCACAATTGATTCTTTGTTTACACTGAAAAAATTAAGGATAAAGTGAGTAAAATTTTGAGGAGCTATCTGTAACAATTGGAAGGAGAGAGAACTGACGGTAAAAAAAACTAATAGGCAATCTTACCAATTCCAAAAAGTAATGTAGCCAACCCTAAAACTGTGCAAGCACTAGTGTGTTTCTCATGCTAAGCTTGACAAAATTTCCTACACACCAAAAATGCTCTTCAACTTCATACGAAGTTTGGATACGTACCACGCTTAATATTAATGCCGGCCTCCTGTGGTGTAGTGGTTGTAGCGCTGGCCCTATGACCAAGAGGTCCCGGGTTCGATTCCCGGCCAGGTGATCTGAGTTTGATGGTCTCAGGCAATGGTCACCTGGGGCTGGGGTAACAAGCGTGGGATTAGCCAATAGGCTACTTGAAATTGGTAAAAAAAAAAAAAAAATATTTAGGCAGTCAGGGTATAATTTACTGATTGGTGTGAATGATTAGCAATAGGTATTAAATATAATCAAATATTAAATTCAATATGGAAAACCAACATTTCAGGAAAATAAACTGGGACTAAGAGAGAGAAATTCTTTGGGCTGTCTTGACAGAAAATAAGAGAGCAAAAATTACCTGCCACAGGGAAAATCAGCTTGTTAAAGTTTTCACTTACCCAGATGTGAATTTAATTAATTGTCGACTGTTATTTTCATTCACAGCTGCTAAACATTGGACAGTAGCGTGTTGTTGTCTTATCACCATGAAACATTGCTTCCCTGTACATACATAGGATCAGATAATAAGATATAATGGTAAGGAAAGGATGAGAATTGATCTGATGATGACTAATGAATGTCGTGTAGAATAGTTTAGGAGGCAAGTTCGTCCAACTTGGTCTTGTTTCTTTAACAGATTGCTCAGCATGTTGCATCATGTTAATTTTCAAACATTAGTTTTCTATAGAAAGAAGGTTATACTGCAGGGTCTCTGAGGTATGAGGCATATCGACGGTATAAGTCGGCAATCACACAACTCGTTTGCGGTGTATGAAAATCTCCGCCTCTATGTTATTTTTTTAGAGGAGAAAAAATTGGCATCATTCCTTGAAGTTTTTGCAGGATTTTCTTCGCACTGAGAAGAAAAAAATCACGGCAGTTTTGAGGAGTTGCCATCGAGCAGTTTCCCGTTTAAAAAATAAAGTATGACAGGAAGTCTGCGACGTAGCAAACCGAGTTATGTGATTGCCGACTTAAACTATCGATATGGTTTGCAATGCAAGTTAAAATCAAGAGGGTGATAGAAACTGCGAAGGAATATGATGCAGAACTCATCGCTAGAAAAACTGTTGTCAAATTTTGATCATAATAGTTCAGCATTGTTACTTGCCTTTTGCTCTGCTCGTGTGAAGCCTACCGCGAATCCAAACTTTTTGATTGGCCACTTCTGGTGTTAAGGCTGAGATATCGATGAACTTCCTTTCAACGGGTTTTTCACTTTGAATCATTGGCAAGTTACCGTACTTTCCAACTGAAACATCTTCTTCGGTTGTGGCTTCATTGTTAACTGGCTGAAAAAAAAAAGGAAGTCAATTTAGGACCAAAAGGTCAGTTAACAACGGAGCGAGGACTTTTTAAAGTTGAAGCATTGCTCAACTGCATTGGGCCTCAGCCTTCTCCTTTGTAAGAGAGCTAGGGAGCATAATATGGACTGAAACCCTCTTCTTCTAAAAGATAGGAATAACATGACGCTTCAAATTTGGGTTTGGACTTCTTTAACATGGGTACATGGCAAAACTGCAAAATCAAAAGCACTTACGTTCGCTGCTTTTCTCTCAGCTTTTTTCTGAGCTTTTTCTGCTTCCTTTGCTTCTTTCTTCAGCTGTTTCTTTGATTTCTCAGCCCCCGGATTTTGCTCCCTGGAACAAAAAAAATTATCAAATGTGAAATGCAGCGTTGGAGTCTGTAAATTTAAATTATGGATCAATCAAATGACCTTTAGTGGTAATTTAGAAAAGGACTCCATTTGATTATTAAACAAACTACTCAAAGGTCACTATGCATTCAATAATTGAATGTGTTTGGCCAAAAGTCCTCTGTCAAATTATGCGGCATGAGCTGCAAAAAGGGGCTATGACTCCAAGGGTCCTTTATGTAGAAAACAGATTAATCGATTCTTCATATCCTGAGGAAGGAATGCCTTCTGTTATTATCTTGTTACAGATCTTCTGCTTTCGTTTCTTATCAACAGACCCTTCCTGTCCAAAACTGTAAGCATGCGGTGAGCAACGATAATAACTTTGGCAGTTCTGATAGGTGCAAAACTTGCAACTTCAGCTTGTCAATATAATTAAGGTATGGGTCAGCGAATGAATGATGAAATAGCGATGAAAATTAGCCCATCTCATTCGCTGGCCCAAATAAATGATTCAGAAACATTCAGGGTCGGTTGAAACTTTGGCAAAACGAGTGAATTCAGCCTGCTCAGACTTAATTTACTTCTAACCAGAAGATACGCTTTCGAACAATTTGAACAGTGCATAAGTTTGCGATTGTACACATCCTATATTTATGCATCGATGACTGACGCATCTGTGCAGAGTTCAATATGAGTCAAAAATATGAACGTTACTGAATATCAATAAAATGTATCCTTGTACAATGACAAATGGTCTATTATCGCCTCGCAAATCGTACAAAAACACTCCATGAATGTGTTATCAGTGTTATCAATTGCGTTTGGTTTTTATCAATTCTGATGAAAGTTACTTATTATTATCCTGGATAGATGATGAAAGTGTGCATTTTATTGCTAACTTACGCTTCAGGCATGGTCGGAAATAAGCTTTTCGTCAGACTGCTGTGAGATAACACAAAAAAAAAGACTGGAAATAGAAATTAGAGGTGCCACAAAATCAAAACAAGATTCTTAACTTGATTCTTAACCTCCAAACTGCGCGGCCATGTGCTGAATGATGAGCGCCCAAAAGTGAAACGTTGGCTCCACGTGCCGAAAGTAAACAAAAATTATTGATAAGAGGATTTCTGATTTGCTGCAGTTTCATTTATTTCATTTCAATTCATTTTAGTGAAACCTTTATCTCACACTATGTGTTTCAGTTGCTTAACTTGCAATTGTAAATATTTTGAAAAGTTGTGTGAGGACTGTCATCTCTTAATTTTCTTCTCAAAGGCTGTGACCTGATGACATGAGTACTCAGCGCTGAACTGGTTAATTTGAAGCAGGTATGTATTTATTCTCCTATTGTAATTTTCAGTTGGCTTTGTTTCTTAGAGAGTATATTGAAATGACACTCGTATTTTCTGTCCTACTCCAAAATATGTCCACCGCATGAATTGTGCTGCAACAGGTGCCTGGAAATGGTTGTCTAATGTATTCACAGAAGTCGTGTTAACAGTAGGCAATAGGGAGGGTATGGATTCGATCGACATGAATCGATCGAAAAATGAAAACGTGAATCGGTCGACAAAAGCCGTGAGTCGATTGACAAACCTGTGAATCGATCGACAAACCTGTGAATCGATCGACAAACCTGTGAATCGATTGACAAAAACCGTGAATCGATCGACAAAAGCCGTGAATCGATCGACAAACCCGTGAGTCCATCGACAAACCCGTGAGTCGATTGATTCACGTTTTCATTTTTCGATCCATTCATGTTAATCGAATCGACATGGGCGTTTTTAAATTAACTGTCGATCGAATCGGTGTCGATCGATTCATGTTGATTGAATCACGTTTTAATTTTTCAATCCACTCATGTTGATCGAATCGACACGGGTGTTTTTAAATTAACTGTCGATCTTATCGGTGTTGATCGATTCATGTTGATCGATTCACGTTTTCATTTTTCGATTGATTCATGTCGGTCGAATCCATACCCTCCGGCAATGGAGAGTCATAGCAGAAATTACCCATTGAATTACTGGCCTATTGTTACCTTTTTACAGATGCTAAAGTCTATCTTGGTAGTACACTCAGTGTTTCAGATAGAAGGTGCATTGTCAAAGGCGATTGTTTGCAAACGGTGAATTACCGGACACCGGATGGTCAGAGTTGTTCAACTCAATTTAAATTACCCGCTAACTTTGATGCTCATGCATAGAACTTGTGTAAGACTGATCAGCGCATGCACCCTACTTGCGTAGTTGTTTCTTTTGGACTGTCATGCTTAGTAGTCTTCTGATTTATATTTCTACATATGGCCGCTTTGTTGCTTGCGGTCAATCCAGTATATCGCGATTCAACGACAGCAAGGCAGTTGCTTGCAAACGGAAAGGAAACAACTGCCGTTTCATCCAAATGCAAGTTCCAAATGCCCTTATTTTTTACCCAACGTTGAATAATCTTGGAGGGTATGCATTCGATCGAAAAATGAAAACATGAATCGATCGACACCGATTCGATTGACAAATTGTTAGAAAACCGGTGTCGATTTGATCGACATGAATCGATCGACACCGATTCGATCGACAAATTTCTAAAAGACCGGTGTCGATTCGATCGACATGAATCGATCAAAAAATTAAAACGTGATTCGATCGACATAAATCGATCGACAGTTAATTTAAAAACACCCGTGTCGATTCGATCGACATGAATAGATCGAAAAATGAAAACGTGAATCGATTGGCGTGAATCATTCGACACCGATTCGATCGACAAAATTCGATCGACTCACGGGTTTGTCGATCGACTCGCGGGTTTGTCGATCGACTCACGGATTTGTCGATCGACTCACGGGTTTGTCGATCGACTCACGGGTTTGTCGATCGACTTACGGGCTTGTCGATCGACTCACGGGTTTGTCGTTCGATTCACGGGTTTGTCGATCGATTCACGGGTTTGTCGATTGATTCACGTGTCGATCGAATCGGTGTCGATCGATTCACGTTTTCATTTTTCGATCGATTCATGTCGATCGAATCGACAACGGTTTTTTAACAATTTGTCGATCGATTCACGTTTTCGTTTTTCGATCGATTCATGTCGATCGAATCGACATCGGTTTTTTAACAATTTTTCGATCGAATCGGTGTCGATCGATTCATGTCGATCGATTCATTGTCGATCATGTCTTGCAACCGTAATCCCAATCAGTTTGAAACCTAGATGGTTCACGGAAAGTCTGTAGACGATGGTATGCAGTCAAGACGTTGAGGGCGGCATAGTGGGACCGTGGAGGATTCCTTAAGTTCTCTCCCGCGCTAAGGAACTATCCCGCATAAACCTCTGTACGTTGCCAATTCCCTCCTCTAAAATTTGAATTTTCTGGAAAACTTGCGAGTATTTTCCCCCAAATTGTATTCGCAATTTCGTCCAGAGCGCTCGAAAAATTCCAAGAGCAATATTTATATTTTTTCTCAATATTGAATATTTCATGAAAAAAAAGAAGACAAAATTGCAACTCTCCAATGCCCATGAACAGGTGTAGGCCTGTAGCCGGTAGTTTTGCATGAGAGCCAGCGTAAAAAGCGCACAATTTGGCAGCGTCGCTTAAGATCGATATCGCGTTGCCAAGCGACCGGGAGCATCCGCCGTTGCTGCTTCCCGCAGGATCCGCCTGGAGCGACGACCGACGCACACGGGAACGAGTCGGTAGGAGAGGTCGGACTAAATTTGGAAACTTTGAAAGCTCATATTTTTGGAAATACGGAAAAAAAGACTCTAAGTGTGACTCAATTGGTTTTCTCGTGAAAGTTCCTTTCAGAAACACCCCTTGAAATAGAATTTGTGATGAAATTAGCATCAAAGTTTGAAAATTTAGCCAAAAATTGCATGTCCAACCTCTTCTATTAGCTCGCTCCATTGTGCGACGAGGCCCGCGAATGCTTCCTGCAATAACGCCGCAGGTCCTCTTTTTTCAGGGACAGCTATCTTACTAGCCCGTTAAGCCTTTGGATAGTGTTTGGACTCTTTATCCAATCGAATCTCCTCTTTTTTCTCGTGTGAAATCGAATAATGGTACTTTTATGACTTTTTATCTTATATCTTTTGTCAGGGTATACAGGTACGCTACACCCTCTGGCCTTTATGGATGACGTATCGTGCCCTCAAAGGGCCGCTTTTTGGGTTATATTTAAAAAAATTAATGAGAGCGAGCGCAGCTAGATAATATGGACGTATTTCTGTCAAACGGAACTATTTGCATTATGACGTGAGCCCTGTTATGTATATATTTTTATGAGCCTCAGGGCTAATGTCTTAATGCACATAGTTCCGTCTGACAGAAATACGTTCATATTATCCACCGATATTGCAAAAATCATGTAATTCGGCCGAGAAGAGTTCAAGGACGAACCAGGGCAAAAATGATGAATTACATGGGTTAGTTACAGGGTTGCGTTACGTACCGTTACAATGGGGTAAAAGTGCGGTACGTAATTTATGAACGCTCCCTCTCGAACGGAGGAACATAACTCCATCCCATGGTTCGCAGAACTGACTCAACAATTTAGTTTTTTTTACAAGAATGTACCTGCGCAATTTTTGTCTAAACTGTTTCCAAGTTTTGCACGAGATTAAGGGAAAAGAAAGAAAGAAAGAAAGAAAAAAAAACAGTGAGCTTTCTAGTCAGAAATACCCAAGATTCTCCCGGTCAAAATGAAATTTACAAGGTAAATTTGGTACTATTGAAATATAGCTACAATTTCTTTATCGTTAAGGGAGACTACGTTACATGGACCGCGCTAAGCAGAAAAGGAACCAAGCCACAACAACTTTGCCAAATTGAACGAGGCAATTTAATTTACTTACATGAAAATGGGTAGCGGATTTGTTTTTTTACAAATTACAGTGAATTTTCTGCATAACACGAAGCACATTCCTTAAAATTTTCAAAAAAATCCGCGCGAACGTTCTCATGTAAAACATTTTTTTTTTTTTTTTTTTTTGAGTTTTTTTTTGGCTTCTATTCCTTTATATAGATAAGATAGGAAATGTAAAACATTAAATTCCCTGGTTTTTGGCAATACTTAGCTGACGCGGCTTGGTTCCTTCCTGCTAAACGCGGTCCAAGTACCGAAGATTCTCCCGGTCAAAATGAAATTTGCGTGAGAAATCTGGCAATATATAAATATATTTGGATTATATTTTGCAATAAGGAACCAATATCTTCAGCTCTTCCACGAAATCACCTTCCTGCATAGGGAAACCAATGGCTCCTATGTTGTATCTAAAACGAGCCAGAAATAGTGGTTCCCTACTGCAAAATGTGGTCCATTTGGCAGTCTTTCATACCATCACCATTTAACGCCGTGCTGGTTTCCTTCGATTTTAATTCACTTTTTATTTTTTGTGCTATACTGTTTTTAGCGGTTGATACTGGTGTCGTGAGACACTGAAACGTTCCGTATGATTTCATGTATTTTAGCCTTGTTTCCGCTGTCTCCTCGTTTTCGTACTTCTGTTTCCGTTTTTGGCTGCCTGTGTATGTCTTCGTTCTACTCTTGAAATATAGCCATACGGTCTTTCCTAAGGGCGACGACGTTATATCCCTGTTCCGTCCCCTGGCAAAAGATCCGCTCCGGAGGAATAGCTCCTGGTTCTCCCGGCTTTCGGGATTCGGGAGCAGCGCTACGAAAATCCGGGAGAGTTTCCCGACTCCAATCCCGATGCGGGAGCATCGATCTTGGTGCTCGGCGACTCCGAAGTTTCCATCCCCCCCCTCCTCTCCGCACCCCCCCCCCCCCCCGGTCGACCATCACCTATTTCCTAGTTTCCTCTCGCGTCCCGACTACACTTCCTGTCTACGATGAGCTGATTACGATTTAACCGAGTTACATTTTTCATGCCGCGTCCGGCCCGCGCGCCGCCCCGCATCTCACGGCAGGGCCGCGCAGATTCCGGAAAATCCCGGAGATTCAGGGAAGGATTCATTCGGAAAGTCAGGGAATCGCGAGAAATTGGAAAGGTAAGGAGGAATTTAAGCAGAAAGGAACCAAGCCACATCAGCTGTTGCCAAATTTAATTTGATCGCATTTTGCAGAAAGGAACCGGGAGCCTTCCACTGTTGCTAGGATTGTGAAACTTATATTCGTTGCAGTATGGTTACTGAAATCACGCGACAAATCAAATTTACAAAGGTAATTCTCGT
This sequence comes from Bemisia tabaci, assembly GCF_918797505.1. Taxonomy (NCBI): domain Eukaryota; kingdom Metazoa; phylum Arthropoda; class Insecta; order Hemiptera; family Aleyrodidae; genus Bemisia; species Bemisia tabaci. The sequence continues at coordinate 54,360,559 of NC_092797.1, forward strand.
CTTGAATTTATAGTTTATTGAGAGTAAAGATAATATTTGTTTCAATAACCAGTCTATATTCGCGAGGGAAAACAAGTTTCACAATCTTTGCGACATCGGAATGCTCTTCGTTCCTTTTTGCAAAATGCAATCCAATTTTATCGCAAAAAATGTAAGCTGCACGATCTCAGCAGCATTAATTAGAATGCCCCTAATTCCTTTTTGCAAAATGCAAACCAATCGGGCAATTAATTTTTTACATGAAAACGATCTTGCGGATTTTTGTGCAAATTTCAGTGAATTGTCTGCATAGCACATATAAAATTCTTTATAATTTTTAAAGATATGTGCACAACCGTTCTCTCGCTAAAAATAAATTTGCCAAGTTAATTAGCCATAGCTGACGTGGCTTGGTTCCTTTCTGCTCAACGCTGTCCAATTGAGCTTGTTCCTGCCAAACGGAATCAGAGACAAGTGGAAAAGAAGGGGTGTGCTCGTCAGTCGAGGGCCTTAAGAATGAATGGGAATTATAAAGCACCAGTGACGTCAGCGACGATGATGCGTCGGGGACGCACACCGTCGGGGGTCTTTAACTCATGAGCCCTGTCCACAATGCTCTTTTGCAAAGTCCATGGCTCACGAGTGCCGCATATTTTGGCGCTGAGTTCCGTTTGATTTAATGTCAAATCCCGCTTTTCCATTTCCCCAAAGGGTATCACGCTCACTTCTATGTTGTTCCTTATGCAGCTTCAACGAGAAAACTTCATATTCCCCCTCGTCTATAGTTCGGTTTGGCAAAAATACGAGGTGTATCACTCATCGGTAATAGCGCAAATTAATGAGGAGCCCGCAAATTTTACGCATTTTTTGTGAAATTTTTACAAACTGAATGTGAAATTTCAAATAAAATTCCCTGGAAAATCGGCGGGAGTTGAATGTTCTCTACAGCCTCCCAGAAAAATCTGTATTTTATCACGAGAAACTTGGCAGTATCCGAAATTTCATTTCCCCCCAGCACAACAGTCTAGTCAACCAATGGCGATTCTAGCAAGCTGGCAACACTGACAATATTCCATTTAAAGCCTTTGAATTAATCGATTCTAGGTGCCAGGCTGCCTCACTTAGAATCGATTGTTTAACCTACGTTTAAATGGAGGAAAAAAAGTGTTGCCAACTTGGAAGAATCGCGAATGAGTCAGCCTTTGATCCCGGCCCGAGTTAGTATTTGTTGAAGCTTGGCCGTTGCATGCATTTATTCGCTCAATTGGAACTAAGTCAAGTGCACTGCGCAGACACTTGAGAGCAGCGCGGTGGCGATAAACTGCGAAAAATTGCCGGATTTTAATTAAAACCCCTGGATTAGGGCAGTGTTTGCTTTGACGGAATCGCCAATTTCTGCACGATTCGGTGTCGGCGCCCTCTGAACACTAATGATCACAGGATCAATAGTCGTACTTTTTCAACCGGATGTACGGGGCCGTAATTACTGTAGGCCTACGGAAGGGTAGAGTTGTTCCGGAGTGTTCTCGTTTAGGACTCGTCGAGAGTTTATCACGAGAATCTCCAAGTTTGAGGATCACCTGCCTCCGATTTCTAGGATGTTATTTCAACTGTTTCCACTTTGTATTAAGTACAATGTCAAGTATTTTGATGCAGTCCTCCAAGCAGGGTGTTTACTGTACGGAAAAAGTATGAATGCACGAAAAAAGCACGGGTTTCGGAGGGTCGTCAGTATGGAAGTACGGCAAAGGTACAGATTTTCCGTAGTGAACTCTAAAAAGTAGCTTTGGAGGTACTCAATTTCTTAACACATTCCATCAAATTTCTGGTACGATTCTTCGTGTTTTTCGGTTTATTACTTTGTCTTTCTATCGTTCCAATTCCTCAATCCGAATAAAAAATTGCGACGGTTAAAATGTGTGTGAGGTAAGGAAAAAGCAAAGATTTTTGAGAATCGCCCAAAAACGGAAAGTAAGCTCGGGAAAGTAAGGAAAAAGCAAGGAAATGGTACTGAAAACGCGAGGAATTACCAGTTGACACCCTGTTCAAGGATGTTGAACATTTTTGTTTAAATACAGCTAAATGCGACCCTTCAAAAATCCTGATTTTCCCCGTTTAAGTATTTTTGTGACTGTGTCCTCTCGCACTTTTTTCGGGAGGGGTCGGTTTTCACTACAGTTTTTACTAATAGAATAGAATAGAATAGAATAGTATTTTATTTTACCCCAAATAACGGGTTTATAAAAAGAGGTTCTTGACAATTATATGAGGTTCATTAAAAAAAAGCAAAAACAACAGCTTCATAAGCCAGGTATAAAAGTATAAAAGTGTAAAAGTGTAAAAATTTAGGGTCCACTCGTCTACTCTTTCTACTCGTTTAGGATAAAAGATCTAATTTTCATTGCTGATGACAAAAACATATATAGTGCAGAAATGTGCTCAATTTTTGCTGATTTTTTTAGGATTGACATTGAGCTTGGTACATTTTTAAAATAGAAGTTCCTAACGCTACTGTACATTGGACATTCAAAGAGGATATGTTCTAGTTTTTCCAGACGGTATAGATTCTTTAATGGTTCTGATTCTTTAATGGTTCTTTAATGTTTACTTTGTACCAACACTGATTTATTCCAATTTTGAGAAACTTTTCATTGTGTGTTCTCAGCTGGCTAAAAACTCTTTTCTGTTTGAAATTTATACGATAATTCAAGTAGTTAGCTTGTTGTTCGGCATGAATATTTGAAGTATTTATTTGTTTGTAGAGTGGGGTAAAGGATGAGTTTTCAATCTTACTTAAGTCATCATTTATTAATTTAATCCTAAGGTTGGCAAGAATAGTAGCTGCTTTTATTTTAGTTTCTGCGAGACTCAGATCTTCATTTAGCAGTGCTTGATTGTTTGCTGTACCTAGTATCATTTTCAGTTGAGTTACCCAATTGTGTTTGATGTTGTTCATCCTACTTTTATCTAGTTCAATTAGTTTATCTAGGCGTAATCTTGGATACCTGGTTTTGGGCATGTTTCCTATTTTAAGTAGCCAAATTAATGCACGAGCAATCACCCTGGTTTCTAGCTTCTCAACATTCGCTTCTGCTCTGATGATGTAGTGCGGGGTGCATTTCTGTAATTGAAGGGTTCCTTTGAGGAATTTACATTTCGCTGTTTCCAACTGATTAATATACCTTAGTGCCCATATTTCGCTGGCGTATAGTAGCGAGGTTGTGGTGATTGCATTCCAAAGAGTAATGACACTTTCAGTTTTTACTAATATATGAACAGAGAAATGGATTTGCGTAGCGGGAGACTTGAAATCGAGATAATGGTAGCTCTATAAATGAGAGGTTTAATTTTACCAATAATGTTATGTCAATGAAAAAGCTATAATAACATATTCAAGAAGTGATCTCGGAGTCTTCAACATTTGCAACCAATGCACGAAAGGCAAGAACATGTATTAATTAAAGTGGGATCGTGCGAATTGTAAGCAGCCTCTTGACGCGAAGTGACGTGACGATGCCGACGGTTGGATGCAACTATTCGAGCTCAATGGATGTGCGTGCTGCATATCCTTCCAAAATGAAGGCGTTTTTTATTTCCTTCACACAGTAGCGAAGAGAAGTGTGTGGCACCTATTCTATCGCCGCACACTACACCGAGCCAATCGGAGACGTCAGACTTGGAATTTTGACTAAAACTGCAGGTTTTGTAGTTTAATTCGTTAAATTTTTATTTTAAAGGGTGTTTTCTAAGGGACATTTCACGAGGAAACCGATGGAACCACTTTTAAAACCTCAAAGTTTTGTATGAACGGAGTTATAAGCTTTTAAAGTTTCCAAATTTTGTCCGACCTCTCCCAATGACTCGATCCACTGTGCGCCAGACGTTAGTAACCTTCTCTCACTTAAGAGATTTCTATAATTCTGTCACACACTTTTTTGCACGGAGCGCCTGTAGCTACGACATAATTCGAGATTTGGTTTATTAATCACTCAATTTTGTATTGTTGTTCAGTTCCACAGCATTGAGTGATACTTGAGTCAGTTTTAGTTACCGCATGCAGTGTCAACTAAAGTATCATTTGGATGTACTTATGCTAAAAGGAGCTATGTGCCACGCAAACCCTATGGACATAATTCTTTTTATCATAAATTATGTCCAATCGACTATTCCCCGAAGAATGTCACCGTTTTGGCCACAAATTTTACAAATTGCCTTCAAAGAGCTACAGTTTTACAAACAATTGTCCATTCGAAACCCGGGAAATCCCGCATCCGCATCATTTTGTGTAAAGGTTGTAATTTTTCCTTTCGCTCGATTATTGTCAAGTTCCTAAGTTTCCTCATTGAAAATCCTATCTGAAAACGGTTATTTTTGGCACCTCTTTAAAGGACTTTTAAAGGTTCGCATTAACGAACGCGTGAATTTTGAAAGAGCAAAATTTTAAGCTTTTGGCTGCCCGGAAACGGTTTTAATGCTACTTAGTTCTCTTTTCCGTTCCGGTGTGAACGAAGGAGCATTCCAGTAAAAAAGCCACGAAAAAAGTTCCCGGTTTGAACGGATTGATTCGAGTCCGGAAAGGAGTCGCAATGAGGTGCGTCGAGAGGGGCAGCTGAGTTTTGGAGCTTCCTTCGAAATGTTTCTTCCGTTCTCGGTCGATTTGTTCGCAGGCTTCGTTCGTCGGACGCAGAGGGGGACGCTCCAGAGAGGCACTCTTTTTTCGCCACCAAAAAAAGCGCGGGAATCGTGTTGAAGAACCGACGTTAACTTCAAACGGCGCTCTCAACCCGCGCGTTTTCCTCTACATTCGCGGGAACGAGTGTGTTCGGGGGATGAAGGGAGGGAGGGCAGGATTGTAAAACGCGAGACGTGAGGGTGGGTTGGGGGGGGGGCGATATCTGGAGCCCGGGTGGATGATAGTGGAAAGACTCGCCGGAATGGAGTCGGAGATTACCGAGAAATCCGCGCGGGGCGCCGTGCGCGGCTCCGGGATGCCACCCGCACATCCGCGCGGCAGTGCGGGTTGCAGCCTGGCAGGAGTCGCAGGCGAGTTCCGTAATGTCGCGTCGGCCCGGATTTTGTGCGGTTTGAACGGATTGATTCGAGTCCGGAAAGGAGTCGCAATGAGGTGCGTCGAGAGGGGCAGCTGAGTTTTGGAGCTTCCTTCGAAATGTTTCTTCCGTTCTCGGTCGATTTGTTCGCAGGCTTCGTTCGTCGGACGCGGAGCACAAAACAATCGAAGCGATAAAGGTTATGTCTCCGCGGTCAATGGACGTGACAATCGGAGCAAGTTCACCAGACTTGGACCGTTAACCCACATCGCATCCAGTTGAAATTTAAGGAAAGAGGTTCGAGCTTCTATTTATTTTTACGACTCAGTCTTAAAGTTTAACGCTCATTCTCTCAAACCAAAGTTCTCTCGTAAACTTCCAGGGCATTGTTAGGGGACATTTACAAGCACTCGCATTCAAAGCTACTTTCGACCCAATTTTCTCCTTCAAAAAGCGAATTGACTTTTGCTCAATCAGCGGGGTTCAATTTAACTCTTCGTTGAACAGAATACTTTTAAGGCGCATGCTATTATTGCTTCATGTTTTAAAGGTTTTAAAATTCGAACGTTTAGAACTTGTGAGGTAATTAAAAGCAATATGAAAATAATCACAGTCGTTTGAAGGTGCCAATTCACAGGCTGAGATCGCGTTTTTACGTTCGAAAACATAAAAGATTTTAGACGCTCTCGGCGTAATTCTTGCATGTTCGTAATTACTTAGTTGCCTTTTAGGCTTTATTTATAGTATTTTCCCTTGAATTTACTTTCGCCCCTAAATGTTGACAATTTGTCGGTCATACGCAAGATAGAAGATTATTCTTAATCATCAAAGATCACGATACCGGAATCGATTCTCTCAGTATTGAGCATCCGATAGAGTTTTTGTATTTAAATTTTGACGTTTTGAGTTGGTTAGTGCGCTCAGGCTTTGTTTACCTCCGTTTTATCTTTGTATACAGGGTGATTCATAAGTCCCACACCACTTCTTTAACCAGAACCTGTAGAATTCTGGCCCCTTTTCAGAATGAACCACTTAAAGTTTTGAGGGGTGTTAAAAGTCGTTAGCTTTGCCCTAGGAGGATTCACATAATGTCAAATCTCTATGTCGATTTGTTCAAAAGTTATATGGACTATGCCTGATGCTGCTTTTGTGGGACTTCTGGATCATCCTGTAGGCTTGTGAAAAATTGTTGTTTCATCATGATTGTGAGCTCTCGATGGATCCTGCAGTTAAAGTCTGCAAGTCTCAAGTTTAATTGCTATAAAGCAGATAAACAATATTTTCCAATGAAAAACTGCCATGTCTGGCTCATCCTCATCCGTATCGCCTCTCATCTGACGTAAGGGCGTATCTCTATTTCCACATCAGCCTCGGGAAGCATAGAGTCATACGGAGAACAGGCATTGGCGAATCCAGGGAATTGGCAACATTGTTTCTCTCAATTTAAACGTATGAAAATGTATCGATTCTTGGAGGGGCCAGGTGTTCCTACAAGAATCGATTATTTAACACAGGTTTAAATGGAGGGAATCCGGTGTTGCCTACTTGCTGGATCTGCCTCTGAGAACAGGGTTCATGTGGAAATTGAGCTATGCTCCTACATCTAGCGTAAATCTGCTCGGAGAAGCTAAAGGCACATACATTGCATCTAAAATGAACCAGAAATTGTGGTTTCATACCGCCAAATGTAGTCCAAATCACCTACTTGATCAATGAACGCATGCGATGTAACGCTTTTTGAATGGCCAACTAATCGTAGTCTCCGGTTGATTTGTTGCCTATCCAGTTGAATTGAAGGCAACATATTGATCAAAGCATGGAGCGAGATTGGTGCATACTTATATGTATGAACCGAAAATTGTCTGACGCTCCATATGAACCGATGGAACATAGAATTCCTTATTGGAACATAAAATTCCTCGGAATTTTATCCAGAAATGTCTGAATGTAAAGTTGCATTCAGTCTCTAAACATTGAAGTTGTAGCGATCACGCCATTTAAATGAAATACATTGTTGATGATCAAGACAATTTGGGCATTTTAGGTACGGCTTTTAAAAAAAAGTTTCTCATCTTTTGACTTCATTATAACGTGTCAGTGGCAGGTTATGCAATATGTTCAGCTTAATTAGCGTAAAATTTTAATGCGTAAGTCTTTCCCTCACGGAGAAACGTAACTGCATTTCAGTGTTGCCAAATTTTTCGTCACAAATTGAATTTTACCAGGCGAGTTTTGGTCATTTCTAATTGAAAACACCGATTTTTTTTCTCTGATGTTACGCAAAAATCATACAAATTTTGGACAAAATTCATACAGAAGTATATTATTGTAAACAAATTGAATTGTTTTAATCAATTTTGCAACCCTGGAATGGAGTTACGTTCCCATACCGGGGAATGGACGAAATTCATCGAATAGTATTTAAGTTTCGTGTCAAGAGGTCTATCGTCGTTTCAGGGTGGAGAGGCAGAGTTGCCACAGTCAAGAAACACACCAGGAAACCCGGGAAGTGTCTGAGAATTTTAAAAAGTCAGGAAAAACCGGGAAATGTCAATGAGCACAGGGGGGAATTTCATGAGCGCCGCCGCCGCCCGCAGCGCACTATGGTCCAAAACTCAAGAATAGGAAGAAATAAGTCGGATACCAATCACGAAAGTTGCGTTATTGGTGTTTTTTGAGTCGCTAATCTCGAATTTGATGTCAAATCGCCTACATTTTAACAGCCTGACCTATCAATTGTGGGCAAGTGTATGGCACGCTGCGGCGCGACGTGCTGCCAGCTCAAAACGCGCACTGACGCTTACAAACCTAAATGAATACTTCAAGCATTGCGCAATGCCTGAAGTAGCCTTTTAGGTTTGTAGGCGTCAGTGCGCGTTTCGCGCTGGCAGCACGCCGCGGCTCTCCCAGCGGGCGGGTGGGAAACAATTTCTTGCGGGGAGAGCTCCCTGGCGGAGAAACTCGTGAATCGTAATTTTTTTTTTTTTTTTTTTTTTTTTTTTTTTTTTTTAATTTTCGACTTTTAAAACTACACACTGGTCTCGTGAAGTAATTAAAGGACTCTCAACTCTAGATGAAGTGTAATAATGTAAGGCCGGTCGTGCGCCATACACGCTGCGGACGGCGGCGCAGGGCGGCTCATGAAATTCTTCCCTGTGCTCTGCTCGGTGAATGTCAGAAAAAATGACGAAAATGTTAGTGGAAATTTGTTAAATCACCTTTATTTGTTCTCTAGAATGGGTTTGAGGTTTCGAATAACAAATTTTGCTTGAAAACTATTTTCAATTATGTCTTCTTAACCAGTTGCCATCTTCAATTGACATAGACTATCACCAAAATGTGTCAGAAATATCAGGGAATTTCATTTTCTAAATTCTGTGGCAACCCTGTAGAGGATGGGGGGGCGGTCGAAGGGACCAAAGGCACGCGAGAAACCAGCGGCGTTTTTACAAGCGACCGTAAAACGGAACAAGGGGCTTCCGAAGGGATTACGACTCCAAGACGGCCACAATCCGCGCGGCCTATGAAAAAATCATCACTCCGCCGACGCGACGTGACGTTAGAACGTAACGTTTTCCTCGACGTGAGCCCTGCAAAGCGCGGATTCTTACGGATCGCACGGTCCAACGCGAAGTGGAGCCACGTTCTTGTCCACCGAGCGACTTAAATACTCGGGCCAGATGCAAGCTCATCAGAGTCTGCGGTCAACAAAGGATCCGCTGTACGCAGCGTCGCACAGTGAGACGAGCTAATGGAAGAAATCGGGCATGAAATTTTTGTCAAAAATTTCAAAATTTTAAAAATGAAAATTCAATGGGTCAGTTGCGCTGGTCACAAAATCGTGTTTTGATGCGCATGACCCTTGTATATTAGATAACAATATTAAGATCTATCTAAACAGCAACTTTCTACGTTCGATATTAACCGAGATATCGCCCTTTGAAAAGTCGAGTTTTCGACGTCATCCACCGCGGTAATGACACCCTTGGTTTCTTCCACCATACTTTCATCAGTCAGTGTGACGCCCATTTGCACTGGTTTCTCAACGTGGAACTCGGATGAAAGTAAGGTGGAAGAAACCAAGGGTGTCACTACCTCGGTGAATGACTTCATAAACCGAATTTTTCAAAGGGTGATATCTCTGTTAATATTGAACGTTAATAATGCTATTAATATTGAAAGGAAATTTCAAGGGAAATCTAATGGACCCATTCTTTAACTTTTTTGTCTCCTATTTTCGAAAATATAAACTTTGAAAGTTTCCAAATTGTGTCCAATTTCTCCCTTTGACTCGCTCCAGTGTGCGCCGTGCTTCCTCCATTCCTGATGGCTGCGATTCTAGCGGGAACTTAATCCCGGATTTTTATCCAAGGCCGCGGATAATGAGAATTTTACCGAGCCACGGGATTGTGCCGAGCGGGTGTGTGTGCTAGGATTTTAGGGTTGGATCGCCCTCTTTCCCCACCCCCTTTGCTGGCTCTGAAGGATGTATGAGCATGGGTTGAAATGAAGGGAGAATAATGGAATAATAGGGATCGGAAAGTTGCGGCCAAGTTCCGGGTATGTGAACAGTATTCAACCCTCTATATTAGTTAATAATAAATTAATTGAAAACATTGAATAACCGGGTGAGTTGCATGGAAAAAAAGATGTGGCTCTCCGCGGTAAAAAAATATTAGTTAATCAAATTAATTAAAAATAAGTTGATAATCGAATGAATTGCAAGGAAATGTATACAGACGTGGCTCTCCGCGGAAAAACTTAAAATTGAGTCGTTGATCCAAAATTGAAATTGAAAAATGTGAATAATCGGATGAGCTGCATGGAAATAAAGATGAAGCTCTTCGCGGTAAAAAAAAAAATATTAGTTAATTAAATTGATTAAAAAAAAGTGAATAATCGAATAAATCGCTTGGAAATACGGATATGGCTCTCCGTGAAAAACTCAAAATTGAGTCGTTGATCCCTGATCATAGAGGAGGGCTTCACAGATGTTCTGAGACGAAACTTGTCAAGATCCTCGAAGAAAGAAGAAAGAAGAAAGAGAAAATGAAGGAATTAGAAAAAAAGAAGAAAGAAGAATAGGAAAAAAGAAAAAAATAAGAGAAAGAAGAAGATAGGAGATCGGAAGAGGAAGCAGAAGGAAGAGGGGATAAGAAGGAGAGGGAGAGGAAGGAAAAGAGGCAGAAGGATAAGAATGGGGAAGAAAGAGAAAAGGAAGAAGATGGAGTAATGGCGCCAACATTTTTGATTTCCTCCGAAAGACTTTACTTCATAGGCAGTGCGCTTTGCCTGAGCAGGGCAGAGTAGGTGGATTTCCCATTGAAAATAAATCGGAGCTGAAAGTTGGTCGGAAGGTCGTCTTTGGCGCGGCGCCATTCCATTAGCGGCTGCCTCCAGAACACTTTACAGCCCAATTTGAAATCCTATCCATCGAAATATAGCCGCACCGGAAAAATAAATCCGACGCCACCCGCTACAACCGTATGCGCTTGCCCTCATCATTCTTTTCCGAACCAGCTCCGCCACTTTTTGCCTTCTTTTTCGGGCGCAAATCGAGCTCTGAACGTTGTCTTCATTCTCCTTGATTCATGCTTCTAGATCTTATGACCCGTTCTTAGGCGAAATGTATTTTCTGGGCTAGTAGGCCAAGCAGTGAAGGATCTTCGTATTTTTTTCCTCTGGAGTCATTCCATCTCTCCGAGAAGACACGTGATGTACAGAACAGTTCCAAGATTCAGAGTATCACATTCAAACCGCAAGTCAGGAATGTATTTTTAGATGAAGTCAAACGCCGAGCATTATGACACTATATTATTCTATTTGAAATTTCAATCTCATTATTGTGCTCATAAAAAAATACTATTTTTTATTTAAAAAAAGAATTAAATGTTCGATTTGACAACAAAGGATAGCAGTGTGTAATTAAAAATTTGAACATATTAAAAAATGTATAAATTCAAAATCAACGTAATCGATGGTATCAGGGTTTTCTTTTTTTTTATTACCGAATAAAGCTAGGAAAAATTTAGGGTTTTTTTTAGGAAAGGTCAATTAGTTTGGACGTATTTATGTTGTAAGGAACTATCTGCGAAGGGTGGACGTGCGGGGGTGGGACGGGGCTGTGCGCAAAAGGGGCGGGGTTGTGCGCAAGGGGGGGGGGGCTTTTAACATTCATATGCTCATGTACGTACAATGAAGTCGAGGCTAAGAAAAGAGAGAGTGAACTCAAGGATTTTCGAAATTTCAAGAATGTAAAACGCTGTCTAGGAAGAAGAAAAAAAGAAAAAAAGAAAAAAAACACTAATGCTCCTTGTTGATTTTTGGTTTCTCAATCAGATGCGCAATATTACTTACATATACGCCATAGCAGTGCAACGCTTTGATACAACTATTCGAACTCAACGGTTGTGCGTGTTGCGTTTGGTCACAGTTAAAGGCGTTTTGACTGTCCCTACTCTTCGTACTGCGGTGTCTGACCTGTCTCAGCGCCCTGCGCGATCGCACGACTGGACGGAATTTTGCAACAAGAAACTGATATTTCTAGCTCATTTCTATTAGCACATATCCACAAAGGGAGACTATAGTACATTGTTTTTTGTACAATGAGTCAGAGGTAGTAGTACCTCTGTCGTGAAATACAGTCCAACTGATACGATGAGTTGGGACTGAACGACAGTCCCAACAATTTTATAGCAAAAATCTATGTTAAGATATCACACCCTGAACCTGTAACTGATTTGCGTACTTGCCTAATTTATTTATTTACTTATTTATTTATTTATTTATTTATTCGAAAACTCTTATCATTCCGTAATTTGGACCGTGTTAAGCAGAAACGAATAAGTCACATCAGCTATTGTCCAATTTAACTGGGCACTTTAATTGTTTACATGAAAACAGTTGTGCAGATTTTGTGCAAATTTCAACGGATTTTCTGCATAGCACGAGGCGAATTTCTTAAAATTTTCATAGGAATCCGCTCGAACGTTCTCTTGTATAAAATCAAATCGCCCAGTTAAATGTGGCAATAGCTGATTTGGCTATAGGCTCCTCTCTGTTGAACGCATTCGATTTAATACGTTGAGGTTGATGGATTAAATCCCACCGTGATTGTACGACTCCCGCATTTGCTATTGAAATATTTCCGTTCATATTGAATTTGATTACCAAATACGTAGAAAAATACTACCTTGTAACCACCTTCAAATTTACCATTGGTTATGAAGAAAATCAGACGCGCAAAATCACGCTTTGTAGCAGTTTATCCCTTTGATGCAACTATTCGAACTCAGCGGTTGCGCGTGTTGCGTGTGGTTAGAATTGAAGGCTTTCTAACTTCCCCTACTCGTCGCATTTTTAAAAGCCTAACATGAGTTTCTCCGCAATTCTTTATGGGAAAAAATGGAAATAATGTTTAAAATAATATAGAAAAGCACTTGTGCAGCGTTATGTTGATTCCTATTAAAGCCACATTGGTTTTTATAAGAAAGCATCGAGAAAGCGTTTTCACTAAATATTCTTTCTTTAATTTTTAGATGTATCATGAGGCAGGGTGTCTAGCATCAGGATTTTTCCGATTCTCAGGATTTGAGGTCAATCAGGATTTAATCCCGATTTTATCAGGATTTGAGGAAAAATCGGTCGTAAAATCAGGATTTGAGTGAAATCGGCCGTCCGATCGGTTTTTTTTGTAGAGCTATTTTTGTGAAGTTACATACTTACATTTTCCTAATTTTTTCTCCGTAAAAAATCAGGATTTGATCAGGATTTGGATTATGAAATCAGGAGGCAGCAGTCAAAAATCAGGATTTCAGCAGGATTTCCCCAAAGGAAAAAAAAACTAGACACCCTGTTAGTGGTTTAAAGTGATCTGGCACAATCGTATCCCTTTCATTGGCTCAAATGGGATACAAGTGTTGAATCGCACTTCTCAGATCCTCACAGGAACTTCATCCTGATGTTTCTTCCTCAGTTTTAAAGTTTTAAGCGAATGGGAATCCTCCAACTTGGAGATCGAGAAGCGCCCTCGCGCCCTAGTTCTCTCAGTAATTTGTCATCGTCTGGAACAATTAGCTCGGCTCTTTCCGAAGTCTAGTCGGCCGCAGTTCGACAAACCGTTTCCAGTCGCTCGTTAAACGACCTGGGCTTTGACATTTGAAACTCAATTAAACTTTTCCTTAACAGTACTAAATGGGCCTGTTGCAAACTTTTGCTAGAGCAAAAATAAGAGTTGTTTCTTGTAGATAATGCCTCAAAAATCACGATGAGCGCATCGGCAGAATCTGAAATGCACTCATAACTTCACAATCTGCGTAAGAAATTTGCGTTTTTTTAAGCTTCCCGCTTCAAAAACGATACTACAGCACAGGTGAACATTTTGCTAGAGGAGTCGCTCCATCGTCGGCGATATTCATCATGGCCGACGCTTGCGCGCAGTTCCGCGTGTAATTCGAGGAGAGTTCAAGGTCAATCAATTCGGGCGTGGAAAATATGAACGTTAACACACCGATTGTTATCTGGTCTAATCCAGTTCAGGTGTTATCTCGTCCCATCAAACGTGTTTTGGCGGATTGGCGTCGGCCATGATGATTATTGCCGACGATGGAACGACTCCTCTTACAAAATGTTCACCTGTGCCGTAGTATCGTTTTTGAAGCGGGAAGCTCAAAAAACCGCAAATTTCTTACGCAGACTGTGAAGTTATGAGTGCATTTCAGACTTTGCCGATGCGCTCATCGTGATTTTTGAGGCATTATCTATAAGAAACAACTCTTATTTTTGCTCTAGCAAAAGTTTGCAACAGGCCCATTGTACTAAACAGTACTAAACAGTACTAAACAGTACTAAACAGTACTAAACAGTACTAAACGTTCTAAATTGTTGTCATTGTGACGAAAGTTGTGACTATTTTTCTTAGAATTTTTAGAAAATGTTGATTGAAATTTAATCTACAATACATTAAAATTTCGAGGAAAAATATGCATAAAATTCCTCAGGAATACATGCTTTATACGAGGAAATTTGGCAACTCTCGGATGTTCGTACGGCGTTCTTCTTTAGCACGGTAGTATAAGAGCTTTTTGCCAACTCGGGAGTGGATTGTCGACAAAAATAGCGGTAGCAGCATGTACTCTTAAACCCCTTCCCAGGGATGGTTGATTAAATCCCAAATCCGCTGCTCTTCCAGTTCCATGGGAACTTCCTTGTTTAACTTTCGGCAAGCGGATCCCTCTCCAAACTTTGCTCTTTGAACAATGCTACGCTACCACGCGCTATCCCGTATGCGGTCGGTTTTGGGTCGCATTCCTGTTTTACTTTACTCAGTGAGGACGGTACGTTCGCGATTTGAATATCAATGCATTGTGTGATTCTAGGGAGGGTATGGATTCGATCGACATGAACTGATCGAAAAACGAAAACGTTAATTGATCGACCATTAATCATAAAAACCCAGTTTCGATCGATATGAATCGATCGAAAAATAAAATCGGAAACGTTAATTGATCTACCATTAATCATAAAAACCCAGTTTCGATGGATATGAATCGATCGAAAAATAAAAACTTAAACCGATCGACGTGATTCGATCAATTAATCAAAAAAACCGATCGACATGAATCGAGTGAAAAAAGAAAACATGAACCGATCGACGTATCGTTCCATCGACTCCGATTCGATCGACCAAATTCCATCGACGCACAGGTTTGTCGATCGATTCACGGGTTTGTTAATCGCCTTACGGTCGTCGATCGAATCGGTGTCGATTGAAGTGCGTCAATCGGTTCACATTCTGGTTTTTCGATCGATGTGTGTCGATCGAAGCTTTTTTAACCTCGCATTTGATACAGTTATCGATTTCTGTATCGAATGCGAGGTTTTTCTCCAAACAGGATTCTGCTTTCATTTCCTTACATTTTGCCGATTTTTTGGTTTCAAACTATCCTTCAGGCTCATGCGCAGGGGCCACCGTCCTTTTTTTGGCTAAAAATTCAAAATCTGCCGATATTTTTGACCTACTCGATGGGCCACATCCCATGCCAGTTCGACCCGGTAAACCAGAGAAGCGCGCAAGCCTTAAAAAGTAAGTAAGGAAAGCGCGCAAAAACTGAATAGGATTGATTGCAGCGTGTAAGTAAGGATTCCGCGCAAATGCTACCGTGCTAAACAAGAACGCCGTAACTCCATCAAGATTTTCCCTCGTTTTTTGGAAGTTAACTCTCTATAAAGTGAAAATTGTTTTTCCCATGTTTTACCTCAAATTTTCAGGTTAAGTTCTTGATAGTATTTTCAAAAGAATTCTGTAAAAACATCGTTCCAAGGTACACAAGTTTTTCTGCTATGATACATGGTTTCCAAAAAATGTAAAATTACGTTTACGGCGTTTTTGCGTTGCACGGAAGAATGATGTGTGTGTGCGTAAAAACTTGAGATATCCTCTAAGTACGCAAGGAGATTTAAGGGGTTGCAGTTCACGCATGCAGCCATGATTATGAGAATTTCATCGTCCGATTTTATTCGGAGGCTACGCCTCTTCACCCCCGTGATATACATGGTGCAATGCGTGAAGTATCCTCCGTGGTGTGCGCGCAATGCATGAAGTATCCATGCAGTCTTGTAGGCGCGCGCCACGCGTCACGCGTCTCGCGCTCGCCGCTCTATGCTCGGCTCTATCATTCGAACTCGCGGAGTCAGTGTTTGTCAACTCATGATTTTGGAATTTGTATACACTCAGCATGGATTATTTCTGTTCATAAAGATTAAAAAAAATTACGTACTACAGAAAAATATACTTTGTGTTTTGAAAATATCAAGGTGGCTCCGTGCCAAATTCAATTATCGCCAAAACACAGAGTTTTTCTTTTATATTTCGTGAGATTTATTGTAGCAAATCATTTGTATCACATTTTGCAATAAGGAACCACTATTTCTGGCTCATTTTAAAAACACCATATATGCCACTGATTCCCCAATGCAGATACGTGCTTTCACGGAAGAGCCAGAGATAGTGGTTCCTTATTGCAAAATGTAATTCATTTAAAGCACTCGTAAGAATTCATATCTAAAAATATTCGTACTGCTGAATTTCACCCATGGTGGAATCTGTTACAACCCCTATATGTCGTTCGCTTTGTGTGTGATTTTGAAAGTTTTAAGTATGTCTCTGCCTGCACTGGTGAAAAAAACCTATTGGACCAATGACGCATTGCATTGACTTCAGAGTGCAGTTTCTTGTCGCCGGATTTAAGAGTCTGGAACTCTTGTTTCAAGCGGATTTTGCATTGAAACAAGAGTCCAGACTCTTAAATCCGGCGACAAGAAACTGCACTCTTGAACCAAGAGGTTTTTTTTACCAGTGTGAAGTTGCCGGAGGACTCACACTGACACTTCAGCATCTAATTCCTTGCGCGCTTTCGTTGCTATGATCAATATGATTTTTGAGCGCTTTCCTTACACTGCCTCCTTCTAAGTTTTTCCTTCTTTGCGCCCTTTCCGAGTGCAGCCGTTCCACGATGTCAGAAAGCTTGACGAATCACCTCAAGAAGGAATGATGAACCTAACCCTAACGTGGAACATTTGTTTCAGGCTGTGAAGGATGCCGCGGAGCTAAGGATGAGGACGCTGCGAATCCTGCTGACGCTGGCGATCTGCCAGCTCCGATCCCATGCGCTGCCCGATTTAATAAGGATCGGTAAGTAGTTAGGCTAACACCCGCCCCCTTCCACCCCCCGGGTTATCGCTTTTTTTCGGATTCACCCGATGGCGACGAGGGGCTGAAGACCTCTTCGAGGCACGGCTGTTAGTCCCGGCCTGTCATAACCTCTCGAAGGAACGAGCGCAAGGATAACCTCTCGACTCTCTTTATTTATCGCTCGCTTTTCACTTCTCTTCACGCCGCTTCTCCTCCCCATTCACCTGGCGCCCGCACTTAACCTCACTTTCGAGTGCTGTGGTATCGGTGTCGCAGGGTGATTGGAGTGAATGCGCTCCGCCAGGGGGGTAGATAGGGATACTTCCGTTCCGTTCGAGTTTGTACGTCTACTATCGAATTTAGAATTGATGATGAAGTCTTAATGATGAAAAAAAGAAAAGAAGATAATCCGGAACGCTTTTCCTTGCTCTCAAGTTTACTCTATATTCTGCTACCAGGAAAGATCTGATGGGTGCAATGTTAAGCTCCCTACTTACAATCGGACCAAATTTTGCAATGAGGAACCACTATTTCTGGCTCATTATTTGGATTGCATTTTGTAAAAAGGAACTAAGATCATTCCAATGTTGCTAGGATTGTTCAACTTACATTCTTTGCAATAAAGTTACTGAAATATTGTAAATAATCAAATTTACGAAGGTAATTTTCGTCTTGAATTCATTGTTTATTCAGAGTAAAGATAAAACTTGTTTAGATGATCAGTTTATATTTGCAAGGCAAAGGGAGTTGCACAATCTAAGCGACACCGGAATGCTCTCGGTTCCTTTTTTGCAAAATTTAATCCATTTTAGGAACAACATACATGCCATTGGTTTCCCTATGCAGAAAGGTGCTTTTAAAGAAGAGCAAGAGATAGTGGTTCCTTGTATCCCAATTCGTCGTTTCCCGAACTATGGAACGTAACAGTGGCGAGGCGTCAATGATCGATTTTCAATACTTCCCATTTGAAGCTATAGTAAAGAATCGATTATTAAGGTGTTCGTGTCAAACACCTTGTTTTTCGATCCTTTTCCACGGTTTGAATGGTAGATCAAGCGATATATTGAAAAGCACGCCATGCCACTGGAACGTAACTCTATTCTAAGGCTGCGAAATTGGCTCAAACAATTCAATTAGTCACAAGAGTATACCTGTGAATTTTTTTCACAATTTGTCTGATTTTCGCACGAGATCAGGATAAAAATCGGCGTTTGCGATCAGAAATGCCCAAGATTCTCCCGATAAAAATGCAATTTGTGAGGAGAAATTTGGAAAAATTGAAAAATAGTTACGTTCTTACGAGGGAAACCATGAATTGATGGGAGCTCGACGAAAAAGTCAGTGATGATCGACTCACGATATTTTCGGTGGAACTAACGTGAAATTCTGATGAATGCGATGTTATGACTAGTTTTTCCTATATCATCTTCCAAGCTCGGAAGATGCACTGATAGTTGGATCGCATTTAGCAAAAAGGAACCAGCGCGCAGTTGCATTGTTTTCAAAATCGTGCAACTTCTCTTAAAAAAAAAAAAAATACTTAATACATGTATAGTCGTACGCATCAGGCAGATAAGCGGGTCAAAATCTGCAGTTTCCTCCCACGCTTTGAAACCGATGATGAATCTCGTATGTTTCAGAGTCGGTCAACTATATTGTAAAGCTGGGCTCCTAGTTGATTCACCTGTTTTAAATAGAACGCGGAGAGGAAAAATCTAATCCCCTTTGCGGCTACCCGACCTATTTCCATGAATTAGCCCCTGAGTTGCGGTAAAATTATTCCTCCAAAACATGTAACGAAACCGCTCGCCATGAATGTTTCTGAGCTGTGCTTTAACTTTTGCTGAAACTCGGGCTATTCGCATTTTTCTGAAACTCGATTAGAGGTGGGAGAAGTGAGCTGAGATTTCATAATGAACCCACCGGTAAAATTTTAGAATGTGTCAGCTTATTGTTTCGAGGAAAAGAGGAATTAATGAAAAATATCTGTTTTTTTTCAACTTTAGTACAATGAAAGTTATCAAATAATGCGTGAAATTTGGCTGAAATCCAGGTTGAAGCGAGAGAAGTTAGGCAGATTATTAAGCATAAAATCCACCAGTAACATTCATGCAATCCCGAGTTTTTTGCCATAAAAGAAAATAATATGTATTTTGGGGATATATCCTTTGCTTACCTCAACAACATAAAAATCTGGTAAATTCTACTCCTAACTCTTCTCAAAACTTAGTTTTCAGCTAATTGAAATGAGATAAAATATTCAAAGTCAGGTTTCTACTCATATCAGTGAAACATATTCGTAACAACAATTGCTGCAGACGCAGCTGAAGGCGAATTGCTGTCGCACATGAAACGCCTTAAAAGAGTCAAGTATGTAATGAGCAAAAAAAATCAGCACGCACAACAAATTAGTAACAACATTTGTTGCAGGCGTGGCAGAAGGCGAATCGTTTAGTTAAAAAAATAAGAGTATAATAGGTAGTCAGCATGTAACGAGAGGGTATGCATTAAAGCGACATGAATCTAATGGAAAATAAACCAGTTTTTCAAAGGAAAATAAAGAAAGGCTGGAAGTCTGCAACATCGCAAACGGAGATACGTGATTTCACACTGGGTCATGGATATAGTCATGTTTTGTAAAAAATTAAATTATTTTAGTCAATATTGTAGCATTGGTCTGGAGTTAGGTTTCTTGAGGTGAGAAAGGACGCACGGAGAAAAAAACCTCGTACGTGGGACCCGAAGTTTAGGTCATGAAGGATCTCTGAAGTTTTCGGATTGAGCATCTGAACACTTTAGGTGTAGCTGTCGAGGTTCAGATAACACATGTGAAACTTCAGTTCTTACTTCAGATGTGAGAACCGAAGTTTTTCGGATGTGAAAACCGGAGTACTTCAGATGTAAGAACTGAAGTTTCAGATGTGTGATCCACACCTCAGCAGCTGGACCTAAAGTGTTCAGATGCTCAATCCGAAAACTTCAGAGATCCATATGACCTAAACTTCGGGTCCCACGCACGAGGTTTTTTTCTCCGTACGGGATGTGGTGTTTTTGTGAAATTGTGGATGTGGTGTTTTTTGTTCAGGAGGTCTGTTCCACCCCGGGGACCACGAGCAGGAGTTGGCGTTCCAGTACGCAGTGGACAAGATCAACAAGGACCCGACCCGACCCAGCTTCTCCCGCTCCAAGTTCCTCGCCCAAATCGAGAGGATCTCCCCGCAGGATAGCTTCCACGCATCCAAACGAGGTAACCACTTCTCACATCCAAACAACTAACAACTTAATATCGGGAAAGCCTCCAAAAAACACAAGTGATAGGATTGCCGTAGTCAGGGAAAACCGGGTTGCCACAGTCAGGGAATACCGGGAAAACCGGGAAAACCGGGAAATGTCAGGGAATTTCATAAAGTCAGGGGAAACCTGGAAATTTCGGGGAAAATGATGAAAATGTTCGGGAAAAATTGTTAATTCACCTTGATCTGCCTCTGAGAATGGGTTTGACGTTTTGAACAACAAATTTTGCCTGAAAACTATTTCAAATTATGTCTTTTTAACCATCAGGCATATCTTCAACTGTCAGGGAATTTTACTCTTTGTCAGGGAAATCAGGGAAATGTCAGAGAATTTTAACTTTCAAATGCTGTGGCAATCATAGGAGAACCGGGAAATGTCAGAAAATTATATCTTCCAAATGCTGTGGCAATCCTGGGAAAACTGGGAAATGTCAGAGAATTTTAAAAAGTCAGGGAAAACGACAAAAGCGTCTGGGAAAAATCGTGCTAAAATCATAGTCCGCAATGAGTTGATTTCGTCCTTGTTAAAGCAATTGAGCGGGTGGTTAAGTAACTCCAATAGAACACGGTAGTCCACCCGCACGTGGGTAGCGCTCTAAGTTGCCACATTGTGCTATTAAAATATGCGCACTTTGCAACCAGGAATGGAGAAAACTGCTTGCTTATAGCACAATTTTGCAATCCCGCGTTCTAAATTGGTTCGCAGCGGGGAAACGTGTGAACCATCGGAACGCACGATATGGAAAAGCGTCTTTTGAGAGAATATTCAGCACCATCGTCTATCTCTGCCGGCGCTTTAAGAACGAATTTGCCCAGCTCCAAGCTCTAGTCGCTGTGATTGGAGGATTACTTGCAAAGTTGTCAAATCTCTGAAAAACATTCCGATCTCCGCGTTAAATCTACCCTACGAACACTAAAACGTTGACAAATTCTCTTCAATGTATAGAAAATTTTCCGGAAAACTTGCAAATCACCCTCTGTAAATTTTCCAATGATCATCCGCTACACTAGTTCAACCTGACCAGGGAAAATATTCTCAACTTTTCTGAAAAATAAATATTTTATTTGGAGGACTTCGGGAACGTTTTGATGCTTATGTCGTCACCTTCCGGCCAAAGTATCACAAGCGCCATGCGACGTCTAAAAATTTCCGCTGCCAATTTTTTTTTTCACAGAGAAATTGTTGGTTGAATCTGTTTGAAAATTTCACTGAATTTTACCGGCAGCATGAAGAAAATTCAATGAAATCGGACAGCTTCGTTGCAAAATTTTTGGTAAAAAAATGAAATAGCGGCGGATATTTTTAAACTTCACATGGCACTTATGATACTTTGGCTGGAGATGGCGATGTGACATTCTTCGTCAACGTGTCAGAATATCCGTGCATTCTCTCGTAAGCTGGCAATGCTAAAGTTCCGCCGGAATGTGTGTTAATCGGATCAAATGGCGAGTCGAAGGGATGCGGAACCCCAAGGTCGCGCGGACAAAGTAGGTAATGCTCAGCAGTGCCCCCAGATAGTGTTTTAACGCTGCAAGTATTTCCTGCACCGACGACTTTCAATGTTTCGTATTGACATCAGCGCGAAAGGTTATTAGAACGCGCGGTTAAGATTTTGCATACAATTAAGCTTGTTACGTTGACAATGGTGCAAAGGTTAGGGGGTCACAGACTGCCACATTAACCCGGAAGAAAGAAAGGAACCTAACGCTGCCTTATGCAAAGGAACCAGTTAGTTCTTTGTTAAAGAAACGGGCTGACTTCAACTGGGAAAAATTAAGTCCTACAGTCTCTATCTTAATATTATGAAATTCCTGCAACAAAATCAAAGCCAGGCTTTGATTTTTTTTCTTGGATGTTAAGTGGAGCACCCCCGGATGGCTGAGATTATTGGATGCCAGGTAGGGCATCCCCGAAGGTTTTATTCCCTATAAAACACGTATCAAATTGCTGAAATTCGTACCCAGTCGCCTGGGTCAATGATTTGCCTTCAATTGGCCGACTATGCAAAATGACTGTCGTTGCGCACGAATAGTGGTATCAGAATTTCGCATTAAGAATACTTGGCTGGTTTGAAGGCGCTCTCCTGTATCGTATCTGAGTGGTCCTGTACAACGATGTTGAATAGAAATGAATTATTATTTTTTGCAATCAAAATGTGAGCCCAAAGTTTATTTTTAAACACTGTTTTGAGCGCTATGGACGGGGAGGGCTCTTTAAATATCTTTTTCTATGATACATTTTGATGTTACTTGGTTTCTCCTTACTAAATTTAAAAGATATTTTACAGGGTTCCCAGCGATCTGGAAAACCTGGAAAAGTCATGGAAAAAAATGGCCTGGAAAACATGGAAAAGTCAGGGAATTTGCTCCAAAAGTCTGGACTTTTTTCAAGTACTGAGAAAAAAAATTAATAAGTAAACAAATCAAAATAAAAGAATTGTGTGTGTGTTACTACCAAACCAGCACATATTTTGTCGGCGTTTAGCCGAAGGTAAAACCCTCGTTTCCACCGTCCACCACGAGGAGGAACCGACATCAGACGGCACGCTTCCACCGTCCAACTTACAACTCCCATGGCATACGTTAATTTGAAATTCAAAATTTTGAAGAAATTTTGAAAAAATAGAGAAGAAATTTTGAAAAATGGAGAAGAAATTTAAAAGACAAAGGCATGGGGCTCATGCCTTTGTTGTTAGTGAGATTTAATAAGGATAACCTTATTTTTAAAATTTTTTTTAAAATTTAATAATTATTAAAGATCTCATGCCATGAAGAGTTGGGTTGGCGTTCTGGGCGCACCCTCACTCACAACAGTGAACAATTCGCCAATGACCGAATGCAGGGAACTCCTCTACCACCGTGCGATCCAGCAGTGAGACAACAAACTCGTAACTGGATACTCTCTACAGAGATAGAGATTGCTGAAACTTTGTCCGGCTTGTTCGGCCCAGGAGAACAGAATACCCTGAGCCACGAGGCCCCGGAACTCTCGTGAAGTATTCGGCTCTCCTGCATCAAAACCTACTTCAATCTGCAACATCGCCCCAACCACCAGCCCGTTTGAGAGGTGTCCGACCCTCCGGTTCCGACTTTGCCTGGTCTAAAGTGTCCCGGGGGGGATGACGGCTTTAGACTTAATGCGCAAGCATCGGCAGATACCGGAGGTTGACCAGTACAGGATTGCCAGGCTTCGATCGGTCACCCCTGCAATTGGTCACTGGCGAATCGCGCAAAGTCGGTCACAGATCGGGATTTTCATACCACTGTGTACCGGTTGATCCTTGCACCTCGCGGTTCAAGGATATGGCCTAACTACTATCAGTGGTCCTCTGAAGATCATCGTTCCCCTCATGTTCCTAAGGTTCCGCTTGATCTCTTCCGTAAGCCAGGGATATGGGCTAACAACCAAGGTAATAACGTACCAAGGTTCCGCTTGATCCAAGGCTGCAATGGATATGGCCTAACATCCAAGGTGTAAACAGCCCTGCTGCGCGCGAAGCAGGGCACCGAGGAAGCGGTTGATCCATGCCCGAGCGTATTAGGGATATGGGCTAACAACCAAGGTAATAACGTACCAAGGATGCGCTTGATCCTAAATTGCTCGTTACGATGTGTGAAGAGATATGGGCTAACAACCAGAGGCGAGGGAGGGTGCAGAATCACAACAGGTTTGCCGGCGTTTGGCACGGGTCAGAGACCCGCCCCAGGTCCACCACGAGGAGGCTCCGGCACCAGACCCTTTTCTCTCTCTTCCCACGTTTCCTCTCGCTTTTCCTCTCGATTTTCTTCTCACTTTTCTGCTCGCTTTTCCTCTTGCTTTCCTTCTCGCTTTCCTTCTCGCTTTCCTTCTCGCTTTCCTTCTCAATTTCCTTCTCGCTTTCCTTCCCGTTTTCCCTCTCAATTTCCTTCTCGCTTTCCTTCTCGCGCTTTCCTTCTCAATTTCCCTCTCACTGTTTTACTGTGTGCTATTTCACTGTTTTATTCTCTTTTATGTTCTCTCTATTCTTCTCTTCTTCTTCTCCCATGTCTCTTCTTTTCTCTCCTCTCTTCTCTCTTTTCTTCCTGTTCTTTCTCTTATCTTCTTCTTCCTCCTCTTTCTATTCTTCTCCCTCTCCTCAAACTTTGATTTTACCCTATGCGAAGAGGTACTTTCACGAATGAGCCGTAAATAGTAGTTTTTTTATCGTAGAATATAGTCTATTTGATCCCCAGGGAATCTAGTAGCCAGTAATAGACTTCTGACAGTGCTTCAGAAGACAAACGCACACTCCGTCACCGAGACAGAGAATTGACGAAGGAATTGATTCGGTCACTTCATTCGAAGTGAGGAAAAGTCTCAAAATGGTGAGCAATAGAAAAATGTTGATCATCTTATTTATAATCAAGAATCTCATTCCTAGACAAAAGTCCTGAGGACAGAAGAACTCGCGATCCCAGTGGCGTGGTGTGAATTGCGATATATCGATTGTTATGCCATTTAAATCCATGGTAAAAAATCGATTATTAAGGTGTTCGCTACGAACACCCTGTTTATCGATCCTCTTCCATAGGTTTAAATGGCCGATATATCGCAAAGCACGCCACGCCACTGCACGAGCCGTCCATTTTTCATCATTTATTTCGGCAGAAATAACGTTGAATCAATAAGAAACTCAATGAAACTCAATGAAACACAACTACACCGAAACACACTCGTTCATCATATGTATGAACTGATATTAATCAAAATTAATCATTTATTGTCTCAAACTGTGCTTTTTGCTAAGTCCTGACGACGGTTGAGGCCGAAAAGCTTCGACTATTAAGTTCCTGAATTTCAAGTTAACGTGATTTAACAGTTTATTTTAACCCATAGCACTGGCTACCCAACAAACCAAAAATTACACAAAAACTACCACCATAATGTCGTAAATCAACACTTTCAATACAAATTGTCATTGAAAGAGCAAAACTGATCAAGACGAATTATAAATATTAGTCGTAAAACAGTAACCTCAGGCGGAATTTTTTTCGTTTTGCAAAACAACCTCTAGTATACCAATAATGAAAGTTTTGGTGGTTCACTTGCCTCGGCACAGTAAAACTAAACTTAAGAGGGCTCATCGTTTCCCGCGTGAAAGAACGTAACTTCATTTCAATGTTGCCAAATGTCCCCTCGCAAATTGGATATTAAGTAGGAGGATCTTGAACTTTCCTAACTGGAAATTTCATTGATAATTTTCCCCGAGATTTCATGCAAAATTAAAATAAAAATTACACAGGCACATTTTCATTAATTTGTTTTACAAAGTTGTGCCTGAAAATTGCACAGGCATAACTTTGTAAAATAAATTAATTGTTTGAGTCAATTTGGTGACCTTGGAATGGAGTTACATTCCTTCGTACGGGAGACAAGTTTTACATTTAAACGTCTGGTCAGTTCTACTTATATGTGACAGACGAGGGTTAAATGGACTACATTTTGCAATTAGGAACTAAAATTTCTGGCTCATCCTTAAAAACACTTTTGTGCATCGGGAAACTAATGGCTCATAAGTTATTTCTAAACTGAGTCAGAAATTATAGTTCCCAAGTGCAAAATGTGGTCCAAATGAGTCTGGAGGCTATTGGAGCGGAGGAAAACTTATTATTCATGTGGAAGCTACCTTTCATAACTATATGCCGGGCCCCTTTTACTAGTGACCAGATCTGTAAGAGGAGACCTATCTTTCTGGGGACAAAATTCCTTTATTCAGGAACTTTGATCCTAAATCTCAAAAACTGTCGTGAAGCTTGAAGACAAAAATTCCTACACGGAAAAAACGAGCTTAGGGTTGGGACCTACATGTTAGTGCTGGACACTAACGAGGGTTAGGTCAAATGGAGCCACCAAGTCAGAGTAGTGCTGGGCACTAAACAGCTCGAGGCTGGGTCACTAAGGAAGAAGTAGTGCCAAGCCATAAAGTGACTTTGGAGCGAGCGTAAAATATGAAACGCCTCCGTCTGGGACCGAACTCGGACCGCGCCGGTGGAAGACCAGCGCGTTACCACCAGGCTATGGTGGCTCCAACGTTTTATGGGTGAATTTACACCTGTTAAGCGCAACTACGTCTCGCGGCATCTGATTAGCACTACTCATGTTCAGTGCCCACCTGTACTGCCTTCCGGTGTTGAGCTGTGCAGCGCTTAGACGCCAGCCCTCAACTACTCCCCACTAAACGGCCAGTAGTGCTCAACACTAGTCTTGTTTTTTCCGTGTAGGTTGTAGAAAAATGTTGTTCATGTGTTCGCAAAAAGTTAAGAACAATTTTCTTCCGGAGGAGAAGCTCTTTTTACACAGATCCACACACAAATGGACTGCATTTTGCAATTGAGCACTAAAATTTGTGTCTCAAGTTTAGAAACAACGTAAGTACCCATAGTATCAAATGCACATAAGTGTTTTTATACACGGAAAAAACGAGCTTAGGGTTGGGACCTACATGTTAGTGCTGGGCACTAACGAGGGTTAGATCAAATGGAGCCAGCAAGTCAGAGTAGTGCTGGGCACTAAACAGCTCGAGGCTGGGTCACTAAGGAAGAAGTAGTGCCAAGCCATAAAGTGACTTTGGAGCGAGCGTAAAATATGAAACGCCTCCGTCTGGGACCGAACTCGGACCGCGCCGGTGGAAGACCAGCGCGATACCACCAGGCTATCGTGACTCCGACGTCTTATGGGTGAATTTACACCTGTTAAGCGCAACTACGTCTCGCGGCATCTGATTAGCACTACTCATGTTCAGTGCCCACTTGTACTGCCTTCCGGCGTTGAGCTGTACAGCGCTTAGACGCCAGCCCTCAACTACTCCCCACTAAACGGCCAGTAGTGCTCAACACTAGTCTTGTTTTTTCCGTGTAGATGAGCCAGAAATTGTAGCTCCGAATTGCAAAATTTAGTTCAAATTAAGTAACGTTGACTCAGACCGCTCTCGGCGCTCTCTGCTCAATCTTCACCAGATTGAAGGCAAGAAGGAAGTAAAGCAGTCGATAACCTAACAAGGTTTAACAGTTAATTTCCACCACGACGCACTTTTAGACCCCGGCTCGTCAAAAATTCTTCCAAAGACACGAGGCACTCTGGAAATTCATGAATAATCTTCCAAAATTGTTACATATCGTTACTTTGCTCTATGATGACCCATGTCTCCAGTAAAAATCTTAACTTGAGGATACGTCTGGTTTTAGAAATACAGCGTTGACAAGTTTCCATATTTAAGCTATAAAGATTATCGTATTATCAAGTATCTTACTTTCTGTAAACAACTGTCATTGGATGTTTCATGATATTTTAAAACATTTTATCAACAGTCAGTGTACATTTTTCTAAAAAAAATACGTTAATAATAAATAATTTTTCTACGTTAATGCTGCTAATTCTGTTGATACAACGTTGCAAACTTGACATCACAGACCTATAAAAATGCTCATTTTGTTCCGTTTTTGAATTAAAAAACGAACTTATTGACCACCTAAAGGTATGATAATGTGGTTTAGCTGAAATTCTATGATAAGATTATTCTTGTGTAAAAGTTTTACCGCGAGTGTAAGTATAGATTTAACGATACAGCGTTGCAAAGTTTATGTATATAAGCTTTAAAAATGTTTTTACTTTTAAGTTCAGTGTTTGTTTGTTTGTTTTTTTTTTGTTTTTTTTTTTTTTTTTTTTTTTTTTGTTTTTTTTTTTGTTTTTTTTTGTTTTTTTTTTGTTTTTTTTTTTTATGAAAGAAACCATCAACGTTATCTGCAGATGTGAGATTGATTTGTAGTGATACAGCGTTGCCAAGCTTACAATTTTGAACTCAACGAAACATGATTTTTTTTTAAAAATTTTTTTTTCCAGTTTAAGATAAAATCAATGGGTATCATCCCTCATATCAATCCAAAATATCAAGGTCTGATGTCTGTTCCAAGTGACAATTGGTTTTTGCAATAATACTTTCGCCAAGTTTATTCACAATTCTCTCCAAGCAATAAATAATAGACGATTTTAAAATAAAGATGCTTCCAGTAGTTATTTGATTTTGCTTATTTTTTTATTTACATTGACATTTTTTTCTTTCATTTTTATATGACTTTCTACCGTACATTATTTTTCATTTTTTTTTATTTTTGTATCTTTTATAGTTTTTTATCTTCTTCCTTCAAAATATTTTATTCATGTGATGCTTCAGTATCAGTCCTGTCTTGCCTTCAAATCTTTAGAAAACGCCTCAACATGATGCCAATTTTAAACTTTCACCCTCCAAAAGTCATATTTAAATAATTTTAAAATTCTCTCTTAAGGAGGCGTCTGGGTTTTTTATACATTAACGCAACAGTGATTTAAATATTCTATTTAGGTTTTAAATTATATTTATTGTTTTGTTGGTGTATTTATTATTTTTCGTTCATTTAATTTACTTTGCATTTTTTTTTCTTTTCTTTAATATTTTCAAAATCTTCCATTCTTACGTTCAACATACTCAGTTTTTTAAGGCATAATGAATGTATCGTCTGTATCAAGATTTATTTCTACTTAAAAAAAACCCAAACGCCTCCATATCCTATGTTAGTTTCTTCATTACACCTAAAAAAGGTTGAATTTGCAACTAAGTCTAGGCAGAATATTTCAGATCTTGAAAGCAACGCTGATGCTGAATCATCCATTGTATTCCAAAAATCCTCTGGAATTACATTTTAAAGTAAAATAACTATTCGAAGTATCCTTATATTTAACTAATTTTATACAATCGAATGTTAAAAGAAAAGCAGATAAAATTTGCAACGAAGTTATTTTAATGCAATTGTTACCCAGGATCAACATAAAGCCTCACATTTCGCTTCACACTATTAACCATTAACTCATATTGTATCTTGTCTCCAATACAATAACAATAAAAAGTAGACATTTTCATAGATGAAAGATGTAAACTTTGCAACGCTGTATTGCCCAAAATTATCGTATACTGATTAAATCTATGCTATACGTCTAAACTTTGCAACGCTGCATTGCCTAAAATTATCGTATACTGATATAAATTTTACTATGAGTCTGCGAGTATCTCCAATTGTATATTTTATGTCTCAAATACTGTTACAATATACAAAACTATAAAAAATGGGTATTTTTAAAGGGCAAGAATGTAATTTTTGCAACGTTGTACTGCTATTAACGGCTCATCCACAATTTGAAACTTTTTACTACGGATTTTCTTATAATTTTTCAGTTACGCGTCATGTTTACTTGAAACTTACATTACTTGTTACTTACATTACTCTGAAATTGGCTTTTGGAAGAAATTCCTCAAAAATATGAAGATTTTTAAGACTCAAACATGCAAACTTTGCAACGCTGTAGCTCCAAAACCAATGGCGTGGCGTGAATTGCGATATATCGATTGTCATGCCATTTAAACCTATGAAAAAGGATCGATAGACAGGGTGTTCGCAGCGAACACCTTAATAATCGATTCTTTACCATAGCTTTAAATGGCATGAGAATCGATACATCGCAATTCACGCCACGCCACTGTCCAAAACCAAGCGTATTCTCAAGCTAAATTTTTTACCGGAGGCTTGTCTCATCATAAGGTTTCATTTCGGTCACGTACGAATGAAATCCCAGGGTTTCAAAAAAGGTCGCTCCTCTGACATAAGGACGTATCTCACTTTTCACATGAACCGCAGAAAGCATGGATTTGAATGTGACCCAGGGCTCACGAGGAAATTGAGATTCGCCCTTTCGTCAGAAGAGCGACGAAACGGAGCCACTCATTGGGACGCTTTAATCTATTTTCCTCCCTCAATTGGACTGCATTTTGCAATTTGGAACTATAAATTCTGGCCCGGTTTAAAAAAAACGCATGTGCCATTAGTATCCCTATGCACATAAGTGTTTTTTTTTCAGATGAGCCAGAATTTATAGTTCCAAATTGCAAAATGCAGTCCAATTCGTCGTTACCTCCCACGAAAGAACATAACTACATTTGGAGTACATTTTGCAATAAGGAACCACTATTTCTGACTCTTCCATAAAACCACCGTTCTGCACAGGGAAACCAATGGCATATACGTTGTTTCTAAAATGAGCCAGAAATAGTAGTTCCTTTTTGCAAAATGTGGTCCATTTCATTGTTGCCAGATTTCGCCTCGTAAATTTGAATTTGTAAAGGAAAATGTTAGGTATTAATTGTACATTTCACTGATTTTTCCGCTTATCTCATGAAAAAAGAAAATAAATTTTGGATAAAGATTTCGCTTTCTCGTGTTTGTGAAAAATTGAATTCTTTGAATCAATTTGACAACCTTGGAATGGAATTACGTTTCTTCGTCCGAGAAATGACAAAAAATGAAGCTGAATCCTGTCGTAGCTAATTCAGTGAATAGTTTATTCTACAGAATCTTGGAAAAATAAGACAGTTAAAAGGCATTATGTTCCGTAGTTCTGCAGTATTACAGAAACAGTACATCATGAAAAACTAAGCACCGTCAAATCGTCGCTCCTCAGACGTAAGGGCGTATCTAGATTTTTGCATGAGCCTTAGAAAGCATAGAGTTATACGGAGCACAGGGGTCACGTAGAAATCAAGTTACGCCCTTACGTCAGAGGAGCGACAAAATGTAGTTAAGTTGATTCTACCTAAAATCGCCCGAATGATGACAGCGGCGATGATCAGCGTTGAGGAAGAATGAGGGGCTTGTAGGACAAAGCGCGTAAGTGCAGTTTTTGCTACCTCGAGAAATATGTGTTTGAAGTTTTGAAATTACATGGATCCTTATGGCGGAAAGAAAGTTCAAACTGACTTTTTGAAGCTTAAAAATTGGATGAACGCCATATTTTGTGCCAGAACGACGTGCGAAATATCGCGTCGATTAGTTTCATTTTTTCAGCTACTCTTCATTTTTGTCGAATTTTGAGATCCCAATTCTGTTGTCAGGAGACTAGAGCACTAGCTTACCAATTTTAACAATGAAATTCAACGTAATAAAGGCGTGGTTTTTTTAGAGAGAAAATATCGCATTCGAGTGCACTTTCGATATCAGTATCGAATGCGATGTTTTCTCTCTAAAAAAAACCACGCCTTTGTTACGTTGAATTTCATTGTTAAAATTGGTAAGTAAGTGCTTTAGTCTCCTGACAACAGAATTGCGATCTCAAATTGGAGTAAAATGACGAGTAGCTGAAAAAATCTGTTGCGATATATCGCATGGCATTCTGACTCAAAATATGGCGTCCATCGAATCACCTTAAGTTGATTTTACCTAAAATCGCCTGAATGATGACAGCGGCGATGATAGCGTTGAGGAAGAATGAGAGGCTTGTAGGACAAAGCGCGTAAGTGCAGTTTTTGCTACCTGGAGAGATATGTGTTTGAAGTCTCGAAATTACATGGATCCTTATGGCGGAAAGAAAGTTCAAACTGACTTTTTGAAGCTTAAAAATTGAAATTTGAGAGAGAATTTTTCACAAAATATGCACTAAGACTAGTTTTACTTGAAATCACTATCGAGAAATATGTGTTTAAAGTCTCAAAATCACACGGATCCTTATGGCGGAAAGAAAGTTCAAACTGACTTTTTGAAGCTTAAAAATTGAAATTTTAGAGGGAATTTTTCACAAAAACATGCACTTAGACTAGTTTTACTTGAAATCATTAAAATCTCAACTTTTTCAAAAACTGCACTTATGCGCCTTGTCCTCCAAGCCCCTCAAATTTTTTAGCAGCCCATTTCAAGAATTGAAATTATTGACAGTAACCGATTCATTAGAAGTTGAGGTGATTCAATGAACGCCATATTTTTTTTGCCAGAACGACATGCGAAATATCGCGTCGATTAGTTTCATTTTTTCAGCTACTCGTCATTTTTCTCGAATTTTGAGATTGCAATTCTGTTGTCAGGAGACTAAAGAATTCACCTACCAAATTTTGACAAACAAATTCATCGTAATGAAGTCGTGGGTTTTTTTTATGAGACAAAATATCCCATTCGAATGCAGTATTTCTCCTCTATTTTCCTCACGCCTTTAATACTTTGAATTTGTTCATCAAAATTGGTAAGTGAATTATTTAGTCTCCTGACAATAGAATTGCGATTTCAAAATTCGAGAAAAATGACGAGTCGCCGGAAAAATGGAACTAATCGATGCTATATATCGCATGCCGTTCTGTCACAAAATATGGCGTTCATCGAATCACCTTAATTTTCGACATAGGAGGAAGCTTGAGAGATCTTACCGTGAAGAAGCGATGATCTGCAAGGTCAGGAACAGCTCTGATGCGGAGGGTGAAGATTTCCATCCTCGTTCATCCTCTTCTCGAATGTTGGCTGCAAAGAAAAAAATTAAACCCTTTTAGAGATAAATTCAACGTAACGCATTGTTGCACATTGTCTAGTATATGGAACAGCTAAACAAATAAATTGAAATAATGTTGAAAAATAATGGAATAAAACTGCTTTTTTTACCACAAAATTACAATATTCTCACATAATGTATTCAATAATAATCAATTTTCAACGATTAAACATTTTTATATCGACGACTTAAGGAGATTTGATGGACGCCATATTTAGTGTCAGAAAGGCATGCGATATATCGCATCCATTGGTTCCATTTTTTCAGCTACTCGTCATTCCTCTCCAATTTTGAGATCGCAATTCTGTTGTCAGGAGACTAAAGCACTCGCTTACCAATTTTAACAAAGAAATTCAACGTAATAAAGGCGTGGTTTTTTAGAGAGAAAATATCGCATTCAAGTGCAGTTTCAATATCAGTATCGAATGCGATGTTTTCTCTCTAAAAAACCACGCCTTTGTTACGTTGAATTTCTTTGTTAAAATTGGTAAGTGAGTGCTTTAGTCTCCTGACAACAGAATTGCGATCTCAAAATTGGAGAAAAATGACGAGTAGCTGAAAAAATCTGATGCGATATATCGCATGCCGTTCTGACACAAAGTATCGCGTCCATCGAATCACCTTAAGTGTAGAAACACGCGTTTCCGTCTGCTACTCAACAGATTTTCTGTCATACTTCATTTTTTCTCGGGGGAACTGGTCTACCTAATTTCTTTAAAACTTCCGTGATTTTTTTTCAATGTTTGCAGAATACTTTGTATAAATTTCAATCTATGAAGTTTGCTTGTTTCTCTTTGAAAAAATAAAATAAAGGTGGAAATTTTATGACACCACAATAGAAATGCATGATTTTCCACTTTGGCCATCGATTTATGAAGAAGTTAGGTACTTCGCAAATGCAAAAAATTGCAACACATTTCAATACGCTGAATATCTCGATAACTCCACTGATCGTGAAAAAAATCTCGAGAAAATCAAAAGTTATCGCCCACAGGGATTCTCAAATTATATATCGATGGCCGAAGTGCGAAACCACCTATCTCCGTCTGCGACGTCCCGGACCTCCTGTTACACTTTATTTTTTCTTGGTAAAACTAGTCAACTTATTCCTTGAAAACTACCTCGATTTTTCCTCTCATTTAGCAAGATATTCACGGGATTAAAAACACATTGGATCTAGAGTCCAGACTCTTAAAAAACATCAACAAGAAACAGTACTCTTGATTCAATCAGAATCTAACTTAAATTAAAAACCAAGCCTCTTAATTTAAGCGGATTTCGTTTTGATTCAAGCAAAAATCCGATTGAATCAAAAGTATTTTTTCTTGTCAATGTTTTCAAGAGTCTGGACTCTAGATCCAATGTGTTTTTTTTCAGTGTTCTGTAAAGATATCAAGCCAAACAGTCGACTTAATTTTCCTCGAAAAATAAAATGGTAGCATAAAATTGACTGGAAATACGTGGTTTCACACTTAAGTCACTGATATTAAATGTAACCACACTTCTCTCGTAAAAAAAGAAGAAAAGAAAAAAAAAACATTTTGTTGATGACATCAAGCGACATACCGAATCAACGCTGAGAAATACACGCGAGCAAAATGACTTCCGAAACGATATCCTTAAATCAAACTTCACAGAAATATCACTGAAAAAGCACTACCGAAAATCCGCGCAATGACAACCGATACGAGTGACAAACTGGAACTCCACTAATTATGAAACACGGCAAACTATCGTACTGGGCAGAAAAAGTAGAGGCTCGTAGACTAAAACTTTCGACGGATAGAAAACTTGCGGAAAGTAAGATTGTTCAACTATTCACTGCACCTTCTATATTCACGAAATAATTCACAGAGAAAAATTTTAATAATAAAGTATCGAACACGAAACTAAAGTACCGAACACGAAACTACACCGACGGTAATGCACTTGAATAACACGACTATCACACGCGGTCCCGAGATGAATATATTTCCGATAAAATATACTTCCGATTTGATTATCCTCTACGCTCAAGCTCAACCCCTACGGCTGCGCGACTTCGACTGACCAAAGTACCAGAAGTTCCGAGCCCTCGAGGTCTCCAAAGTTTTCCTTGTTGTTTTCGAAAACAAAAGAGTGGCTTCGATTTCCAAAATATCCCTACATTTCGGGTTTCCCAGGTGAAAGGTCAGTGCAAGCTCACAAAAGAAAATGTCTTCATTGAACTGAAAACTAATTGGATGTATTTCTATCAAACGGAACTATGTGCGTTAAGACATTAGCCCTGAGACCCATACGAATATGTCCATAACAGGGCTCACGTCATAATTTACATAGTTTCGTTTGATAGAAATACGTCCTATTATTACAATAATTAATGAAGGTACCTGGATTTCCCGGATTAATTCATCTCTCACTTTTCACAACTTTCCTTTTTTTGCTGAAAAGTAGTGCGGGTTTGTCCATGAATCACATAACCCATTTTTCCCGACCTTTGACCTCTCCTTCTCCCTTTGTGTCAGATGTCACTTACCTCCAGACACCCCCCCCCCCCCCGAAAAATTGTGTCATTTCAAGCGTGCCTCCCTTTTTTGCGTAAGTGTGGGTCGTCACGAACCCTTGCCACGGGCGTATCACATATGAATTCAAGTGTTTAAATTACTCAAAAACAACTTAAATCACATAGGAAAAATCTAGAATCCACTCCTCCTTCAAGGCATTTCTTGACTAATCGACTCGGCTTAAATTCTGCTGTGCTAAGGAAGAACACCGCATGAAAATTCGAGAGTTGCCAAGTTTCCCTTGATAGAATAGAATAGAAATAGAATAGAAATGATAAAGAATGTAATTTTTACGGCATCCATGCATATTTTTCCTTTAAAATTTCAGATATTTACATTAAATTGCGTGCAAAATCGTCTGAAAATTTCGGGGGAAAATATTCACTATTTTCGCGGTAAATGAGTCAATTGCGTTGGTCACAAAATCGTGGTTTTATGCTTGATTCTTGTAGGTCAGCTAAAAATAATAAGATCCGTCCTAACAGCAACTTTCTACGTTCAATACTACCTAACCAAGATATCGCCCTTTGAAAAGTCAGGTTTCTGATGTCATCCATCGCGGTGGTGACACCCAGGTTTTTTTCACCTTGCTTTCATCCAAGTATCATGGTGAGTAATCAGTGATCACTGACTGATAAAAGCGAGGTTGAAGAAACCAAGGGTCTCACCACCGCGGTGGATGACGTTAAAATCCGGCTTTTTAAAAGGCGATATCTTGGCTAATATTGAACGTAGAGAGTTTGGATGGTTTTATTTTTAGCTGATCTACAAGAATCAAGCATCGAAACACGATTCTGTGACCATCGCAACTCTGCCGTGCTTAGGAAGAACGCCGTATGAACATTCAGGTGTTCTTACGGCAAAACACCAGTTTTCTGGAAAATTTGTAAAGATTTTCCTTCCGATTTTTCCGAAAATTTTGTTCTGAACTCCACCTGCGGTTCCTAAAAATTTCAAGGAGATAGATTCATACCTTTCTTCAAAAATAACTATTTTCTGAGAGGAAATTTGACAGCTCTCGAATGTTCATACGGAGTTTTTCCTTATTACGGCAGAACTGACCCAATCCGGTTTTTATCAAAAGAAACTTGGCAGCGTCTGAAGGCTCTTACGACGTTCTCCCTTAGCACGACAGAATTAGACACTAGAACTTGGATTCAATGTCCTATTGTCATGTTGCCTGGATTGTGCTTTGTGAAATCCTCTCGGACCCGAGCATCCGATGCGTCTCAATCAAGATGATCAGGATGCATTTCCCCGAAAGGGCAATTGCGCCGACACGAATCCTCGAATGCACGATGCCATGACCGCCTCGATGAAGAGATGCTTTCGCCTATAGCCATTCATCTCATCCTCATCTCGTACGCAGCATCCTGGGCTCCCGCCTTGCCAGATCGTCATAGACGTCGACCGTCATTTCGTCGCTCCTTTGACGTATGGGCGTATAACAATTTCCGCATGAGTCTTGGAAGCATGGATTTGTATGGAAAATAAAGCTCACGTGGAAATTGAGATGTGTCTTTTCGTCGGAGGAGCGACGATTTGATGCGTGATAATGTCTTGATTCGTCGATCCTTTGATGGAGGGACGTAAGCTCGTTTCAAGGTTGGAAAATTGATCAAGGAATTCGATTTTTTGTAGAAATATGACCGGCAATGGCCTGATCATTGCAATTGATCGACAAAGTTAAAGATAAAAAAGACTAAGAAAAAATATAGCGATCCTATTGATAGAAACGGTCGATTATTGAAGACTGCGGTCCGCTGTCTAAGACAGGGAAAAAGTAGGATTCGCCAGGGAATGACAAAATGAACGTATTTCTACCAAACGGAACTATGTGCATTAAGACATGAGTCCTGAGACCCATAAGTGTATGCGCATTACAGGGCTCACGGCATAAATTTACACAGTGCATCCCTTTCTCTTGTCTTTTAATTAGTACGCAATTGAAGAACATTCAAATTTGAAGGAAGATAGTGCAGGTAAATATTTTCAGCCCATGTAGTCTGTCAGGGTCGCATCAGTGCGGGCTTACTATTGAAATTGATACACCTATAAAACGACAGAGAAAGATGAAAAAGAGGAAATTAAGCTATCCTATTCATTGAAAACGGGTTGTTGTCAAAGACCAAGAGAGAAAATGACAGACGCACTATCGGGTTCCTCTTGAATTGCCGTTAGCCGGTCTATTAACTACGTCCTTTTCCCATTACTAATATCCGCTTTCACCAGTAAAATCGATCTAGTTTCTCTTTGTCCATCGCTTGGTCAACCAATTTCAATACCTAATCAGCTTGCTGTGGTGCGATTTTAACGCTGCGCAGCGCTGAGCCACGGCGCTTCGAGCGCTACAGAAGTCAAAACGCCTTCATATTTTCGGATCTGCAACACGGGCATCCTTGGAGTTTGAATAGTTGTATCCATGTGTTATGATCCTCGGCTGGCCACATTCGTCGCATCTTGCATCGCACAAGATACTTCGTAACCGCCTCAAGGGTTGTAACTGCTCAGAATATATTATTAAATAACCTCCAGAGGAGCTATGAAGATTTGCGGGAAATGAAACTTTTTTCTCAGTATTTATTTAATTTAAATTCACGTAAAAGAGTCTTTAAAGCACTATCGTATGTCATCGATAAGTGAATCAGAGAATTGGCTTCCTTGAGTAACTATTACACCATAGGTAAGAAGGCAGTGCAAAGTCTCTAGAATACATCGTCTCTGCTTGAACCATCATTTAATTATGTAGGTAATACTTTTTTCTATCCCCCCCCCCCCTCCTCAGCACTTTGGCATTTATA
This sequence comes from Bemisia tabaci, assembly GCF_918797505.1. NCBI lineage: Eukaryota > Metazoa > Arthropoda > Insecta > Hemiptera > Aleyrodidae > Bemisia > Bemisia tabaci. The sequence goes on from NC_092797.1 coordinate 54,398,267, forward strand.
CCGGTAGAAACCTACAGCCATCTGAATGCGTTATAGTGCCCGTAGAAACCCGGAAGACATCCATACTCTAGTCGTCCACGCTCCACGCATTTCAAATGAACCAGTAGACATAGTACCTTTTCTTCAGTTGTGGTTATTCACAGTTCATCGACGAAAGCTCATTTTACCCGTGCGAAACTCATTGAATCCAAACCTTTGAGTGAGTTGCGATCTTGTAAACGACGACGCTCAGTTTTGCATGAGAACACAATGACCAAACCAAGAAGACTTAAAAACCTCAATCCGGACTGAGCGTTTGGAATCTATTTTTTTAAATAAGACATATACCGACAAAATAAAAATCCTAGAACGCAAAACAATTCTCTTCGGGCATTTTTCAAAATTACGGCTCGATTGAAGACTCCAAAATTATGAACATTTTTTTATCAACATCATTGTACATGGCCACTCAGATAGGATACAGAAGAGCGCCTTCAACTCACTGCGTAATCTTAATGCGAGATTCTGATACCACTATTCAAGCGTCATGACAGTAATTTTGCATAACCAGCTAATTGAAGGCAAATCATTGGCCCAGGCAACACGTGCGCACATTCACGGCAATGTGATACGGGTTCTTTAGGGAGCAAAACTCGGGGGAATGAAGACTCGTTGCGCTCAACACTAGGTACTAATTTATTTTCTTAAGATAGGCTGGTTAATTGGAAAAAATTAAAACCAAACTATGAAGTAAACTCAGAGGACATTATGCATATCCAGCAAAGGCAATCATGCTCTGGTTTGGTTCACAAGGACAAATTCAGAGGCACCAAATAGCCCTCACGATGCTCTGAATTATTATTTTTTATTTCAGGACAGTTGTGTCTCATGTGCAAGTCAGGGTAATAATTTTATGATGTCTCTTTTTCAGTTTGTCATTTGTTGAGAAGTGGTGTTGCGGCAATCTTCGGTCCACAATCTAGTCAGACTGCCAGCCATGTTCAGTCAATCTGTGACACGATGGAAATCCCACACTTGGAGTCACGTTGGGACTACAGGCTTAGGAGAGAGAGTTGTTTGGTCAACCTCTACCCTCACCCTACTGTTTTGTCAAAAGTAAGCTCCTCTAGAATATTTCCTCTCCTTTATTTTTTACATGAAAATTAATCTACTTTAGCTGTGAAAGTATTCACCTCCGGTGATCATGTCTCCTTCAGAAAATTCAGTTTCTTTCTAATACTTTTCTATTGAATAATTTTTTGTTCACATTATTGGCATGAAAATTTCAATTTCTTGTTTTCTATTTATCTTAATGTTTCGAAATCTGAACTTAATTAGAAATAAGTGGTCTATTCCATAAAAACATCTTCACGTGGGTGTAAAACGTACTCTTCTGAAAAAACCTGAAAATCCCAAGATTTCCTTCCTTTGAATGTTCTATCAGCCTAGCAGCTTTTTTAGTGCATCCTTTCAAATTCTTAAGAATTAATAACATAAAAAAAATTGTTAACTTTGTTTATGAATCAAGAAAATGAGATGCGCATCATCAGAGCAATGTTAGTAAATTCAGTCATAAATTTGGATACATTTAAGCAAATTTGTGTATTTATTAAGCATTTTCACAGAAAAATAACTGTTTTTACATAAGTAAAGTTCTTTTGAGATTTTTTGGAATTTCTTTTGATTTTGAATTTTCATTTTGACTATTTTTTTTTTCTTTTATAAAATTATTTTCAGGCCTACGTAGATTTAGTCCGAGCTTGGGGCTGGAAATCATTCACAATAATTTATGAGAACAATGAAGGATTAGTCAGACTACAAGAACTTTTGAAGGCGCATGGCCCCTCAGAATTCCCTATCACAGTGCGACAGTTAGGTGAAGGAAACGATTACAGGTAATTAGGACTGGTGGTGCATATTCCCAGTTTTCTTTTCTCATCCTTTATAATATTTGTTATGATTATTCATCCCACCAACTCTATCTCTTTTATTATTGATGAATTAGACGTCTTTTTTGTATTCTCAGAATACTTGAACCAGAAAAAACTTAACTTTTTCCTCTTAAAAATCTTAGGTACGTTAAAACTCGATTAACACTTGGTGAAGCTCAGAAAGCGACTCAGGAATTTTCTTCCCAAAACACTTCTCGATATCCACAAGCATTTTCAACAAAGATTAAATAAAAGTTACATTATACAAATGACATCTGTTGCGTACATTTAGCAACAATCAGAACTATTGAATAACTATTCACTTTCATAATAATAATATTCATAATAATGCTGTGGATATGACTTTATTCACACGGGTTTATAGCATTACAATGCCTATGTATGTAGAACTTTGTTACCACGGAGACATATTAGGTTGAAGCTTAATTAGCTTTAACAACATCATTTATATTTTTGACATTGAACCAATGTTAAGCAAGAGTGACGGTCGGCACTCCACAATCTTAGCCTGAAAATAGCAATAAAAAAGCGGCTTGAATTTTCATTAATCTTGTTAAGGGCTCAATATGTAGACTTCTGGTCATGTGATTTGTTTTCCTCATGACGTTTTGAAGATAATAAATGTGGCGATTCCTTCAATTCAAACCTTGTCCAGTGTCCCATAGTGAGTGACATTTGTCTAACCTTTTCAATCTTTTTTCAGGCCTCTACTGAAGCAAATAAAAAATTCTGCGGAATCTCATATAGTTCTTGACTGTTCAACAGACAGAATATACAAAGTTTTGAAGCAAGCGCAACAAATAGGGATGATGAGTGATTACCATAGTTACCTTATTACTTCTTTAGTAAGTATTTTTCAAGCAAATTTATTATTGTGTAGTATACTGCTGTTGCTCCTCTGACAAGAGGATAGTGTAACTATACTCACAGATGAGCCATTGGTACGTAGAATTACTTGCTTTCCTAGGTTCATGTGGTAAGAAAGATACACCCTCACGTCAAAGAAGCAATGCCACGTAAATTTTAAAGTAATTAAAGCTATAAAGCATAAGAATGCTGCCTGTAAATGATTAAAAAGGTTTGAACATTTTTGGAATTTTGAAGGAAACCAGTGGCAAAGCATTCATCCTGTAAGGGATGACTGAAGTCCCTTCGTTCAATGTCTCCAACAATTATCATTTAATATTTCCAGTAGAACCATGAAGTAATTGATTTCAAGTTTTTATTTTTCCTCTTTCTCATCTTTTTCTTCAATTTATCTCTCATTTAATCTTATTTTTGATCTTGCTTTCCATAGGACTTACACAGTGTTGATTTAGAAGAATTTAAGTATGGGGGAACGAACATTACTGCATTTCGGTTGGTAGACCCTGAAAAACCAGAGCTTCTCCAAATTCTGAGGGATTGGGTGAGTAATATTATTTTGTGAAGTTTCATTGTCACTTAATCTTTGAATGTTCACAGTTATTCTAGATAATTAAGGTTTCAAAAATGCGGAGCTACATTCTCTTACCCGTTGATTAAATTTTTCCTTACTCCTTACTGAAAACTAGGGGACTACGCCCTCTGACTACTTCATGGTCCACCCATCTCCCCCCTCTGAAGTGCTTTGCGTCTACTGTGTTACTTTTATGATTTTATACCAAAGAGTGTGATGGGGAAATAAAATTGCAGATTAGTCGAGGGGTCCGATTTTATGAATAAGAAAACACATTGATCAAAAATTCATCACAGTTCAAGAATTCATTGCAATAATTTTGGTTTAAGGTGATTTGATGGACGCCGTATTTTGTGTCAGAACGGCATGTGATGTATCGCATCAATTGGTTCCATTTTTTCAGCTACTCATCATTTTTCTCCAATTTTGAGATCGCAATTCTGTTGTCAGGAGACTAAAGCACTCACTTACCAATTTTAACAAAGAAATTCAACGTAATAAAGGCGTGGCTTTTCAGAGAGAAAACATCGCATTCGATACTGACATCGAAACTGCACTTGAATGCAATATTTTCTCTCTAAAAAAACCACGCCTTTATTACGTTGAATTTCTTTGTTAAAATTGGTACGTGAGTGCTTTAGTCTCCTGACAACAGAATTGCGATCTCAAAATTGGAGAAAAATGGCGAGTAGCTGAAAAAATGGAACCAATTGATGCGATATATCTCATGCCGTTCTGACACAAAATATGGCGTCCATCGAATCACCTTAATGTGAGGATTGTTCTCCTCTTAACCTGTGGCATCAACTCTGTTAATGAGTAACTCTTTCACAATGAATAAGTAAATATTTTTCAAAGAATATGCAGGTTATAAATCAACTCATAAATTTTAAGGTACAAGAATATTTTTGAGTTTTTCATTGATACGACTTTTAGTCACCAAGTTTCAATATGCTATCTTTTAGTCTCTTCCTACAACTCATATATGTGCTTAATATTTTCAGAAATCTTGTTCTGATTGTATATGCTCTCTTTTAATGCTTCCTCCTTCGTGGATCAGAAAGAAAATATTACTTTCATAAAGGTTAGTCTTTTTCCTTCCTAAATCTAAAAAATCCGAGAATTGCACAAACGAAAATTTACTTTACTGACGAGTTTAATCTTAAATTGAAGTGGACTTGAATCTCGGTTTTTTTTTCTTTCAAAACTTTTATTCTGAATTTTTTGGCTTTTTGATGCACAAAAATTTTAGCATGTTATAAATGGAGTATCTGGGCAGCACACCTACATATTATTCAGGAGGCTTTTTGTCTCATTAAAAATCAACAAATTTTCGGGAAAAACAGCAGATGTCTTCTTGTAATCTGCATTTAAGAAAAGATGATGATGATGTACTCTTTATTCTAGAACCGTTGATGATGCAATTTTCAAATTTTGGCAGTTTTGTGGATGCCAAACTCTGGATTTTTGCTCATCTGATAGTTGAAAATTCAATAATTCGCACCAATTATAATTTTATGATGGGACAACACTGCTCTGCGTAAGATAAATTGCAAAATAAAATCAAACTAAATTAAATAAATAATCATTCTCTCCATGACTCCAATGAAAGAAGGCCTTGTGAATACCAGGTCCTGCAATCTTGGTCTTTTCTTCTCCTACCAGAAAAACATGTCTAAATATGTATATCGAATGTTCGGCTGATTTCTAAAGTTTTCAATTTTGTTTCAGACTGAGACAGCTTTAATGTATGATGCGGTATTTTTATTTGCTAAAGCTCTTCATGAGCTGGACAGCAGCCAGAGTATTGATATCAAACCCCTAAGCTGCGATGCTGTCAACACATGGCTACACGGATACAGTCTCATTAATTACATGAAAATCGTAAGTTTTTTATTACCTATAATTTCATTACTCCATGTACCTATTATTTAAAGTTATTATTTCAAGCAGTACTGGAGTACACAAACTGATTGTGGTGGACACACGGGTCGTAAGACAGTGTGTTGGAGTTTTTTGCAAATGTGCGTTAAAATTCAGCATAAAGCTGAAAATCTCAATACAGAGGGAAAAAGCTCATATGAGCACAGTTTTCCCTCAAGGAGATATACTGTTCGGTGCAACACTAGTTACGTCCATTGAGGAAGGCAACTGCAGACGCGCTTCGGCCTTGTTGGGTCAATCTTCAGTGCAGTGCAGCCTCCTGAATTTTCTGCTACCAAGCTCGGAGAGGTCGTGAAAACCAGCCCGAGACTTGGGCAAACGTACGCTGGCTGCAAGTAAACTTGCGCCATCTAGTGAGCAATTCTAACTAAACAGCATATCTCTTTGAGGGAAAACTGTGCTCATATGAGCTTTTTCCCTCTGTATTGAGATTTTCAGCTTCATACTAAATTTTAACGTACATTGGCAAAAAACTCCAACATACAATATTGGAGTAATTAAATTTGGGTTGCCTCCTCACCCAACGGAAATGAATATATAATTATTCAATAATCGCCAGAAATTCATCTTCATTGTCCCCGAATTTAATCATATGATCAAACAAGACGAAATAGAGGTACCTAATAAATCACACACACAGGATATTGGTTTTAGATTCATCCATAGAATATTTGTATAAAGATTTAAAAAAAAAGCTTAAATTTCTCTTTTTTCAATTTTTCAGGTTGAAATTTCAGGTCTAACGGGTGTCATAAAATTTGACAATCAAGGCTTCCGATCGAATTTCATGCTGGATGTCGTTGAACTCACCAAAGAAGGGTTAACAAAGATTGGAACCTGGAATTCAACAGAAGGTGTGAATTTCACCAAAAGCTATGGTGAAGCCTACGCTCAAGTTGTAGAAAGCCTGCACAATAAGACTTTTGTTGTCACCGTTATTCTGGTCAGTATGAATTTAGAAATTTTTGAAACTATAGCACTGCTCGCCAGAAGTTAGTTCTTTTTCTCGATCAATCTCTAATAGTAAGCAGTATCATTATTTTTTTGGCTCAATACAGAGGTAGTTTTTCCAAAACATCCTTTCGAAGCGCTTGCTGAAATATGGTCTAATTATTTCAAATCGTTTCCAGCTGAAAGAATTTATAAGACTATGATTTCGTTGAACTGTGATGTTTCATTCAGGTCTATCAGTATGCTTTCCTCAAAAAGGGAAAAATAAGTATGAGTAGCATTTTTGAATTGTGGAAAGTTGACAGAAAATTGACTTTTATGTCAAAAAATATCCCCTGGCATCAAGTTTCACAAAAATCAATCGAACAAGAGCCGAGATAGCATTTTAGGCGGCATTCACCATCTTTGATTTTCGAATTTTGAAGGCATGAGTTGCAATTCAAGTTTCCTGTCAACAATTGTCTCCTGGTACCAAGTTCCATAAAAATCGATCGAACATTAGCTGTATATTGTGCGATCAGTAGAATTTCGAACAGTGGTAAACGATACCAGTCCACTTACAAACATTAGTGCGCCTTCATTTTTGTCTGTTCATTGTTCAATACTTTAGTGGAGGAATAGTTGCTCAGAGCGTCTTCCACAGCGTCGCTTCAACTTGATGGCAACAGATCATAGTTGCCACTGGTATCACACTTTATCGCATGCGCAGTTACATATTTTCTCATCATGGATGGTGCAGTGAAAAACATTCGTACCTCAAATCTTGTAGACATCCTATCCTAAAGGCTGATAATTATTGGTGAAACTACTCTCTTTGTTCATACTTTTCAAGGAGCTTCTCTACTGAGAACAGATAGGACAAACTTTGCGTGACTAAATCATCTGTTTGCTCTGTTGCAGAGTTCTCCATACGTAATGTTGAAAGACTCGAGCGAGAAGTTGGTCGGAAATGATCAGTTCGAAGGCTATGGGATCGATCTCATTGCAGACATCGCTCGGATCCTAGGGTTCAACTACACCGTGAAATTGGTTCCTGATGGGCGTTATGGCTCGCTCAACAAGCAAACTGGCGAGTGGGATGGCATGATGAAGGAGTTACTTGATCAAGTGAGGCTCCAACATTTTAATTTAATTTCTAATTAGAAACGAATTTAGGAATTTTACTTTTATATTAGTATCTAATTTTGAAATTTTAAAGATAATGCTATTCTTGCATGCAAGCCAGAAGCTTCATGTCGCTAGCCAAAAAAGGATTCTGAAGAATGGTATAGGGATTTTCCAGCCCTCTCTAAAATTATAGAACAGGCTTCCGTATTTTTCAATAGTAGATGGATCAATTGCTGAGCTTTGGTTTTATGATCTTTCTCAATAAACCATGAAAATTATGTCATGCTGTGGTGGGCCCAGTATTAATATATGTACCAACAAAAGACCTAAACACAGAATAGCTAACAAATTTGGCTCCGGTTAAATTTTGATTTTATTTGATGTTTTCTTTACATCCTCCCGAGCATGATGTTACAAAGTATAAAAAGAATCACAACATGCCAATTTTGAAGAAAGAGGGGTCAAAAAGTTGCGGCTTTCTTATGAGCATTATCTACTGGGGATGTGGAATCATCACTGTGTCTTTGTAGATACCGCGCTCTACGCTGTTAGGTATCATTTGCGAGAGTTCAATTTTTTAAAAGAATACAAAAAAAATCACTTTTCTGTCCGATTATTCTCGAGATTGCCATGTTAAAAGTTTGCTTTTTAAAGCTCATTTTGCTCAAGAGGCGGGAAAGGAACATCATATCAAATACTATTGAAAAGCTTTTGCCAAATATTTTGGTATTGAACGTGGTCCGCTGCTTTTTAAACCCTTCAAAATAACTATGCAAATTCATCCCAAGTTAATAATGCAGTTGGGAAGGCAACATTTCTTGTGTTGTCCTCTTGGAACATAGTCTTTGAGTTATTTCAGAGTATAACCTAATCCAATGCCCCTGAACACCTAATGTGCCGCCGCATTATACCTACGCTCCCAAAGGTTTTTGTAAGAAAAAAATAAGGGGAAAAAAACAATTGAGGTTTAATTATCAATCAATTGATCAACTATTGCATCATTCTCAAAATCATTGTAGATTCACATTTAACGGGGCATCGAGTTCCAAAAATGTTTTAAAATTCCTGCATTGACTTCACCGATTGATATAATTCTGATGCTTCAAATTTTTCTTGCAGTTGAAAAAATTATACAATTTTAAAGCTTTTAATTTTTCCTTTGAAACTTTGGATACTTCATCTCTTCAATTTTCTGATAATCATCTTTTCTCCATTCCTCAGAGAGCGGATCTTGCGATTGCTGATCTCACAATTACTTATGATCGTGAACAAGCTGTTGATTTCACAATGCCTTTTATGAATTTAGGTAAGTGAACTTCTCAGGTTTCTAATAGGAAATTTCCTCCGCCAGATTCTAAAATTGTTTATATGATATAAAAATAAAAACTTTGGTTCTCCATTAAACTTCTTTGAGACTTGCGAGTAGATACCAGAAGTAAATTTGTCGTTTGGGAATAATAATTTATAAAAACTGTTAGTGCCAGAGAAGTCGACTTAAGTGCACTGCCCTAGAATTAAATCAATGAATGATGGTTTGGGAGAAAAGGAAAAAACAATTGAGTTTTTTGTAGGACTGCACAGTTACTTACGTCATTTAAGCTGTAAAAATCTTAGTCGTTCTATTCTTAATTTAGAAAATGATCCAACTTCTAAATCGCTTTTTCTCAAAATTGTGAGTTCATTCATATATTTATGCTTTCAGGTATTAGCATACTGTATAGAAAACCCATCAAACAACCACCTAATTTGTTTTCATTCTTGTCACCATTATCATTAGACGTGTGGATCTACATGGCCACAGCTTACCTAGGCGTCTCAGTTTTACTGTTCATCCTTGCCAGGTCAGTGGAACACAGTCAAACCTTATCTCATATTTCATAAAATTTATTCCATTTTTACAAAGGGAAAATATTTGCCGATTTTCGAAGCACACGATTTTAAAACATTCTAGCCACCAATCAAACAGGTCTTTCTTTATTTATGAGTGTCTTCTTGCCATAATACCAAGCTAAGGAAAAACGCCGTATGAACATTTGGATGTTGCCTTTTCGATAATTTTCTCTGCAAAATATTTATTTTTGAAAAAAGTTTTGAATATTTTCACCTGAAATTTTCAGATGCTCTGGATTAAAGCGGGGTTAAGATTCTCTGAAACATTGGAAAAAAAATATTCCCAAATTGTCCTGAAAACTTGTATCTGATTTAAAGAAATTTGGCAACACTTGAAGTCCCATACAGTATTCTTCCTTATTTCGACAATTCAGTCATTTTTTATTATCCTCAGAGAGAGTTTTGTCACTTTTACCGCTGTCATATTTAACATTGCGGCAAGGTTTCTGAAACCTTTTTTGATAACCATTGCTGGGTGGGTTGAGACCCATTTACAGCAAATTGAAACTTATAATGCAGTTTCCCTCAAAGCTTTGTTTTTGTATCTGCAAATTTAAATCTATCAATCTATAGGTTGGCGGTCATGAACCGAAGTATCTGTAAAAAATTCCTCTATGCAACAGACCAACATTCCTTTCCGACAATTTTTTCTTCTATCAACATTCTATTTTCCGCATTAGGGTCCCTTTTTTCATGTACAATCATGCATTATGAACAAAAACAAACAAAAAATGCCAATTGTTTCTCATCTGAATGCAATTTTACAAGCAGATAATTATGGCAAAATCGTAATTTTATTTTAATTCAAACAATTTTTAACCACTTTTAACAATTTGGGAAAATACTCATGTTGAGGCTCATTACTTTTATATGAAATTAACCTTTGTAATTTGAAAATTTTCAGTTTTAAGTGCTGAAATTGTTTTAACATGGAATCCTTTTTTTTCCTCGTTCAGTTTTTTCAGTTTATGTTAACTATAGACAAATATTGAGAATATTTTGCATTGGTTGAATTAAATTACTGAATAATTTATCAAAATTGAAATGAATGTTCCAAAAACTGTCATCAATGTATTTAAATTCAGGTTCACGCCATACGAATGGCAAAACCCGCACCCGTGTAACCCTAACTCCGATCATTTGGAAAATCAGTTCTCTCTTGTGAACTGTATGTGGTTCGCTATCGGTTCGCTAATGCAACAAGGTTGCGACTTTTTACCCAAGTAAGGACATCCACTATGCTGCACTCGTCAGTGTCAGCTTTTAATCGTTCTGTGATGATATCCAAGTATTTCTTAGTTGTTTGTTGGACTTTTATTTTGGCTGTTGGCAAGGACCTTTGAATTCATTATGTTATTTCATGATCCAAAGATTCGCACTCTTTAGTGCTTTACCTCATCATTTTAGAAGAAAATTATTGTACATAAGTTTTTCTATAGATAATTTGAGTCTTTCTGGAAATATTCATATGCCTCCACTTTTGGTGCTGATTGGTCTCGAAATATTTGTTCGGCTTTCAAAATTCTGATCAAAATTTTAGTCAAGTTGTGCTGAATTCTCTTTTACTAACTATCTAAGATAAAATCTCTATTTAACGGCTCAGTATTATCTGGATCTCTGATCACCTGACCCAATTTTGCAACTATGCTAGATCAAGATTTGGAGTGAACTTTCGATTTAGCTGAAGTTAAAGCGACCGATTTTATCAGTTAATAGAGTGCCGGTGGGATAGTGGAAAAATTCGTCAAAGCGTCAGTGCCAAAATTTTATTTGACAAATCGTGATTGTGAAGCTAGCATGAAGAATAAGTGATGAAAAATAAACAAATGGCCTGCAGAATCTGAATTTCACTATGAAAGCGAGCTTGAGTTAGACCCTGACCATCTATCAGATAATGGCTATTATTTCATGGTTGACCATCTGTTAGCGCCAGGAGTGGATTTATATTTTTGTCATATTTTCAACCTCGGTAACTGTTTGCCTTGTAGCTATGTTGAGCGTAGTTTTGCTTTGTTTTGTGTTTGCATGGACCATCTCACGACCTGACACCTAACATCAGGTTCAGTCCGTATGAGTGGGACAATCCTCACCCCTGTCGCGATGAGCCCGACGTCCTTGAGAACCAATTTTCTCTCCTCAACTCTTTGTGGTTTACAATAGGCTCTTTGATGCAACAAGGATCTGATATTGCACCAAAGTAAGTGTGTATCTGGTCTTTCTTTTAGGCTGATAGCATCCAATTCACCTCTGTTTCCTCTTTTCCTCCCAGAAAAGTTTAGCGCTGAGCTTTAAAATCCTTCCTCTCTTTTTCTCATGCATTCTTTGCTAAAATATAACGTTCTTAGCATAGCTCAGGGACCTTACAAGGTAATCCAGCAAGGACAAACTAAGTTGGTTGGGAACCCAAACAAGAATTATTCACCCAAGCAGTTATCTTTGAAGTAAGAGCCTCTGTGAAGTAGTGTGAACTCGGGGCATTCTGGTATTTTAATGTAGCTATCTTTGCAGTAAAGTTGGAGATGATCATGTTAGAAAAACACAAAATTTATCTCAATTTCTCCAATTTTGTTTAGTTTTGGTGCGTTTTTTTACTTTTTAAAATTTCTTGACCAAAATGTATCAAAAGATATACCTATGTAGAGAATCGTGCTGAAATTATTCTTTAAATAAAACTTCCTCAGAAGGGATGAATAAGAAAATTTACCAGGTGCTTTAAAGCACCAAGCAAAGCGCTGTGAGCCTTTTCCCACAGACAAAGTAGGCTCCTATCTGCTTAATACAGTTCAAATTAAAAAACTTTTGATAGTATCTAGGAACTTCGCATTTTCTCTGCCTTATGTGTTTCTTATTTTTTTACTTTTTTTTCATCATTTAAATACACAATAGGGACAGAGTTTTTCAAATTTTTGCATGGCTGTTATGAATATTTTGCTGCAAAAACACGTCATTTCTATGTCAACACTTATTTTTGTACACAGGGTTACGCAAACATTTCATGCATAGTCCTTTTTTTCCTTTCCTCCTTTTATTAAAAGCTTTTTTTCTGTTCATAGCTCAAATGAAGCTTCTAATGATTTTTTTAAAAGTGGAGATTTTGTTGATTTTTCCATGTTTTATTGTTGTTGTTTCACATATTTTTTTCTTTGCATTCAATAGTCAATGTTCAGTGCCAATCATTCACATCGCTGTATAGTTTCATCAGCTCTCTGTTTAGAATCATCACATCAATTTAGTACACTTATACAATAAAGGCATTTATATAAGATTGCTACAGTTTTCAATGTTTCTATAAGTGGAGACCCGAAAGTAACATAAAAACTCTCTTTCTGGCCGCAGTTTTATAGTTTTGACTTTTTCAAAACTTTTTCAAAAAGAGAGGTCAAAACCATAAAACTTGCAGCTAAGTCGAAGGTTATCCGGTTACTTTTGGGTCCATCCTTGTAACTTTAACCTGTATAAATATGTTTCCATGAGAAAAATTTGTCGATCTCATTAAAATTTTTGTATCTTCAAAACAATAAATTCACAAAAAATTGAAAGCAGAGAACGTTCATTGAAACATTCAAATATTCTTTATTTTGAAGAATATACCAGATGTAAAACGGTAAATTAGAGGCCTGGCCTTTAACCTTGACGACCTCAATAAACTTTTTTTTCATTATAAATCTCAGTGGAAGAAATGTGAAACACTCTGGTCAGTTTTCAACGTAATTAACTAATCCTAATCTAAACTTGAATACTAACATGTGTACTTTTTTAATTTTTCAGAGCTGTCTCTACTCGTATGGTAGCAGGCATGTGGTGGTTTTTCACCTTAATCATGATCTCATCTTACACTGCCAACCTGGCTGCATTCTTAACAGTGGAGCGGATGGACTCACCCATCGAGAGTGCCGAAGATTTGGCGAAACAAACAAAAATCAAGTATGGAGCTTTGCGTGGTGGGTCAACTGCTGCATTTTTCCGGGTAAGTGTTTGAGGCAAGCGCGAACAACTGTGCGTCAGTTGTTTTAAAGTTTTGTCATGGTTGTAACAGTTGATCCTAAAATTGAAAATATAACTGATCAAGGGAAAAAAGACATGGGAAACTCAGAGTTCAAAGTATTTGTAACACCCCACCAAGAATTTCTTTAAAAATATTAAGACACAGGCAATGATTACCCATAAACTGTCTGATCAAGTCTACATTGTAGAAATTATGAAATTCGCAATTCGGAAAACATAGCAATTTGAAGAAAAACTGTTAATAATCTCCTGTCATCAGAGTACAAAATTATGGTATTTAATTAAAAACTTACTATCTTTGTTGGCACAGAAATTAACTAAATAATTTGCAACTCAAACGGCATAACTACAAGTTGTTATTCTCCATCGAAACTCAAATTTTTCAAATCAAACATGTACTTACAAATTGAGTTCTCTGACAACTTTGTCTTAATGACTATGGTTCATTTTCTTGCAAATGATTACAAACACTATTTATTTTGTTTCACAATTTTATTGGATATTCGTCAGACGGGTCAGTCGTACGAGTCACGTGTGATCAGTGCTGGTTATTTTGTATACTTAAGTCCTTCAAAAAAAATAATGAGATTTTCCCAATCTCTATTCTCGATCTAATCATTGATAAAGTATAGTACATCAATAAGATCATGGGTGACAAGTCTCATTGATTTCTTCCCTGATTTCTTCCATTCCAACTGCATTAATCAATAATAATTAAAATTTGCCTGGATTTCTGTACATCAAAGTTTTAGAAACCAAGGTCCACGCTAGAGCAGTGCAAACAGTGTGAGAAAAGGGAAGTTGTAGGCCAAAAAGTTGTATTTTGTCGTTTTTCAGACAAAGGAACGTGTCTCCACTATAATGTTGCAAAATCTTCCTACACAATTATTTCTCTTAATCAAAAATGACAAGGGCAATCGCCGTCCAAAATTTTGCTGAAATTCTGCGACAATCTGTGAAAAAATCGGTGAAATTTTCAACATCAGAAGGTCCAATGGTTTCACAGTAGAAACGAAAATTGAGGAAAGACATTTGGCATTGTTGAAATACAATTACGTTTCTTCGTCCAGGAAACGAGAATTTATCAGTCAGTAAATGTGTCATTTTACCCCTCGATTATTTACTTACAATGTGGTAGCATACCTACCTGAACATTAGAATCTCTATCACAGACTCTCTTTCATCAAGAGGCAAACTTAGATTGATATTTACCTAAAATTTCATCCTTCATAATGTCTTATAATTCTGTGAAAAATGTCTAGGACTCAAACTTCACCACCTACCAGCGCATGTGGTCGTTTATGGAATCTCAACGGCCAAGTGTGTTCACTGCGTCAAACGTTGAAGGAGTGGAGAGGGTCACTCGCGGGAAGGGCAGTTATGCATTTCTCATGGAATCAACATCCATAGAATATGTGATCGAAAGGAATTGTGACTTGACGCAGGTTGGCGGTCTATTGGATTCCAAGGGTTACGGAATAGCAATGCCTCCTAGTAAGTGAATTATCACTTTTTCTCATTACATTCTAATCTCGGTGAAACGACTGTTATTAGCAGTAAAAAACCATCCAAACAGGGAGTTTTCAGAAGAAATCCATCCAGAAAAGAACTCTTGGGACCGTTCGTTAGTTTAAAAAATCCTCTGTTTAGATAGATCTGCTTTGATTCTTGGTGTCCCAATAAAAATTCCTTTTGCAAAGTGAGGTCTTTCTGTAGCCCTACAGCACATTTTTGATGGAAGAACATTAATCCATCTTTCGTTTTACATTTAAATTGCATCAGAGACAAAATAGTTTTGTGTACAAATAATTCTTTTGACTCAGGCTCTGGGGCAACAAGCTTTCAGACACAAAGTGAATTAAAGCAACATGTTATTTATTTCCTCTTCAAAGTTATACATGGAAAAAAGTAGTAGCTGAAGTAACTTCAAGGATGTTAAAAATCTTCACGTCACCTCTTGAATTTTGTTATGGACACTCCGGCTGCTAAAGTAACATCCTAGCTATGTTGAATTAACAACTGTACAACTGTGGCGTTCATATCAACATTCAAGAGTTGTTGTGCAGATTTGTAACATCCAGGATGTTATTTCAGCAACTTTTTCTTCCAAGTAGAAAGTGATTCCTGCAATCAGAAGTTTGAAAATCATCTTTTACGCAATATATCAACATGGACACAACATTGATCTGACAGGACATAAATAGAGCAGATCAAATAGAGGTGAGATTTTGAAAGACCGCAACCTAGATACACCTTTTTGCAGTTTCACTGCTAATATATCACATTAAAGAGATGAAACTGTGCTTTTAGGACAGCGCAATATGTCTCAATTGTCTCCTAAAATATTATCCCAAAATTACATTCTTCTACCAGTCAATGGTAATGAGACCAGGGTACAGAAAGATGCAGACGCTTTTTATGCTATACATGACCCAAATTTGTCACTGCCGTCGTTAGATTTGTGGAATGTGCTTGTTTGTGTGCGTTGTATCTGAATGAGCCTGTTTTTGTTTTTTGTAGATTCTCCTTATCGAACAGCAATCAGTGGAACAGTGCTAAAACTCCAAGAGGAAGGGAGGCTACATATTTTAAAAACAAAATGGTGGAAGGAAAAAAGAGGCGGTGGATCATGCCGAGTAAGTAATGCTATTTCAATTCAATGCAAAATGAATGGTGTTTTTTACAGTCTTTAGTCATAATTTGCAGCATTAATGAAGGGCAATTTAATTTTGCAGAACAATAAGTAAGGAGAATCCTAAGGGAATGTCTTACTCCAAAAGCTACCCATTTCAGAAAAATTGGAAAATTCATTGTACAGTAGAAAATTTTTTTAGGACACACGTAACTTTTATTTTACTTTATGAGATAGGCGCAAATTCTGTTTGTATCGGAAAGCACCCAACTTCAAGGATCAAGAGCATATCTATGCCATCTACAAAGGAACAAAAAGTTTCATGTTTGTGGTCGTAAGGCTCATTTTGGGAATTAAATTCCATGCGCCAAACAGTTTTCCATTCACCATGAATTCTCACTTAATTTCAATTTTTTTTCATTTCCTGGCTTCTTAATTTTTCGAATCTAGGCTTTTTTGATAACAAGCAATTCAATTCTTAAAGGTTCTTTTTTCGAGTCAAAATTACTTTAAATATTTTTTAAATCCCTAAATGATGCCCTGGTAAGATTTTATTGCTAAAAAATGTGGCAATTAAAGTTAAACTTCAACAGTAAACAAAATCGTCAGACAGGCTGTTAACCTGACAATCGCTAGTTCATCTCTGTGGAAAAAAAGAATCTGCATAAATCCCTGAGAGAGTAAATATTTATTTTCAAGAGCTCGTTTGATAATTGATTTCTGTCATCTCTTTATTCGAGTTTTGTTAAGTGAATATTATTGATTTGAAGAATGAAAAGCGATTCTCGGAGGTGGTCTGAAGCTGTGGAAAATGATCATTTGTCCACAGTCAGCTAAGACTCTGTTTCCAAGAAAAATTAAGTCAATCTTTTCTGGTTGAAGAATATCCAATAAAATCACCAACAACCAGCAGAGGATTTGATTTTTTTTCGATTACATTACAATCGAGGTTGTACAATTGTATCTATGCACTAATATTTTCAAAATAACTTCCAAAGGAAGAATGCATCAAGAAATGTTATTCAGTAATGCCCTGATTATCTGACTGTCAACTATCTGAAGTGTCAGTAATCCAACATGGCCAAAATTGAGTTTTTTCTCTTCTTTTTTTTGGTCAAAATGACGTCAACCAACTAGACGAAAAGAGACTTTTTCTTTCGCGAGGATTGAATGTACTTTCCTTTTTTGTCTTTTTATCTATCGCATGATCATTTTTACAAATACGAAAGAATTGGCCAAGCATGTACTCTTTGCTTTAAACAGAACCTAAAATGACATTTTCTCAGTCTTTTTTTGGTAGTTTCAAGTATTCAACTGTTTTGATATCCAACGCAGCCCTTACCTTAATAAATCATTAGAAAGTCGAAGCATTACTGTAATTTAAAGCTTTTCTTCTGGTCTGGTGACAGCATTTTAATCATCTATTTTCTAAGGTGGAAGTTAAAGTTTACATAAAATTTATAACATCTCAAATCAAGATATGTAGTTTTTCAATTTCATTCTTAATACATTGTTTTTCCAACTAGCTTTTGCCCAAACTTTGCTGTGCAATTCTCCAGAAAACGTATTTTAAATTTGACTAAATTGAATTGTGAATATTCCCAGGATGATACCTCAAAAAGTAGCAGTGCTGCAAACGAGCTAGGATTGGCAAATGTTGGCGGTGTATTCGTTGTTCTTCTCGGAGGAATGGGCGTGGCTTGTGTCATAGCAGTCTGTGAGTTCGTCTGGAAGAGCCGCAAGATCGCCATTGACGAACGGGTGAGGACAATGTACACCTGACATTCAGCCAACAACCATTATGAAATGGAGAAACACTTCTGAAATAATGGTTGTGATTCTGTCTCACGCATTTTCTCTCAACGCTGTATTGTCAGTACAAACATTATTTTTGTATAAAGTACGAGCTGCTGAGTCTGTCTTTGGTTTGTTTTGAAAGATTTATCTGGTCATCAGTTAAAAAGTCATGATTTTTTGGGTGGCAGCAGCTCAAAAATTCAACACATGGCTGTTCATTCTATTTTTGGTCATCGTATCATCTGTCCAAATTCATCGATTTTTAAATGTCCAAGCAGGTATTGCATAAATTAATGGGAAGGGCATAATAAATGCAACACAAATACAGGAGAAGAGGCTAAGAGGGTAAAAAAAAACCCTGAAAAATCGCATCCTACAATATTTGAAGAGGCCATGAAGGTTTTCAATGGGCAAATCAAATTTTAGCCCAGCAAGTCAAACAGATTTCTCTAAAAAAATTGCATAGGTACACATTCCTTGCTAAATTTTTTAGATATTATTTTTAACAGTAAGTTATTTTTTACACTTTTTAAAATTCCTCGCTGTCTTTCTGTTTTAACTTGATAAGGTGCCCCAGGAGCCAAATAATTTGAGCTTCCTCGCAAATTATGCCCAAGTTAGATCTTTAATGTGATCAAATAAGTAAACGGGACCAACATTTTTAAATGGTGACCACAAGCTCTTTTTTATAAGAAATCGGAGTAGTTGGGTCCTATTGTCTCTGAGATGTGAATGGATTTCATTGATTTGTTTAATTAGTGAGTGAATTCAAACTCCATAAAAGTATCTCTATCACTTGTCTGCAGGGTTGCTAGATGGATTTCATATAGTAGAAAGTAATATATCTGCACCCTTGTAAGAGCCTTATGAAGGTTTAATTATCTTTAGGCTCGTTTCTAAACGCATCTTTTTCTTCAGAAGACTTCTGAAGATGCAGCAAAGAGATTGTAGTATGTAAAGTGTCAGTCTCTTGTATCTGTCAAAGTTTTTTTTATCCTGATGGAAGCTCTGTTAGCAATGCTTTTTTTTAATAGAATGCTAGGAGCCTTGGGAAACGCGCTTGAACAGATTGTCGTGAATTCCATTTTTCTCTGCAGAATGGTATCGTTTTTAGGATTATGTCCATTTTCAGAACTCACATTTTTTAAATGATCAAATTTTGGTCGATCGTATATTATTCTTAAGTGAAAAAGTCCGTGGTTCAATTTCACCATCAGAAAAGTCTCTAATTTTCAATTGGCCCCTCTAAGATTATTTTATTTTTTTAATTTATTGAATTTTTACAGCACTTAAGTAGTCTTTTTTGATAGAGTGTACATAGATCCTAGACGAAAAAATCGCCTCCAGAAATTTTACTTCAATAGCAATTGAATATGTATCGAAAAAAAACAAAGTTTGCATGTTAATAGTCTAGTTTTAGTCTTTAGATGTTTTATGTCTCTGTTTTTGTTGTCATTCAACCCAGCAATGTCTAATATCCTCTAAGCATTTTGTCACTGTAAATACCATTCAATAGTAGATTTTTTCCCTCTCCCTGTCTTTATTTGTTACCAATGCCGGTCATTAATTTTGTCAATTGTCATTAATTTTGTCAATTGTCAGTATTTTTGTTTTTGTTTAATTAGCAAAATTTTTATTGATTTTCTGCAATATCTGCGAATCATTCGTTGATTTAATTTTTAATTTTTAAATATTTCAAAAGAAGAAAATGTTTTTATTGATTACCATGCTAATGAAAAGTAGTCAGGATTAAGTACTTAATTTATGGGACATTTTCGACCGGTCTCTCACAAAGTTTTCTCATACTGTAGTTATTTGCAAGATTTGTCGGTGATTGGGCGTTTTGAACCAAATATAGAATATGAACTTCTAAGCCATTTGTCCACCTTTAGCAGTGAAGAACGAAGTGCATGGACTAATTCTTGAAAGCATTTACATAAGTTATTTCTAAAAATTGTCCTAAAAGTTGTCTCATTCTTGTCAATCTTTGTCTAATTTATTTTTGGTAATATAAATAAGGTGTATCAGCACTAAGTAGTTTGCAAAAAATGGAAGTATTGCTTTTTGTAGGAAGAAATCACGAATTTTTCAAGTTTTATTCTTGTATGGATGTGAAAGACTAAGGGAAATAGTGTATCATACAATGGATCCCAATAAAAAAGGCTGTCATATTGGCTCAAACAAAAATCAAACGGACGTTGAAATTGTTTTTGACTTTCCAAAAATCTACAATTGTCCTAGACAGGAGCTGTTACCCTCTTTCTTGATATAAGTGAATGAATCTTTGAATATCTTCCCAAAAAGTTTATACTTTTCGTTCAATTTGTGAACCTTAATTTATTCCACGCTCAACTACAATATGCACAATACGTACAACCTTAAGTTAAATTTTCGTCAGAAAATAAGTTTAAAATCAGCATGGAACCCTCGTCTCCGACTTTTGCCAAGTTTGATAGTTTACTAATTCCTCATGGTCATTGCATGTTTATATCTCTCACGCACTAGAGTGAGATTCTAATTAAACCTCTAAGATAAGCAAAAAGTAGCCCAGTGCATGGACACACCAGGGAAAGCACTTATCTTTACAAGGAAATCAATGGCAGATATTAAGTTCCTACAAGGAGCCATACCCTAGCAACTCAACAAGCACTCTATAATTTAATCTTACGACAAAATCATCATTACAATGAAAATTGCATGGTTTAGCATGCCTCCTCACTGACTGAGTAACCTGATTGAAATTATTTTTTCCCCCCTCATTTCATTGTACATTAATTATCCACTATCATGGCATTCTAATTTTCTCCGAACTCTTATCGACTCAATTGGAAAAAATAGCTTAAAATTCCATTCAAGTTACATATAAAATTTTCTATCTGTACAGCATTGTAGATATTTTTTATTCAAGATGATTCATCTTAACTCGTCGGAAGAGGGAGGGGAAGAATATTGTTGAACTCCTTTTCTGTGTGTCTGCATTTTAGTTGATCCGATTTTCACTGTTTTGTTCACGAGCAAACTCCTTGTTTGTTTTTAAAAGTTTTTATAAAATTTTGAGAATATACGTTTTTATACATTCACAACTTGCGGTCTGTAATTCACTTCCTAATCAAGGCGTTGGGCGCAGATAGAGCTTTTCTTGGTTGCGGTGTTTCAGAATCTCCAGTGCTAATTTTTACTTTAGAGAGGAAACTGGCAGGTGAATCTTCTGAAATTGTACGTTTTTTGCACTGAAAATCATGAAAAATATTCAGTAAAAGTCACAACGAATTACACACATTTGCTTTAAATATAATGGATGAAACAATAGTGAAGATTTTGATACACTGCAACCAAGAAATGTCCTTTCTACACCCAGCGCTTCAATTTTGCTTGATTTATCGTAGGTACCTCTCACATTTTGTTTGTGATTTTCTGCATGGCACCAATGAAGAGTTCCTAACACTAGCTCAAAACTCAGTTCATTTTAGATGAAGGATGATGAATTTTAGATTTCCCTTTTCCAAACTGAGCAGCAGCGACACTAAGCAAATTTTGGAAATCAAATAACTGTATTTATCCAGATTCAGCCTGACTACATCAGATGTTGCCTAATTTTCTTTAATATTTTATTTACCAAAGAAATTTTGTGAGTATATTTTTCATAATCCAGGTATCATAGAAAGCCTAAAAGTAGTTTATTCTCTGCTAAAAATAATTAAACATCAATTTAGGCAACATGATATGCTGGTTGGCTGATTGTGGATAAATTCGTGCAAGTACCTATGAAACACTTCATTACACGGAGAATGCTGAACAATGTCAATCTTTGGTAGATTTTTAAAAAAATCAAAGTCAAACATGGATAATCGAATGAAACTCAGAAGAAAATTGAAAAGCGGAAAATGCAATTCGCGGAAAAATGAATACAAATGCCAATGCTTTTTGTCAGGCACTCCAAAAATGGGTGAAGTTTGTTACCACCATCATTGCAATAATTTACCCTCAAAGATGACTTTGACATTTTTAATCGGTGTATTTCATATTTTCATTAGTCTCTGATGACATCAACAGGATGGAAAGAAAAGCACTAACAATGAGCCAGGCACTAAAGTGAATCATAATACTTGCTATGTAGTGAAATTTGCTTATTGTTGGAATCCATGCTCAATGCTCATGCATGAAGACATGCACTCTCCACATAGATATTGCTCCGTGGTAATGTGCCTGATCCCAATATTTTGTTAAGTTCTTCGTTTGAGGTAGTCATGAAAATTTTGTACTTACAGAGGAAGGCTAATCAGTATAATATACTTTAATATTACTCAGGGGCAAAATTCTGTGCAGATAATTTACCTAATATTTAGCTGCCCAAGCGGGGTCAAATTGACCAAAGCCTTGCTAAAAACACGTGCTCCTCCGGGTTGTTTAATTGGAGCTTTCGATATAGGTCTGTAAACACATCCTAAAAAAGAAATCCAACATCAAATCGAAAAAAAAGAAAGAATCGAGTGTCACGGTCAACCGTCAACACAGTCAAAGATAGGAAAGACATAATTATATCGACGATGAAACTACCAGGCTTCGTATCTCGTTTGCGGTGTTTAAAAATCTCCGCTCCCATTATATTTTCTTGAAGGAGAATAAATCAATATCATCTCTTGTAATTTTCACCGAGTTTTTTTCGCACAGAAAAGAAGAAGCAAGGAAGTTTTCAAGAATTGACGTTGAGCAGTTTTCCATTTAAAACATGAAATATAACAGGAAGTCTACAACGTCGCAAATCGAGATACGTGGTTTGGTAGTTTCGCCATCGATATCCATTCGGGCCTCTTTTTTAAACTTTTCTCCCGGATCCAGGCGTCGCGACACCTCATCGGCAGCGTATAGCGGAGCATTGCGGGCTAACGCCTCGCTCCGTCGCGCCTTCAATTTTGCAAATATGCAATACGGACATCCATCAAGCACGAATAGTTGTATCTCTGCGCCGTCATCAACGCGCGCGCGTCATCTCTCTTGCTCTATTTCCATCATTTCGTTTGTGTTGTTTGCAGCGTTGCTTCAACTACTTGAGCGACACAGCCGAAGATAACATAGAGAGACGTTAATTATCTTGAGGAAAATAAAACAAAAGTACCTATTCAGTGATTTTTAGACGTTTCAATAATTGAGTTTTCCGATTCAACGTATTTTTTCGGATTCAGTCATCGATATGAAGAATATGGAGTAAAAATGATCATACATTTAGACAGGCGCAGTCGATTCTACGCCTCAAGCTACGTCGGATTAATGACTTTTCTCGAATTATTTTTTCTCGTCGAAAATCAAGAAAAATCGATAGGGGTGACGTGACATGGACTAAAAGACGATCAAAATCGAAAGAACTCCGATCGGAATGAAACCAAGCTAGCCCCCCGAAAAAAGATCTGCTGAGTCAGATGGAGCTCCATGGGATTCATATTCTCTTTAGCTGGTTCGAGCGATCGGCGAAAAACGCGAGTTCGGTGAACTTTTAAAAACGGTCAAAAACACTCATTTCATTTTCAATTGAAATTTTGAAGTTTAGTCATTCAAAATGAATATACTTTAACTTTCTTCTCCCATTCAATAAGTATTTTTTTTAGTTTCACGAGGAGGTCCCATACACTCTCTTTTACTGGTCTCCTTCTTTTATCATAAACCATAAATTTACTTGCTGTGTCATTATTTTCTGTTTTGCTTCGCTGATCATGGAATACATCAGGAGGTGAGTTCATCTCTTGTTTCATTTACTTACATCTCGTCAGTTCAAAGCAAACATTTAACTCCACGATGGCAAATTGGACGTATTTATATGAAACATAACTATGTGCATTATGACGTGAGCCCTGTTATGCATATATTCTTATGGGTCGCAGGGCTCATGTCTCAATGCATATAGTTCCGTTTGATAGAAATTCGTCCAATTCGACGGTGTAAGTCGGCAATCACATAACTCGATTTGCGACGTCGCAGACTTCCTGTCATACTTTATAATTTAAACGGAAAACTACTCGACGGTAATTCTTTGAAACTACCGTGATTTTTCTTCTCTGCATGTGCGAAGAAAATTCTGTAAAAACTTCGAGGGGTTATAATTTGTTTTCCTTTAAAAAAATAACATAGAGGCTGAGATTTTTCGGTACTGCCTTGGCAGTCTCATTTACCAATTTCACGATGTAACGCCGTTTGCTGGTTTTTATTTTAATTTCTTTTTATTTTTAATTCTTTTTGCAGTTGATAATGGTGCCGTAAGGTACCGAAACGTCCTGCCTTTATATTTTGTATTTTAGCCTTGTTTCCGCTTTTTCCTGTGTTTTCGATTGTCGTTTCCGTTTCGGGCTGCTTTTACATACCCTTTGTTTTCCACGGCGGAGATTTTCAGACACCGCAAACGAGTTATGTAATTGCGGACTTACACCGTCGAATTGTAAGTGGAAAGTTGAGTAGAGCTAGCGAGAGCACACACATCTCCCCGTTGTCATTCCTTGGTGCTCCCTTCTGTTTATTTAAGAATGGAGCATACTATTAGCCGCTTATAATGTGAGAGATAATGTTCCTCTCGGCTATCAAGAAGAGCGCAAGCCGCCCTTCACACCTACTTATCTCGCCAATCTCTTTCGAGTCCACGTGAAAGATTAAGGAAACCAAAACCAGCGAGACGCACTGGAAACGCCTTCATATTAGTGGTTATGCAATTATTGGGCGACCGCGATGTCGCAATGGTGGTATTCTTGATTTTGTCACCAACAATAGATAATGTCTTTCCTAAAATACTTAACGCTCAAGATGGGGTATTGATAGGGGCCGCTTTTGGCCTCCAAACCTAAACCAATTGAATTTCCTCAACCCTACGATTTGTTGCTTATTAAAGATCTATGCCTAACTTACGAGTGCGCATCATGATTTGACCATTGCTATTGGGCCTAATGACCTAAACTAACCAACTAACTAACTGACATGTCGCTCCTATACCAGTGCGCTCTGCGACACTCAAACGCCACTTTTAGCGATCCTGACCTATACTGACCTAAACATGGGTCCTTGAGCCGATTTAGACGAAAAATTCGAATTTTGATATTCACCGCAATTTCGCATTTTTCGCTAAAATCAGCCTTCAGTCCCATGTTTAGGTCGGTATTAAGTCAGACCTGGAAATGACCAAATGATACGTATTCCCTAAAATATAGATCTATCAGGGTTGTCATCTGAGGAATGATATGAGGGTTGTCACCTGAGGAATGATATGAGGGTTGTCAGCTGAGCTATGATACGAGGGTTGTGAGCCGAGGAATGATATGAGGGTTGTCAGCTGAGGAATGATATCAGTCTGTCTCTGCTTTACAGGCGTCGCTGTGCGCGGAGATGGCATCCGAGCTCAAGTTCGCCCTCAAGTGCCACGGCTCGACGCGACCAGTTCACAAGAAGCCCCTTCGGTCGGTAGCCACCTCGGACTCGGAGCAGAACTTCATGGCCATCGGCGCCTACCAGCCGTACGCCTTCCAAGCTCAGAGCTGATTCCTCCTCGCCAGGAGAATCCAATAGATTCAGTAGGGAGCACGATTTTTTTCTTTTTTTCAAGCAATTCGCACAATTCTAGCACAATTCCCTAGAGTAAATATTACCTTGCGGTGAGCTAACCATCACCTTGCGGTGAGCTAACCATCACCTTGCGGTGAGCTAACCATCACCTTGCGGCAAGGTATCGCCCTTGCCATCCTCTCCGAGCCCTATCCGAGCCCTCGCCGAGCCAGTTCAAGGAACTCGACGACCGAGAATAAAACCGTATGACAACACTGTAGACCCAAATCCAGACGCAGGGCGCGAAAAAGGCGACACATTATCGAGAAATACCCCGTGTTGGATACGATTTTCGTCTCCAACGTTGCCATGCGTAATTATTCCCAGTCGTTAAGTTCCACGAACTGACCCGGCGAGGGCTCGGATAGGGCTCGAAGAGGATGGCAAGGCCGATACCTTGCCGCAAGGTGATGGTGAGCTCACCGCAAAAGCAAAGACAAATCAGAACCCGAAGTAGGAAAAACATAGGCACGCTCGCCCCAACCATATCGGCCGAAACTCTTGATCTCAGATCTCGGAGATCCTTATTTTGCAGCTAACGTTTTCCCAACTACCTCCTCAAATATGACTCAAAATGTATCGTTGAGAGCAGTGACAGCGAATACATCTTTCTGAGCTTCAGTCGTCGAAGCATTTGACGAGCGCACAAAGTGCATTAGTTAATTTTTTTCATTTCTTCAATTTTTACTCGGCACGACTCTTTTTACCGTAAGGAACGTTTAACATTCTCTATTAGATGCACTTTCATTGTTAGTTATTTGTACTAAAATACGAATGTGAAGGGGGGAAATATCGTTGTACGTTTTGGAGCAACGACTTGGACATTTAATCTTTAGAAATGTGTTCATTTTCCTCCTTTAGACAACCGTTCATCAAGCGAATCGATAGGCAAAATAAAAAACGCACACATCTCGATTGTGAAATTTTAAACTCTCCTTTGTTGTTTTATTTTTGTGGCGAAAAAAGGATAAACATCAATTTTTTCCAAAACTTTTACAGCATTTTCTACAAAGACTGAGTAAGAATCCTTAGAAATGACGAATAAAAGGAATGATGTAAACATCGACTGGGCAATCGTTATACTTCTATCAAGGACTTATTAGTACTACTTGAGTAAATTCGCAGGTTACAGACAAAGCTAAACTGCACAACACGTTTGTAGGCGCCGTTTGAATCTGAGCGATAACTATTCGAACGCCGGTGTCGTGAGGTTGCATATACAAACAAGGCATTTTAAATCCGCGTGACAGAATGAGTAACCCCAATAGAACGCTTTTTTTAAAAAAGGCGTCTCAATTTTACAACGTGTGGTGCCATCCCCCAGTCAATCGGCCAATGGCAATCGTCTGTGCGGGACGATGGCGTAGTTTAATCAGAGATTAGGAGTGGGGGAACCGTCGAGAAGCCGGATGGAAGGGGAAATGACAGCGCGGGGAAGAGCGGCGCGGCGCGCGGCGTGCCGCTGTCCAATCAGAATGCTGCCCTCTGAACTCTCCGCGCATGCGCACCTGCAGCGGAGGGATGGATGCCGATTGGCCGGTGGTAGTAGAGGGGATGATGGCATCGCGGAAAGAGCGAATGCGCGGACGGCTCGGCGGGCAGGATTCTGATTGGACAGCGGCACGCCGCCCTCCCCCGCGCTGTCGCTTCCCCTACCATCCGACCTCTCGGCGGTTCCCCCACTCCGATTCTCTGACCAAACTACGCCATCGCAGCGCACAGACGACAGCTTGCTCCGCTGAACGCTCACTGCGTAGAGCGCTAGCCATAGCGGCGAGGCGGCGTGAATGATAAGTCAATCTGTGTCAAAATTGATAGAGGTGCTAAACTCTATTCGAACAATTTATATTGATGTAATATCATTTCAATGATTTGTTGCCCCATCATCTCTTCTGATTAAAATATTTCTCCTATTTTCACTAATCTAAAAATTGTAAAAGAATTTTATGAAAAGAAAATTCTGGAGCAATCTAAAAAAATTGTTAAAAGGTCGGTTTTTACAAACAAAATGTTTGATGGTATTGTAATTTACCTTTTTCAACTGTGACAGTGATTTTTGCTACCTAATCTTTCTTCAATTTTGCCCATAAAAACGTTCTTTTGTGGAGTTTTTTCCCCCAGCCATACATATAGTTGTGATGCGATAAGTTATGCCCGAGTAGAAAAAAAAAATGTCTCATTTGATTACACGAAAGTTATGTTAGTTTTGATAGTCCATCCCTGCTGTCTACTTAAAGATAACTTACTTAAACTTATGCCTGAAAAATAGGATTTCTTTTTTTTTATACCAACGGATTTTTTCGTAATGTTGTCTTCCTTGTATAAGTGCTTAGAGCATGTCAAGTATTTTCACGTTCTTATGAATAAATTATGTAATAAAAATCAATAAGTTTTTTATTTGTGATTTCATTATTGTTAAAAACTTAAGCTTTAAAACTAGATGAGTTTTATCAATCACCTTGAAATTATTACGCCATTTATCGTTGATTTTTTGGGCAAAAATAGTGCAACACTCCTCATTTGGACTGAATTTCAAGGGAGCCAACATTTCTGACTCATACCTATAATTGCTTTTACCCGCATATACGGAGACAAATGCCACTTATATCGTTCCAAAAATAAACCTAGAACATCGGCTCATCCGGCAAAACATCGGCCAGCGCAAAATAAAATTCATTCAATCGCATCATTCTGAATCCTTCGAGTTCTCTCCAGTGACAGTGCACACCATTAGAGCAGCCACAATTTAGCGCCCCTTCAGCTCAAAGGTTATGCAATTAAGGTTACAGGGAAGCTGAAATTATTCCATGATACGGCATAAACGGCTCTGAACTCTAGGGCGCTGATTTCAGGGTGAATTTCCCATTTTCGCCCGAGTATGAAGACATAGGCTTAGGTAATGAAACACGATGACAATTTTGAGGGAATCAGAAATTTTAGGAGATTTTTCCGAATCGCGCGCAAGCTTACATTTTATATATATCTCTTCCTCTCACTCATTTCTCATTTTTTCTGATGAAAGATTTATCATTCTTAGTGGAGGATATAGATGGATGGACACTGGAAACACTCAACTCCACTGTTACAGAATTTTAAATTTTTTGTATATTTTGTTTATTGTTTGTTTTATTTTTAGATTTAACACCGTGATTTTCTAATCTTAGGAGTCTGTAACTTTGAAATTTTCAAATATGGCTTTCGCCCTCCTTTCTATAACAGCATTTTGCCCTCCCACGCCCCCTCCTACCCTCCCCCAAAATCGACTAAACTGAAAATGCGTTCCAGCGAGTGTACGGCGGGAGTGCGGCTCACGTTGGTCCAGTTTCCATGGGACTCTCCTTGAAATTAAGGGAGGGGGAGGGGGAGGGGGAGGGGGAGGGGGAGGGGGAGGGGGAGGGGGAGGGGGAGGGGGAGGAGAATGGAGTGACCGCAGATCTTTAGCCCTGGATAGACGATCAAATTCCGAACCAATTCCGATCAAAGTAGACATGCTGGTGACTGATGGTCACCATCTACCATCAAATTTTGACGGGCCGTAGTATTTTGTTCAAATGCCGTCTGCCCACGTAGCAAATGGGAGGCGAAAATGGAAGTCATCAGTGCATCGGTGAGTGTTGAACGTGAAAATTGCGCGGGCCGCGCAATTTTCGCGATCATCGATGTGTCGGGGCTGAGCATCCATCATTTTCTATCTTGTTTTGAAGCTATGTGAGTTGTGATAAAGTACATAATTTTTTTGTATTATATTACTGTATAAATAGTGTAAAATTTGTACAGAACTTTGTACAAAATAGTTTCTTGTAAAAAGTGTGGACTACTGCCACGTCGTCGTTTCCATACAAACTCCCAATACGCCGCAAGTACCACAAATGCCCATGTTAACCAAATCACCTCATCATCCATTTTTTAAGGACACAATTTTTAATTCAAAACAACTTACTTTATCAAAACTCCAATCGTTTATCAAATAACATATATCGAGTCATTTTAACAAAATCAAAGACGGCATAATATCATTTATCACACTGCCAAAAACCTAACCTAGAAACCACGATGTTTACAAACTCAAAGTGGAGAACACTCATTGGTCCAATGATAAAAATTGATTTGCCGCCTTTTATCTTTGCAAGCAAAACGTGTGAACATGTCTGAAAATGGGATCGGGCGTCAACACTCAACGATGCACTGATGACTTCCATTTTCGCCTCCCATTTGCTACGTGGGCAGACGGCAAAAGTAAGATCAGGGGGGAGTGCCACCATTCATCATTTCCTACCTCGGGAAACATTTCTGCCAAGTTTTCATTTTAAAATTAAGCAAATTAATGAGTTCAAGACTGATGACTCCCGACACTTTGATCGGAATTGGTTCGGGAATTTGATCGTCTATCGAGACCTTTTGGTAGGCACGTCCCACCCCAATCGGCGTGGAGGAGGAGGGGGAAGCTAATTGGCCGATCCGAAAAGGAAGTTTCTGGGCCCCCTCGCGCCGCTTTGCCCACTCGACCGAGGCGCTTAATAGAGATGACTGCGCGGCTGAACGGTGATGAATTGAATGTTGTTGCCTCCTTTTTTCCAGGCCTCGGTAAACTCCCGCCTGTTGCGCATGACGGCCGACTCGAACTCCTTGGCGTACATGAGTTTGGTCGGGCCCGCGCCGACGGGGTTCTTGGACTCGGCGCCTCCGCTCGCGACTGGGGTCGTTTGAGTCCGCTTCTTCCTCTTGTGGAAATACACCTCGAACGAGAGGGTGATCATCGCCAGGATGAGCCCGCAGATCGTCGCGATGAAAACTCCCCCTGAAAAATAAGAGGAAAAAATCGAGGAAATTCGTTTCACTAACTGAAAAGAAATTCTCGGCGTCTTTACCAAGGTCCGTTGGTACCTTTACCATCTCTCTTTTTTTTTACTAATTATTGGTAATTTTACCAAGACAGACTGGTAAGCTTACCTAAAAACCGGTATTTTTACTGTTTTTTTTTCAGGTAAGAATACCGCTTTTATTGGTAATCGATTCCCAGTAACTTTGCCATTTTATCTCGGTAATTCTACCACAGTCGATAAAAAATATTGGCGTTTTTACCAAGGTCCAGTAAAATTACCGAGAAAGTTCAATAATTTTACCGAGATTTCTCGGTAAAATTACCAATTCCATAAATGGTAATTTTACCAAGAAAAAACTTGGATCAAATAGAACCCTGAATTCTTGGTAATTTTACCCTTTTCTGAGTAAATACACCGATATTTTTTTTTCCGTGCGTGAAACCAGGGATACTCATACCTTCCTATACCACACACTGGAAAAAAAAAAAACACATTGGATCCCGAGTCCAGACTCTTGAATACATTGACAAGAAAAAATACTCTCGATTCAATCTGATTTTTCCTTGAGTCAAAACGAAATACGCTCAAATAAAGAGGCTTCGTTCTTGATTTAAGCTAGATTCTGATTGAATCAAGAGTGCTTTTTCTTGTCGATGTTCTTAAGAGTCTGGACTCTAGATCCAATTTGTTTTTTTCCAGTGCACTGAAAAAAAGCAACAAATGGAAGTGGATCGATAGACTGGGTGTTCACAACGACACCTTAATAATCGATCTTTACCACAGCTTCAAATGGGAAAATATCGAAACTCGATCATTCATGCCACGTCACTAGAGACTCGGCTGAATCGGAACGGTAGGTACACTTTTTTAGACTTTCTGTACGCACACATAACCCATAAATTTACTCATTGAAGACTGGGCCGAATTAAAGCAAATATAGACGTATGATTTGACTCATGGATAGGGAAAAGTTTCAAAATTTACAAGGCTAAAGCGATTGAAAAGGAAATCTTTACCTTCTAGTTCGGTACCTATTGCAGTTAATGAAGGAGCTAGGGAACGTAACGTTACTCCAAAGTTGCTAAATTGGCTTTAAAACATTCAATTTTTTATATTTTTGCATGAGATCAAGAAGAAAATAGGCCCAACAACCAATGAGATCATACTCCACATGTCTTCTTTGTCTATCGCTTTGTCTATCAATTTCAATAATCAGCCCGCTGAGCGTTTACTATTTGGAGCAATGTTTACATGCACTGGGAACTAACTCCGGCCGTGGAAGCCGTGCTTACGGGCTATATGGACATACAGTCCACGTTCTGGGCTTAGAGGCCGAAAGTTCCGGGTGCTGGAGCCATAGCTCACAGTTATATTGAAACAAAAATAAAATGCGACAAAAATTTACCCAGAAACTGTTTACAGGAGGCGAGTCTATGGTACGTGTGGACTTAAAATCGCGAAAAATCAAATCTTGGCTGATTTTAATTTCGAGATATCGTAATTTGAAATTTTCATAGGAAATGAAAGTTTTCCACTGATTTTGATCAGCTTTTTAATTTATGTGTCCATTAAATGGGTGTTGATCGGTTCATAT
Organism: Bemisia tabaci; assembly: GCF_918797505.1. Taxonomy (NCBI): domain Eukaryota; kingdom Metazoa; phylum Arthropoda; class Insecta; order Hemiptera; family Aleyrodidae; genus Bemisia; species Bemisia tabaci. The sequence continues at coordinate 54,429,957 of NC_092797.1, forward strand.
TTTTATTTTTCGTTCGATTCATCTCGATCGAATACATGTGCCATGTCGCTCGTTACATGCAGACTACCTGTCATACTCATTTTTTTTTTTAACTGAACAATTCGCCTTCTGCTGCGTCGGCAGCAATTGTTGTTACGAATATGTTGTGCGTGCTGATTGTAGCCTATTACATACTTGACTCTCTGAAGGCGTTTTTTTGTGCGCAAGTAGCGCCATCTGTTGGAGAACGAACTAAGTAGGGATTGAGCGATTCATTGAATCTCACTTTTGTTGTTCTCCAACAGAGTACTCTACTTTCGCACATAAAACGCCTTCAAAGAGTCAAGTATGTAATGGGCTGAATTCAGCACGCACAACATACCCGTAACAACAATTGCTGCGGACGCAGCTGAAGGCGAATTGAAAACAACCGTATGCTACATGACCACTTACCAAGACTCTCCAATGTGATTCCCTCGTTGTCATCCGCATCTGAACACTGTCCTCTTTGGGATGAATTCCAATACTTTGCAGTGAGAATTTCAAAGAATCTGTCTTTTTGGAGATCTAAAATGCTGTAGAAGAAAAAATAATATTAAGGTATTACAAATGAGGCAGCCAAAATTATTTCACGCAATCGTCATTTGTCATGCATGGGTGTTTCATTTTTCAGAGGGAAACATCCGCGTTGTACCTTGAAATATTCTCTCGGATTTCTTAAAATAACATCCTAGAAAACTGGAAGATTATAAGCCGTGACATTGTATTTGTGAGTTTTCATTTTAAAAAATTCTAGAATAAATGAACTGTGCCTGAAAATTTAAAATGTTGCGATAGAGATACGTGGTTTTGTAGCTTAGCGGCACATAATTGTTCTGAACTTTAAGAATCGTGCAGGCGTTTAAAACACTCTTTCATTTCACTTTCTGTGAAAGTTTTTCAACAGTCCTTATAAACATTTATTCAAGTGCCGTTTTCTCTGGTGAAGCGAAGAGCTTGGTGACCCACCCTGCAAAAATATTCCATTTTAAGGGCAATTTAATATAATTGCTCTGAATCCATTTACTGAACTTTCATAAAACTTTCATTGCATCGAAAGTTCCAAGTGACATTTTTCGCGAGAGCTTTTTAATTGCATTTGACAATGTCTCTCATGACAGGAATTCTTTGAAAACTGAGTGGTGTCTTGAGATCTTCCCAAGGGGTTAATTAACCGATACCGCGTTTTTTCTTTCTTTCGTTCATTTTTTTGCTAATGCAGCATTCTAAAGCTATCGTCCGTATTACCTTGGCGGCGCTTCTGGACGGTAAAAAAATCCAAACTATGATTCGAAAATTTGAAGACAGCGGATACATTCAAAGATAAAAAAAGTCAAAATGACGCATGGAAATTGGCTCGGTAAATTTTTAGTCTAAGAACGTCGTTAAAACTGAAAAAAGGACCTTCATTTAAATGCTATAGGTATTCACAATTTTCTATTTATATTTTAGTTTTTATGTAGAATGTTACGAAATTTGTCTGTATGTCCTCAGAGAATAGCACTCCTAAGAATCACACAAGAAATGGCACAAAAGTTTGTGTAACAATAATATCCGATTTTCCTGACAATATGATATCTGACAATATGATATCAAAAACAAAAAAACTCTGACAGGTAATTTGCAACATCGAAAACTTAGGTAATGTATGAATTTTCCTAGTTTCATCATAGACATTTACATAATTTGATACCACAAATATATTTGATAAGCAGAATTCATACTGTAATGATGCGGCAGCTCCGAAGATATCCTGTAAAGGAGAAGGGGGAAGGCCCTCGAGGAAGGAGGCGATAGCGAGGGATATATCCCTCGGATCAAACCTCCGACGCGAGAGCAAAGGGGGAGGACCTCGGAAAAGGTGGCGATAGCGAGGGATATATCCCTCGGATCAAACCTCCTTGCGAGATCCAGGTAGAAGAAGAAAAAGGGATAAAACGAGGGGGCAAAGAAAGTGAATACTCGTTTTGAACTAGACGTGATATTTCTCGCATAAGATCAGCACGTTGTACAATTATTGACCAACAGCATCTGACGGTAAAAAAAAGATCATTGAATATTGGCGACTCCACTTGGGTTTGAGCGTGGCACCAAGGTCCACGCACCAAGTGGCATCCGCAACAATACTGAACTCCGGGACTCCTCGCGCTCTGCTCTGAAGCTCTCTCGCGCTTTCCTCTCCTCTGCGCGTGCGCACTCCCTGGCCGCTCTGATTCGACGCTGCAATCGTCATCCAGCGAACTTGACCGGTCATTTCCGATCATGACCGATCCTGACTATGGAAACTTTCGCATCTCCTCACATTCCTCTCTCCGGGGAAAAATACAATCTTGAACAAGATTGCTAACATGCCTCCACGATCAGGGACAGTTCCGCTGGAAACAACCACAGGCGTCTAAACAACAACAAAAATAGACAGGACGCGCGCGCGCGCAGCCGGTTAACAATTAATGAAATATAGAGGAAAACACGAGAAAACCTAGATTAAGTAGAAAAAAGAACAAAAGAGAAAAAGGAAAAAAAAATAGATCGATAAAAAATCAAGAAAGTAGAAGAAAATAAAATCGGAATTAAAAAAAAATGAGAGAGAAGAAAAAAAAAATAAGGCTAAAAGGAAAAGGAGAGAGAAAAAATAAATTGAAGTTGAAAAATTTAGAAAAAAAATCGAATGAGGGCATTCATGTCTAAGTTAATAATTAGAAGTTTAGAAAGAGATGAAAAAGAGAGAAGAAAAAAAAAAACAAAAAAAATTGAGATTAAGAATGAACAGAGCGAGAGGGGCCAAAAAACAATTTTTGAAGGAGATTAAATTTGAAAAAATATTAAACTATGATTTTTCCTCGTTAGCTGTAACAATAGTTACCTACGAAATACTATAATATCTACTATAATAACCAACTATAATAACTAACTATAATAACTAACTATAACAACTAACTATAATTAACTATAATAAATAATACTATAATAACTAACTATAATTAACTATAATAACTAATACTATAATAACCAACCCTGACGATTACGTTCTTGTGATTGATTGCCTTGATTTGAATTCTGGTTTGACGTTGAGATCCTAACTTCTTGAGGTTGCTCGTACCGTTGATCAAGCTGGGGTTGATTCCGTTGCGGTTGATTCCACTGAAGTTGATTCCGTGGGGCTTGAGTCCATGGTTGACTCCATTGAGGTTGATTCCATGGAGGTTGGTTCCACTAAGGTTGGTTCCATGGCAGTTGGGCCCATGGTTGGCACCATTGCGGTTGATTTTGTTGGTTCCACTGAAATTGGTTCCATGGGGTTTGACTTGATTGGTTCCCTTGCGGTTGACTGGAAACTTGGTGAAAACTTCCGCAATCGTTGTTCCCTTGAACGCTCTTTTTACGATCAAGATTTTCTTTACGTTCCTCCCGTGTAGAAAATTGACTTGGTTTTTCGAATTGGTTTAATGAGTCGCGTATAATGTCTATATTTTGGCGGGTTTCATTTATCTCCTGCCGAGTTTCGCTCATCATTAAACCTAAAGTTGCCATGCGCTGTTCAAATTCTAAAGGAGTTTCAAAGCTGTCTAATTTTCCTGAGTGTAATGTTTGACATGGCTTCTCGCTATTCCGATCATTCCGTACTTCATATCTCGATTCTCGGCGTTGAACCGATGATCCCTCAGATGGTATGGGAATTTTCCCTTCTTTAATTCCAATAAGGGCTCTTGCCGCATCTTTTGTCGAGCTATACACATACGGGAGTCCTAGCTTCTTAAATTCTACCTCTAGTTCGGACTTGGTAAGTTTGCTTATGTGCTTTTCTTTAGAAACAGCAGGCACAATTTCTGCATTAATTTCGTTAAATTCGTCTTCCCAGAAGTCTTCTAATTGGGGTGAATTTGCTTCAATTATCTCGATTGAGACCTTTTCACCTGAGGGTACATCTAAACCTAATTGTTCCTGCACAAAATCTATAATTTTCGTCGTACTTACTTCGTGGATCTTTGGGATCATATCATGCATGTCTTTCGCCAAAAATGCGAAAGCCGGAAATTCTTGCTTTAACAACGGAAAAAAAATGTGTTGCATCAATTTCAACACGGCTTCCTTTAGAAAAGGAAAAGCATACATTCTTTTTTTCCATATTTCTAAATAAGTGACGGCAACCTAGTAAAGAGGAATTTATTCCCACGAAATATCAGTGATTGCAAATCTATCGTGGCGACGAGATATAAATCTCTCCCACGAGATATTGGTCACCGAAATCTATCGCGGCGATAAACTGGAAAGATGGATTTTTCCTTGTTGCGTAATCCTCGATCGATGCGATAGAACTTCGCACCGACTATCAAGGCACTACACGTGCCGGCTCAACAGTGCCGATCTAACAACGTGTCACTAGCGAAAACCTTAACTATGATCATCGTTGTATGACGCATTGATTCCCAACTTTAAAAGATGCTCAAAATTCTCGTTCAGGTACCGTGACGACCTAAGCCTCCACCATGTAATGATGCGGCAGCTCCGAAGATATCCTGTAAAGGAGAAGGGGGAAGGCCCTCGAGGAAGGAGGCGATAGCGAGGGATATATCCCTCGGATCAAACCTCCGACGCGAGAGCAAAGGGGGAGGACCTCGGAAAAGGTGGCGATAGCGAGGGATATATCCCTCGGATCAAACCTCCTTGCGAGATCCAGGTAGAAGAAGAAAAAGGGATAAAACGAGGGGGCAAAGAAAGTGAATACTCGTTTTGAACTAGACGTGATATTTCTCGCATAAGATCAGCACGTTGTACAATTATTGACCAACAGCATCTGACGGTAAAAAAAAGATCATTGAATATTGGCGACTCCACTTGGGTTTGAGCGTGGCACCAAGGTCCACGCACCAAGTGGCATCCGCAACAATACTGAACTCCGGGACTCCTCGCGCTCTGCTCTGAAGCTCTCTCGCGCTTTCCTCTCCTCTGCGCGTGCGCACTCCCTGGCCGCTCTGATTCGACGCTGCAATCGTCATCCAGCGAACTTGACCGGTCATTTCCGATCATGACCGATCCTGACTATGGAAACTTTCGCATCTCCTCACAATACACAAGCTAATAAAATAAAAATTGAAAGCAAGTCGAAGGGGAAAAAACAGATTTGTTGTATAATTGTTGATAACTTACTTGCGACTGATTTCCTCCTGCAAGCGGCTCCCCTGCTGGACGGCTAAAGCGTACGGCTGCTCGGCAAAAATTTCGCCCACTTCGGTGAGGTTGCAGTTACGGGAAACCTCGTACTTGATCTCAGCCGAATCGTGGATCAACGCAAACTCACCATTCTCACTGTCAATCACCTTTAAAAATAAATGCGCACCGTATGAAACGTTGTCAGTTGACGAATGTAAGTGATTTGCCGTCAGAATGACATCTAACTCAAAAGCTCAATCAAGGCAGTTGATTTTGCTTAAAAACTATTTGAACCTTTTACCAATTAATAATTATTAACACAAATATTGATGGCTGAAGTGTGGAGCTACAAAACCACGTATCTTTATTGTAGTGTTTAAATCTCCACTCCTAGCTACATTATTTTTTTTCTAAAAAGAAACTAGCCAACTTAATTACTTGCAATTTATGTAGAGTTTTCCGCTAACAGAGCAGAAAAATCGTGGACGTTTTTAAGAAATTACGTTGGCTTACTTTCCAAAAAAAAAAAAAAAAAAGAAAGAAAGAAAGAAAAAAAAAAACAAAAACAAAGTACACTAAAATAAGTGTCTGGCATGGGAAACAAGGATTTCAATTTCTCAGACAAGACCGTCTTCTTATATTTAATCCTCGAGGAAATCTAGTTTATGAAACCCATACATTCTTAATTAGGGAGCAAGACTGCCTTACTGCACGAGTCAAAAGTCTAGTCTAGGTCATGATATTGTCCAGTTGAGGGAACGTAAGACCGTTTTGTTACAAGGAAAATATTTCCTTCTTGCACGGGTCAAAAATCAAGTCTCTGTAACAAAATTGTCTGGTGCTGGTAACAAGACTTGTCTCTACAAAATGCACGACAGAAATTAAAATTGCAAATAAATCTCGCAAATTAATCAATCGAGCGATATTCATGAATATTGAATTCTACTTCCCTTCATTCACTCCTATCAGAATTGTCCTGCCCTATCTACCAAATTTTTCCGACTTAACTGGGACTCGAACCCGGAATCTACATTGAGCATTGCGAGCTTACACCGCGCTCCATAGCGCCTTCAATTTTTCAGATGCAACACATACATCCATCAAGCACGAATAGTTGTATCTCTGCGCCGCGCTACGCGCCGTTGTCGACGAGCTATGAGCTGACTCTATGTATTTTTGTAATTTTCAACGGTTTACTGGTTAATACTGGTTAATACTAGTTAATTATGGCTAAGTTACACGTTAAGGTTAAGTTTGTTCAAAATATACTATGATATATCCAAATCAATAATCATATTTTGACAAAAGGACGCATTTCTGTCAAACGGAACTATGTGCATTATTACGTGAGCCTCGTTATGCACATATTCTTATGGGTCTCAGGGCTCATGTCCTAATACACATAGTTCTGTTTGATAGAAATACGTCCAAAAAAGGAAATGAATAAAAAGTAAAGCAGTGGGGAAAGACTATCTCTTCTGAAGGAGTTACAAATGTCGAGTAAGAGAAAAAGGATAAAAAAGTGGAAGTATGTCAATTTCCAAGACATCGGAATAATATAGATAACTAATATTTTAAAATCAATGTAATCAAATTTTAAATAAACCACGTTCAGCAGAAAAGAACCAAGCCACATCATCTATCGACAAATTTAATTTAGCAATTTAATTTCTTACGTGGGAACGGTTGCGCGGATTTTTTTTTTTTTTTTGCAAATTTCAGTGAATGTCCTGCACATTACGGAGCAAATTCCTTTAAATTATCACACGGAAAAAAATGAGTTAGGGTTGAGGACTAGTTTCTGCCCTTCAACACTACCGCGCGGTACCTGATTTCGCAGTCGTAAGCCAAGGTAGTGCTGAAGCCTACCTCGCGCTTGCGCTCCACGGTAGATGACCCGTGACGTTCAGAAACAGATCTGGCAGCGCGTAGGCACAGAAACAGAAGGCTCCAAGGATAGATCCGGTAGGGCTGAAGCCTACTTGATGCAAAGTTGCCAAAATGTGCGAAAAAATCTGATTATACCCGTAGAGCATAATTTCACTGCGCACAATATAGTTTTTTCAATTATTTTTATTTTTTTTTTAATTTTTTATTTTTTAAAATTTTTCTTGCAGTTTATTTGGCTTTTCTTCCTGTTTTTTTTTGTTGCTCAGGAAGCCATAGCTAGCTATAGACACGAGTTTTTACAAAGAAATTATTTGATTGTCAACGGGCATCAGGGAGACTTTTAGAACATTCATGCTCCATAGCTCCGGCTTTCAAATTTTCAGGGATTAAGGTCGAGTAGAATCTGTTTCTGCAGATTCACTCGTCAGTTCGGTGAAAATTTGTCGCCACCACCGGGATTCGAACCCGGGATCTATGGGTCTAGAGTCAGACGCGCTAACCGCTAGGCCAACCTGGCCAGCTTACTTATGTTAAGGAAAATCTGAGTTTTTGGGTGTTGATTCTTTCCTCATAGTATTAAACTATTACTTTAAATAAAGCGCCGGACTGGGCAACGCGACGCGGGGCAGCCATGTTTTCTTTCCTCGTCCGAGGCGAATACGATGACGTAGTCGAGCAGTCCACGGCGCATACGCATCCCGGACATTCTAGCCTTCCGCAAGAGAAATTCTACTTGTGGAAACAAGCTTGCCGTGTGTGTTGCAGTCAAGCGGCGGGTAGGCGCTACGGACAGCGAGAGGTAGCGTTGACGAATACATGTTCTGTTCCTCAGGACTACCGACCCTAAAACTACCCATAGGTAGTGCCGAACCCTACCCTGATTTTTTTCCGTGCAGAAGCGTCTGCACAACTGCTCTCTCGTAAAAAATGAAATCACCCCGTTAAAAATTGGCAATAGCTGATATGGCTTGATTCTTTTTTGCTAAACGCGGTCCAAAAACGGGTTTATTTGACCCAACTTAGAACTTTGCGCAAGGATGAAACATCTAAAGGTTAATTTTTGCGATTCGCACAAGTTTTGAGGCCTACTTTGCAACCCTCAAGCTTAATACGAGTACATCACAATTCTCGGGTGTACTACAAGTATACACGGGTTCTTGGAACTTCCTTGTAAAAGGTCAACGAGGTTTAGAGGAGGAAAAAATCAGCTAACTTCGCGATCAATGACGAGGTGTGAAGTTTTTCCAAGAAAATGCATCAGCAACTCCGAGGTAATAATCCGCAGAGAGAAAGTCGGGCACGACATGAATGAAAAAAACTAAATCCATGCATCCGGAGTAGGATGAATATTTTCTTTTCTTTGACAGACTTTCCGCCGAATGACAGCACGTATAGGCAAAGCAAGCTCCTATGACGTAAGGTCGTATCTCGATTCCCGCATGAGCCTCAGGAAGCATGGCTTTATATTTCAACAGGGCTCACGTTAAAATTGAGACACGCTCTTATGTTAGAGAAGCGACGATATGCATCGTTGAGAGAACTATAAGCACGACAAACTTAGAATATCAAAAATGTGTTCGTGAGTTCCGCAGTTTCATCTCTTATTCCTATCACGAGCTCAGAAAAGTCTATTGATGTCTAAGAACCTATGACTTTTACCAGTTTATCCACAAGATGAAAACCATGTTTACTACCGTAGACCTCAAGAAATAGCTAGGATCTCTGGTAGAGTGGGTCTGTTTCACGCAAATAAATACACTATTCTGTCGTGCTAAGGAAGAACGCCGTACGAACATTTTAGGAACTCAAGGCGAAATTGCAAACAAAATTATCTGAAAAATTAGAAGAAAGATATTTACAAGTTTACCAGAAAATTCGTGTTTTATCAAAGGAAATTTGGCAGTGCCTGAAGGTTTATACGGTGTTTTTCCTTAGCACGGCAGTATTAATCGGTAAAAATTGCACAAAAATCACGTTGGGCACGTCAAAAAATCTGAAATCCATTCCTCAGTGCTGCGCAATTAGCGTAGTTTAAGACACGCTTTTTCAAGTTTCCCGCGGCTACGAACAGTTTTTCTCAGTTACCGCCGACCAGGTTTCCATAGAAAGGGGAGTCATGAAAAATTAATTTGAGTAAACAGACATTGCACTAATTTTTTGTATTGTATATGCTTTCAATCGTTTTCAAGCGTTTGTTTCCTTTTTCTTCCTTTATTTTCAAGGAACAAAAGCTTTGAATGAACTGAAATCTTACTCAAGGAGAGTTTATAATAGTTCGCGAGATTGTTTATTCATCTAGGATAAGGCTATCCTCCATGGTTTCAGGACACAGCGTCAACGATTTTTTGTTCGCGCACCTGTTTCGTCCAGTCGTTTACGTTCACGCTTAGAATAGGGAACAGTGACTAGGCCCGAGCGTCATATTTTAGTCCGTATGTAAAATTATATTGACAATATCAAAATGAGAGTATTTAGAGAGAATGATGTGTTGTTATGGTAACTCATTTTTTAAACGAAATGTTACTTTCCTTTTTTTATTCATCTTTTCAAATTGCGTCATTGATGAATATTTGGTTTTATTTCTATCTTTAAAATTTTCGATTTAAAATATTTTAGATACTTTTTTTAAATGAAAATATATTCCTTCATTTTAAGAACATCTACATTTTTAAATATTGCAAATATTTGTAAAACCTTTACTAGACGATGACATCGATAGTAATCCCAATGAGCTGTAGTCGTGTTAGGAAAAACTGAACAAAAATGAATAAGAGAGGGAAAGAAACCAAGAAGGACGCAATTTTTGGTTTTGACCATTTGAACATCGATCTTTTAGAGTCAAATACGTCCAATTTTGAGAATTTGGTTGCGCTTATACCGCGCTGTAGTACGGTATAAGCACAAAAAGCAAGACAAAGTTAAAGTACTTTGGAAAACATCGAAATTGACATGGACTCAATTCAGTATTTTCCTTTAATACATATTTACTTCCATCAATTTAAATGAGAATGATCCATGCAGAGTGTACAAACATTTCAAGATCATGAGTTGAAAAATGCTGACTCCGCGAGTTAAATATTAGAGCCTAACACAGCGAAGCGGCGCGGCGCGCACTGGCGCCTACAAACCTAAGCGGATACTTCACGCATTGCGCAATGCTTGAAGTATCCCCTTAGGTTTGTAGGCGCCAATACGCGTGTTGAACTGGCCGGCAGCCCACGGCGCCTCAAGCAACTATTTCACATCAGAGGTGTTGCACAGTATCATACGAAATTGAAGGCGTTTCAACTTATTAAGAATGACTGGCATCCTTTCAGAGTACAGAGCTTTCCTCGAAAAATAAATCAAGATACTACGGCATAAAATTAGAGCGGTGGTCCAAAAACTCACTGAGTCCTAGCATCCGTATTTAATAACGTTTAGGATACTTTTCGAATTTCAATAGAGAAAAAAGTGACTCGATTCAGGCAGAAAAATTCTCTAGTATGCCGTCAAGAAGATTTTATTTTGCAAGCCTTATGGTCTATCAGATATTTGGATTGCATTTTGCAAAAAGGAACTAGAAGAATTGCGATGATGCTAAGATTGTGCATTTTCATCCTTTGCAATAAAATTAAAGCAACCATGAAAAAATATGAAATTTACATTATAATTTTGTCTTATATTAACAGTTTTTAGCGAGTAAAGTAGAAACTGTTAATGGATAATCAGGTTTTTCTTCCAAGACAAAAAGAAGTTGCACAATCTTAGCAACTTTGCAATGCTACTGGTTCCTTCTTGCAAAATGCAATCCATTTGTTCCCAAGATCTGGTCGAGGAACACTTGGGAATCGATCGCTCTTTCAGAATGCAATATTCTCTGGTGATGTTTTTTGAGAGTTATTTCAAAGTACCTCTCGTCCCTCTTGGTAAAATCTCAAGTGAACGCACTTCTGGCGTACCTCCTGCCGTTAGGGAATTTTCGAAGGGAGGCCGTAAGATCGGGAACTTATCAATTGATTGATCGACTACTAACGTGTCCTCCAAGTATGCCACCATTTGTCCTAAGTGTATCAACTTCTAAAAAGTTATAGAAGCAATTTGAGCGACAACGGAACCAGTAGCAAGCTTACGCGTGTTGTTTTTTAAAATCCTATGCCTGTTTTTTAAATCCTGTTAAAAAAACGCATTTCAATAGTTTTGTGTTTAATTTACTGCGCCGACTGTGCTTTGGAGGCACTGTTTTCGTGTTTTTAGGTGACCCAACCCTTCTTTTGAAGGATTCCTGGTTGATATTCGGATACATTTTCGGTTTTTGCAGAACATACACAGAAATATCATGAATTTTTAAAAATCAGTTTATAGGGTGTCATTGCGCCCAACAAATATTTTTGTTGAAGTTAGTGAATAAAAATTATAATAACCGCACCAAATTAATGCAAAATGAGCAGTAGCCCTATCAGCGATACTCGCGAACCGAAAATTACGTCATATGCCGAGTTGATGGACGCATGAAAGGCCTTCACACGTTTAGGCTGTTATTCCACCCATTGCTCCACAGACCTGACTTAACTCGGGGAAAGAACAGGTTTTAGACCTCCAGTCGTTATCTAAGTATGTTTTACATATACCACGGTATAGTCCAGGGTACGGAGAATCCGAAAAGCCGATGTGAGCAATAACGACCTATACGCGGATAGGCTGTGATTCGTGTGGTATCCTCAATTGCTCCATCTGTCAATATCCTGTTATCTATTGATCGACAGGCTCATTGATAAGGAGTAGATTGAGTTCCAGAGATGGCTCGCTGATCGAGATCATTCTGGAGACAAAGTCCTGGGGAACTTCACCTCGAACTCGAGTTACAGACAACAAAAGGGCTCTCCTTCCAGGCCAGAGAGCACACTCGAACAAATAAAGCCTCGACTCTAGCAAGACAAGGAGCTATGCCCCGCATTTGCGTTCCCAATCATAACACGCTCATTACTCACGGCATGAAGTCAGGGCTACTGCATTTGCGATATTAAATTTCAGAGCGCCTTATCTACTTTTATTGCGATTGCAAAATGTTTCATTCCAGTCAATAGCTCTGCAGTTTTAAGGAGAAAGCATTCGCATGTTGCCGAAGCAGAATGATTACATTATAGGAACATTGAAAATATTTTTCTCAGGGATATTTGGACCGCGTTTAGCAGAAAGGAACCAAGCCACATCAGTTTTTGCTATAAATTTAATCGGGCAATTTAATTTTTTACCGGAGAACTTTTGTGCGAATTCCTTAAAATATTTTAAGGAATTTGCCTCGTACTATGAAGAAACTTCAATGAAATTTGCACATAAAAATTCCCACAAGCGTTTTCATATAAAAAATTAAATTCCACGATTAAATTTGGCAAGAGCTGATGTGGCTTGGGTCCTTTCTACTTAACGCCGTCCATGTAGAAACATTTGATGAAATTCAGTCCGGTCGTTTGGCAGCAATATAGGTTCCCAAAAGGAATGCACTCTGGACTTCTCTCTCAGAATTTCAACAATGCAGGGAAAATTTGGCGACTTGGAATATTTATGCATCCTCATTCTTCTGCGCGATAGAGCTCCTGCAGGCTGCTTGAGAGTTCCCAGAAACCCCATTTAATTAATGACAACGGAACGCAACATTATTTTCGGTTGCTTCGAAGTTTGGAATACAGGTAAAAAAGAGAGAGCTTCAACAATCAACCAAAAAAGATGCTCTGTAAGTACACACACGGACGATTAAAATTGGAGAAAATCAGAGGCAGACATGAGTTTCAAATTGAGATCTTACATGCAGCGTCATTTCCCATATCTCGCCATTATGGGATTGAAACAGCGAAAGATACCTAAATGTTCTTATAGAGCGTAATTGCATTTCAACCTTGCAAAATTACGTATCAGAATTTGTCTTTTTTCAAAAAGAATTTAAACTTTAAAAAAAAAATCCACTTATACTCCTTCTGACCGAGGCAAAAAATAAGGAAAATTTTAGAGAAGTGGTGTCCAACTATGTTTTTGTAAAAGAAATGAATTATTTAAGATAATTTTGGAGCCTCGAAATGAAGAAACGTTCCTTCGACTGGGAAACGACGTATATTCTTCATTTCCGCCGAGTCAGAAGTAATTTTGACTGTAATTTGAACGGAGAGATAATTTCACTAGTCGTAAATAATAAGGTTTAAGGACCAGGAATTATTTTTAATGATGAGAGTAGTTCTCATCTTTTCGCAAATTTGTTTTACGTCGCTAAAGCTTTAGATGTTGATTAAGTTGTGAATTTACTTACAGAGAGAAGTCTCTTGGCTTCTTTCGGAGTCATTCTCTTGAATTTCCTGTCTCAAAGGAGTCTTTTTTCTTTTAAGCCGTGCAATCCGCTATTAACCCTCCATTAAATGGACGTATTTATACGAAAGGGAACTAAGCGCCAAATTTCCAAATTTCAGTTTTTAACGGATCTGGATTCTCCATGTAATAGGCTGCTCTCACACGTAAATATGCCCCCAAAATACTAATTTCATCCCCTGGAATCAGCCCCTGAAAAATCGCAAAACAGGGAATCAGCGATTACGAATAAAATCAAAAGGAACTATATGTAATTCCCTTTGATTTAATGCGCTAACCCGGATTCCGAATTAAATCATAAGGCGCTATCTCCACTTGAATCACTTGATTGGCGCGCGCGCGGCGAAGCTTGGTGGAAACTTGGTGAAATTTAGTACCGGGGGGTATTTTTGGACGGGAAACTCGAATTTCGGGTCAAATTTTGAAAATTCAGAAATCCAAGATGGCGGACATGGCCTAAAATGCTATCTCGGCCCCTACCCAGCCGATCTTGGTGAAACTCGGTATCAGGGGGTATTTTCGGACGGGAAATTCGAGTTTTGGGTCAAATTTTGAAAATTCAGAAATCCAAGATGGCGGACATGGCCTAAAATGCTATCTCGGCCCCTATCCAGCCGATCTTGGTGAAACTTGGTATCAGGGGGTATTTTCGGACGGGAAACTCGAATTTCGGGTCAAATTTTGAAAATTCAGAAATCCAAGATGGCGGACATGGCCTAAAATGCTATCTCGGCCCCTATCCAGCTGATCTTGGTGAAACCTTGGTATCGGGGGTATTTTTGGACGGGAAACTCGAATTTTGGGTCAAATTTTGAAAATTCAGAAATCCAAGATGGCGGACATGGCCTAAAATGCTATATCGGCCCCTATCCAGCCGATCTTGGTGAAACTCGGTATCAGGGGGTATTTTCGGACGGGAAATTCGAATTTCGGGTCAAATTTTGAAAATTCAGAAATCCAAGATGGCGGACATGGCCTAAAATGCTATCTCGGCCCCTACCCAGCCGATCTTGGTGAAACTCGGTATCAGGGGGTATTTTCGGACGGGAAATTCGAATTTCGGGTCAAATTTTGAAAATTCAGAAATCCAAGATGGCGGACATGGCCTAAAATGCTATCTCGGCCCCTATCCAGCCGATCTTGGTGAAACTCGGAATTAGGGGGTATTTTCGGACGGGAAACTTGAATTTTGGGTCAAATTTTAAAATTTCATAAATTCAAGATGGCGGATGTGGCCTAAAATGTTATCTCCTATTTAAACGCGCATCGCCAAAAAATCCCAGATGTCGTCCCCTGAGTGACGGTCACATATCGACCGTGCGTTCCCTCTGGCTCGATCGATGTCAGTGTGCACTGACATGGACAAGGGGCTTTTAACGAGCGAACAAATTAACGAACCCATCGGAATCACTTAATTTTCATTAAAATCACTGTTAGGTACTTTATTGGAATCGGAACAGTATTTAGAAATTCATGAGTATTAAGAGCGCGCTGGAAGGATTACGTGGTCAAAAGCGTGACCGTCACCTAGGGGTTCGTCAGGCCCCATCTTGACTTCCTCGGAGACGCGAGTTTAAATGGGAGCTCAGAATACGCAACTTCGAACTTGTTTTCCGTGGGATAATAATGTTTCAAAAAATCGGAGAAAATTCCAGCGAACTGTGCGTACTCAATCCTCCAAAAAAATGCAAAAATTAAAAATTACTGAATAACCTCATTGTTAAAATTTTAAACTCCGATATGGCGGATGTGGCCTTCAACAATAGCTCAATGCCTGAATCGTTTGTGTGAAGTTCGGTATTAGGGGCTCAAAATGACAACAGAAACTGTTTTATTTAGATACGAAAATTTTAACATAGGTAATCAGCAGATGAAGGGAATTCACGATCCGACGCTGCTAGGTAAACCACGCACCTCGACGACTCGGTGTATTGTGAACGTACACGGAGAAAAAAACTTCGTGCGTGGGACCCGAAGTTATTAGGTCATATGGATCTGTGAAGTTTTCGGATTGAGCATCTGAACACTTTCGGTCCAGCTGCTGAGGTTTTGATCACACATCTGAAACTTCAGTTCTTACATCTAAAGTACTTCGGTTTTCACATCCGAAAATTTCGGTTCTCACATCCGAAAAACTTCGGTTCTCACACCTGAAGACTTCAGACGTAAGAACTGAAGTTTCAGATGTGTGATCCGAACCTCGACAGCTAGACCTAAAGTGTTCAGATGCTCAATCCGAAAACTTCAGAGATCCATATGACCCAAACTTCGGGTCCCACGCACGAGTTTTTTTCTCCGTGTAGAGTGCCATATATTTAAAGTTTACAAACGTGGAAATTTCCACATCTCATCCACATTGGCAAGATGCAGCGGGAAAGCAGATTGAGGTTAGGTAGGTATATTTGGGCTCCCACCACCTCCGGCCTTCACAACCCGGCCCGTGCGCTTTACGCAGGTTCATTGGCGGCCATTCTAGACGTGTAGTGCGTTTGTTTAAGAAATAGCTATCATTTTAAGCCACATCCGCCATCTTGGATTTCTGAATTTTCAAAATTTGACCCGAAATTCGAGTTTCCCGTCCGAAAATACCCCCTGATACCAAGTTTCACCAAGATCGGCTGGACAGGGGCCGAGATAGCATTTTAGGCCATGTCCGCCATCTTGGATTTCTGAATTTTCAAAATTTGACCCAAAATTCGAATTTCCCGTCCGAAAATACCCCCTGATATCAAGTTTCACCAAGATCGGCTGGATAGGGGCCGAGATAGCATTTTAGGCCATGTCCGCCATCTTGGATTTCTGAATTTTCAAAATTTGACCCAAAATTCGAGTTTCCCGTCCAAAAATACCCCCGGTACTAAATTTCACCAAGTTTCCACCAAGCTTCGCCGCGCGCGCGTCAATCAAGTGATTCAAGTGGAGATAGCGCCTTTTGATTTAATTCGGAATCCGGGTTAGCGCATTAAATCAAATGGACCTACGTGCAAAAATCCCCTATATCTCGCTTAATATGCATTTTTTCCTAATTTTGGCAACGTACGTAATTAGAGGAACTCTTCAGCTTTCAAACAAGCTAAAGTAAACCAAAATAGGTCCATTAGTACGGAAACGCCAATTGTTTTAGTCAAACTTGCTTTACTGAGAAGTTTGGAAATGGCGTTTAGCGCCTTTTCGCATAAATACGTCCAAATGTTAACAATTCCCTTAACTTCATTCAAGCCGGTTACATGTATTTCTTGTTTTGTAGTATTGTCTTCCTCAGTGATTTTTTTGCCTAACGAGAAACTTTTCGAGTTTTTTCCACCTATTTTTATTTAGTCGAGTAATCCCTCGAGAATTTTTAGATCTGTTCTCCAGCACTCATACCCTCTATTAGAAATACTTTTTGCACCAAACATAAAGAACAAGGCAGTGGCATCTTTTCTTACACGGTACTCTAAATAGTCTAAGAATTATGGGTCTCTGAGTATATTTTTGTCTACAGATTAAACTTTGTCTGGTTTCAGAGGTAAACAGAATTCACTCATGAAGAGACTAGACATAAGGCAAGACTAAACATAATCATTAATCAGGCATTTCACACGCTATGAATAATCTTGATATATATACTTACTCTTTGAAACCCGACGGAAGCGTTTGGAACAGGCCCTCCTTGTTCAATTGCGTATAAAATGTGCCCATATTGCTCCTTGATGGGATAGTCCCACACACGGTATTGTGACTGATCGCTCGATGCATTCAAGGTGATTTCTTTCCACACCCTGTTAAAAGGCAAATTGATCAATGGGCACACCAATTGGTTGGATATAAAAATCTTCTTATTAAAATGCGGCACAAAAGGTCATGAAAAATTCGAAGTATCATAATACATGCTATAGAAAACTTTGTGGACAAAGCACATACAAATTCTCAGCTAACGCACTAAGCCTCCCAAATAAAATGATCAGGACTTGTTACGTTATATATGTCGCAGGCAATGGGCAATCGCCGGCACTTTACAAGCCAGTGGTGAATAAATATAGAAAATCATCAAATTCAAAAATAAAAGAACAAGATTAGAATGCTGATTATGTTGACTATAATTTGAATAGACACTTTTCCATCCTCAAAAAATGGCAGAAATATGCACACTTAGAAGAGCGTGCAGTGAACTTCGTGACATTAGTTGGGTTGAGATCGGACAGGCAACTAAACAAACATCTTGACAAAGTGTAGAGTATCATAAACAATGAAGGCGCTTCAAGCCGAGCTCATACTTTTGAAGACCATAACCCTTAAAAATTGCAATATGGCGATGCACATCATTGCGATTTATTGAAAAAACGTGTGAGCCGCTTGCAAATTGCCGGGGATTGCTAATTGCCTGCAACATATAGAGAGGGTCACCGTAATGGTTGCAAAGGCGACGATACAAGGTATACGTGCTCATTTTTTGTTTGTTTGTTTGTTTTAATTTTCAAAAGTGATTTTTGCATTGAAATTGATTTCGTAACCGAATTTATACAAGCAAACTTTGATTTTTTGGCAACCAGGAAGTTATAATTGGAGCACGTTAAGCAGAAAGGAATCAATTCACATGCCGTTGCCAAATTTAACCGGACTTCACAAGAAAACGTTTGTGCGGATTCCTTTGAAATTTTTGAGGTAAATTGCATCATACTACGCAGAAAATTCACTGACATTTGCACGTAGATCCGCACAACCGTTTTCATATAAAAACATTAAGTGCCCAATCAATGTAGCTGATGTGGCTTGGTTCCTTCTGCTAAGTCCAATTGACAGACACAGAAAATAATAACCTCTGACTAATGAGCTGAATTTGAAAGTTGCCTGTGTATGTCCGCGTTTTCCGTGATATTCCAATGAGGGAACGTCTACTAAACTGCTTTTCCTCACCATGCCTGCGTTGAATAGTAAGATAAGGGACTTTTGCTCACGCAACTTTTGTGCGAAATTCGTAGTCAAAGGTATAAACAACGACAGTGCTAAGTTCCTCTCTTCTTCCGGAAAATCGTCGAAGTGAGGCCACGTTTCCACAGAGCGCGAAAGGGGGGGGGGGCAAGAATCCAACCACGCGGCTGTTGGCACGACAGGGTGAAATGATTTTTAACTTGTCCGTTGCGCGTCGCCGCAGATGTTGTCGAAGCGAGGAGCTGTTTTAGTGACAAAGGACAGTTTTGAAATCATCATTACAAGCGGTCTAGCTCGCGAATCCGCTTCGCGATTGACGCGGCGTCGTCGCCGCACAGTGGATCGAGTCAATGGGAGAGCTCGGACAAAATTTGGAAACTTTAAACGCTCATAACTCCGTTGATACAAAATTTTGAGGTTCTGAAACTGGATCCATTGTTTTCCTCGTGAAATGGGCCTGTTGCAAACTTTTGCTAGAGCGAAACTAAGAATTGTTTCCTGCAGATAATGCCTCAAAAATCACGATGAGCGCATCGGCAAAGTCTGAAATGCACTCATAACTTCACAATCTGCGTAAGATATTTGCGGTTTTTTGAGCTTCCCGCTTCGAAAACGATACTACGGCACAGGTGAACATTTTGTTAGAGGAGTCGTTCCATTGGCGACAATACTCATCATGGCCGACGCCAGTCCGCCAAAACACGTGTGATGGGACGAGATAACACCTGAACAGGATTAAACCATATAACAATCGGCGTGTTTACGTTCATATTTTCCTCGCCCGCCTTAATTGACCTTGAACTCTCCTCGAATTACGCGAGGAACTGCGCAAGCGTCTGCCATGATGAATATTGCCGACGATGGAGCGACTCCTCTAACAAAATGTTCACCTGTGCAGTAGTATCGTTTTTGAAGCGGGAAGCTCAAAATAACGCAAATTTCTTACGCAGATTGTGATTTTATGAGTGCATTTCAGACTTTGCCGATACGCTCATTGTGATTTTTGAGGCATTATCTATAGGAAATAACTCTTCATTCTGCTCTAGCAAAAGTTTGCAACAGGCCCATTGTCCTGCAGAAACACCCCTTGAAATGTAAGATGTGGCGCGCGAAATACACACGTAAAATTTGCAGTTTTCGTAAATAATTTCATGTCCGACCTCTCTAATTGACTCGGTCCGCTGTGCGCCGGCACCCTGTGGAACGGTACTTAATAGAAAAGTAGCAGAAAGCTCCGCAAGTCAACACGGCGGAAACGATACTCGGCGCGCAACGACGTGTGAGACAGGTTTTCCTCGTTAGAAAATTCCCAGGAGTCGCGGCTTCCGGCTCACACGCTGCAGCCCCTTCCCTGCACCCCCCCCCCACCCCACTCCCTCAAATCGACCCTTCTCGGCGGTGATAGCGGCGATGGTAGAAAATGATAGAAGAACTATAACAGAGCGTTCACAAATAACTACCGTAGGCGATGGATCCGCGATATTCATGAATTTCATTCGATTAAGGGCGAGACCATTCGTGCATGGCATCGACAGCGCGCAACCTATTCGCTCGGATGTCGCCCGCCCGGTATACAGGGTGCTCCATGTCACCTTGTCCCGGTAGGCTCATCGCGTGATATTTTCCTCGCCGATTCATGAGTTATGTTGACCAGGTCAAATAAGCTGACCGATATTGTCCCATATTTTTAAATTTTATATCATTTTTGTTTTTTTATATTTTATTTCTAAATTTTATTAATGTTTAATTTTTTCATTTTTTTATTTGTATATTTTTTATTTTTTCATTTATTGACTTTTTTTTATTTTTTTACTTTTCCATTTCTTTTTTATTTTATTTTTATCTTTTTAGGTTCCTTTTGGTGGCGTTACATTAAAGTCAGCGGATGCTCCTAATACCTTCATACATTGTAATTGGACGTATTTCTATCAAACCGATTTATGTGCAGGTGAAAAATGTGAGGTGTGCTCCTGAAAGCTGCATAAGAAAAAATGTAAAATTGGGCGTGATTCCTTTAGAAGAATTGGAAAAGCGGGATTTTAAATTCAGCAAAGAGAACTATGGGGCTACTGAATGCGGGATTCATGAGCCGCGGGCATGGCACGAGAGCGTTGTGGACAGGGCTCATGAGTTAATGCGGACCACAATCGCCAACGGCGACGGGTTTCGTCGCCGCTGACGTCACTGTCACTTTATTATTCTCATTCACTCTTACGGCAGAGCACACCCCATATTTCTCACCTGCACATAAATCTGTTTGATAGAAATACGTCCAATTTGAGTTAGGTAATCACAGTCGGACTCGGGTGTTATAGATTAAAACGTATCTATGGCCAAAGTGAGGAACCAAGTATATCCGTCTGACGTCCGTCTGCAGAGTTATTGACTTCCTTTCAAACGTTCTTTTCTTCGAAAAAAGAGTCAGCATAATTTCTTGAGAACTTCTTCGATTTTCCTTGTTTGTCCCTGTTCGCAGAATATTCTGTAAAAATTTCAAGCTATTAAGTTGGTTTGTTTCTCCTTTAAAAAATAAGAAAGGAGCGGAAATTTTGAGACACCACAATGGAGATGTGTGGTTTTGCACTTTGGTCCTCGAGATGGATGCCGATGGGAACATGTTAGAGATGAGATAAAATAGGAGAAGAAAACGCAGTGGAGGGAGATGAAAGAAAGGAAGAAATAGGAAAATTGAGGAAGATTATCAAAAAAAGGAAGAAAAAGGAGGGATAATAAAAAGAATAGAAATAATGGGAGCAGGAGAAAAAACAGAGAAATTATAGTAAACGAGAGGGAAAATGGATGAAGAAGAGGAGATGTTATTATAAGAAAAAGGTTACCCTTATTAAAAAGGTGTTTAAAAAGAATCTAAATATCTAAGAAATGCGAATTTAAAAATCTCTTAGCCCCATGATCCCCCCACAGGTTTAGAAGGAAAAGGAGGGAGAGAGATGCTGAGAAATTTGGCAACCTCCTCAAAATTGCAAAAAAAGCAATCCTGTTACACCACGCAAAATCGTCGTGTAAAGGCTCGCTGCAAATGACAGTTTGAGGTTTCGACTTCCAGGAATCCGAATTTCATACTCCTTGAGAAACAATCTAAACGAACTTCGAGAATATCAGGTGTGGTTCCGCCTACCGCTCACCTCTTTGAGATACCAAAGGTGGTGACGCCAAAAAGCTCCGAGACTATGAAATTCGGGTTCTCCGAATCTGATGACGCCCGGTACAGTTTTCTCCCGGAGCCTCTGAGGATTTAACAATTTGTATGGAGGGCGAGAGAGGGGTTCTGACCCTTCCCTACAGCCTGTACTGCCGTTCAACGCAAAAACGCCGCAAACGCCATTTTACATTCTTTGGGAACAATGTATTATAACAGAAGAACTTGTGTGCCTTGGGACAATGTTTTTTTCAGAATTTTTTCCCAAATAATACCAAGAACTTAACCTGAAAATTTGAGGTGCATGGGTAAATCAATTTTTATTTTATAAAGTTTTTCCAAAAAAACGTGGAAAAATCTTGATGGATTTACGGCGTTCTTGCTTAGCATGGTGCATGGTGTGTGGGGCTGTAATTTAAGATAATATGAACCGATTTTAAAATATTTGGCATCGATGTAAGTTGACATTTTCCATAGTTTCAGATTAAGATTAAATATTTTCAAAATTTTACCGAAAAACATTAGCTCTCAAGTACGGTGACACTACTTTACAAACTCGTCGATAGTTTGTGAGCCCCAAGACCCCATTGGATACCGTGGGGTCGATTTTTAACGCATACAATTTCATAAGACCATCATTGAAATTTGTAAGAAAATAACCATTAAGCTTGTTCCTCATATTTCAAAATTTTTTGAAAAGAGGTTTTTCAAGGGCAGTGGACCACTAAGCAAGGCACAAATAATCCATTCTGATACACGTTTCCCACTTGAAATTTTACGCAGAACACTGTTTGGGTAACGAAAATTGCCGAATTAACTCCCAACTGTGACATTGACGGTTTTTTGATGCATGAATTCAAACTTCCTTGCTCATGAAAAAAGCAAATCTACGTATGTTTCTACGCGAGTCAAATCGCGATTACAATGCTAGTCCTTGCGACATGAAAATATGACAACCTCAATCTTGGTGCTTAAGCTTAGTTACATTTTTTAATACTGTTTACAATTTAAACAACATAGGACGATAGAACACTGCTTGATTAAGAAGTTAGCTACGCCCGTTAATTGTAGGTCGAGAGTTGACTCACTTAAAACTTTTAAGTGAGTCAAGGAAGACAATACTTTTAAGTTAAAAGTATTGTCTTCCTTGCGAGCGGGCAATTATAATTTTCCGTAACTTGACAAACTAGAATCGTTGAAATCTTACTTAGGAGTTAATTTAAGCAAATTTTGTCATGTTTTAAGTGGAACATTGATTAGGAAACATGTATCAGGATGTTTCAATATGTACCTTATCTAATGGTCTATTTTGAAGTAGGTATCTTCATCTCTGATTTCTTAACCCAATCATGAAGACTAAAAATGCCTAGGTTGTTCGCTAAAATTGCGTAGAAATATTTTTTTAAATTTTTTCTTGAATATATAGATGAACGTTTAAGAAGACACTATTAATTTGGTGTGCCTCATCTAATGCTCCATATTAAAGTATATGTTGATCCCTTATTTTTTAACCCAAACATAAAAATCATTCTCTTCACATATGCGTAATAAATTTTCCAAGACTCTAAGACTGAAAATGCCCAGGTTGTTTTCTAAAATTGCGTATGAGACGTTTTTTTAAATTTTTCTTAAAATAAAAATAAACCGTTTAAAAAGGAACTTAATATTGTCATATTGAACTTGTTTTGGTGTGCGATTGAAAAGGGTATAGAGGGTCGTGAACACCCTGTACAACATCGGGTTGATTGTTGGCTGGATCAGATAACGGACTGATTTCGCGTGAGCAAAGAGAGGTCACCGGGGCGTCGAATTCGTCTTCCTCCCGACATAACACCACAGCTACATTTTAAGATGAGCCCCGCCGTCCGTTTACATTCACGCCACCAAGAGCTCATGTTAAAATAGAGCTACGCGCTTCCGTCGGCAGATTCCCGAATTGATTCGTTATGATTTCTATTCGTCACTGCCGGGTGAACAAATTGAATTGATTGGCGGGCTCCGCGCGCCGTCACTAAATTTTCTGGGAAAAGCGGGGGTGTCGATTAGAATCAATTATAGACTACATTTTGGAATTGGGAGCTACATCCCCGGGTAAGGGAAAAAACGACCGTGTTGCCAAATTCCCTTCGATGAATTACGGATTTATCGAGAAATTCGTAGATGCTTTTCTTCCAATTTCTCAGCAAATTTCGTCCGCCATTCAATCTAAAATACCCGAAAATCTCCAGGAAAAGTATGCACATTACCTGCTTTCGAAATAATATTTTATTCGGGGAGATTCGGCAACATTTGAAGGTTCATACGCCGTTTTTCCCAAACACGGTAGTTTTATTTCTGGCCCACCCATAAAAGCACCTATTTGTATGGCGGATCTATTGGCACTTATGTTTATTTCTATGATGAGCCAGAGATAGTATTTTCTGATCACAAGATGTGGTCAAATTTTAAACTCTTCCGAGATTATCGAAATGAATCATGTTACATAGATACCCTCCTCCTTCCCTTCATGTCTTGGTTTCGGTCAGCGGTACCTACTGTTGTTGGAGCGATAGGATTTGCCATGTAACGATTGATTCCCGCATGGAAGGGTGGAGGCACCCCTTTGGTCTAAAATTAACCCTCAAGCTCCCGTAATCTCTCGTGGTTGAGGTTGTAATATTGTTACGGTAGATGCTATGAAGCTTGTTCCCACGCCCAAATGATCGCGGTTGAATCGATTAGGTGGATAACTCCAACTTGTTAATTATTGACGGCACACGTACAGTTGGATTGACGATGAGATGCGTTGTTAAAGTCAACAAAATAGGCTCAGTCAACGAGAACAATTATCGGTCTAGGAGCAATTACGTTAGTCGTCACTTAATATTTCGAAATTCAACGTAACAAGGAATTCCAGCGGACTTTTGAGGTAGTCTAAAGTAACAATTCATATCACCTAAGGATTGGTCCATACTGTGGACTCAAATAAATTTTTTTTAAAGCATTTGTTTCTAAAGAGGAACTTTTCAAAAAAAAAAATCATAAAATAAAAAAAAAGTACTTCGTGTCAACTTCAGTCAAAACGGAGGTTTGGTCTTGACCCTCAAAATAAGTTGTGCGAATAAAGAAGAGTGTGGAAATACTAACCGGTAGAGAGTGTCTTCGGCAAATTTCATGTTTTTGAAATACTGGTGAGTGCTTGAGCCGTTCACCACCGAATAGGTTATTCGAGACTGTTTGGCCAGTTGCTCGAGCGATTGTACAGGTGACTGAAACAATGAAAAATAATTCAATGATCTCTTCTTCCAACTGAAGTGCCCACAAGATGTGTAAGGTGGGGATACTCAAATCTTCTAGTGCAGCCAAACGACCCACAAACGGGGCTCATAAATATTGCTTTTCACTGGCACCTGTGTGAAAATTCCGAAAGAAAACAAAATCGTAAAAAAAGGCATCCTATTGGGTTCTGACACGATTCCATTCTTTTTGAGAACTCCATGCCGCACAAACCGCATGAACCGCAAGCATTAGAGTTAATAAACAATAAGAACTACAACGCCTTCATTTCCAACTGCATGCAACACGCATAACCACGCAGCAGTAATAGTTGTATCCATGCGTTAAGGGCGTTCTAAGTGTTCTGGGCTCAAGAGCTGCCACTGCAGTGCTACCTACTTCGTGTCTTTCAGGTGCAATATTTATCCCAGTCTCGGTAGCTGCAACTGACTCTGTCTTACATAGTTCGTTTATTTATTTTACACATTTCGTAAATGAAAGCCGATAGACTATGGTACAGGTCAAAAATGGCAGGGGGGAAAAAACTGTTAAAAATTCTAACTAAGACAGCATTTAAATTTAAAAAGTCGGTAAAGTTTTCAGCAAAGGTCAGGAGGCATTTAAAAATTCATCTAAGTTAAAGAAAGCCTCCTTCCGCATCCTTGAACAAGTCTACATCCTTAAACCACAGCCTCAAATTTAAGGGTAATTCTTTAAAAAACTGAATTTATGTGAATTTGATGTCAGACCCTGAGACGTAAGGGGAGTTAGTTTTTAGTATTACTATATCTAGAGTTATAATTTTGCTTGGAAATCAAATCGGCTGTCTTCGCAATACCAAAATATTAAATGAGAAATGATGCCACAATCACACGCTGAATTAAAGTTGAATGTGGAAGTCATCAGCCCGATGCCTGAATTTTGCGCGTGTCGCGTAAAATTCAGCAACGATTCTTAGCGACCTTCGGATAATGTCGGATTTGTCTGAGCTATTCGAATAGAGTTGATACACATCATACACACATTAAGCCGCTTTTATAGCGGCCGCCTCGCGCTCTGCGACGCCCAATCGCCATCGCCTCCTATCCTCCCAGAGACCATCAGGCAATCGTCACCTTCTGATCTCCTCCTCGTATTTTAATGATTAATTCGTCATATTTTAAATTTTAAGGGATGCTTCTGAATGAAAATGTCACGAAGGAGCCAATGAAACCACTTCCAGAACCTCAAAATTTTGTATAAACGGAGTTATGAGCTTTTAAAGGTTCCAAATTTGGTCCGATCTCTCCACTGACTCGATCCACTATGCGGCATAGCGAATCGGCACTTCCGTCGACGGGAATGTCTTCGCCAGGAACCAGTGGCGAGGCTTGAACAATTGATTATCGATATCTCTCCATTTGAAGCCATGGTGAAGAATCGATTATTAAGGTGTTCGTTGCGAACACCCTGTTTATCGATTCTTTTCCATAGGTTTAAATGGCAGATCAATCGATACATCGCAAAGCACGCCACGCCACCGCCAAGGACCCGGGATCGGGAACCGGAAGTGAGCTGAATCCCGACAGTTACTCGAGGCATGGTGATAATTCGCGGAATCGAATGGAAACCGCAGCCCCGCGAAAGTTGCCGAGTCGACGGGGATTCCCGCGAAAACTCCTCAACAACTTGGAGGAGGCGGGAGACTTGTTTGATCACGGATGTTTGCCGTTCCGCGGAACTCCTCCGGAAGTTCCGTGTTGGCCTCCCTGGTCCCCGAGGGACGCTTTCCGTGTCATTTGTCGCTGCCGAGCGTCCCGTTCCGTCGCGGGGACCATCCCGAGCCCTCCAGCCTGCACTCCGCTTCCCAATTTATTGCGGTTTCGGGAAATTAACGCAACCGCCGCGCCGCACAGTGCATCGAGTCAATAGGAGAGGTCGGATAAAATTTGGAAACTTAAAACGCTTATAATTCCGTGTTTTATACAAACATTCGACGTTTTAAAAATGGCTCCATTAGTTTTCTCTCGAAATTTTCTTCTAAAATCACTCATTGAAATTTAAAATGTGGCGAAACAAACATCAACATTTTCAGTTTTCGTCAAAAATGTCATGTCCGACCTCTCTACTCGGCTCGATCCACTGTGCGCTGCGTCCCTGTGCGCGGTCTTCTGCAAACTCTTTTGAGAGCGGAATTGAAGTTTTTGCTGAAAGAAAATGGTTTCAAAATCCCAATGGTTCAAATAGGAGATGGATTCTTTGATAGGATAGTGGATGGCACTAAAGTTCTTCGTTCCGTGACCGGTCATAAATCGCCGTTTCTCTGAAGAAAGAAACAAGCAAGTCGCATCCACAGCGCTCTCTAGTGGTGGTAAAACGCCCTCTTGCCACATTTTCACTGGGCATTTCTTTCGTCCAGCTTCGTGCCGAAAAGCTTGTCTGGTATGGTCATGTTAACAGGGTGACGGAAGGGAGGCTGCCAAAAAGATGCTTGATTGGGTTCCTACTGGGAGGAGACGAAGGGGACGCCCAGTGAAAGGGTGGCGACAAGGGATTTTAGAGGCAATAAGGGAGTGCCAACTCCCTGAAGGGTCTTGGGAGGATAGGGGACTTTGGCGGCTGAGTGTCGCAGAGTACAAAAGAGCGCTATGAAAGCGTCTTAAATATGTGTATGTGTGCATTTTTTTCGCGTTTTCCCAGAGGGGTATCGAAAATGGGGTTTAGGAATATCCAAAACAGAGAAACTGACTCTGGGAGAACAGCGATAAGCACTGAGATGCGCAGCAGATCAACGGCTGTGCGGAATATACGGACTATGGAGTGTTGCTAATCAAAGATGGAAAGACAGATCAACCTTTAAAGGAAGGAGACACTGTGAGAAGGGAGGCTTTAAAGGTGTTGAATGGAATCCTCTATAGGATCGATGAATCTCATAGAAGAAAGGGATGCGAATTTAACACGCTGTTGAGGAAGGTATTTTAACGTATGGGTGTGATGTAGATGACGAAGGTCAAAAATGACATCGTAGTCAACATCATTATTACCGAACAGTTAGTCTGGTATAGTTCAGCTAACAAGATGACGGAAGAAATGCTGCGGAGAGGAGATACCAAATGTCAGATGTCATATGTCGACGGTGTAAGTCGGCAATCACATATCTCGTTTGCGCTGTCTGAAAATCTTCGCCTCTACGTTATTTTTTTAGAGGAGAACAAATTGACGTCATTCCCGGAAGTTTTTGCAGAATTTTCTTCGCACAAGAATAAAAATCTCGGCAGTTTTAAAGAACTGCAGTCGAGTAGTTTTCCGTTTAAAAAATAAAGTATGACAAGAAGTCTGCGACGTCGCAAAGCGAGTATGTAATTGCCGACTTACACCGTCGATACGTGTATACACGTTGACGTTGGCCAGAGCTGAACGTTGACGTTGCAAAATTTCCACTCATGTAATTAACTGAATAGGTGACTGATTTTAATTTGATCATTCGCAAAAAGTAGCAAAATTTGTTCTCCGCTAAACTGCACGTAATTGCGAAGAGAGCAGTCAATTTCAAATTTTCGAAATCGAGTTTCCTTCAAAAATTCGTCTAATCTAAAACAGCAAAATTCATCTCAATTGTATAAAAACAATACATATGAGAAAATCGTAAGTGCGGGATAAATGACGTAGTTCCAGGCAGTAGTAATTGACATTATTCCTCCACAGAGCCAATAAAAACGAAGCAATCAAGTAAAAAGCCGCCCTCTTCTGCCGATTTCTATCCTGAAGATGTGTTTGTTGTGTGTCCAAAACTCAACCACAAAAGCAGGCTGAAGATAGCACTTACGGATGTCGTGCCTAACAATAGCTTCACATGAAAATGAATATGACCCCTTTTATGTAATTGTAATAAAATCGGTCGATTTTCAATAATTCAACCGATTTCGAAGAGTCTTTCGGACGATAAGAGGCATTTGACAAAGAACGGAGGCCTCTTTCAATAAAATATTCCGGTCAGAAGCTTCTGAGCCCGTTTTCTCGAAACTTCATTTTTACACTTACTGCTCTCTTCGGTATCACGGCAATGAAGTTATTTTATCCCGTGGGTTTCTGGCCCTTGGTGAATGCCTCTGCGCGAAGGAAAAACGCCGTATGAACCTTCGGGTGTGGCCAAATTTCTTTCGATAAAGCACACATTTTCTGGTAAAATAATGAATATTTTCCTTCCAATTTTTTAGATAATTTTGTTGGCAATTTCACCTGCTATAGTACCTGAAAATTTGAAGTCAAAATATTGATAGATTTTCTCAAACATGAACATTCTATCGAAGGAAATTTGGCAACTCTGGAATGTTGACACGGCGTTGTTCCTTAGGACGGCAGAATGTACATTTTTGCGAAACTAAGCGCAAACTGGGACGACTGTCCTCATGTTTCCATTCCTCGCGGCTGTCTTGGAGCTGTGAACCTCGGGGGAGTCTTTTATCAAGGGCGTCTGTTGTTGGAGACAACGTCATCTGCATGGCTCAGCGCGGGAAAAGGATCCACACGTGTGAGATATTGCTTTGACGGAGCCCGGACCCGCGACGACGGACAAAAGGAGCGTCATGTACACTGTGATTGCGGACACTTTTGAGCTCCGCGTCTGAAAGCAGCCCCGGAAGCCTCCAGAGATTAGGTTCATTTGTGTTGCATCGCTTCCCGACGGCAATGCTACTTATCACCAACACTACCGATAATGATGACACCCACGCTTTCCCCTGTTGCCTAGAGTACTTACGTGCGTGTTGATAGACATATCGACTATGTAAGTCGTCAATCACATAACTCGGTTTGCGACGTCGCAGATTTCCTGTCATACTTTATTTTTTAAACGGAAAACTACTCAACGGGAATTCTTTCCAACTGCTGTGATTTTTCTTCTCTGTGCGAAGAAAATCCTGCAAAAATTTTAAGGAATGATGTTAATTTGTTCTCCTTTAAAAAAATAATGTAGAGGCGGAGATTTTCAGACACCGTAAGCGAGTTTTGTGATTGCCGACTTACACCGTCGATGTGCGAAAAGTGCGCATCTCAATATTGCAACTTTGAAAAATCTTCGATTTTGCGATGAAAAAATGGTCTTGCTGATTTGGACGTATTTCTATCAAACGGAACTAAGGGAGAGGGGGGCTTGGATTGGCGGGTCTTGCGGAACGCGATGCTCATTCCGTCCTATACTCGCAATGCTTTTCCATGGCGCTTAGTTCCATTTGACAGAACGCGCTATCCGGGATTCTGAAATCCTCAAAAGGAATTCAGTTTGGCGCTTGGTTCCGTTTAACAGAAATACGTCCATTTACAATTACATTGTTGAAAACAGTGACCGATATGTTTCAATGTACATTCTTCAATAAGAAAATGATAACTTTATCACGTGGTTAAATTAGAGCCTTGTAAAATCTACACTGAAATGTGTCAGACACTTTTTTTTAATAATTTAGTTGTTAAATCAGCAAGACCATTTTTTCCGCGTGTCTTCAAGGAAAACTAATCAAATAGACGCCTTGCAATTTTCTGAGTGTATTTTAAAGAAAGTGTGGAGGAAATTAATGGACGATTTCAATCGAAACTAATGGTCGGTTTTCCGTAAATAAAACAAGAAAAAATAATTTTAAAAAAGAAGAAGAAAACATGAGCGGAGACTCACAAAGTCACAACGTCGCAATCTGAGATCTGCATTTTTCGACTGTAGCCGTCTACACGCGACGCAGCGGAGCAAATAGTGCCCTTAAATGTAAACTCAAAGAGTCCAGTACACCAAAGATACCGCTTCCGGGTCAAAAGTTTAGATTATTAGGTTTCGAAGCGAGGCGATAGTCTAATATAATCTCGAAAGTTTCGGGTTCAAAATTTCAAGCCGCACGCACTATTAATGATGTTGTAAGCGTTTGAATTGAATCGTTACTGAAGCCGAGAACACTCCGAGCAAAATTGAACATCGCTTAAATCGTATTTCCTGTTTTATGTCTTCAAATGGGATCGCATTTAGCAAAAAGGAACTAGCGTGATTACAGTGTTTTCAAAATTGTGCAACTTCTTCTTTACTTTTAAAAAATACTCAACATACCTACGCACAGTTTCAAAATTTACACAATTATTTTCCTTTAAAATCCAATTTGGTCGAAGCAAAAACTATTCGCTGTTCTGAGAGATTTTTAGATAGTTATGAAGAAGCAACATTTTTACAACACTGCAATCGCGCTGGTTCTTTTTTGCGATCCAATTTTGATTTGCTGCCAAAAGTTGAAAATTGTTGGAATTTTTGAGTTTTCTTTGATCTCTCCAGTGCCTTCGGCTATGTTGCTCCCGAAGCCCTTGAAGCGTTATTATAAAAATGAGGCAAATAGAACGAACACAATAAGGAAATGGAGCAAGAAAAAGGACGCGCCTTGATGACGGCGCAGAGATACAACTATTCGTGCTTGATGGATGTCCGTGTTGCGTTTGCAAAATTGAAGGCGCTATGGCGCGAGGCGTGAACTCGCACCGCTCCGCTCTCTGTTGCCGATGAGGTGTCGCCGGGTGTCGCTTACAGTTAGATTCGGTAAGCGCTTTTTAGATAAAAAAGCGAAGCCCGAATACGTCTCTATCTTCGGCCGTGTTGACACTCAACTTATTATCGGATCCCATTTAGCAAAAAGGAACCAGCGCAATTACAGTGTTTTCAAGATCGTGCAACTTCCCATTTTCTTTTAAAAATACTTAATATAAGTACAATATTAACATTTATACAACTGTTCTCCTTTAAAATTATAAAATTATAGATTTTTTAGTGGGAAACCGAAATTATTTGCTACTCGGGAAGATTTTTTAGATAATTATGAAGAGGCAACATTTTTACAACACTGCAATCGCGCTGATTCTTTTTTGCGATCCAATTTTGATTTGCTGCCAAAAGTTGAAAATTGTTGGAATTTTTGAGTTTCCTTTGATCCAAGTGATAATCGTTGTAAGAATGGAAAAAATGTGACTGGACTCGTCTCACAGCATACAACGGAAACAGGATCGTCACAAACAATGATGGAGAGAAGCAGATGCGGCAAGTGAACACCCATTCTTATAATGAGGAGATAAAACTCACAAAGACAAAGTCTGATCAAGAGATAATCAGGCAGTAATCATGCTTACCAAGGGAATTGCTCGAAGAAACTGAAAAACTAACCTTGTAACAAAACCTAAAAAAATGAGTCTACATGTTCTGAGTGTACTCTCTCTTATTTTTGAAGTAAGACAAAGGAAAACGCCTTTAGGGGTCTGACACACGTGGGTGCCGGGTGGGGGCCATAGAGCGTGCCTCTGTGCTCTCTAGTAATACAAACATGCTAAGTTTCATGCAGAGGTTTTTTCCCCAGGGATGGCTGCACGTGTCTCCGCCAAAAGTACGTCACATGTTCGGATAATGTAATTTTACCATACCCCGTCTGGCAATCCTGGTTTCGGAGCGTAGGAGAAGAGGAACACCCGCCCTTCCTCCTCGAAAAAAAGAAGAATCTTAGTTTATTTCGACCTTAAGTACTTTCCGAAAGTCTCTTGAGATTTCTCTTGAATTAATTTTACGTGGTCGATGAGCCGGAGCAACGTGTCGTCTCCGGTTAAAAGTGCGTAAAACGACACCGACGCAACCCTAGGTTGGTTACTCGAGTGATATACTGGCGGACTAAGGAAAAAAACCGTATAAACCGCCAGGCGTTGCCGAATTTCTTTGGATAAACGCAAATTTCCTGGTAAACTTACAAATATGAATATTCTTCTTCCAATTTATCAAATCATTTTCCTCGCAATTCCACCAAAAAGTCCTGAAAATTACGGGGGAAAATATATGCATAACTTTCCTCAGAAATGAACATTTTTATCGAAGGAAATTCGGCAACTCTAGAATGTTCATACGGCGTTCCTCCTTAGCATGACAGTATACTGGATTGACAAGCACCATCTCATCAGTTGCCTGGTTGAGACTTATCATTATCAAGTTTCATATCTTTTTTTTTTTCTTAGAGGACTCTACTGTATTTTGCAATCCGACAACAGTGCGTTACGGAAAATGTCCTTTAAAGTAGGTGTAAATTGAATGAATGAACAAACAATTAGGTAACATTAAGGAGAAGGTTCAGCGACTCGGAAAGAAGAATTCCTCCTCGTAAGGAGCGCCGCCGCTTTATTTTGATTTTTTTAATTTCTCTAATACTGTCGTTCTAAGGAAAAACGCCGCGTGTGCCTTCAGGCGTTACCAAATTTCCCTTGATCAAACACGAATTTCCCAGTAAACTTATGAATTTTTTTCCTTCCGCTTTCTTGGACAATTTTGTTCGCAATTTCATCTAAAGTTTCTGAAAATTTCAAGGAAAAATATCCATAACTTTCCTCAAGAATAAACATTTTATTGAACGAAATTTGGCAACTCTCGAATTTTCATACGGCGTTCTTCCTCAGCACGGCAGGACAGGGTTCATACACGTTACCATAAGTCTGTCAGCTTAACCGGAAATCTCAGAAAGCTCGGTAGAAATTTGAGAGCCATAAGTTTTGGTTGAAACTTTCTCCTTTCTAATGACACCGAAACTAATAAGAATTATATTTTTTGAAGCCCAACAGATTGATGTTACAACCGTAAAAAAACGAAAGAGATTCAAATTTGGGCGCCTGTAATAGAATTGCGTCCTTTCCCACAAGGTAACGCGCTATGTGTTATGGTACATGTTACATCGGGGGGTCCCAACAGCTGAAAAGGGCGCATCTGGTAACCAGAAGCGCCCAAAACGAGGCCTGTTTACGTCTCCAGTGACTTCGGCTATATTGCTCCCGAAGCCCTTGAAGCGTTATTATAAAACTGAGGCAAATAGAACGAACACAATAAAGGGAATGGAGCAAGAAAAAGAACGCGCCTTGATGACGGCGTAGAGATACAACTATTCGTGCTTGATGGATGTCCGTGTTGCGTCTGCATAATGGAAGGCGCTATTGCGCGAGGCGTGAACTCGCACTGTTCCGCTCCCTGTTGCCGATGAGGTGTCGCCGGGTGTCGCTTACAGTTAGATTCGGTAAGTGCTTTTTAGGTTAAAAAACGAAGTCCGAATACGTCTCTATCTTCGGCCGTGTTAATTGACACTCAACTTATTATCGGATCCCATTTAGCAAAAAGGAACCAGCGCAATTACAGTGTTTTCAAGATCGTGCAACTTCTCGTTTTCTTTTAAAAATGATCTCGATCAGCGAGCCATCTCTGGAACTCAATTCAATCTTATCGATGAGACTATCGATCAATAAATTACAGGATAATTGACAGATGGAGCAATTGCGGACACCGCACGAATAACGGCCTATACGCATGTAGGTTGTTATTGCTCCCATGGACTTTTCGGATTCTCCGTGCCCTTAATTATACCGTGGTATAGGTAGAACATACTTAGGTAACGGCTGGAGGTCTGTGGAGCAATGGGTGGAATAACAGCCTATACGAAGGCCTTTCATGCGTCCATCAACTCGGCATATGACGTAATTTTCGGTTCGCGAGTATCGCTGATAGTGCTACTGCTCATTTTGCATTAATTTCGTTTGATTATAATGATTTTTATTTACTAACTTCAACAAAAATATTTGTTGGGCGCAAAAACAGCCTATAAACTGGTTTTTAAAAATTCAGTATCTTTCTGTGTATGCTCTGCGAAAACCGAAATTGTATCCCAATATCAACCTGGCATTCTTCAATAGAAGAGTTGGGTCACCCATAAATACGAAAACAGTGCCTGCAAAGCACAGTCGGTGCAGTAAATTAAACACAAAACTATTCAAATGCGTTTTTTTCACAACGAGGTTTCCAGTTATAGGCTGTTATTTGTACCGTGTCCTCAAATTCATCCTAACTGAGGAGCGGCAAGATTTTAAAAACCAACGCGTGTGAGCTTGCTACTGGTTCCTTTGTCACTCAAATTGCCTCTATGACACTTCAGAGGATGATACTTTTAGGACACTTGGTGACATAAGACACTTTAGTAGTCGATCAATCAATTGATAAGTTCCCGATCTCAGGGCCTCCCTTCGAAAATCCCCAAACGACAGGAGGTACGCCAGGTGCGTGCGTTCACTTGAGATTTCACCAAGAGAGGGGAGAGGTACTTTGAAATAACTCCGAAAAAAAAAAATCACTAGAGAATATTGCATTCTGAAAGAGCGATCAATTCCCAAGTGTTCCTCGGCCAGATCTTGGGAACAAATATTTTATAGACCACAAGGCTTGCAAGATAAAATCTTACTGACGGCATACTCGAGAATTTTTCTGCCTGAATCGAGTCACTTTTTTCTCTGGTGAAATTCAAAAATTATCCTAAACGTTCTGAAATACGGATGCCAGGACTCAGTGAGTTTCTCGACTACCGCTCTAATTTTATGCCGTAGTATCTTGATTTATTTTGCAAGGAAAGCCTCGTACTCTGAAAGGATGCCAGTCAATCTTAATATGTTGGAGCGCCTTCAATTTCGTATGACACTGTGCAACACCTCTAATGTGAAATAGTTGCTTGGGGCGCCGCACATTGGTTTCAGAGCCCGATCTAGGCGGCATTAATTCGAAAAAATGACTTTGGGAAAAATTAAAAAATAGCACAACTGGTCGACACTACATACTCTGGAGGGTATTTCAGCCAAATATCATGATGATTGGATGAGTGATAAGGAAATGATAAGCTCCTAAAGGTGAGCGCGCATGCCGTTCTCTCTGCGGCTGTATCCATTTCCTCATTTATTTCATTCGAGTGATGTTCCTAATAGAGGTTTGTCGCCATTTTGGGAAAAGAAACGAGGTTTTGAAGGTAGAATCCTAATATTCAAGTGAATTTGAAGGTTTACGATGTTTAAATCATAACTTTAGATTAAGTCTATGGCTCTAGATAAACCATTAGACAAAGCGCTATTTTACGTTAATTTCGCGTAATTTTCCATGTAAATGACTGAAAACGAATACTTTGCCGGCCTTTGCCGGGTCTCAAGCGGCCATTTCTAGTTAGTACTAATCCTAGGCATGATGTAGATATAAATATCTTTTGCCAGTTTTTGCCTATTTGTGAAATACAGCCTTTTAAAGGTTGCCCGCTCAGCCCTCATGAGTACTGTCACCCACCCGTAACGTCCCACATATATGTGGGACGTTACGGGTGGGTGATATCGTTCGACCTCTCCGGCAATTTCAAAAAACTACTTCTTTCCATGATATTCATTCAGAGGGAAGTTTATTCAATCGGTTTTCCAAAGAATTACACAAAAATATCACTTCCATGGGCGTGCAAAACTCTGAGGAGATCAAAATTTTTCGTGTTAAAAATGATCTAATACTACTAAAACGGCCAAAAATAACTACTTTGCCGGCCCTTGCCGGCCTTTGCCGGATCTCAAACGGCCATTTCTAGTTAGTACTAATCCTAGTCATGATGTAGAGACAAATATCTTTTGCCGGTTTTTGCCTATTTGTGAAATACAAAAGTCGCCTGCTCAGCCCTCATGAGTACTGGATGTGGCTCGCGTGACGGGTGGGTGATATCGTTCGACCTCTCAGGCAATGTCAAAAAACTATTTCTCTTATGATATTCATCCAAAGGGAAGTATATTTAATCGATTTTCCAACGAAACACCCAAAAATATCATTTCCATGGGCCTGCAAAACTCTGAGGAGATCAAAATTTTTGTGTTAAAAATGATCTACTACTACTAAAACGGCCAAAAACAATTACTTTGCCGGCCTTTGCCGGATCTCAAGCGGCCATTTCTAGTCAGTACTAAGTAATTCTAGGCATGGTACAGAGACAAATATCTTTTGCCATTTGAAGCGAAAAAATATATTACAACATTTTAAATTTAAGGTTGCTCTGGAATTAAAAAATCAACAGGCATTGCAGTTTAGTGAATTTTTTCCTGCTCACTGGTCGAAATGGTTTGATAGGGGCGACACCCTTTTATTGAATTTTCATACTGCCATTTCTGAAACTGCAACCAGAAGTAGATTCCAAAAACAGATCGTGCTGACTGGATGCTTCGTGAAGTTATTCAATGTAACAACACCCTCCCCCCCCCCCCCTCTTCAACAATAATAACCACCAGGGTCTAAATATTAGTAAAATAGTAGATCGCTCTTGATGATTAATCATTAAATTTGTCAAGATTATCATAGTTCAAGCACAGAGCCACGTTGTCAAATTATTAATTCCGTGTTGAGTGCGAATTTGTTATTTTACGCATATTTACCATATTATGGTTAACGATAGGGTTACATCGATTTCAAATTCGTGATCAGCGACCCAAAAAACACATATAAGCATGTTGCACGCTGGTAAGGGTGATATTCTAATTAATGCCGCCTAGATCGGGCTCTGGAACCAGCGCCGTAGGCTGACGGCCAGTTCAAAACACGCATTGGTTGGCGCCTACAAACCTAAGGGGATACTTCAAGCATTGCGTAATGCGTGAAGTATCCCCTTAGGTTTGTAGGCGCTAGTGCAGCTTCAGCGCTGGCAGTTAGTCGCTTCGCTCTGTGTTAGGCTTTAATATTTAAACTCGCAGAGTCAGCGTTTTTAAACTCATGATTCCAAAATGCATGCACACTCTGCATGGATTATTCTCACTTAAATCGATGAAAATAAATATGTAATAAAGGAAAATATTGAGTTGATTCCATGTCAATTTTAATTTTTTCCAAAGCACTTTAAGTTTGTCTTGCTTTTCGTGCTTTTACTGTGCTACACCGTGGTACACGCGCAACCAAATGTTCAAAATCGGACGTATTTCACTCTAAAAGATCGATGTTCAAATGATTAAACCCAAAAATTGCGTCCTTCTTGGTTTCTTTTCCTCTTTTATTCATTTTTTCCCCCAGCAATCCAACACAACCATAGCTTATTGGGATTAATATCGATACTATCGCCTGTGAAAAGGTTTTTTAAAAATATTTGCAACGTTTTAAAAATGTTGATGTTATTAAAATGAACTAATATTTTCATTTAAAATTTGATTCAATTTGATGTCTCGTTCTTTTTTACGATGTATTTGCAGACCTTTGCCTAAAGTTATCATGTACCAGTCTTGTGTAAACCGCGGGCTCTTTGTTTTTAGTTAGCATCGTGTTGATTCAACTCGACTCGGGAATTTGAGGGCTAAAATGTACGAATATCTTGCGTTGTTTTTTGATAGGAAATCTTGAGGGAGGATCTACTGCACTAATGATAGAAATGGCTGATTTTGAGTCTTCATCCTTTTCATCTGTTTTGATCAATGACTAAATTGAAGTGATAAAAATAAAAATAACAATGCTAGGACACTACAGACCAGGAGAACCCAGGAAATAAAAATTAAAAAATAAAAACATAAAAAAAATCATTACAAAAGATACTACTTGGCAATCGTGTAGGAAATTCTCCTTCTCGCGGGACTGATCTCACCTCACCGTGCGATATGGAGTTTGCGGGGTGGCATAGTTTTTCCCTCGTGATCGAAAATTTCAAAATACATCTCACATTGAGTTTTCCCTTATAGTTGCCAGGTAGTACTGAATTGTTAGCATTCTCCTACCCCCATTTAAATCCATGTAAAATATCTGCATTTAATTGCACAATCTGGCAGTTTAGTTCTCGCTCCACCTTGCGAAAATTGTCCTCCCGCCACGAAATATCATTCTCTATCCCGTGCAAACCTTTCTCCATCCACTGAATCCTTATCCCCACAACATTCCTCTTTATGCACAAAATCCTCCTTCACGTTCCTTGGAAAATTTGCTTTGCCGCTCGGATGACTCGCCATGCTGCCAAGATAGCGAAGAGAGCAGCATGTGCAAAAATGAAGTTTTGAGAAAACGGGCTCTGAAGCGTCTGACCGGAAAATTTTATTGAAAGAAGCCTCCGTTCTTTGTCAAATTTCCACTATAATCATCCGGAATACTCCTGAAAATCGTTTTGATGCTTTAAAATTGACTGATTTATTTCAATTACATAAAAAGGGTATTATTCATTCTCATGTTAGGCTAGTGTTAGGCAAGACAGCGTGCTATCTTCTGCATTCTTTCGTATGGTTGCGTTTTTGACACACAACAAACACATTTTTAGGTTGGACATTGGCAGAAGAGGGCATTACTTTACTTTGAAGCACCGTTTTCATTAGCTATATGTAGCAATAATTTCACTTACTGCTGTTTTGCCTGAAATTACGTCATTTTTTGCGCGTTTACAACTTTCTGATGTTTCTCGTTTTCATACAATTAAGATGAATTTCGTATCTGTGTAATAAACCTTAAAGTTCCTCCAAAATAGGGTGGGCCAGTCAAATGTTTGAGAGCCGTCTGAAGAAAATCGTAGCGAATGCGCGCGTATTAGCTGACACAGCAACATAAAAAAAGAAGAAAAAACAAGCAGTGAACTCCAACACAATGTGTTGATAAGGCGCGTCATTAACTCGCACATATCAACCCCTTTAGTTTTCATTTACAAAGATTTCAAAACAGGCAAACAGCACAACAAGAAAATTCACGATCCAACACTGCGAGGTCAAAGACGCACCTTGACGAGACCGTGTATTGTGAATGTAGAAAGCTATTCGATCGAATTTAAGTTTTTTGATCTGCCTCAAGCAAAATCTTATCAGATTCTTGAAGAAAAGTGCTACGGAATAATTTAAGCGAAGAAAGGAAAAATTCTGTCGAACTCCTAGAAGATAAAGTCGATTTAAAGGTATTCTGGGGCTAAAATACCCAAATCACCGGTAGTAAAAATCCCGTTATATTACCTATTGAAAAGAAATTGACTCGATATAAATGCAATTGCATTAAAGACGTCTTGATTTTGTTATTTTAAACGTCTTTCCATGCAAAGAAGTTCAACCATGTCGTTGCTTTATTCATTCATGAATTGAAAGTAAGCAATCTACATCCCGAAAATCTACTGATTTGCCGTAAAAAATTGCAGAAACTTGATATACCAGGTCGATGCACCCACTCGTTGAATTTACCAACCAATTTGTGAGTGCAAATGTGTAAAAATCAATATGCTATAGTCATTTTGGGTGCATTTATTTTTCATGAAACAATAATAATTTCAATCCCGAAAAACCATCAATTTTCCGTATAAAATCGAAAAAATCAAAATACGTCGACTCCCCGACGTGAAAATTAGATTCTACGTGTGTAAATACTTATGTATCGATATGCTGAACAGAAACTATGTGTGGACACAGTCAGAAGCCCGCGGCAACATTAATTCAACAGAAAAACTGTAAAAATTAGATCGGATTTTAGCCGCTTTGCCCGCCTCTCCTCGTTACTTACAACAAACCGTTCTTATACTCATCTCAAAATTTTTCTCAGAGCTTTGGGTTATTATCAGCTTCCATTTAAACTCCGGTTCGATGGCCGAATCGGCTGCCAAAAAAGCAAGCCACTGTTGAAGGGTTCTATGAGAAATTCGTGATATTATCGGCTCTCAGGAAATCACCCCATGTCTAAAATTGGTGGTATAAATGTTTAAGTTCTTAAAATAATCGTATTCAAGAAACTAAGGAATTAAACTATGGAGTCAATTTCTTTTTAATAATATAACGGGATTTACTACCGGTGATTTAGCTATTATAGCCCCAGAATACTTTTAAAGCGGCTTTGCGTTCCAGAATCTCGACGGAATTTTTTTTTTTTTTTTTTTTTTTGGCTTAAACGATTCAAGAGACATTGTAGTTAAAAATATAACGATTTTTCGATTTGGACGTATAAAAAATGTTTAACTCGTTCAGGCACACCGTGTATTGTATGGAGTACTGCTGTTATTCGACCGTTGTCTTCAGGTCAAAATTCTTACAAAGAAGCCCCTTGCAAGAGGCGAATTTTTTGTAATTTCTCCCAGTTTTTTCAGCGTTAGGTATATAAATGAATTGCTTGTCAAATTCTGAGGTCAATTATATTTAATTGTAATTTATACTTTCTTTTTTTCCCCTTCATTTTACTTTTTCGTATCGAGAAGTCGAGGTTTTGTTGATTTCTTCGGATTTCGATTACTGTAACTTCTCTTCTATTCGGCCGATTTTTATGAATGAGGTCTCTTTTTATTTGTGTTTTAACGGAGAGTAAGGAAAAAATTGCTAAATACACGCGAAACAATTTTTTTTGAAAATTGGACGAATCCTAGCGTGACGGTGAAATGGTTAATGAAGCGTGAGTAATTGGGGTACGGGTATCGGCCGCGTTGGGACCCAAGGCGGCCCAAGGCCCATTGTTCTTCGTGACGCCGACGCAGTGATCAGGAGCGTGGGGACGAGAGGGCTGAGTGGACTCCTGTATGAGCCAGGTTTAGCAAATGGTCTAATGAGTCTCGAGGCTCATCACAGATTGCACTTACCACTATCCTGCTGGCCCCGGCTATCAGAGCAAGGAGTACCAACTTTTGAAAAGGATAACAGTGGTGTGGAGATATGTCAAAGCAACGTTTTGAACAAAACGGAGTGAGTGAAATTCTCATTCAAGGAGTGCCGAACTGGTCAGCCATCCTCGAATCAGTTCGCTTGCTTCCGCTTATATATGCATATTTTAAATCAGCGCGTCGTACTCTTAGGCTTTTTTTAAAAAAACCAAGTAACGTAGACTCTTGGTATTCACTGCACATAAACTAGCGAGCCCCAGAATGAGAAACAACTTTAAATCATAATTATTGACGGATAAATAAACTTTTTACACGCTTTGGAAAATCTCAGAAGTTCGCGGTAGTCACTTTTCGGTAAGGAACTAAGGGACTCGGTTATTGTATCGAGCAGGGTTCGAAACGATCGCAAAGGCGGTATACTACGTATACGCGCCAAAAATATGAATTTCGCTGTTTAAGGAATTTCAGTGATTTCATCCAAAAGAAAGTAGACGAATTTTGAAGGAAACTCGATTTCGAAAATTTGACACTTACTGCTCTCTTCGCTGTCGCGGCAGCACAGTCAGTTCAGCTTTTCCAAACTTTGACGGATCCTGATATGCACCGCAATGACGCGTGTCAAGGAGCGGCGTGTTCCAGTATTACGCTACACACGCAAGACGAGAAGAGCTCAAATCTGCGTCATAATATGTTACTTATTACAAGTAAAAATTGACTTCGACCAGCTTTGCAAAACTGTCAATATTTGAGGATTTTTCCGCACTTCGTAGAAGAAGAAAACTGTTTTCCGGCCCACTTCTCTTAGTATCGAAGAAATACAATATTTACAGGGGGTGGAGTGTTCTACAGGGTGACGTATATGTAAACCGCCATACTGTAGAGGTATATTTAACGGGTTAAAAAATGTATGTTTCCCTCTTCAAAGTCCCCTTCTAAAGTATTTCTAGGTGGATATACAGCCCCCCAATTTTTTGAGCTCGCCCACTCGGGAGAGCTCTTTGCGATCGATTTCTTTTAGCATTGGTAGTGTCCGTGGCGACAAATGGATGGTTCTCGTTGCCGTCGGAGGAACGGCCAAAATCCCATTGATTTCAACGTCTAAAAGTTGAATTTTCGCGGGTTACAGTTTTCCTCCGTCGAACATTTCCGTTCCCTCATTCAACTGAGGATTAATTGTTCCTCGTTTGCTACACTAGAGAGCAGCACTTTCCGGTGGCCGAGCAGACTTGACTCACACCAATACGAATTTGTTTGTGTATGTGATCACCTTAATTATTATATGTATTATATTTTTTCTGTTTTTTTGCATTTCTAATCCTTTCACATTTTCAAAATCTGAAGTCTTATTTTTTTGCTGTTCCGTTGCGATAAAATTATCAGCTGACTGCTGAGTCTATGCTATCTTATAGGAAAATCTCCCAGTTTCCTCGGTTACACAGTGTAATGGAAAATCCTTCTATTCATGCAAATAGAAATTTGGTGAAATTGGTTAAATTGTGATAATTGTGAGAAAATGAAGACAGTATTTTTCTTTATTTCGCAATTCACGGCCGCCTGGGCCGCATCTCTTTCCGTGTTGAAGTATGTGCATTGGAAAAATGCATGATCAGGGTCATCCATTTTCGCACCACACATGACACATCCCGGATCTTCTCTGATCTTATATTTGTGTAGATACGAACCGAAGCAGCCATGTCCTGTCAGGAACTGTGTCAGATAGTAATCAGGGACACCATGCCCCATGTACATCCACTCATAAAATTTTTTGCTAATAATTGTTCTAGTCCATGTTTCCCTGTCATCTTTTCAATAAATTTCGTTGTACCATTCCTCTAGTAAATTTTGTCTTATCTCACTCTTATCTACTGTTTTATTCATAATTCAGTTTATTTATTGCGGTGTGAAAAATTTGTCATGTTAATAGTTTCACGAAGGCGAGCTCTCCAACACAGTAGTGTTGGAACCAGCAGCTTGTTTTTCTTTCTTTCTTTATTTTTTTTTCAGGAAATCATCATTCCCTCTGAAAGGGGTACCTCGAAAGACGACAGGAAACCTCATAGTTCTCTCTTTGACTCAAGACTTTGATATTTTGAAACTATTGATGAAATTAGCGCTAAAAACTATGAGGGAAGGAGTATCCATTTCATAAGCTTCGGACCAAAATTCAGAAAAAACGATGATATCCTAAATATTTGGGCGGCTACAGGTCCGACCGAGGATAATTTAAGATAAAATTTTACATAAGGAAAAAGACTGTACATCTTGCCAAAATGATGTTACAATGGATTATAGCTCAGCAGATCAAAGAATGTCAGGATAATATCATCTTGAGTAAACAAAAGTAAAAAAATCCTATAATTTAAAAGATTGAAATTCAAGGCCCGGTATGGGTCTGGGTAAGAGCAGGGCAGTTCTTGGCGGTTTTTAGTAATCATTTCACTGAAAGATTGCATGTTTTGATCTTTAGCACCTAAATGAAGCGACAAGATGTGCATGTTTTCATTGTAAAATCGGCAACGCAGCTCGCTACTGAAGAAGGACAGCGTCCCCGAGGACAGCGTGAATTATTACTGGCCCACTTGAGGTGGGAAGATTTATGGGACTCTCAGGGTGTTTACTGCACTTGATCAGTCAGGATGGCACTTAAAGTTACTTGAAACACTCCAAGTCTTAGTGGCGGAATCGATAGCAACCCTCAAGCACGTCTTCAAATCCGCGCATTTCAATCTCGGGCCTCTTACCACCCGGCCCTTTTTTAACTCAGACTTTTGCTGAAGATCACGCTGGAAAAAGGAATTCGCCCTCACGATGCTCACAGTGGATTTCAGGTCCAACCTATATTTCTAGTCCTTGGCTCAGTCTTACTTTCCGTGGCTGCACTAGGGAAGCGCGCAAATAAGGGGAAATTTAGAAAAAGATAGTGTAAAGAAAGCGCGAAAAAAATCATTATATTAATCACAGCAAGGAAAACGCGCAAGGAATTGGGTGTTGAAGTACGTAAGTGTGAGTTCTCCGGCAACTTCAGGAAGAGACATATTTAAAACTTTCAAAATCACA
Source organism: Bemisia tabaci (assembly GCF_918797505.1). Classification (NCBI taxonomy): domain Eukaryota; kingdom Metazoa; phylum Arthropoda; class Insecta; order Hemiptera; family Aleyrodidae; genus Bemisia; species Bemisia tabaci. The sequence continues at coordinate 54,474,108 of NC_092797.1, forward strand.
GAAAAAGCGAACGACAAAAGCAGACGATGAAATTCTCAAGATCATGACGGCAAATTCCCCAAAAATTGGAAGAAAAATATTTACAAACCCCGAAAATTTGTAATTCGTCAAATGAAACTGGTGAAGTCTCCTTCAAAAGCAAGAAGGAGTTCGGAGTGCTTGACGCTCCTGCTAATGGACTTCTTTTGCGCAGCTCATAATTGCCGATTGAACAACATTTAAACATGAAATCCTTTTACGGGGGAATCCTTTTACGGTATGGAGCACATTGGAGGGTTTATTTTGAGTGTAAAGCACCCTCCACGTGTTACAGGCCACTAAAACGGAGGCTCAAATCAGGATGCGACCACTTTAGTGTATTTGCCGTGTGTAACTCGGCCGTGTGTAAATATGTGAGATTGAATCCACCGCATCGTCGCTCCCCTGACGTCAGGGTGTATCTCGATTTTTGCATGAGCTCCAAAAAGCATAGATTCATAAATGAAACAAGGCTCACGCAGAAATTGAAGTACGCTCTTCTTGAGTAAGAACAGGGGCGGTGTCATACGCGCGGAAGTGAATCGAATGGAATAATGTGTGAAACAGAAGGGCGCTCAACCTATTCCTTCCCTCTAGCATTACAAATTCATCACATTTTCGCTCCGGAGGTTGATGTCACCGGAGGGCTTTTAAATATTTCAGCGGCTTCCGCCTCGGGTGCACCAGTAATTCGGCACCTTGCAGATGCGAGCTCTGGCGATCATTGTGTCCTGCGGACTTGAGGACTCATCCTGAAGGAGTCGCGTTTATGTCACCTGAGCGACGAAGTGAACGATAGTGTTGTATTCATTGCAGCCAGAATTGTTTAGCAGGAGTCGAGGTCCCACACCTCAATGATTATTGATCTTGTCGAGAGTGAAGGAAGACCTCAAAAGAATGTTTGACGTCAGAACACTCATTGGATTTGCACTGTTTTGCTAACATACTTCCTCGAAAATGTAGCAGCTCTCCGGCGGACACACCTACTCAACACTAACCACAAAACATGGGATCGAGAGATCCCTTGATCCAAAGATGCGCATTATTTGACTTCTGCTATCCACATACGTCGCAGATTTAACTGATCACTGGTGTGTGAAGGAAAAGTGCAGTATGAAACGTTCGCGAGTCTCCTTTCCCAGGATAAAGGATGTATTTTTGGGAAAATATATGTACATTTTTCCTTGAAATTGTCAGATATTTTAGATTAAATCGCGAAGAAAATTGCCTAAATAATTTGAAGAGAAATATTCACAAATTCCCGAGTAAATTTGTTTTTTGTTGAAGGGGATGTGGCAACGTCCGAAGGCTTAAACGTTACTATAACGGAGCACAATAAAACTCACCTGCATCCTTTCCACGGTTAGGAAAGCAGCAAGATTGGCGGTAAAAGTTGCCAGCATAAGAACCACAAAAAGCCAATAAGCTGACACGAGAACACGTGCGCTGCAAGATTTGGGCGTCTCCCCTCCCCCTTGCGGTGTGAATGAAGTCAAAGCGAACCAAAAACTTTCCTTCAGGGTAAATTTTCTGAAATTGGCAAATTAACAGAGATGAAGCGAATGAGTTTGTTACATAAACGGAGAAAACGACAAATTGGACTATGTATGCCAACAAGGACTATGTGAATAAGGTTTCCGTGCAAAATAGTTCCTTTTAACAAAAATATATCCAATTGTTGAATTTTCACCAATAGCCTCATATATGCAGGGGCATTATGTAGACTTTCCAAACATCTGAAAATTACTCGTAATGGATCTTGTACATCCGTGAGAAAAACACTCCGCATGTAAAATCAGCACACAGGCCTCTTCCAAGTCTTCACGTTTCAAGACTATACATGTCTTACTTTGAGTAATATTTGTTTTTTCTCCTGAGCAACTAGTCGGTGCAAAGGAGGGAAATGTTTTCTCTCCCGAGAAACTAGTTAGTAATTAGGGACAAATACATGCCTCTCTTAATCATCAACTAGTTGCTTTGGGGAGAAAACATTTTTCTCGAAAACAACTACTCAACGCAGAGGAGAGAAATGTTTTCTCTGCTGGGCAACTGATTTGTGGTTAAGAGAAGAATGTATCCGCTCCTAAGCGCAAAATAGTTGCTCAGGAGAGAAAACAGGATTTGTATTTACAAGAGATACAAAATCCGCTTTGGGATGAATTGATGGTTAATAATATCGTATAAGAGCATGGCCATGGGTCATATCTTTTAAGGCATACTTTAAAACTGACCTGCATTCGTATGGGTAGAGCCTTGGGTTGTTTTGGGCACTGTAAGGCGAGTATTTATCGAGGAGACAGAGCAGTACGGCAGTCATGATAAGAGCAGCAACGATACTCAACCACACCTCAAGCTTTAATACTGTCATGAACTTAAAAATTGTTGTTTTCCTGATTCCTTTTCGAATAACTGAAAGTAGCCAAAACCTTAATAATTAATGGGAAAGAGAAGAAATAAAAAAAATTGATTCTTTCAAAGCTACAAATAGATTAACTAAATTAAGTATATTAAAATCCTGTACCGATAAATCATCATTACTTTACAAAAAAAAATTTCAAAGGACGTTTCTGTTTCACGAAAAAACCAATGGTACGACTCTTAAACTCCCTCGTCTCAAATTTTTGAAAACACGAGCGTTCAAAAAGTCCAAATATTGTCAGACTTCTCCTATTAACTTGGTCCAGTGTGCGGCGCGGCGGATGTAGCGCATCGTTAACTCAATCTTGAGATTTCATTGCGTTGCGAACGAGGGACTTAAGACAATTAAAGTTTAAATCAACATTAACCAATTTACATAAGGCGCTTGTGGTTGTTGGAAAGCTCCAAGTCAGAGTAGGTTAAATTGGCCTTTGAGAATGAATTAATTTGGATGAACTACCCGACCGGCATTCACAACTTAGGACCAGTGGTGATTCTTCAAAGTTGACAACGCGAGTTTTCTTTCATTTTAATCCTTTGAAAATATCGATCTTTGGTGCGGCAAGCTGCTTCGCTAAGTATCGAATCATTCACTTAAAAGGAGGGAAAACATCCGCCTACAAAAACTGCGGGTCGAATGAGAAAAGGAGAAACAGGAAGGAGGGCTAAATTCATATCCACCGAACTATTGACCTTCAACGGCACAATGTTACTTATTATTTGTGGCGGCGCACTTTTCAGTTTTCTAGGTTTATTAAACTATTTCTCTGTGGCGTGATGATGCAAAAACTTGGGACTACTTATTTTTACAAAAACTACAGCAGAGATTTGTGTCCCCCAGAATTTGAGACCCAAGATTGATTCATATCATTGAGGGTTTTATTTTTTTATTTTTATTTTTTTTACTGTAGATACTCTGACGGAAAAAAGGCCAATTGAAAATTGAAAATCAACCAAGTCACGATGAAACCATTTTAGTTGAGCAATGGTGCAGAAATCAGAGGGAAGAACCAATTTAATTGATATTTACGACAGCCCATGAAATGCATTAATAAATAGAATTAGAGGGGAAAAAACCAGCGAATTTTAGTGCGCTTTTCAGGACCTATCAATTTGTTTGTTATCTCTTGACATAGCGTCCCCACTTGTAAAGTCATCAAATAGATGAATCAGGAAATCAAATTTCAAAAAAATGAGCACATGAATGAATGATAAAGTGATGGAAAATAAAATTATCCCATTATAACGCAAATGAGAAATACGTTGGTCGTGTTGAACTTCAACTTAACTTTAGTATATGCGATCTAACTTGAAAATCCACTCGTTTTTCACCAGGAAATGAATGAATTGAAAATCGCTGAAGCCGTCAATTAGGTTTTTTTTTTTTTTTTTTTTTTTTTTTTTTTTTTTTTACGATCACTTAACAGTGATCTCATGCGCTTACAACGAGGAATGATGTTCCGTAATAATACCAGTACTGTAAAACTGTCCATTAGTTCGTTATTTCCAAGTATCCCCTTTTAAACGAAGGTTTGATTCACTCTTCTGCGAAAACTTCTGTTACACTGTCAAACTACGGACCAAAAAATGCAAAACGTACGAAAATAAAGCTTCGAATCCAATCTTTTTATAAAAAAATCAAGGCATTCTCTAATTTTAGGGCGGGTCGTTCCAGATGAAATGCCTTCAATTTGGAGAGTATGCAATCCGAAAATGTGTGGCCCCCTTGTGCCCGTCAGCACCCCGGGCTTCTGAGCGCTAATCCGACCCTGCATCGGTGCTTTCCGACGAGTTCCTTGGCACAGAAATAATGGAGCCCAGAGGAACAGAACCTTTCGAATTTATGGAAACCATGGCGGCAAAGTTGAGGAAGGAAGATTACGAAAAAGATAATGAAGTTTTTCCATGTAATAATGATTGCTTTTCAAGCTTGTTGGATTAAATTAATTAAGGGTATAGGCTTTCTTTCAAAATTTAAGGGTAGAAAAATTTCGTCAGCCTGAGGCAACATTGTAAATCTAATTTTGATGAAAAGGAGGAGGTATAATACCTACAGGCGGCAAGTAAGTAGGTAGATTCATTCTTAAAAGGGTTCAAATATAAGTCGAACTCGCAAGAAAAAGGCACATTGAAAAGATGCGTCTTTTTGACTGTTGCCTCGGGTCATCAAAATGTTGCTGCCCTTAAATTCCGAGAGAAATTCTAGGTACCGTGTGTTGTGCCCTACTGCTATTTTCGGTGACACGGACGAGTAACTCACCGATTGTGATTCCAGTTTGATCAAAGTAAGGTGGCACAAAGTCGATCACCTCCTCTCTCTCTGACGTCATGGTCAAACCCGTGGAGATCAAGTCGATTTGCTGAAAACAGGCAAAAAGTTGGTTTGTTGTAAGAGTGATTGAGCTATAAATTCTCCCGTTTCTCGATTTGTTAGCGTTTTCTTCCGTTTTATTTTAAAGTTGGAAGTGAAGAAAATAAACTCGCTTTGTCGACAAACATCTCAAGGGGCAAAGAAGGAGGACAAACAATAAACTCCTGATTGGATTTCTATTTTCAACAATCGCGAATTTCTCCTCTTGATGGGTCAGTTGTGCTGGTCGTAGAGTCATGTTTTCTTACTTGCGTCCTTCAATTTGGAATAAATAATAATTAGATCCTCTCGAAGGTCAAGTCTCTACTTTTAACGTCAGCAAGAATTTCTTGATAGAAGGAGTCGAGATATGCAAAATCTATGGGCCATAATTATAGTCGTTCCATAAATAGCTTTTTTTCCTGGATTATCGTTAATATAATTCACTGAGTGATGATTGGGTAGCCCTTTAACGTGCCATTAAGAAAAACAACGATTTGTAGACGTATGACAACACTGTCTCTATTTGAGAATCCTAGTCCCCCACTCCCCCCACTCCCCCGTTTCCCAACCTCCCCCACCCCACCCCCTCCTCCCTCACGGATCCCACTGCCACCTTCTTTTCCTCGCAGTGAATCAACCGCCCTCTCCGTACAATCAAATGTTATAAAAATATGCTCGGAATTCTTTTAAAGGGCGATTCCGAAAATTGTTAAAACATTCAAAGACCATTTTTGCGGTAATTTTAATCCTTATTGTAGGTTCTCGGCAGATATGTACATCATATTTCCGGGATTGCACCATAAGTCGTTTCTATCAGTAAATGTCTCAAAAATAACGATGAGCACACCAGTAACGTTTGAAATGCACTCCTGATTCACAATCTGTTTAAGAAATTTGCTTTTTTTAAGCTTCCCGCTTCAAAAACGGTACTACGGCACAGGTGAACATTTCATTAGAAGTGTCGTTCTATCGCCAACCCATGTGCACTAGAAAAATACACAATATTCAACATGTTCGACACCAATCCGCCAAAACACATGTGCCCGGACGAGACTCTCATAATTTGTTAACAACCCAGTACAAACCTAAGGGAATACTTCACGCATTGCGCAATGCTTGAAGTATCCCCTTAGGTTTGTAGGCGCCAGTGCGCGTTCCGCTCACGCAGTACGCCGCTCCGCTCTGCGTTGGGCTGTACTATTTAAACTCGCGGAGTCAGCGTTTTTCAACTCATGATTTTGAAATGGACCGCGTTAAACAGAAAGGAACCAAGCCACATCAGCTATTGCCAAATTTAATTGGACGAATTAATTTTTTACACGAAAACGATTGGGCGGATTTTCGTGCAAATTTCAGTGAATTTCCTCCATAGTGCGACGCAAATTCATCAAAATTTTCAAAGGAATCCGCACAAACGTTCCCTCGTAAAAAAATGACTTACCTAGTTAAATTTGGCAACAGCTGATGTGGCTTGGTTCCTTTCTGTTAAACACGGTCCAAATGTTTGCACACTCTGCGTTGATTATTTCCATCTAAATTGATGAAAACAAATATGTTTTAAAGGACAATATAAGGTGTGTTTTGTAAATATTAAGGTGGTTCCAAGTCAAATTAAATGATTTCCAAAGTGCTTCAATTTTTTCTTTTATATTTCGTGCTTTCACTGTGCTGCAGCGTGGTGCACGCGCAACAAAACGCTTAAAATTGGACGTATTCGTCTCTAAAAGATCAATGGAAAAATGGGTTAGACCCAAACATTGCGTTATTCTTGGTTGTTTCTCTTTTTTATTCATTTTGCATAGTTTCTTTCAACAAAACCATGCTCATTGATATAAATATCAAACCAAAATAAGCGGAAGTTTCCTTAAAAATAAATAATTTTCCAGGAGAATTTTGGCAACCTCCTATTATCCAGACAACTGTTCGAAATATGTAATTTGTTTACATTCACGATTTCTTATTCGCGTCAATAAAGATCCGCTTTGGTTGACCTTGTGCTCCCGATTGCCATTTTGCCCGCGGACTTACGCAGACTGTGATGTTAGGAGTGCATTTCAAACTTTGCCAATGCGCTCTTCATGATTTTTGAGACATTTCCTGATAAAGACAACTCTTATTTTTGTTCTAGCAAATGTTTGCAACAGGCCCATTTCGAAATGTAATATTTGGACCGCGTTTAGCAGAAAGGAACCATGTCACATTAGCTATTAGCCAAATTAAACCGGTCAATTTGATTTATTGTATGAAAACGGTTGTGCGGATTTTAGTGCAAATTTCAGTGAATTTTCTGCAGAATATGAGGCAAATTCTTTGAAAATTTGAAAGGAATTTGCTCAAACACTCTCTTGTAAAAAATTACATTGCTTTGTTAAATTTGCCAATTACTGACGTGGCTTTGGTTCCTTTCTGCTCAACCCGGTTCATGTGTAAGCTTGCACAAGAGGCCTTCTGAAACTTCCAAAAGGCTTCCACCGGCAAATCATCCAAATCAACATGCCGGAAAGAAGGGGAGGGGAGTATTATTCTGCCGTGCTGAGGAAGAACGCCGTATGAGCCACCAGGCGTTGACAAATTTCCTCTGATAAAACACAAATTTCCTCGTAAATGTATGAATATTTTCCTTCCAATTTTTCAGATGATATTGTTCGCAATTTCACCTACAAACTCTGAAAATGTAAAGGAAAAATATTCATAATTTCCCTCAAAAATGAACGATTTATCGAAGGAACTTTGGCAACTCTCGGATGTTCATACGGCGTTAGCACGGGAGTATTGTTGAAGGAGTGTGCCCTCTAAACTTACCCCAGTGGCAAGGTCTCCAACGAGGCCACTCCATGTCCCGTTGGGGGAGCGTTTGCCGAAGGACTCTTTGATGACCAGCTGATAATCGAATTTCATATCCTCGGCGAGTTTTTCGACCAACTCGATGCAGTAGCCCTCCCAGATCTCGTTCCCCATCGCGTCTCGACGGACGAGCCCTGTGTCTGGGTCCGTGGAAGGGTAGGACCAGGGTATAGCCTGCTCAGAGGACAATGCAACTTGCGTACAATCAATTGGATTGCATTTCGCAAAAAGGAACCAAGAGTATTCCAATGATGCTAAGATCGTGCGACTTACATTCTTTGTAATATGATTAATGAAATCATGCAAAACATTAAATTTACAAAGGTAATTTTCGTCTTGAAATAAAGTTTACTAGGAGTAAAGATGAAATGTGTTTAGATGATCACTTTATATTTGCAAGCTAAAAAAATTGCACAATCTTAGCGATATTGGAATGCTCTAGGTTCCTTTTTGCAAGATGCAATCTAATTTTAAAAACATATATTTAGTAGAGTCTCCATTATCCGCAGTGATTCGGACAAAAGGTACCATGAATTATGTAATATCGCGGAAAACTCAAAACTACAAGCAGCAACAACGTTTTTTTTTTAAAAAAAGGCATTTAAAATTCATTTCGGAACTCTCCACTACAGATTTGGAATATTCATTTGCTCCGTTTTTTGGGCTGAAACTTTTTCCACGTGCCTCGTGTACTCACTCTGCTACTTCCAGTTTTTTAAGGCTCTTTGAACAGCATGCAAGCCTTAATTGACCAGCTCTCTCAATCAGCTCTCTCACAAGTCTGAACAGTCCCTTTGACCAGCTAACTCAAAAAAAAGAAGAAGAAGCTAAAAGGTCACTCAGATTATCCGCGGATAATCGAGGCCTACCCGCCTGCCTGTAATTGAGGCATTTTTCGGTAAAAGGGCGTATGAGTCTTCCAATGCTGCTATAGGATTGTGTAACGTAGTTCTCTAAGTAACTTGTCCGACAGTTCAGCTGTGAACTTTTCCCTGAATCTGCCCCGAGTTCTTCCTCACTATTGTCAGGAAAGTAAAGCGACCTCGAATGAATTTCATCTGCCTCAAACGTTATAAAAAATTTCACAATCTCAGCAGCATTGCGAGCCTCATACGCCCTTTTACCGAAAAATGCCTCAATTGAGAACTTTGTTTCAGTTTACCCAATATTTTAGTTGATTGCATTTATTATTTTCTTTTCCCCAATGGACAATTTGGAGGCACAAGAAGGAGTGAGAGAGAGGAATCAGGAAGGAGAAAAGAGTGGGAAAAAATCAGAGTGGAATCCCAGAGCGATATTTGAATCCTCGCTAAACTGCCATACACAATCCGCAGAACATCGCATCTCTGCACTCGAAGTGTAATACCATTCTGACGTAGGTCCTGGAAAGCATGGATTTAGATAGGCAACGAAGATCAACCCAAAACAAGACTTAAGCGTGGCGTCAAACGAGAGACAAAATGCTTAAAAATACACCAAACGCACATTTGTGCGCTGGTATTCTTTTGATCTTTAAAACATTAGTTAGCGCGCAGAGCCTTTTTCAACCGCACACGGGCCCGGAATTACGCCTTCGTTAATAGGACGTCTCGGATTCCGCTTTCAATGGCAACTGACGCAAAAAGAGAAAAATAAATAAAGGGGGAAAAGTTAGCGAGACGATTTTTTATTTGACGCATGCATGAAACGATTAAATGGGTAATTTTTTGCACTCTCGGCGAACGGACTGAAATGTTATTAAATATTAGTCGACTTCAGGGAGACTGTGGGTACTGCTTGACATTTTTTATGTATGATGCCCATTTTCTGATGGCCCCCAGAGCTCATTAGAGGGAATGTATTTAAGGACTCATGTGATTTTGTATTATGCAAAGAAATGTTGAGAAACGCTTTATGATCAATATTAAGGAATTTAGGTGCTCATAACTTAAAATCAATATACCGTAGGATTTTTCTGAGCGGTTGTCATGAAATGCAAACACTTAAGTCCAAATGAACCGAGTTTATCAAAAAGGAACCAACCCTAATTTTCGAAAAAATTGAGTCAAAAATATTTTTGAGTTTCACATATTTTCTCCTGGCAAAAAAAAGAAAAACTGAAAATCTAAAAGTCTAAAAGTCTAAAAAAAAAAAAAAAAAAAAAAAAAAAAAAAAATCTTGTGAAAGGAGAGGCTAAAGTTTACTTTTTACTTACTTAAAGACTTATGAAGTAGTAAAACTTCAACCATATTTTTCTCAGTTTCAACTACCTAATGTGGGTTGGTTCCCTTCTGATGAACTCGGTTCACATCATGCCGTAAAGATATCGACGAAATTACCATTTTTAAATTTTACACGAGAGTATAATATGTGAACAGGAGTTCTTAAATAAAAATTATTCTAATTACAATATCCTAATTTTGTGCTGTGTTTTCAATGCTCCAATGCTTTGATTTTTATTAAGTTTCTTAAATAGGATTGAAAATCATTATTACGTCCTCGGTTTCCTTTACATTAACGTCGCCGTTGTGCCAATATCAAAGCCGCGAATGAGTCTGGAAAACGTGGAGGGGGTAAAAGCGTACTGGAGCTCAAAGCTAATATTTAAAAGCCATCCTTGTTTTCGTCCTGATGAGATTGCCTTTTTTCCTGCGACCGTTTCAATCCAACAACTCTTTTCCCATTTTCCTGTGTTTGTTTTGTCCACGGGACAAATTATTCCATCAGTGGTCAAAGGAATCTGTTTTATCTTCCTGTAAGCCAGGAGCCGGTAATCTCATCACATTGGTAAACTTATAAAATCTCCTAAATGACGATCATATTCATTCTAACAATAGCTCCTTCCTTAAAATTGCCTTTATTGATTACATTTTATTGCATTGCGATTAAACCAGGTTTAAGAAAACGTTTGATCGAGCATTCAAAAGTCGAACAATTTTAAGGAACATTTTTTAGAAAATATATCCCGAGTAACGAATGTATCAATGGCGGAACTTAACAAATTTACACAAGGAATTAAGCGCGAGACATGCTCCAAAGTTGCAAACAACTTCGTTTCCCTGCCGAAAAATTACTTTTACTCGAAGTATATATGTGTCGTTTTTTTGATACTGTCGCAGGCAATTAGTCAAATCAGGCATTTTATCAAATGCCTCGGCAGATAGTCAAATTTTGACAGTTTATGAACCTGTTTAAATTAATAACAAGAAGCTCATGAGTTTTCAGTATTTTAGAAAAAATGACTCATTAAATCTTCGAATCTCTTTGTTTCTTCCTCTGCAAACGTTCTCCGTGGATTTAATAATACAAATTTTTAAAAAAAAATTGTGTTTCATGCGACATGCTGTAAATTTCAACATGTTTGTTCAGGAGCTAAAAGCCGGTTAAAATATACTTTTTTATGCCACACATTTTCACAGAGATTTCTCTCTCACATGAGCTATGAATCGTTATGTCTAAAATCAGCAGAAGAATCAAAAATTTAATCTAAGTAAGAATAATCAGCCACTTGCCTGGGCATTTGATGAAATGCCTGATTTGACTATTTGCCTGCGACAATACTCCTGCTGCAGAAACTTTTTCAACCCTCCATTGTCGTATTGTACAATTTGAAAACTTCGATTTGATGCGACCTTACGAGGCGTTTTTTGTGTGTTTTTTTGGTGTATTTTTAGGTATTTATGGACGTATATTGGCGAATAGTTGTCGAATATTTCCTGTGTGCTGGTATGGATAACTCAATTTTCAGTCTCGGTGGACTGACGTTGACGTTTGGCGCGGCGCACGGTGGATCGAGTCAATTAGAGAGGTCGGACATGCAATTTTTGACTGAAACTGCAAGTTCTGATGTTTCTTTCATCATATTTTAAACTTCAAGGGGTGGTTCCAGAAGTAAATTTTACGAGGAAACCAATGAAACCACTTTTAGAACCTTCAAGTCTCGTATAAACGGAGTTATAAGTGTTTGAAGTTTCCAAATTTTGTCCGACCTCTCCCTTTGCCTCGATCCATTGTGCGGTGGCCCCTTAGAGATATTTACCACGCGTCTGGACGTAATGAAATCTTGCCTCTCTATAGTGATAAATGGAAAACGCTCCCTCACAAAACGACGTGAGTGCAAACTCCTACATACGTGTTAAAACAGTCAGCTTTCCTATTTCTCTACTCTTTTTCTTCTTGTTTTCTTTTTTCTTATCTTCTAACTCAATTCATTGACTATGCATTGATTGTCTGACCTATACTTACTTACTGCATCGATTATCGAACCTAATTACTTAGTGCATTGATTGTCTGATATATTGCCTTAATTACGGTTTTATTTATTTATTATTATTTATTTATTTATTTTATCTATCTATTATCTCATGTACTACATTTGTGTAATACTCAAAAGAAAAAGAAAAATCAGTCTCATTGGTGGAAAAGAACTTCAACCCTCCCTTTTCATCGGCGGATCCAGCAAATTGGCAACATTGTTTTTCTCCATTTAAACCTATGGAAATGTATCGATCTCCAAAGGGTCCAGGTGCTCCGGCAAGAATCGATTATTTAAAATAGGTTTAAATGGAGAGAATCCGGCGTTGCCAAATTGCTGGATCCGCCACTGTCCTTTTTACGACTTACCAATGTGGTGCCGACTCTGAAGAAGCGCCGAAGTGGTTTGATGTCGGAATCGTTGTGGACCTGGATATCTGCAGATTCCGAGGTGGCGAAAGGTGCCAGCTCAGGAGGAGTTGACCGATTAAATGATCTGAACTCGAAATACGTCTGATAGTGCAGCCGTTTGAAGTCCTCCTCAAATTTCAAGACGGACGAGTTCCCTACCTTTGAACAAACACACAAAATATCATGCTAGAAGTGATGACGCAAGAAATGCTACACTGATCAAAATATTTATGTTCTCGTGCTACTCTTGGTTAATGCGTATAGGCAACGCGAGAAGGAAACAGAACTTCGATTAGATAATTTTAGCCGCACGGAGGGTGTCCTATGGCCTATCTTGAAAATGGAAGGCAAAATTGCAATTCGTGTAAATTCCGTTCCTTTTCATGCCGGCTCAGCTTCAGTTATATTTTTACTCAGAGAATGCCACTGAATATTCGTAATTCTTTTTACAGAATGTGTAGACAACGCGAGGAAGAAACAGAACTTCGATTAGATAATTTTAGCTGCACGGAGGATGTTCTATTGCCCACCTCAAAAATTGAAGGCAAAATTGCAATTCGTGTAAATTCCATTCCCTCTCATGTTGGCTCAGCTTCGGTTATATTTTCAATCAGAGAATTCCGCTGATTATTCGTAATTCTTTTTATAGAATGTCTCTACAATAAATCATGGGGATTTGCATAGCATTCCAACAATGTTGGAAGTATAAATGTGCTGCCAACATCTCCACTGAGGATTCGAGAGGAAAGATAGCAGAATTATTTGTGATTTAAAAAGGTCTATTGAGACATATTATATAGAGATCGTAAGATGACTGTGAATGGAGACGGCTCCACTTAGCCGTCTAGTAAGAGGAATTTACATTCAAGGCAAGCTCAAACGTATTTGAGAGGATAAAAGCGTTTGATCTGACTAACTTTATTAACTTCCAGCATTTCCTCGTGCGATTGTATATTTCAGGCACGGGGTAAACAGACGCTCGCGAAACAGGATATAACAAATGCAACGAATAAAAGTAAAAAGAGGAGAATAGTGAAGTTTCCCCTGGAAAGACGGAGAGAGCTGGACAAAAGATGAGTGGGGAAGGTTTCTCGGAGACAGATTTTGAGCGGACCCCTCATTTCTTGAAACTAATTAAGGGAGCACGGAAAACTGACGAAAGGTTTCTCGAGGCAAAAAAAAAATGTGTACTTGGTGGAACGCAGGGATGCAGGGATGCAGGGATGCAGGGTCGCAGGGTCGCAGGGTTGCAGGGTTGCAGGGTCAGAGGGGAGGATTTGGCGAACATAGGGTAAAGCGCCACGACCGTAATACTCAGGAGCCTCAGCTGAAAGGGAGCAATAACACGTGTGACACACACACACACTCAGAGTTAAGAAATTTCGTGAAAGATTATAAAAAGAAATTTCATGAGGAAATTTCAAGAAATTTCATGACATTTTAGGAAATTTCATTTATAACTCAGAATTTAGGGTTAAACCCTACAAACTTATGAATCTCCTTAAGTCCCTTTATACGCACGTGGTGAACGGGTGGTTTTTATACGAGGATTAAAAATAAACAAGTGTTACGGAATAAAACAAAATAATATGAACTATGCAAAACGATTATCCGGATATCGGAACTTGGCTGTTTTGAAAACGCCTTCAAATGCGGCGTGATACCTCACGCATTCCGGAGAGTTCAAATAGTTGTATCATTGCGCCTTAGAAATGCAACGGAAGATTAAAATGGAAATGGCCTTCATGCACGCTGGGCTAGTCGATTTCCTTTGACAATTTTGCAGCCGTGAATGCATAGGTTAAGTGCGCACAGAGTTAAGAAATTTCGTGAAAGATTATAAAAAGAAATTTCATGAAATTTTAGGAAATTTCATTTAACACTCAGAATTTAGGATTAAACCCTACAAACTTATGAATCTCCTTAAGTCCCTTTATACGCACGTGGTAAACTGTCAAAGGGAACTTTAGAAATACCCAGGAAGTTGAGTAAAACAGCAAAAACATAATTTTAAATTTTTTTCCTCAAATTTTGGTTGAACACACAGCCGTACCGGTTGAACACCAAAATAAATTTTACGGATAAAGTAAGACGTTAGCGATCACAAGCCCAGATCACACGGAGGCGAAATTGAGTTGAAAATGGCACATCGGTGCTTTTGTTGAGTGTTGATGCCAGAATCTAGATTCAGTTGTGTTCACACGTCCGACTGCGAAAATGACGTAAAAATGGCGGAAAGCGGGGGAAAAAGTGTAAACAAACAAAACATTTTTTATTATAGTGAATTTCGTCGCGCTTATTTCTAGCTTTTTTTAATATGTAAGTTGTTAATTTAAATTACAAATAAGTAATGAATGATATTCCTACGTTCACTTTACTTGCTTGGACGATTCCGCTGTTGGGGGCATATTATCAATTCAAACTAAAGGCGAAGAAACCGGCCGAAGGAGATTTTGGGCTAGGTTAGGCAATGGTTTCTTAGAGGCATCTAGAGTCCCTTTATACTGAGAGTCGAGACAATTCGGCTCATGGATGTCACAAACGGGAATAAAGATTACAGAAATTGAACGTTTTTCGGAATCTTTGATCGGCCCATTCTCAAATGCCTTTCTCCGTTCCTCCTCTCATTCCGTTTGTTCCTTGCCGAACCCGTAATTCCCTGGTCCACTCCAGATTATAATCTTTGCAATTGGTGAAAATGTAATCTTTATTCCCGTTTGTGACACTGTGGAGGCCTAAAATACGGGAACCAATCAGAAATGGATTCAAATTGTCTTGACTCTCAGTATAAAGGGACTCTAGAGGCATCTCGCAGCACGTTTACTTCCATTTTCCACTATACTATAACTCTACACTCTAATACATTTAATTTTTACAAATTTTACATATATAACAAGAAACTTCCTTCAAAAGAGTCACATTACTCTAATTAGGCCACTTGAACAAAAAACGTGGTGATAGCTGTTGCTTTCCGACATCATCGATGATCGTGAAAATAGCGCGGGCCGCCGGAGAGTTCAAATAGTTGTATCATTGCGCCTTAGGAATGCGACGGAAGATGAAAATTGAAATCGCCTTCATGCACGCTGGCCTTGTCGATTTCCTTTTAGTCCAGGCGCCTGGTAAGTCTACCTGGAATTTTGGGTACACAGCGATTTTTTTGGCTTACTTTATGTTTTTGGGTCGCTGAATCCGAATCTGAAGTTTCCTACCGCGTGCCTGGTGAGCATTTTCCGCCATTTTGAAAAAATGGCCTGAAAAGGCCTTTTTTTGCGGTTTTTTAAATATAGCGGCTACGCATGAGAAAAAGTCCCGGATTTAGTTAATGTTTTGAATAGCTGACATAATTTGGAAGAAAATGGTGTATACATATGCTAGGTTTGCTTAAAAATTGAGGACGATACAGCATCGTGAACATTGCGCCTACTCACGTTTTCGCAGCGCACCCGTCAACGCGCGGTCCGGCTCGCCGCGCGGTCCGGCAAGTTCGGAAGCGTTCCAAAATAACGAGTTACGAAGTTCCTCACTTTTTGAGCGAACCTAGCATATTTATATGCCATTTTCTTTCAAATTACGCCAGTTATTCGAAACATTAACTAAATCCGGGACTTTTTCTCATGCGTAGCCGCTATAAAAAAAAAAAAAACCGTAAAAATAGGGCCTTTTTAAACCATTTTTTCAAAATTGCGGAAAATGCTCACCAGATACGCGGTAGGAAACTTCAGATTCGGATTCAGCGACCCAAAAAAACATATAGTAAGCCAAAAAAATCGCTGTGTACCCGAAATTCCAGGTAGCCCCAGTTTCAGCTACCACGCGCCTGGCCTATTTGACATTTTTGCAGTTGTGAATGCATAGCTGATGTGCGCTCCAGCTAGAATTGTATTTTGCAAATGGGTGGTTTTTATACGAGGATTAAAAATAAACAAGTGTTGCGGAATAAAACAAAATAATATGAACTATGCAAAACGATTATCCGGATATCGGAACTTGGCTGTTTTGAAAACGTCTTCAAATGCGACGTGATACCTCACGCATTCCGGAGAGTTCAAATAGTTGTATCATTGCGCCTTAGAAATGCAACGGAAGATTAAAATGTAAATAGCCTCTATGCACGCTGGGCTTGTCGATTGCCTTTGGCAGTTTTGCAGTCGTGCATGCATAGGTTAAGTGCGCACACACTAGACTCCTCGGCGTTAGAGTTGCCAAATTCTCGTACTATAAATGACCAAATAAGCAATGCATAATTGCATATCGACGGTGTAAGTCGGCTACCTTATAAGTCTGTTTGCGACGTCGCAGACTTCCTGTCATACTTTGTTTTTTAAACGGGAAACTAATCAACGGCAATTCTTTAAAACTGCCGTGATTTTTCTTCACTGTGCAAAGACAATTTTGCTTCAACTTCAAGGAATGATGTCAATTTGTTCCCCTTTAAACAAATATCATTGAGGCGGAGATTTTCAGACGCACTGCAAACGAGATATGTGATTGCCGACTTACACCGTCGATATGTCTCAGCCGCACGAAAAAAATGAAATTGGTGGTTAAACAATTTTGTAGTTTAAAAAAGTGTCCGATCTAGCTCTATCACCCTCTCCCTTCAACTCATTTTTCTATCGATTTTATCATTTTTTTCACGGCATGTCTTGCTCCCCTACTACCATTTTTTTGGGGTTATAGATATTTTCGCGGCCTCTAGAACCGTGATTCCAGTCACGGGCATTTCGCTAGTATTCCAATATAGATTTTACAATGGAAAATGGTCATTAAACCACCACCGTTGTTAAATTAGCTTTCCAATATTGTAAAATCTACATTTGTAACATATATGTATTTTTTAACAATCTAATTGTTAAATCAGCAATCCATTTTTTTTCAAAACAGACATTTTATTAGGGTGAATTTCAAAAGGCATCAGGTCATCAAATGGACGTATTTCTTCCAATCGGAACTATGTGCATTAGGACATGAACCCTGAGAGCTAAAAGAATATATGCATAACAGGGCTCACGTCATTATGCACATAATCCCGTGCGGCAGAAATACGTTCAAATGTCTGAGCAGATGGTCAAATTTTGACAATTCAAGAAGTTTATCGCGTTTTTTTACGAAGACCTCGCGAGTTTTGTTAAGAAAGTCAGAATTCATCGAATAATCGAAATCGACTGGACGAGATAAGAATTTAAAGATTCTGATCATCAAAATTTCAGGCAAAACAAAGATTAACCTAACGAAATTGCGGAAAGTAACTCCTGACCAAGATCTTAAATTTTTTGTTCAGCATGGGTCACGACAAAGAATCCCCCGCCCGCCAGAAAAATCTTTCGGCGTTTCTGCTTTCGCAGCTTTCCATCATTTCATCCTTGGTTAAGCCTACTCTTACACATTTACATTCTCCGGCCCGTGCAGTTCCTGATCTGTTATACCCGGCATCAAACTCAACGCTTTCACCGAAAGGCAATTCTTGGCGATGCAATCGGTGGAATCGGGATAAAAAATACATTACTGATTTGATCTATATGAAACATTGCGGTTATTGTGGATTTTGGCGAAATGGTTCGAATGTAAATGATTCCATCGATTTATTTTGATGAAGTGGCAATGAAATTGCAACTCCTCCGTCGAAGAATGTGTCTTAGAGTCTACGGGGGGAACTGACGTCGGGTCTCTAATTTTTCTGCAATCCATGGAAAAAGGAGGGGCAAAAAACGAAGTTAATTCGCTGACGGTGAGCCTAATTACTGACGTGCTGGATTTACCTATTATTCCCGTACCGCCGATTAAAAAATGCGATGTCAGTATGTACTTAAAAAAAATATCTGAACAGCTTTTTCTGCAGTAGTCAGTCCATGCTACTATCAAAGACGCTTTTATCGGATGAGCTCTGCCTATGAGAAAACTCACGTACTTGAGAGCTCATCTGAAACTGGAGGTGTTGGGTTTTTACACAGTCCATTTTATGTAAACGAAGGCTGAGCCGAGGGGTGCACCGCAAGTGTGGACCCGAATAAAGATGTCGCATGACTTATTCATGACTGGTTTTTCTTGTCTCGCGCTTTTCGCTTCGCCGAGGAGCGGAGAATCAAATTAAAAGACCATTAATTTGACGTCCTCTTAATTTATTCAACGTCAGCGTGATGAGTTAAAGGTCCGTCACTTCAAAATGCCGCTGCCTCAGGAGAGGGTTGAGATCGATCAGAGGGCAATCTTACTTGAGAGAAAAAGATACCATTGGGCCATCGAAAGAAGAGTGAGTTAAAGCTCTTCTCTGCATGTTTTCTCCTCAGAGTAGGTCAGTTACGCTGGTCACAGAATCGTAATTTGATTCTTGATTCTTGTAGATTAGATATCTATATTATACAGCTACAAGGAAAATCTTGGAAGCACTATTTCTGACGAACTGCCGGACCGATAAGGATGATCTTCACATGTATGTCATCTGTAGTAGATGTAGATGTGCAAAAAATTATGAAACCCCGAACTTTTAATGTTGTAGAGCTTTTAAAGCTCATGCCACTTAAGTCCAATGATAATAGCGTGAGAGATATGTCGTTTCCGCTAGAAACGTCAAGGTGTGGGATTCTACCTGAGTGACTCGAATAAACAATAAAACAATGGAAAAGCTAGTGAAGGGCTCCTCATTCGAAGAGTTGAGGAAAGGTGCATCGCTCAGGGTTCAAGGTTCAAGGTCCAAGGTATAAGGTTTAACTCAATTTTTCCTGTATTCTTCCGGCTTCGATTTGTTGCATTGGTCGATTTACTTGATTGCTGAATTTCTATTAATATTTACAGCAGATAAACAGCAGATACAAAGTTAGAAGGCAGGCGCTGCGTCGCGTCTGGACGGACCAAATATTATTAACTCTTAATGGTCGAAATCCGATTTTTTTTTAAATTAAGTATTTAAAAATAACAAAATAAATGGAAATTTCTCCAGTAAGTGCACTGTGAAATTATGTACATTCAGCTATTCCTCATCATTTACAAATCCGAGTGTTACGTCAAAAATTTTGAAATCGATGCAGCTCGAACACAAAATGATGTATTAAAATGGAAGAACGTTTTTGCATATACATATGCGTAAAGGGCCCGCGAAGCGGGCCTGAGGGCGCGAGGCGCCCTCCCGGGGGTTGGGCCGCGTAGCGGTCAGGGGGCAGGGCCCCCTAGTACAAATAATAAGATCTGTCCAAACAGCAACTTTCTACGTTCAATATTAACCGAGACATCACCCTTTGTAAATCCGAGTTTTTGACGTCTACCGCGGTAGTGACATTCTTTGGTTTCATTCATCTTGCTTTCATCCGAGTTTCATGTGAAGTAACTGGTGTAAGTGTGCGTCATACTGACTTAAGAAAGTAAGGTGGAAGAAACCAAGGAAGGGTCACTACTGAGGTGGATGACGTCAAAACCCGTATTTTCAAAGGGCGATATCTCAGTTAATATTAACCGTGGAAAGTTGCTGTTTGGTCGCATCGTATTGTTTTTAGACGTTCTACGAGAATCAAGCATCAAACCACGAATCTGTGACCAGCGCAACTGACCCATTGTACCGAGAGAGCGATTCACACGGTCAAACGAAACTTCCAAAATTACAGACACGCCCATACTCGCGCGAAGTGCCGCAGTCGAGATTATGTGCCTTTCCAGTCTCACCGTCGCGTCGCATCGATGTGAACGCTACTACTTGTTCATTCAAAACAGCACCAATTACCTACCAACTTTTCGATAACTTTTTGAAATTCCGATGAAATTTGTCCGCGTGAACCCTTTGTACCACAATCAACCTCCTTTGGTTCCCATGGAGTCTCCATATCTTTCAATGTTTTCACAGCCTCAAAAATCAACTGAGATGCGAGCTCCAAAAATTTATCCGTAATCTGGTGAAAATAAATTAAAAATTTGTCGATTAGGATGACAATTTGAAAATGCTTGATAGGAGGCATTCGGATTATCACAAATGAAAATGATTGAGAACTAGAATGCAAATGCATATTTTGCAGGAATCGAGCAGCATTGAAACGAATTACACTTTCAGTATGAGAAGTCAGGAGAGTCAGGATTCAAAAATACACGTTTAAATTGCGTCTCGTAGAAATAAATCTTCAAATCTCTTCTCCCCTTCTCCCTCTCGAGATCCACAGGAAAAGAACCTAACTGTCGGAATACATATGCCTTTTCTTAAATAATTAAATGTTTAACACACCACTTAGCTCAAAAGATTTGAATTTGAATGTAAATAGACTTTCTCTGTTTGTACAAAACTGGACTTTAGGCTTGCTATTTATCATTTGATATTGACATTGCTTCCATGAAAACTTCTAGTGCTCATTTCTCGATACGCCTTAACAAAAAAATGTAAGAAATAAGTACACAATAACATGCTTCTTCGTAAGATTTTTTTTATTTATTTCGGATGTATTGTTAGCACCCATATTATCAGCACAAATTAAATTAAAAATGAAAAACTCAGTTTTCTTATTAAAAAAAAAAAGAAGCCAGTTTTTGTGTGTTCCTCGATATCTGCGTTCTAATCGATCAATAAATCAACTAATCAGAAAACATCATCGGGAAAGCTTGGATCATGTCATGGAGATATTCGTTTAATGGCGCCAGCATGACCCCACTGATTGCTCCACCCCGACGTTTTTGAAGAGTTCATCAATGTTCTCCGATGAGGTTACATAGAAAGATATCTCCTGCTGAATGAGAAATACCAACCCCAAAACGGAGCAAATGGTAGGAGATTTGAATATAAAGACCGTTAATGATGAGGCATTCAAAATCTCTATTTTGGTGTTGAGAGGAATATCCTTATTGAGAAAAGCTCGTTTAATCTCCGCACTCTCCAGTGTCTACAATGCTTTAAATCATGTACTCCCATGCGTACAATTAAAATAAAAAACAAGCAGAAAAATCCAACATGAATATGTTGGAAAAGCGTGCCGAATAACTAAAATGTTGGACACATACCTACTATTTTCACGTCTTTGTTATTTGCATCAATTGGTACTTTTTGCTAAATTTGGGAGAAAATATTGATTCATGAACGTTGAATGTAAATTGATTTTAAAGATTCCGTCCAATTATCTTGATTTTAAGCTGATATGCGGCATTTCGCACGACCGTGATTTGGGCGAACTGCCGTGCATCGAAATCGCGTTGAGTTAATCTCTTTGGATTTCGAACTGTAACTTCTCTCCTATTCGGCCGATTTTTACAAATGAGGTATCTTTTTATTTGTACTTTAACGCAAAGTAAGGAAAAACTCGCTAAATAGACGGAAAACAATTTTTGTGAAAATTTGGTGGATCCTGGTGTCACGGTGAATGGTTAATCGGGCGTGGAAGATAATAGGTTCGACGAGGCGACCCTCTCCTCGCCGTCTTTTATTGCCTTGCTCGAAACCTGACACCCAAAGCTATATCAGGAGATAACTGCAGTGGTTTGAGTGGATTTCTGCAGGGGCCACGGTTAGTACATGGTATAAAGAGTCACGAGGCTCATCACAGATTGCACTTGCAGTGCAAGACGCTCATTGGCTTTAGAGTTTTGGCGGGAAAGAAGGTTCTAGAGTTGAGTCCTCCGAGCGTAAGAAAGCTTCTATGAGGTTTTTGTCAAATGAAATAATACGGTTTTGACAGGAAAATGTTCTCAAGGGTTCCCAATTAGCAGTTCATTCGGTTTTTTGGTAAGAGACCATCAGGGCTTGACAGTATAATGGTTCAAAGACAAGAAAACGGGTTCGAGGAAAAAAATATTTGGACGGCCCGTTGAATAGCATTGGTTGATCGGTGTGCTGTGCTATGGTACATCCGAGTGATTTCAAAAAGCGAGCCCTACTGGCACGCTTAAAACAACTGTGTGAGAACTTGCCTTGAAATTATCTGGACACGCACAGTCCTCTTTCAGGTCCATGAACTTGCAGCATAAGGATTCCTCTAGTTTGATCTGCGTTACAGAGCAATTGAGATTGTTCAAATTGTAAGACACGGGTTTGAAATCCGTCTGCACCAAGACCCAAGTATCTGACCGGAATACGAGCCCTGTACTCAGAGCCTGGAAATGAATTAAAATCAAAATTATATCATCAAATGAAATTAATGTATAAAGACGCAAAATCCAGATATTCAGACAACATCCCAAGGGAGGGTCGTGAACGCCCTGAAACAAAAGGCGCACAGTGGATCGAGTCAATAGGAGAGGTCGAACAACATTTGGAAACTCTAAAAGCTTATAACTCCGTTATGACAAGATATCGAGGTCTTAAAAATGGTCTCACTGGTTTTCTCGTAAAATTTACTTTAAGAAACACCCTTAAAAATTTGAAATTTGACGAAATAAATGTGGAAATTTGCAGTTGTAGTAAATAAAGTCATGTCCAACGTCCTTCATTGACTCGATCCACTGTGAGGCACCCGGATTATCAAATCAAATTGAAACAATGATGGTGAATTTTGCACTTACAAAATTGCAGTTTTGAGAATAAATACTCGCAAAGTTGTAATTTTCCATCATGACTGAAGCTGAAAATCGTCGGGTTGAACAGCATTTTTTTCGCATAGTTTTGGTCTAAAAATGATTAGCGCTAAATCTCTTAGTAATTAATTGACACGGGTGCACAAATTCCGGGTTCTGCTCGTTATTAGAGATATCTTATAGTTAATTTCTTCTCCAGCGCTGAATTTGCCAAAAATATTTAAGCTTGCCAAGATTATTCAAAAATTTAAATTTTTTGGTCTCTTGCAAGTAAACTGAGAACAGAGAAAACAACATTTCGCTAACAAGAACATAAGTTGAATGTTAAAAAAACGTCAAAAATTTGCATCATTTTTTTAAAGAAAAGTGTCCTAATTTTCCTAGTAATTAATAGCAAATCTCTAGACAAATCAAAATATTTGTCATAACTTCTGAAGATACACTGAAAAAAAAAAGAATCTGAAATTTGCCGCCAACAAGTATATTTTCTTAAATCAAGAATTTTGCAGTTTAATAGAAACTACTTTTTCGCTTAACCCAAGCAATATTTTGCTTTTATCAAGCACAAATCAGCTTAAATCAAGACAAAACAAATTCTTGGCGGCCAATTCAAGAATTATCATGCTTGAGCTAAGCACATTTTTTTTTCAGTGTAGCTTCAAAAATCGTGTCTCCATATTTTCTCTTTTTTTAAACTAAGGGAGGATAAATTCTGACTCATTAAAAAAAGGTAAACAGCTTATAGGGTTAAGCGGCTCCATTAGCGGATCCAGCAATTCGTCAACAATGTTATCTCTCCATTTAAGTCTATGAAAATGTATCGAATCTCGGAGAGGTCAGGTACTTCGACAAGAATCGATTATTTGACAGGGATTCAAATGGAGAGAAAACAGCATCACCGACCTGATGAATCCCTCTCTGGCGCCTCACTCTCGAGTGAACTTTTCGTAGGTAGTGACTAGACCGGCATTTATAAGTATTTTTCGTGAGTCAAAATTTTGGTGGTTTATGAAGAGGGAGTCCAGAGTTTCATCCTTTCGGGGGGATCATTATTTGGGTTCCCACTGCAATACTTGAAATCACAATGGGTTCCCATTCAGAGTCAAGATTTGTCCGACTCATGGCGGCGCTTAGTGGATCGAGTCAATGGAAAAAGTTGGCCAAAATTGTATACAGCAAATTAAAGCTTGTAACTCTGTTCATACAACACTGGCGCCTACAAACCTAAGGGGATACTCCAAGCATTGCGCAATGCGTGAAGTATTCCCTTAGGTTTGTAGGCGTCGGTGCGCGTTCCGCTCTGGCCGGCCAGAGCGGACTTTGTACCAAATTGTAACCAATTGTACAAACCAAAATTGTATACAGCAAATAAAAGCTTACAACTCTGCTCATACAAAACTTTGAGGTTTTAAGGGTAGTTCCATTAGTTTTATCGTGAAATTTTCTTATTGAGGCGCCCCTTTAAATTTAAAATGAGAGGAATTAAACATTAAAATTTGCAGTTTTGGTCAAAAGTTTCATGTCCGACCTCTCTGGTTGACTCGATCCACTGTGCGGCGGATACAGCCGCGGGGTTTCGTCACAACGGAGTACGCGCTATTTCCAACAGCTGTATGGATAATCGGAGGTTGCCAAAATTTTCCTGACAGAATATTTACTTTTAAGGAAACATCCGCTTATTTTGGTTTAATTTTCATCTCAACGAGCCATGGTTTTGTTGAAAAAAACTGTGCAAAAATGAATAAAAGAGAGAAATAACCAACAGTAATGCAATTTTTGGGTCTAACCCATAATTTCATCGATCCGTCAGAGACAAATACGTCCAATTTTAAGCGTTTGGTTGCGCGTGCACCACGCTGCAGCACAGTGAAAGCACGAAATATAAAAGAAAAAATTGAAGCACTTTGGAAATCATTTAATTTGACTTGGAACCACCTTAATATTTACAAAGCACACCTAGTATTGTCCTTTAAAACATATTTGTTTTCATCAATTTAAATGAAAATAATCCATGCAGAATGTGTAAACATTTCAAAATCATGAGTTGAAAAACGCTGACTCCTCGAGTTTAAGTTATTTAGCCCAACACAGAGCGGAGCGGCGTGCTGCGTGCGCGGAACGCGCATGGCGCCTACAAACCTAAGTGGATACTTCAAGCATTGCGCAATGCGTGAGGTATTCCCTTAGGTTTGTAGGGGTCAGTGCGCGTTCCGCGCTGGCCGGCTGCCCGTCGCGCCGTTCATTAGAGGAAAAAGTGACTCGATTCAGGCAAAAACCTTCTTGAGCATGCTGTCGAGACGATTTTATTTTGAATCAAGAATAAAATCGCTGTATGATTTCGGGTTTCTGCTCGATGTAAGTGACTTTTCTTTTTATGTAAGCATCTTCTCTTCTAAGGACAAGCATTATTTTCTTTATTGATAAAAAGGAAATCTTCTCGGCAGTAAATTAGGGCATACTTCTGTTGGAATCGATTCACTTTTTCCCGTAATGAAGTTCAAAAAGCATGCGGAACGTTACTGAATACGGAGACTAGGACGTTTTTGACCACCGCTCTCTTTTTGTCATCGACGCTCGATTTAATTTGCAATCAAATGGCATCGATCATGATATGTTTGAGTGCCTTCAATCTCGAATGATACTGTGCAACACCTCCGTGGCGAAATAGTAGCTCAAAGCACCGCCTCAAACACGCCGGCGCCGACGGTTAATGGTTCAATCGCTCCCGGCCAGAAGGAGATTTGACATATGAGAGTCGGGTATGAAAATATTTTTACCTTTTTAGGTTGTTCTTTTGTCAACGTGGGCCTAAGAGAGCGCCAAGCGCCCTCTGGGAGTTGGCCCGCGTAGCGGCCAGGGGGCAAAGTCCCCTAGTAGATTATAATATGTCTAAAATTCTCTGGAAAGATTGAGAGCTTTTACGAATAAGTTCTCCAAAAAATTTGGTTTCCAAACGGCAGCGCGAGCGAGGCGATTTGAAAGCGAAGAATAAGTGTAGAGATGGGGCGTCAAGGTTGCCAGGTTGCACAATGAAAAGTGAGTATTTTACATGAGTTTAAATGAGAAAAAGTGCCGATTTACCAGCACACACTCACACAAATGTAGGGGCGTTAAGGAAAAACACCTTATAAACACTAAGAGTTGGCAAAATTTGTTTTTGAAAATTATTTATTTCTTAGGTTAATCACACATATTTCTCTTTGTAATTTTCAGTTAAACGATATTGAATTGTGCGTGAGATTTTCATTAATACTCAAAGAAAAATACATGCAAATACCCCGGAATATATTATTTGTATCGGCAAAAATTTGGCAACGTATGGATGTTGATACGTCGTTCTTCCTTGGCGAAGTAGCGCGGGCGAAACGCCTGGATGGCGAAGAATACGGTTGGAATTCGATTTGAAAGCGGGGATCGGAAATCGGGATGTGGGTGCCCGAATTGAATGAAAGCTCGAGGGTGCTCGTCGTGTCGACAAAAGGGCTAATTCGGTAGCTCCTTGGGCGTAATTTTATTTTAGGATGAGCCCTTTTATTCATTAAACTCCTTGATTTCCGGGGCTCAAGTGTGAATTGAGATACGCCCTTACGACAGAGAAGCGATGATTTCAGCAGCCGACGCACAGTGGATCGAGGCAGTAGGAGAGGTCGGACAAAATTTGGAAACTTAAAACGCTTATAACTCCGTTTATACAAAACTATGAGCTTCTAAAAGTGGTTCCATTGATTTCCTCGTGAAATTGTCTAGTAGAGACACCCTTTAAAATTTAAAATGTGACTGAATAAACATCGAAATTTTTAGTTTTGGTCAATAATTTCATGTCCGGCCTCTCTAATGACTCAATCCACCGTGCGACGTGGCGCCGCTCAATTCACTGCAATCTTCCACCTCAGGCGTTCCGGGTTCCCGAGGGAAAACAGCATATCTGCAACGGACATGCCGAGCAGAGCTGCTGTTTTTACTTTGGTGCTCTCTGACGTCGATGGCTAAAATCGCATAGTGCGTATCTCAAAATTCTAGCTGGAGCGCAATTCAGCTATGCATTCACGACTGCAAAAATGTGAACGAAAATCGACAAGCCCAGCGTGTATGGAGGCTATTTCCATTTCAATCTTCCGTCACATTCTTACGGCGCAATGATAAAACTATTTCAACTCTCCGGAATGCGTGAGGTAACACGCAGCATTTGAAGGCGTCTTCAAAACAGACAAGTTCCGATACCCGGATTGTCGTTTTGCATAGTTCATATTATTTTGTTTTCATTTCTAACCACTTGTTTATTCTTAATCATTGTATAAAAACCAGCCATTTGCTAAATACAATTCTAGCTGAAGCGCACTTAAGCTATGCATTGATGACTGCAAAAATGTGAACGGAAAACGAAAAGGCCAGCGTGCATGAAGGCTATTTCAATTATAATCTTCCGTTGCATTCTTACGGCGCAATGATACAACTATTTAAACTCTCCGGAATGCATGAGGTATCACGCCGCATTTGAAGGCGTTTTCAAAACAGCCAAGTTTCGATACCTAGATTATCGTTTTGCATAGTTCATATTATTTTGTTATATTCTGTACCACTTGTTTAGTTTTAATCCTCGTATAAAAACCACCCATTTGCTAAATACAATTATTGGAATCCAATTTTGCAATGAGGAACCTGGTCATTGGTCGCCGGGAATCAGATTTGCCTGGCAAGAGATAAAAAGTCATTACGACCAAAATCTCGCAATATTAATGAAAAAACCCATCTCTCTTGCGTATTTTTTCAATTTTTTAAAAACGTTTGTTATGATTATTACCATGAAAAGACACGAAATTAAATTCTTTGACTTGACTGCAATCACATATCACACGTAAGGAGGATTTAGAACACCATGCAAACTTGCTTGTTAATTAAGGGTGAGTTTTCTTACATCTCCCTCTTGACAAACTTGATAGACGGAAAGTCGGAGAGCAAATGCCCGTGGCCACGATCTTTAAAATGCGTGACCTATCGTATGCAAATTATGCCCTCAACATAGGATTTTAAACACTCCTGAATGAACATGAAGAAAGCCCTAAGTATACACTTATAGACTTATACAGGCTGGCTCTTACTGCATTGAAAAGGTCCGGTAGCTCGTTCGAATCGGCGATTATGACGAAATACGACGGCGTTGGTCTGATCGTCTGCAGTTTCCGGATGGAATTTGGCCCCAGCTGATTCAGGACCATCAACCGTAAGGTCGAGTACGCCACTAAGTAATGAAGACTCTGGTCTAGCTCTGTAAAACGACAAAAAATTCACGAGTAAAGTTTTGAAACATTATACATAAAAAACTCATATAATGCTCTTAAAATAAGTATAACAATATATCATAAATAGTATAAGTAGTATACCCCTTGGCCGGTAGGTGGATCAACTCCCAGTGGACGTTTTACGCCCTCAAAAGGCAGCTTCCTCATTCAATTTTGCTGTAAATACTGCTTTTAATACATCGAATCATATACAATTTTAAATTAGAATTCCTTCGAAACATTTATTTGCGATTATTACAGGTGAAAAGCGAGAATTTTTATCACACACTTTAAAACGAAAACGTTTTTGACTGAAATTGGACACTTTTTCGTAGAACTGTCCTTATTAGCGCCTACGAGACCGCAGGGATACTTCCCGCATTGCGCGTTCTCTACGGTGCGCGCCTTACTCGTTGTAAATTCATAATAATATCTTGGTTGCTGGACCTACCGCGGTCAAAACCATTTCCGACCAGTGTGCCTCCCACGCATGCAATCATAGGATCGAGGAATTGTAGAGATTTTGCACCCTTAAATGGTATCTCAGTTTACTGAGAAACCATGGTGATTGAATTGTCACAGTGTGACAATGGAGAGTGACAATTTTCCATAGAATTAATTTTTTTTTTGAGATGTACGCGAAAAATCGGTCATCGCCGGCGGCAACCCGCCTTTATTCAAGATGGTGGCCTTAGCGGACAGCCAATTCCAGTAAACCTGAGTTATATTGTTCTAGTGGCCTATTGCAACATGTTTTCGCAAAAAATCCTTCTACATATTGATTTTCTTATACTGCCTTTTTTGAGAGAGAATTCTACTGGTTTATAAAGAATATTTTACGTTCTGTCCTACCGATACAAATTACGTCCTGTTCCTGCCCTTTTCTTTTCAAGTTCAATTTCATTTATTTCTCAAGAATCCTCTGGCTAAAGATCGTCGCTATAAATGGTGTATTTTACCGATTTCATTTTGAAAAATGAATGCTGCGTCTGTTGCATTGCGAAGCGTCCTAAGATACTGGTCCACAACTTGCACGAAACTTCTGATGGTGAAATCGACAGCCAAGTATGGAACGTCATTGGC
Source organism: Bemisia tabaci (assembly GCF_918797505.1). Taxonomy (NCBI): domain Eukaryota; kingdom Metazoa; phylum Arthropoda; class Insecta; order Hemiptera; family Aleyrodidae; genus Bemisia; species Bemisia tabaci. The sequence continues at coordinate 54,503,226 of NC_092797.1, forward strand.
AGCACACAAATCGCGGCATTTAGGCCAGCCGGAGTATGTCACGTCCAAAAGGAGGGAGACGCCTTTCTTTAGTGCTTCACAAACTGGAAGTGTCACGAAAAAATAAGTATCAGTTAAAAAAGCATGCATGACTGGAATGTCGAGAAGCAGGATGTGCACCCTGCAGTGTTGCAGAAAAGGGGAGGAAGTACATTTTGAAATGGACGTATTTCTATCAAACAGACCTATGTGGAGGTGAGAAATATGGGGTGTGCTCTTGGAAGCTGCATAAGAAACAATGTAAAAGTGGACGTGATTCCTTTTGAAGAATTGGCAAAGCGGGATAATACATTCTACCAAACAGACCTATGTGGCAACTGAATGCGGAACTCATGAGCCGCGGACATGGCAAGAGAGCGTTGTGGACAGGGCTCATGAGTTTATGCGGAGGCGGGCGGACGGCGGCGGCGGCGGCGGAGGCGGGCGGCTTCGTTGCCGCTGACGTCACTGGCGCACAATTATTCTCATTCACTCTTACGCAAAGAGAACTAACGAGCACACCTCATATTTCTCACCTCCACATAGGTCTGTTTGGTAGAAATACGTCCAAATGAGACTCGAGATACGTAAGAACATATGTGCTAACCGTGGCTCACCACAGAGATACACGTAACGTTTTTTCGTGACACGGTAGAGCTGCGCGCCTTACCCCCTGCGGGGCGATTATTGAAACTGATAGACAAAGCGATAGACAAAGATGACATAGGGGGTATAAAGCAATTCTATTGGTTGAAATGGGTGGTTCTCATCGACTAAGGGGGAAAATGATAGACTAACTGTCGGGTTTCTCATGGGTTGCCGTTACTTAGTCGATTACCTACCTCCTTTGTCCATTGCAACAATCCGTTTCCACCAATAGGATTCCTCCAAATCCCTTTTGTCGTCTTTGTCTATCGCTTTATCTATCAGTTTCAATAATCGGTCCGCTGACAAAAAAAATTACAAAAAAAGCACTATACTTGTAGAGTCTCTTCTAAGATCGACAGACACTAAGCGAATTTTGCGAGAGTATTTGGTCGTCATTGTTGCCAGATTGTGCTGAAAAATCAGCATTTATCCCCCATTTAAACCCATGTAAAAATCCACTTTATATCTTATAACCTGGCAACCTGGGGTCGACTTTTTTGACTATAGATGGGTGGAGTTAGGAGAAAAAACTATCTGCTAAAGTCAAAAACAAAACTCAGTCCCTTGATGAATTTTGACCAACGTTTGCATCCAACAACTTATGTACTGAACTTTCAATTTTTTTAATGTCACCAATGGCATTAACGCATCAAATGCTAAATGTATATTAAATTTCATGAGATTGGGTGCATCGTAGCTAAAATGCAGCATAAGCGATTTCTTTCGCTGAACGTTATGGAGGCTGTAGTCTCCTCAAAAAGCACTTTTGGAAATAATTCCACAACAGATAAAAGTCTTATCTTGACTTGGACGTATTTCTACCGAACAGAACTATGTTCGGGTGAAAACGATGGGGTGTGCTCGTGGTTAGCTGGATAAGACATAATGTAAAAGTGTGCGTGATTCCTTTTGGTGAAATGGAAAAGCGGTATTTTATATTCCCGAAACAGGACTATGTGCCAACTGTATGTGGGACTCATGAGCCGTGGGCATAGGACAAGAGTCTTGTAGACAGGGCTCGTTGAGTTAAGGCGGTAAAGGAAGGAGTTCAGCGGTAACTTCGTCATTACTGACGTCACTGGCGCTTTATAATTCACATTCAATATTACCGCCCGAGAACTAACGAACACACCCCATATTTCCCACCCGTGTTGGCGCCGCTAGCGTCACCAATATTTAGCCTTCATTCCGTCAGCTAGGCAAGCCACCCGCATCTCATGTCGCGCCGCGCGCCTAGTTCCGCCGCGGCCCGCCCGATCGCGCTGCGGGCTCTTTATTCGCCCCTCCGGCTTTCCTTTAAATATTTAAATTATTTTCTTTATTATTTTGTCTGTTTCAATATGTAAAATTGATCTTTGATTACTTCTCTCCATAAATTCTAAATTATAATACTCACCGGCGCCTTCTGTCACAACGTTTCTCAACTTAAACTACGCGTCCGCGCAATTCCTTCGCAAATCTAATTTGACCGGTTGGCCCGTGTGCCGTATCTTAATTATGCTTTACCTACCACTTTATGGTAGCGTCTATGGGTATGATCATTCGCCCCGCATATGTCTTTCATGCGCTGTAACCTTCCTTCTTAAACAGTTACATCTTTTCATTCAATCAAGTGAGTATGTATACTAAATTCACCTTCCTTTCTCTATTAATTCCATTAAAATTAAATTCATATCAAATTCCGGCCTTCTGCCAATAAATAATTCCTTTCGGTCTCTAAATTCATTCGCGTTACTCGTGTCCGGACACGATTGCCTGCGGTCCGAGTGCCGCGGATGAATTCTTCAAAATTTCAATAAAGTAAATGTTCGTCTCTCTCTTTAATTAGCTTCCATCGCGCTACTCGTGACCGGTCACGATTGCCTACGGTCCGGGTGCCGTGGACGACCCTTTCGGCCAATCTCTTTAGAAGACTTTCATTAAACTTTCATTGGTCCTGACCGAACCGGATTTGAACTTCAAAATTACAGTTTCAAAAATACAGTCCACTGCTCTCAAAAATTAGCATCAAAAAACGTGTCTCCTTCTTTCAAATATGGCTCCAAGAAAGGCAAAAGTGCAGGAAGAGCAACTCTCTAGAGTAAACGAGATTCTCATTAGGAACTCATTGCTTTTCAAACGTGTACAAGACACAAATGCACTATCAGAAAATTTGCCGGAAAAACGCGGAATTTTTCTTGCTCGCTGTGAGCATCTTGAAAGTCTGTGGAAGGAACACGAGGAAAATTTTTCCGAACTCGTCCGTCTCTCTTCTCACATTTCGGAGCAGAAGAGAACTGACTTAAAATCTGAGATGGAACAATTTGAGGAGCTCTTTTACGAAGTGAAAGCCAAGTTCAACTCTCTAAAAAGCTCGCATAATGAAAACTCAAATTCAACACGTTTGTCATCTCAAAAATCAGCAGCGTCAGTACGACTTCCGAAAATGGAGTTGCCTCAATTCTCAGGAAAAATTGAGACCTGGAGCTCATTCTTTAACGTTTTTAACGTCACTGTGCACTCTCTGCCGGAATTATCATCAGTACAAAAATTCCAGTACCTCTTAAGCTCACTTCGCGGTGAAGCCCTTGATCTTGTAAAAGGACTTAACATCACAGAACAAAATTACGATGTTGCTTATGAACTCTTATGTAAAAGACTCTTATGTAAAAGGTACCAGTGCGAGAGACGTCACGTTGTCCATCACTTACATGGACTTTTGGATTTGCCTGAAATTTCCAAAACAGAGCATATTCCAACCTTTCTTACGCAATACCGCGAGCATACTCAAGCGCTTGAAGGTCTAGGGTACAAAGAAGAAAATCCTCATCTCCTCGTTGCAGCGTTATTACGCAAAATGAATCACTATTTCAAAAAGCGATTTGAAGACTATCGAGGCAAGGATGTCAAGTTTCCTAAAATTGATGAACTTATTAATTTTCTTGAAAAGGAAACTCTTTTGGTTGAAGAACTTTCTTCCTCAAATCCGAGACCCAAGGCTCAACAGAAAAATGCTCGAGCTCTAGTAGGAACTGGAGCAAATTCTGACTCGAATGAACGAAATCAGAAAAAATCTAATAAAAAGAGTAGTTTGAAAAAACCAAACAACTCATCTAAAGCAAACAATTGGACCGATCCATGCCCACTTTGTAAAGAACCTCACCCAGTTGTCAAATGTGAAGCATTTTTGCAAAAATCGGTCCGAGAGCGCTCTTCAATAGCGCAGCAGCACAGACTCTGCAAAAATTGTCTGCGTTCGCACCCCGTCGACCAGTGCAACTCTACATGGACTTGTCGAGTGTGCCTTAAAGCTCATAATACATTGCTCCATACTGAAAGTTCAGATGCCAAAAACGATGATTCCACTAAACCAGCGACAGTTGTGGCAACAACCGTTGCAGACGCGATCTCTGTTCGTACTACTGTGCTACTAGCCACGGTTAAGGCTCGGATCTCAGGTCATTCGAATCGCAGTATCATGGTCCGCGGAATTCTGGACTCCGGTGCTCAAAGAACGATAATCACAACGCATCTTTCTCAGAAGCTGCATCTCAAATGCTATCCTAAAAGCTCTCCTTTGAGCGGCATTTCAGATGTACCAGTAAATGTACGCGGGAGCACCAAAATAAATGTCTTAACATCTGAAAACCTTCTTGTGACACAGAATCACTCCGTAGATGTTCTTGATGCTATTACAGCTCCACTTCCGTCGCACCCCGTTTCCAGTGAGCTGCGTACTTACGCGCGCAATTTCAAATTGGCGGATCCTGAGTTTCACGTCAAAGGCCCAATCGACATTCTGTTTGGCGCTGATTTAATGCCAACCCTAATTTCTGGGACACCGATTTCTCTTGGCCCTAACATGCCAATGGCCTTGCCTACAGTCTTCGGTGACGCACTTTTTGGTCCAACTCTTGATCAAAGTCATGACTCATCGGTCTCTTTGTTAACAAGCACTGTTCCTTCTATTCAGGAAACTATGGAGCGCTTTTGGCGGTCAGAAGAGCCACCTCAAGCTCAAAAGTTGAGCCCTGCAGAGCTCGCTTGTGAGAAACACTATCAAGAAACGCACACCCGGCTGGAAAATGGTCGTTACAGTGTGCGCCTGCCATTCAAAAATGGAAGTCCTAATTTGGGTAAATCACACCCTCAGGCTTTAAGAAGATTTTATGCCCTAGAGAAAAAGCTCGCCTCAAATCCAAAGCTCAAAACTCTTTATACGGAGTACATGAGAGAGTACGAGCAACTTGGGCACATGAAAAAGGTTGCCACGTTGAATCATTTTGATTTTTCGCAGCCTAATTATTTTTTACCTCATCATCCTGTACTTAAGGATTCTAGCAGTACCACTAAGTGTCGCGTAGTCATGGATGCCAGTATGAAAACTGACAACGGAGAATCCTTGAATTCTCAACTTTTGTGTGGCCCTAAACTGCAAAATGAGCTTGTTGATGTAGTCGCCCGTTTTAGATTTCATCCGATCGTATTAGTTTGTGATATACGCCAAATGTACAGACAAATTAACATGGATGAATCTGATCGAAATTATCAATTAATTTTTTGGCGCGAATCAGAAAATGAACCGATAACTGTGTATCAACTCACAACAGTAACTTTCGGATTCACCAGCTCATCATTTTTAGCGGTCCGCTCAATACATCAATTGGTGACAGATGAAGGTCATAAATTTCCATTGGCAGCGCCAGTACTGCGCAAAAATATTCTAGTTGATGACATCGTAACCTCCGTGAAAACAGTGAACACAGCTGAGTGTCTTTTTCAAGAATTAATCGATTTATGCGGCTTATGTCATTTCTCATTACGAAAAATCGTCAGCAATGCACCTGAAATTTTGGCAAAAATACCTCAGGAAGACCTCGAAAAACCTCTTGATTTCACGGATCCTAATGATCTATCATTCGGCATTTTAGGTCTACGATGGATAAAACCTAAGGATGCTTTATCCTACAAAATTAAAAGTATAATGCCTGCTAACACAAAACGCACAATTTTATCAGTCATAGCTCGAATTTATGACCCGTGCGGCTTTTTAGCCCCAACTAGTCTATGGCGTAAAACTTTCATGAAAATCATCTGGACTAAAGGGCTCGACTGGGACGAACCGGTTCCCTCAGAAACTCTGTGCCTGTGGAACCAATTCACCACAGAATTGCCACTCTTTGAGAATATTCTCATCGATGGACTTCTCGTGTCAGAAAATTGCACTTCTATAGAGCTTTGCGGATTCTGCGATGGTTCAGAAAAAGGATTTGCTGCCGTAATCTACATCAGAAGTAATACAGACTCAAAAGTGCGATTATTCATGGCAAAAAACAGAGTTTCGCCCCTCAAAACCTTAAGCATACCTCGATTAGAGCTCAACGGAGCTCACCTCTTGTCAAAACTTTTGGCCTATGCAAAATCAATTTTATTAGAAGACTTCGAGATTGCAGAAACCCACGCCTTCACGGACTCCACCGTAGCCCTGGGTTGGATCCAAACTCCAGCTTATCGCCTCAAGACCTACGAGGGGAACAGAGTTGCGGAGATTCAAGAAAACGTATCACCAGAGTCCTGGAGACATGTGCCATCAGAAGAGAACGCTGCAGACTGTGCGTCTAGAGGTTTGCTGCCAGCAGAGCTGATGAACGCTGAAATGTGGTGGTCCGGCCCAAAATGGCTCAGCGGACCAAAGTCAGAATGGCCTATCTCTAGAAAGAACCCAACTAAACGGGAGGATGAATTCATCAAAGGTGCTATGAAACCAGAATCAGCGACCAGTCTTCACCTCAACGAGAAACCCGCAACCTGGGATTTCTTCCAGCGCTTCTCCTGGTGGCCTTCTCTGAAACGCGTGATGGCCTACATACTACGTTTTGTCAACAACATCAGAGCAAGAAAAATTGATAGCTCTCTGTCAAATCTGCATGGACCCTTATCACTTGAGGAGATTGCAGCAGCTCAAAACAAAATTTGCACGCTGGTGCAAAAGGAAGCCTTCGCTGAGGACCTCAAGAACCTCCGCAAAGGCAAGGAATGCAGTGATCAAATACAACGACTTTGTCCATTCCTGGACACTCAAGGACTCATGCGAGCGGGTGGCCGACTTCAAAAAGCCTCTATCGATTATAAGGCTCGCCATCCCATTTTAATGCCTAAAAATCATCCAGTCACGATTTGCATTATCAATCATTATCATGAGACGCATCTTCATGCCGGTCCTTCTCTATTAATGTCAATTCTGAATCAAGAATTTTGGATTTTGTCTGCGAGGTCTATCATTAGGTCTTGCCTGCTCAAGTGCATACCTTGTTTCAAACTCAAGGCAAAGCCAGTCAATCAGTTGATGGGCAATTTGCCGGTCAACAGAGTCACCGCAAATCGTGCTTTTTTATGCACAGGCATGGACTTCGGCGGACCCATCCAAACCCGCACGTCGACATTAAGAAATTCGAAAGTGGTGAAAACGTACATATGTGTATTTGTCTGCTTCTCTACAAAAGCAGTACACATTGAAACCACATCGGATCTCACCACTAACTCCTTCATTGCTGCGCTCACACGGTTTATTTGCCGTAGAGGGAAGCCTTCAGACCTCTGGAGTGACTGCGGCTCCAATTTTTTAGGAGCTTCAAACGAATTACAGAAAATCACCAGAGAATTTTTTAATGCTCCTCAAAACCTCGACATCATCAATCGCTTCTCCATCGCTAATTCAATCAAATTCCACAACAATCCCCCTGCAGCTCCAGAACAAGGAGGCCTATGGGAAGGTGCCATCAAGAGCGTCAAGACGCATCTAAAGCGAGTAGTTGGAACGCATTTGCTCACGAGGGAAGAATTTGACACGTTAATGTCAAAAATTGAAGCCATGCTGAACTCACGGCCCCTCACTCCACTGAGCCAAGATCCATCCGAAATTGACGTTCTGACTCCCGGTCACTTCCTAATCGGAACCAGACTCACAGCCCTACCGGAGCGCCCTCTCTTGGACATCAGCAACAACCGCCTGAAACGCTGGGAAACGGTGCAAGCTTTCTCTCAAAGAGTATGGAAGCGATGGTACCTTGAGTACTTGACAAAGCTGCAGCAACGTGAAAAATGGACGAAGAATCAGCCAAATTTGAAAGTTGGAGATCTCGTGTTGTTGATGGAGCCTAATGCGCCACCCCTCCAGTGGCCTTTAGCGCGAGTAAGCAAGGTCTGTCCGGGTAAAGACAACCTCGTGCGCGTCGCAGAGGTTAAGACGGAAAAATCGACTTTCACACGGCCAGTATCCAAGCTGTGCCCTCTCCCGATGGAGTAATCAATCGGAAATCTAAAACCCTTTTTTTATAATTTCTACTCTATCTGCTACGTTTCTTTACCATATTTTTTTGCCATATCCTTAATCATTTTCCTTTTTCAAGGTTGAGTTATCTCTTTCTCACCTTAAAGAAATTTTTCATTTTTTTCCTCTCTTTTTAGAGCACAATTTTTTATTTTCTTTGTTCTTAGATGGATATCTTGGACTTTGATATGGAGCTTGAGCTCCTCCAGCTTGAGAAGCTCTCCTCTGTTCCTAGGTGCCTCAGCCCTCTACCTGAGGAGCCTCCTCAAAACGTTTGTCGGATTCAAACTCGGCCAATAAAGCTCAATTTCAAGATTCCAAAAAAATCTTCTGGAAAAGAAGATTTTGTGCCTCCATCTCCAATGGAGCGAGAGCCGCTTGCGTCGTTGCCAAGCCACTCCGCTCAGATCAATTCCTGAAAAAAACAGCAGCCTCCAGCTCGGCACGCAAGGCTGAGTCCAAAGCCTCCTCAAGCTGTGCCCTCACCATCTAAAAAGCAGGTCCCAGCTGAGTCCTGCAAACTACCGCGGGATATCAAGTCCGCAATGTGCGCTCGCCCTGTTCTGCGCAGTAACTCTCCTCCACGCCCGTCAACTCCTGACTTATGCGACGGTGACGAAATCCTAGATTTGGACCCAGTCGACTGGGACCTAGAGATGTGTCCGTCTCCAGAACCAATTTCTATCCCAGAGCCCGACTCCCATCTTGTCCCTCAGGAAAATCCCACGGAGGATTATTTAACCTTTACCCATCAGCTGGACATTCGGGACAGAGACGTCAACCGCTACGAGCGTTTCTTGGCCACTAGGCAATTGGCCGCCGGCTTCAATCGCCATACTCCCGGGTTTACCCGTAGAGCTCTTCCATCCAGACGGCGTATCAAATCCGCCAAACGTGCCGCCAATTGGAAGAATCAGCACGCCTAAATTTCTTTCAAGTGTAATTTTTTTCAATTCTGTCATTAATAATTTTTTTCTACATTTTTCGGACTTTTTTAAAGTAAATCATCAAATTCAACCTTTTAAATTTTTTCTTCTTATTGAAACACCCCAGTATTTCAATGGGGGCCGGTATGTTGGCGCCGCTAGCGTCACCAATATTTAGCCTTCATTCCGTCAGCTAGGCAAGCCACCCGCATCTCATGTCGCGCCGCGCGCCTAGTTCCGCCGCGGCCCGCCCGATCGCGCTGCGGGCTCTTTATTCGCCCCTCCGGCTTTCCTTTAAATATTTAAATTCTTTTCTTTATTATTTTGTCTGTTTCAATATGTAAAATTCATCTTTGATTACTTCTCTCCATAAATTCTAAATTATAATACTCACCGGCGCCTTCTGTCACAACGTTTCTCAACTTAAACTACGCGTCCGCGCAATTCCTTCGCAAATCTAGTTTGACCGGTTGGCCCGTGTGCCGTATCTTAATTATGCTTTACCTACCACTTTATGGTAGCGTCTATGGGTATGATCATTCGCCCCGCATACGTCTTTCATGCGCTGTAACCTTCCTTCTTAAACAGTTACGTCTTTTCATTCAATCAAGCGAGTATGTATTCTAAATTCACCTTCCTTTCTCTATTAATTCCATTAAAATTAAATTCATATCAAATTCCGGCCTTCTGCCAATAAATAATTCCTTTCGGTCTCTAAATTCATTCGCGTTACTCGTGTCCGGACACGATTGCCTGCGGTCCGAGTGCCGCGGATGAATTCTTCAAAATTTCAATAAAGTAAATGTTCGTCTCTCTCTTTAATTAGCTTCCATCGCGCTACTCGTGACCGGTCACGATTGCCTACGGTCCGGGTGCCGTGGACGACCCTATCGGCCAATCTCTTTAGAAGACTTTCATTAAACTTTCAACCCGAATATAATTCTGTTTGATAGAAATACGTCTACTTTATGAAAAAGCACCTGCAATCTGGTGGCTTAACTTTGGATCACCGAGTATTGTAAGAAAAATTGCATTCATGCACAAACTGCTTCGGTAGCTTTTTGTAAGCTGGGGGCTCGTTTCTAAGAAAAGCAAATGTACTTCCATTCTCATTTTTATTTGCTGAATTTTCTCCGTCCAATAGAATCCCTTCCCCGAATGACGTCACATTGCGTGAGGATAGACCTTGTCTACACCTGTCTCGAATCCGCCCAAGCGATGAATTATACATTCCTATTTTTCTTCAGATTAGCTTTTAAAATGCACGCATTACCCTCCGCATTACGTCTGCGGCCACGGCATCCGGTGAATAATATTTGGACCACAGTAAGCAGAAAAAAACCAAGCCACACTAGCTATTGCCAAATTTAATTCAGCAATTTAATTTTTTCAATGAAAACGGTATGCGGATTTTTGTGCAAATTCCATTGAATTTTCTGCAAAGTACTAAGTAAATTCCTTAAAATTTCCAAAAGGAGTCCCCTTAAGCGTTCTCTTGTAAAACAAATTAAAATGCCCTGTTAAATGTGGCAACAGCCGATGTGGCTTGGTTCCTTTCTGCGAATCGCGGTCCATTTTTCCGCCACTTCTCGCATTGTGCGCCGCAGAAAATATAATTTGCATCGCTCGGGCGTTATGAACGCGTGACTGCGCAACATCGGCGAAGCGCTGAGGGCACCTGGAATTTCACGTCTCGTGAGTCCAATATCGTATCGAGCTTTTGATCGGGTTTGCGAACCGCGAAAGAAGGCGTTTTCTTCGAGGAAGGACTTATAATTACTAGCCGTTCTGGACGCGCTTTGCGCGTCCGTCCCACTTTTAGCACTTTTCCCAATTCAAAACCATGTAAAATATTCACATTTATCGCACAATCTGGCAACCTCCCGAGTGAAATAGAAAAAGGTGGAATCGCTGAAAGTCTGAATCCTTCGAAGTTTATATTAATGATAATGATGATGTAAGGGACTGGAAAATTCCTAAATTAGAAATGTGCCCTTCAAAGCTGAAGCTGCACTTTTCATCAACTAAGTATGCTTCGTAAAAGGCGTTCCTGGAGAAATTTAATAACGGGATAGCACGCGTGACCGGGTGATGCTGTGCAATCAGATAATTAACAAACCTCGTAAATGTAATAAACTGTGACTGACCAGCGGCGGATCTAGATAGTGAGTTGCAGCGGGGCCATTTGAGTGGGGGGTCAAATTTTCAACAAAAAAATGCTGCAATTAAAGTTTTTTCTAGAGTACGTTCGTGCAGATTCCTTTGAAAATGTTGATGACTTTGCTTTCTACTATGCAGAAAATTCACCGAAATTCGCACAAAAATCCGCTCAACCGTTTTCATGTAAAAAATTAAATTGCCCAATTAAATATGGCAATTGCTGATGTGACTTGGTTCCTTCCTGCTTAACGCTTTCCATTTGAAAGTTAACGTTTGAAAATTGACGAATAATACGTCTTTATAAGAAAAATTATATTGATATATGGTCTATTCATTTCTGCGGCACTGAGTCACCTTGGAACATAACAAACTCACCTGGTCACTTGTTTCCCCAGAGCGATTATTAATCTGACAAATCAGATTATATTTTGAGCAAACTTAACTAATTATATATTTTTCAAATTTCAAAAAGAAGAGACACCCAAGCGAGCGTTGATGACGGCGCAGAGATACAACTATTCGCGCTTGATGGATGTCCGTGCTGCATCTACAAAATTGAAGGCGCGATGACGAGAGTGGACTTAAAAGTTCTCCACTCTACGCTGCCAACGCGGTGTCGCTCGGATTCGAAAACAAATTTAACAAACAAGGCCAGATTATGTCTTTCCCATCCTCGGATATATTGCTAACTTATCCCTTGAAGCACCAATACAAATGGACTACATTTTGCAATTTCGAACTATAAATTCTGGCCCGGTTTAAAAAGAACGTATGTGCCATTAGTTTTTCTGTGCAAGAAGTGTTTCCTAAGAAGAGCCAGAGTTTATAGTTCCAAATTGCAAAATGCAGTCCAAATAAGAGAAACGAAAACAATCTAAATACAAGAAAAAGAACATGGGAAAGGGCGCGCGTTGATGACGGCGCAGAGATACAACTATTTGTGCTTGATGGATGTCCGTGCTGCATTTGAAAAAATTGAAGGCGCGATGACACGGAGACGTGAACTTAGAAGTTTTCCACTCTACGTTGGTAATGAGGTGTGCCCGAATACGCCTCTCCTCATCTCTAACTGTAAGTACACTCTATTTTTTCATTTTTACATCTGATTCTGCTTCTCAATGTATTAGTAGACCTGTATCAAAATCTCGTGAAGCTATAGTTGAGAGTCCACCTCCATATTAAGTCAAACTCTCGATGCACCGTCAGGAAGCAATCGGGTCCGCCATTTTGTGGGGGGACTTCAAGACTAAAACCACGTGGCAAAGCTACTAATGTATTTTTTCCTTTCGTGTTCAGTTCACTCAGTAGTGTCCACACAAATGCGAAATTCATCAATTTTCAGACACCTGCAAATTCTCTATTGCCTGATGATAGAGAAAACACTGTCCTATCATAGATACTGCTTCCGCTGGCTTCGCACGGATCCTGTTTAAATTTCGTGGAACTAATACGGATACTTACGTTTCTTATAACTGGCCTCTTCGTTCATGCGATCCACATCCAGTGACGTCACAGCAAGCTCAATATCCCCTCTCGAGGATCGAAGCCCTCCTTTGAAAGCCGACTCCTTCGGTCCAGACTCTTGCTCTGTCAGGATAACTGCGAACAGGATAAAGAGACTATCGGTGACAGTTCCTGGAAGTTGGTTACACTGAACGTTTCGTCCATGTATATCCGTGTTGAAAATCAATATTCATCGAGGTGGGCTGCCTCACTTAAACACAGCAGTGGCGTAGCGTGCTTTGCGATATAGGTGTTCGCTGCGAACACCCTGATTATCGATCCTTTTCCATAGGTTTAAATGGCAGATCAATCGATATATCCCAAAAATTAAAGTGCTTTGGAATCCACTAAAGACTAGGAACCACCTTAATATTTACAAAACACACCTTATATTGGCTTGTCCTTTCATACACATTTTTCTTCATCAATATAAATGAGAATAATTCATGCAGAGTGTGCGAACATTTCAAAATCATGAGTTGAAAAACGCTTACTCCACGAGATTAAATATTAGAGCCTCACACAGAGCGAAGTGACATACTGGCAGCGCGGAACGCGCACTGGCGCCTACAAACCTAAGGGGATACTTCACGCATTGCGCAAAGCGTGAAGTAACCACTTAGGTTTGTAGGCGCCAATGCCCGCCGCCGAGCCGCAGCGTGCCACGGCGGCGCCTCAAGCAACTCTTTCACAACAGAGGTGTTGCACAGTATCCTACGAAATTGAAGGCGGTCCACCATATTAAGAATGACACGCATCCATTAAGAGTACAGCGCTTTCTTTGCAAAATAAATCGATGTATCGCAAATCACGCCACACCACTGAAACACGGTGCTCCCATTCCAAGTTCGTCAAAAGTTCCGGGATTCGAAACTTTTTTATTCCGATTTCACCCACTTTATGCCCGTCAAAAGTCCCAGGATTCTTTTCAGATTTTTTCAAAATTTCCGAGAAAGCCCCGAATATTCAAAATATTCAAAGCATTCCGGGAATTTCAACATTTCCGGATTTTTTTTTGGAAAATCTCAATAGTTCCGGAATTCGGCACTAGTTCCGGGAAATGGAAGCTTAATTTGGCTTTAATTGGCTTAAACAGCCAAGTTTATATCATAGAATTATTATTGAGAAAAATAAGTGGAGCCAACTGTCAAAGATACTTATAAAATTGAAGTTGACAAACGGACACCAAATTCATCAACAAAAATCCTCTTCGCTGTGTCTGAAAAGTTCTACTGCTGTTACTTTATTTATTTTTATGATCCAGAGTCTACAATATTGAAAACGGATATTCACGGTGCAAACTACGTATCTCGGTTTGCAACGTTGCAGACTTTCTGTCGTCATTCATTTTATAAATGATGAGCTTCACAAAGGCAATTCTAAAAAGCTTCATTCGCAATCTCTCTTCTCTGTGCGAAGCGAATTGTTAAAACAAACTTCGAGGCGCGTGATATTGATTGGTTCCTCTTTAGAGGGAACAAAGTAGAAGCGAAAATTTTTAAACACAGGACGAGAGGTGCGTGGTTTGTGAGTTCAAACGTCGATTTAAGATTTCTCATCTGAGACATCAATTTGATCCCTTCTCGAGAATTAAATCCTTCATTTTATGTATTTAAAGAGTTGACCGGGTTTTATAAAGTTTCTTTCTGCGATTTTATTTGACTCTTTTCAAAATCAAATGAATGGAATCATCTGACAATAATTTGGACGTATTTCTACCAAACAGACCTATGTGCAGGTGAGAAATATGGGGTGTGCTCGTCGAAGCTGCATTAGAAGCAATGTGGTCAGTGGACGTGATTCCTTTTGTTGAATTGGAAAAGCGGGATTTTACATTCTATCAAAGAGACCTATGTGCCAACGGAATGCGGAACTCATGAGCCGCGGGCATGGCAAGAGAGCCTTGTGGACAGGGCTAATGAGTTAAAGCGACGACGATCTCCCCGTCGCTCGAGTGCGCACTATCATTGCCGCTGACGTCACTGGCGCTTTGTTATTCTCATTCACTCTTACGGCCAGAGAACTAACGAGCACACCCCATATTTCTCACCTCCACATAGGTCTGTTTGGTAGAAATACGTCCATTTCTAACTTTTGATGCTCACTTTCCTTGTGTTTGTGTTTTTCATCCTGAAGATTGTGTTCGAAAGCACCGAAGTGAATTCAAGATTAGGATAAACTATTAAACCACCTGGATCCGTGTTTTGGTTTTTCTTTTCCTTTTTCCTTTTTATATCATAGTAACAGCACGGACGTGGACCTGTTGCAAAGCGTGGGAATCTGCGAATTGATAACTGATTCTAATGGCAAAGTTTACGAAAAGAATGATGACGCTATTAAGAGCTTTTGAAATCACCTCCCTAACTAAAAAAAGCTACTTTTGGAACCAACCCATTTAAAACGGTCATTTTTAAGAGGGAACGGACTCAGTACACTCGTGAAGTGACGGTACATGACAAACCTGGTCTCTGCATCGTCTACAATGTATTTCTTCATAAGGAATTGACAGCCGCTCAATTCGGATACGCCCCTAAAGTCGGATTTTCAAAACGGCCCTTTTTACGCAGGAATGGATCCAGTGCACTCGTGACGTCACAGTACATGACAAACCTGGCCTCTTCATCGTTTACAATGTATTTCTCCATTAAAAATTGACAGCCACTTCATGGAGAGACCAGGTTTGTCATGTACTGTGATTTCACGAGTGTACCGCATCCATTCCCGCGTAAAAGTGACCGTTTTGAAAATCCGAATTTCGGGACATTAAGTTGATTTTTTAGGGGTTTTCTGTGGTCAAAAAGCTCTGGGAAAATTTCTGTGGCATCAGGATCCTTAGTTCTTTCGACACAGGTAACAGAACAATCGTACAACAAACTGTTTGTTATATGGATCTCGTTTAGCAGAAAGGAATCCAAGCCACATCGGCTATTGCCAAATTTAACCATGGGCAATTTAATTGTTTACAAGATGACGTTCGTGCGTATTCCTTTGAAAATTCGAGGGAATTTGCCTCGCAATATGCAGAAAATTTACTGAAATTTACACCAAAATCTGCACAATCGTTCACTGTAAAAAAGTCGCTTGAATCTAGAGTCCAGACTCTTGAAAACATTGACAATAAAAAATACTCTTGATTTCAATCGGACTTTTTGCCTGAATCAAACGAGAAGATTTTTTCCCAGTGTTTTCATATGATTAACAAAACTCGTAAATTTGGCATCAGCTGATGTGGCTTGGTTCCTTTCTGCTTAACGTGGCCCATAAAGTAACAAAAGCTCATTTTGTCGAACGTATTCGTGACTACCGTGTATTTTCCCCTCGAAGGACCTAGCGAGGAAACCTGGCAGGTGTGAGACAAAAATCTCTCGTTGATCGCGTTATGTGAGATGGAAAGCTGTCAAGGCTGAGGATATAAATATGAGGATGATGATGATACCCGTCTTATCTTGCGGGACTCGCGGATGAAAGTTGGAGCGTAGCACGTGTGAAACTCGGAGCAACTTCCTCTGCCTGGGCTTGAGCCCCACGTGAACACATTCCCGAGTTTCTCGCCTCAACTTCCACCGACAAAACAAAGGTTTCCTTCGATTCTCTCGCAACCGGTGCCGTGACTCCCGGAATTGACGTTGGCGTTTATCACGCTAAATCTTGTTTTCGTATCGTTGAAATAATAGCCGAGGAGTTTATTTACAAGTGCGCAGTACCATCCTGTCACCTTTGTATTCACACATACAATTTTTAAATTCAACAATGTATTACTTAGACCACATTTGCAACAAGGAACCACTATTTTTGGCTCATTTTAGAAACAACATGCATGCCATTGGTCTCCCTCTGAAGGAAGGTACTTTTATGGTGGAGCCAGAGACGGTGGTTCTTCATTGCAAATGTAATCCACTTATCTCAAGTTCATACTGGAAAAAAAACACATTGGATCTAGAGTCCAGACTCTTAAAAACATCGACAAGAAGAAATACTCTTGATTCCATCGGATTTTTGCTTAAATCAAGAACCAAGCCTCTTAATTTGAGCGGATTACTTTTTGAATTAAGCAAAAATCTGATTAAATCAAGAGTATTTCTTCTTGTCAATGTTTTCCAGAGTCTGGACTCTAGATCCAAAGTGATTTTTTTCCAGTGCACATACATTGAAAATGTGATTTTGGTGCGTATACAATTGTGTGCATCTCTGGAATTTTCGGATGTATCGCGCAATTTTCAGCATCGACAAGAATACCAAACGCAACAATTCGTCGCTTTTTCGAGAGAGAAACGTAATTCTCTCCCGAGGTTGCAAAATTAACAAATTGTGCATCCCCCTCTCCCCCGAAAATTTTGCTCCTTTCGGCGTGTGTTGCGAGGACAGATCAGACAAATAAAAAATTAAATTATTGAATTGTGAGAATAGAAAAAAGTTTGTTAAATGACTTACCGATTTTATAGATATCAGCAGCCTCTACTCTAGCTAGTAAAAAAACGATGACCCACGTGACTAGAGAACGACTCATTCTTCCCTGAGACCCGAACCTAAGGAAGTTAATGTTAAGATAAGATAGGTAATTTCTACAATACAGAGGATATTTATTTGCTCATTCTAAAAATTTAGGGCTAAATTGCGGAAATGAATGAGTAGGTAACCCATTTTCGTCCCAATAGAGCTAATGCTGAATGAAACACCACCAGTTTGAGTTTTATATTGAATGGTCCAACTAGAATCACTCTAAATACACTAAACGTCACTGTGCTAAAGTGATACGTTGCTAATAAAACTGAAGGAGGAATTTGGTAGCCTGAAATGCAGGTAGGTAGCTATGTTTATTCTTACTATTATCATCAAGAGAATCCATACTGAAACTCGACGACAAAACCTGATGTGGTCTATCCTGGAAATGACCTACATTAATGATGAAGACAATTATTGGAAAATCGTTCACTCACCCGTGGTCATGTGATGAGTTTTTCGTCTTATCCTGAGGGCAGTGCCGAGAGCTCCATTGAAAAATCGGCGTAGTTAATTTTAAGAGCACATTTGATGACACTGTCCAGTTCAAAAAAAGTGTATAACCACTCGTTACCACTAGCAGGAAGTATACGACTGAAGTCTTAAGACTTCCTTATTCTTGATTGTCAATATTTTAGAATTCTTCAGAAAAACCTGCACGAAATAAGAGGTATGCTCTACGCCGTTTCATCTCGTTGATTAAGGCAGCGTGGGTCTGTTTACGAGCAGGCTGGATATTTTATACGACCCCAAGACCGCGAGCGCCGCAATTGGCCCAACGATGGGGCTCACCGATAACCCAGAATGAAAGGGAATATCTAATAAAGGTGGAGTTGCCTCACTCTATGCCAAATGGGGCGAACGTGCGAGATGCGAGGGTATTCCGAGTACATTTCCGTCATTGATAACTCACTGAACGGAAATCGATGCCTCATGTTTGAAAACCCGTAACTGAATGACAGCTTTTCAAAACCGTCCGTACTTTCTCTGGGTGGTTTCACGATAACTGGAATAGTTTTGTCGCCATAACAGATAACACATTTTTCGGTCATATTTTTAGTCGAAATGATACTCCCTCAATTTTTTCGCATTAATCTTCAAAGTGTTACGTATTATAACGCTTTCTAATGATTTATTGCTCTACTTCTCAATTAATATTATGTAAATCCGAAAATGTGCTGTCTGTTACGCGGTAAAAAGTCAGCGTAACAGACAGAACCTTTTCGGTCATTTATATATTAAAATTGAAACGAAGAGCGATAAATCTTTGAAAAGCGTTATAACACGTAAGCCTGTGTAGATTAATGCAAACAAAATTCGAGTGATATCATTTCTACTAAAAATGTGGACGAAAACTGTGTAGTCTGTTACGGCGACAAAACTATTCCAGTTATCGTGAAACCACCCCTCTCATCATTTTCCATAAAATCTGTTGTCTCCTCTTGTTTTCCTTCTCCTACGAACGAGTAGGGCATAGCCCTGTTTGTCAGGCCATCCAGTATCGAGCACAAAAAATTATATAAATATATTACAAATCTACAAATCACTAAAAATAAAGAGATCGTCAAATCAATAAAAAAAAGTAATAAAATCTTCAATCATCCTCAAGAGGAGTGAGCCAGTTTTATGCCCATCTCTTAGGCGGTCGTCCAGGTAATCATTTCCCTCAATGATTAAAACACTCCGTTTTCTGTAGATAAAATCCTCTTTGATAATTGGAAGTATTTCTTTCAAACGGAACTATGTGCATTATGACGTGAGCCCTGAGACCCATAAGAATATATGCATAACAGGGCTCACGTCATAATGTACATAGTTCAGTTTGACAGAAATACGTCCACTTGTGAACGAAAATTAGGAGAAGTGCAGAAGGACGTCAAAGTATTAGGCCATTTATCGTAGCGGAAAGGCGATTTCCAGGGTAAACTGCACGGTCTGGCAACTCTCAGTCATCGCTGATGTCAGTCTGTCACACTCTAATTGACTGCGGTGCGGCCGGGGCGCCTGGCGGTGTGTTCTCTATGCATAAATTCCTTCAATGGAGTATAAATGGAAGTATTTATGCTGAAACGAACTATATACAATTAAATTCAATCGAAAGGAACTATGTATAAAGGATTTGCATGTTTCATTGTCCCTTCCGGTTCAGTTTATTTACATATAGCTCCTTTCAGCATAAACACGTCTTTAAGTTTTAAACCACGAAATAGAGATAGACCGGGGTGCACACCCCCGACACCCTAAAGAGCTTCGCGCCTTAGGCGCTATGCATCACGCGTTACTCTTAAAGTTAGATTTGTAAAAAAAATGAAACAAGCTGAAAGACCCAACACTTGGTGTTGGAAGAGCGCGCCGTAAGAATATATCTGTTTTATCATATTCTGGCTGATCCTTCTTCGAAAAATTGTGGCTTATATATATTAATACCTCACGGATGGAATATATATTGCATACTCAACATTGACGTCAAATTCCTGTTGTACCTATGGATATAGTAGTGCTTATGAAGCAACTGGTAATTAATAATCTTTGATTCTTTTGTGAAGCTAACCAGTGGTTTAACTAACAGTGATTTCACAATAATGGGAATAGTAGTGTGGCCGGTTTCATTTATAGTTTTTAAAAAATATAAATTAATTAAAGAAAAATACAGCTGTTCTTGAAAATCTTTAGAAGTTGTGGCCCTGTAATGATTCATGCAAAAAGAATGTGAGAAATTATCATTACTAAAACTCTTAGGCCGGAATTTTAAGACGTTACTCGAAACTTCCTCGACTCGAGATTTCCTTGAGTACGCTTTTCGAGTGTCCTCGAGAATTGACGGTATTTTAAGACGCGACTCGAAATTTCCTCGACTCGAACCGCGCTTCGAGTCGCCTCCAAATTTCCTCAAGTGAATTTCGTGGGGTCAATCTCGAGATTTTTGTGAGGGAGGTACTGAGGTCCCTCAAGGGAGTTCTGAGGAAACTTGGTTGAAAGTGATTTGTTTTGTTATGAAAGTGAATTTGAATGAAGTGAATTTTTTTATGAATTTTATTGCTAAAATTTAATTTTACCCACTTTCCCTTGTTTACTATAGATATGTATGCTATTTTTCCCTTCAAAGAAAAAAGTATACTGTTTTGCCTCTAGAACTTCTCCTTCTCAGTTGCAACTACCTTACGACTTCGGTGTTTTGAAACGGTAGCTGAAGGGCGATTTTTGGGGGTCACGGACATTGAATTTCAACATTTTATATTGTCATAAGAGGGTTAATTTTTCCGAGTAAAAAAATCCTTAAATCCACCCCCGTGCGAAGAGCATCCCCTCCTTTCCCTCAAAGCTTCATCAAAGAAAGTGAACCTCAGAAAGAGCTACTGAAAAGTACAGCGCCACGGGTACTACGCATCCCAAGTAGCACAGTGCAACGAAAATATTGAAATTAAACTGCAGTTTGATTTCAATACAATTGTAATTTTTTTACCATTAAATTGCAACATTTTTACATCATTCATTAGTCGATTTATGCTGATTTTAAACAATCAACAAAATGAGTTCCATGTGTCAGAAAGATAGGCAATATGCAATGCATTGAAAAATTGCAACAAGTTTCAATGAACGGGACCCCTTCAAATAGGAGCTAGGCAACATACACAACACTCAGTAGAATTGCAATATTGTTACAATGTAATTGCTACTTATGGCAAGCTGTGCACTTGGGATTTTGGTCATGCACTTTACGAAGCTACTTTCAAATTCAAAGTCCTCATCAAATAGTGATCCTAATACAATTCCAAGGGCATTAATGGGTTTCATTTGACGTGGAGTTGATGTAATTGATGTTCAATAAAATATTTTTATGATAGTTTTTAAAGTTATTCCCGTTTTTTGTCATCTAAGACATTACATCGTTTGTTTCGGTGAAAAAACATTTGGTTCCCTAAGGTATTGTTTTTAATCAAAAATAATAACTTGCAAAGGTCTATCTTGGTTTTTAACCTAATTTACTTTAATTTAAACATGGGTTCTCCACGAAATAAAGAAATAGCTTTCATCCTGAATTTATCTTCGTCCCCCGCCCCCCTCCTACTCCTCCAAAAAAAACCTGAAGAGCCTGACACTGAATTTGCAGTTTTTCAGGGAGAAAAATGTTCGAGCAACTCATTATTCCCCCATTCTTTGCTAACACTCCTGTAGGTAACTCCCTAGAAAATCAACATAAAAATTGACAGATTGGATTAAAAATGGCCTCATTTACTTCTTCAGTAAAGTGAGGCAGAATAATGATTTTGGGGCCTCAGATTTCTAACAACTGAGCGCCGAGTCTCAGAGAAACATACAAACAATTTCCACTGGTTAGGCTTCCCGAGCAATGAATTCCTTAAAAAATAGAATTTATCAGGGCGATTTCTAGTGACGCCATGGGTGCCAGGTATTGCTAAAATAGTGAGAGCATAATTAAAAACATACAAAAGGACACGAGAAAACACATGAACATGCCCACTCTAACTTGTTGCACCTTGGCCTCTCCCTCCTTTCCCCAAAAAATCATCATAAGAACTAGAGGGGAAATTAATCGCTGAGAAAAGATCAAGTTTGTCCCATCAAAAAAAATGAAGCAATATTTGAGTGTGGAATTCCAATGTTTCTGAGAAGAGAGAATCAAATCAGTTAATTTATGAGCAGCTTCACCACTTCACTACAAATGTGGACACTTGGTGACGAAGTAGTTTTAGCTAAGCATGTAGTCAAAACAAAATGGGCATTTCAGGTCAAAGTTAATAGCCGAACCTAAAAGAAAAATACTGTGTGCTGAAGGAATGAAAGGTATAGAACATGATGTCATGAATACTCACAGAAAAACAAACTCTCTGCACTACCTATATGGTAGAAGATTTGAAGGATGAGAGGGTACGTGGATGAGTGAATTCAGAGGCTGATGAGTTGCGTTGAAATTGACAGCTGTGGACAATCAATCCATGGTCTCCGCAAATTGTTGAATATCAAATCAGCAGAGAACCATGATCTTTGAATGAGACAGCCACTAAGTAGATACACAAACTGATGAGGTAGGTTGCTCTCTTAAATGCTGGGCAATGGCCATCTTGGAAACTCTTGAGTCTGACACTTTGATGAGAATAGCATTCGAACTGCCCATGTGCTGCAGTGTGTCGGGATAAGTGAATATTATGACTCGGTAGAGATTCCTTTGGTTCAGGATTAACGTAGGTAAGTAAATACCTGAGGGCCAGGAGACCGCACACATTTTAATTTCAAAGAATTATGAGCACTTGACATACAAACCCAAAGAAAAGCATCATGATAGCAAAGTCCTCTAGATTAGGCAATCAGTTGCGCATCGCTGTTAGAGCTTGCTCATCGCATGTTGAGACGAATGTCATTATCTGATCAGCTTTAAGTCAGCAGCAATATAACAGGTTAATACATGCTTTCAGACAGCACCATTGGTGAGCAGTGACAAGAAAATACTAGACTTTTGTCTCAACATACACTCAGTGAGCTCTAAAACGCTTATTAGGTAGAATAAGATTGATAGTCATGAGAGATACGAATCGCTTAATGTGGCCTATGCTTGTGCTTTCAGAGGCCAAGTAGAAAACTTCCATTAAATCATGTTCAGAAACTGGAAAATGAAGAAAAACCTAATCTCTAAAGTCACAAATCTGCTTAATAGGTACAGTGTTTAATGTTCAATGTTGACTCGATAGAACTTGTGTTTGTGAAAACCAGCTGACGACTTGATGAATCACAATCTTAACCAAGGGGCTTTGAAAGAAGATGCTTTTGAGTGAGGGTATGGTTTGTAATTTTTGATAAGTTACCTGAGAGAAAGGGATATTCCTTTGCTATAAATCACATGTGGACAATATAAATGAAATAATAAAACACAGGGTTTCATAATTGGTACGTATTTGAGACGCTGACGCTTAGATAAGGGCTACACTATCAACTTTTCTCCGGAGAATAAATCACGCATTTCCGAGAAATTTCACAGAGAATTCATGATGGAATACATGTATTATGAAAATAAGTACTGAGGAGAAGAGAAAGGTTCAATCACCGAGAAATTCACTTCCATTCAATCGCATGAATGTTAAGCATCTGTGGTGTGGGTTTAGCCGTGTTCTCAAAGACGATTAGGATCCATTGAACGCTTGAACTATGACGAAAAGGGCTATATCACATAAAGAAACACAAAAACCACTAAGAAATCGAATTATTAACTTTGAAACAATTAATTAAAAGGAGTACTGGTCTGGCACTGATAAACAAACAAACAAATACAATGAATCAAGGCGGATAAAGGAAGGTGGTCGCATTTCGATTTTGGCTGCCATCTTGAAGATCTGTGACGTCAGGCGGGTACGGGTACGCCGTGGCGCGCGGCGGCACGCGGCGGTCGGGTTGACTCCCCCTGCCTCGTCCGGCCCTTGTACCCGATGTACCCGATACCGCGTGACGTCAAGAGGGTACGGAATGCGACCACCTTTCTTTATCCGCCTTGACAGATGACCACTTCACTTACACACAAAAACGCACAGCACTGAATAGGTGCGCAGTCGTTCACTGCGCACAATATACCAAATTAACGACCAATCAGAAACACGCTTATAAAACGTACACGGCTTCGGGCTTGCTCGTGTAACCAAAAGTTACTTTTTCAAACACCCATTTCCTCAAAATAAACCAGTATCTACTTAAATATTACAGAGCTTTAGCAGGACACGAAATGTCATAATAGGTTCCTTTATTCTTGGGATTGATTGAACAACAGTTACCAGTACCCTATACGGTCTCCACATTTAATTATAACGATGCGAAAATTCAACTACGCTCCCGCCACGAGGAGGCTTTAAAATAACCCAGGATGCAATGGGACTAGCATCTAGATTCACCGGCCGCCTTGAGGGGTATTCCAATGAGCCCGCTATAGCATAGCGCGCTCAAATAAAAAATATATATATAATATATATGCATGGAAAGATGAGGAGTTTCAAATTCTTTATCCTTTAAAAAAAAAAAAAAAAAATGCGCCACTTCTAGTCATTTCTGAATTTCTTTGTTCACGGCAATCCTTCTTTTAACGTCTCTCTCAGCTCTCAGTGTGAACACTAATTCCCGCTGCAGCTGAACATTTCCTGTATCAGATCTTGCCGAATTTGAAAACTAACGAAAATCCTCGCTATCGAGGAACAAACATAGCAAATTGCGGTGATAAACGGAGGAAAACAACTATCTGGACCGACAACCTTGTATATTTCCTCTGATATTTATTTTTTCAAAGGAAAACTAATGAGCATTATTTCTTGGAATAGTTACTTATTTTTCTTCATCTCATGAAAAACGAACGAATCCGGACAAAAACGAATAGAATGAGCCCCTAGAGTAGGTATGAATTCAATTACAGTGTAAAAAGACCGCGTTGCGTTGGAGAGAGCTGTGTTGCCAATTTTTGGATATTTCTGATGGTACGAAATTTAATCACCTCCTCTTCTCTGGCTATTCAATTTAATTTTTTCGTGGAACTCCTGGAGAACTTCTTGAAATTCAAGGAATTACCTGGAATTACGTTCCTTGTCCTTATATTAGGTTGCACAGGACCTCCCCCGTTGGGCGCTCAAGACGGGTTGAAGACCACTTCTTGCCGCTTTCTTGCGTTGATTTTTTTTCATCATTATTATTAATATCATGCACGAGTCTTTTAAAATGAATTTAATTTTTATATTTTTTTTATTAAAAAATCCAGCAAAGCAAATCGCGATTTTCGGGTAGTTTTTTTTTATTTTATATTTCATTGATGGAAAATCACGTGTAAATTCTACCAAGTTTAGCAAAACGCACCAAGGGGCATGTTGGAAAAAATTATCTCGGAAGTAGCTCTGAATGTAACTGGTCGGAAATTTTCTCCTGTCAAAAATTCAAAATCGAGGAAAATTATTTCGAACACGAATACAGCCATTAATGCTTGTACTTGGTATTGAGTCTAATGTAAGAACCCAATTTCAAACCTGTTTTTCGTGTTTTAAACATGGTTCGTTTCTGTTTAACTCGATCTAATTGATCAAAGTGGACATTTCTGTGATGCATGTTCAACTTAAAGCATTCCTAAAAGTATTGAAAGAAGTAAAAAAAAAAAATAAATAAAGTAAATAAGGTAAATATTCTTACTTGTAGATACGATCTGATGCATTAAATTGTGAATGCGACGTTGAAGCGATTACTTATAGGACATCCGCAAGTCGAGGCTGTGGTTTATTCTTGTTTTCTAAATTCAACGCCCGCATTGGAGACATCCCATGTTCTCGCTGTTGTGTTGCTCCATAACAAATGTCTCAAAATGAATTCATACAACAGTCATCAACTCAGAAGACGTGAAAATCACCTGCAAAATATTGCCTTAACAAAAATACAATATCCAGTATATAATACGTGCATTAATTCACTGCATGCATTTCATCAGTTCATACTTTGATGGCCCCAAAAATTGGCACAGAGTTCTTAGAAAAATAAAGCACCGAGGGAAACAAATGAACTAGTTCAACATCCTATGTACGATCCCTCATCAGAAGTGTCGCAAAAAGGTACACAGAATCTCAAGAGCATTTTTTTACTTCACATCGACGGTGTAAGTTTGCAACCACTTATCTCGTTCGCGGTGTTAAAAAATCTCCGCTCTTATTATATTCCTTAGAAGAGAACAAAGCTATATCATTTATTGAAGTCTCCGCAGAATTTTCTTCGTTCAGGGAAGAAAAATCACGGCAGCTTTTAGGAATCACCATTGAGTAGTTTTCCATTCAGAAAACGAAGTATGACAGGAAGTCTGCCACGTCGCAAACCGAGATACGTGGTTGCAAACTTACACCGTCGACATATGGCTTTTTACTTACCACCCCATGTCATAAATCTGCAATTTAACCGCAAATGGAACTACACTAGCATTTTGGCATTTTTAGCAAACGTTGCCAACTTTTTTTTTAACAATCTCGATGTTGGACTGGCTAATTTTTTTCCAGCAAATTCATTATAGGAGCATCCCATATGTACAAGCGAATGATTGGATTATTAGTGAATTTTACTTTTCGTCATTATATGTGCAAAGCCATTCTCATATATGGACGTATTTCTGCCAAACGAAACCAGAGACAGGCGGGAGAGAAGGGGTGTGCTCGTTAGTCGAGGACCGTAGGAATGCATGGGAATTATAAAGCGCCAGTGACGTCAGCAGCTCCGCCTGGTGACTATCAACTCATGAGCCCTATTCACAACGCTTTTGTCACATGTCCATGGCTCATGAGTGCCGCATCCGGTTGGCACATAGTTCTGTTTGACAGAATGTAAAACTCCGCTTTTTCCCCGAGGGGTATCACGTCCAATTTAACGTTGTTTCTTACGCGGCGAGTACACCCCACATTTCCCACACGTCTAAGTTCCGTTCGGCAGAAATACGTCCATACGATGTGTCCCAGATTTTCTAATTCTTAGAAAGTAATTTTCCAGGTAACATGGCTTCCCAGCGCCAGGAGAATTGAGACTTGCGCGGTGCGTCTCATCCTAAATCGTCACAGCACAAGACCGGAAAGAAGCCTGGATTTGAATAACTTATCACATCCAATTCCATTAGCGTCCGGATCCGCGAACCCCTCAGAGCGAAATAAACAAATGATTTCGGGGGCTCCCTGAATCCCCGAAAGCCCCGATCACAAAACCGGTGCACGCTCCGAAGGGGTTCCTGCTCTGATTGAATTAAAAGCAACTTTCAATATTTTCGAATCATCGCGCGGAGAGGCGCTTTTTAGTCACGAAATTCGTTTGAAGTCGCAATTGTATTATTATTCGGCAGGAGTGCTCTTATTAAATCAAAAGGAAGCAACTCGAAATGATGTTCTCAATTTTTTCATTTGCATTATTCCCTCTAGGAAACGGTCTGCGGTCGAGAAGACATTTTATTGGTTTTATTGGCTTCAACACAGGAGCCTCGACTAAACTCAACCAACCTCTTTTGTTGATACACTGAGAAAAAAGGTCTATTAATTTGGACCGGCGCAAAATGGATCAAGTCAATTGGAGAGGTCGGTCAAAATTTGGAAACTTTAAACGCTGATTACTACGTTTATACAAAACTTTGAGGTTCCTAAAGTAGATCCATTTGTTTTCTCGTGAAATTTTCTTCTAAATGCTACCCTTAAAATTTATGACGCGACGAAACAAACATCAAAATTTGCAGTTTTAGTCAAAAATTTTATGTCCGACCTCTTTAATTGACTCGATCCACTGTGAAGCGCACGAATTTCTTACATCACTGGTGGCACTGTATGGTCCGAACTGTACTAGTGGTTCTATACTAAGTAACCGTATCCTCAGAGATAATGCTACTGAGCTCTTTCTACAGTTTGATTCTTGCTACCGAGCAGTTTTTACAGTTTGGCTCGGTCAGAAATTTCGGTTGTACAAACAAAATTGCAGTTTATACATGAGCCCAGGAGTGCGGACGAAGGAATCGAATATTACAGTCATTATGTTCAGTCTGCAGCACTTTGGTTCATGTGACTAATTTATCTTCTTAGTGCCCTTGAAAATATACTTTTACGTAAAATAACATCAAAACTTTGACTGCGTTTTGCACAAATTCGCAATTTTTCTGGAAGCTTAAAATGCTCTTTTTTTGGTCAATTTTAGGAATTTATGAATTCTTTGCGAATTAAAAGATGCAAAATCGATTTCTTCTCACACGGGTGCAGTTAACTCATTTTTCAAAGATAATTTGAATTCAAAGCCCCTTCCTGACATTATCATATCGAAATATGTTCTTGGTTGAAGTAAAATGTGTCCAGCAAAAACGTTTATGTAGAACTGCAGCGAGATCATGCGTTTAGCAAAAACTGGGAGATAGATATTTTTAACCTGAAATTGATTTTTTTTTGCTGTTCTAAATATATTTAAGAGCCCATCATTAAGAAATTTAGTCTGCCTCCAACGCTATTTATTTTGAAAAAACAAATGAAGAAGATGCCTGAATTCAGTTTCTTTGTTGGGATTTCTAGGTAATTCACCTATGTTAGTCGTTTCCACAAATTAAACATTCTCTTTTAGCTATGAAAGGAAAAACAGTAACTCAGGAAAATGTATTTGAAACATCAAATTCTCTTATTATTCGGAGAAGATCCATCGTAATAGTGGCTTACTGCAAACATAGTTAACAGCATGACGTCATCGGGTGGTGTTTATCAGTTCGCCCCTTAATTGAATATCGATCCTTACTTACAACCTTAATTACGGATTTCTTGAAGGGAGTTTAGACTTGTTGTGTGCTTATTGGCTCCCTTGAAGGCTCGACTCGCACTATCCAAATATCTCAAAATAATTAACGGATGAAGTAACTACGATGAAACTTCCTTGAAA
The DNA here is from genome assembly GCF_918797505.1 of Bemisia tabaci. Taxonomy (NCBI): domain Eukaryota; kingdom Metazoa; phylum Arthropoda; class Insecta; order Hemiptera; family Aleyrodidae; genus Bemisia; species Bemisia tabaci. The sequence continues at coordinate 54,531,693 of NC_092797.1, forward strand.
TAGCATCTGTGAGTACACACCTCTAACTAACCGTGGAAGGTATTTCACTGTTGTCAGTCGCATTTTTAGCTGTCAGACTTGCGATCAGAGGTTTCAACAAGAGATGGAACATGAATTTAGAGTGAGGTGAGAGGAAATTTAAAGCCTCTTTTGAAATGACGATCCTAAGAAACACCCCTTAAATCATGAAAAATGTTGAGGCTTGTTTTCTTGATTAATTTGACTGACATGAATCATTTTGTATCATCAATCATAGAAAGAAAAATTAAAATTCGATTTTCGATCCAACCTCGAGCTCTCATGTACTTTGTCAACCTCCCATCCAATTTCACCCAACTAAAAATACCACTTCATTAGTTTATACACTTTGTCCGTCTCGTGCCACGTGGCGTCTCTGTAAAATATTTCAAGGCTTTTCTTGCTGCAACGTCATATTACCAAGAAACTCGATTAATTAGTAAATTAAGTGATCCTCTGAGATTAAATTCGATTTTAAGATGACTTGTGGAAGGTGTGACTTGTGGAAACTGCATTAAGAAGGATACTTCTCATGAGAACATTAGAAATGAGTGTTAAACATCCCAGTACTGACAGACGCCCTTTGTGCCACCCCACGAGACAGTAAAATATTTGAGGTTTGTGTTATTTGTAGAGTAAGATTGCAAAGTAAGATTTTTAGACAGAACACAGCGTTAATAAAAAAATATAAATAAAAAATAAAAGCTCTTCTACATCGAATTGAACGCTGAACTAAATCGTAATTTTTTTTTTCAATTTGTGAGTATCACTGTAAAAATTGGGATGAACCATTTTTGTTTAAATTGCATGCATCTAAACTTAAAACTCGAGTGGGTAGTTTCCTCTGTACAAATAATATTTTTTGACCAGCTTTGAGCCTCGAGAGCAAAATACGCGTAGCCCTGCTCACTCAAGTTCTGGTCCCTGAAAAATTTCATTCAGGAAATGCAACCGATGAAATTGAATTTTCTCCTCTCGCGGTGAGAAATTGAATTGGCCGCGGCCGTCTCGATCTCCTTGCATAAATATTTAGTTTGGAGAAAGTGAAGCGATGTGAGCTCGTGTATTTATCTCAAGTTTCGCGACGAACTTTTCAGCCCGAATGGAAGTTGGCTTCGAACATTTCAGTTTCATTCAATAGGCGCTTTGACCAAAAACTTGGCATTTTCGACCGGTCGGGCCGCGTGATCAAACTTTTTGGCTGAAAACTACGTCAAAATTTGATCGAGGGCCAAAGAAATGGGCGTATTCAAATCGAACACGGAAAAAATTGAATGTTGCTTTAGCATTTAGAATGTTAAAAAATATACGATAAGTAGAAATGCTGATTTTACAATAAAAAAAATGCCGTATCAACTACGACCACGGTAAAATGAAAAAATTCAACGTTTAGTTAGAATTGTTTAAATGTAAAATCAGTATTTGATACTTGTAGCACGTTTTTGTAACAGTATAAATGCTAAATGAACATTCAATTTTGTTCTGTGAAAGGAGCTATATCGATTCTGATTTGAGCTCTGAGACCCATTAAAACACATGCATGACACAACTTATGTCACATTGGTCATAGTTCCTTTTTATTTAATACGTCTAAATGTTCTGCAACAATTTTTACGACCGGAGAGAAGCCTGAGTGCTTTAAAAATGCAATAGAAATCGAGTCGATATAGCAAGTACCAATAATCGATGAAGCTACACGAGTGAGTAGGAATGTTAAACTTTATTGGATTCCACGAATTTGTCAACATGAATCAGAGTTCTGCGCGTCATTAGGACATGGTTTAATGCATCGTAATTTAAGTTAATACGACGGGAGACTGTTCAATCCAGAAACTCTTGACGTTGGGAATAATTACATAAGCCGAAGTTTCCGTCACCCAGGATAACAATAACCAGAAATTCTTTCGTCTCTAGCAGCAGTGTTAATTTTATATACAAGGTGTCCCGGATCACGCGTACTCGTACAAGGCCTTTCTCTTGGTTGAAATAGGTCGCACTGAGTCGGAGATCGCGAGGTTGAATAGGAAATCGACCCCAAGGAATCCGAATTTCATGGTCTCGAAACCCTCCCTACCCCCCCCCCCCCCCCACCAGCCCTCTTAAAATGGGGTATCACGATCCATGAAGCAACAACAAAATATATCGGTTTGAAATAAGGCAAAGCCGAGTAATAAGGTTCTGGATTTTTAAATTTTTATTGTTTTTTATCCAACTGAGGAAGGCTAAGTTTTCAGCAGAAACGTTTTGGCGTCATTTGCCTAAAAAAACCCTTGTCACCAGCTATTTAAATTGGTACTATTGTATATCAACGACAGTTTCTCTTAAAAAAATCCGTGTTTTCCCTTCACTTGGACGTATTTATGCTAAAAGGAAGATGGAAAGCAAAGATGGATTTATGCAAGTGGAAAGATGGGGTGTGCTCGTTAGTTGGGCCATAAGAAACAATGTAAAAGTGGATATAGCTCCTTTTGAGAAAATTGAAAAGCGGGATTTGACATTAAATCAAAAGGAGCTAAGCGCCAAAATATGCTAACTCATGAGCCGCGGGCATGGCAAGAGAGCGTTGTGGACAGGGCTCATGAGTTAAAGACACGGATCCGCGGCTCGGAGTCTCCATCGTCGCCGCTGACGTCACTGGCGCTTTATATTCCCCATTCATTCTTATGGCCCGACCACTAACGAGCACACCCCATCTTTCCACTTCCACATATCTCCTTTTCGCATAAATACGTCCACTTGTTCAAAAATATTCACAATAAGTCATACGGTGATTTTTTACTTCGGTAATTTTGAGAAGATGAAACTCAGATGACAACTTTAGTGCGACGTAATAATTAGGATTTGCACTCGTGGACCTATGAACCATCGAGCCACGACGATCATCCACGAGTGAGTTTCACTATTTGATATCTTCCGGATTAAGATGAATAAATCAATTCTGTAAACATTAACGCATTACGGATCCTTTCAACGTAAAACGGCTGAGTTGTTTGCGAGAAAACTGATTTTAACTAAGGCCAACTCCCGTTGCTGACGGCCAATAAATGAACGAGGGGTTGCACCGAAGCTATAGTTTATATCTTGAAACGGTATATTCCTGAATTTGACCCTCTCACTCGCAGATTCAATATTATAGATTAGTTTGACATTTTTAATTAACCTTTTAATGAGGAAATGAGATTTTCCCCCCTTTATTTACGAGCGGCATCTGCACTGCAGATGCCGACACGATGCAGACACGTGCTGCAGATTCTGCAGCACGTATCCGAACCTTTTAGTGCGCCCTGAATTCTGATGCGAGACTCGCTGATAAGTCGGATTTTTTGAGGAATATGAAAAATATCTTTATGAAAATATGAGGTCAAGAATTATTAAAAACCGTGATAATAATATTTCAATAACGGACAGCGGATATTCTGGAGTGGATATAATCTGACATCGTGGTTAACCCTCAGATACCCTGGACTTTTCTTATACTGAAAAATCCCAAATCGGGTCAAATCGACCTGTAATAGACCCAAAGTATATTGATTTTGACGGTTCATAAAGCATTATCAATGTTATTCTTATGTTTTAAAGGTACGGAATACCTGTCTCATTTGTCTTTAAAGTTTAAAATGTTCACCTTTTTGATAAAAAATTGCAGGAACTTTCTCGCCCCCCTCATCATTCGTCATACGTAAATATCCCCGAAAAGATAGTCGAGTCGATTTGACACAGCTTAGGATGCCAGGTGGTCATCAAAATAAATTTTCTGACACGACAGGCATAACTCTCGCCAAAATTCCAAATTTTTAGACGTGACCCTTTAAGACGTTTGAGAGACTGCTAATTTATATTTATTTATTTTTTCAAAACGGTTATTCATTTAAATACTTCATATTATATTTTGAGCAAATGTAACCCCAAGGTGATTTGATGGGCGCTATATTTTGAGTACGAATAAATAAAATAACGACAAATCATTCAACGGAAAACCGATCGAATGCGGAATTTTTCCCCTAAAAAAAAACCTGTCTTTATTACGTTGAATTTGTTCGTCAAATCTGGTATACATATCAATTCTTTAGTATCATGGCAACAGAAATGCGATCTCAGAATTTGAGAGAAATGACACGTAGCTCAATTCATGGAGCATATTATCGCGAGTTACGTCGCACGTTGTTCTGACACAAAATGTGGCGTCCATCGAATTACCTTAACTTTTCTCAAATTTCGATAAGAAGAGAAGCCTCGGCACGCGTCGTTGACGGCGCAGCAATACAACTATTCGTGCTTAACGGATGTCCGTGCAGCATCTGCAAAATTGAAGGCGCAATGGCGGTTCAAGGTGAGAACTCGCAATGCTTCGCAGCTCGACTGCATGCAACCAATGAGGCGTCACTCAGATTCGGGAGAAAATTCGAAAATGGTGGCCTGAATATGTCTCGCCTATTTTTGGCAGTGTTGTCACTCGAATTTTTACTTTTTTATCGATTTGATGTCTGCTTATTTTTTAAGATGTATAATAACAACCTCCTATATTTAAACCTCGTATGCACGGGCCCTATACGCCTACAAACCTACCGGGATACTTTACGCATTTCGCAATGCTTGAAGTATCCCTGTAGGTTTGTAGGCGCCAATGCCCCAAACTGGCCGACCGCCGCGCCCCGAGGCAGTTATTTCTAGAAAGCCTCGTATCAATTATTTGACCCGGCTTGGGCACCTAAGTGTTAATGTTAAGCTCACGCTCTAATAGCCTCGTCACACTTAAAATTGCTCAGAATTATTTTTAAGAACGTAATCGACCAATCAATTGATAATCTCAGGATTAGAGTATATTTTTCGATATTAAATCTCTGAAATTTGCACCTTGTAGGGCAGCAGTTTATTGATGAATAAATTATAATGAGAAAATAACTTGAAACAACTTCGGAAGCAGTTTCCAGTTGCGGCTCGATTTAAAACCCAAAATTATGAACTTTTTGGTCGACATCGTTGTTTAAGGCAACTCACAATGGATAAAAAAGAGCGCCTTCAAATCAATCCGTAAACTTAATGCGAAATTCTCATACCACTATTCGTGCGTCACGGCAGTCATTTTGCATACCCGGCCATTTGAAGGCGAAACATTGACTTCAGGTAACGAGGTACGAATTAAAGCAATGTCATTCGATATTCTTAGGGAGAAAAAACTCCGGAGGTGACCCACCTGCAACTGAACCCTCGCGGAGCCAAAGCCGGGGGCCGCCCACCTGGCCACTCTTCCGCATGGAAATTCTTAAATCTAGCAATCGTTAATAAACCAATCAATTATCATAGTGTCTCCAAAGACACTGCAGATTAATTTTATGCATATGCATTTATTTACACATTGTAGGAGTCACAGTTTTTAAAATGCATGCAATTTCTGACGGTTAGTCAATGATTGTAGGCAGGTTGTTCAAATATCTGTGACATTGTCACGTAAATCGAGCAACGAGACGTTTGCTGTAAACACACATTTTCACAAATTAGAGCAACTCTACCGTGAGATAAATGAATTTTTCTTTGAATTTGGCATCCATGGTTAACATGGTTCAACATTGAGCTAAATGGTGTCTCTATACGATTATTCAAAAGCAACGATCTCGTGAACTCCGGAGCTCATGAGTGGTTGAAATTCTTGCGGCTCAAGAGTTTCCAGCGCTGCGCCTATACTTCCGACTTTCAGTTGGCTTGCCTCCTCGAGATATGCATAATGTGACACTCTTTGCCTGAATTCTCGGTTCTGGAGTCAAGCTTTCTTGCCACCGGAGATGGGATTTTTTCGAATCTCCGTTGAGCGTGCGAGAAGAGTGAACAATATTCAGATTGTTATTAACTTTGTGCGCTCTGCCTCGCCACTTCGTGGAGCAGTGACAAAGGTATCCTTCCTTTTCAATGCATCGCTTTCCTTTCATAAAAACAGCCATGCGTTCAAGAGGGGAAGAAAAGGAAAGCATTGATGCAATAAGTATGTCGAGAAAATCGTTGTATGTCTATGGTAAAAACAGAAAATCACGTATCTCTTGGGTTACGCTTTCAAATTGTCTAATTAATCAATTTAATTTTTTAAAAATAATATATTTTGCAGGATGGATCTGTTGCAGGCAAGAGATACAGCATATAGCAAACTGAACACCTTTTTAAAGGGTAAATTTGTTTTAAAATTACGTTGGGCACATCATACAAGTCTGAAATCTATTTCTTAGTGCGCAAGCTGCGTAGTTTTTAATACGCATTTCAAGCCTCCCGCGTCTGCGGGCAGTTTTGCACGGAGGACCAGGTTTGCACAGTTAGAGGAGTAAAAAAAAACTGACTTGAGTAAACAAACAATTTCACTAACTTCTTCACTGGTAGGATTTCAATAGTTTTCAAGCGTTAATTTCCTTTTTCTCTCTTTATTTTTCAAAAACAAAAGCTTTGAATGAATTAAAATCTTAAGCAAGGTGAGTTTCTAACATTCCGGGAGTGCATGCTCCGAGAGAAGCTCCGTACTCTTAAAGGGTGCCTGTCATTCTCAATATGTTGGATCGCCTTCAATTTCGCGACACTGTGTAATACCTCTGTTGTGAAATAGTTGCTTGAGGCGTCATAGTAAGCTTTTTCTGCCTGAATCGAGTCACTTTTTTCTCAATTGAAGTTCAAAAATTATCCTAAACGTTATTAAATGCGGATGCAAGGACTTAGTGAGTTCTTAGACTACCGCTCTAAATTTATGCCGTAGTACCTTGATTTATTTTGCAAGGAAAGCTCTGTACTCTGAAAGGATGCCAATCATTCTTAATATGTTGGAGCGCCTTCAATTTCGTATGACACTGTGCAACACCTCTGATGTGAAATAGTTGCTTGGGGCGCCGTGGGCTACCGGCCAGTTCTACATACGTATTAGCGCCTACAAACCTAAGGGGATACTTCAAGCATTGCGCAATGCGTGAAGTATCCCTTTAGGTTTGTAGGCGCCGGTGCGTGTATAGCGCTGTCAGCACGCCGTGCGCCACTGACAGCGATCTTGCCAGAGCTCCTCCGGCATATCGCATCTCCTCATTTCCTGTCTTATTCTCTCAATCCACGATTTGGTAGAGCGTCCTCTAGGTTTTCTGTCAGGGGGGACCCAATCCAGAACCTTCTTAGGCAATCTACCAGCTGGCATCCTATTAGCATGCCCATACCGGACAAGCAGTTTTGTGAAAATGTCATGCACTATGTTGTTTTCGACACCCATAATTTCACGTACCCTTTCATTCCGAACGTGATCTTTCCATGACACTCCGGCCAATCTACGTCATTAGTCCCATTTCGGACACATTAATCAATTCTAATTATGTGAGGCCCCTCTCCGACGAGATCCTAATGAGATGGGGTGTCATTTGATAACATTGCCACTAGTATACTAGAATCCATAAGCAGGTCGAAATTGATAAGCGCTCGAAATTGGCTGAACGCTTAAAAGAATAGTTCGTTCTAAATAATTTGTTATTCTTTGTCGAGAAGGGAACTAAACGACCAACCTTGTCGTCTTTTTTTCAATTTCTTAGGAATTAATTAAGAAAAGAGCTGCAAATCATCACATTGCCTGCGTATAAACGATCTATTTTAACTTCGGAGCCGTAAAATGCCCCCCCCCCCCCCCCCAAAAGACCACATTTCTTGAGCAAAAGGTCTTCATTCCACCTCAGTGCAAAGTTTGCGAAAGATAATTTCAATATCTTTCCTTCTGCACGACCGGCTTGAGTTGAGCTCCTTACTCTGCAGCAATATTGCGCAATGAGAAACTTGATAGACTGATAGCTCCTGAAACTCAGATATTAACGATGCCATTTCTAGCCGTCTGATCGACCGATAATGCATGTCGGTTGTTGATTACCTCATTATTTGTGTTAAACGGTCTCTGGTATTTTTTTACCGTTGAAAATAAGAACTAAAAAACCCTAGAACAATGAGTACCCTATTGTGAGACAATCCTAAGTTTTTTTCGAATGATGGAATAGTTAATTATTTTATGGTGTAACATTACCATGTTTTTAATAAGCCAATTGAATCCAAGTATTCTAAAAAAATTGATCTCATAAAGTTATGTAAAATCGAAAAACATCCGATGATTCACGCTTGGGAAAAACTGAAAAGCCAAGTTATGCGTAAGCTGTTTTGACCAACTTTTTGACCCTTCCTTCCCCTGTGTGAGCCACCTTAAAGCCAACCGTAAACCTTTTTGTTGGTGTTGTTGTTGTTGTTGTCTATTAGCGATAAAAAAATACAAATTTTGTGAACCTTTTTTCGTCGGTATAGTTATCCAAGGGAACTAAGTATTATACCAAATTTAGTGTGTATTCTACCAAGTACGGTCATGATTTTTGACAGAAAGTTTGGCATCGGCAGTGGTAGAACTTAGATTGATTTTGCGAAAGTTGGATGGGAGCTCGCGCGGAAACGTTCAAAGCTCTGTTTGCGAGTAATCGATCGGTTTTAACTGCTCGGAAGTCATCTCAGGTTCCGCCTGTGCTCCGGGTGGCTTTGGCGCGGCTTGCTTTGCGTTGGCCTGGAAATTGTTTTTTAAGCTCACCTGACGTAAAACAAACGGCCAACTGTTGGAGAGTAACGCTCCAAAGCTTCTCTTATTGCCTCGTTAGCCGCTTGTGGCTTGCCTTTTTTACGTATCCCCCGTTTGGAATACTTCCTATCGTAGCACTGTTGCAAGTATTGGAATTTTTCGAAAATCTTGAAGGCAAATTAAAAAGAAACTCCCTCAAAAGGTTTATTTTACCTGAGGGAATTTGGCAACACCCAGGGACTCATAAGTGGAATTTCTTTGAAGTAGGTATAAAGTGCTTAATTTTGTACAAACTCATCGATGAGCTCAGTTATTTTATGGAAGGAACTTCACAAGAATGTCCATACGACGTCCTTCTATTGCAAAGTATAGAATAAAATTTTCACGCTCCAATTGTATTCCTTACCGTTCGTCAAGAACATGTAGATTTTATTTTGTGATTAGGAACTGCAATTTCTGGCTCATCCATAAAAACACATATGTGCATAAGGTAATTTATGGTACATACGTTGTTTCTAAAATGAGCCAGACGTTGTAGTTCCGAAGTGCATCCGATGCAGCCAGATGCATTCTGCAGTGTTATAAACGTAGTATAACCATATAAACATTCGGATGTTCCTCGGTGAGATATTTATTTGTTCACAAAAATTAAGAGTGATTCACTTGCAATTTTTTTGTACTTTCTTGTAGACTTTTTTGTAATTTACAAAAAAATCTATTAAATTGGAAACCAAGTTCCTTTTAAAAGTGTTGTTGTATTTAAAGATATTTGGTCACATTCGGATGTTTATACATCGTGCTTTCACATCATAGCAAAGTATTAGAATTGGACTAGATTTTGCAATAATTAAGAGCTAAAATGTCTGTCTTAAAATTAGAGACAACGTATGTACCATTAGTCGAATCTCACTGAGGTTCCCTACACTGCCTTGCTAAGGAAAAACGCAGTATGAACCTTTAGGCGTTGGGCAAATTTCCTTTGATAAAACACATATTTCCTGGTAAACATATGAATATTGTCATGGGAACGGAGTTCCCCATGATATTACAATCGTTCCGTTGCTATCGCTATGGGATTCCCTATGCCTCTGCGACCTTGAGCGTTTCGCCCAGTCTTCGATTTTTGGTTGATTTTCCGATGTATCAAAAACCGTTGTATTTTTTAGCCAATCATGTCTCTACGTCAAGTTGTGTTGATTTCTAAAATTCGCTTTCAGCGAGTTTTTTTCCACCTTGAGATGTCGTGTCTGACTGGTAAATCTGCGCAGAACCACGAAGTTCCGATTTTGGGCAAATTCTTTTTTTGGGAGGTTCTGATTGGTTATTTTTCGCCATCAGTTTTCTGTTCGTTGGTGCAAAAGATCGCCTACCTCGGTGCTCTTGAGAAGCCGCCATTATCCCACCTCAAATTTGAAAAATAGAAGTAAAGAAATAATAACCATCGTACAAGGTGGAAAATTGCTCTGGAGGACTCGTTACGGACAAAGAAGTCAAAATCAGAGCTCGATTGATTGATTTAATTCATGGATAAACAAATATCGCCTCAGCTTACTGCCGCAATGACAAATGCATATTGAGATGAACCCTGAGAGACATGAAAACAGTGCGAACCATGGCTCCTACAGCAATGCGCTTAGCTCATTTCTCTCAGCAACAAAGCGTCAAAGTCTCTTGTGATAAGTCCCGCCCATTGCCCGAGTCTTTTCTATGCTATTTTTACTCCCTCACTCGCCGACTCGTTATAGCCTAGTTGACTAATCTGCCTCATATTTTTGATTAGGTGCGGGCAATGGGCGATCGGGAGTTCGATACCCGACGATGGGTGTTACTTTTTAATGGTTGTATTGAATGTTTTAGACTAATCATCAATAAATAATTAATACTAGATGATAAATGTACGAACATTTTCTCGTGAATTAATATGTTAAACAAAAATACTGGAATATACCTCCTTCATATAATGAGCCACATGTTCCCCCAAATTAATGACGTTATTTTCTTTTTTCAATAAAGTTAATTTGCATTCAAAGTTCGTAAGTTAAGCAAAAAGTACCTATTGATACAAATAGAAAGACATGAAAATAGTATGTCTAACATTTCAGTTGTTTTTTTTTTTTATTTATTTTTTGTTTTTTTGTTTTTTCAATAAAACAAATTGACTGGGACTAGAATCATCGTATCTCTGAAGACAAAAGCTAAGTTTTTTGATACAGAAATACTAATATATTCATCCGTTATATAACAGGGAGATGTTGACCCAAATATTGATTTATATTTTCTCTGTTCGCCCAAATTAATGATGGTATTTTCTTTTTTCAATAAAATTAATTTACATTCCACGTTCTTAAAGCAATATTTTCTCCAAAATTCAGCAAAAAATAACAATTTATACCTACGCAAAAAGTAAATAAATAAATAAAGCAATGACATGAAAGTAGTATAGGTAGTACACATCTAACATTTCAGTTACATCTATTTGAATGAAAAAAATGGCAACTTAGGAAGCACATAGATCACTTATGATGCGTATTCGGGCATATGCGTAGAGTAAAAATATCATACTTTACGCCGAAAAAACGAAACTGAAAGTTAAATGCGTTAAATTCCGAAAACCATACATAATCCAACGAAAATAAATAATTGGTAAATAACAGTTTTCTTGTATGCAAAGAAAAAAAATTAAAAATGTAAAAAAGAGATGTCGACACAAAATTACATAGCCCCTTCAATTCTGAAGATACTACAAACGAACTGTACCTTAACATTTTCATATCCCAGAAGCAAAAGTTCCCATGACGAATATTGCTATCGCTAGCGATTGCAAAAACCAACTTGTTTTTCTTCCAATTTTTCGGATAATTTTTTTCGTAATTTCACCTGAAGTTTCAGAAAATCTCAAGGAAAAATATTCGTAACTTGCCGCAAAAACAAGTAATTCCTCGAAGACAATTTGACAGCTCTTGAATGTTCATACGGCGTTCTCCTTTAGTACGGTAGTGTTCAAGACGTTCCTGCATATTTTTTGGAAGATTTCCTTCACAACTGTATTTGGTGCCTGTAAAAATTGCATGGAAAAATATTCATAAATAAGCGCAAATACATGTAGCGGAACAACCTCAGCAACTCCCGAGTGTTCGGTGAGTGATATGGCGTTCTCCCGAGCAAGGAGGAACCAGAGGCGGATCCAGCAATTTGGCAACACCGGATTCCTCCATTTAAACCTATGCTAAATAATCGATTCTTGTGGGAGCACCTGGCCCCTCGAAGGATCGATAAATTCCCGTAGCTTTAAATGGAGGAAATCCGGTGTTTCCAAATTGCTGGATCCGCTATTGGGAGGAACGGTCTCATCGTTTCTATTAAGATGTCAAACGCGCCAACCGTGTCCTACCATGCCACGTAAAAACACCGTATGAGTGCTCAAATATTGCCAGACACCTCCCAAAAATAATTTTTTTAAAAGGGAGGTAACGAATATTTTCTCTCGGAATTTTCAGACAATTTAGATCAAAGCGCAGAAAAAATTCTCTGAGATATCGGGCGGAGAAAACTATCGATGAGTTTCCGTCAAAATTCGTATTTTACCCAAAGATGGGCAACATGAGAAGGCTCTTACTGCGTTATTCCTCGGCACGCTCTTATTCCACCTCTACATGGAATTCCGATGAGAGGGGGTGCATTGTAGTGCTTAATTTCTTACCTGTCTTGCGGTCTATTGGACGTATTTAAATCAAAACGAACTACATCCATTCTGATATGAGGCCTGAAATCCACATGAGGCACGACTGACAGGGCTCATGTCGCAATGAATATGATTCCTTTTGATTTAATTGCGTCCCATTGTGCTCCGAGCACCTGGGTATACGAGGCACCGGGGATCTCGAGGCTAAGAGGCGCCCTCCGAGAGGCGCCCTTCGAGAGACGCCTTGCGGGGGGCGCTCATCATTGTTTCAGGAAATCAAGGTCGCATGGCTACCACCTCTCAAAAGGCTCAGTGAGCCGTCGACGCGCCAAGCGAGTCATCTTGAAGCCTCTCCGATGAGCTTGAGAGCCAAACGTGAAATCGATTATCGCGCCCATGTTAACTAACGAAGCCCTCGACACAGTGGTGAGGCGTGAATGATCGATTATTGAGGTGTTCGTCGCGAACACCCTGTTTATCGATCCTTTTCCATGGGTTTAAATGGCAGATCAAACGATGCCTCGTCATGAAGTCAGCCTTCGACTTGAGCTTTCCGGTAGTAAATTGACGTGCGTTCACAAATTGGAAGTGAAATTCAAAAGATCATAAGCGTAATCACCATTGGGTGTTGCCATTGCTTTACTTGTGAGTAATGACAGAGAAAATGTATTGCAGTTTCCCCTCATTGCCATCACGCGCCTGGTCAACAATTCTAGACACCATTAATGTATAACCTCACGAAAGCCTCAAAATCTCCTTGAAATCCATGAGTATGCAACCCCACGACGTATTTTTTGAAGTCATACTGCCATGTTACCGGAGTGAGCTGCATCTATATTAATCGAAACCGAGTATTCTTCCACATTTTTCTTCGTAGATGAGAGTATTGAGTCAGCTTAAAAAGTAAAACCCGTCTTTTTTTTTTCTTTCTCTGGCCTCAACAACTTTTCAGTCTGAAAGTTGATGCAAGTGTGACGGATCGAAATTCCCAATCATTGTCTCTTTAATTTTTAAATAACTGATAGAGAAACAAGTAAAATAGTAGTTAAGATAATTTTTATTGCATTTTCAAAAAAATAAATAATACCATAGTAAAATAGTTTGACATTTGTCACAATCACAATTTTTTCCATACAATTTTATTTTTTTCAATGAACATTTATATGGACACATTAAAGCATATTTTGAGTAAACTCACCTTAACATCTCTCAATTTTCAAAAATAAGAGACATCTCAATGCGCATTGACGACGCTCGTGTTTAATGGACGTCCATGTTGCGAACGCAAAATTCAAATTGAGAGGTCGCTATAAGTTCAGTCGCATAAGTTTAAAAACGAGATCGGATTACGTTTTTCCTACCTTTGGCTGTGTTGCCTGCTTGGCCCTTAAAGCACCACTACAAATAAGAGCAACGAAGTAAACGAAATATGAAAATAGAGCAAGGAGAAAGATGCGTTTTGATGACGGCGCAGAGATACAACTATTCGTGATCGATGGATGTCCGTGTTGCATCTGTAAAATTGAAGGCGCTATGTCGGCGCGAGACGTGAACTGGAACAAAATGTTCCGCTCTTTAAAAAATGAAGCAACGACGTTGGTCGTAGATCTTCGGCCGTGATACCCTGTATCTGAAACACTACTTCAAATACGACAAACGGAACCAACATAACCAGCAATAAAATAATAAGGGAGAAAATTTTGAAATAACTCAGCACAAATAATTATTTTTCAATTAGCGAATTGTTGTCCTTTGACAAACTTGCAATGGGGGTTTCAAATTCGAATGCTATTATTAAAAGGATCCTCAGTAAACGTTTTTGCGGCATGGAAAAGGAGGGAGAGGACCAATTAAAGAGATTAGTTCAATAAAAGTATTCAATGCTCGATGCGCCCTTCCTGCATCTATTTGATGTTACGAAACGTATCTATTTGCAAATCGGGGGAAAAATCGGCAGCAGAAAATCAAGAGTAAGATAAATTATGTCAGATTGTCTTGCTCTCTCTTCTGGAAATAGATATCTCCTTATCGGTTCGGTAGTGTTCTGTGTACAGTGATTGAGATCTGTTTCATGATCATCTATCCTTGTCTTTATATTTCTTGTGATGTTTGTATGATTCTTGGTTTTCGTAGTTTTTCTCGTTTGAGTAGTTGATATCCTTGCCAGACTCGTGATTGTAGCCAGATCCCTTCTTGACGTTCTTATCACTTTTTCCTTTCTTCTTTTTGTCGTACTTTGTTGCCTTCTTTTCAGTCTAAAACAATCAGAAAAGTATTTAAATAGAACACACTTGAAGATAGAATAAGAGCAAAAACAATTGAATCGGCCTGTGCGATGATATTTCATGATGTCCAATACAGTAATTTACCGTATGCGAAGCTGAAAGATATGGAAAATACGAGCTGCAATTGCCTCAATCGTTAAATAATATTACTTTAAGTCTCTTGAATGCATGGTGTCCAGGGTTAAGCCGCTAGAATGCAGCAGCGTGTTTTAAGGGTCAAAATGAAACTTTTTTTCTTTCTCTATAAAGCTATATTCAGAAGTTTCCGGACAAAGGAACAGCTAAAGGCCCTCGTATTTTCTTAAAAATCTTCATTTTATCTGAATTATGAAGACGGTTATGGACTGAAACCATGGAAAATAGCTGACATTGGCACTTATTAGCGCAGAATTCATCATTGGCCTTAAAAATATCGAAATCTTAAGGTAACTAGGGATTTTATGAGGTCCTTGGAGCTTTTAGCATACAAATCTTGTCTACCTCTGCCCCCCCCCCCCCCAAGCCCGTTGGCCCGGATAAATGCAGCGTTGTTAATTATAGAAGATATCAATTTTTTAAAAGTTTTGGTTCAGAACCGGTCGTCGAACCTTATGAAAATCGATGATTTTTCTAAAAGTGTACGAAGGGGATGCGACAAGCACCCCACACAGAGAGAATATATGTAAACTGATAAGTTGAATTCTAAAATTATGATATTTTAATAAAGAGCTTGATGCAAAAACGGCTTTTCTCGACCCCCCTCTGGAAGTTCTTCAGACTTTGTCTATTGATTACTCATACTTGAGCGCTTCTTTTCCCAAATTTTCAGACCCCCAAAAAATTTTGGGGGGGAGCTAGGGGGGGGGTGAAAGTCAAAACCTGTGAAGCTCGATATCTCTTGAACAAAGAAAGATATCGAGGTCCGGTTTGGACGAAAAATCGTCTAAAATTGCATACTTTAAGATTCGAAAGGTCGAAATCCCGATATCACATTTTTAAGTCAACATATGTGCTTTTTTCCAGTTTTTAGGTCTCGAAAATTTCTTTTAAACGAAAAATTTACAAAGATCTCAATTTTTTATTTCAACCAAAACCAGTTTTTTAATTTGTTCGTCTTTTTCCGCATCCAACGAGTGGTCCATTAAGCTGGGGAACCAAACGGTTCCGGAGTTATAATCGATTGAAGTTTCCGCTCAACGCGCGCCGACCGATTTTCGCGCGCAAAAAAGTCGGATTTGACTGTTATTAGATCAGATTGAATGTTCAAACTGAGCAAAATGCTTTATTAGGGACTCTTGAGGGTCGCTGAGTTCAGAAATTACCGATACTTCCAAAAAATTCACGTTTTTAAAATTGCAGCTTCGGACAGGACCACTGAGCGGCCGGTCGGCGCTCAGTGGGCCTCTAAAATAGCGCTGCGGAGCTGTAATTTTAAAAACGTGAATTTTTTGGAAGTATCGGTAATTTCTGAACTCAGCGACCCTCAAGAGTCCCTAATAAAGCATTTTGCTCAGTTTGAACATTCAATCTGATCTAATAACAGTCAAATCCGACTTTTTTGCGCGCGAAAATCGGTCGGCGCGCGTTGAGCGGAAACTTCAATCGATTATAACTCCGGAACCGTTTGGTTCCCCAGCTTAATGGACCACTCGTTGGATGCGGAAAAAGACGAACAAATTAAAAAACTGGTTTTGGTTGAAATAAAAAATTGAGATCTTTGTAAATTTTTCGTTTAAAAGAAATTTTCGAGACCTAAAAACTGGAAAAAAGCACATATGTTGACTTAAAAATGTGATATCGGGATTTCGACCTTTCGAATCTTAAAGTATGCAATTTTAGACGATTTTTCGTCCAAACCGGACCTCGATATCTTTCTTTGTTCAAGAGATATCGAGCTTCACAGGTTTTGACTTTCACCCCCCCTAGCTCCCCCCCAAAATTTTTTGGGGGTCTGAAAATTTGGGATAAGAAGCGCTCAAGTATGAGTAATCAATAGACAAAGTCTGAAGAACTTCCAGAGGGGGGGCGAAAAAAGCCGTTTTTGCATCAAGCTCTTTCTGGCAAAATTAGACAAAATTCTTCAAAAAGGAACGTAACAGCTGAACATTTGAAACGTTCAGATCTAACAAGTGCCTATACGTCATTGATGTGTGTCACGATTTTAAGCCACACATGCAGTCTAAGTATTTGCGCGCAGACGTACCGATTGGCAATCACCCCCAACGAACAGGAATATGTTCCTTGAAAAAATATGAAACAACCTTTCCTTATCCTTGCCTCATTCCCAGAACAAGGACAACGTGCCTTTCATGAAATATGCGGGATCGCATGCATGCATGAGTCGCCGGCTATGTTTGAAGGGATCACAGGGATGAATACGTGGAGTCCGTGCACAAACGCATTTTCGCCCCTGCAGGGCTAATATCCCTTAATTCCTTTAAATAATTCCGAATGCACGCGCTGGATGCTTGGCACTTGGACTTCCAGATTAGTCTTTGCACGGCCGGAATCCGACGTCCGGAATTCACCCTTGCGTCTCCGCCAAGTAAGCGAAGCTTCGCTGTCGTGCTAAGGGTGAACGCCGTATATACATTATGATGTTGCCATATCTTCCGCCAAGAAACATTCATTTTTGAGGAAATTTATGAATATTTTTCCTTTAAATTTTCGGGTGATGTACATTAAATTGCAAATCAAATCATCAGAAAAATTGGATGAGAAACATTTACAAATTTCTCTTAAAATTCAAATTTTATCAAGGGAAATTTGGCAAAGCATAAAGGTTCATACGGCGTTCTTCCTTAGTACGGCAGTTAGCGACTCCGCCACCCCGCTTTAGTTTGACTGCGAATCTTCGCCACCCCCACTCCCTTCCGCCCACTTGATACGGAGAATCCGGAACAGTTACGGGACAGCTTTCCTCAGAATTCGGCCTATTCCTTAATTAGTTTGCAGCTGGCGCACCCTTCGTCGAAACGCCGAATCTTAATTTAATTGGTCACTACAGGGTATAGATGAAGACGTCGTAGTACGTAGATTCTCTGAATAATTTTACATGGACAATTATGCTCAGCCAAATTCTTGAGAACGTTGTGTGTTAAATGTTTTCTAGGAACGTTGAAGGCCACCCAGCAGAGCCCAGCAAGCAGGGCGTTCGTACTGTAGGATTTTAAACAGTTCTTTTCCTTTGGTAGGTCCTATATATGGTTTATTTTGTGAAGAGGGGGGGGGGGGGTTCAAGGGGGCCTTTAAACATAACATGATAAAAATGACGCTTTTAACGGAACTTGAAGTTTAGGTGTGTCTTTTCGAGCACAAACTGACAAAGTTAGTACATTTTTCAGAAACTTCATTATTGAAATTTTAGATATTGAGGTACTTTTTTACGGGAGTAGTTATGCTTCACAGTTTTGAATGTTTTGCATTCGTTCCTGGCACACGGACTTTATGTCCACTTTTTTTACGTCCACAGACTTTTCGTCCACAATTTTTACGTCCACAGTTCTAAAGCCCACACTATTGTTAAGTCCATTACTTAAACGTCCACCAAGTTAAGTCCACAAATTTAAAGTCCACTAAAATCAAATTCAAGCGTCATATTTTAGTCCGTGTGTAAAATTATATTGACAACATCGAAACGAGAAACTTAAGAGAGAATGTGGTGTTGTTATCGTAACTCATATTTTAAATTATATGTTAATTTCTTCTTTTGATTCATCTTTTCAAATTGTCTATGGTAAATACTTGGTTTCATTTCTATCCTTGAAATTTCCGATATAAAATATGCCTTTAATGTACATTCTTTTTTTTTTAAGAAATTGATTACTTCATTTTAAAAACATTTACATTTTTAAAACGTGGTAAATATTTGTAAAACCTTTTCCAAGCAATGGCATCGATATGAATCTCAATGAGCCGTAATTGTGATGAAAGAAACTATACAAAAATTAATAAAAGAGGAAAAAACTAAGAAGCACTCAATTTTTTGTTTTTAACTTATTTGTACATCGACCTTCTTGAGTCAAATACGTCCAATTTTGAGCGTTTAGTTGCGCTTACACCACGCTGCAGCACAGTAAAAGCCCAAAACATAAAAGAATAAATTTGAATGCTTTGGAAATCATTAAATTTGATCCGGAACCACTATTATACTTACAAAAAACACATTATTTTTTCCAGTATAGTACATATTTCTTTTTCATCACTTTAAAAGGGAATAATCAATGCAGAGAGTGCAAACATTTCATAATCATGAGTTGAAAAACGCTGACTCCGCGAGTTTAAATATTAGAGCCTAACACAGAGCGGAGCGGCGTGTTAGCAGCGCAGAACGCGCACTGGCGCCTACAAACCTAACGGGATACTTCACGCATTGCGCAACGCGTGAAGTATCCTGTTAGGTTTGTAGGCGCCTATGCGCGTGTCACGCTGCCTGCGTGTCATGGTTGCCTGCCGCGCCGCAACGCTTTAAGCAACTATTTCGCGTCAGAGGCGTTGCACAGTATCCTACAAGATTGAAGATGCACGAAATTACTATTTAAAGAGGACTTTCAATTTTGACTGCATCTGTTACTGAAAAATGTTTAATTTGGCATTGGAGCGTTTCCTAGGCTCCCGCTTTGGTTTTCATCTTATCATATCCGTACAGTGTACACATGAGCATATGATTTTATCTGCTCTTAGAGTCTGTTCTTTTTCATGACTTGATTCATGAATGAAATGTTTTTAAGAATGAAGGTAATAGTAGTATGCATTTATTTTTGAGGTGGTTCCTGTCATTTAAATGAGAAGAAAAAAATGTGGACATAACATGTCCACAATTTGGACAATTTTGGACATATTCATGGTTGGACATTAAATCATGTGGACTCAATAAAGACTGGACTTTACGTATAGTGGACATAAATAGCGGTGGACATTTATTCAATGGACGAAAGGTAGGTGGACATAAAGTCCTGGAAGCTCGTTCCTGTTTTCTTTTACTTTTTTATTAATGATGCTCTTATAATTGTTTTGTACAAATTGTTTGCCTTACCAGCTTTTGTTTCAACAATTCCGGTTAATTTTATGCATGTCGATTGGAATTTTTGTATCAAAATTGTCCCGGTAAATTGGTATTTTGTCAAAAGAAGCATGGCAACGTCTGAAGGCTCATAGGGTGTTCTTCCATAGCACGTCGTCGGTAGAAGAAGAAATAGGAGAAGGAGAAGGGGAATATTCAGTCAATGGACCACTAGACAAGGTACGAATTTAAGCATTCTGATACTTGTTTCCTAGTCAGAATTTCACGTAGAGCACGATTTGCAAAACGAAAATTACTGAAACCAACTCCTAACGAAGATATTAACGTTTTTATTTCACATTGGTTGCAAGGAATTTGAACTGCCCGATCACAAGAAACTCAAAGCTCTACGTGAGTCAATTCGCGCACTACAACGGTTTCAGCAAGCTTCTCAGTCGAGCAATGTTCATTTCCCCACCAAGTGTTGTTCATACTATAAGCAATTTGCTGTAGCTGAGCCAAAGCGTCAAGATTGAAGTTGCTAGATTTGTATATCGTAGAGACTGTCACGATAACGTTTAGCGCGCGATATGAATCACGTAGAGCATTGAGTTTTCATGAGCGGGTGATTTGAATTCACGCATCAAGAATCATTTAATATCTTCGTGAGGAGTTAATTTCGGTAATTTTCGTTATGTGCATCGTGTTCTACGTGATATTTTAGTTAAGAAACATGTATCAGAATGGTGATATTCGTACCTTATCTAGTGGTCCATTGAATCACAGATGGGTTTACAGGCGAGGAATAATTACCTGACCTTTTTCATAAATGGAACTCGGACGTCACTGGACGGTACGAAACAATCTACGATGCGGGCCTTTCTAAAAATAACCCTCCTATTTAAGGAAGGATTTAGTTTTTTAATTCGCATGAAGTCTGCGGGCTGATTTTTTACATTGTTAGACAAAGCGATAGACAATGAAGACATAGGGAGTATGGAGCGATCCTGTTGGTTGAAATGAGTGGTTCCTATAGATTTAGGGAGAAAATGATGGACTAGTATAAGTATAGGGCTTCCTTGAGGGTTGCCACTAGTTAGTCTATTATATACCTCCTTTGTCTATTGCAAACACCTCCTTCCACCAATATGATCCCTTCATATCCCCTTTGTCTTCTTTATCTATCGCTTTGTCTACAAATTTCAACAATCAGCCCGCTTTGCTTGAGGTATTTTGATTTTCAAGCCGTAATTTTCCGTCGTGTAAGACAAACAACATCTTGAAGACATTATCTGGATGTTGCCAAAATTCCCATGACAAACTAAGCATTCTAAAAAAAGTCAGACCTCGTTTTCCTCTAATTTGTCAGATATTTTATATTAAGTTGCGAATGAAACCCTCTTAAAAATTAGAAGAAAAAAATTCACAATTTTCACTCAAAATTTTATCAGAGTAGATTCGGCAAAATTGCAACACTTTTACGGTGTTTCCCTGTGGCACGCCGCGGCGCACAGTAGAACGAGCCAGAGGAAGAGGTCGGACACGAAACGTTTGGCTAAAATTTCGAATTTTGATGATGAATTCGTCTAATTTTAAATTTGAAGGAAAAATGATAAATCATATTCAGATCTGAAAGAAAATATCTCGAGATAACCAATGGAGCACCTTTAAAACCTCAACATTTTGAATGAACGGAGTTATAAGCCTTTTAAGCTTCCAAATTTTGTCCGACCTCTTCCATTTACTCGATCCACTGTGCGGCGGTGCAGCCCTTTGAGCCGTCCCGGCACTTTTTGCCGCACCCATGTGCCCGGTAATCGTTTCGTTTATCCAGCTTCGCTGAGCTCAAAATTCCCTTCACAATTCACAGGGCGAGCCCCCGGGTCCCGGATCCACGGTGGACCGCGCAGGGATCCATCCGTTTCGAGACAAGTTAAACCGTTCGTAAGACCGGATTTGCGAGGCGCCGTCACCGCCTCGGAGCCATGTCCCGCTCCGAACTCACCGAATCGAGTCATCAAATCCTCGTCCGCATCACCCATTCTTATGTAAAAGTCCTGATTTTTCAGCACAATATGGCAACTAAGTTCGAGTCAAAGCACGGCCCATCCCTCCGCTCATGATAAAGCTTGAGTCCGTTTCCACGTGGACCCTGGAAAGCATGGAGATTCACGGATTTTGGATACCAGCTTGAACGGAAGTTACACTCTTAGGTCAGTATGTGTGATGGCTTCGTCAAACGCAAACAGGACGTAAGCGGATTGTGACGAGATAGCTGAAGGAAAACATCGCGATTAGTTTCAAAGCGCCACTCGTCGCCTCAGTGATTGATTTTAAGTACCGGTAATCTGAAATACACTACCCCTTACGATTTCGGGAGGGATTGGGGGGGGGGGTATCCCGTGGGCAAGGAGACTTCACGGATACGAGAACGGAACTTTTTGACGTCATCTCGACTTTCTGAAAAATCGAGCCCTATTGGACGTCAACAGACAGAATTGATCCAACCACGCAAGGGATTTCTCAAAAATAACAAGCTACATAGAGGGGGCACTTTCCAGATGCATTAAATGTTCACTTACGTCTCTCGACAAACAAACCTCAATGTTTCACCGAATGCGTCGATTTTTCGCGAAAAGTCGTTAAAGTCATTTCGCGGAAGCGGCAAAAGTACACTCTGATTCCCGCGGGAATTTTACATGTATCTAAATAGAAGTTATCTCTCTAGAAACCCAGTTGAATGAGACCAATTAAGTTCATTGTACTGTCTTGCTATGAAATATAGCTACAATATGTGAGCGGATTCTTCTTTTGCGGGGATTTAGTACAATCAGATGAGCCTTTAGCTTCATGAAAGTAATGATGTTGAACCCTTAAATATCCAAGACTTTTTCAATGGCCCGGTCCCAAGTCGCGTTAAATTGATCCATATTTAAATACATTGATTTTGATCGTTTTTGAGGTATTATCAATGTTATTTCTACGTTTTTGAAGGATAGAAATAATTTTTGTTCCCCTTTTTGGTAACATATACTGCGGGGAGTTACTCTGTTCCTCCTTATCCGCCGCACAGTGGATCGAGTCAGTAGAAAAGGTCAGACAAAATTTGGAAACTTTAAACTCATCTAACTCCGTTTATACACAATTTTGAGGTTCTAAAAGAGGTTTTATTGGTTTTCTCGTGAAATTGTTTTTCAAAAGCATCCCTTAAAGTTGAAACTGTGAAGAAATAAACATCAAAACTTGCAGTTTTAATAAAAAATTTCATGTCCAACCTCTTTAATTGACTTGATCCACCGTGCGCCGTGTGTAACTCCCCGGTACGGAAAGTACGAGCGTTGATGACGGCGAAGAGATACAACTATTCGTGCTTGATGGGTGTCCGTGTTGCATCTGCAATTGAAGGCGCGATGGCGGCGCGGTGTATGGCGTGAACTCGCAATGCTTCGCTCTATGCTAACTTAAGTTAATTACTTTTGTATGAATTGAAATTACAGTGAGCAAGCATTGGGAATAGTAGTACCTTCTTTGTATTTTTCTTGTCTGCTGCTTCATCCTTCTTCTTTTTCGTATGTTTTTTCTTTTTAAATTTCATGAAAGTACCAGACTCTTTGTGGTTGCTATAAAACTTGTTGTCCTCCTTTTCTTCATCTCTGTGGTATTTATCATGAAAGCCCTGTTAAAATCATTCATGTCATTAACCAAGAAGTTGAAACAGGAACGAAGTCAGTTGACAGAACATAATAATTAAAGTGTGAGACTGCTTGACGAGATGGATTTTTACAAAAAAATGTCTGCATACGTAGCTCATAAGCGATGGGATTTGTTGAAAATTGATGGTATGAGTGATGATTTTTTTAAATTGAGAGTTTGCATGTCCTACTGAAAGAGGATCGTTATTTGTGCATAACAAAACAACTTAAACACAGGAATGCAAGCTATCTTTTAAAAATTAAATGTAAACATTTTATGAGATGGATGACACGCTGACGCGCTTTCATTTTTTAAAATTACACTTTGTGTTAGAATATCTTGATTTTTTTCCCCAAGCATACTTTGTGGAGTTACCTTTTCAAGATCCTTTATTCTTAGGTTCAACAGTCATCAAATCCAGATACAACTTAAACAAAGATTAAACAGTGGCAAATACACGTCATATAGGATGCCTTGATGAAGAGGTTACAAGCAGAATAACAACTCACGTTGAATCAACGGAAAAAAGGAATTACAAGGTATATCGGCAGTAGAACAACCAGACCTCGCATCTCGCTTGCGGCGTTTAAAAATGTCCGCTCTCATTTTACTTTCGTGAGGGAGAACAAATCAATGAGTTCCTTGAATTTTGCACAGATTTTTCTCCACCTAGAGGAGGAAAATCACGGAAGTTTTCGAGAGTGGACGTTGAGTAAATTTCCATAAAAAAATAAAATATGATAGGAAGTCTGCAACGTTGCAAACCAAGATACGTGGTCTGGTAGTTTCGCCGTCGCTATGTATGAAATATTGCAGGCTTTGCATATTTAGATACCACGAGTTGTCTGAATAATCAAAGGCCCCAGATTCTCATACATATCTCTTATGAAAATGAAACATCTTACCTCTTTTAATGTGTGCTTTTCATTCTTTTTCTTGTGACCACTTTTACCTCCGTGTTTGCCACTTTTTTCTTTGCTGTGCTTGCCTTTCTTCTCCTTTTCATGCTTGGTTTTCTTCTTCTTCACGCGCTTGTGTGCATATTCGCCAACTTTTGAGCCTTTTCCTGCATCTTTGTGCTCAGCTACGGACGGAGACAAGAACTGTCACTTTCAGGCGATACAACATCAAGTATTTGAAATACAGAAGTATAGGAATTGTAAGAACTCTCGACTTCCTTCTTTTAGCGCATGAATAATTTGCTATTGACTTGACGGCTTCAAACTGCTCTTCCGGACGAGTTTTTTTCAAGGAAAAATACTCGGTGAAACATGTTGGGCACACATTTGAAGAGAAAAATGGATAAATAAAAACAGAAAGTCTCATCCCTCTTTTTCAGAAATCATTTCTATAAAAAACCCATTAAAGTACCGGTGTGGAAAAGGGAAAGATTAAATAGAAGGCGCTTAAAACATACTCGTAATGATAGAAATGTAAAAAAAAATAAGGAATGAGTACATTTTGCAATAGAGAATTCGGGTTTATTTATGAAACGACACAGATACCATTAATTTCCATATACGTGCAGGTTCTTTTATGTATGAACCAGAAATAGTAGTTCCTTATTGAAAAATGTATTTTGAGTGTCAGTAGGTCGAACTAGGCAAAAAGGAATACCAAACCAACTTTGGGATAGAGGGGGGGGGGGGGGGGGGGGCTTATACGTCTAGAATAGCTGGGACCTTAACATTCGCGCATTTTCTCCTACCAACAATTTGAAGTTGAGGGACAGTATTTTGAATGTATAAATCATAGTTAAAATGCATCTGCAGGATAAATCTTATGAAGAAATGACATTTTAAACCTCTTCCTCTTGGTTTCAACTTTAAGTGAGTTTGATTATTCCTGTTGAACTATCAATTCCTTTTGCAAAACAATGTTATCTGACAGGGAAACCATGTTATGGTACTATTTTATCTACATTAGTAGCATAGGTAAGTAGGAATTTGTCCACATATTTTTTACATAGGAAAACGGCGTCAATTCTTACTCTTAAGAATTGCAAATGTGTCAATCTAGCATCGTTCGGACACTAACATTATATCGCGTTTTTCTAAATACGCGGCAAATTAAGGACTGATATCTCTAACTCATCTTCGGTGAATGAGATAAGTAAACTGGTGCTTGATACAACTATTCGCGCTCATGGGTTGTGCTTGTTGCTTACGCAAAAAATGAAGGCTTTTTGGCTTCTTTAGTTACAGCAGCAGCAAGGTGCGCAGCGTGGAGCATATTTTAAGTCTGTCATCATGCTTTTCAAATTGAGCAAGGGCAAAAGCAGTGACTGATTTTACTTTAAACATTCAAGATTCTCTTTCTTGCTACCCGGCTCCTCTATGACGCTCTCGAAAGACCTTAAAGCTAAAACCTTCGCCGCCTTTTATCGATGATGAGACTGCGGAAGTACCTACGTATTTCATTTGCAAACTTTTGGTTTAATTTCAATCTCTCAAAGAACAACTAATGACACAATTTCGTATCTTTGAGGCAACATGGTGACCACCTACACATCGAAGATTGAAGAAAGTAGATAGGCAACTGCCACTCCCACACTCATCAGTCATCAGCCCGTTTCAGAGGAACACACGTGACATACACGCGCTTCCAGAGGTTTCCCTGCGAACTGGTTTCAAATAATGCATCCACGCTTACGAAAATAAGGGCGGTTTTTCCAGATCGCTTTATGTCAAAGCTCAACCCGCTGTTTTAAGCACGAGAAGACAAGTCGTGTGTTCCAGACGCTCCCCTCCGTCGCTGGCAGAGCCAAGATCCATCCATATAGGTCAGTCATTCCCGAAACCCAAATGAGAATCTTCTGCGCATGACGTCAGCATTACTGCCGCGAAAACCAGAAATGTCGGAAACAATGCTTTTCTTATGGGAGAGAACAAATTTTTCTTAATGAATCATTTAAATTTCTTACTTTTAAATTCTTTGAAGCTTTCTGAGTGTCGAAAGGAACGTTTAGAAATTAGCGTCAAGGGTTTCAATTCAGCTGAATTTGCGTTTTTATATTTTTAAATGATTTTTGAAGTCAGCGATGTAACAAGCCATCTAGTGGTATAGATTCGCGTGTAAAAATGGCTGATGCAGAGTAAACTGTAAAAATGAAAGAACACAAATTCGGCAAAATCGAAACCCTGAATGCTAATGTCTAAACGTTCTTTTCGACACACAGAAAGTTTCAAAGGATTTAAAAGTAAGAAATTTAAATGATTCATTAGGAAAAATTTGCTCTCTCCCATAAGAAAAGCATTGTTTCCGACTTTTCTGGTTTTCGCGGCAGTAATGCTGACGTCACGAGCCAATGGAAAGGGGCTTACCCCGAGCGGGGAAATCTGCGCAATGACTGACCTATATGGATGGATCTTGGGCAGAGCCGATCTGAAGGAGCTTTCAGCGGGCGCGAGGGAGCTCTCAATGCATGTCTGATGCAACTCACGAATTTTCTGAGAACCGCTTCGTAATTAGCAATTCGGGATCGTAAACCTCGGGGAGCATTCCAATTCCACGCTCATTAGTAGTCATTAGATCGGTGGGTTCCGCTCTTAGCTCCCCGCGAAAACCAAGCGTAAAGGGATCCGCGTTCAATTCTACCGTGCTGTGGAGGAACGCCGTATGAACACCCGAGAGTTGCCAAATCTCCTCTCGGAAAAATGCATTTTTAAGGAAGGTTCCGAATATTTTTCCTTGGAATTTTCGGATACTTAAGATGAAATCAGGATCAAAATTCTCTATGTATCTGGACGGAAAATATTTATTAAATCGCCGGAAAATGTACGTTTAAGCAAAGGGGATTTGGCAACGTCTGAATGTTCATACGGCGTTTTTCTCTAGCTCGTTCAATAGCATAATGAATTTCGCCGAATGGATCCGTGCCTAATAAGCGCTTCGTAATTTTGATTCGGGCCTGTAATTTGTCCGCTACATTTCAGCAATACAGGCGGACGAGCTACCTCCCAATACAACTTTCACTCGCCGTCCTCCACGAAATGCCCTTACAGCGAGCGGTGATGGGGGAGGGGGGGCTCAGGGGGTTGGTGCAAGGGGTGAGTGGAAGGAAAGAGGGATAAAGCACCTGCAGCTGGAGCCGCGGCGGAATTGCATAATGAAAACTCGTAGCGAGTCAACCGTTCGCTTAATTTTCTGATTCTGGGAATGAAGTTGGTAGCACTTGAAATTTTAGGATATTAAGTGTACTCCCAGTTGGCTCATTTCGTCGCCCGTCAGACGTAAAAGTATATCTCCATTTCCGCGTAAGCCTTGTTTTCCATATAACTCCGTACCCTTCAGGGCTCATGAGCATGCAGACACACATACAGCGGCGCCGAATTTCAGCGAGGCCAAATCTGAACAGAAGTCTAAGGTATCTTTACCGGCGCAGGAATCAATTTTGAAATATTCCGTGACGATCTTTTTCTGGAAAGTCGTTAATTAGCATTTTTCGGCAAATTGGTATCTTCTACGCCTCTTAAAACTGCGTCTGACTTTTCCTCTCAACTCTTCCAGTCGATGGCCTCATTTTTGTCATATTTTACCAGTGGCGTGGCGTGCTTTGCGATATATCGATTGATCTGCCACTTAACAGGAAAATGGATCGATAAACAGGATGTTCGCAACGAACACCTTGATAATCGATTCTTTACCATAGCTTCAAATGGGGAAATATCGGTAATCGACTATTCACAGCTCGCCACTGTGCTCTACCGTACTGAGGAAAAACGCCGCATGAACACTCGAATGCGGCCGAATTTCTCCCACAGAAAAATTATTTCAGGAGAAAATTATGCAAATCATTTTTTGAAAATTTTAGATAATACTTTAGATTTTATGACGAACACAATTTTCTGAAAATTTGAAAGAGAAATACTTACAACCTACCCAATAAATATGTATTTTATCAAAGGAAATTCAGCAACTGAAGGTACATCATAGGGCGGTATTCCTCAGTACAGCAGTGTTTGGATGCTTTTAGGCTAAGAGGGACAAAACATTCACAAGGCTTTCGACATGCGTCACTTATAGGAAGAGATACTGGGAAAAGGAAGCGAGAGAAGTGGAGAGAGGTGTGATTGTTGTTGATGGTTGGTCATATTTCTTCGTAATTTTTGTATTGAAATTTATTCGTAGTTTCTCGGACCAAAGAACGTTAACAAACATCATTCCACAATTTTTATATTTTTATTCATAAGCCATCTGAATTTTTTTTTTTTTTTTGAAAATTTCACAGTTTCTTCCATGGACTGGGATCATCAATAAGCGAAATGTTGGACAGAAATCGTATGCTGCCATTTTCATATGAAAATCTTTCAACCTATGGACGATAGATTGTGCCGAAATTTTTTCAATGAGCCACGAAGTATTCTTTTGTACAATTCATTAAACCTTGAAAAGTTCAAGATACTTCTCGAAAACTAAGACGTTTTTCTTAACAAAAATAAGTTATCAAGTCAATACTAGAAAATCACACTCACCTAGTGTGAGCTCTTACAAAAGTGAACTTTCGATGGTTAAAATGTTAATTTTCAATCAAGCATAACGTACCTTCTTTTAATGCCTTGTGCTTTGAATGCTTGTGATGATGTGATGAATACTTCTTTTTGTCAGTGCTTTTGTGATACTTATCAAAGAAGCCTGAAAAAAGACGAAAAATTAAAGTAGTGGCAAATTTCGATCCACTATTTATTTAATAAGCTCTCCATAAAAAATGCACACAAAAAAACTAATCTGAACATAAATCCTTGAATAATACCGTGACATTTTAAGCTGATGAGGCTACTGTTCAAATATATGTACCATACATGGGCTGATTTACTTAAAATCATCCCCCTGAATTTCTCGGTATCTACCTAATTTTCTATTATGTACATTATTTATGGATAATAATTTTAAGTATAAATAACGTCTTAAAACGTTCAGTGAATTCTCTGTAAATTATGAAGAAGATACGCCTAAAATTTCAAGTTCGGCGTCGTTAGTTTTCCTGCTTGAAAAATTGAGCAATAGAGACATGCTCGGCCAAGCCATAAGGCCAATCTGCCATTGGCAGATACGCCCCCTTGGCACGCCGAATACGGGCCCCCCTCACACATAGCAAAGTAAGAAGAGAAAAAAAATTGCGATCGAGAATATCTGCGAAAAATTTCTTAAATGAACGGAAGAAGAGGGAGCTGGGAGTAAAGAAAGGTGCTTTTACGCATGATAGCGACGAACAGAGGTCCAATAACTACTTTCTGAAGCGTAAACACTTTTCTGTGAAACTTTCACCTTTTTTTTGACATAAAGAAGCTTTATCATACACCTCCTTCATTCGCTACTTGTAACTCCCTCAGAAGCGGTGGTCGGTTCGAATTTTAGACGTACGCGCCCTTTATAGACCTCTTGAGAGACCTTTAAACATATTTCTTCCTTTTCAAAATGACTATTGATTTGGACATACCATTGCATGTCTCGGGCAAACTTACCCTTAATTTATCTCGAAATTCAAAAATAAGAGACATCTAAAGTATAAACGCGATATAACTATTCGCGCAAGATGGATGTCCGCATTGCATATGAAAAATGTAAGACGCGATGGCGTGAGTCGTGAACTCGTAATGCTCTGCTCTTTACTACTAGTTTGAAGCACCATTACAAATAAGACAAGCGCAAACAAACACAATATGGGTATAAAGCGAGGGAAAGGATGATCGTTAACGACGGCGCAGAGATATAACTATTCGTACTTGATGGACGTCCGTGCTGCATCTGAAAAATTGAAGGCCCGATGATGCGAAGCGTGAGCTCTCACTGCTTTGCTTGCTATCAATGAGGTGTCGCTCAGATTCGGTAGAGAAGTTGAAGAAGAGACCCGAACACATCTTTTCTACCTTCGGCTGTGTTACTCACGTAGTACTTGAAGCACAATTACGATTAAGACAAACGCAAACAAACACAGTGTGAAAATAGAGGGAGGGAAAAGATGCGCGTTTACGACGGCGCAGAGATACAACTATTCGTACTTGATGGACGTCCGTGTTGCATCTGCAAAATTGAAGGCGCGATGACGCGAAGCGTGAGCTCTCAATGCTCGGTTACATGCTGTCAATTAGGTGTCGCATGGATTCGAAAGAAAAGTTAAAAAAAGAGGCCCAAGTACGTCTTTCCTATTTTCAGCTGTGTTGATACTCGTTCTCTCTTCTTTTTTCAGGTTCTTGTCTGGTTCTTTTTTATCATGGATTTGTAGACCCTCGCCTTAAGCTCGTGTAAACCGCAGCACTGGCTCGGTTCTTTTGGAAATAATGGTGCTTGGGTGCGTCTAGTGGCTTTAATTTGTAATGTTTTCTTTAATTTCAGAAGTCGGTCGGTTACTTCAATACGTTCAATTTTGCAATTTTTATTCTATACGCTTAATGAACTTTGAACTTGAAAATAGCGTAAATTTTGTGCTGCTTTGCCAAAATTTTCTGAACCCCTCTCCACGTAGGGGATGCCCTACCAGGAAATATCACATTAGGTACACCCTTTAAACAGCCAAGGGTCTACGCCCTCAGATGCGAACCAGTCCGACCCTGAATAGAGAAAGTAAGGCAACATTTGATGTAAGAAAGCTCATGACGGCTAAATAAGTCTAATTTCAGAAGGTAACTGGAAGTTATGCTAAAAGGAACGATGCGCACAGTGTTCGTGCAACATAGTTCCTTTCGGCAAAAAAAACGTCCAATCGTTGGCATGAGAGGTTTACTAGACCATACTCTTAGAAGTGCTAAGAAGTAAAGCATGTAAGGACGTGGTTTCTCATCAAATTGCCTATGAAACACACTATCTACATGATAAAAATTGTCAAAAGCGTCTATGAAATAAGATGTTATCGTTTATTGTTCGCATCAAAATTACAGTCAACCCAAACACCTCACTCATTGAGGAATCCAAAAGGATCGTACATCAATGGGCCTGTTGCATGCAAGAGATACAGCCGCGCGAATAGACTTTTTAGAGGTTAAATGACACAAAAATTACGATGGTCACATTAAAAAAGTCTGAAATACACTCCTTACTGCGCAATTTGCGTTGTTAGGAACGCGCTTTTTCAAATTTCCCGCGTCTGGGGGCAGTTTTCTAATCACCGGAAACGAGCAAACGGCGGGCTCGGTGATTTCCGGAAGATGCCGAGTCGTTTTTGTTGTTATTTTTTCCTTCAGTTTGTTTACAAACCCAACGTGATCTCCTATAGTGATCCATATACGCTTTATGCGGTAACCAAATCGATCAACTTTTTAAATATCCAACGCAATCCTTCTACATTTCATTTCACGATGTCACGAGTTCCGATTTTTAGGTTATGTTGTCAGTTTTAGTTGACCGGAAATAGCCGCGAGTTGCCGTTAATTGTTTCCGTTAGAAAACTGCCCCCAGACGCGGGAAATTTGAAAAAGCGCGTTCCTAACAACACAAATTGCGCAGTAAGGAGTGTATTTCAGACTTTTTTAATGTGACCATTGTAATTTTCGTGTCATTTAACCTCTTAAAAGTCTATTTGCACGGCTGTATCTCTTGCATGCAACAGGCCCATTCAATCGAACTCATCGTCAATGAGGGGACCACATTCATGATTTACGGATTCGGTCCTCCTCAGAAGAAAGGATTTGTGTATTATTGCATAAGCGGGCCTATTGTTGAAATTGATAGACGAAGCTATAGACAAAGAAGACAAAAGGGATAACGAAGTATCCTATTGGTGGAAGCGGGTGGCTGCCATAGACGGCGAGGGTTAATAAAAGACTAACTAACGGCAACCTACGAGAAACCCTATGGATAGTTAGTCCATCATTTTCTTCCTTAGTCTATCGGAACCACCCAAATTAACCCATAGGATTGCTCCATACTCCCTATATCTTCTTTGTCTATCGCTGTGTCTAACAATTTCAACAATCAGTCCTCTGCTTTGACAAGGATTTGAGCAAGCCCTAAAAATTGAAAGTATCCGTTTCACGCACAATGTGTAAAATTCTGTTACGAAACCTTTTCCTGCTTCCTTGCAAACATACCTTGATCTTT